>NC_030678.2:159454046-160726546 GCF_000004195.4 Xenopus tropicalis | reverse complement strand
GCAAAAAAATTGGGCAAAGGAAAATTACCCATCTCTAGTAATTAAGTTTGGAAATTTAGTAGAATTGTTGGTAAAACTGTATTTACAGTACATACTAGAGAAAAAACCTTGCATAATATATAATATAGTTTTATAAATCATAGGAGATGATTGACTAGACTTTAAACTGGGGGGGTCCTAAATGATTCCCTGCAGTTCAATTTTTTCACAATTAATAAACACTTTCCCGACTGCTATTCACACATTTATCAAAGCAAATGTGTCAGTTTGTCAGGATGTGTATGGCCACTTTGACCAGTCCAACACCATTCTGTTTTATAAGGTGCTACAAGTCTGGAGGACCTGGGGACTGGGTTTAAATGAATGCAATAAGGGTTAATAGAGCGATTCAGATTTGGAAAAGCTCCTTTCTGTATTATGTAATGAATTGTTTCAGTTTGAAAAGATGGTGGCAAAATGAAGAAATTACAATAGAAGTGTAGTAATGGAAAACTTATGGAAATATAACCTGTGAAAAAAACAACTGCCTAAATAGTAATTTAAAAATATAATCATGGTTAAAAAGAAGTGTTAGAGATTAGGGGGGAGATTTACTAAGGCACGAACGCTTCGAATGCGTCCGAATGCGTTTTTTTCGTAATGTTCTGTATTTTTGCGACTATTTCGTCACTATCGCGATTTTGACGTATTTTTCGCGACTTTTTCGTCGGCGTCACGACTTTATCGTATATTTTCCGTGACTTTTTTGTCGTCGTTGCGAAAAAATTGGATTGGTTTTTCCGCCGTTTACAATACGTTTCAATACGAAAAAATTGCGACGGCGATGAAATAGTCGCACAAAATGACGAAAAAGTAGTGCAAAATATGAAAAAGTTGCGACGTCGACGAAAAGACGGCAACATTTTTATTTCCAATCCGAATTTTTGCCATTCGGGATTCGAATTCGTGCTTTGGTAAATCTGCCCCTAGGTTTTACTAAAGCGAAATCCATTCCCATAAAATAGAGCAATAACATGTAGGACATAATACCAAGTTAAAGTATTGTAAAGGCCAAAGTATTTTTTTCCTAATTAAATACAGTGTAATTCTAAGTCACTTTCCACAAAGTATTCAATTTCTTGTTGTTATTTTAAAATTGTTTGTAAACACTAGCGATGAGTGGATTTGTTCGACAAGCGTGGATTCCGCATTCCGCCATTGGTGAATTGTTCCGCAAAATTTTGCTGTGAAAATTTGCGGTCTGCGTCAAAAAAGGGAGCGGTCAATTCAAAAAAGGTGCAAATTTTTCACTGTTTCACAAATTTTTCTTAGTTTTGAGACAAATTTGGGACGGGACAGATTCGCTCATTACTAGTAAATACGATTGAAAGCAGCATTTATCTGTCTCTGTCAGCACTGCCCAAACAATGTTGCAGAAGACAGGTCCTGCCATGACTCGAAAGTAGTGATGAGCTAATCTATCTCGTTTTGCCGGAAAATTCTGAATTTTACGGAAATGGCGAAAAATTCATGAAACTGAAAAAATGTTGTGCATCAAAAAAATGACACAGGTGCAAAAAAACAAAGCCGCTGCAAAAAAACGACGGGCGTGGTAAAAAACAAACGCATGCGTCAATTTTTTTAGCCGTGCGTCATATCTTTTATGCATACAACAATTTTTTGCCGCGCCCGACAATTTTTGACGCAAATTTTGACGCCCATGTCTTGAAAAAATCCCCCAACGGCGAAACGTGGAAATTCACTGCTTATTAACTTGATTTCTGTGTTCCTTTGTAGCACTGGCGAAAGGTCCGGGGTTTTTACACCCGGACCTCAACTGTTTTGATTGGTACGAGCCGTTTTTCACTAATTGGAGTTTTACGTTATCATGAATTCACTCCTCATTTATACCGATATTGTTATAATTTAGGGGTTTTGTTATCACCATTAGTTTGGGTTTAGTTATGCTTATCCACGCCTGGCTTATTATTTCACCCCCCAACAAGACACACAAATGCTTTTTACAGCATAATATGTACATATACCATAAAACCATTGAAAATTGAATCTATATTGGAAAGTTGCTTAGCATTATATCTTACATTAGGCAAATGTTCTTTGTAATATAGAATTTTTAAGAAAATATTTATTTCAGGTTCTAGTTTTTGCTTTTGTTTTATAAAAAAAATGAACACTAAAAAAAGTAGAACAATGTATTAATGATCATATATGAAAATTAAGAACAGGCTATCCAATACCTGGAGACAAATGGCATTGTATTACTATATGGTGTCCTCTAGTTGGAGACTGATGTCAGGTAACAGCAATATCTTATTGCACAAGGATAATGTCATTATTCTGTCAATAAACACCATTGTCTACAGTTCATCAAAATAAGTATATATCCAAAGTATATCTATAAAATGATACGTATAAATGTATAAAAAGGCACAAAAAATATTTGCAGTGTACAGTTAACAGAGGTAACAATGTTTTTACTGTTGGCGAGTGACTGATTACATTCTAAAGTACTGGTAACACAATTGATATGACTTTATATTAGCAAATTCTGCAATATGTGTAAATGTTTTTTTAAAGTGATACCGTATCGATACACGTGAATATTGACAGCCAAAATGTAGCCCAGTTGCCCTTGTTTTTGTACTTGATCCTTCATTTTATAAGCAGGGCCGTGCTAATTGTGTTCATTTTGTATTTGTAGGACAAGACAAGCGCGTTAAGCCTGAGCAACGTTGCGGGAGTTTTCTACATTCTGGTTGGAGGCCTGGGCTTGGCAATGCTGGTGGCTTTGATAGAGTTCTGTTACAAGTCAAGGGCAGAGGCGAAACGAATGAAGGTGGCAAAGAGTGCACAGAATTTTAAAACAACTTCCTCGCAGAATACCCAGAATTTAGCAACTTATAGAGAAGGTTACAACGTATATGGAACCGAGAGTGTTAAGATTTAGGGGTAGGACCTAGGGTCTACTACAGTGAGTGGGTAATGCGATGTGCAACGCAGTGTCGTGACCTGTCTGTCCAGTGGTTCTGCTTGCTTCTGAAACAAAGCTTTCTATTGGAATAAGTCAGTGCTCAGTGGTTCTGTATTTTTTGGCTGCAGAGGTCCAGTTGTACAGTGTTGCCAATAGACATCTGCATTGTTTCTGTAGACAAAAAGAGGCTTAAATAGAGCTACAACTATTCCACAGATAAAT
Organism: Xenopus tropicalis; assembly: GCF_000004195.4. Classification (NCBI taxonomy): domain Eukaryota; kingdom Metazoa; phylum Chordata; class Amphibia; order Anura; family Pipidae; genus Xenopus; species Xenopus tropicalis. Next base: position 160,723,353 of record NC_030678.2, on the reverse strand, counting down.
TACATCTCGAAAATGTACATTCACAATTTTAGACCTATTTTTTTAATCAAATATTTTTAACTTATATTTATATTTAGAAAATAGTATTTTTCAAGAATAAGTTTTTTTTTAGATGAAATCAGTTTTATAGTTTGTGAAAGAAATATGTTACTGTTATAGGCAATGTATATTCTACATTTTTAAAACTGACTATTTGTCTTACATAGTTTTCAAAATGATGGTAGTTCATTATACAGGCCTATGTAGTGCCATGTTTGATAAAAAGACACCACAATCTGGACATGCATTCCAGGATCATCTTAGGTTAGGTTGACAAAACATAAGCACCTTTCCATGTAAAATAGACCAATATGGGCAATGTTTATTAAAGGAACAGTAACACCAAAAAATGTATATATTTCAAAGAAATTAAACTATAATGTACTGCTGCCCTGCACTGGTAAAAGTTGTGTGTTTGCTTCAGAAACATTACTAGAGTTTATATAAACCCTGGTGTGTAGCCATGGGGGCAGCCATTCAAAAGAAGAAAAGGCACAGGTTATACAGCAGCTAACGGATAAACCCTGTAGAATACAATGGTGTCTTATCTGTTATCTGCTATGTAACCTGTGCCTTTTCTCCTTTGAAAAGGAGGCTACACAGCAGCTTATTTATATAAACTATAGTAGTGTTCCTGAAGCAAACACACCAGTTTTACCAGTGCAGGGCAACAGTGCATTATATTTCAATTACTTTAAAACATTTTCATTTTTTGGTGTTACTGTTCCTTTAAGAGCCAAAATGTAAAATGCCAAAATGACTTTCCTTCTCCTTTAAAGCACATGATAACAGTCAGCTGAGATGTGGACCTGTAAATTCACTCTAAAGGCCCAATGAAGATAATAAGTGGTTCCAAGTGGAACACCAATTGTTGGGGGCATCGCCCACCAGTAGCTATGGCTTAACACTTGCAGAGCTTATTCTACATGTATAGATATATGCAGTGTTTTGTAAAGTAAAACATTTGCTTAATTTTATCTTCATAATGGAGTATATTCCCAAACCCATGTATATGCTGATAGAACACTATGATAAGACAGGATAAGAGAAACAAAAGTCTTGCTAAATAGAAATGCACTCTATTATACAAAGAAAATTCCAGCCTTGGCAAAAACATACTTTGAGGCGAAAAACAGACATACAAAATGGAAATATCAACATAAAATACAACAGTCCAAGTCAATATTGTCTGTAGCCTAGTAGTTATCTTAGAGATGCCTCATTACTTTGGCTATTCATAGCATTATTATGAACACCATTCACCATTCAAAACATTAAACATTTATGCACCATTAATATGTGGTTGTGTCAAATACGGACAAACCTGCACTTTGTCTTTCACCCTGAAGAGCAAATTCTAATTTATTTACTTCTAATAAGAAATGCACAAGGCCAAAGTTGAAAGAAATTCTTAACTTTTAGAAAAGAATACATCAATATAGATAGAGATATGCCCATGTATAAATCCCCTGCACTATACTTGCATCTTGGTTGATCAGTTGTCCATCGAGGGGTTATAAGACATAAGTAGTGGCTGATATGGAATGGTGATTCTCATACTTCTGTGTTTTCATATGCTAGTACAGAGATTACTATATATAAACTCTGGGCACATCAACTAGTGTGTCAGGGCCCCTAGCAAATTATTATGGGCATAACTGGGACAGTTGCTACAGTTGGCACTGCAATCTAAAATATTTCTTAGCGAAAGACCTACCACATAAAGTGAATTGAGATATTGGGGGTGATATTTTTATAAACAAATATACATTTGTGTAGCCATATACTGTGCAAGCTTTCCTAAATGTCTTCTGTTTTGTGATGTCGATACTGATACATATTAACCATACAGTATTGGTTGGCCTTTGGGCATATTACATATATATGCATCTCTGGATTTTTAATTTAGATGTATTATGTATATAAATGTTAAACAAAGATATAGGTGGGGATATTATTTATTTCATAAGGACAAAAAAAGTGGAGAAGAAAAGTGGTGAGGATGTCTATACTGCCATTTTAGGCTTTTTTTGTTGCCCATATACGATAGGAGCCCTACAATCTTTGATGGTCTTTTCTTCACATTATTTGCCATTTATTTGTGAAAACTGTATAGTGATACGTAATCAGTGTCGGACTGGCCCACTAGGATACCAGGAAAACTCCCGGTGGGCCCAGGTGTCAGTGGGCCCTCCTGCCCACCCAACTTTGTATGTCTATACCATGGCCATTACTCATTTCTATATGAGAAGAAACAGAAAAAATGGAGGAAAGGGTAGATAATAGTATGTAATTAAGAGGCAGAGAAGGGGAATGTGGGCCTAAGATCTAAGGATTTTGGGTGGGCCCTTGGCCCCCCAGTCCGACACTGTATGTACTTGTGAATAAATAGGCAGGTAGATTGTAGAGTAGATTATAGACCTAGGACGCATGCCCAGAGAATTCATTGACAAATCCTGAGGAGAATCAAGATCTGCAAAGTTCTTTGTTAATCTGATTTAATTGATGCTGACTTCAACTTGGCATATTGTTTTCTTCAGAGAACCCTTAATTGTCTTGTCTCATTATGCAACATGCATATAGATTCATTCTGACTTTAGCAGACAGAATTTCTTGGTCGGATGTACCCAAGTGTAAATCATGAAAATATCTTAACGGTTCCATTATTCACAGCATGAGTCACAAGTTGGCACAGAAACCACTAAAGCAGTCAACGCCAATCCCTTGATGCTCTGCCAATTTCTGCTTGGCTTAGACCTTTTGACTTTATGAAGAAAATGTTATTTTTACAGGCAGGCATTTAACATTTCTAATAGGCGATTGGTGTTTTAATGATGACTCCAAACCAGTTTTTTGTTTAAATATCATTGCATGGCCTTTCATCTCCAGGCTGGTCCCAATCCTATTGTAACAGCAGCCAGCCATGGGTTCATTATGATCATTCCTGTGCTAGCTCTGCATTTTTCATCATCATCTCGATGCATGAACAGTTTTAAAGGGAAAGGGTAGCTAAAATAATATAATTTGATGAACCGTATTACTTTATATCAAACCATGAATTGTAATGTTTGGTCCTGTCCACTAATTTTTTGCTATTTTTTTAAAGGAGACATATTGGATAAATGGGAAAAACCCTAATTTTGTAGGCAATTATATATAATATTATAATATACGGTGCTGGTTTCCTTTTGGGCTAAATATTAATCCTATCTGTAACAATGGCCCCTTTATTGGAGCTCCCTATAGATCATATCACTGTCCGAGTTGAAATGAAGAGTGGGCGTGTCCTAAAGGCCCCTGCCAGAAGCACAGTAGGAGGGGGAGAGCCAATCACAGCCCTGCACTCACACAAGCACAGACAGGCTTCAGTTTCCTATCAGGTCAGCCTAGCTGCTGATTGGTTCCTATCCTACAGTGCAGTGTACTGAGGGCCGCTGGCTCCCCAGCTCATCCAGAGAAATCAGTCAGCAGGAAGTGAAATGGATGGGCGGGGCTAGTGGGGTTTTGGGCGAATTTCTCAATAAATCAGTCCAAAACACAACATTTTTAGCACAATCCTTCTATATCTAGAGGAGTATAATTCCCTGGAACATTGTTCATTTTTATAGGATATGTCTCCTCTAATGATAGATTGAGATAGTTCTGGAATTAGTAGTCTTAATGGTAAATTATAACATCATAAGAGATAACATTGTCATGCCCCCTGCCCAGCACAGGTTAGACACTACCTCAGTCACCATGTATAGTTCTGCTGGGTGCAGAGTAGATAGAAATGGTTCATTTGTGGGGTGTGGAATACCAATAAGCATTAGCCACATAGTCACACCTTTCTCAGCAAAAAATGAATGGCGTGCACCAGTAATGTGAGCCCAATTAGTAGGTGCAAATCAATTAATATTATATCCTATGAAATGGCGCCATGTCTGATTACAGGAGTGCCTACACATCCCACAAGCTGCTACCAGCTTCAGAACTTGTGCCGATCTGGTTTCTCCGGCCCACGCTTCTTTATTGCTCACTGATTGCAGATTTTTGTTAACCTTTCCCTTTAATCAGTTGCATTCAAAGGAAGGCAAGTGTTAAATGTATGTGGTTGGCCAGCATCCTGCTATTGGCATCATTTCCATTCTGCAACAAAACATTGTGGTTCTTTACCTTAAGCGTCGTGTTGCTGTGTTTACGTTCCAGGTGAAGAAAGTGCAAGGTTGTTGCAGATCATCAAAAACAGGGCTATTCTCCTTCAGTATACATTACTGTAAAAGTATGTTGGTTTTCTAAAGTTTATGATCACTGCAGCATTTCACTTCATTTCTGTTGAATTTACACACATGGCAGGCCGCTATTTTTTTTTTCCACCGTGACTGCTTGATCGTGCGTTTGTGCCGTGATGTGTGACTCAGACATCCGATTCCAACCATTTCAAAGATGCGGGCAGATAATCTGTCGGGTTTACTTATAAACTCATAGCCATGTCTTTAGATTAATATACTTATCATTTTATGTTATAGCTCAGTGCTGTCCAACTGGCAGCCTATGGCCCCCCTTGTGTAGCCCCTCATCTGTCTGACTGCTTACCTTTGTGTAGGCTTTAAATGGTATCAGTACTGAGGTTAACTGGCCCCTGTAATATCCACACCTCAGATTCAGGCTGTAAACCCCTGTATTATTCATACCTGTAAGCTCTTGCACTGTTCACACCTGTAAGCCCCTGTGTTGTTCATACCTTGTGCACCTGTTTACTCCTTAGACAGACTGTAGAACAGTGCTGGCATTGTACCACTGCATCTACTGTAGGACAAGCTGTTCATCTTGGAGTGGTCATGATCAGTTACTTGCGTAGTCATAATAGGTTTCCCTGTCTCCTTCCCTACTCTGTCTGTCCTGCTCTACCCTGCGTGTGTGTGCCATACTCTGCCTGCACTATGCTGCCAGTGTGTGCCATACTCTGCCTGCCCTATCCTGCCTGTGTGTGCCATACTGTGCCTGCCCTATGCTGTCTATGTGTGCCATACTCTGCCTTCCCTATGCTGCCTGTGTGTGCCATACTCTGCCTGTCCTATGCTGCCTGTGTGTGCCATACTCTGCCTGTCCTATTCTGCCTGTGTGTGCCATAATCTACCTGTCCTATTCTGCCTGTGTGTGCCATACTCTGCCTGCCCTGTCCTGCCAGTGTGTGCCATACTCTGCCTGCCCTACTCTGCCTGTGTGTGCCATACTCTGCCTGTCCTATGCTGCCAGTGTGTGCCATACTCTGCCTGCCCTATGCTGCCTGTGTGTGCCATGCTCTGTCTACCCTATGCTGCCTGTGTGTGCCATACTCTGCCTACCCTATGCTGTGTGTGTATGCCATAATCTACCTGTCCTATTCCGCCTGTGTGTGCCATACTCTGCCTGCCCTACCCTGCTTGTGTGTGCCATACTCTGCCCTATGCTGCCTCTGTGTGCCATACCCTGTCTGCCATACTCTGCTTGTGTGTGCCATACTCTGCCTGCCCTTTGCTGCCTGTGAGTGCCATACCATATATGCCCTGTGCTTCTGTGTGTGCCATACCCTGCATGCCCTGCTCTGCCTGTGTGTACCATATTATGTTTGTCCTTTGCTCCCTGTGTGTGCCATACTTGGCCTGCATTGCTCTGTCCTGCCTGTGTGTGCCATACTCTGCCTGCCCTATGTTGCCTGTGGGAAGTGAGCCTGGCAGGGATTGTTCTGGGATTTTGTTAGCCTTTGGAAATAGTTGTTAGGGGGTCTCTAAGGTCTGTAATAATATGCTGGGGGTTGCTGTGTTACCCACAAGAGAGGAGGAGCCATATGGATTTAAAGGTGTGGCTTAATATGACATAATAAGCTTTTTTTCACACATGAGTGAAGGGTGATACCCCTGCAGTGAGCACCAATATGTTTTAGTTTTTTGGTGTGCTACCACCTTTAATGTGGGTATGGTCTTAAAAGCTGTGGTAACATAGAAGTGGTTTAAAGTGGGTGTGGTTTAAACAAGGGAGTGGTCAAAACAGGCTTCCATTATCAGCCCTCCACCATGTAGGCCAAAAAAATCCCGTCCCTTGGTACCATAAAAGTTGGACAGCGCTGGCATCATGGAATTGCATATATGTACAGTGTAATTGTTAAGCATGATAGGTTCAATTCAGAACCTTCAGTACATATACAGTACTACCCTGTCCTGCTGTATAGGGAAGCTGGGTCCATAGAGCAAACCTGGGATAAAATCAGCTGTGGCTCTGGACAATTAAAGAAAAACTATGCCCCTGAACAATGTAGGTCTCTATAAAATATATTGCATAAATATATATAGGTACTAAGGGCCACCCCCCCCCGGATAATACATTGGATATGGTTTATTATCCAGGAACTAGACAATGCTAGGCAAGTGTTTGTAAATGGTACACAGACAGCACTAGGTTTATAGGACTTCCAATCTTCAGCACAGCCTAACTGGATCTCTCAACCTCAGCCATATACTTCAGTGGATTCATAAAACATCAGCCATACACTTTGAGGGCATGGTTTTTATTTGTGTTGTAATATATTGTATAAATTGTACTTTAGATTTTGGGAGATAGGGCCCCTATCTGCCGTGCAGCATGGTATTAACGGTTTGTTTTTTTGAAAATCTATATGGGCATATCATAAATCTGATTTTCTTATTATGATATAATTCCAGTTGGATTATTTTTCTTCTGGGGTGATTCAAGTGGGAATTAGTCTCCTTTTTTGCTTGGTTTAGTAAAGAACATTTTTCCCACTTGACGGGGGTCATTTATCAACATTAGAAATTTAGCCCAATTCTAGTTTTTTTTGCAGCAAAACTCGCCAATTCGAATTTGAAACTCCAAATCTGAAATATAAAAATTCATGCTAAAAGTTCATGCACAAAGTTCAAGCTATTTTTCAAAAATATGGGAAAATATGATGTCACTGCATTTTGTTTTTTCATGTTTTTACATTTTAAATTTGAGTTTTTTTAATATAACTCATTTTTAAAAATAATTTATTAATTTAGTTTTTTTAAAAAAAAGATATGGTAACTTTTTCTATTTTTGTATAGGCATAGGAACTAGGGTTGCCACCTCTGCCTTAGTTGGGCAGGCAGCAGGGGGAGGAGGCGAGACTGTGACGTTGTGGGGAGGGGAGTAGGTGGGGGCATGATATCACAGGGGGCGGGGCTATGACGCTGCAATCGGTGATTGGCCTGCCCATTCTTCCTCATTTGGGAAACCGGACAGGAGGTTTTGACCCGGATTATTGTATGTACTGTATAATAAAATATCCATAATCTTTTTTAAATACAGCTCATTTTAGATGTGAGAAATATGAATTGTTCAGTACCTTTTTTTTTATTTTACTCTGCACCCTTGGAGCATAGGGTTTGAAAATATTTTAAAGGGAAAGTATCACCAAAATAGGTGAAAGTAACATGAATTGGTCTTTATTTGAGCAAAATTCAAAGAAAATGTTGCGCGGCAAAAAAAATTGTTTTTTAATAGACCTAAAAAATAGTGATACATATTACGGAAAGACCCCAGTTCCAGAGCATTCTGGGTAACATTTCTTATACCTGTACTTTATAAGAGTGCAGCACATTATACTCTCAGCGCAAAAAACGTTTTTGAAAATGTACCCTAACTAGGGTTGACACCACTGCCAGCTTTCTTAGCCGGGCATGGGGCAAGAGTGACATCATGGGGCGAGAAAGAGGCAGGGACATGACGTTTGGGAATCTGGGCAGGAGGTTTTCACCCGGACAGCTGGTTTTCAGAAGGGCTGTCCAGGTCAAAACCTCCTGCCCAGTTTCCCAAATTAGGAAAACCAGGCTGGACTCAGTAACATCACCACGTCACAGCCCCGCCCCCACAACATCATGGCCCTGCCTCCTCATTGGCCCGCGACGTCATGTACCTGCCTCTTTCCTGCCCCCCCCCATGACAAAACCAGACAGGTGGCAACTCTAACCCTAATGGAAATCCTTATTATGGATAGAAGAATCTTTATGTAACGCTTCTCTTCTAGGCTTATTGTGACACTGCAGCAAAGCAGGTTGGGTAGCATTAGTCATAGTATAAAGATGAAGTAATTACAATCCTAATATGGTAAATTGGTTTACAGCTTATTTCACTAATGTTTGGCGAAACCGAGAAGCTTGTACCACTGAACCCTTGACTTATTCTATGTCCATCAAAATCTACTGCATCCAATGCAAAATGTATAATAAGTATCTGACATTTCCGATATCCAAGTGGCTCAAAACAGACCCGGAGTATATCAGAGATTTATAATTCATTTGCTTGGGCAATTTCCCTCCGGCTATTGATGACAAATTTGCAATTATTGACCATCAAAGTAGGAACATTTACTACAGTGATGCATTGTGATGGCTTTTCATCGAGGATGGAATAGAAAATGTATAAAGCTTTTAAAACCTGTATAGCTTTGCCAAATTTGTTAACAGAAATCCATTATTCTTTGTAATTTGTTAAAAGTAGTTTCCCATCCCTTAATAGGAAATTACAGATTTCATCGGGTCTGAGCCAAGAAAAGGATATCGAAATGTAATTGAAATTCTTTATCAATAGGAAAAGCTTGGAAAAATAGCAATGTATAGCAAAGAAATCATTTTATCACAAGAGGAATTATATCTATCGGAGAAACCCTTAATATCTGAGCAAAGCAAGTACAGAATATTATATTATTATCATTACAACCCCATATCCTGCTTATGTAGTACTAAAGTGTATGATTTCTTTAATTTCCCTTTGTTAGACAACAAACAAGCTAGCATTAACCCCATGCTTTGTCTGTTCACTGGAGATGCGGAGCACATTTGTAAATAATTTTCTTTTAAAGGAGAAGGAAAGGTATAAACTAAGTAAGCTTTATCAGAAAGGTCTATGTAAAAACAGCCATAAGCACTCACAGAAACGTTGAGTCCTCTATCAAAAGAAACACAGGATTTTTAGTCTCCTTTTTTGTAAACATGTTCTTAGGATATCTGACTTCCTCTCTTAGAAAAATGTTTCATTCCAGGGGCCAGAATAGTTCTATCCCCTCTCCTGCTCCCCCCTCCCACAAGAATTCATAAAATTCACTCCCCCACCTTAGGAATGTGTAATCTGAGCTATAACCACTAGTGCTGCAGCAAAAAGCTACTAAAAATGGCAGCTGCAATCTTAAACAAACAGAGAAAGTGTCTAGGGCTCTTTACTCAGGTATGGTAGTGCTTTCTGCAGAATAAATATAGCATTCTAGGTGGCACTAATGTGGCGAATCTATTGGCAGTAAAATGCCAAAATGACTTTCCTTCTCTTTTAAATCGCCAGCTTAATGAAAGAAGGTGCAATACCCACCAATGAGTCTTGTAAGGTCTTGCTTGCAAAAATCATCAAATAACAACCGCGTGCTCTATAAGGGATAATGACAGGAAAGACCATTAAGCCATTTTCTCTTTTTGGTGATACTGTCCATTTAAGAACAATATTATCTGACCTGAAAATGCTTAACATATGTGGCTACATTTTTTTATAGTTTAATTCAATATGGAGCTATAGAAGAGTCATGACATATGTTGCATTTAGATGGTTATTTCATGTGTTGTTTCCCTGCGGAGATCCCTAATTAGGCACTGCATTGGATCCAGATCTAGTAAGGGATATAACATAAATCAGATGAATTGTATATCTGTTTTTTTAGGAACAAAATGTATGTTATGCCAGGAGGCATTGCCAAGGAGATTGATGCATAAATAAACATATTTGGGCTTTTTTAGAAACACTGGGTACATTTGTAGCAGTTAAGAGATGTGCTATTTTGCCATTGGTTAAAATGACCCCCAGTATGTGGGAGTCATTTCTAAACTATATACTTACTGCATATAATGCATATGTGATAAATGACCCCACAAACTATTAATATACTTACTGTATCCTTTGCTATAGAGGCCTAGCGCCATTTCTTTGTTCTGCGGGGACTCATAGTGAATTGTTGTCAACATAAATACATTGTCTGTATCAAAATCTTGACTAGAAGCTTGTACAGGGGTCTGTTGGGGATGAATGTTTATGTTAGTAAGAATGTCAAATGTCATATGTTAATAAAGTTGTTGCAGGCTTGAAAAGGAAGAGGAAGATGGGGGTGGAGTTGAGTAGGGTGTGAGACAGGAAAAGAGAGAGTTTTTTAGATTGTCCAAGACTTTTCAGATGTTGCTCTTAGGCTGACGGCACAAGTGGCATTTACTCCGTGGGTGGGAAAACCCTGGGGTAGAAACCACCAATGTTATCTGAGCGTCAAGTGCATATTTTTTCACCAAAGTCCACCCTGTATGTGCACTGACAGGTGAATATGATTCCCGACCAACCTTAGACTAAAATATACTGGAATTAAAGCTAATATGATGTAGAAAGCTTGTACTTCATCTCTAACCTATTAGATTTGATACTTGAAAAAGTCTGTGCTTTCAGTAAGTCGTAACAGTCATGACTAAATAGTAAAGTGATGAAAGAAATCCTATAGCCTTTGATTCATCTCATTCATGTAGATATCTGGCAACAAAAAAACCAAGCAGGAGATCTCTAGCGCCAATTACTAACACACTGTAGATGTTAAACTGCACCAGGGCAGTTGTCAGTAGCAACTAATTAGATCTTACTTCTCATTTTCATAATTGTATTAGACTTTTCAAAACTATATGCTTATTGTAAAAAGTAAGTCTTGTACTTACATCTGCTCAAGCAAAGCTCAGGAGTTTATGTAGAACAGTAAAATTGTGCATGCAAAGTTACTATAATTAATTTAAGTAGGAGTGGGGGGGGGGGGGCAAACTGCAGTTATGGGACCCTATTTTTTTTATAATGGAAAACATTCTAAAATGTACAGTTCTAAAATGTAAAATTCCAGGACCAGGTTTCAGTGATAACACTGAGGGAACTACTACTCTGCACATTAGTGATGTAAGGGTCGACCAAAAGTCGACCCACCTCCGACCCTATCCAGCTGCTCTACCACCCACACCCGACCCTAATCAAGCGCACCTCCAAATTTATAGACCCACACCTGCCCCGCTATGACATCATGGAAGGGGCTGTGTCTATACAAGGTGCAGGCGTGAGTCTATGCAAGGCGCTCACTGGAGGCAGAAGTCAGCACATTAAAGGAGAAGGAAAGCCTAAGTCACTTGGGGGTGCCAACATGTTAGGCACCCCCAAGTGGCTTTAATCGCTTACCTTCTACCCCAGGCTGGTGCCCCTGTTAAGAGAGAACTGCATCAGCCCGGGGTACCTGCAGCGAGCACTTCCTTCATCCGCGTTGGCACGCTGCGCATTACAGTGAAAAGCCGAACTTTAACAACAAAGTCGGCTTTTCACTCTAATGCGCCGGCCCAGGGATTTTGCCGGCAGAAGAAACATGGAAGAAGGAAGCGCTCGCTACAGGTTCCCCCCGGGCTACTGCGGGTTTTCTCCGAGCAGGGGCATCAGCCCAGGGTACAAGGTAAGTGATTAAAGTCACTTGGGGGTGCCTAACATTTTGGCAACCCCAAGTGACTTAGCCTTTCCTTCTCTTTTAAGGTCGAACCCACCCGACCCGCGGGTACAGGCCACATTTACATGCCAAAAATAACTTTGGCAAATCAATGTTTTAGTCTGGACTAAATGACTTAAAAACTAAAGGACCTCAATGTGGCCCCCCGAGGTGGCCATACATGCACATATATACAGAAGGATTGAAATTTTTGCCTAAGTATAACGACGCGGTTATGGGAGGGGGTTAGTTCTAAGTCTTGTCTCTGTGGATTTCTCGCCATGTTTGATATAAATACTATACCCGGTTCTTTTTTTTTTGCATAAACCTCAATATGTCCTTATGAGAAATAGAGTATTTTCTCTCCACTGGGGATGGGATTTTTTTTTAGCAAGTCGATAACCCTTTAATCTCATTCATTGTCATTACGCTATTAGGATATATTCAATGTATTTGAATTAGTCTAGAAACCTATATCTGTGCTAACTCAGCTAATTATTTTTATTTTTTTTAAAAGTCAATTTCTATATACTACATTTATAAGTCAGCAGCTAACATTAGAGCTACTAGTCTTATAGTATTCTGCTGGGTAATTACTGAAGCTGCTTCTAAAAACACATGCTTAATAATATCCAATATACATAGAAGCAGAATTTTCTGATAAAATACATGATGTTAGACCAAAAATTATATCTAAAGCGACCATTTTATTTCATGTGTCTCCCTTATACATGAAAATGCAGATGTCTAATGTAAATATAAGTTGATGTTTTCCCGTGTGCAGTTCTTCCAAGAAAACAGATACTATAATATACGTTATTGCTTTTTTTTTCTGTTTCCTGCTTGTTTAGCTGACCTTTTCTGAAGCCATAAGAAACAAAGCCAGATTATCCATAACGGGGAGCATAGGAGAAAATGGCCGCGTCCTGACTCCCGACTGTCCGAAGGCCGTACACACTGGAACTGCATTAAGACAAAGTTCAGGATTGGCTGTAATTGCATCGGACCTACCATAAAAACCAAATAATTTATTGAGTGCCTTAATAAAACACTGGTGGTGAGTGATTGGAATACAGCACAGACTGTGACTTACAACATGGGAAAATCACTGATGACCTAGTAATATTACTGAGAGCGGGAAGTACGTCCAAATGCGCCAAACTTCATCAGCAACAATGTGTGCATGAGTTCTGCTCGGAAACCCAAACTCAGATTTTATATCAGGAAAAAAAATGCATAATTTAGTTTTATGGGGGGGCGGGGAGGGGTTGGGAAAGAGTGTATTAGCAACAACAAATTTATCTCGAAGGAACAAATACATAAAAAAAAGACTCGTCAGTTAGCTCCTAAAACTGTGAAGACCATGATGAGAACGGACAATACTTTATGTTTTAACACAGATGGAAAATAGCTATAGAAGTCAATGACATTACTAACCGCTATCTCGAGAAACTCCATACGTAAAACGGATTTTAAAAGGAAAAATCCGATTGTTTAAATAGATCTCTTAAGGAAAAAAAAAAACAAAAAAACTGTGATACAATTAATAAACATGTAAATCCTGTGAAAAATAAATTATTTACATTTTTCTTTGGAAGAAAAAAAAAAAGAGAATATGACATGCTTGCTTTTTAAACTGATGTAAATGAAATTAGAGTACAACGCGGTTCTTTTTTCTAACCATCGTAGGAAACAATTTCATCGCAATAAGTACAATTTCCATCGCTGTAATAAAACAAAAACAAAAATCAGAACTATTTTTAAATAATATTTGTGGGTCAACTTTTCAATTTCATTGATTCCCATTCTATGTTCCACGCGTATGTAACTCTTGCATTCCATGGCCAGGTCATGAAAGTAGGGTTGCCACCCAGGGGCGGGCCAAGCCAACCGGGCGCCCTAGGCAACCCGGTCGGCCAATTGCCCCTAGTGCCTAGATCGGTCATTGCCTTCGCCGCTAATGACAAGCGGGGGAGGCAATGACAAAGTAGCACTAGGGGTAGGCAGGAGAGGCTCCTGCCTGGCGCCCCTCAATCGTTGCGCCCTAGGCAGCTGCCTCTTCTGCCTACCCCTAGTTCCGGCCCTGTTGCCACCTGTCCGGTTCTGACCCGGACAGCCCAGTTTTTGGACCTCGTGCCCAGTTTCCCAGATTATGAAAACTGAGCAGAACTCAATAACATTGACGTGACGATCGGGCAATCGCTGATCATACACATCATAGCCCCACCCCTGTGATGTCACAGCCCTGCCTCCACCCCACAACATCACTGCCCCACCTCCTTCCCGCCCCCGTGACATCACCCCTGCCCGGCTAAGAAAGCTGGTAGAGGTGGCAACCCTACGAAAGATATGTTAGCAAGTCCACAGAGGCAATGGGTCATTCCAAAACGAATTATTTCTAATCTTGTTCTCTGTAAGAAACAATGTTTTTGTACCCACCAAAAAGAATTAAAAAAAAAAAGAAAAACATGGCCTAAATTATATGTTAAAAAATGGGGGTGTTCAGAATGGTGTTTAGAAGCCCTTGAAAGAAGCAAAGTGTCTTACTGAATCAGGCATGTCTGAAGTGAAGAAAACAATTATAATTTGACAAATCAGGGTTTTGTTTTTCTTTTTTTAATAATCACTGTGATCTGTTTGATACACCTTTGCCATCTTTCTGTTTATTTGTACTGTAAATCTATCATATTTTTTGACTGTAATCCACATTTATTCCCTGCTATACCATGTACTTTAACACAAAGATGTTGTATTGTTGAAGGTTGTGTGATGTTTTCATTTAAGAAAAAAAAGTCAAGGTCCCCTTAAAAAAATACACTTTTTGCAACTTTGGTGGTTTGGTTGTTTTGAATGTTAGTAATGTTGAGGTTTCCAGATCTCACCAAAAATGATCCTATTTTCTTGGCACCACAAATCATATATTCTCGTGTTTGAGCGTTTGTAAATAAAACGGAATTACGGAATCCAGAATTCTGTTAAACTGAAAGGAATAGTAGTTTAAGCTGAGTGTGCTTCATCTGTAAGGCATTCAAAACTGCACTTAAAACTGAGTAAAATATGACAGATTAGTAGGGGTGCCACCTGTCTGGTTTTGACCCGGACAGCCCAGTTTTCGGAAGGGCTGCCCGGGTCAACCTCCTGCCTGATTTCCAAAATTAGGAAAACCAGGGAATCGCCGCGCCATAGCCCCACCCCGTGATGTCACCACACCGCCTTCTCCCCACCCTGTGATGTCACTGCCCTTCCTCCTCCCCACTCCCCATGACATTACCCCCGCCCCCTGCCCAGCTAAAGGCCCCCATACACGTTGATATCCGCTCGTTTGGCGAGATCGCCAAGCGAGCGGATCTTCACCCGATATCCCCACCTATGGGTGGGCGATATTGGGGAGCATGTAGGTGAAAAAAATTTATTGGCGTCAATGGGGCTGTCTGTTCAACTGAATTTTCTAACCTGGCCGATCGATATCTGGCCAATTTTAGGCCAGATATCAGTCCGGCAGTCCCCTCGTTTCTGCCCCTACACGGGCCGATAAGCCGCCGAATCAGTCCAAGGGACCCATATCGGCAGCTACTATTGGACCGTGTATGGGGACCTTAAGAAAGCCGGCAGAGGTGGCAACCCTACAGATTAGTAAAAGAAAACAAACCCACTTTTTGGGGATTCGGCTGAATACTGAATCTTTCACAAAGACTAGTGATGAGCGAATTTTTTTGCCAGGCATGGATTTGCAGCAAATTTACGCATTTCGGCATTGGTGAATAGTTTTGCGAAACTTGAGGGAAAATTTGCCACTGAAAAATTTGTTAAGTGTGGTCGCATAAAAAACAGCGTTTCGGGGATTTTTCGCTGTTTCGCAAATTTTCCTGTCGTTTCACTAATTTTCCGGTGAAGCGAAACGCTACAGATTCGCTCATCACTAACAAGGACTTTGGCCAAATGTCCTAACGTGTTTGTTAATTCAATTGGGTCGTATTTGGCTTGGATTTGGCCAAGTCCCGAACTAAATCCATGATGTAATGTATCCCTAATGGAATCTGACTGAATACATGTAAGCATTAAAAGAAGGCATCCATACAGGTATAGAATCTATTAGCCAGAAATCTGTTATCTATAATTACCTATATATAATTACCTATATGTGACATTTAGGAGCTGATTTACTGAAACTCAAACATTTCTCATATTTTTAATTTTAAAAGTTTGACTAAATTCATTTCCACAAACTAAAAAAAAGTAAAATTTTAAATTATCACCCTGAAAACTCAAATATTTCAAATTGTTGTACAAAAAGCAACTTCAAAAAATCCAAAACCTCTATAGTTTTGAGTCAAAAGACGACAAAAGGACTTCTACATAATCTTGGCAAGTTTTCACTTGCGAATTGTTAGATTTGGATTTTTAGCTGTTTAAAAGCATAGTAAATCTTTAAAAAGTTGCAACTTTTTTTGCCACAACTTTCAGTGTTAAAAAATCTGAATTGAAAAAAAAAGTTTGATGTTAGTAAATGGGTGCATTAATCAAACAATTAATTAATTGATTAAACAAATAAACAATTTTTGACTCGTTAGGGCACATTTATCAACATTCTGATTTTAATGGTTTTAGAGTTTTTTGAAACCACAAATAAATTAATTTCAACTAAAACCATGAATGTCAACTTGTTAAAAGATCCAAATTGAAAAAGTACATATGAAATGTGGAACGAAAATGAAAACAAAACCACAACTTTTTCATTTTTACGTTTTCCTACAAATCTTCGTGGACTTACAAATAAAAAAAAAAAAAAACCTCTAAAATCATGAATTAAGCAAATAAATTTTACCTAGGGAAAAACCCATTGACTTTTACATGGCCTTGATAGCTTTTAGATGATGAAGTTTTGTATTAGTGTTTTCCATGGTTTTGGTTAATAATAAATGGTGAAAACCCCCCACGTATTTACCAAATGAAGAAAAAAAAGAAGAAAAAAATCACCAACCAATTTATCAATGGGTGTAATCTCACCATTTGGTAAATACGTGGGGTATTTACCAAATGGTGAGGTTACACCCATTGATAAATGTGCTTCTAAAAATCCCATTGCAATGAAAAGAAAGTTGGTGATTTTTTTCTTCAGTGAGCTTATCTCACAGTTTAATTAATCTGCCCCTTAATGCCATGTTTATTCCAACACAATCTCATTTTTTTTAAAAATATTGGATTGTTTCATAGTAATCACTAGTGATGAGCGAATCTGTCCCATTTCGCTTCACCGAAAAATTTCCAAATCTTTCAAACGATTTGGGAAACGGTGAAAAATTTGCGAAACAGTGAAAATGTTGCATGTCAAAAAAAAATTTGTCGTGCAACAATACATTTGACGCACAACAATTCTTTTGATGAGCGAGACAATTCTTTTTGATGCGAGAGACAATTCTTTTAATGAGAGAGACAATTCTTTTTGACGCAAGAGACAATTCTTTTGATGAGAGAGACAATTCTTTTTGACGCAAGAGACAATTCTTTTGATGAGAGAGACAATTCTTTTTGACGAGAGAGACAATTCTTTTTGATGAGAGAGACAATTCTTTTGATGAGAGAGACAGTTCTTTTGATGAGAGAGACAATTCTTTTTGATGAGAGAGACAATTCTTTTTGACGCAAGAGACAATTCTTTTGATGAGAGAGACAATTCTTTTTGACGCAAGAGACAATTCTTTTGATGAGAGAGACAATTCTTTTTGATGAGAGAGACAATTCTTTTTGACGCAAGAGACAATTCTTTTGATGAGAGAGACAATTCTTTTTGATGAGAGAGACAATTCTTTTTGACGCAAGAGACAATTCTTTTGATGAGAGAGACAATTCTTTTGATGAGAGAGACAATTCTTTTTGATGAGAGAGACAATTCTTTTTGATAAGAGAGACAATTCTTTTTCGACACCCAATTCGCAAAAGAATCCGCCAATGTTGAAACACGGAAATTTGTTGCAAATCCATTCCTGGCGAATTTTTTCGCCCATCACTAGTAATCACACTTCACTTTGCAGAAAGCCTCTTATCTGGAGAACCCTAGATCCCAAAACTTCTGGCTAACAGATTTCATACCAGTACAAAATAATTACACATTATTGGTAACATATACTTTTGTGTTTACTCCAAAACAAAAACCTGTTTGGTTTGTCTGATATGTAGTAGTCTGTTCCCCATACAGACATGTTGAGCCATTGGTTTTATTTGTGTCCATATAAATACTTATCCTGGCTAGTTTTGTTTTTTTTTCCCCTTGTGGAACCCCCATATCTTGGGTACCACTTACTTCATGTACCCAGATAACATTTATTTTATAAAAATTTGTAACTGTATATAGAACATGGGTAATTGTAAGAATCTCTATCAATATAAATGATTGTATAAATGATTGTGCCTTTCAGTATCCACAGCCTTGCCATTACATTGGATTTAAGATGTTAGTTTCTGTTTGTTCCAGCAAGACTTCCTACTTTATGTTTAAGGAGTAACTATTGAGCTTACAAATCTGTTTTCAGAGTCCACCATTAATGTAAATGAAGGTGCCATTTCATCCAATTAATTTTCATCCAATTCTTCACATTCTCTCACATTGAATATCATACCATTTCTTGGAACAATATTTGCATTACGTGCCTTAAAAGAAGAAAAGATGAGTTAAAGGAACAGTAACAACAAAAAATTTGCAAAAAATTTACAAAAAGAGCTTTAAAGTAATAAAAATATAATACACTGTTGCCCTGCACTGGTAAAACTGGTGTGTTTGCTACACTACTATAATTTATATAATAAGCTGCTGTGTAGCCCTGGGGGCAGCCATTCAAGCTGGAAAAAAGGAGAAAAGGCACAGGTTACATAGCAGATAACAGATAAGCTCTATAGAATACAATGGTGTTTTATCTGTAATCTGCTATGTGCCTGTGCCTTTTCTCCTTTGAATGCCTTCCCCCATGGCTACATAGCAGCTTATTTATATAAATTATAGTAGACTTTCTGAAGTAAACACACAACTTTTACCAGTGCAGGGCAGCAGCACATTATATTTTAGTTACTTTTATACACTTTCATTTTTTGGTGTTACTGTTCCTTTAAGTAGAGTAGGTGAGGACTAAATTAAAAACATGGCCAGACTATTTTACAAACCCTCACATTTCCTTTTTTGCTCCTAATCCTATTACCCAAAGTAAAATTGGGGGTAAACAGTAGTTTCACCAGATCCTCATAAGGGTAAGATTAACCAAACTGGATTATCTGTAGACAGCCAGTGGTAATAAAGTCTGCTTCTTCTGACAGAACGTTCAGTTCAAAATGCCATAGCTAAGATTATCAAAGATGTCGCACAATCAACTCATACACAGTATTAGGCTGCAGGTCTAGTTAAAAGACGAGGAAAGGGAAATTCACTGGGGGGGGGTGCCAATGTGAACATCATTGCTAACCTTAGACCCCGGGTCAGTTGCTCCACCATCTTGTGTGATGCCCCAAGGATCCCCAATGTGAACATCATCGCTAACCTTAGACCCTGGGCCAGTTGCTCCACCATTTTGTGTGATGCCCCAGGGATCCCCAATGTGAACATCATCGCTAACCTTAGACCCCGGGTCAGTTGCTCCACCATCTTGTGTGATGCCCCAGGGATCCCCAATGTGAACATCATCGCTAACCTTAGACCCCGGGTCAGTTGCTCCACCATCTTGTGTGATGCCCCAGGGATCCCCAATGTGAACATCATCGCTAACCTTAGCCCCCGGGTCAGTTGCTCCACCATCTTGTATGATGCCCCAGGGATCCCCAATGTGAACATCATCGCTAACCTTAGACCCCGGGTCAGTTGCTCCACCATCTTGTGTGATGCCCCAGGGATCCCCAATGTGAACATCATCGCTAACCTTAGCCCCCGGGTCAGTTGCTCCACCATCTTGTATGATGCCCCAGGGATCCCCAATGTGAACATCATCGCTAACCTTAGACCCTGAGCCAGTTGCTCCACCATCTTGTGTGATGCCCCTGGGATCCTTTGCGCTGCCCAGATAGCAGGCATGCACAGTACAGTAAATATAATCTTACTTTATAGTTCATATGTGTTGTCCAGGACACCCAAAGAGATTTGCTGGGGCACCGCCCGGGGTGAGGTGATCTAAGGTAATCAATGATGTTCACTGGGGATGTTTAGTGTTAAGATAGGTTGTCAAATCAAGGTGGTATGATCTCAGGATCAGCACAAACTCTATTAGATGATTCTAACAGAAGCCATTACTGCCGCACACTCTCTGCTACTACCAACAATTCTGGTAATACACAGATCTAACAGTGAGACCTCTAGTGGCTGAATCTAACACATCATCTCACCATATCTAGCACATTGGCACCCACAATGAATTTCCCTTTATAGCTGACTTTATTCTAAAATGTTAACTTGTAATATCAGTGTATTTAGCGCTGGAGAAAATATGTTTAACGTCCAAACAGTGCAGAGATTTTCCATGTCCACATCTGTTATTATGGACACACTTCAAGCTGTGTTTATTGATAGACAAAACACAGAAAGAAATCGCCAGCGCTCGGTCTAACCCACGCTGTAGTGTTGACCAGCTGCTAGAAACACACAATTGTGCCAGCGCTCAGTCTAACCTACAATCTGGAGTTGACCAGCTGCTATAAACGATAAAGAACCATTACCTATACACAAAGAAGAAGAAAGTTTGCCAGCGCTTAGTTTGCCTTTAAAAATAATTTTTACAAAAAATGAGGTGTTAGTACCACACTTTGGCCAAAATATGTAAGCTCACGTGCCACGTCAAGGCCCCTCATTATACGTGAGTCCTACACTGTCTAATGACTTTGAGTCTGTGATGCAATTAAAATAAAGTCCCCCAGAAAGCTTATTGATAGAGTTGCTCTTTGATATCTGAATTACTCTCATCTGTCCACTTATATTGAATGACTAGTCTGAAAATGATGAAGCCAGATTGTGCAGTTTGGCACTTTGAAAGACAAACTCCACAGATGGAAATGTGACAAATTTTTTTTACCCCAGAATATAAAGAGCTTTAATATTGAACCGGCCTTGGACAAACTATTATCTAGATTCTAGAGCAATCTATTTAAGAACATTTTTATGTATAGTGTTCCTTTATTAACAATGCATCTGTTAGGGAACCTGGCTGAACCCCACTATAACTTGAGAGCCTGGTGTTTTTTCCACTAATAAGTGACCCAGCTGAACTTATCATTTAAAGCTATTTCTGGTGTTCTTGTGTATGCACCTTGTCTTGTACATGGCAAATGTAGCAAATAATGAGATGGTAGGTTTTGTTTAAGCTAAAATGCTATGGTGGAACCAGTAATTGCATTAACTCATTTCTTTTAAACATGGTTGAAAGGATACTTATCATACACAATGTGCACATAAAGGACCAAATGTAGAAGAACTCACCAAATGGGAAAAGTGGTCCAGGTGCTCCAGACCCAGACAGGGATAGGGAGTAGATATCCATAAACAGCAACAACATAAGCTTATAGCAGGGATCCCCCAACCTTTTATACCCATGAGCAACGTTCAAATGAAAAAAGCGTTGGGGAGCAACACAAGCATGAAAAAAGTTCCAGGGGGTGCAAATAAGAGCCGTAATTGGCTATTTGGTAGCCCCTATGTTGACTGGAAGCTTACAGAAGGCTCTGTTTGGCCTTACACTGGGTTTTATGCAACCAACACTTGTCTCCAAGGCAGAAATTCAAAAATGAGCACCTACTTTAAGGCAAGGAAGCAAGAGCGGTTTTTGGCTCCAACCTGGAGGTTAGCTGAAAGTACCCTTCCATATAGGCACTGTTGCCTTAGCCTAAGACAGGCAGTACCTAAACCCTGATCCATAGTCAGCTGTAGGACACCTTAAAGCTAAAGGTATTCAACCTGAGGACTGAGGTATCTATCCCGACTGCCGTCCATAGTGGTGCCAAGCTGACCAGGTGTCTTGACCCTGCACAGTCTCATCCAAGGTGGGATAAACCGGTGGGCATCCTCCTCAGAGTGTGTTACTGCTATGAGCTAACCTTGTGCACTAATTTCCAACAACCCTGTGCACAATTGTTGACAATAAACCAAGTTATCATTTGTTCATCAGCAAGAACCTTCTGGCATCCATTATTTGTTATTTTACTCTGCATACTGTGACTGTGAGTAGTAGTGGCACTACACCCCGGGATATTTCCACTTTGCGAAAGCCCATCTGAGGTTTTGAGTCCTATGTACCCCATGCTCAAAACCTATCCTAGCTGGCGCTTGTCTGTTTTACAGCCAAATAGGGGTTACATATCCAAATCTCTTTTTTCTATCCTTTCATCTCTTTTTCCCATACAGAAATAAGGAATGACCATGCAATTGGCCAAATAGTTAGAAGCAAGAGGGCCCCCTCATACCTGGTTTTCCTGGTATCCTGGTTGGCCGGTCTGACACTGCACGTGTACACCAAGGCCTCCGGTTTTCTGGGAGCCACTTCCTCCAAAGTATCAATCAAAACTAACTCTTTATTATGCCAAAACCACAAAACCAAAACCACAAAAAGGGGTGTGTCCTTTTGTCAGGTCACCTGACAAAGGGGCATGCCCCAAAAACATTATGTGGATTTGGCATTATAAAAAGTTAGGGGCTAGTCCTTCTTGAATCAGCTTTGTGGGCAGTAGACCTTCTTCTGAGATGGAATAAAGAACACATTTTCCAAGGTTTGACATGTAATAATGATACAACTACTTAATTCTAACATACAAAACACAGACCCCTGCAATCAGTTTTATAAACATTCCATGTTTCCGTTACACTCGAAAATATAAAACCTTACTGGCTCCATATAAAGTTTTACTCATTACTTTTCCTGCGCTTCTTTCCAATAATCAGCTTACATTTGTTCCCACACTTCAAAGTTGCACGCACAGACCCTGGGATTACTTTGACAGTACTTTACATCAAGATATATCACAAAAGTCATAAATGAGAAACTGCTGGACAAAAAAAAGGGATCAAAAGTAACTTTCTTCCTAAAGCTTGAAAAGAATACACTTACTTCAAAAGCATGATCTCAGCTAGTTTCCTGGGGTCTGATATTTGTTAACGAAACAGTGGGCAGTTCTTAGAGAAAGCCTTGCAGGGAGGACGTTACCTTTATGAGAAAGGCTTTATTATTTGGTCAGTACATCCGTATGGGGCATCATCATTCTTGTAAATTTTGGCCTGTCTCCAGTGGATGCCTTTACAGTTCACTGAAATGAGAAACAGTGAGCAATGGTTTAGCATTCCCTATAGGACAAGTCAACCAATATATATCTATAACAGAGGGCATAGTAAGGGGGGCAACAAATTCTGCTATACAAATGCTGTACCAGTCGGCTTATTTGTTAGGAACTCTTTGGGGGAATTCACAAAAGTGTCGGTAAGTACAGGTATGGAATCCGTTATCTGGAAACCCATTATCCAGAAAGTTCTGAAATACAGGAAGCCCATCTCCCATAGACTCCATTATAAGCAAATAATTCTAATTTTTAGAAATGCTTCAGTTTTTCTCTGTAATAATAAAACAGTACCTGTACTTGATCTCAACTAAGATATATTTACCCCTTATTGGGGGCAGAACAGCCCTATTGGGTTTATTTAATGGTTAAATGATTCCCTTTTTTTCTCTGTAATAATAAAACAGTACCTGTACTTGATCCCAACTAAGATATAATTACCCCTTATTAGGGGCAGAACAGCCCTATTGGGTTTATTTCATGGTTAAATGATTCCCTTTTCTCTGTAATAATAAAACAGTACCTGTACTTGATCCCAACTAAGATATAATTACCCCTTATTAGGGGCAGAACAGCCCTATTGGGTTTATTTCATGGTTAAATGATTCCCTTTTCTCTGTAATAATAAAACAGTACCTGTACTTGATCCCAACTAAGATATAATTACCCCTTATTGGGGGCAGAACAGCCCTATTGGATTTATTTCATGGTTAAATGATTCCCTTTTCTCTGTAATAATAAAACAGTACCTGTACTTGATCCCAACTAAGATATAATTACCCCTTATTGGGGGCAGAACAGCCCTATTGGGTTTATTTATTGGTTAAATGATTCCCTTTTCTCTGTAATAATAAAACAGTACCTGTACTTGATCCCAACTAAGATATAATTTCCCCTTATTGGGGGCAGAACAGCCCTGTTGGGTTTATTTAATGGTTAAATGATTCCCTTTTCTCTGTAATAATAAAACAGTACCTGTACTTGATCCCAACTAAGATATAATTATCCCTTATTGGGGGCAAAACAATCCTATTGGGTTTATTTCATGTTTTAATAATCTTTTAGCAGATTATTGGATTATAAAGAGATCCAAATTACAGAAAGATCCCTTTTCCAGAAAATCCCAGGTCCCGAGCATTCTGGATAATAGATCCTTAACCTGTACACCGTTCTAACAATGGGCAACTGGACTCCATCATTTTTAATATGCATGATTTTTTTTTGATTGGTTATATATATGAGTTGGGATCACACCTGATTTCAATATACATTGAAGATAATGAAGTTAGACAAAATTCACAGACGAGAATATAAAAAAAAAATTTTTATTCTAGAATACAAAGAAATCTTATATTGAACCAACCTTGGACCAACTACTTATCTTTAGCGATATATTTCATAGGTTGGCGCCTTGCTGCTTGAATCATCTTTTCTCTTTTAAGTTCTGCTCTATCAGTACAGAATGGCAATACATAGGTAGATGTTTGTTTAAATGTTTCTCGCTGTTTTCACAAATACTCAGTAAATAAGCAATTTACCCCCATAGTCCTCTTAAAACCTCCAGGATAATATTCATCCTGATCTTCTTGTAAAACAAAAAGATCAATACTTGCTTATTCTGTGGCCATAATGATTCATTGTGTTCACACAACCTTTGCCTAGCTCATTTATTAAAAGTCAATTGTTTATAGCAGAGGCAAGAAGCCATTATTTCATCTCATTAGAAATAGTTCTTAATGAAACAGCATTGGGGTCATTAAAATAAAATTATGAAGACTGAAAACTCTTTTGTCAAGATGAAGAAAGCTATTTTACTTGAATTACCTACAGTGCTTCCAAGTAAGCTTATCGGAATCCTGGCGGAGGGGGGGGGCCAGGGCCCCTGCACCCTATACATAAATAAACATTAGTGGCCAGGGCCCCTAAATAGTTTGCTGGCCATCCCCCCCCCCAAAGACAGTGCCAATACATTGCCCCCCATACAGCAAGCTGGCCAGGCACCCCCATAAAATATGCAGGATTGCAGGCCAGGCCCCCCCTGAAGACAGCGCCCCCATGCACATTGGGGTTCAGTGGAACTTACCGAACTTCGGGATCCTCCAGGCCAGCGATGCTTAGAAGAAGATAGGAGGAGGCGTGCACACAACGGTATTGGGGTATGTAAAAAATTTATATCATTTTTTTTTTAAAAAACGGTATTTGGTATGAAGCAGTTTACCGCCCAGCACTAGGTCTAGGGCAAAAATGTTGTGTTATTTGAGGGGGTTTTTCCCAAGCAAGCTTTCTTATGTAATAAAAAGTTCAGCACCTAAAAGTTAGCTTGATATTTAAGAAAGTCCGCTTGGGGAAAAAAAAACCCTAAACTAAGGTATTTTTGCTTAAAACCCCACATGAGCCTGAAGGCTCCAGCAATCATAAACCCGCCTCTTAGGGGCAGATCTATTTACCTGGGTACCTATGTACCTGGGTTTCAAGGTAATTTATGTAAAGAAAACCTGCTAACGATGATAATCATGTTTTCTTGCATTAATTGCTTATTTTCATATTGGATTTAGTTTCCCCAAGCGTGTTTTCTTCAAAAATTTAAAAGCTTGCCAGGTTATAGGCAGCAAGCTTTGAAAAAAACACACTTGAGGCAAAAACATCTCAAGTTTATTACTTAGATTACCCTGAACCCTAGGTACGATCCTTTACCATATCTGCCTCTTAAGCGTCACTTTTAATTCCCATACATTCAAACCATGCCGTGGGATAAGGGGAATGTCCAAACTATCTTGGCTAAAAAGGGACTTCCCAACTGGTGTAAGTAGAACATGGGTCATATTGGACTCTTACTCAGAGAGGCCCACGCTAAGTGGAGAAGGAAGAGTGAGGGTGTTGTGGAGATACAACTCTCTACTGCCACAAAGTATAACTAAAGATAGGATGCAGAAGTTCTTACAAACAAAATTACAGAAACACTGTCAAAGTATCCACAGGATTATACTCACAGGTTTCAAGTTTTACCTTTAGAGGTTCTAGCAAATATGATCCAGATCCCCTATAGCAGAAATGGATGAGGGGGTAGAAAAAAAACCTTAATCTAGCTTTGCCTAACTATCTTATGTTCCTAGAATATACTGTTACAAAAGCTAGATTAGGTAGAGTCAGCCTGTGGTTGTAGAACCACATGGTGACTCTACCTAAGCTGATCAGAAAACCCTGCACTACACTGATGAGCCTCAAGAAGGGCAAAACCGGTCTGTAGTTGGGAATCTCATCAGCTATTATACTGGCTTCAGCTTTAAACCCAGTGGGTGAGCTTTAGCCTATAGGATAAACCCATGTAAATGGAATTTTTTTTTTAAGAGTTTGGAATTCATTCCCAGAATTCCTTTTGAAAAGCTAGTCCTGTAACTGACTTTTCATGGGGTCTCTGTTCCACAAAATTCACTATAAGGGCTGTTCCTTTAGGGCAGAACTCTTACTGGGCCTTCTTGACACCAGGCTAACCAAACATATTCACCTGGAGAGAGAATGAAAGGCCAAAGAGGAAGGACCACCTCTTTCCAAACAATGGGCCTGATTCAATTCAGGGAGAAAAAATGATCTCATGATTTATCATGTAAAAACTCATGGACAAGATTCAATTTGAGGAGAAAAAACTTTTCTCCTAATGCAGTTTTAGTTTTATTTCACATAGACTTCATTAGAGTTTTCACGTGATTAACCATGAGATGAGGATTGAATTGCATCTCAAGTTGAATCTCGTTAATGAGTTTTCATGAGATAAACCTTTTCCTCACTGAACTGAATCTGGCCCAATCAGGGGCGTTTGGGCCCCTCTTGCCGCCTGAGGCGGCTCCTGGATGCTGCCCCCCCCGCTCCCCAGCGCTTACCTCTCCAGTGCAGGAGCGGGTCCGGGGGCGGTCTTATCGCTAGTGCAGAGAGCGCAATTGCGCTCTCTGCACTAGAAGAGCCGAATTTCCGGTTTAAAAACCGGAAATTCGGCTCTTAAAGTTACCAGGAGCGGCTTTTTGCCGCCCCTTGTAACTGGGGCGCTTCTGCCACCTGAGGCGAGTTTCTCAACTCGCCTCATGGCAGAAGCGCCCCTGGGCCCAATGTAGAAAATGTGACAAAAAGTGCTCACTAACCTATGGGGCATTAATATAGATATGTAAATGAAATAACTTAGATACAGTGGTTTTTGCCTAATAATTAAGAAATAGATAGTGTAGGGCAGTGCTGTCCAACTTCTGTTGTACCGAGGGCCGGAATTTTTCTGACCTGCATGGTGGAGGGCCGATAATGGAAGCCAGTTTTTACCACTCCCCTTTTTGAAACTGCACCCACTTGAAACCACACCCATGTTATCACATGACCATACCCATATTAATGGTTGTAGTACAGCAAAAACCTGCCATACTCTGCCTGCCTGTGTGCCATACTTGGCTGGTTTGCGCCATACTTGGCCTGTGTGTGCCATACTCTGCCTGCCCTACCCTGCCTGTGTGTTCCATACTCTGCCTTCCCTACCCTGCCTGCGTGTGTGCCATACTTTCACTGTGTTTGCCATTCTTGGCTGGTTTGTGCCATACTTGGCCTGTGTGTGCCATACTCTGCCTGCCCTACCCTGCCTGTGTGTTCCATACTCTGCCTTCCCTACCCTGCCTGCGTGTGCCATACTTTCACTGTGTGTGCCATTCTTGGCTGGTTTGTGCCATACTTGGCCTGTGTGTGCCATACTCTGCCTGTGTGTGCCATACTCTGCCTGTGTGTGCCATACTCTGCTTGCCCTATGATGCCTGTGTGTATGGCACACACAGGCAGCCTACAGTGACACAATGCTGGCACTGCTCCTACAGTCTGCACAATAACTATATATTAAAAAAACTTTATAATTGCAGTACCACCACAGTATATGTTCTTTTTGTAGTGTGCAGGGATTATTTGTGGGTTTCTACTGCTCCTGAGGTGTGAACAGGGGAACAATGGGGGTGATTACAGCCTGAGCCTGAGGTGTGAACACTGCAGGGGGTGAACAGTGCAGAAACTAAAAGGTGTGAACAACACAGGGGATTACATTTTTAAACAATACAGGGGGATTACAGCCTGAATCTGAGGTGAGAACCATGCAGGGGGGGGAGTTAATCACAGTACTGATACCATTTAAAGCTTACACAAGAGTAAGCCATCAAAGCAGCCAGACAGGTGGGGGGCCACACAGAGGGGGGTCGCGGGCCGCCAGTTGGACAGCACTGGTGTAGGGGATTTAAAGCTATAGGGAATATTAATCCTATGGATCCCTACACTATCTACAAATCTAATGACTATATTGAGCCCTATGGCAGTGACAGTTAGGAAGAGAGGGACGGTTTGACAGAGGTTCCTGTATTTAGATTTCTGATGGTTATTCTCCTACAGATTGCTCTATAAATGCAGCAGCAGGACAGCAGTAATGCTTCCTATCCCTTATATGAGAAAAGGGAAGGTTAATAATGCAGCAAAAAAGTGCCTGCTTATAAGGTCCAATAGGATACATACTTGGGCTAGTCCATTTTAGGCACATTTTAACACACTTTGGGGCCGATTCACTAAGGGTCGATAAAACGAGCTCTATTTATAGCATGTGTTAAAAATTTTATTGCTTCTTATTTATCTTATATTGCGCGCAATATATTTTGCTATATTAGTGCATGATTTAACGCACGTAACCATTACTTTCTGAAAACTACTGTTCTGAAAATGCCCATTTCCCTGCAAACTGGCGGCTGCATCACTCTGGGGCCAACACAGACTTGAATAAATCCCACTGCAAAGTCTGTATTTTGTTGCCAAAAGCCCAGGAACCACAATTTTCTTTAAGTACCGCCTGCCCCAAGTAGGTGTTAATATTCCCACAGACTAATTTGATATTTAGCGCATTTAAAGCTTCATAGGGCCGATTCACTAAAGTACGTTAAAACTTGCACTATTTATAGCATAAAAAAAAAATACTTAAACTATTTATAGCATGCGTTAAAATTTTTATCGCGTCTAATTTTATCGCGTCTAATAATTAACTAAAAGCATACTTGCGTTAATTT
Source organism: Xenopus tropicalis (assembly GCF_000004195.4). Taxonomy (NCBI): domain Eukaryota; kingdom Metazoa; phylum Chordata; class Amphibia; order Anura; family Pipidae; genus Xenopus; species Xenopus tropicalis. The sequence goes on along the minus strand of NC_030678.2, from coordinate 160,694,430 downwards.
AAGCGCGATGCTGCTTGCGTTATTTTAGTTGCGAAGATTATTTTCTTGTGGTATTTGACAGAACGAGCGCTAATCAACGCACTGTGTATAAATAGTTGCCGCATGCGAAAAAAACGCACGCCATGTTAGCCATTGATGCCAATACTTACGGAAAATTACTGTACTGAAAATGCCCACTTCCCTGCAAACTGGCGGCTGCATCACTCTGGGGCCAACACAGACTTGAATAAATCCCACTGCAAAGTCCATATTGTGTTGCCAAAAGCTCAGGAACTGTACTTTTCTATAATTACAGCCTGCCCCAAGTAGGTGTTATTTTTCGCACAGACTAATGCGATATTTAGCACGTCTAAGTGTTTGTGAATCATGCGTTAGTATTATTTCTGTGCACAAATTAAAGCAAAGCGGTAAAATTAACGCATGCGGTAGGTAATATACTCGAGTATAAGCCTAGTTTTTCAGCACCCAAAATGTGCTGAAAAAGTCACCCTCGGCTTATACTCGAGTCGGGTGCCATGGGTCCCTCTAGACTAGCACCCTCTCTCCTTTGTGTGCAAATTAGGCCACCTGCAACCAGACCCTCCAGTGCCCTGGCCTAGGCTCCCACTAGCAATACTTATTTCCTGAAGTATATTCACTAATTAACGCAATGCGAGGTAAATAGCGCAGTGCAGTTTTTTTGCGCATGCGATATGCGACTTAACACATGCAAAATGACTTTGATGAATCGGGACTTAGCGCATGCTTTTTAACGAAAAAAAGCATGCCATAAGCGTTAATGACCTTTAGGGGTGTATTTATTATGCTGTGTAAAACGAATTCCTATAAAACGGAGTAAAAAGCTGTGTAAAATAAATGGAAAAGATTGCCGTTGGAACGCCGGATATTACACCGGATATTACGCCATTATTTTCCATAAGTTCCGGTGGAAGAAAAAATGCGTAAAAAAATTACGCTGATTTTACGCCGTTTTTACATAGTGAAGCCTGGCGATGTGTAGCGAATTTTCTTGCCGTTTTTTACACAGCATAATAAATATGCCCCTTAGTGAATCAGCCCCTTTGTATGCGAGTACAAAACATTATTCTTGTCAGTTGGTTTGGTATAGATAGAGGTAGCAAAAGTGGATTGTCCAGGAGGATGCTGATCCCTCCAGCATTTGTGCACCAAGCTCTTCTCTACTGGACTGCCAGGGTGTGTGGGTAAGGTCTTCCCCTTTAATACAAAAACACAAACATTATTAAAAGGTGCGAATTGAAATGTCTTTGCAAGAAATTATTTTCTTCTCCTGCTGTTTCTTTAAGGAGACGAATATGTGTCATTATGAATCCCCCTACTGCGTTTGAAGTGTCCTTTGATTGCCGCATGTTAAATATATGCAGCCCCCGCAATAGGTCAAAAGAGTTAATGGATTTCTTCATATTCTGCTAGAATCTATCACAGAGCAAGAGCCAAATGGTATAACTGCAAAGCAGAAAGATCTTTTTTTAGGTATGTTATAAATAATTCTGCATAGCTGTGTTGAATCATTGTCAAAATGTTGTAGACAACCAATAAACGGTACATTTAAGCTCCACTGGAAAACTGCAGTCTTTTTCCGTATCTGTCTAATGAGACCCAACTGCACTGTATCTTGTGTTTGTATGATATCCGCCCACCTGGACTGGCCTTTGCAGTCAATTAAATATACAGTGCTCCTTTAACCAGCCACCCATTCTAATTGCCTTGACAAGTGTGTATTCAATTAAGTTATATGTAGCCATCTAAACAATGCCGGGTTTGGCAGGTGATTTTCCAAGAAGACAGACTAAAGACTCTGTTTCCGTTTTGAAGAAAAAGCTGACGCAGAAGAATAATAACATACTTGAAAAGTGATGAAATTATGATCCCTGCCTTTTTTATAGCACAAGGGGCTGTGAAAGATGTGAACTTCTCAAGAATCAGATTGTGGGATTGGCTTTGAAAAAAGGCTACAATAGCAAGATATAATATGAATGAAAAGTACTCAGAGGTGGGTCGACATTATTGGTGTCCAGGCTAGAGTGGTTTTGGAATGTCTAATACAGGGATCCCCAACCTTTTTTTACCTGTGAGCAACATTTCAATGAAAAAAGGGTGGGGAGCAACACAAGCACAAAATCTTTCCAAGTAGGTGACCAATAAGGACTTAGATTGGTCAATTAGTAGCCCAATGTGGACTGGCAGACTACTAGAGGTACTGTTTAGCAGTACAGATGGCCTTTATGCCTCTGAAACATGCCTCCAAATAAGAAATTCAAAAATGGGCACCAACTTTGAGGCCACTGGGAGCAACATCCAAGGGGTTGGGGAGCAACATGTTGCTCAGGAGCCACTGGTTGGGGATCACTGGTCTAATAGATGGTGTAATTTTAAGCAAAAGACATAACAAGACTAGTCCTTCTTTAGTAATTACATTTTGTTCAGATAGAGGCAACACAAATGAAGTGTAATGAGGAATGATTTGCTTATGAAAAAAACATGGTACAACAGGAACACTATACATACTTTATGAGGATAGGCCTTAGCATTACCCCTAGACTTTCTCTAGTCAGCAGAGTACTACATATGACAGCAGTTGCAAAAAAAATGGGTGTTCCAAACCTATGATGAATCCGAAGGAAATGGCTGTGAATATATAAATGCTACGCTAAACAGTAGCAAGACATCTGTTGTACCCTAATGTAACAGGTATATGGGGATGGGGTACCCTAAAATCACTCTTACCCCAATTTGGTTTATGTAAACCTGATCAGAGGGCTGTAAATCCATGTAGAAGATGTTTAAGCTCACCCAGCACAAATTATAGTAATTTCTTTGCTAACTGTAAAATGACAAGTGTTCTATTTGGCCACAAGTCTATTGAGCTCAATATGTTTCCAAGAACAGCATCTGAAGGGACAGGCTGTAAATATATAATTGCTACACTGAAAAGTAACAAGCCATCTGCTCTATCCTAGTATATAACTGAGGTTCAAATACTAAAACAGTAACGGTCAGATAATTAGCAGAATACATTTCCATTCTATTAACAGACAGATGGAGTGCTGGCTATCCCAGATATCTACCTTTTCTAGGATGGAATTTTTGGGGGGATTAGTACTACAAAAGAGTCGGTCAACTTAAGACTCAGGAGTCCATCTTAGAAAGTTTATCTGGGATTAGTGATGGGTGAAATATTTCGCCAGGCATGGATTCGCGGCGAAACGGATGAAAATATTCGCCGTGGAAAAATTCGCCGCACGTCAAAAAATTGTCGCGGGCGTCAAAAAAGAATAGTCGCGGGCGTCAAAATAATAGCCGCAGGCGACGAAATAATAGCCGCGCGACAAAACAATAGCCGCGGGCGACGAAACAATAGTTGCGCGACAAAACAATAGCCGCGGGCAACGAAACAATAGCCGCGCGACAAAACAATAGCCGCGGGCGACAAAACAATAGCCGCGGGCGACAAAACAATAGCCGCAGACGACGAAACAATAGCCACGCGACAAAACAATAGCCACGGCGACGAAACAATAGCCACGCGCCGAAACAATAGCCGAGGGCTACGAAACAATAGCCGCGCAACAAAATAACAGATTTTTTTTGTGGCACGACATTTACGCCGTTTCGCGAATTTTTCGCCGTTTCGCGGATCTTTTGAAAGATTTGCAAATTTTTCGGCAAAGCGAAACAGATTCGCTCATCACTATCTGGGATATCTCAAGTAACCTTGGGCCATTAATATAATATTCAGTTTGACTTAATTTCTGATGTTTCACTGGCTTCTGTATACTTTTTATTTGTACTGCTTGTGACTAGTGATGAGCGAATCTGTTCTGTTAGCGAACAGAAAAAGATTTGCCAAACAGTGAAAATGACGCACGTAAAAAAAATTGTTGCACACTTGACAATTTTTTGACGTGCACAGCAAAAAAATTATGCGAGTCAAAAAAAGATATGCAGAGAACAATTTTCTTTTATGCCGCCCAGTGAATTTTGGTGCCCGTTTCATGAAACAATCCTCCAATTGCAAAACGAGGAAATTTGCCACAAATCCATGCCTGGTGAATTATTTCGCCCATCAGTACATGTGACATGATCATTAGTGATGAGTAAATCTGTCCCATTTCGCTCCGCCCGAAAAATTAGCAAAACTTCGGAAAAATTCACAAAACGTGGCTGCGCGACTGGGACTTTTCCACAGCTAAATTTTGCGCCTGTTTTCAGCCTGGAAAATAAATTCGCTCATCGCTAATGATGAAGTTTCATTATGATTTCATGAATCCATGTATTTATTGGTATGATAGGGCCATTACTTTTAGAATAGATTATAGTCAATAAATAGGAATTGATTTTGGACAACATTCACGCTTCTGGTTATTTGGTTTATTATGTGTTCAGTGTTCCTTGTCAAAATAAAACAAGAATCATCATGGGGGGGTGTATTTATGCTACTGCAATTGGTTAACAAGACAAAAAAGGGTTACTTGTTTGGTCTGCAATGTGCAACCCATCCTATGTGCAAGTCTGAAATACTGATCAACCATGACAACTTTCATTGGTCCTAGGTATCACTAGATGCTTAATTACATTCAACCCGTTGCCCTCTCTTTTATACCATACTGTCTCTGTACTTTAAAAGAGAAATAAAAGAATCAAAATGGACATAAGATGGTGAGGGGTAGGCAGAAGGGACGAGGAAGGATATAAACCAAAGAGTAAAAGAAGAAGATTAGACTGGAGATTGGCTATTCTCTACTTCTGACATTAGCACGAGAAGCAGAGAGTGGGGTTCCTATATCTATTCTGAAATCTTAAAAATATGTTATTCTGTTATCTTTTTTTCAATATGGTGCCAATTACGTCCCAATTACCTGAACAAACAGGAACAAATTAAAAAATAAAGTAAGTATCGTTGAACTGGTTATATAGCCTACAAGCAGATCTGAAAAACAATTCTCCCGTCAGCAATGCACTTCATGTTAATTTTACATTTGATCAAATAGGATATATCACGAAAGACTGCGGATATCACCAGAGGATTAAATTGTATTGCTGTTCTCCCATCTTTTATTTATTTTATGAAAATAGCCCTTTATCTGAGAGATAGCTAGTTTGATTTTATTTCTTCTTCTTGTGCACCATTAAATGAAAATTCGAAAGCACGTCTGAAAAACTGATAGTATATTCCGAATGTCATGTTACCTTCCATACTTCCACAAATACAACTCCTCGGGGAGAATACATTTGCAAGCCAAATCAATACGGCTATAACTCAAGCTGTCCTTATTAATTAGGCTGCATGGTTCATTGGTAGGAAAAGAGCCACAAGTTACAATGCGAAAGTTGTTTTGCACTTTAAAAAGATTTGTTAGAGTATATATTCATAAATCAGCCTTGAGATTACAGGCTGAATGTTTATTCTTCAATACATTATGGTCTTGATTTTTAAATCAGTTTTTCTTCCTGTCTTTTCTATTCAGGGTTAGAAAACAGAGTTTGGAATATATAAAGAGAAACATTCTGAGCTAGCCAAATAACCAGGATCGCCTGTTTGTGAATCCAAATACAGACTGAAACTTGAAATCAGCAAGTTATTGTTTAGGGAAAGTCATCATGTGAAACCAACAGAGCTCAGCAATAAATAGCTTTTATACAAAATGGTCCAAAAGTCTCTGATCGACTCCCTTCTATCTGCTCACAAGCCCATTTAATAAAGTGTTTATCTGTGGGATTCAGCAATCCAGCTCTCTAACATTTAGGCACATAGTATGACTACTGTTTAACCATCTCACTTTTTATTTTTTCTGCTTGGTACCTGGGACTTTCCAGATAAGGGATCTTTCTGCATTGGATCTTCCTACCTTAAGTCTGCTAAAATGATTTACACATTAAATATACCCAACAGAACTGTTCTCTGCCTAGTTAGGATCAAAAACAAGGTACTGTATTAATATTACAGAGAAATTATTTGCTTAATATGGTATAAGGCTCTGCTGGGATTCAAGCCAGGAACCTTTAGGTTTATCTGCTGAGTCACATAAGCAGTTAGCAGGCTTGCGCCTTATTGCTGCTTTGTTGGTGGGTTGGGGTCAGCCAATTATGCTTTCTGCACTAGCAGAGCCCAATTTTAATTTTTTCGCTGCTGCTGGTAACTGGCTGCTCCCTGCCACCCGAGGCAAGGTTCTCACCTCGCTCATGGCAGGAGCGGCCCTGCCTATATAAGCCCAGCCCTCCTCACATCTGGTGCCTGAGCACTGGCTTATGCATTGAGCACTGCGGTTGACCCTAGCTCACTTTCCCTTGCTTTGGCTCCTGTTACTGCTTTTTTTCTGCCCTTGTTCCTTTCTCTGTTCCTCCTTCTGCTCTTGTCTTGTCCTTATTTAATCCCTGTTCCTGCCTTGTCCGCTCCATTCTGCTCCTGGTAATTATTGATTCTTCACCCTGTTTTTGCTCCTGTTCTAATAACTGCCTCTGCCTGAAGACTTTTCCTCCTTAGTAACCTCTACCTTTCCCTTACAGCTGGAGTCTATGGAAGATGGTCTTCTCGTTATTCGAAACTTTCTAGATAATGGGTTTTTAGGAAAGGGATCCCATACCTGTACCAGCCAATGTTCTCCTGATATGCTCTCATGTTCACCATGGTGCTCCATGCAAACTACTAATCCACCAGATCATAGGAAGCCTAGTCTCAAGTGGATTTGGAACCAGTCATCATGTCTTGTGTAACAATCATTCCAATCTGGTACCACAAAATACAAAACATGAATAGTAAAATGCATTGCAATATTAAGCAGTTAACATCTTGGCATCCTTAGAAATGTATAAAACATTTGTACATTTGGCATTTGTGGTTTTAGAGAAAATTAGTTTTGTTGTGGTTTCAAAAACTTCTAAAACAGCTACCTGGCATGATATCTGGCAAAATGTGACCAAGACCCCCATATGTGTAACCATAAAAGAAAACATATATAAAATAATAATGGGCCGGTACCACAAACCATATATTTTACATTAATGATTCCTCCAGACCACCTTCCCAAACGAGGGAACAATTCTGAATATACTGTATTCTGGTCCTGTCCAAACATCCAGTCTTTCTGGGATATGATAAGACAGTGGTTAAACAAAGTACTGTTACTTGAACCCCAAAGAGACCCAATGACATTAGTCCTTGGGAAAAAAATTCCAGAACTTAATAATCCAACTCAAAAATTTGCTAATGCACTTCTCAAAGCTGCCAAATGCTCCATCGCAGTGAAATGGAAGACTACACATCCCCCTACAGAATTAGATTTCCTGGAGAGGGTCCGCCATACCAAAAGAATGGAATACCCGACAGCACTTAGGAACAACAACAATATGGACCTGTTTGACAAAATTTGGGGGAACTGGGATGCCATCCAAAGGGATAGAACCAATTAACCTAGAAGCCTTGACCCGAGGGAAAAGGGATTACTTTTAAGACATATGTGGTCTAGCAAATGTGACGGTGGTTAATGCTCAGGGAAGGGGCCACTGATTAAAAACATTATCTGTGCCAAACTCAATCAGTATAAACAGATGATTAACATAAGGGAGCCCCTGCCCAGACAGTTTATTTGTTTGTAGTTCTAGTTCTGTTTTTACTATGTCTCCAACAGCATGCCCCTTGGGGGCCAGTCACATAGATGCCAATTTTTCGATCATTGACTCCTGTACAATGTGATTTCATAATTATGCTATGTAACCTTGGGAGATCTATTATTCTATGTGTTAATGGAAAATAAACTTCTAAACACACAAAAATGAGAATGTTGATAAATGAGCCTCCTCAACTTACCCAACTCGAATGTATGCCTATTTATTAAAAAATAAATAGAAAAAAAATTCCATGAAATGAAACTTTGAAAAATACTTGAATACTGTAAATTTGCATTCTACTCATGATTTTCAATGAGTCTACAAACTCTCAAAGAAAAATCTCAATAACGTAAGTTGAAAAAAATTGCCTTGTGTAGTAGCCACTAGGGAGAAAGTAAAGGAAGAAAATGAGCTCTTCTGGTATACTGTCAGGGAAGACAGGTTCACTGGTAAAAGCAGTCTGAAGGGATGCAAAAGAACAGTTAAGCGCCGAGCAGAGGTCCAAAACTAACGTTCTGCACAAAAACTCAGACTTTGGTCTTTTTTCAACTCAACTATTTGAGGTTCTGGTGAAGACCTGACTTATTGAGGAGGTTGCAATCTTCCGTTATATAACCTCAAGGTGCCTGGTTTCCATCTGACTTTAGCTATGTAACTACTGTATGTAACTGAATTTCCAGTAACGCTGCCTTATATTTCTTAAACTGAGTAAATTACAAAGACTGTTATAAAATAATGTTTCCATAGATGTTCTAACAGTTTCAGTAGGATATTAAAATTATTAGGAAGCAAATAGCAGCAGTAGGGAAGTGGGCGAATGTTAAGGGGGTTATTCTTCCCCTTTACAGAGCGCTGGTAAGGCCCCATCTAGAATATGCTGTTCAGTTTTGGTCTCCAGTGCTCAAGCGGGACATTATTGAGTTAGAGAGGGTCCAGAGAAGGGCAACTAAGCTGGTAAAGAGTATGGAAAGTCTCAGTTATGAAGAAAGACTGGCCAAGTTGGGTCTGTTTACACTGGAGAAAAGGCGCTTAAGAGGTGACATGATAACTATGTATAAATATATAAGGGGATCATATAATAACCTTTCTAATGTTTTATTTACCAGTAGGTCCTTCCAACGGACACGACTAGAAGTTAGACAGGTTATATATAGGCATTATGGTTGAACGTGATGGATGTATGTCTTTTTTCAACCCAACTTACTATGTTACTATGTAACTGCCACTAGACACAAAAAACTAACAAACAGAAGAAGCTATATTTCCAGGCAAAATAAATGCAATTTTTAATTTTCAGGTTTATGTAGGCCTCTTTTTGCTAGGTCTCCCCCCATAAGAACATACTATAGCGATCAGTCAGAGCCTTCTTTTAATTCTTAAGTAGGTTTTTCTGCTTAGTTCTGTTTATTCACATAAACTAATTAGGGCAACAATGTTACTGTTAGTGGCATAATAATAACAACTTATAAATGCTTTAATAGCAATCGCTCCATTTTTTCCCCAAAATTCAAAAGAGGTCAATAAAACACTCTTTTATTGATTCACTGTGCTGATGCTAGTACTACTTCTCAAGCGTTCACTTCATTTAACAGTGTTTCTATAGGCCTCCCCACTTGGCACCTTCATTCTACTTTGTGTCTTATCTATAATTAAACCTTCGTTTCCATAATGATATCATTACAAGACCCAAAGCGAGGCTTCCTGTTACTGTACCATCTATTTTGTGTGCTTTGGAGATGCTCCCTACTTGAAATGAATTAGCCTGATAGCCTTGCAAACCACTTGGGACAAACATTATGGAACCCAGTACAAGCAATGGAAAATTGCCTAATCTAGTTCATTATTTATGATAATGGAATAAATGTTATACATGCAGCAACTCGTGGGTAATTTGAAGTCACTCATTATTTCACACACACCAACAAATTAACATCTGTATTACATTATTTAGTACAGCTCTCTCAAATGACTGCCTTGAATATTACAAGGTTTTATGGCACATCTTGGGTGCTTCTTCCCATACAAAACATGCTTAAGAAATGCACAATTATAGTTATATAATAACTGCCTATAAAGTTCAGCCTATCACTTAAATAATTATTTACTGTCTCCATCTGCCTTCATTTTGCCTCAATATACTGACAAGTAAGCAGGTTCAGCAATGGTTTGGCACAGTGTAGTGTAGAATGAGAATTAATACCAGCAGCCTTACTTACTTGCTAAAAAGGCATCTAAAATATGCAGCACCCTAAGTGTATTTCGAGTTGCTATCTTTTCCCTGCCGGATAGTTTGAATGAAAGGGGACTATGTCTTGGCTGTAAGAAGCATGTCCATTAGGCGGCTCTAATGGGAAAAGCATGTGTATTGCAATGTTCTGCCCACTACAGACCCCTAAAGCATATGTGAGCATTTCTCCTTTTAGATTGTAAGCTCTTTTGGGCAGGGCACTCTTCACCTCTTGTATCGGTTATTGATTGCTGTATATGTTACTCTGTATGTCCAATGTATAAAAACCACTTATTGTACAGCGCTGCGGAATATGTTGGCGCTTTATAAATAAATGTTAATAATAATAATTCCAATACAGCAGTTAATGATGTACCTGGCCAAAAAAAAGATAGAGTGTTGCAGAACCTGAAGCAGACAATCAGGATTGTCTACTTACAGGTGGCCAAATAAAGTAAGTCTGGGTCGTTAATGGGTAGTAAGACATTGGGTTTCCTTATTCCATATAATACACACTTCCCCTCCACCCAGACCTACCAAACTACCAGCAACAGTCTGACAGTGACTTAAGGTTTTTTTAGGTCTTTATCTCACTAGTTTCCACCACCTACCCTAAAAGCTTTCCCTCTCCCATCTGACAGGAATATTTATTACAGCATAACATCAGAATAATAGTAACCTCAAAATCTCTGTTTCCCCTTTATTCATAAATGTTTTTAGGGCGTTTCAGAATTTCTGCCCCTCAAGGACTCATACATGCTGTTTCCAGTCCAGTGCATTTCACAGCCATCACACTATTTTTGCACATTTGTGAGAGGTGAATGATGAAACCATGAATATTCTATGATTATTACAGTTTAATCCTGGTGCATTTGTCACCACACAGTTGAGTTGAGAGGAAACAATGAAAACTTAAGTGAGAACTGCTACTGTGCTGCTATTTTGCCCCACATATCACAGGGAGGGTAAATGAGAGCCCTAAATAGAACTGGGGAAAATGTTTTACTCACTAGGAACCATTAGCTTGGCTGCCTTCTTGTTAGAAAATGATAAGTGCATAAGAGAATGTAGGGTCAATGGAAAAGGAAATGGAAAAAGCACTGGAACGTGCAGTGGGAGAGAAAAAAACAATAATGGAGTATAGGAAGAAAAAGGGCATCAAATATATGCAAGATCCACATAGACAAGATCACTAATGACACAATATGAATAGTAGTGTGCAGTGAAGAGATGGACAGGATAAAGAAAAAAAACAGAAGGAAACAAAAAAGTATCTGGATGGACAGTTGTAAGGAATCATTCCCCTGCCCATCCCTCTGCTGGGTTTGAACCAGGTACCTAGTGTGTTGCAGCCTTTTGCCTTACCTCTTCCCTATTTGGGCATTTTAGAGGTACAGGTTTACCCTGTTTGGAAGTTCCTATGTCTATTCCTAGTGCTGTTAGTGTGTTAATTGGCAGGTGAAGCCAATCCCTAGGGAACTCCCAGCAAAGTGCCATTCTATAGTCCCTGATTTGGCACTCACAGTTGCCAGTTCCTAGGTCTCCTTACCTACTGATCACTTTAATGATAAGTCATACAACATTCCAACACTGGCAAGGATTTAAGGAGAGACAGTATAGGGCAGTGATTGCAAAGTATGGAGTTGGTCCCACTAGGGAGCTTATAGCTTTGGTTCCCAACCAAACTTGCCTAAAGGCCAGTTAGGAACAGATTTGTGTAGAATGCCTATTTACTCTTCAAGATACTCCTGGAAACATATTTAGGAGCCTTCATAGGTACATTCATATTCTTAACTACATAACAAATATTGTGGATAAGGGGTAAAATCAGTATTTGCAAATAAACTGAGTCTGATTGAGTGGTTGAAAATGACTCCATGCAAAGTAAAGGGGGTGAGGCAGAGGTATTCAATATGCAGAACACCTGACTATCTGTACAAGTACAATGGAGCCAGGGCAAAATGCTGATAGAACCTTGGAAAATACATCTTACTGTGCCATAGGCTATAATGCACTGCAATCTCATGTACACTATTGGCTATGGGTAAACCCCCCAGGGCAGAAAGATACAACAGCGATAATACAGTTGTAGCTGAGGAGAAGTAAAACAATCCATTTACTGGCCTGTGTATGGCTAGTATGTATCAGCTATGGCTGCATGGGATTTCCCCAACCCCTGGAATTGGGGGGCAAATTATCAGAACCGGCTCATTCAGGGCACCACTTTGGTGGCCAAGTCCCATATATACTAAAGGTAAAATCTCCTAAATTGTTGGGCTGGTCCCCCTAGAGATGACCAAAACAATGGTTGGGAAACACAGTCTGAAAGAAAAAATATAGTGAAACATCAAAAGAAAGCTTATTTGCTCACCCACGTGACAACCCATTCTGAAGGTCAGTTAGGGTGGCAATAGGGGGACAAACAATTATTTCATGCCCTAAAGATTATATTTTTGTGCCATTGGACCCTGACCAAATGCCAGACTACGAAAAGAGGCTTCAAGGCAAAAAGTCAGCAAACTATTGGGTTAAAAAGAAGGAAAATGGTGGGCAGATTCAGAATGCCTTTACATGACAAATACCCTTATAAAACAAGTGCAGCATCACCTTGGGAAAATCTTTACACCAATTACTAATAATGATAGTCTCTTAATGCAAGTGATGGCACAATGGCAAACTCGCTTTGTACTTTTCTAGATGATTCATATCTATAAGAACCAATGCCAGCGAGAATGTAGAATAATAAAAAGTAGCAGCAAACTTAGTTTTATGGCTCTTATATTAAAAGAACATTTTGTAACATTAGCAAAATGTATGTTTTAAGCTCCCGCACATTCCACAAATTTATGATAATGGAAACTGCACATGATGATTTAAGCAGCAATTCTCTCTTTACCTTTAATACACTTTTCTGAAGTGTAAAAATATGCCTACACCTATTATATATGGAAGAACCATTGTTTTGCTCAGGAATATATTTTCTGTATCCATAGAAAAAAAAACCTCATCAAGTAAATACAGTGGGTCAGGGTGAAAGATAGGGAGTAGTGCATTACATTGCATTTGACCCTTTAGAGAAATGATAATAAAGCTTTTATCTGTCCTAAACATGTAACAATGAAAGTGACATTTTGAAACTAATTTGAAATGTATAAGTAAAAAAAAAAACTTAGATTTACAAATGACTTTTTAATAAGATCTGTAGTTAGAATTATTTATTGAATAATGTTATCATCATCATAAATCCCATAGGAAAAAATGTTCAATACTAAATCATCACACACACACATATATAGGTCATCCATATAGCAATCAATATTTTGTGATGTATGGGTTTCATTACATATAAACTTAATTGTATAGAGCTACTTCAGCCTGTTCTGGAGAAAATGGTGAATGTTTATAAATAAAGTCAGATAAGGATATTTCCGAACATCAGTTACAGCATTAATGAAAAGTTCCATTCTGGAAGAACCTTCTCCAGATTATCGGCCAGAAATGGAGAGGGGGACAGTACCTGGTACAGTGAAAAATGAATTTAGGAATACTTAAATAGACTGTTATTGTCCCATGTGTTATCAATGAATCTGCACTGAAAAGAAAATGTATGAACCTGCAATCAGTGAAGGTGACCATATATTGTCCAACCAAGCATAGTATCCAACAGATTGGCCTACTGGCCATGAGTACTGCCAAATAGAGCTTTCTGTAGGCTGCCAGTCCACACAGGGGCCACGAATAGCCAATTACAGCCTATATGTGGCACCCCCAGGTTCTTTTTGAAGGCTTGTGTTGTTCTCTAATGAGGAATACTTAAATAGACTGTTACTGTCCCATGCGTCATCAATTAATCTGCAATGAAAAGCAAATGTATGAACCTGCATCCAAGATAGCTAACAGTGAAGGTGGCCATATATGGTCCAACCAGGGTCGGACTGGGCCGCCCAGACCGGACCCTTGCCGGCGCTCCCCCTGACCAACCACTCCTCCCCTGATGCGTTAAATTTACGCACCCAGGGGAGGACATCGGGTGGGGGGGGTTGCGGCACGGGCACCTGCAGGGCCCCCAGGGTGGGAGCCCTGGGTCTAACGATGCAGTGTCCAACAGATTGGCCTACTCGCCATGAGTATTGCCAAATAGAGCTTTCCGTAGGCTACCAGTCAACATAGGGGCAACAAATAGGTAATTACAGCCTATATGTGGCACCCCCAGGTTCTCTTTGAAGGCTTGCGTTGTTCTCCAAATTTTTTTACAATTGAATGTGGCTCATGGGTAAAAATAGTATGGGGACACCCGGGTAAGATGGTGAACTGTGAGTACCATCAGTAGTCAACGAAAGAAGATCAGGTTAGATTCCCTACCTCCTGAAAAAAAAGACAAAACAGCCATTAAACTGGAATTTGATTGTAAGAAAATAAAGTTGGCCATACACTGAGAGATCTGTTTGTTTGGCAAGGTCACCAAACAACTCTATCCTTACCTGATCAAGTCACAATGATGTAGCCTGTTGGGGTGTGGATAGCATCAATGAGATGATGTGCTCCTCTCCCCGACTACATTTTCAGCTAGATATAGGTCGGGTAGGCTATACATGGGCCAATAAGCTCCTGACTCTTCAAAAAATTAAAAATAATACTGTAACCTCTTGTTCTAGCACTGTTATTTGAAAATTATCTGAGATATTATACCCGATGAACTTTTTTGAAAGTCTAAATCTGATTTAAATACTTCTATTATATTGTCATTCTCCTATCTCACCTTGAACCTGTGCATGTTAGAAGTCTTTCTTGACAACTTTTATCACTTATTTCAGGGACTTTTGTAGAATGTGAACATTTAAATGATCTGTTAAAGCTTATTCATCTCCATAACCTGATATCACTTTACCTTTCATCTGATACAGCAGCTTCTGTATGTTATAAACGATTTAATTTAAAAGGAAAAGAAATTAATAGTAGGGTTTAAATTAATTTTATCTCTTTTAAAAATCCAGCACTGTTTGATGGTTTATAGACAAAGCGAGATACCCCCCAGTGAAACCAATGGCTTAGCATTGTGCAGACTGCAACACAACAAAAGGAGAACCCTATCTTAGCAATGGGAAAATACACTACTCAAGAGTCGATGAAATAAAATGTATTATAAAGTTGATATGTGAATTCTTTATGTGCTAATTTTTATTTCCTATGCCTAGTAATTATTATGAATCAATACATTATACTTAAATAATCAAATAGTTCTAATGAGTCTAATCAGTGGACTACACATGCACCCCAACTAATGAGGTTTAAAAACCTTAATAAGTAAGACTGCACATTGAAGGTGTGAGCTGCTAAGCGAGTTGCATGAGTGTTGATGACAATAAAGGGCTCCTTTACAAACACCAAATGTAGTTAACGGCTATTGTTACCCAAATATACACCGTTCTTTAAAGGTGGTTGCTCCTAAGCTGCTCCTTGCTATTCTGCTCAGTTCTTGTGAATAACATGCAGAGTTCCTATTGATGCAGGGAAACCTGTAACTCAAAGGTAATGTCTGCCTTGTTCCTAGTTTCTGCTTTATTCCGCTGTCACCATCCAGTAAAATGTTCCCGACAGGTTCTCACAGTTGTGTTAATGGATGCAGCAAACTTGCTCCTAAATAATCGGGCACAAGAAAATATTACATCTGAAAAGCGCATATTTGAGCACTCAATCATTGTAACACCTTACAAAGCATGGCAGATGATACTACATTTGTATAAACTGAAGCCTCCAATCCTATCCCCCGGGTTTTCTGCTATGGGGAAACTCTTACCGACCCAATTTTCAACAAATTGCACCGTACCGACTGTGGCCCCACTGGAGCATACGTACGCTAGGAGATGTTACCTAGAGATCAGATCAGGCACACAGAAATCAGAGAGCTACTCCCTTGGTTCTCATACCTGTAACTCCAACAGGCTTTCCAGCAGCTCTACTACACTACAACACTCCCCACTTATCTCTACCCTCCAATCTCCTTTCCTCACAGTTCACACTGCTTGGAGTCAAGACCTAGCGCTTGACAACGAAGATTGGGAGGAAGCCAGAGATAGGGCCTTTGACTATCTGATTTCCACAAGAGACAAATTAATCCAATTTAAAATCATCCACAGGCTCCACCTGACTCTCTCATGGTTATATTGTATGGGAAACCCGAGACTCGTCTTGTTGCCCCAAATGTACCTCCCCTTAGGCTGAATATTTTCATGTAATATGGCTATGCCCACAAGTATACCACTTTTGGGAACAGGTCCTAGACTATATTCAGAACACAACATTCCTACATAAAGTACTCACACCCAAAGCATTTGGCATTGTGGATGATATTATTTTTGAATCTGCAACATGTATTCTTTTCTGAACTTTATTATTTTATACCAGAAAGTGTATCCTCTTTCACTCGACACCTACCAGTTAGCTCAATTTACTCAGAGCCCTTCTCTCACTGATACTTACCTGCAAGGCAACTTACCTACATGGCAAAAATATGACATGGTATGGAGAAGATGGGTTGAGGTTATAAAATAACACTATATTGTCACCCCCTTGAGAATATGAACCCTCCACTGGGAACTCTTTCTTCTCTAGCAGGTGAATAAACACCATCCTGAGCAGGTCACTACTGACTGATAAATATAGGTGTATTGGATCATACCGCCGGTCTCTCCACTCTTAAAAAGAGCATAAAGATCTGTGGATACTTACACAATCCCGGATGCAGTGCGCAAAAAAAGGAAAAAAAAAACCAGCCTGAAGTTGAGCTTCAGTTCTCCTATAAGGCTATATTCCATTCAACCATTTTCTATAAAGCTTTTTCTTACTTTTCTGAAGAGCATCCTTTTGAGTGTAGTAATACTGCCACCCTGTGGGAGGCATTAAATAGAAAACCTTTATTTAGGTCTCTGCATTGTGTGAAAAATCCCATAGGAAACAAAGCGTTTGGTCCATTTCATAAATGAAAGACTCTAGAATCAAGGCCTAAATGAAGGGGACACTGTGTTGGGTACTTAAGTTATAAATGGATACTACACTTATGAGAATATATATGATGTTAATATGGTTCGAGAGAGAGAGAGAGAGAGGAGTCACCTCCAGACATTGCTGAGGCATTGACAGGGTTAATGTGCTTGCCATTGATACAGATACGAAAAGGGGGAGTAGGACCAGGCTGGAAAGATGATCAGTTCAGTTTTTGTTAGGTTCAGTTTGAGGTGGTGTTGGTTCATCCAGTTGGAGATTGCTAGGGGGCAGTTTTTGAGACTTGAGTCTCAGTTTTAACTGTTAATCAAGGGGTCGATAAATATATTTCAAATATATTTGGGTATCCCCATCATAAAGATTGTGTTTAAAGCCAAAGTGGTGGAGGTGATCTTCCAAAGCCAGAATGTAGAGGGAGAATAACAGAGGACCAAGTACAGAGCCTTGCTGCACCCTTACATTAAGTGGAACTTAAGATGAGATTCTGTTGGCATAAGAGACAGTAAAGGATTGGTGAGAAAGATCAGAGGCCGATTACAGCCTGATTACAGATAACAAGCGAATACAGAATTTGCATGTGGAGGGAGTGGGCAACTGTATTAAATGTAGCCGATAGGTCGAGGAGGATTAGTATAGAGAAATGACCTTTGGCTTTGGCACCTGAACATCATGCAAAATGCAGTCTCAGTAGAGTGTGCAGGACGAAACCAGATTGCAGTGGGTCCAACAGATTATGGGTGTGTAGGAAGTTAGCAATATGGGAGAAAACAACACGTTCTGGGATTTTAAAGGCAAGTGGTAGAAGGAAGACAGGATGGTAATTAAATGGGAACTCCAGCTTCCAAAGAGCCCCAAAAAAACTTTCTTTTCAAAAAGCAAAAAGTATGGCCTTTTAAAGAATAGGCTGGACACAGGCCTGTTTGAACGGAGAGGGGAAAGTTCTAGAAGCAGAAGAATAAGAATTTAAGATGTGAGTAGGAGATCAATGGATCTATTATTATTTAGCAGTAATCTCCACAACTGGGAGTAACATACTAGTTCCAGTGCACACAGGTGCCAAGGTGAGGGCACAGTCTCTTACTAGATAGAATCACCTGCAAAAACTTTATAGACACATTTTAACATTGCTCATGGCCAACAATGGGATTTGATTGCTCAGACCAGCTGATGACAGTAAAGGTGGCCATACACGGCTGATTGTAGCTGCTGATATCGGTCCCTTGGACCAATTCGGCAGCTTATCGGCCTGTGTATGGGCAGGAACGAGGGGCATGCCCGACCAATATCTGGCCTCAAATTGGCCAGATATTGATCGGGCACGTTAAAAGATTTAGTCGGATCGGGGACTGCATCGGCTTGTTGATGCGGTCCCCCAACCGACTGCCCCATTGCCGCCATTATAATTTGATCATTTGGGCCTACATGTACATCTGTAGGTGGGGATATCGCCAAGCGAGCGGATCTTCACGTTTATAGGCACCTTAAATGTAACCCTTTCTTGGCACTAATATCCAGGGGCACTAAAGGGATAAATCCCCAGCCCCCTCTAAGTGGGAGATTTGCAGGGTTTGCAGAAGTTATGTGCGTCCATCCAGGGTTAACCATGTACTAGTGGGCAACAACTCTCTGAGAACTTTAACAGGAGTGATTACTATACCCAATGTTAAAGACTATAAACCACACAATATGTATAGGAAGAAACATAATATATTACCAAGAAAACATTTAAGCAATTCAATAAGAACAGTGAAAATATCCAAGGTCCCTTTAAGAATGCAGAGTGTGCACACTATCCCCCATAATAAAGGTACTAAGTTTGCCCAGAAGCAGTAACCTACAGCAACCAATAAGATGCTTTAATTTAAACAGGTGGCCAGTAAATCTACCTGCTGATTGGTTGCTCTGTGTTACTGCTTCTGGGCAAACTTAGTGTCTTTTATTACATAACTCCTTATGAGTCTGCAAGGATTAACTATTTGTATGTGGGTAATGTGAGCAGTTGTGTTGCGACATCAGACTGTAGCACCCCAGGGTGTGTAAGGGCTCGTACTCATGAGCGGCTTTTCATGCGTTGAGAGGCAGGTTTGAGGGCCCCTACATGCATTCAACAATCAATTCCATATTCTACCTCACAAGCATTCAGAGTTGTGTTTTCCTGCATTCACTTTTAATCTTTTTGACTCCAATACCTTTCAGAGACGTCAGAATCCCTCCTGCTGATTGGACCAGACTGTGACTGAATACTGTCTCACTGCAGTACAATCAGCAGCCATGTTTTTGGTTGTCTCAGGTTTTAAGTCACGGGGTTGTATATTCAGGGAAAGTGTAAGTAAAACTTCTCTTCATAAATAATAGTTTTGCTTATGTTGATTGAAGCTTGGCTACCAATTTAATGCAATCAAAGATCGAACGGCTAGGAGTCCTGCCAGATATCCCCAGGCATGCCAGCTCTACTAGTGGCAGGCATGGGCCAAGCTGACTGGACGCCTTAGGTAACCCAATCGGTCACCTCCTCCCACCCCACCTTGCTTCCATGTGCATACACTCGAATGGACACACGCACGCTTAATAACATCCTGGGAGGTGGAATGAACCATGTGAGGTGGCGGGAGGAGTGGTGAAAGTGATAAACCATAGTGTCCTGTGCTTTTATTTACTTGCTAATAACGAGCGAACCTAGTTCCATGAGTGCTAGGTGAAATCTAGGCCCCTAAATTATGACTTTTAGGGGTCAGGAACCCCCTCTTTCAACTAATTTATTAGGCCACCTTTTAGTTGGGGATGGGACTGAATCGGGGACCAGAAGTGAGGTCACAAACCAGCAAAATCACAGGGTTGCTCATGTTGTTTATTTATTTGTTTGTTTGTTTTGAAACTGCCCACAACCTTCCATGATTACTTCCAATGGGTACATGAGGCCCACCCACACGGTCAGGGCGTATTGGGTATTTTTGCCCATATCCCGACCTATTTGTGGGAATTTAGCAAGTACTGCTAAACTGCAGAACTGTAGTGTAGGTCAAGAAAAGCTCAACCCACACCTGGCCCTAACCTTTTAAAATGTTGCCATTGTAAGACCAAGGGCATATTTACCATATAGGTAATCGAGGGCCTGTGCCTAGGATGGCAGTTTTAGTGGGGTGGCCCATGGATACCTAAATGGTAAATAAAACATTCCAAAAAAAAGAAGACCCCTGCTGCTAGATACTTTTTTTTATTAAATCCGGCATTCTATGGTGATGCTTGAGTGGAAGTGACGTCAGGTTGATGGGCACTCACTGGTCTGAATTTTCTGCTGTGTAGGACTCACTCAACCAGTAGCAGCATCTTCCCACTCCATAAACTGCTTCTGTATGCACCTTTGCTTCCAAGAGAGGGAATTCTCAGCAGCAGAGGAGGCGTTTACTTCACCATTCTGACCCACACCCAACCTAAACCCGCAATGATCACCCAAATTTCAACTCTAATCCACCTAAACCGTCAACCCACCCCACTATAATGCAAATCTCGCCCCACTGGGATGCAGAATGGCTCTGCTGTACACTCTAAACAATTGTTACTTAGTTTCTTTGTTAATAGTGCCCTGTATATAGATAAATGCAATCATTCGTATAGCTATTTACACTATTAATAGAACTTGCAGTAGCAAGGAGTCAATGTACACAATGGGCTGTGGATGTGGTCCATGGCTGATGAATCCGCAAGCGTGATCTAGTTGCTGGCTTGAGAACCATATGCGAGGATTAATCTGAATTAGCCCATCACTTTTGTAATCTGTGACCAATGGCACAAGGGCATATTCAGAACTTTATTGTACTCACGGGGCCACTTACCTGGGACACTGCAAGACCACTTGTTGACAGCCATTTGCATTTGCTCTTAAAAGAAAAGAAATCCACAATAAACTGCCTTGAAGTTCAGGCTCAGATTACGAACTATAGTGTACAGGGAGGAGCAGGGCAGAACCCTGCAATGGCGCAATCCTTGATGTCCACATTGCAAAGGAAGCAGTATCAAGATGGCAAGTAACACCTAATGGTGGAAGGGGCATGTGCAATTTTAAGCAAGATGCATTATTTTGACCCTTGTTTAATTCCTAAATATCATAACGACAGCCAGCATATTTACTACATCTGGGTGGATCGTACAATGGAACCAGAATAAGAGCAATACCCAATGCATTTTGTTCAAATAACATTTGGGAGTACCCACCTATATTCCAAGAGGTGATATACACTGGTATAATGTGAGTGCTGGTGTTGTGGGAACAACCGAAATATGCGCTATCTGCTTAACTGGAAAATCACAAACAGTGTACCCTATATTGAAAAGTGCTGCACTATGTTTTATCTTGATATATTTTTTATCTGTTTGTCAACTCCAGAGCTAATAGGAGTGCTGGCCCCTTAGCTGAACTCTTGAACACAGGTCAATTTCAACCCAGGGGAAAATGGAAGTCCCAAAATTATTGAATTTTATTGGAATTTATGCTGACCAAGGCTGATTGCAGCACCCATGCTCCATTGGTGATCTAATTACCAGCCCTAAAGCTGAACAGTCTAATTCAGTGATCCCCAACCAGTGGCTTATGAGCAACATGTTGCTCAGCTGCCCCTTTGATTTTGCTCCCAGTGGCCTTAAAGTATGTGCTTATTTTTAAATCTCTCACTTGGAGGCAAGTTTTAGAAGCGCAGAAACAAATTATTACTCCAAGCAGAGCCTCCTGCAGGCCAGCAGTCCACATGGGGCTACTAATTAGCCAATCACAGCCCTTATTTGACATCATGCTTGTGTGGCTCACCAACACTTTTTTTCCTCTGATTGCAGCTGATTGTTGGGGACCCCTGGTGTATTTAATTAACTGACCAACAATCAGAGGCGGACATCCACAGGAATTCGTAGGTATCTGAATGGATATTGTGCGACACACCATATACAGCATGGCCTCCTTTGGGCAGACACCAGGAAGCAAAAAGAAGCCGTGTCTTCCCCAGATGCCGCGTTATCAGCACAGGCAACTTCCAGCAACTAAAAAAAAAAAAAATAAAAAACACTGCCTTTGCACACTGATGTTACTTTTTATTTCTATGAATCAGGTTCTAGATATACACTGTAGTTATTGGTATTTAAGAACACTAGACATTAATATACTCTTTTTCTACATGTACAATGATAACAAAACACTAACAGGTGGTTGTGCATAAAATTAACATACTGAGATTATTCTTTGTGTGAGTATATTATCATCGTTAATATGCAAGTCACTAGGTACAGCTTCCGATAAGCAATTGTCCCACCTTAGCTACAAAATCGAAAAACAGAGTGTGAGTGCACACACAACCAAGCGTCAGCAACACAAATCTCATGGGCAGATACTTTATACAGTTTTATACATACATGTGCACTGTAGATGATCACAGAGTTACTGCTCAAGTTGCTTTAAATGTATGTTCGATAGAGGTTATGCACGTTGCCGTTTTTTTTTTTCCCGAGTGTGCACATCAATTACAGACTAATTCATGTTAGTCGGTTGGCATGTCACACTGCACATGAGAAAAGATTCACAGCCTGGAAAGTTCTAAATGATCATTACCAATATTCACAAAGTTACTTTGAAATATTCAGTTCGCCAGTGAACAAGAAAAATATATATATATTATCATGTGGAATAACTGCACCCGTTACAGATCGTTATGACTATGTAAAATGAACATACGCCATGGTACGCCGGGGTGAAACCGCCAGTGAACTGTGCAACAACGATCCACTGTTAAATATGGTAAAGTAGCAAAACGGCTGCTTCCTGTTTATTCTGATCTCTACAGAACAAAGATCATTTGGAAAAAAAATTAACGCAAATAGCATTTTAAAAAAAAAAAAAAAAAAGGAGGAGTGGTTCACCTTTAAGATAACTTTTAGCATGTTAGAGAATGTTCTTTTCCTACATCCATACCAAAAGTATCATAAACTCAACACAAAATTTGAAAAGGAAAAAAAAAAAATCACATTTTTATTCAAATATCCATGTAAAAACATACAGACCCACAAAGTGCCGCCATGGATATCTGAATAAAAATGTGATTTTGAGTTGAAATGTTGAGTTTGGGATATGCTATTGATATGGATGTTGGATTTGCCCTTTAATCTGGGGGCTGTATCCCATTAGCTTTGACCCCTTTTGACTGGCCATTCAGGATCCCCGTTATTAATTTATTGTGAATGTACTATTCCTAACAACTTTGCAATTGGTCTTCTTTATGTGTTTGTTATAGTTTTTTTTTAACTATTTGCCTGATTCGTCTACATCTTTCCAGCTTTCAAATGGGGGTCACTGACCTCCGGCAGCCAAAAACATATTGCTCTGTGAGGCTACAATTTTATTTTTTTGTTACTTTTTATTCCTAATCTTTCTATTTAGTCCTTCTTCTATTCATATTCCAGTCTCTCATTCACTCCACTACCTGGTTGCTCAGGTAAGCAACCCTAGCAACCAGATAGCTGCAGAAATTCCAAACAGGAGAGCTAAATAAAAAGCTAAATAACTAAAAAACTACAAAAAATTAAATGTGAAAACCAATTGCAAATTGTCTCAGAATATCAATGTCTACATTATACTAAAAGTTAATTTCAAGGTGAACAACCCCTTTAAGTTTTGTGCAATTTATTAAATGTAAAATCAAACCTTTTGAGATTTCTAGAAGTCAATGAACAATGTTATTTTCATTTAACTAATTCGAATTTCTGCCTTAAATATGCTAGTGATCTGGGAGGAAAAAAAAATATTTATCCTTCTAATATGAGGCTGCATTAATGTCATCTAACTTCAGTAGCCTTATTAAAAGTACACAGGAATTGCACACAAATTGTATTGATGTTTAAGGATATTATATAACACTGATGCATTTAAACCCCTTAGGGTGGTCTTCATCAGGGACATTTGATGAAGAAAAAGTGACAGTACTTTTTCCATGACTAATTTGAAGCTGCTTTTGGGTTAACTCCTTGAGCCAGTGCCACACAGGGTGGATTCCGCTCTGTGTGCCTGCACCGCAACGGGCCAATGCAATGGCTCTGGGGTGCAAGCACATCAATTTGCTTTCTTGAGCATGGGGCAGATCCTCGGGCTGCATTTATCCACAGGCTGAGAATCTGCCTGTGTGGCGATGGCCTTAGAATTCGTACCTCATATGCTTATTATTGTTTTCTTAAGTGTGCACTATCCTTTTCCAATTATCCAGTGGCCATATTGGCATGAAAAATGGCAAAAGGTTTGCTTGACTTGACCTAGCAGGAACAGTCGAACAGTTTTGTAAAATGTAAAAAATGTTAACGTAAAATAATTACACGAAAGGTGTAATTATACGTAAGGTAAACTCAGCCACGTGTACTTTTATTTCACTCACTGTTCCTTTTTCACTGCGCAGATAATTTTGGTTTCATCTGAATTTTCAAATAGTGGAGGCACAATGTGAATAAATACAAGCAATACTTTTTTTTCTTCACTAGGGCCACATTAAGTATGTTTCCAAAATAGACTTTCCCTTTAAAAGGGCTAAGACTTGGAAGAAGAACCCTTTCTCGCTTCAAAAATTATACTATTTAATATATGCTAGCATAAAATTTTAAATCTCTTCAATTGTGTTAAGAGATCAATAGCCGATCATTAAGAGCTGCCGGGTATAAAGGTGGCCAATACATGGCAGATTTACGCTGCCGATTTGGGTCCTTTAGACTTAGCTTATCTGCCCCTTTATGGGGACCCCCGACAGCCCTACTTGACCGATATCTGGCTGAAAATCAGGCAGGTGTTGATTTTTTTTTGGTCAGATCGGGGACCACATCGGCTCATTGATGCGGTCCTCGCCCTGACCATTCCTATCTCTGCAGTTGTAATTTGATTGTTTGGCCCTAAGACCAAACAATCAAATTTGCTAGATATCGCCCACCTTAGACGGGCATATCGGGGAAAGATCTGCTCCTTTGGCGAACTCACCAAACAAGCAAACCCTATGTATGGCCACCTTAAGTTTAGTACAAGCAATTTCATGGCTGCACTTTTTGTGCATCCTAATTATGAACGGAAGATTAAAAACATCAGTCTCTTCAATTTACTTGCCAGTACGCAAAAGAAAATTGCACTTTAGAGAGATAAATTACCTTTTTTTGGCGACATAGAGGATGCAAATATGATTGATCCTAAACATAACAATCGTAAAAAAATAAAACATTGTCAAAAACAAGAGTCAAGTTTCAGGAAAAGCTTCTCAAATCTGTCAGCAATACTTACAATCAAATCTTAGTATCTATCTTAGTCTGTCTGACTGTGGAAGCCATTGAGAAAAAAAACTAGAACACTTCAAAATGTTATCAAAGAGCACCAAAGAACAAACCAAGCTATCTTTTTAAAAATGTTTTACTAAACATAAAAAGAAAAATATGAACATTGATATAAAAATACTTTACAGATTAACAACACTTTGTTCAGTGATGCAGTTTGAAAGCAAAGAGAGAAAGAAGAGAACGTTTTTAAGAACCTGGCACTAACGTATTCGTTTTCTCTTTTATCCCATCAAAAGTTGTCGCACTATGGATTTGGGAGTCCTGTAGGTCACAAGCTACGCAGCTCGCTGGGATGTGTTTGAAGGTCAAGTGAAGGGCGTCCTACAAAAATGAGTTCAAGTTAAAACAGATGGAACACTGAGACACAGAAGCAAAGCTCTACAGAGCTGTTAAACACTTGTACAAAGTCTTTCTTAAAACATTGGTTCCTCTAGCACTAAAAATACCTGTGTGGGATGCAAAACAGTCTAAGTATTCTAACAGTCTCACAAACCGCTAATTAATGCAGGCACATTGAAGAATTCAGGATCACCATTTGGCTGAATGTTGCCAACCCTTCTGCTAAGAACAGCTAAAGAACACACCTGTAGGTGACCCTGCTGGTAAGTAGAAGCAAGGGCAAGACCTACAGACACTAGAAAGCTAAACTTTTTTTAGCTGTGTGCCTTTACTTTACTGCAGATGCCCCTCTCTTTGAATTCGAAGACGTTCTTTCTCTACCTGCAAGCGCTCCTTTTCTATGTGAAGCTTCTCAAATTCGAATTTCAGGAGCTGCAGCCTCTCTTTCTCCAACTGCAAATGCTCCCGTTCCAGCTTTAATTTTTCTGCTTCTATGTCCAGTGGTTGCAAAACAGTCTTTTCTGACTGAGCAAAATCATTTTCTAGGTTTGGTTTCTCCGCATGCATAACCTGGAGTCGTAGCTTTTCTCTTTCAATTTGCAGTCTCTCTTTTTCCAGCTGCAGCCGTTCGTGTTCCATATCTAAGTGCCGCAACCGTTCCCTTTCAATTTGCAGTCTCTCTTTTTCTACTTGTAGACGCTCTGCTTCGATACTTAAACGCTGCCGCTCTAGCTCCAGCTTTTGTTTCTCTAAGGTTACGAGGAGATGGGATTCTTTGTATGGTATTCGTGCTATGGAGCTCAAGGTGCCAAATTCTTCAATTCTAGGAAATTCTTCGGGAAGATCATTCTCCTCTCTGGAGTCAGGAAGAACCGTTGATAACATTTCATCTTCTTCTTCAATCTCAAACTACCAAAGTAAAACATGGTGGTTAAAACATGGTTATTTTGAAATAAATGATCAGCCTTGTATGCTGTCCAGAGACACTTCTGGAATATGCAGGGAAAAAGGGGCTCAGTTTAACCAAGGAGAACAAATACTATGTTATGTGATGCTAAACAAAGAGTGAAGGCAAGGCAGCTAAAACACTTAGAGGCACATTTATCAACATTCCAATTTTAGTGGTTTTAGAGGTTTTTGAAACCACAATAACCTCTTTTTCTCTAAAACTAAAAATGAAAACAGCCTTAAAAAAAAAGTGGAAAAACTTAGACACAGTTTTATATTAGTATATAATATATTAGTACAGGTATAGGACCCATTATCCAGAATGCAGAACAGCCCTATTGGGTTTATTTAATGGTTAAATGATTCCCTTTTCTCTGTAATAATAAAACAGTACCTGTACTTGATCCCAACTAAGATATAATTAATCCTTATTGGGGGGCAGAACAGCCCTATTGGGTTTATTTAATGGTTAAATGATTCCCTTTTCTCTGTAATAATAAAACCGTACCTGTACTTGATCCCAACTAAGATATAATGAATCCTTATTGGGGGCAGAACAGCCCTATTGGGTTTATTTAATGGTTAAATGATTCCTCTTTTCTCTGTAATAATAAAACAGTACCTGTACTTGATCCCAACTAAGATATAATTACCCCTTATTGGGGCAGAACAGCCCTATTGGGTTTATTTAATGGTTAAATGATTCCTCTTTTCTCTGTAATAATAAAACAGTACCTGTACTTGATCCCAACTAAGATATAATTACCCCTTATTGGGGCAGAACAGCCCTATTGGGTTTATTTAATGGTTAAATGATTCCTCTTTTCTCTGTAATAATAAAACAGTACCTGTACTTGATCCCAACTAAGATATAATTACCCCTTATTGGGGCAGAACAGCCCTATTGGGTTTATTTAATGGTTAAATGATTCCTCTTTTCTCTGTAATAATAAAACAGTACCTGTACTTGATCCCAACTAAGTTATAATTAATTATATCTTAGTATATATATTGGAGGCAAAACAATCCTATTGGGTTCATTCAATATTTAAATGATTTTTAGCAGACTTAAGTTATGGAGATCCAAATTACGGAAAGACCCCTTTTTCCGGAAATAACAGGTCCCATACCTGTATATGAAATGAGGTTCAGAAATACACATAAAATCAAGCACAGCTTCTACACATAACTTCTCAACTATTTTTTAGTTGCAGCAATACCTACTATATATACCTATATTACCTACTGATCTGGCTCCTTCAGTCCAAGTTGGCAGCTTATCTGCCCATGTATAGGGCATTCCAACGGGGCTATTGGACTGATATCTGGCTAAAAATCGGCAGGTTAAAAAAAAAATCTCAATGGGATCATGACCACATTGATACAGTCCTTTGCCTAACGGCCTCTATCTCCGTTGCTGTGATACAATTGCTTGGCCCAAAAATACATAAAAAAGAAGGAGAGTAAAACTTGCTTTAGTTGTGTAGGTGACAATGGTAGCTTAAGGATCACATACCTGTTCATCACTAGGAGTCTTATTATACAGAATTCTATTTTGCCGCGCGTTTAGTTGAATCCCCAAGCAGGGATGTGACACGCGTTTTTTCCAACTAGGACCCTGAAAAGTTAGAAGAATGCAACATTTACTTTCACAGAAAGAAATAATAGCAGTATATATTTTTTATACATAAATGCATTTGCTATTCTTGCAACAGCATAAAGGGAAAATATATATTCTTCACATTTAAAGAATATGCAGGCACGTGCAAATAAGTATCTGATTATATGAGAAAATGTTTCATAATTCTGAAGAGAGTTATGAATGGAATTTGATGCCTTTGCCTTCTGGTGTAAGAAGTAAACCACCCAGATTATCTGCTAACTTGTTGTATCTTATGAAAACCAATTCCTGAATGGTTGCTATGGGTGCAATACATCATCTAGGTTAGTAAATTAGCCCAGGGCCACTCCTGCCATCAGGTAAGGTGAGAATCTTGCCTCAGGCGGCAGAGAGTAGCCAAGAATGGTTAATCCTAAGCAACTTTTTCATCGGTCTTTATTTTTTTTAATTTTGTTATAATTTTGGAATTTTTTGCCACCTTCTTCATCTTCTGCCTCTTTCCAGCTTTTTGGCCCCGGAAATCAAAAAACTATTACCCTGCATTACTGTTACTTTTTATAATTTACCTTTCCATTCGGGTCATCTCCTATTAGTCTCTCATTCAAGTCTGGTTTCTATGGTAATTTGGACCCTAGCAACCAGATAGCTGCTGAAATTACAAACTGGAGAGTTGCCATATATAAAGCTAAATTAAATTATTCAAAAACTACAAACAATAAAAAAATGAAGACCAATTGCAAATTGTCTAAAAATTGCACTCTCTACATCCTACTAAAAGTTAAGTTGAAGGCGAACAACCCCTTTAAAGTGTAGTTTGTTGTAAGCAGGACAGGAGGGGAGGCTTTGTGTTGTCTCATCATATGGGGCAGTTCTGAGGAAGGGAGAGAGCAGCACAGAGTCTCTCTCTCATGTACCCAATGTCACAGGACAGTTCTCAGTCAGATGAAAATGCTAAAATGTTAACTTTTTGACTGCAATTCCCTATGAGAGCAGTGTAGCAAGTGGCCTGGATCTCCCTGTAACTTTCTCTGAGGTGGATATATCAGGCTTTGCTTGCTGCACTGCTGTGAGAGTGAAGTACAGTTATTTGCAGGACAGCAGGAGTCAAGCTAACCTGTATCCCCCCATCTCTTTAATGTAACCTTCCAATGTATGCATGCTGATCTCTATACATATATTAAAGATGAGTTTGTGCACATGATGCACATAAATCCTCTATGAAGGGTTCTTTAGCAGCTGTGGATGTGAATGTGTGGGTGGAAGTGATGCAAAGTGACATGCGCAGCTAATGCACATGTGCAGATAATGCATATCCTTTCACATTTGTTATGGAGTAGGCAGCACCACAGGCGCTACATCATGGGACCCCCAAACATGCCTGTCATATTAAAAAAAAAAAACAAAATAAAAAAAGAATAGGATTTAGAAAACTGCCTGTCTGTCATGAAATGCTTGTGGAGCAAGTACCGTGTCTGTCATAAAATGCTTGTGGAGAAAGTACCGTGTCTGTCATAAAATGCTTGGGGAGCAAGTACTGTGTCTGTCATGAAATGCTGGGGGAGCAAGTACTGTGTCTGTCATGAAATGCTGGGGGGGGGGCAAGTACCGTGTCTGTCACGAAATGCTGGGAGAGCAAGTACCGTGTCTGTCATGAAATGCTGGGGGAGCAAGTACCGTGTCTGTCATGAAATGCTGGGGGAGCAAGTACTGTGTCTGTCATGAAATGCTGGGGGAGCAAGTACTGTGTCTGTCATGAAATGCTGGGGGGGGGGGCAAGTACCGTGTCTGTCACGAAATGCTGGGAGAGCAAGTACCGTGTCTGTCATGAAATGCTGGGGAACAAGTACCGTGTCTGTCATGAAATGCTGGGAGAGCAAGTACAGTGTCAGTCATGAAATGCTGGGGAAGCAAGTACCGTGTCTGTCATAAAATGCTTGGGGAGCAAGTACCGTGTCTGTCATGAAAATGCTGGGGGAGCAAGTACTTGTGTCTGTCATGAAATGCTGGGGGGGGGCAAGTACCGTGTCTGTCACGAAAATGCTGGGAGAGCAAGTACCCGTGTCTGTCATGAAATGCTGGGGAACAAGTACCGTGTCTGTCATGAAATGCTGGGAGGAGCAAGTACAGTGTCAGTCATGAAATGCTGGGGAAGCAAGTACGTGTCTGTCATGAAATCCTGGGGAAGCAAGTACCGTGTCTGTCATGAAATGCTGGGGAGCAAGTACCGTGTCTGTCATGAATGCTGGGGGAGCAAGTACCGTGTCTGTCATGAAATGCTGGGGGAGCAAGTACTGTGTCTGTCATGAAATGCTGGGGGAGCAAGTACCGTGTCTGTCCATGAAATGCTGGGGGAGCAAGTACCGTGTCTGTCATGAAATGCTGGGGGAGCAAGTACCGTGTCTGTCATGAAATGCTGGGGGAGCAAGTACCGTGTCTGTCATGAAATGCTGGGGGAGCAAGTACCGTGTCTGTCATGAAATGCTGGGGGAGCAAGTACCGTGTCTGTCATGAAATGCTGGGGGAGCAAGTACCGTGTCTGTCATGAAATGCTGGGGTAGCAAGTACCGTGTCTGTCATGAAATGCTGGGGAAGCAAGTACAGTGTCTGTCATGAAATGCTGGGGGGGTAAGTACCGTGTCTGTCATGAAATGCTGGGGAAGCAAGTACCATGTCTGTCATGAAATGCTGGGGAAGCAAGTACCGTGTCTGTCATGAAATGCTGGGGAAGCAAGTACCATGTCTGTCAGGAAATGCTGGGGGAGCAAGTACCGTGTCTGTCTTGAAATGCTGGGGGGGCAAGTACCGTGTCTGTCATGAAATGCTGGGGGGGCAAGTACCGTGTCTGTCATGAAATGCTGGGGGGGCAAGTACCGTGTCTGTCATGAAATGCTGGGGGGGCAAGTACCGTGTCTGTCATGAAATGCTGGGGGGGGGGGGCAAGTACCATGTCTGTCATGAAATGCTGGGGGGGGGGCAAGTACCGTGTCTGTCATGAAATGCTGGGAGAGCAAGTACTGTGTCTGTCATGAAATGCTTGGGGAGCAAGTACCATGTCTGTCATGAAATGCTGGGGGGGCAAGTACCGTGTCTGTCATGAAATGATTTGGGGGGGGGGGGGGGGGGAAGGACTGTGTCATGAAATGCTGGGGGGCCACAATGTGCCATGAAATACTGGGGCACACATAAGGTGTCTGTCATACAGTTCTGTGGCATTATTTGGCACTATGTAAGAGTGTAAGCTCCATTTTTCTCAGTTTCATACAACTGTCCAAACCTTTCTAACTAAGAATATTGCTTTGAGAAAGGCTGCTGTGTCAGCCGAAAAGTTAGTCATTTGCCAATAAAAGTTTTTCGTACTCATAAGTCCTGTGAGTGCGGGATATTTTTTCATAATGTCTATGCTTCTGACATTCTGCACCCAGGCATCTGTGACCCATTTATGAGACGTGAGTGCCTGTATATATATGTTATACATATACATATGTTATATACAATAAATTTTGATGTTTTGTTCATAAGTCCTGTGTGAAGCGGACCAGTTTTTGCTCGAGTATATATATATATATATATATATATACACACACACACACACACAAACTTATGTTCATTTTTAACCCTTTACTTGCTTAACAATTGGGTGCTACATGGACTGCAAGTTGCCAGACAACTTAAGATTTCCCACTAACCTCAAAATAACCCAGATACGTAGAATCTATGGTGCTGGCAATCTGGTACATCTGCGTTGGCGTCACAGATTCTACAGCCTGTGTCACAGAAAGGGTTAAAAGTGAACATTCCATTTCTTAAGACCTGATTGTCATACTTTCATTCACAGTCTCTAAGATAGCAATATACAATACAGTTATGGGACCTGTTATCCAGAACGGTTGGCACCTGGGGTATTCCAGATAAGGATAACTGGATAATTTGGATCACCATAGATTAACTAAATAATCATAAAAACATTACATAAACCCAATAGGATTGTTTTGCCGCTAAGAAGGCACTGTTTTATTATTACAGAAAAAAAGTAATTCTTTTTTAAAAATTTTAACTATTCGATTAAAATTGATCATTTCTGTAATTCGGAGCTTTCTGGATAAAAGGTTTCCAGATAAAGGATCCTATAACTATATATTTTTTTAATATGATATATTTCCAACAATAAAGAAAGTTCAATGTTGATAAGTGCAAAGTTATGCACTTTGGTAGAAATAATATAAACGCAAACTATCTACTGAATGGGAGTGTGTTGGGGGTTTCCTTAATGGAGAAGGATCTAGGGGTTTTTGTTGATAACAAGTTGTCTAATGCCAGGCAGTGTCATTCTGTGGCTACTAAAGCAAATAAAGTGCTGTCTTGTATAAAAAAGGGCATTGACTCAAGGGATGAGAACATAATTTTGCCCCTTTATAGGTCCCTGGTAAGGCCTCACCTTGAGTATGCGGTGCAGTTTTGGGCTCCAGTCCTTAAGAAGGATATTAATGAGCTGGAGAAAGTGCAGAGACGTGCAACTAAACTGGTTAAGGGGATGGAAGGGTTAAACTATGAGGTGAGACTGTCGAGGTTGGGGTTGTTCTCTCTGGAAAAGAGGCGCTTGCGAGGGGACATGATTACTCTGTACAAGTACATTAGAGGGGATTATAGGCAGTTGGGGGATGTTCTTTTTTCCCATAAAAACAATCAGCGCACCAGAGGTCACCCCTTTAGATTAGAGGAAAGGAGCTTCCATTTGAAGCAGCGTAGGTGGTTTTTCACGGTGAGGGCAGTGAGGTTATGGAATGCCCTTCCTAGTGATGTGGTAATGGCAGATTCTGTTAATGCCTTTAAGAGGGGCCTGGATGAGTTCTTGATCAATCAGAATATCCAAGGCTATTGTGATACTAATATCTACAGTTAGTACTAGTGGTTGTATATATAGTGTATGTATGTGAGTGTATAGATTGGTAGGTGTGGGTTAAGTGTGCTGGGTTTACTTGGATGGGTTGAACTTGATGGACACTGGTCTTTTTTCAACCCTATGTAACTATGTAACACACCCTTACCTCCTCCAACAATTCTTACTCGGTGCACAGCCCAGAGATCGGCACTCCCAGCACAGTCCAGCAAAAAATAGTTGACCGGCACAACAAGTGTAATGTAAGCGGGGCTTAGCCCCTGCGTGTTTATTCAAAAAATAGCAGCAACATTTCGGGGGGCGTATCCCTTCGTCAGGCCGGACGATGGGGTACGCCCCCGAAACGTTGCTGCTATTTTTTTAATATTTCCAACAATCTCACTATCTCAGCTCTTCTTACCAAACAACCTAGTAATTTACAGCCATTTCAGCACCTGTCCCCACTGCTCACTATCAGGCTTATTGTGCTTTCCTGGTTTATTCCTATGATCCCTCTGCTTTAACAAAAAACACAAACTTATAGAAATATCAGGAGACAGGAATCAGCTCAAGAAAGGCTGCAATATGGATTGTAAGTTTGCTGGTTTCCAGGGCTTTTGAACCAGCCAAAACAACACAGCCCTTTAGCAGGGAAGGCCTGTGCCCCCACAGATGCCCCAGTAGCCCCCCATCTTCTTTTCTGCTAATTCCCTGCCCCTACTCTGTGCTGCTGGCACTTACCTGAGCTTAGGGACCCACTCACAATATACTGTGTATATAAATCATTGCTGCTTTTGAAATGCTGAAACTTTAGGCTGGTCAGTTCAGCTCAGTATGTAAAATATGGCATTTTTAGGGTTTAGTTCTCCTTTAAGTGAATACACCTGTCATTTGTGATGGTTTCGCCACATTACAGTGTAATTTAAGAAAATTGTTAGGTAAGCTCACCATGGCAAGGAACTAAGCAGAGTTTAGTTTCAACTTAAACAAAAAAAATACTGGTAAAACTTGTCTCCATATGAGGAAGCATTTCAGTGCAGCTCTTTGTCTGTTTTCGCTAATTCATACAGTTTTTACAACTTGACAGGACTGTTCACCTTCAAATTAACTTTTAGTATGATATAGAGAGTACTTTTCTGAGACAATTGGCCTTTGTGTTTTATTATTTGCAGTTTTTGCTATTTAGTTTTTTGCTCTGCAGCTCTCCAGTTTGGAATTTCAGCAGCTATTTGGTCGCTAGGGTCCCAATTTAATCTAGCAACCAGACAGTAGTTTAAAAGAGAGACAGAAATATGAATAGAGGAGGGCCTAAAGAGAAGGATAAGCAATAAAAAGTAACAATAAAACTGTAGCATAAAAGTATTTGTTTTTTTGGCTGCGCTGGAAATAGAAAAGGACAGTAAATAACTCAAAAATGATAAGAAATAAAAAATGAAGACCAACTGAAAGGAATAGGCCATTCTATAACATACTAAAAGTTAACCCATAGTTCAACCACCACTTTAAGCAAAAAAACATATATAAGTGCCAGTAGAAGGAGAGAGGAAAAGAAATTCCATACCTCAAAACCTTGAGGGTCTTCTTCTTCTTCAACTTTAATTTCGGTCATGGATTCACTTGCTTCTCGCACATCGGCCACATTTTTCCACTCCAAACTCGATTCGCTTGTTAACACACTCGGTTTGTCATCTGTGTCATCATTTATAGAGTCGTCGAGATCGGACAAGGGCAGGTGAAAGGCCGAACCTCCTAATTTGACATCGGAATTGAGCCGCTTTCTTTTCACTAGGGCTCGCCAATCCAGGTACCTCCGCTTCACTTCCGTTCCTGTTCTTTGCTCCCCTTCTCCGAGCGCATTTACGCACTCAGCGATTTCTTCCCACGCTTTGCGTTTCATCTCGTTAATGGTCGTGTTCAGTTGTTTCGAAAAAATGATATCTCTCCTTTTCTTAATCTCCTTCAGCAAAGTTTGCGTTTCCTGAACACTAAAATTACTTTTTCGCTTTCTTTTTAATTGCTTCATAATGGAAGGCTGTACGAGGATCTTTTTGTAAGCTCCCGATATGTCAATATAAGTCCTCAGCGGAGGATTGACCGACGGCAGCGGCTTCCTCCTATTGAATTTGGCCAGTTTCTATTTGTAAAGTTTCTCTCTTTGAAAAGAAATCTGAAGGCAAAACACAAATATTTTAGTTAATGCAAGATTACAAGGGCCCTAGACAAACCAGTACAGGTTTCACATGTATTATCGAGAATGCTTGTGACTGTAAATGTTGGAACAGTGCTGGGCTGCCGCCTCTTTAAAGGAGAAGGAAAGGCTAGTAAAGAGTTAATCTCAAGCTGCAGGCATACCTTCAGTTCTCTCAACAGTGCCCTTAAGTCTCCCCATATTTCACCCGCTTAGAAGATCTGAAGCCAAACAGGAAATAAAAAACACTGAGCTGTGTAAAGAAAGTTCCCATAATGCCTCACTCCTGCACAGACACCCAGACCAAGTGTACATGCTCAGTTGGACATTCCTAAGGGGGGGGGAGTGAGCTCTTAGCATTCTTGAGGGAGAGGAGAGCAGGAGAGGGCAGGAAGCTGAAAGCTGCGTGTCTGTGGATGAGGAAAACAGACACAACTAATCTTTTTACAGAGAAGTCAGTGCAGCGTTTCTGTGAGTGCCTATGGCTGTATTTACATAGACCTTTCTGATAAAGCTTACTTACTTTTTACCTTTCCTTCTCCTTTAAAACCACACACCTATAAAAGTCACTTGCACAGCTACTTTGCAAGCATTACAGTCAGCAGCATGCATTTCTATTAAGCCGTGCAGATGTTGCTGTTAATATGTGGCAAGTTTCAAAGGGGTGACTGGGCAACCACAGCAGAGTTTGCTAATATACCACCAGGCATGTGCCCTCCACCACCAAACTCCCAGCAAACTTCCCAACGATTTTGGGAGTTCCAGTGGTACACAATAAGTGTTGCAAGAGTGGAGGCCATATTGAAGCAACAGCAGGAATGACATTGGTTAAAAAAAAAATAAAGTTGCTAGAATGCAAGTGGACTTCCTAACTTTGAACTATTTTGGGGCCCGATTGTGCCACCCTCCAGCTGTTGCCAAGGTACAACTCCCCACATCAGAGATTCCCTTCCTACAACTGGATGCTTATAAAATGCACAAGGATCCTCAGCTCAGTTGCATAGAAACCAGTGTGGCATGCAACCTACATAGGAAGAAAATGCCACTCATCCGTGCCACATTGGAATGATATAGGTGCCACTGAGCCCAGGCCGTCTGTAGGGGTGGTGGGGCCTATTCATTACATAAAGCAGGGGGCACCCAGCCTGCAGCCTTCTTTGCTGAGCTACAACTGGGGCTGCAGGTGGCATGCCAACTGTGATGTTTAGTGTTACCAACGCCTTAGTATGTCGGCACTTATCTGAGTTGCAGCCCTTTATTACTACTACCTTGCCTTACTAGAAACACTATGCAACAGTTACAGTGCATACCCCTGACCCACATCTTCCCTTACTATAAACATTATCCCAGTTACTGCCCCGACACCTGATCCTCATCTTGCCTTACTATATCCACTATCCCATAGTTACAGCCCCTACCTATGACCTTCATCTTGCCGTACTATAAGCACTATCCCATATCCCCCTTCCCAATAAAGATAGATCTGTTGGGCCCCAGTGGTTGCCCATATAGGTGGCACTCTGGGGACAATGCAATATAGTTACTACCTTCCCTAATAAAAGATCATCAACTAAAAAGTGCCATATAACAGCCCTGAGGCCCCTATAACTACAGGTCCTACAGCAGATCTGCCTCACACTGACCAGTGCACCTACAGCAGCTGTGCCACTAACTCTCCAGCACTCAGCCCCCTGCCAAACTGCAGCTCCCCCCTCTGCCTGCTACTCAGTCTCTAAGCTCAAACAACTACAACTCCCTGCACCAGCCTGCCTGCAAAACTAATGGCAAGGGATGCTGGGAGCTGTAGTTCCGTAACAGCTGAGTGCAGAGAGGCAGGAGGAAGTTTCCTGCAGGCACAGACATTGTTGCACTGTTGCAGCCAAGAAGCCCCAGGCACAGACTCTTTGTTAGCAGCTTCCCCCCCTGACAGGATCCTGTGTGCAGCAGCAGCAGGGAGAGAGAGCTGTGAATCCCAGGCAAGATGGCGGAGAGAAAGGCCAAGAACTGCAGCCCCCTCCCCGGGACAGCACAGCAGCCGCAGGTTGGAGGAAGCAGGAGGCTGGAGTAAGGGCTCTTACCTGCCGCGTCCGCTCCCACTCACAGCCAGAGCCGCCACAGCTGTGCGCACTTCTCCCCCCAAGGCTCCGGCAGAGTAGGGACGCCCAGCAGCCCGCCAGTAACTGGGAGTAAGGAATAGCGAGCAGACATGCGGGGGAGGAGGAGGCAGGGCACAGGGAGAGGCATAGACTTACTACAGGGAGGAGGGAATGATGGGATGTGTAAGGCAGACACAAAGGGGCCGCTGTGCACACAAAGGACATAGAGGGAGAGGGGGGCCCAGGAGCCGGGAATCTCACATGCCTGGGGGAGGGCTGCTCCCTGCCCGCTCTGCATAATAAAGTGCACAATAGCTGCTACTAGGGGTTTGCTAATTACAGTGTAAGGTGATTCAACCAACAAATCACCGTAGGGGCCTTAGTATCCCCCCTTGCACCCCTCCCTTTTCTTTCATATCCAGGGCATTTAGTTTCCCCCTTGGCACACCTTCATTATCTTTCATATCCAGGGCTCTTAGTATCCCCCCTGGCACCCCTTCATTATCTTTCATATCCAGGGCTCTTAGTATCCCCCCTGGCACCCCTTCATTATCTTTCATATCCAGGGCTCTTAGTATCCTCCCTGGCACCCCTTCATTATCTTTCATATCCAGGGCATTTATTAGCCCCCCTGGCACCCCTTCATTATCTTTCATATCCAGGGCTCTTAGTATCCCCCCTGGCACCCCTTCATTATCTTTCATATCCAGGGCATTTAGTATCCCCCCTGGTTCGCCTTCATTATCTTTCATATCCAGGGCTCTTAGTATCCCCCCTGGCACCCCTTCATTATCTTTCATATCCAGGGCTCTTAGTATCCCCCCTGGCACCCCTTCATTATCTTTCATATCCAGGGCATTTATTAGCCCCCCTGGCACCCCTTCATTATCTTTCATATCCAGGGCTCTTAGTATCCCCCCTGGCACCCCTTCATTATCTTTCATATCCAGGGCTCTTAGTATCCCCCCTGGCACCCCTTCATTATCTTTCATATCCAGGGCATTTAGTATCCCCCTGGCACCCCTTCATTATCTTTCATATCCAGGGCTCTTAGTATCCCCCCTGGCACCCCTTCATTATCTTTCATATCCAGGGCTCTTAGTATCCCCCCTGGCACCCCTTCATTATCTTTCATATCCAGGGCTCTTAGTATCCCCCCTGGCACCCCTTCATTATCTTTCATATCCAGGGCTTTAGTATCCCCCCTGGCACCCCTTCATTATCTTTCATATCCAGGGCTTTAGTATCCCCCCTGGCACCCTTTCATTATCTTTCATATCCAGGGCTTTAGTATCCCCCCTGGCACCCTTTCATTATCTTTCATATCCAGGGCTCTTAGTATCCCCCCTGGCACCCCTTCATTATCTTTCATATCCAGGGCTTTAGTATCCCCCCTGGCACCCCTTCATTATCTTTCATATCCAGGACTCTTAGTATCCCCCCTGGCACCCCAATCTTTTCTTTAATACCCAGGGCAATTAGTATCTCTACCAGCATCCTTTTCATTAATATATATGGAGCACCTAATATTTCCCCCCAACCCTGCCTTTTTATTAATATTCAGGGAACTTAGTATCTCCACTGGCACCCCCTCTATTTATATTTATCCTCCAGGGCACTTAGTATCTCCCCTTGCGCCCCTTCTTTTTTCATTTATTCTCTAGGGTACTTAATATTTCTCCTGGCATAACTCCTTTTTCATATATTACCCATGCCACTTAGTATCTCCCTTGGCATTCCAATCTCTTATGTGTTACCCAGGGCAGTTAGTATTCCCTCGGGCACTCTCTCTTATTTATTAGTTGAAAGACTCAAACTAGTACAAGACATATATATTGGTCCTGTTTAATTTAAGGCATGATAGCATTAAGTGTAATGGTGTCAATAAAGTAAAAAGTAACTTGTACATGTGATTGCATGTAAAAACAGTGTTAGTCTGTCCCTTTCTGCACTATCTGTTCTGTCCTTTCAAGAGTTGTAGCAGGTAAGCCTTGCATGCTTCAGCACAGGTCTGGCTTCTACTACACTGTCAGAACCACCAGTGCAGGGAATTGAAAGGGACAGACACTGTTTTCAGTAGCAATTGTATTTAAAGGTTACTTTAAATTTGTAATTAAAGGATAAGGAAAGTCAAATTCAATGGGGAACCCAATATATTATAACCTCCCAGTGAATTTTAACTTTTGTTGTCCTTTGATTAGTAATGAAAAGTTGAGTAGAAATACAATTTGTTTCCAAACAATATTGGTGAGATCAACTGTTTGCAGCACTGGATCTCTGAATTAAATTGATCTAAACAGTTTGTGCAAAGAGTTTTTCAGTTCTACGCGGGTCTGTGTGGGGTTCCTCTGGGCACTCCTGGTTTCCTTCTACATTGGCTCCTGATGAAATTTACCCTAGTGTATGTGAATGTGAGAGGGAACTTAGACTGAGGGATCCACTGGGGCAGGGATTCTTGGTAATGATGTTGGTTCTCTAAATAATATATAATAGAAATACAATAATAATAATGAAGCGGTATAAGAACTGGGCTGCCAACTGACTGGGCCAATAAAATTGATGCCAGTGTTATAGGGGAGTAAGGAAACAGGTATCTTTTTCTAGAAAAGATGGCAACCCAATATCTGAATTGATGTTACTTAGCACTACAATAAAATATTTTTAGGACCCGGTACAAAGCACTTTGCAATCAAACACTGAAACACTAAATCTGGCTTGTCTAGTTGATATCTACTGGACTGCCCTGGAAGTCCCACTTTGAAAGGGCTGCATCAGACTTGGCCAAATATGGGTGAATATTGTGGGAAAAGGACTGCATGGAAGAGTAACTGACTAAACTGATCCATGTGGGGCCCTCATTCAGACTGCTGCAATCTAACTCTATCATAGTTGGTGCTCCTTAATGAAAAATGTGTTTGCTCACGACCCAAATTGGTGTGTGTCAGGAACAAGACAGGAAGCAGCTTAAAGTGTACCTACATCATATTCCCCACACATCTGGTAGATAAGCATGGTGGGCAAATCATCATCTATCAACACATACTGGGCCAGGACCTTGGGACGGTTTCCAGTTCACATTCTCCTGGTCAGTGAAGACTCCCATAGAACCTGGGAACAAAAGTGGCACTGCCAAACATATCGACTGCCAACCACACTCTGCAGCTCTGCATTTTAACACCAGATACAGGAGGAACAGTTGAGTTTGTGGCCACTGTATCCCACAACAAATACAAATAGACCACAGTGTCATTTTGCACACACAACAATAACAAAATGGAAGATTATTGCCAAAAATTATGCAAAAATAAAAAACATTCCATCATCTTTCAAACACGGTGATGATGACAGAATAGCAGCCTATGAAATGCATTTAGAGATGAAATTTCAGAAAACAAAAGATAAAACATCTACACCCCCCTTCAAATCTGACCCATTTTCCTTACCTGCGGAGAAAGAGATGAGTAAAGCTGGCCATACACGCACCGATAATATCTTACGAAACCTTGCATGAAAGATCAAAAATCGCCACGTATGTGGCCACACGTGGCGATTTTCGATTTTCATGCGACCGAAAGATCGTTCCAACCCGCCACTAATGTTCGGGGGTAAAACAGCACATATGGAGGTAGAAACAATAGGATTTCTACCTCTTTCTGCCGATTCAGCCCTGAAGGCAGATTTTGCTCAGGCGCCTTCTATGGCGCCTGATCAAAATCTTTTAACCCGCCACATCAGAAAGCCTCCTGCGATATTGGTTGCCTCGCCGACTTGCCATCCATGCACCGAATATCGTACGAAATGAGGTTTCATACGATATTATCGGTGCGTGTATGGGCAGCTTAAGGGTGGTCATGCACAGGCCAAAAAAACTGCCGATAATCTGATATGTCTATCTGGCAGGCTTGAATATCAGCACACTAATGCGGCCCCTGTTTCAATGGCCTGTATCCCATCAATGTGATTTTATTGTTTGACCCTTGGCCAAAAGATCGGATTGGTCTGATTTTGGGCATATCAGCAGATGATTTTGTGTAAAGCCACCTTAAAGCAGTGGGGTTGGCAGGAACCATCTTCTGTAAGGCAACGCCAACACTTGCGAGAGAAGATTCAGTGGAACGAGATGGTCCTCCAACCCCACTGTGCTACTCTACTCTTCCTCAACAGGTGAGGAAAACTGGACTGGGGGGGGGTTGGAAAACAGCTTTGTCATGCTTTATGGCTGAGATTAATTAAAGGAAAACAATACCTCCAGAATGAATATTTACCAGTTTAGGCCAGATTCAAGTCAGTGAGAAAGTTATTTCATGTGAAAACTTGTGGACGAGATTCAATTCAAGGGGAAAAAACTTTTCTCCTTAAGTCAATTCCAGCTTTTTGCCCCAAAGACTTTCCCCCATAACAAAATTTTCACCTGTTAAACAGTGTGAAGTTTTTCTGAATTGAATTGCATCTCAGATTGAATCTCCTCCATGAGTTTTAAAGTGATTACCCCTTTTCTTACTAATTGAATCTGGCCCTTTATATTATATTAAGTGGCTTAATAAGAATCTTATCAAACTGGAATATATATATATAAGTAAATATTGCCCATATACATCTTTTCCCTTGAGCCGACCATTTTTTGATTGTTTGTGTGCTCCTTTAGAGCTCACCTGTCCATTCATTGGCTGATGTGGCCTAACATGTATGTGTGCCCTTGGTTTCATTTATGTGTATTTTATTCATTTCCTGTTATTTATATAGCACCAACACATTGAAGCAGCACTTTTACTGAGATTATTCATCATTCACATCAGTCCCTGCCCCAGAGGACCTTACAATCTAAGGTCCCTATTGCATTCACTCACACTATGGTCAATTTAGCCAGAAGACAATTAACCTGCCTGTTTGTATGCACTGTGAATCATATGATCCCAGGGGGTAGCCCTTAATATGGCAATTTTCTATTTAGATGAAGCAGGGTTTTTATATATGAGTTGTTTTATACAATATATTTTTATAGAGACCAACATTGTTTGGAGGTAAAGTTTTCTTTTAAAACAAGAGATTAGAGCATGTGGTCTAGAATCCTATGTAATGTGCCAGATAAAATATAAGATTCCGAAAATAATTAGTGTGAGAATCAGCATATTTACCTAAGAATAGCAAAAAACTAACTTTGTTTTCTGAAACAGAAAATTAAAAAAGGGGTCATTTAGTGAGAATGTGGGCCGTTTGCTCTGATAGGAGTAAAAGTGGAAAGCATCTCACTAGTGATACAAGACAGTGAAAAAGAAGGCAAATTCCAAGATTGTGATATCTCAACGTGAAAGAGCCGACCTGTCTCAAGCTGCTGCCACTGCAGACAAGGAACACAAAGAATCCCATTTATAGCACTGGGCTAGGAATAGAAACTGCTCCACAACGAGAGCATTTACTTTTTAACCCAATAACCTTAACTTTGCCACAAACAGAAAACAAAAGGAATGTCTCACAAGAGGTGTGTGCCTGTGCCACTCTCTTTATAATTAACATCTATCTATGAATATCGTCAGGATAAGAAAGTGATTTGGTTTTGCTGTGAAAAAGTAACAAAGGACCAGTAGTTTGTATATCCCGGTGGCACCGGCTGCACGGTGTAATGGTTCCACAAGTTACAATTTCATTAAAGCCAAAGCATGCAGAACATTGCAAGCAGACTCCCTTGCACTCGTTGAGGAGACACAAAGGGGAATGTGTTGTCGATGCTACAGATTAAACACCAGTGTGCAAGTTTGTGGCCAACAGCCGGCACTGCAGCAGTGTGTGGAGCCGACACATAGGCAGAAATGCTGCAGGTAGTAAATGGAGCGCCTACAGACAGTGTTGGGCTGCTGCTTTTCTAAACTTAGACACCTATGAAAGCCACTTGTATGGCTACTTTGCAACCATTACAGTAGACAGCATGCATTTCAATAAATGCTGTGCAGATATTGAGTTGATATGTGTCATGGGGTGACTTTGCAACCTCAGCACAGTTTTACCAGGCATGTGCCCTCCACCATCAAACTGCCAGCCACCTTTCCAAAGATTTTGGCTCAGGGATGCCGGGAGTTCCACTGGTGTACAATTAGCCTGGCAGGAGAGAAGGACTTGTAGCAAAAGCAGGAATGGCATTGGGGAAAAAAAGAACTGCTAGAATGTAAGTGGATTTCCTTACTATGAACTATTTTGGGGCCCAATTTTCCCACCCCTGTTGCCAAGGTACAACTTGCAGAATCACAGAATTGGAATGAACAGGTTGCTTGGCCAGATTTCCTTCCTACAACTGGATGCTTATAAAATGCACAAGGATCATCAGTGAATAGTAATCAGCTCAGTCGCATAGAAACCAGTGTGCCATGCAACCTACTTAGGAAAAAAATGCCACTCATCCGTGCCGCATTGGAATGATATAGGTGCCACTGAGCCCAGGCCGTCTGTAGGGGTGGTGGGGCCTATTCATTACATAAAGCAGGGGGCACCCAGCCTGCAGCCTTCTTTGCTGAGCTACAACTGGGGCTGCAGGTGGCATGCCAACTGTTTGTTAAGTGTTACCAACGCCTTAGTATGTGGGCACTTATCTGAGTTGCAGCCCTTTATTACTACTACCTTGCCTTACTAGAAACACTATGCAACAGTTACAGTGCATACCCCTGACCCACATCTTCCCTTACTATAAACATTATCCCAGTTACTGCCCCGACACCTGATCCTCATCTTGCCTTGCTATATACACTATCCCATAGTTACAGCCCCTACTTATGACCTTCATCTTGCCTTGCTATA
Organism: Xenopus tropicalis; assembly: GCF_000004195.4. Taxonomy (NCBI): domain Eukaryota; kingdom Metazoa; phylum Chordata; class Amphibia; order Anura; family Pipidae; genus Xenopus; species Xenopus tropicalis. Next base: position 160,650,381 of record NC_030678.2, on the reverse strand, counting down.
TACACTATCCCATAGTTACAGCCCCTACCTATGACCTTCATCTTGCCTTACTATAAGCACTATCCCATATCCCCCTTCCCAACAAAGATAGATCTGTTGGGCCCCAGTGGTTGCCCATATAGGTGGCACTCTGGGGACAATGCAATATAGTTACTACCTTCCCTAATAAAAGATCATCAACTAAAAAATGGGGGTCTGTGGTGGTCTCCCATGCCTACACCCTGCCATATAACAGCCCTGAGTCCCCTATAACTACAGGTCCTACAGCAGATCTGCCTCACACTGACCAGTGCACCTACAGCAGCTGTGCCACTAACTCTCCAGCACTCAGCCCCCTGCCAAACTGCAGCTCCCCCCTCTGCCTGCTACTCAGTCTCTAAGCTCAAACAACTACAACTCCCTGCACCAGCCTGCCTGCAAAACTAATGGCAAGGGATGCTGGGAGCTGTAGTTCCTTAACAGCTGAGTGCAGAGAGTCAGGAGGAAGTTTCCTGCAGGCACAGACATTGTTGCACTGTTGCAGCCAAGAAGCCCCAGGCACAGACTCTTTGTTAGCAGCTTCCCCCCCTGACAGGATCCTGTGTGCAGCAGCAGCAGGGAGAGAGAGCTGTGAATCCCAGGCAAGATGGCGGAGAGAAAGGCCAAGAACTGCAGCCCCCTCCCCGGGACAGCACAGCAGCCGCAGGTTGGAGGAAGCAGGAGGCTGGAGTAAGGGCTCTTACCTGCCGCGTCCGCTCCCACTCACAGCCAGAGCCGCCACAGCTGTGCGCACTTCTCCCCCCAAGGCTCCGGCAGAGTAGGGACGCCCAGCAGCCCGCCAGTAACTGGGAGTAAGGAATGAGGGGGGCACCGGACACTCGGAGGAGAGAAAGGGGGGAGACTCGGGGCTGCGCCACTCAGCCTGTAGGAAGGGGGGTGAGCCAGACTGTACGAGCAGACATGCGGGGGAGGAGGAGGCAGGGCACAGGGAGAGGCATAGACTTACTACAGGGAGGAGGGAATGATGGGATGTGTAAGGCAGACACAAAGGGGCCGCTGTGCACACAAAGGACATAGAGGGAGAGGGGGGCCCAGGAGCCGGGAATCTCACATGCCTGGGGGAGGGCTGCTCCCTGCCCGCTCTGCATAATAAAACGCACAATAGCTGCTACTAGGGGTTTGCTAATTACAGTGTAAGGTGATTAACCCATCGCCCTAGGGCACTTAGTATCTCCCCTGGCACCCCTCCCTTTATTGCCCAGGGCACTTAGTATCTCCCCTGGCACCCCTCCCTTTATTGCCCAGGGCACTTAGTATCTCCCCTGGCACCCCTCCCTTTATTGCCCAGGGCACTTAGTATCTCCCTGGCACCCCTCCCCTTTATTGCCCAGGGCACTTAGTATCTCCCCTGGCACCCCTCCCTTTATTGCCCAGGGCACTTAGTATCTCCCCTGGCACCCCTCCCTTTATTGCCCAGGGCACTTAGTATCTCCCCTGGCACCCCTCCCTTTATTGCCCAGGGCACTTAGTATCTCCCCTGGCACCCCTCCCTTCTCTTTAATATTTAGGGCCTAGTCCCCCCGCACCCCTCCCTGTATTGCCTAGGGCACTTAGTATCTCCCCTGGCACCCCTCCCTTCTCTTTAATATTTAGGGCCTAGTCACCCCCCTGCACCCCTCCCTGTATTGCCCAGGGCACTTAGTATCTCCCCTGGCACCCCTCCCTTCTCTTTAATATTTAGGGCCTAGTCACCCCCGCACCCCTCCCTGTATTGCCCAGGGCACTTAGTATCTCCCCTGGCACCCCTCCCTTCTCTTTAATATTTAGGGCCTAGTCCCCCCGCACCCCTCCCTGTATTGCCCAGGGCACTTAGTATCTCCCCTGGCACCCTTTCCTTTTCTTTAATATTTAGGGCCTAGTCACCCCCCCCCCTGCACCCCTCCCTGTATTGCCCAAGGGCACTTAGTATCTCCCCTGGCACCCTTTTCTTTAATATTTAGGGCATAGTCACCCCCCCTGCACCCCTCCCTGTATTGCTCAAGGGCACTTAGTATCTCCCCTGGTACCCCTGCCTTTTCATTAACATCTCCCTTGGCACCTCTCCCTTTTGATTAATATCCAGGGCACCTAGTATCTCCCCTGACAACCCCCCCCCCCCATTTTCTTAATATCTAGGGCACCTAGTATCTCCTCTGACACCCCTTCATTTTCTTTAATGCCCTGGGCATTTAGTATCTCTTCTGGCCCCTCTATGGGGCACTTAGTATGTTTCCTGGCACCCCTCCCCTTTCATTTATAACTAGGATACTTAGAATCTACCAAAGTACTACTCTCTCTTTATTAATGCCGATTGCGCTTAATATTTCCCCTGGCAGCCCTCCATTTTTATTACTAAGAGAAACTTAGTATCTCTACCAGCATCCCTCCCTTTTTATTAATATAAGGGCCACCCCTCCATGTTCTTTATCACCTGGGGCACTTAGAATCTCCCCTGGCACCTCTCTCTTTTCATTAATACCAAGGGGGCTTAGTATCTTTCCTGGCACCCCTCCCTTTTCATTAAGGGGCACTTAGAATCTCCCCTGGCACCTCTCTCTTTTCTATAATATCTAGGGCACCTAGTATCTCCTCTGACACCCCTTCATTTTCTTTAATGCCCTGGGCATTTATTATCTCTTCTGGCCCCTCTATGGGGCACTTAGTATGTTTCCTGGCACCCCTCCCCTTTCATTTATAACTAGGATACTTAGAATCTACCAAAGTACTACTCTCTCTTTATTAATGCCGATTGCGCTTAATATTTCCCCTGGCAGCCCTCCATTTTTATTACTAAGAGAAACTTAGTATCTCTACCAGCATCCCTCCCTTTTTATTAATATAAGGGCCACCCCTCCATGTTCTTTATCACCTGGGGCACTTAGAATCTCCCCTGGCACCTCTCTCTTTTCATTAATACCAAGGGGGCTTAGTATCTTTCCTGGCACCCCTCCCTTTTCATTAAGGGGCACTTAGAATCTCCCCTGGCACCTCTCTCTTTTCTATAATATCCAGGGCACTTAGTATCTCCCCTTGTACCCCTCTATTTTCATTTATTCTCTAGGGCACTTAGTATTTCTCCTGGCACCCCTCCCTTTTCATTAACACTCAGGACACAATATCTCCCCTGGCACCCCTCCCTTTTCTATAATATCCAGGGCACTTAGTATCTCCCCTTGCACCCCTCTATTTTCATTTATTCTTTAGGGCACTTAGTATTTCTCCTGGCACCACTCCCTTTTCATATATTACCCATGCCACTTAGTATCTCCCTTAGCATCCCTCTCTTATTTGTTACCCAGCGCAGTTAGTATCTCCTCTGGCACCCTCCTTTTATTTATTAGCTGAAAGACCCAAACTAGCACAAGACATTTATATTGGTCCTGTTTAATTTAAGGCATGATAGCTGTTAAAGAGATAAAGCATAATGGTGTCAGTGGATTAAAAGTAAATGGGATTGCATTTAGAATCAATATTAGTCTGTCCCTTTATGCACTGCCGGTTCTGCCTTTCAAGCGTTGTAGCAGGTCAGCTTTGCATGCTTTAGCACAGGTCTGGCTTATTCTACATTGGCAGAACCACCAGTGCAGGGTGGTGAGATCAACTGCAGCACTGGAGCTCTGAGTTTGAAACTGACCTAAACAATTTTTCTGTTATTCACAGGTTTCTGGTGTTCCTCTGGGCACTCCTGGTTTCCTTTTACATTGGCCCCTAATGAAATTTACCCTAGTTCAGGGATCCCCAACCTTTTATACCCGTGAGCCACATTCAAATGAAAAAAAGTGTTGGGGAGCAACACAAACATGAAAAAGTTCCTGTGGGTGCATATAAGAGCTATAATTGGCTATTTGGTAGCCCCTATGTGGACTGGAAGCCTATAGAAGGCTCTGGCTTTACACTGGGTTTTATGCAATCAACACTTGCCTCAAAGCCAGAAATTCAAAAATAACTACTTGCTTTGAGGCCCCTGGGAGCAACATCCAAGGGGTTGATGAGCAACATGTTGCTCATGAGCCACTGGTTGGGGATCACTGCCATAGTTTATGTGAATGTGAGTGAGAACTTAGATTGAGTGCTTTACTGGGTCAGGGACTGATGGGAATGATGTTGAATGTCTGTAAATAATGCTAGTATAATAATAGAAATACAATAATAATATTAATGAAGTGGTATACGGACCGTGTCTGAATGGGGTTGCCATCTGACTGGCCCAATAAAAAAGTACTTAATGCCAATGTTATTAATATGGAGGTAAGGAGACAGGAAGACTGGTATCTTTTTTTCCAGGAAGGATGGCAACCCAACATCTGACTTCATGAATTAACATTACTGGGCACTACAAAAAAACAATTTTTAGGACCAAGGAGTTTGCAATCATACACTGAGACACTAAATCTGGGCGGGTTGTGTGGTAAATATCTACTGGACTGCCCTGGAAGTCCCAGCTTGAAAGAGCTGCATCAGACTTGGCCAAATATGGATTGGATGGAAGAAGGTAGTTGACAGCACCGAAGAGTAACTAAGAAACCTAAACTGATCAGTGTGGGGCCCTCTTTCTGACTGCTGTGATCTAACTGTGCTTCTTAATGAAAAATGTGTTCACTCACAACCCACATTGGTGTGTGTCAGGAAGCAGCTTGGAGTGTACCTAAGAAAAAGAATTGTCTTGCGCCAAAAAGAATTGTCTCTGACATCAAAAAGAATTTTCTCTCATCAAAAGAATTGTCTCTCTCATCAACAGAATTGTCTCTCCCATCAAATTTTACGCTGTTTTTGCAAATTTTTGGCAAAGTGAAACGGGACAGATTCGCTCAGAACTACAGTACTTGTGCCCAGGTGAGCTGCATATTGTGCTTTATGCCAGATTCTGCTCTTGCCAGTGCTACTTTTTCAGGCAAATCGAGCGACATCTGGCAAACCCAAATGTGTAGGATTCATCCTTTAGCCAAATCTTTCCCAAAGGATTCGGGGTTCGGGCAAATCCAAAAATAGTGGATTTAGTGCATCCCTAGAAATTAATCACTCCAGAAAACACCCGTGGCCTTTACACCATTTTAGCCAACACATGGCATTGCACATTGTGATATAAGGCTTGTGTGTAGCTGTTTATCTATAAAAACTCCATTCGGCCAAAAGATACTCTGGTTCAGATATTATTTCCAGAGAAGTAACCTGACAGTGGGCGTTCCAGCCAAGGACATTCGTTTCTGGATACTTCCTGCTGAAATTCTGTTCTGGCTGTATAGTGTATCTCTGGGTTGAGATGTGTAAGTAATTTTTGTGTTTCATGGTCAAGGCCTAGTAATGATCAAATTCACATTTTTTCTAAATGTGCCCCAAAAATTAAACGCAATCTGTTTTTGTGACTTTTTTTCTCTTCTGCAAATGGCGCTTATAAAAGAAAAACCCGATCCCAGCAAAAATCGCATTGGTCTGTTAATTTTGCAAGGTTGAATGTTTAAAAAGAACTAGAAAAATAAAACTTGAATAATGAAAATACACCTAGCAGTAATTTATTTATTTTTTTTTTCATTTGAATTTTTGAGATTTCTTTTGATTTAACAAATTTTCAAAAATTTGAGTTTGGAAGCCAATAGAATTGTTTTGCTATTAGTATTGGTTTTGGTGTTGCGTAGACACCTTCTACTGGGCTCATTACTATTTGTATCTGATCTGTAGTTCTTTAAAGGAACAGTAACACCAAAAAAAGAAAGTTTTTTTTTTTTAAAGTGATTAAAATGTAATGCATGATTGCCCTGCACTGGTAAAACTAATGTGTTTGCTTCACAAACGCTTGTATGGTTTATATAAATAAGCTGCTGTGTAGCCATGGGGACAGCCAATTAAAGGAGAAAAGGGTCAGGTTACATAGCAGATAAGCTCTATAGAATATAATAGTGTTCTATAGAGCTTATCTGTATGTAAATATAACATTTTTATAACTATAAAGCGCTACAAGAATTCCCAGCGCTGTACAGTCTTACAATGTACAAAAGTACAAACATGAAGGACAAGTATTATAATAAATGCAATCAATAAATTCGAATACACAGAGATTAAAGCTTCTTCATACTGAAATAAAAAAACTTTCTATATATAATAAATTAAAAATTCTGCACCATTTCTGTAAATAATCAAGTTACTCCCTGCTCTTCCCCCTTCCGGCCTCTGTCTCTCTTCATTCTCTTTTCATTGCAACCCTCGGGTGTCAGATTTTGATTAACAGTTAAATTGAATATACCTTTTAGGGGGGCTCCCTTTCCTAGCAGATGTATTAGGGCAGGGGTTCCCAACCTTTCTTACTTGTGAGCCACAGTCAAATGTAAAAAGACTTGGGGAGCAACACAAGCACCATAAAGGTTCATGGAGGAGCCAAATAAGGGCTGTGATTGGCTATTAGGCAGCCTCTATGCACCCTATCAGCTTACAGGGGGCTTTATTTGGTAGGAAATCTTGTTTTTATTCAACCAAAACTTGCCCCCAAGTCAGGAATTCAAAAATAACTCCCTGGTTTGGGGGCACTGAGAGCAACATCCAAGGGGTTGGGGAGCAACATGTTGACCCTGAGCCACTGGTTGGGGATCACTGTAATAGGGCGTACAGGGATTCTGTCATGCAAAAACATGTTTTCTTTTTAATATGTATCAGTTAATAATGCTCCTCCAGCAGAATCCCACTTAGAAGTACCTTGTTTTCTAAAGTGCAAAATGAATTGCTCCCTGAAATCATTATTGATTAAATGCTCCCATGCCCCACCTAATGGTAGATATGAGAATAACACGCAATAGCAAAATAATCCAAGTCCTGCTCCCTATAGGCTTCACTCTTCCAGTTACATTGAGTAGGAGAAACAATAGCTTATCTGGAAGCAGTTACATTGTGGTTCAAGAATAACTGATTCCAGCAAAAACAAAATCCAACAAAATAACTGACTCATTAATAAGACTTCTGGTAATTAAAAAGAGTAATTTCTAATACATCTTTAAGGCAAAAGAAGCTTCCCTTAAAGTTGTATTAGCCCTATATATGTATGTATATGTATATCTTTATTTATAAAGCACTACTTATGTACGCAGCGCTGTACAGTAGAATACATTAATACAAACGGGGGGTTATTAAGATAATAGATAAATACAAAGTATAACAATAAATACAAATAAATACAAGATACAGTTGCAATAAGTTAAGAGTCAAAGACACAAGAGGATGGAGGTCCCTGCCCTGTAGAGACTCCCAACTCCTGCATGAAGAGAGACAGGGACTGAAGATTAATGTGATTATTTCAGAAACAAGTCAGAATTTTTAATTGATTATATTTAGAAATTTTCTTATTTCAGTATGAGAAAAAATATGAAATATTAATTTTTGCGATAGTTTTCCTATAAGTGCCATGTGGTATGAGACATAGTAGGAAGGAGGTCCCTGCAACGTAAAACACATTAAGATCTGCTTGTTTGGTGAAGTCGCCAAACAATCAGAGCTTCTCCTGAAAAGCCCACCTAAGGCCAATGTCCCAGGGGGAGATTTAGTTGCTGCAATTTTTAAAAAGCGAGTTCCAGCTCGTTTTGTCTTTACACAGAGAAGAATATAAATCACCAGTACCTAAACCGACGATACTACTTCAAATCGCTTATCTCTCCGAATCACGAGGCCCTTTTTCAAGCGATTTTACAAAGAAAGCATTCAAATCTATTGGAATCGTTAAAAGTAAAACCCACTGAGCGGCGATTTTGCTGGAATATGACACCTGGATTTGTGGGAAATGGAATCGCTCCATTGTTGAAAGCTTTAGTAATCGCTTGTTAGGGAAAGACAAGCGAATTGTTGGTGGAACTCGCTTTTTATAAAATGGCAGTGACTAAATCTCCCCCGATATCATGCTAATTCGATCATTTGACCCTAGGGTTGAACAATGTGGTCCCCGATCTGATGGGAAAATCAAACCTTCCTGATCAACACCTGGCCGATTTTCAGATATCCTGGTCAGATATTGATCGGGGAAGCCAGTCAGTGGAGGGTCCCATACATGGGCAGATAAGATGCCAAAACATCCTAAATGACTCGAAACGGCAGCATAAATCTGCCTGTGTATGGCCACCTTAAGTCTTAAACCTGTGCCATTTAGCCCTATTTCAATTACCTCCATTACTACACAACAGTTTGTTGTATATACTATAATAGTGTTCCTGAAGCAAACAGATGAGTTATATCAATTATTTTAAAATACTTTAATTTTTTTGGCGTTACTGTTTCTTTAAGAGCAGGGGACACGATTTGTAAACCCTGATAGAGTTTTACAAGAGTTTCTTATATCTATAGAATATTTAGAACATGTGCATTCAAGATGTGGCAGCGTAATGTGCAACAGATGGAAATCATAAATTATTTAGCTAAGTATTTAGATTCCATCCGGATCTGCAGAGAATTCTGGAAAGTTTTTTGGCCTTAATGTATATAAATGAATTATTTAAAAAAAAAAAAATGTATGAAAATCGAAAGATAAGATATGTAAGTGGAGCACCAGATTACATATGTTCCCTAAACTGTCAGTTAGGTTCTGTGAGTAATCCAATAAACATACATTACACGGCACATAAGAACACGTCACAACATTTGTTTCTATACTATAAGGGGCACTAATGGTTGATTTAATACAGTAATGTTAGAATATAAGTTTCAAAGAAAGCCAGTTATATAGAGATTATTTTATCTGTATTTGCAGCTGATTAGATAAACTTAAAAGAAATCTGTCATGGAAAAATGCCTTTTTTATAAAACCCATCAGTTAATAGAGCTTCTCCAGCAGAATCCTGCATTGTATTCTGTTTTTCAAAAGCACAAACAGATTTTTTTATATTTCATTTTGAAATTTCATATGGGGCTAGCCATATTCTTCATTATCCAGGATGCCACAGCCATGTGACCTGTGCTCTGATAAACTTCAGTCACACTTTACTGCTGAGCTGCAAGTTGGAGTGATATCCCCCCCTCCCAGCAGCCGATCAGCAGAACAATGGGAAGGGAGCAAGATAGCAGCTCCCAGTAGGTATCAGAATAGCACTCAATAGTAAGAAATCCAAGTCTGGCTTGGGACTCCTCCAGTTACATGGGAGTAGGAGAAACAATAGGTTAGCTGAAAGCAGTTCTAATGTGTAGCGCTGGCTGAAAGCTCAGACTCAGGCACAATGCACTGAGATGGAGCCTACACACCAGTATTACAGCTAAAATTACATTTGTTGGTTCAAGAATGAGTGAATTATTTTCTATTTAAACAGTGCAATTTAGAAATAAAAAGTACACCATAAAAATCACAACGGTATCCCTTTAAGGTAGCTATTCATGCATAATTATGGCAAGAGGTTCTGTTCAGGTCCACTCACTGGGGTTACCAGCTGAATTAATGGATTAATGCTATTATTAGCTACGCGAGTGTATTGACAAACCAGACTATGGGGCACATTTACTTACTCACGAACGGGCCAAATGCGTCCGATTGCGTTTTTTTCGTAATGATCGGTATTTGGCGTTTTTTCGGAAAATTGTCGCGACTTTTTCGTAGCCATTTCGAATGTTGCGCAAAATGTTGCGATTTTTTCGTAGCGTTACTACTTGCGCGAAAAGTCGCGACTTTTTCGCAGCTTTCGTGCCGAGTACGAAAGATTCGGATTCATTCAAGCTTCAGTATGGGGACTTTTCCTGGGCCAGGTTGGAGCTGCAGGGTGCCATTGAGTCCTATGGGAGACTTTCCTTGGGCTGGGTTGGAGCTGCAGAGTGCCATTGAGCCCTATGGGAGACTTTCCTTGGGCCAGGTTGGAGCTGCAGAGTGCCATTGAGCCCTATGGGAGACTTTCCTTGGGCCAGGTTGGAGCTGCAGAGTGCCATTGAGCCCTATGGGAGACTTTCCTGGGCCAGGTTGGAGCTGCAGGGTGCCATTGAGTCCTATGGGAGGCTTCCAAAATCATGCTAAGTCTGAAAGTTTCGCCCGCCGCTTACGAGCGCTCAATACGAAAAAGTTGCAACAAGATACGAGCGAATCGTAATGGCTACGAAAAACTCGTGTTTTTTTGCGCAAATCATATTGGTAAAGAAAAAGTCGCGACAATTTCCGAAAAGGCGACGAAAAATTCGCAAAAAATACGAAAAAGTCGCAAAATGTTCGTTTTCCAATTCGGATTCGGATTCGTGGGTTAGTAAATGTGCACCTATATCTGACTGCCTCTTGTCCAGTGGGTTGGATAACTTTTACATTGCCATACATTGTCATGGTTTTATTATCCAGTTCAATGCCTTTGGGGCACATTTGCTTAGTAATTTTGAGATAAAGTCGATATTCATTTTTGCGATAGTTCCCCTATAAGTGCCATGTGGTATGAGACGGTAGGTAGGAAGGAGGTCCATTCCACATAAAACACACATTAAGATCTGATTGTTTGGTGAGGTCACCAAAAAATTAGATCGCCTTAAACACATTATTGTTTTCCAAGAATGAGCGCCAATGCTCCTAAAATGGCTGCTGAAGCAATTCCTGTTTGGGAAATATAAAGAAACGCATTTCCATTTGAACTCAAATGTTTAGAGTTTTAATGATACTTTTGGCTCGAAAAATTAGTGATTTTCGAAAGTAAACTCTAAAGTAACATTTTCATATGACCAATAGCAGCATTATCGTGACATTTTATAATACAGCAATAACCATGTTTAATTCAAATTTATACCATGTCGAGTTTATACTACTTTGAAGGCCAAAAAAAAACAAATTTTAGTAAATCAGCCCCTTTATGTTACTTATAAACATTAGTTAGACCTATGATCTGTAAATCTGCACAGGCTACATATCAAACTATTGATTAGTTACCTCGGATTCTGATTTTACACTTGCTTTATTGCATCATATGGAATTCATTGTACAGGTATGGGACCTGTTATCCAGAATAATTGTGACCTTGGGTTTTCTGGTCTTTATGTAATTTGAATTTCCTTAACTTAAAGGAACAGTAACACCAAAAAATGAAAGTGTGTAAAAGTAACTAAAATATAATGTGCTGCTGCCCTGCACTGGTAAAAGTTGTGTGTTTACTTCAGAAAGTCTACTATAATTTATATAAATAAGCTGCTGTGTAGCCATGGAGGCAGCCATTCAAAGGAGAAAAGGCACAGGCACATAGCAGATTACAGATAAAACACTATTGTTATCTGCTATGTAACCTGTGCCTTTTCTCCTTTTTTCCAGCTTGAATGGCTGCCCCCGTGGCTACACAGCAGCTTATTATATAAATTATAGTAGTGTTACTGTAGCAAACACACCAGTTTTACCAGTGCAGGGCAACAGTGCATTATATTTTTATTACTTGAAAGCTCTTTCATTTTTTAGTGTTACTGTTCCTTTAAGGGAGCCATGTACTAATGGTCAGAATTTTTTTTTTCCGGATGTTTTCGTGCTAAAAGTCTCCGGAAAAATGACTTTTTTTCAAGATTTACTTTGACAAAACTGCTAAAAATTCAAACCTGACAATTTGATAACGAAAAGTTGCCAAGATCATAAAGAAGTCAATAGCAGATGTCCCTGCTATTTTGTGTGAAAAAGTAGAAGTTTTGGTGTGACAATTCAAAAAAGTCACAGTTTTGCGACTTTTCTCCAACTTTTGCCCCCACATACTTTTTCAGTTCATACTCATAGTAAAAGTCAGACATTCGTGGAATTGAGTTTATTTCAACTTTAAAAAGAAAAAAAAATGAGAAGTTGGAGTTTTAGTAAATCTGACCCTAATCCACGAATTCGAATCCGAATGGGAAAAATTCGGATTGGAAACGAACATTTTGCAACTTTTTCGTATTTTTTGCGATTTTTTCGTCGCCCTTACAACTTTATCGTAAATTGCTGCAACTTTTTCGTAGCTGTTACGACTTGCGCGACTTTTTCGTATTGAGCGCTTGTAACCGGCAGGCAAAACTTTCAGACTTTGCATGATTTTGGAAGCCTCCCATAGGACTCAATGGCACTCTGCAGCTCCAACCTGGCCCAAGGAAAGTCTCCCATAGGGCTCAATGGCACTCTGCAGCTCCAACCCGGCCCAAGGAAAGTCTCCCATAGGGCTCAATGGCACTCTGCAGCTCCAACCCGGCCCAAGGAAAGTCTCCCATAGGGCTCAATGGCACTCTGCAGCTCCAACCCGGCCCAAGGAAAGTCTCCCATAGGGCTCAATTGCACTCTGCAGCAACAACCTTGCCCAAGGAAAGTCTCCCATAGGGCTCAATGGCACTCTGCAGCTCCAACCTGGCCCAAGGAAAGCCTCCCATAGGGCTCAATGGCACTCTGCAGCTCCAACCCGGCCCAAGGAAAGTCTCCCATAGGGCTCAATGGCACTCTGCAGCTCCAACCTGGCCCAAGGAAAGCCTCCCATAGGGCTCAATGGCACTCTGCAGCTCCAACCCGGCCCAAGGAAAGTCTCCCATAGGGCTCAATGGCACTCTGCAGCTCCAACCCGGCCCAAGGAAAGTCCTCCCATAGGGCTCAATGGCACTCTGCAGCTCCAACCCGGCCCAAGGAAAGTCTCCCATAGGGCTCAATGGCACTCTGCAGCTCCAACCTGGCCCAAGGAAAGGCCTCCATAGGGCTCAATGGCACTCTGCAGCTCCAACCCGGCCCAAGGAAAGTCTCCCATAGGGCTCAATGGCACTCTGCAGCTCCAACCCCGGCCCAAGGAAAGTCTCCCATAGGGCTCAATGGCACTCTGCAGCTCCAACCTGGCCCAAGGAAAGTCTCCCATAGGGCTCAATGGCACTCTGCAGCTCCAACCTGGCCCAAGGAAAGCCTCCCATAGGGCTCAATGGCACTCTGCAGCTCCAACCCGGCCCAAGAAAGTCTCCCATAGGGCTCAATGGCACTCTGCAGCTCCAACCCCGGCCCAAGGAAAGTCTCCATAGGGCTCAATGGCACTCTGCAGCTCCAACCCGGCCCAAGGAAAGTCTCCCATAGGGCTCAATGGCACTCCTGCAGCTCCAACCCGGCCAAGGAAAGTCTCCCATAGGGCTCAATGGCACTCTGCAGCTCCAACCTGGCCCAAGGAAAGTCTCCCATAGGGCTCAATGGCACTCTGCCAGCTCCAAACCCGGCCCAAGGAAAGCCTCCCATAGGGCTCAATGGCACTCTGCAGCTCCAACCCGGCCCAAGGAAAGTCTCCCATAGGGCTCAATGGCACTCTGCAGCTCCAACCCGGCCCAAGGAAAGTCTCCCATAGGGCTCAGTGGCACTCTGCAGCTCCAACCCGGCCCAAGGAAAGTCTCCCATAGGGCTCAATGGCACTCTGCAGCTCCAACCCGGGCCCAAGGAAAGTCTCCCATAGGGCTCAATGGCACTCTTGCAGCTCCAACCCGGCCCAAGGAAAGTCTCCCATAGGGCTCAATGGCACTCTGTAGCTCCAACCTGGCCCAAGGAAAGTCTCCCATAGGGCTCAATGGCACTCTGCAGCTCCAACCCGGCCAAAGGAAAGCCTCCCATAGGGCTCAATGGCACTCTGCAGCTCCAACCCGGCCAAAGGAAAGCCTCCCATAGGGCTCAATGGCACTCTGCAGCTCCAACCCGGCCAAAGGAAAGCCTCCCATAGGGCTCAATGGCACTCTGCAGCTCCAACCGGCCCAAGGAAAGTCTCCCATAGGGCTCAATGGCACTCTGCAGCTCCAACCCGGCCAAAGGAAAGCCTCCCTTAGGGCTCAATGGCACTCTGCAGCTCCAACCCGGCCAAAGGAAAGCCTCCCATAGGGCTCAATGGCACTCTGCAGCTCCAACCCGGCCCAAGGAAAGTCTCCCATAGGGCTCAATGGCACTCTGCAGCTCCAACCCGGCCAAAGGAAAGCCTCCCTTAGGGCTCAATGGCACTCTGCAGCTCCAACCCAGCCAAAGGAAAGCCTCCCATAGGGCTCAATGGCACTCTGCAGCTCCAACCTGGCCCACGGAAAGCCTCCCTTAGGGCTCAATGGCACTCTGCAGCTCCAACCCAGCCAAAGGAAAGCCTCCCATAGGGCTCAATGGCACTCTGCAGCTCCAACCCGGCCCAAAGAAAGCCTCCCATAGGGCTCAATGGCACTCTGCAGCTCCAACCCGGCCCAAGGAAAGTCTCCCATAGGGCTCAATGGCACTCTGCAGCTCCAACCCGGCCCAAGGAAAGTCTCCCATAGGGCTCAATGGCACTCTGCAGCTCCAACCCGGCCCAAGGAAAGTCTCCCATAGGGCTCAATGGCACTCTGCAGCTCCAACCCGGCCCAAGGAAAGCCTCCCATAGGGCTCAATGGCACTCTGCAGCTCCAACCCGGCCCAAGGAAAGTCTCCCATAGGGCTCAATGGCACTCTGCAGCTCCAACCCGGCCCAAGAAAAGTCACGATACTGAAGCTTGAATGAATCCGAATCTTTCGTACTCGGCGCGAAGGCTACGGAAAAGTCGCGACATTTTGCGCAAGTCGTAGCACTACAAAAAAGTTGCGACATTTTGCGAAACAGTCGTAATGGCTACGAAAAAGTCGCGGCAATTTACGAAAAAATCGCAAAATACCGATCATTACGAAAAAAAACTCATTCGGATGCCTTCGGACCGTTCGTGGATTAGTAAATCAGCCCCTAAGTGTTCTGAAAAAGCATTTAAACATTAAATAAACCCAATAGGGCTGTTCTGCCCCCAATAAGGGGTAATTATATCTTAGTTGGGATCAAGTACAGATACTGTTTTATTATTACAGAGAAAAGGGAATAATTTAACCATTAAATAAACCCAATAGGGCTGTTCTGCCCCCAATAAGGGGTAATTATATTTTAGTTGGGATCAAGTACAAGGTACTGTTTTATTATTACAGGGAAAAAGGAAATCATTTTTACATACTTATAATGGAGTCTATGGGAAATAGCATTCCACTAATTCAGAACTTTCTGGATACCGGGTTTCTGGATCCCATACCTGTGCCAACATACATCTACTGTGACTTTCTGTGTAATTGAAAACTTCAAAAAAAATGTTTTACTTCCAATGCCCTAATCTGGCTGATCTGTAAAAAAAATTGCATTGTTCCATTGATTTTTTCAAATTTGGATGTATAATAAAATTCAAAAAATAAAAAAGCTTTAATGTTAACAATATACCTCCCATTGATTACACAAAATCTTGACAATTTTTGTCACTTGAAATATAGATTTTTTTTTTTATAAATTCAAAATAATCCAGGGTTTTTTGCACAATATTCTCACTTTGTGGAAGAAGTTTGATCTTGAATTCTAATAAATGTGATGCAAGTGGACATCATGACGCTAATGTGCAAGACTTTAAAATAAAAAAGATCTATACAGCACGTTCTCCTGTTTTTCAACAAATCAGAAAAAACTTGGAAATGTTTTACACCATGTTTGCACAAATTTTATATTAGAGTTAGATTACCTTAGGTAATCAGGTTGAAGTACATATGAGAGCTAAACCGAATGTTCATGACCTTACTGATATATTGGGCTTTAATAAATATGCAAAAACATATTTTGCCAATTTGAAAACAACCTGAGCCAAAGGGGGAGATTTACTAATCCACGAACAGTCCGAAGGCGTCCAAATGCGTTTTTTCGTAATGATCTGTATTTTTCCGACTTTTTCAACGCCGTCGCAACTTTTTCGTATGTCCCGCGATTTTTTTAGTCGGCGGCGAGACTTTTCCGTATATTTTCCGCAACTTTTTCGTCGCCGTCGTGAAAAAATCGGATTGGTTTTTCCGACATTTACTATCGCTCAATACGAAAAAATCACGGCGGCGACGAAATAGTCGCGCAAAATACGATAAAGTCGCGACGGTGACGAAAAAGTCGCGACAAATACGAAAAATCGCAGCGGCGAGGAAAAAGTCCCAAAATTTTCATTTCCAATACGATTTTTTCCCTTTCAGATTCGTGGATTAGTTAATCTGCCCCAAAGAGTTGATCACAGGGGAGTCATGATTGTTTGCCACAGACCACATCCATGGCTTACTGTGCTATTAACAGTTTTACAGTTTTGTAAGGTTTTGTCAGCTTCTTAACCTAATATTTTATTTCCAGCTGCAAACCCCACATCCACGATGTGAGCTGCAAACAGATTACAACTTACCCAAAAGGATAAGCATTTTTGAATTTCTGACTTGATGGGAAATTTTAAAGGCATAAAGACCACGTGTATGGCCAAATAGAGCAGTCTGCCAGTCCCCATAGGGCTACCATATAACCAATGACAGCCTTTATCAGTAAATGTTAATAATAATAATAATAATAATAATAATATCAGTCACCCCTCTAGGAACTTTTATCATGCTTGCATTGCTTCCCAACTTTTTTATATTTAAAAGTTGCCCTAGAGCAAGCTAGATATCACCTTCTGCCTCCCTTTCTAACCCAGCAAGGGACAGGTATCCACATCAGTAGCATCTGTCTCTCTGCAGATGTTACCAGGCCAAAAAGTACCTTCAGAGTACCTTCACAGACATGTTCCACCATTAATATTTTGAGCATCCCTGTGCAGGAAAAACACCCGTATTTTGCAATACTTACTACTAAGGCTCCCGTATGTAATAAACATGCACACAGATTCAAAACTGAGATTTTATTTTTCAATAAAATACATGTAATTAGCTATAAATAACTTGTGCTAAAATATTTACACCTTGTCAGCTCATGGTAAATTGGGGAGCAAGTAATGCAAGATCTAAGTAAAATTACATTTTTATGGCAGAATAGTAGACGTTAAATCTATAAAACTTAATATATACTGTAATTCTAAAACTTTCAGACAGGACTAAAATAAATTCTACAGCGCATTCTATAACACGCTTGACCTAGAAAGAGTGGGGAGATGTAAATTATACGAGACAGTAAAATACAGAGGAGTGCAATGTAGTTTAGAGAGGCAGGCTGCCATGCATGTCTACGTTCTGGGCAGAGATAGCTGTAATCTTTACAAATGTACAATGCACCTTTTCTTTCTTACATCGTTTCTTATGGATTTTCTGGCAGAAAATGACACTTGAGAAAAGCTTCAAGTCATTGGAGCATACAGGCTATCAGCAAATGAGTATATCCAATATCGCGTCTTCGCAAGAATATGATGTGGAAAATGTTGAAAAGCAATTTATATTAAGCTTCTCTTGCCAATAGCCTATTAATCATTTATGTAAAAATGCAGATTATTACTAGTACAGGTATATAGGACCCGTTATCCAGAATGCTTGGGACCAATGGGATAAGGGGTCTTTCTGTAATTTGGATCTCCATAACTTAAGTCTACTAAAAAATCAATAAAACCCAATAGGATTGTTTTGCATCCAATAAGGATTAATTATATCTTAGTTGGGATCAAGTACAGGTACTGTTTTATTATTACAGAGAAAAGGGAATCATTTAACCATTAAATAAACCCAATAGGGCTGTTCTGCCCCCAATAAGGGGTAATTATATCTTAGTTGGGATCAAGTACAGGTACTGTTTTATTATTACAGAGAAAAGGGAATCATTTAACCATTAAATAAACCCAATAGGGCTGTTCTGCCCCCAATAAGGGGTAATTATATCTTAGTTGGGATCAAGTACAGGTACTGTTTTATTACTACAGAGAAAAAGGAAATCAGTTTTAAAATTCTAAATGATTTGATTAAAAAGGAGTCTATGGGAGACGGCCTTTCCATAATTCAGAGCTTTCTGGATAACAGGTTCCCGGATAAGGGATCCCATACCTGTAATCTTTTTCATTTAAAGATTTGTGTCTCAGTTTTATAAATGGACACTTTTCAGGCTGCATATAAATAAAAATAAGAAAATAAAAATTAAATGTCCCTTGCAGCATTGCTTGTAGGAATAACTGTGCACTTTACTGAAGTGCAAGGAGCAAGAGAGACAAGGTGGCCAGCAAAGACAATTGAGTAGTGATGGGCACAATTTTATTTGCTGTGTGACGAATTGATTAGTCAGTAAAAAAAAAAAAAGTTTTTTTTTCTGCATTTATTACTGTATATACTCGAGTATAAGCCTAGTTTTTCAGCACCCAAAATGTGCTGAAAAAGTCACCCTCGGCTTATACTCGAGTTGGGTGCCATGGGTCCCTCTAGACTAGCACCCTCTCTCCTTTGTGTGCAAATTAGGCCACCCGCAACCAGACCCTCCAGTGCCCTGGCCTAGGCTCCCACTAGCAATACTTATTTCCCCTTACATCCCTCCGGGACTGGGTCTGCTGCCAGTTTGCCAATGTGCAATGAGCAAGGGGTAGTACTCATATTGTTTTTGTTGATCCTCTTCTCCGCTTACAGAGCTAGTTTACTGTTTTTTTTAAATAAATATTGAAAAACATATACCCCGCTGATGCCTCAATTAATGTAATTTTATTGGTATTTATTTTGATTATTGAAACTTAGCAGTAGCTGCTGCATTTCCCACCCTAGGCTTATACTCGAGTCAATACGTTTTTCCAGTTTTCTTAGGTAAAATTAGGTACCTCAGCTTATATTCGGATCGGCTTATACTCGAATATATACGGTATTCTTTTTTAGCATTTTCGAATAAGTAATAAAAAAAAAAGAGTTGTGCAGGTTTCCCTTGCATTATGTTAGATTATATCCACTGAGCAAAATGAACTTTCAATTATTTCATCTCATTTGACTGATAGATTTGGGATCGGACTTTTTTTGCCCATAGCATAGAATAAAATGGCAGTTGGCTAAAAGTGTCAAATGCAGAATAGAGCCTTAGGGGCAGATTTATCAACATTCAGTTTGATTTTTTTTATTAACCGTGGTTTCCCAGAAAGCAAATTCTATTTCAAAACCTGTAATTTGCAAACTATATTAAGCACATAAAGCCTTCTAAGAGCTGGCAAGTCAATTAGAATAATTCATAATTTGGCAGATTTTTTGAAAATGAAGGGGGTAATGTGATTTCTGGGGATGAGCGAATCTGTCCCATTTTGCTTGCTGAAAAATTTGAAACGTCCACGAAACGGAAAAAATGTTGTGCTTCAAAAAATATTGTTGAACGCGTCATTTTAAATGTTTCGCAAAAGAATCCGCCAATGGCAAAATCGATAAATCCATCACTAGTGATTTCCAGTTTCCTTATCAATTTCTTAAGCAAACCTTATTTTTTTTTAATTCCGAGGTTTATTTTAAATAAGTACACACTGAGATTTTTAAGTTTTCTAGTTTTTTAAAGAGGTGGTATTAAAGGAGAAGGAAAGGTAAAAACGATATGAGCTTTATCAGAAAGGTCTATGTAAATACAGCCATAAGCACTCACAGAAACTCAGTCTAAAGAAACACAGGATTTCTTGTCTCCTGTTTTGTAAACATGTTCTTAGGGTATCTGACTTCCTCTCTCAGAAAAATCCTTCATTCCTGGGGCCAGTGTCTGTGCAGCTCTCCCTTCTCCTGCTCCCCCCCCCCTTAGGAATGTGTAATCTGAGTTATAAGGCTAGAGCTATACAGTAAGAAGCTATGAACCCAAACTAAAATGGAAGCTGCTATCTTAAACAAACAGAGGGAGCTTCTAGGGCTGTTTACTCAGGTATGATAAAGCTTTTTGCAGAATAAATATAGTGTTCTAGGTGGCACTAATGTGGCAAATCTGTTGGCAGCAAAATGCCCAAATTACTTTTCTTCTCCTTTAAAGATGGTCATATGTGCAAAGATTTGGTTGGGTTATTTGACCAGTGCTCTGTATGACAATCACTGCACATACAGGGAAAAAGTCCTAATCCTTTGAAGATATCTACAGACATGTTTCTAGCAGAGAAGAGAAATTAAGCTTAGAAAACCTGTGACACTACATGTACTTTCACTTAATAAAGCAACACGATGGCATTCCATGCTGTAACTGTGCTAGCAATACATATCACTTATATTTATTATATATTTATTATATTATCACTGATATTACTTAGGACTTCTCTAAGCGCTTTTGAGCAGAACCCTAACACTACTGTCTTTTAACACTTCGCAAAGTGGGGGGCTTATTTATCAGTTTTCGAATTTGTGAAGTTTTTTTTCAATTCGAATAAACTTGAAATTTTACTAAACTCAAATTCTTGCTTTTTATTAATATGTGAATATAAAAACTGAAAAAAACCTCAAATTTGTATTTCTCTCACCATTTCCCATTGGTTACAAACTACAAAATATATGAAAAATTGAAAAAATTCAAAATAGAAAAAAGACACTTATTTTGCCTAGGATAACTCCCACTGACTACTACATAAACGTGCAACCTATTTTTAAGAAAACGTTAAAACTACTCTGTACAGCCCCCCATAATACTATACCTTTCTCCCTGCATGCATTTTTATTTTGTTTTTCTATTACAAGCAGCTGAACAGCAGTTCTTTTACTTACTTCCTTGTCTAGTGTGAAGCTCCACCCCCTTTTGCTTTCCTCTCTTAGACTATGATGACTTAAAAGAGGTGCCTACTTCGCATGCCTGATTTTCATTGGAGCAGAGGCAGAGAGTGTGACAAGTAGGCACCTCTATTAGGTCTACATAGTCAGAAAGAGATGTGTTCAGAAAGCAAAAGAGGTGGAGCTTCACACTAGACAAGGAAGTAAGTAAAAGAGCTGCTGTTCAGTTGCTTGTAATAGAAAAACTAAAACAATCTGCATGCAGGGAGAAAGGTATGTTATTTTGGGGGCAGTACAGAGTAATTTTAGGGGATTATAAAATAAAAGGCTTACTTACCCTTTAAAAAAAATAGATATTTCAGGTTTTGGAAAACATAAATCAAATATGGGAGTTTTTGTGCAAAAAACGTAAATCACAGAAAAAATGTTATTTGAATTTTAATAAATCAGCCACTTAGTGTACAGGTATAGGACCCGTTATCCAGAATGCTCGGGACCAAGGGTATTCCGGATAAGGGGTCTTTCCGTAATTTGGATCTCCATACCTTAAGTCTACTAAAAAATCAATAAAACATTAAATAAACCCAATAGGATTGTTTTGCCTCCAATAAGGATTAATTGTATCTTAGTTGGGATCAAGTACAGGTACTGTTTTATTATTACAGAGAAAAGGGAATCATTTAACCATTAAATAAACCCAATAGGGCTGTTCTGCCCCAATAAGGGGTAATTATATCTTAGTTGGGATCAAGTACAGGTACTGTTTTATTATTACAGAGAAAAGGGAATCATTTAACCATGAAATAAACCCAATAGGGCTGTTCTGCCCCAATAAGGGGTAATTATATCTTAGTTGGGATCAAGTACAGGTACTGTTTTATTATTACAGAGAAAAGGGAATCATTTAACCATGAAATAAACCCAATAGGGCTGTTCTGCCCCAATAAGGGGTAATTATATCTTAGTTGGGCTTAACTACAAGTTACTGTTTTATTACTACAGAGAAAAAGGAAATCAGTTTTAAAATTCTGAATTATTTGATTATAATGGAGTCTATGGGAGACAGGCTTTCCGTAATTCGGAGCTTTCTGGATAACGGGTTTCCGGATAAGGGATCCCATACCTGTATCTGCTTCATTGTGATGTCATTGTCATATGTGTAAACTGTTATGTCTCTTGTTTTTGTATCTACAGCATAATTTCACCATTACAGTTGTATGATGAAAATTGTTCCTTGTCAGTAACTCATTCTTCTCCTCTTATACTTTTTTAAAGAGGAAGTAAAACCTCCCCTCAAAATTAAGCTTTTTTATGCAATTCAACAAAAACCACCAATGAGAACAGAATTAAAAATATTTTTTTAAAAAACCACAAAAAAAATTCAATAACTGTCTTTGAAGGTTTTAAGCAACTTTATGTTATATTCCCAGTTTACTAAAACAGTTGAGATTTTCCACCTCATTGCAAATAAATGAAACAATGCCATTTTAATTTGTGTGCACCGTTATACTATCCCACTGTTTTCTTAAATATGCATTGCATGGCAATGTCTTGAAAATGAAATTCGCTAAAGGCACACAAAGTCTACAAAATCTTGGCCACTCAAAGGGTTAAAGGAGAAGGAAAGGTAAAAACTAAGTAAGCTTTATCAGAAAGATCTATGTAAATACAGCCATAGGCACTTACAGTAATGCTGCACAGAGCCCTTACTCAAAAGAAACACAGGATTTCTTGTCTCCTTTTTTGTAAACATGTTCTTATGGTATCTGATTCCCTCTCTCAGAAAAATCCTTCATCCCTGGGGCCAGAGTCTGCACAGTTCTCTCCTCTCTCCCCTCTCCTGCTCCCCCCTCCCATAAGAATTCATAAAACTCACTCCCTCCACCCTTAGGAATGTGTAATCTGAGCTATAATGGCTAGAGCTGCAGCAGGAAGCTATGAAGACCAAACTAAAATGGCAGCTGCAATCTTGAGCAAATAGAGAAAGCCTCTAGGGCTCTATACTCAGGTATGGTAATGCTTTCTGCAGAATAAATATAGTGTTCTAGGTGGCACTAATGTCAGTAAAATGCCTAAATGACTTTCCTTCTCCTTTAATGCACTCTCATTTTACATTTCTAGTTCTTAACACACAACATATATGTAACAGACATATTTGTACAGTGTAATATTCTCAATAATTTAGCGTGTCTTAGAACATATTATCTACTGGGTTTTCTATCTAACAAATAGAATGCAATTATTCTTGACTAATAACATGCATATTAACAAATTTATGTTTGTGTATAGTGCAAGTAGAACTAAAAAATGTTTTTCAGTATATAGTGTCATTTACAAAAACTGCCGCTGACATATAAGTTATTCTTTTTTTCATCCATAATAGATATGTTTACAAATGGCTTGTTCCCCAGGGATCCCTACACTTATTGAACTGAATGACTTCACAGTAAAATTCTGTTAAAGCCCGTGGCATTGGAGAGACTTCCTCCCACTCAGATCTGTTGCTATGGTAGACTTGCACCTCGTCTGTGATTTCATCGGGGGCATAATCACCTCCTAATATATAAATTTTATCCTCAATCCCAACAGCCCCTGCATTAAATCCAGCACATTCAAAAGATCCTTCTCCTTTCCAAACACAAGTTTCTGGACAAAAGCTGTATACTTTGTATGTTGAAAGATCACAGATGTATAATGTATTATTCACCGGTACGGCTTTGATTAATGTTGCATGAAAAAACTGCCCAAACTCTGCTACAAGCTCACACCATTGATTTGTCTCCGCATTATACTTAAAGAAACAATCAAGAGAAGGATTAAAAGCGTCGGTAATTTCTACTTCGGAACCCAGTACGTAGATGACATTTTTGCATGCACTTGCTTCGGGGTAGTATATTCCTCTTGGCAAGGGGCTTACCGATTTCCATTCTTTAGCAAGAGGATTATAGGACTCAACATCTAAAAGGCTTTTAATGTAATGTGCTCCTTTAGTCTTTCCGCCAATCACAAATAATTGGTTGAGGGCCATGACAGATGTATGCATTGTCCTCGGCTTCTTCATGGCTGGGACTAAAGAGGAATTATTGCTTGCTGGACAATAGCACCAAGTTTGGTCAGTAGCATCATGATATGGCTCAGCGATATGAAGTCTTACTCCTCTACAACAATGCCCTTTACACCCCCCAGTTATAAATATTTTTTCTCCATAACTTGATAGACTGGAGCCTGGTAGATCAGTAAGTTGTATGTGTGGAAGCTCCAACCATTTATCCGTTTTTAAGTTGTAGCAAAAAGTGCATTGTGTCCCCCCATCTTCCGCAGTTTTGTGCACAAAAATATACTTCTCAGTTGTGGAAAGACGGGCATCCGGAAATAATCCCCCAGCAGCTTCAACTCGTTTTATGGCAGAGTTAATAGTTGATAAGCAATCTGTGCTTTTTAATAGCTGGTCCTCTGAGATTAGAACATTTTGAAGTGTAGACTGGGACAACTGATGCAACCTTATTGTTCTTAACAGTCGGGGAAAAAATCTTTCCCTTTTATCCAAACTGTGTTTGGTCCAGGCAATAACAGCAACCAATGCGGATTCCTCTTCCGGGACATTCAGCAAGTCATCTTCAAGACATTTTTCAAGAACCCCAATATTCAGTTCCAAAAAATCTGTTGACTGTGTCAACAAGGAAAAATGCTGCAGAGAAAACTCTAAGGCATGATCGAAAAGCCGTGTTGACCCATAGCTCTCTGATATCGACAACAGTTGCAAACAGTTATTTGTATCAATGATCTTTATTAGAAAATCACTGCATGCTTTGGAAAGTAGTGGCACCTGAAGAAAGGATGACATCTGGAAGAGCATATCCACGTTCTCATCTGTGATCTCTGCTTTGCCTGTGTAGGCATAATCGAGAAAAGCAGCCACCGCATTTGATGATAGGTTGCTGATTGTCACACTGCCTCCATCTCGTTCTTTCATATTTACTTCAAACATAGCTCTGTAAACAAACACAAAATGAAGTTACTAAAATTACATACAGTAGTAGTCGATCCCATGATAGAAAAGAACTTTATCTGGGTTTGTATCAAAAGGATAGCAAAATCTGGAAAAATCAGAAATAGTGGCACTTGTGTGGATGCTCTCCAGCCTGGAACTTTCATTGTACAGTACGATGTTTTGTTAGCTACTGACAATTTAGTTGAGTTAAGCCTTTTATACAAGTACAGGATCCATTATACTGAAAGCTTGGGACCTGGGGTTTTCTGGATTTAGGTGGCCATACACCTTACAATTATGGTCGCAGGAAAGTTCGTTCCCACCCTCCACTGACGTTCAGGGCTGAACAATCGGAATTCAACCCCTATCTAATGATTCAGCCCTAAGCGCAGATTTTGCTTGGGTGCCTTCAATGGCACCCAATCAAAGCTCGTTTTGTATGATAATATTGGTGCGTGTATGGCCAGCTTAAGAGATCTTTCAGTAATCTGGATACTCCTACCTTAAATCTACCAAGAACTTTATATAAACCCAATTGGATTGTTTTGCCACCAAGATGGATACATGCAGCTCAGTTACTATCAAATACAAGGTTCTGTTTTATCATTATAGAGAAAAAATATATATTTTTAAATATTATTATGACAGTCAGTTATGTGAGTCATATAGCAATGGGTCCACAGAGGTGTATTTATCAGTGGGTGAAAGTTATAGTTCACCATTTGATAAATACACTTTAAATCCAGGTAGTTATTTTTGAATTCCTGACTTGGGGGCAAGTTTTGGTTGAATAAAAACAAGATGTACTGCCAAATAAAGCCCTTGTAAGCTGATAGGGTGCATAGAGGCCCCTAATAGCCAATCACAGCCCTTATTTGGCTCCTACATGAACTTTTATGGTGCTTGTGTTGCTCTCCAAGCCTTTTTATAATTGACTGTGGCTCACAAACAAAAAAGGTTGGGGATCCCTGATATAGATATATATTTTTTTCAATTCGAATTTCAATTTTTACAAGACTCAAATGTTTTCAATGTGTCCACAAAGTCTTAAAAAAAATCAAAAACCTCATATTGAAAAAATGGCTTAAATTTTGCCTGGGATAAATCCCATTGACTTCTACATGAACTCCCAAGCTTTTAGATGCCAATGTTTTTGAATCTGAATTCATATATAGCGAACTGCATCTTTATATCATTTGGAAAGGGAGACATTCTAGAAAAATTAAATCACTTTATTATACAGAATATTGTCAAGGTAATAATCTTCATAAACAAAAGACAAGTTGAAGATATTTTTTTCATTCATTCACTGCAGATAATTAACCTGTTTTAAACAAATAAATCAATCAAATTACAGGCATAATACTCTATATACCCCGGGATAATAAAAATAGCTTGTATATAGCCGGCACTGTGCAAGCTCATAAAGACGTGACATGAAGTGAAAGCTTGCTGTATAATATTTTACAAGACTTGAGAGAGACAGAGGGGCTACAGAAGCCCATATAAATAGCACATTGCTTTAGCCACCTATAATTTAGAAGATTCAGACATGTTTTCCATAAAGGAGAACTAAAACTTAACAAAGAAGAAGGGCAGAAATGTTGTACATTATGTTTTGGGCTTCTGTACCAGCCCAAGGCACCCACAGCCCTTTAGCAGGGAAGATCTGTGCCCCCAAAGATTCCCCAGTAGCCCCCCATCTTCTTTTCTGCTGATTCCCTGCCCATACTCTGTGCTGCTGTCACTTACCTGAGCTTAGGGACCCACTCACACTATACTGTATATATAGAATATAAATGTCACACTATACTGTATATATAGAGTATAAATGTCACACTATACTGTATATATAGAATATAAATGTGACACTATACTGTATATAGAGTATAAATGTGACACTATACTGTATATATAGAATATAAATGTCACACTATACTGTATATATAGAATATAAATGGCACACTATACTGTATATATAGAATATAAATGTGACACTATACTGTATATATAGAATATAAATGTCACAATATACTGTATATATAGAATATAAATGTGACACTATACTGTATATAGAGTATAAATGTGACACTATACTGTATATATAGAATATAAATGTCACACTATACTGTATATATAGAATATAAATGGCACACTATACTGTATATATAGAATATAAATGTGACACTATACTGTGTATATAGAGTATAAATGTGACACTATACTGTATATATAGAATATAAATGTCCCACTATACTGTATATATAGAATATAAATGTCACACTATACTATATATATAGAATATAAATGTCACACTATACTGTATATATAGAATATAAATGTCACACTATACTGTATATATAGAATATAAATGTCACACTATACTATATATATAGAATATAAATGTCACACTATACTGTATATATAGAATATAAATGGCACACTATACTGTATATATAGAATATAAATGTCACACTATACTGTATATATAGAGTATAAATGTTACACTATACTGTATATATAGAGTATAAATGTCACACTATACTGTATATATAGAGTATAAATGGCACACTATACTGTATATATAGAATATAAATGTCACAATATACTGTATATATAGAATATAAATGTCACACTATACTGTATATATAGAATATAAATGGCACACTATACTGTATATATAGAATATAAATGTCACAATATACTGTATGTATAGAATATTAATGGCACAATATAAGGCTGATTAGTAATTAATTCAGACTCTCATTACATGGCAGCTCGGAAACCAGTGCAACTTGCATCAGAATTTAATGATCAGCCCTATAACTGCAGTAGGGTTGCCACCTGTCTAGTTTTGAGCCGGACAGCCCACTTTTCAGAAGGGCTGCCTGGGTCAAAACTACCTTGGTCAGTCATCAATCGCCATGTCATAGCCCTGCCCTGTAATATTAGGTCCCCGCCCCTGTGACATCACGTTTCCACCCGGAATTACAGCAAATGAAATGTGGCAACCATAAGCTGCAGTCTTCTCAACAGTAGCCCAGACCACCCTGAGCATGTGCAGTGTCACTTTTTGTTTGCTTAAAGGAAAACTATACCCACCAAAATAACTACTTAACCAACAGATAGTTTATGTAATGTGTAAAGTGACCTTATTAAAGAATCTTACCAAACTGGAATATATATATCAGTAAATATTGCCCTTTTACATCCTGTCCCTTGAGCCGCCATTTAGTGATGGGCTGTGTGCTCCCTCAGAGATCAGCTGACAGGAAGTAATGCAGCTCTGACTGTAACAGGAAGTAGTATGGAAGCAAAAGACAGAACTCTGTCCATTCATTGGCTGATGTGCTCTAACATGTATGTGTGCCTTGGTTTGTTTGTGTGCGCCGTGAATCCTATGATCCCAGGGGGCGGCCCTTAGTACTTAAAATGGCAGTTTTCTATTTAGGATTACCCAATAGCACATACTACTAACCAAAGTATATCTTTTTTAATTTATTTAGATGAAGCAGGGTTTTACATATGAGCTGTTAGCATCCTATAAAAGGAATCTATGTAATTATACCTTGTTTTCAAGCAGATCTTTTTTAGTTTTTTTACCCAACGCTGTGGTAAAAATTTGACAGTGATATTGAGATTGTAGCTGTAATATCGCTTAAAAAGTAAAATTCCAGGATTAACTTAAAATCAAGTCAGGGGAGAATCCGGAGTACAGAGAGCGACTGTGTGGAGTCAGTTTCTATACATTTGAAATGCTCGTTTTTCTCGTCGCCATAGACTGGTGCAATATGGAGCCGTGCCAATGAATGTAAAATGGTATCATTGTGTAATATAGAAGTTAGCGTTACTCTTGCCTTGCTTGTTAATGCTTAGCATATTTTAAAAGGCTACATTGGGAATAATTTGCTCTTTTACCTCTTGACTGTATAACCTCAGTTTCACTAAGCGGTTAGTAAAATTCTTTTTATATCCAGTATGCAGTAAAAATAAATCATACTCTGTTACTGTGCAGCCCTGGATGTACACAAAAAGCCTCTTTGTAGAATGGAAAATGCTTCTTTGCAGCTGCCATGGTTGGGATATAGCTGATTTAGTGTCAGACAGAGACTTGCAGTCTTGGTCATCACAGAGGGATTTTGCATCATAGAACATTCCATTAGAGTCCATTCAACTTTGTTGGCACCCACTACACTGAATTAAGTTGAGCCTATCTCCCAGTATGTTCCAGATGTCACGGGGTTCATATATTACTACTGTACACTTGAAGGGCACAGTAACTTACACCAGTGGGTGTTAGAGCGTATTAGCAGCACTGAACTTAAACACCTTTCTAATTTTGAACAATTTAATTTTAATGCAGTTATCTTCTATCAGCAGTTTGAGAAGCAGTACAAATAATTTCCCATGATATTAGAAATTGGCAGTAACAAGTACCACACCACTTAATCACCCAATCACCTTAAAGGAGAAAGAAAGGTAAAAACTAAGTAAGCTTTATCAGAAAGGTCTATGTCAGGGGTGGGCAAACTACAGCCCGTTTACCTTTTTAATCCGGCCCACCGACTCCTGATTGGTTGCGCCCCGTGCGTGCGCGTGCGCTCCCACTGCAACTTCAGATGCAATGGGAGCCGGGGGACTGACACAGCCGGAGGAGGCAGGAGGTCGCTGGAGGATGGAGCATGGAGCCAAAGGAAGCTGTAGGTCGCTGGGGTGGGGGTGGAGCTGGTGGGAGGATGTTGAGGAGGATGATGGGAAGAACGCTGGGGGGAGCTGCAGGATGCTGAGTAGGATGCTGGGCGGAGCTGAAGGATGCTGGGGGGAACTGCAGGATGCTGGGGAGTGGAGCTGGAGGATGCTGGATGGGATGCTGAGGGGGGAGCTGGGGGTGAGCTGAAGGATGCTGGGGTGGGGAGCTGCAGGATGCTGGGTGGGAGCTGAGAGGCCCGTGATTTCTAATGGCGGCCCTGGGCATAACGTGGGTCCGGCCCGGGCCGTCTGTAAGTCAATGTGGCCCCTGAGCCAAAAAGTTTGCCCACCCCTGGTCTATGTAAATATAGCCATAAGCACTCACAGAAACACTGCACTGACGTCCCTGTCAAAAGATTTGTTGTGTCATTCATGTGCCAGAGACACACAGCTCCCTGCTCTCACCCCTCAAGAATGCTAAGAACTCACTCCCCCCCCCAAGGAATGCAGGTCTGAGCCAATCAGCAGGAAGCTGACTCATAGGGGGAGATTTATTAAGACACGTTCATTCGAACCCTGCGAGCGTATTTTCGCTGATTTTTTCGTGATTGCGTGACTATTCCGAACGCCTGCACGTCTTTTGCATACGCTTGCGTGAAAAATTCGGAAAGTTTCTGCCGCTGTTTACAATCATTTGGTACGAAAATTTCGCGACTTTTGGATCGCCAATATTATTGTGACTAATACGATTTTTTCATAAGCATTTTCGTGATATTTGCGATCTTCAGAAATTATTGTATCCAATCCGAATTTTTCCCATTCGGGATTCGAATTTGTGTTTTAATGAATGTGCCCCATAGTCTTACAAACTGAGCATGTACACTTGGTCTCGGTCTTGGTGCAGGAGTGAGGCATTATGGGAGCGTTGTTTCTTCCTGTTTGGCTTCTGATTATCTGAACAGGTGAAATATGGGGAGACTTAAGGGCACTATTGAGAGAACTGAAGGTATGCCTGCAGCTTGAG
Source organism: Xenopus tropicalis (assembly GCF_000004195.4). Taxonomy (NCBI): domain Eukaryota; kingdom Metazoa; phylum Chordata; class Amphibia; order Anura; family Pipidae; genus Xenopus; species Xenopus tropicalis. The sequence continues at coordinate 160,620,288 of NC_030678.2, read as the reverse complement.
ATTAACTCTTTATTAGCCTTTCCTTCTCCTTTAAAGTAACATCAGATTACTCAGCAGTATTTTGCTGCTGAGTAATTTCTCTCTTGACGGCAGGCAGCAAAAAGCTAAAAAATTTCCCTGTATAGACTAATGCTGGCCATGCTATGATAGGAGCTGATGCAGCAAGAAACCAGAGAAAAGTTGCAGAGACAATTTCTGGATCTATTTGGATAAATGTAGCATGTTGGGAACCTCAGGGAGGCCTACTTGCACTCTCCGATTCTCATTGCTTTCAAATCTCCATCCTTAACTTGATGATGCTGACCTCCCTAGCTTCCTGAACAAATGTAATTCTTTAAGTCCTGACAACACCCTAGTACCAATCCACGTATCCCAAAAAAAGAAGGATGGCTGTTGGTGGAAAAACATGCAAACAAGTGAAGTGTGGACCACTTTTACCTCTACTCCTACCACTGTCCCTCAGTGGGAATCCAAAGCTGTACTCCTTTTTGGTGTTGGGGCTAAGGTGGCACAAAGGGTTCTACCCCAATCCCTTACATGCTTGTCCTGCAAGTTACGGAGTGGCAGAAGGCGCAGGCCAGAATGGGGTCCACATACTAGGCGGTAAGGACGGGGCTCATATGAACCTAATGACGTTGTGTTCTGATACTCCAAATAGATTTCAGGTGCTTCTAAGATGAGCACTACGTGGTCTGTTCTTGCACCCCTTAGTGCAGTATCAGCACCCCTGAAAAACGCTAATGAACCCTAGTATTTCATAATGGTAAATCTAAAGCACCTGGACTTTAAATAAACTTGAAAATGCTTCACAACTTATCTGAGTGGCTTCACAGCTCAAATGAGTACTGGATGAAAGACTTTTTCAAGATTACTCAGAAAGTCCAGTTGCTTTGGATTTATCATTACTAGATATGTAATGATACCCTTTACTGGTACACACTGCTTCAAAGGCTTGGATATAGTTTATATAAAATAGTTGCTATGTAGCAATGAGGGCAGCCATTAAAGCTTAATAGGGCTATAGGGCACACATTAACAGCAAATAATAGGTTGAGTAGAATACATTGGCATTTTACAAGGGCGTAAAAACAAGACTCAAATGTATTTTCATGGAACTGTAGAAACATTTTTCTGTAACAGGTCCTGTGACCTTTAATATATAAATGTCTAATCTTAAATCACTCCTTAAAGGGGAACTATAGCCACCCAAGTAAAATTGTTTAGGAGTTAATTTTTGCTTACACCATGAATTTGTAATAGTGGCACCCCTTCCCGTTCTGTCCAGCTAGTCTGACAGAACGGTAGAAAATAAAGGAGCAGATTTGTCATAATGTGAGATAAAGCTCGCCACAACAATTCACCAACATTTTAGTCATTCCTATAGCATTTTTAGGAGTCATCTTATCAACTGGGTAAAGTTAGTTCACCAATTAATAAACAGGCTTCTAATAATCCCATAGGGATGAATAGAATAGGTGAATTTTTCTGTGGCGAGCTCTAATCTCACATCTAAAGGAGCCCTAATCCTGCTATGGCCCTAAGTAACTGATGCTCAAGAGGCATCTCCTGACACTTCTCTGTTCTGGTTTAAAAATGAAAAAAAGATGAATGGAAATTGCAAAAATGCTCAGGAGAGCAATTTTACATTAGTTGTTTGGGTGAATATATTTGGCCTTCTTCAAGCCTTTTTTTTTTATACATGCACAAACGCATTTCATGTCGTGTTCTCATACATGCAGCAACCACTACGGGCATATAGGCACTCAAGGATCTCCACAGGGGTTTAAAGTAATAAAATACTCAAAGTTACATTTAAACATGAAGCATCTCTATAAACCCTATGCATTTCATGCCTTAAGGGCACACGTACATGCTCATACATGCACCCAAGCTTACACACATCATTCAGTGAATGATGAAGAGCACAGATGCAGACATACCTGAAGAAGTCGCTGCTCGCTGCCAGCACACACCGATGGCAAGGCATAAGCTGGTCCTTCACTATTATATTAAAATCAAAGAATGCCTTCTGGTCTCTGAAGTTCTGTAGAATACTTAAAATCTGCTGTCCGTGACATTCTGACACAATAGAAATTTTCTTTTGAACATAAGGAAATCCGTTGCACACTCCCCTACCAAATGAATCTCGTGGGAAATCCATAGTGTTTTACCTATAAACAGGAGAGAAAACAAAAAACAAAGTGTTTTTGATTTTCATTTACAATTTCCTGTTGAAAAAATTATTTTTTGAGATGATTACTTAAAGAGCAACGTTGACTAATCTCTTTCATAGTAGGAATATACTACAAAATCTGCATCACCAAGCAAGCAGAAAGCAGATTTGGCCAGAAACATGCTAAACCCAGCCAAACAATCACTCAGTGGGATCTTCTAACCCTGCTCAATGGTTCTCTGCCAGGTAACGGAAAACCCCATACACAAACCAATAAGATGCCAACTCTGGAATTGCTGAGTCTTTAGCTTTTATTGGATCCAACTTTAAACAATGTTTCTTTACATAACCTAACACAAAAGGGGTTAATTGAAAACAAGTGAGTGTAATACAGGAGTGGCATCTAACCTACAGCTTAGGGGGGCATTTCCTAACATTTGTATTTATTATTTTTTGTCACAATTCATGTTTTTTTGCTCTAAAACTCACATTTTTTTATGAATAAAAAAGTGTAGCTTTTCCAAGATTTATTATGCGACAAAACTGCAACAATTCTGAATCTGAAAATACTCCATCTAAAATCTGAGATCATGTAGGAGATGTTCTTTTTACAACTGGAAGAATTTCCCTTGCTTTGTGGTTTTAGAGGTTTTTGGGTTTTTCTGTGGCAGAAGTTGAAAAAAGTTGTGGTTATCATGTGACAAGTTGAAAAAGTCACAATTTTCTTATCTTTAGATAAATGACTGCCATTCATGTAGAAGAGTTTAGTTGTGGTTTCGAAGAAATTTAAATAAAAAATAAACCCAAGTTTTAGTGAATCTGCCCCTAAATGTGCAAACTTAAAAATACACAGCTCAGGGAACTAATTCATATAATTAATATATTAAAAATAAATATAGATTAAACATGACAACATGCTGTCAAATGTATGTATATGTTTGTATATCTTTATTTATAAAGCGCTACTTATGTACGCAGCGCTGTACAGTATAATACATTAATACAAACAGGGGGTTATTAAAAAAATAATAGATAAATACAAAGTATAACAATAAATACAAATAGATACAAGGTACAGTTGCAATAAGTTAAGAATCAAAGAGACAAGAGGATAGAGGTCCCTGCCCCATAGAGTTTATGATCTAAATGGGAGGGTAACTTACAGACACAAGTCTAAAAAATAATTAAAAGGCACACAGAAATAGGAGGAAGAACTAGGCATTCAGGTTGATGAAGGACATTGGAGAGCGACATGTCTACAGACCTAGAGGTTCTCTAGATATAGTGACATGTCAACTTACTGTATGTTGGTATCTTACCACTTATGGATAGAAAGAGCCAAACTTGGGCGGAGGGGTAATACCCCCAAATGTAATTAGATTTGGAGTCAGAATTTACAATACAATCCACTTTATTATATAGATGCTGCTGAGACACCCCCAAAGAGGCTTGATTCTTAATACTTGCAAGACTGCTAGCATAGCAGCCATTCACTGATAATTAACTATCCTGTGACTACTTTAACTGTAATACATGACCTAAACAATTAAAAGAGAGCTTGGAAGAGCATCCATTGGGTTAAGAATGGGTTCTTGTTTGACTCATTGAAAGGATAAATTCTTAAGGGCCATGACAGACGGGGAGATTAGTTGCCCCCGAAATGCCATCCCACTGGCTAGAATGTAAATCGCATTCTAGCAATTCTAGCCAGTGGGATGGCATTTCGGGGAGATAAGTCGCCCGCAACAAGGGAGATTTGTCACAGGCGACTAATCTCCCTGTGTGCTACAGCCCTAAAAGCTAAGAAAGTGCTATGTTCACTGTGTCTACATCAGACTACCTGTAAAGGTTTTCTCTCATGCCTAAAAGTTGACTTTTTCTAGATAATGAGATAATAGAGATATTAAAGTGAACAGAAATTGATCAGAAATCAGTTATAAGAATATTGTCGAGGTTGGGAAGTTACCTTATATGTCTTCTGTGTCTCCAGAAAATGTTTATTCTAATTCCCAGCCGTTAATTATGTAATGTCTATTAGCCAACACCCACTTGTTTCTTATTATTCTTTCCACTCTCTCTCTCACAGAAAGGTGCCAGCTGTTGGCATGGGAATAAGGATGAGTGGGCAAGAGTTGAAAAAATGTCTTTTTATCTAAGGAACAGTGTGCAAAATGCAATACTGAAATCCAAATTCAGCTGTGCGGTGAGATATTGATATACTGAAACCCATCAACTCTTCTCCTTTTACATAGATACATAGTTAAGTTGGGCATTCCCCAACCTCACTGCCCTCACTCTGAAGAACCCCCTACGCTGCTTCAAATTAAAGTTCTGTTCCTCTAATCTAAAGGGGGGGCCTCTGGTGCGCTGATCATTTTTATGGGAAAAAAGAACTTCACCTAACTGCCTATAATCCCCTCTAATGTTCTTGTTACAGAGTTATCATGTCCCTTCGCAAGCGCCTTTTTCCAGAGAAACCTTGACAGTCTAACCTCATAGTTTAAATCTTCCTTCCCAAGTTTAGATGCAGTCTCTGCACTCTCTCCAGCTCATTAATATCCTTAAGGACTGGAGCCCAAAACTGCCCCCCATACAAGACAGCACTTTATTTGCTTTAGTAGCCACAGAATGACACTGCCTGGAATTAGACAACTTATTATGTACAAAAAAAAACAGATCCTTCTCACATTTATATTATTTCTACCAAAATGCATAACTTTGTACTTGTCAACATTGAACCTCATTTTCCAGTTTGCTGCCCAGTTTTCCAATATTGTCAAATTGCTCTGCAGAGTGGCAGCATCCTGCATGGAACTTATAGTTTTGCACAATTCAGTATAATCAACAAAAATAGAAACAGTAAGTTGTACGCCCACCTCCTGTAGTACTCCACTAACAACACTGGCCCAATTATAAAATGTTCCATTTACCACCACTCTTTCTAATCTATCCTTCAGCCAGTTCTCTATCCAATTACAAATAGTATGTTCTAGACTAATATTTTTCAATTAATGAACTTTGTGTGTGGTACTGTATCAAATGCTTTAGCAAAGTCCTAGTAGATGACATCCACTGCCATTCCAATGTCGAGGTTCCTGCTCACCTCCTCATAAAAGGCAATTAAATTAGTCTGGCAAGATCTGTTAAGCATAAAACCATGCTGGCACAAACTTATAGTATTGTGATTTGCAATGTATTCAAGTACCCTATCCCTTATTACCCCTTCCAAAAGCTTTCCTACCACTGATGTCAGACTAACAGGCCTATAGTTGAATGAATACCATCCGGTCCTGTTTATCTTTAAATATACAAGTCTCTCTTGAATTTCCTCCTGAGTGACCCATGCATCGGGTCTTTCTTATAATGTATCCCTTTCTCTTCATTCATTGTGCCTCCAATATTTTTCCTCAATATTTTTCCTTTTCTTGCTCTATTCCTTCTGTTTCCTCTTCCCACTTTGAATCCTATCATATTCATTATGTCCACACATTTTTGATGTACAACATCTGTGTATGTTTGGCTGTTACCTAAACATTTTTAATACCCATTAGAATTATTAGGGGGAAATCATCAGGGGGAAATATACCCTTTTTGAGCTCATTCAGTTGGGCTTATGTAGAAAAGATGCATGAACACTATCTGATCGTCCAGTAATAACAATAAATAAATCATTCCCCAACCCCCCTTAAGGTGGCCATACACGCACCGATATTATCGTACGAAACCTCGTTTCGTACGATAATCGGTGCGTGTATGGCATGTCAGCGAGCCGACCGATATCGCAGGAAGCTGCTGAAATCGGTCGGCTCGCCGATCGGCCAAGTTAGAAAATTTTGATCGGGCGCCATAGAAGGCGCCTGACCAAAATTCTCCCTTCAGAGCTGAATCGGCAGAAGGAGGTAGAAATCCTATTGTTTCTACCTCCTTACCTGCCGATTCAGCCCTGAATGGTGTGTGGCGGATCTGACGATGTTTCGTGCGACCGATGGTCGTACAAAACATCGTCGGATCGCCACGTGTATGGCCAGCTTTAGGCTCCCTGTGTCATTCAACCTCTTTCTTACCTTGTTCTATTGTGAAGTGATTCTCAGACTTGAAGTCCTTCTGCTTTCCATATTCGTTGGCGCATAGATTCTTTGGAAAGCAGAGGGTCTACAAATGAGAGAGAGATTGTAATACACTGTGAGCCTAATGGAGCAGAGACTGGTCCCAAAAAGCACACAGGCAGACTATCATTGTTTCCTTTCTGTGCAAGCATGTAAAAACAAAATGCGTTTATATTTATTTCTGGAAGTTCAAACAGTGTTGATACACTTTTTTGAAATAAGCTGAACTAAATGAACTCATGTGAAACACAAGGGCTTTATTGTATAACATACTCCTGTAGCAATGTGTCTGACAAGCCTTATGGTTATTTTAAATGAGAAAGGGATTGTACAACACAAGCTGTTTTGAGAAGAGAGTCCATTTTCCTGAAATAGAACACATTAAGTTACTGTGACTGCTTTTTCTAACAGCACTTGGCACTGCAGGAGCAGGAGGCACGGTTAAGTGAATCTTACTGTTCCATTTTATCTGTGTTTGGCTGAAGTTGTGGTTTCCGGAGCAATAATCTGCCCAGTATATAAATAACAGACGGATAAATCATTCTGGATCTTTACGGGGCAATACTTTGCCAAGAGCCCCACTCTGAGGCCTTCATGACAGGCCACAGCTTCAGGTGTTTCACTTTATGACTCTTTTGGCTTTTTCCTTAAAGGAGAAGGAAAGGTGAAATCACTATCACTGGGGTGTGCCTAACTTTTGACACCCCCCCATGCCAAACATTAGGCACACCCCAGTGATAGTATTTACTTACCTAATACCCTAGGCCTGAGCTTCTGTTAGCAAAAAACTACACCGGCCCAGGGTTCTTCTCAAGGAGCAACACAGAGCAATCCTCTTCTTCCATCTTTCTTTGCTACCCTGGGGCTGACAAATACTCAGTAAAGTGAAAAAGATGGCTTTTTTTTCAAGTTTGGCTTTTCACTTTACTGCGCAAGTGCACCCACACGAAGAAAGATAAAAAACCGGAAGCAGATCACTCAGTGGTGCTTACCCCTGTCAGGGAAGTTTTTTTTTAACAGGGGCATTGGCCTGGGGTATCAGGTAAGTAAATACAATCACTGGGGGGGGGGGGGGGGTGCCTAGCTTTTGGGACCCCCAGTAATTTCAACCTTTCCTTCTCATTTTCTAATAAATATTTCCTATGATCTCTTAAGGGTCTCCTGAACAGATACTTGCAAAAAGCTTCATTATTGGTGCCCAAAAGATAAATCATGTAGGTAGATGATTATCAACTAGTTCATCTTGAGTTGGTAACCAGTAGATCACAGCAGCCCAGCATTGTCCACAATAGGGTGCCACCTGTCCAGTTTTGACCCACCCAGACAGCTCAGTTTTCAGAAGGGCTGTCCTGGTCAAAACTGCCTGCCTGGTTTTCCAAACTTGGAAAACCAGGAAGGACTTTCTGAGTTTGATGTGGCGATTGGCCAATCGGCGCTCGCCACGACATAACCCAGCCCCATGATTTCACCAACCCGCCACTCCCCTATGATGTCACTGCCTACCCCCTCCCCGGCCCCTGTGACATCACCACCCGCCCCCTGCCCGGAGTAAGGAGGCAGGAAAGGTGGCAGGTGGACAGGTGGCAACCTCAGTTCACAAAGAGTTCCATTAGATCACCCTGGTAATTTTCAAGTGGATTTCAAAACGGGTGGTGGTACAACAATACAAGACTCATTTACAAAATTGTAGCAAGATGCTAAGTACCAAAAAGAGCACATAGCAATCTGCATCTTGTCCCACATGGTGGAGAGCAAAGAGTTGGGTCTTACTTTGCATGCAGTGCTATCAGATGTGTACAGAAGCATACAGAAGGGTGGGAGATATGCAGCACATAGGCATCTTCTAAAACAGTGCTGTCCAACTTCTGTGGTACCGAGGGCCGGAATTTTTCCGGCCTCTGTGGTGGAGGGCCGATAATGGAAGCTAGTTTTGACCACTCCCCTTTTTAAAACCACACCCACTTGAAACCACACCCATGTTTTCGCATGACCATAGCCATATTAATGGTGGTAGTACAGCAAAAACCTGCCATACTCTGCCTTCCCTACCCTGCCTGTGTGTGCCATACTCTGCCTTCCATACCCTGCCTGTGTATGCCATACTCTGCCTTCCCTACCCTGCCTGTGTGTGTCATACTCCCACAGTCTGCACAATAACTATATATTAAAAAATGTTTTAATTGCAGTACCACCTCAGTATATGTTCTTTTTATAGTGTGCAGGGTTTATTTTTGGGTCTCTCCTACAGTCTGTCTGAGGTGTGAACAGGTGAACAATGGGAGTGATTACAGCCTGAGCCTGAGGTGTGAACACTGCAGGGGTAGAACAATGCAGAGATTAAAAGGTGTGAACAACACAGGGGATTACATTTTTAAACAATACAGCCTGATTACAGCCTGAATCTGAGGTGTTAACCATGCAGAGGGCCAGTACTGATACCATTTAAAGCTTACACAAAGGTAAGTCATCAAAGCAGCCAGACAGGTGGGGGGCCACACAGAGGGGGGTCGCGGGCCGCATGCGGCCCGCAGGCCGCCAGTTGGACAGCACTGCTCTAAAACACCCCTGAGTTGCTCAGCATTCTAAATGTACAAGCTGGGGTGCTCTGGGGGATGCAAGGCACTGGGGAGCCCTGTACTGATACCCTGCCTATGGCAAGTGCTCTCTTGTCACAGGGAGAAAAGCTCCGATACAGTATCAGAAAGGCTAGGCATGATTTTGCATCACTTAGCAGCCCTACACTTGCTCCTAGCCTTTGGGTTTATTTTTGGTTTGGTGCAAAGAGGTTTTACATAAAGCAGCCTATTTACTAACATTAAGTAAAACAACAGGATAGTGCATGCAGTAAGGCAAGATTGCAAAGGAAATATAATTGTAGGTTAGTGTGTATAGTAAGGGGCTGTAGGTGTGGGACATTGTGTGTAGTAACACATTAGGGGAAAAGTCTGTGGGATTCTGTGTAGAAGGAAGGGGCTATAACTGTGGAATAGTGTGTATAATAAGACAAGACTGTGTCAGGTTGATGAAACTTTGTGTGTCAATAGCAAGGAAAGGTAGTGGCAGGAAGACTTTACAACATTGCTGACCAACCACAGCCTGCAGGTATTCTCCTAGCATCCCAATAATAGCCAAAGGCTGCTAGGGTATGCTGGGAGTTGTAGTACAACAACACACTGGGAATGTAGTACTGCAACTCCTAGTCTAATAAACACCCTCTGGGGTTGCTGGTACTTGAATCTCTGCAACATCTAAGGGGGAGCTGCATATTATATTTTAAATAGTGGGTTCCACACTGGGTGTTTTAACCACATATTTATAATCCACATATTTATAAATCCTGTCCCACCAGCTGCATATTCACTGCTGTCAGCCCTTCCCCAGATCACATGCATAATCCTAAAAGCAGTTAAGTACCCAAGATCTAACCCATCTGGTCTCTCTGCCCGGCACAACAACATGATAAAAGCCTGGCTCATTACACACATCTCTGTACGTGTTACCTGCAATGATCTTCTGCAGATAAAATGTTCTCTGCTCACACTACTCCCAGCAGGCAGCCCGCACTTCCCCCTCGGCAGATGCAGGGATAAGGATGGCTTGGCTGAACACTGCTACACCTGGAAAATTTTACCAGGGAAAAGCAAATAGCTGACATTGTAACAGAGAGAGCATCCATTCAGGAGCCAATGGGAACATGCAGTTCAGCAGCTGCTGAAGCCTTGAGCTATTGTATCAGTATCCCTATTGGTGTTCGGCTTCCTCTCGGCTGTGCTAGCAATAAGCAGGCAGAATTAGAGAGCAGAGCAGGAAATCATATGCGCTCCTTGGATGACTTGGGATAAAGTCCTGTGTCGGGATTGGCTGTGTATTTAGTTACTATGGTAGTGCTTTATAATTTAATAAGGATGAATAATGTATGGAGGAATTGTTAACTGGCCCAGGGTTGTTGTGAGCGTGGCTTGTGTCAGCAGGGAAGGTGGGTGTATTATGTGTATAATAAATGTTATTTTCAGATAAGAATAGTGCTGGGACAGTTTAACAATGTACAGAGAAATGTTCCAAAATTAACTGATAGATTTTCAATCATAACAAACAAAAAAGACTAATTACTATGGAACATTTTTACCCTTAAAGACATGAACCATTGAAAATTGCACACCATTCATCAGCTGCACCTGTGAAAGAACAACAACAAACATTTGTAAAGCGCTTTTCTCCCGTGGGACCCAAAGCGCATAAGAAGCCCTGTACTTACTGCTTATCAAAAGCCGGTGGTAAGTACAGGTACCAGTGCTATAGGGATTGTTTATTAATGCTGGGTACAAGCACTATGAGCACTATAGTGAGGCAAGGGTCAGCAAATAGTGCCTAGTAGACCCTAACCCAAACAGGATCTAATTGGTCTGTCATACCGTCATCACTAATATACCAGTGCCCATTGCTGATATTACCAGAAAGGGTGGAGCTGTCACTTACAAGTATATAATAGCAAGAGATTACCATGCCTGGGGGAGGAATGCCCAAAGGTTGCTGATGTCACGGACATGGAGCACCTTGGGTTTTGGCCAGCTTGTGCAACACTGGAACAGTAATTAGTGCAAAATTAGCTGCTAGTAAATGCACCTATGTGCAACCCCTTATATAGGAGATACCAATCTTTGTACCTCTTGAATGGGGGGCAAAGCTTTACATCTGACAATGGCAGCCCAAATACAGGGGACAATGTAGAAAGGATCCCCAGCAGATCCAAGATTTGCCAGTATAAGTCCATTGCTCAGTATGGGGGGGGGGTCAAAATCCTCCCAATGAATACAGGATACACAATACTGTAACAACATAGAATATGCAAGCGGAGTAAAATCATGTATATACTGAGCCAAAATACAGGAGAGCAAGGTGCACTGTGGGTGAAAGACAACACACTTTGCACCTTGTGCCCCTTTAGCAAATTAGCCATAATATAAATGGTCCCCATTAAGAGTGCATAGTGTTTGTGTTTGACATTAATAAATTAACCTTATAGATAATGCTGACAAATACTGTATTAAATAATACAGCAATGTGTTGCTTTATGCTTCATAAGAAAGAAAAGAACTCTCTCTTTCTTAATGCGTTACTGCCATTTCTTTAGAACATTTCCATCCCTGTTTCATATCCCTCCCCTCTTTTGTGAACTCTGCTTTGTGCTACTTTCTGTTCTGCTTTTTATATTTTTGTTGCCTTTACCCTTTTTCTTCTTCCTATTACCATTTGATTGTTGTCTGGCACCTCTTCCACTTCTGGTTTCAGTGAGAGGAGGAGGTGTATTTTATTACTTCATATTGTAAATGGATATTTTAAGCCATTTTTGTACAGACCTGAAAATTGTGCAGCAACTTAACACTTATTTAAGTATTTTTGATTATCACAGAAATAAAAACTAATCATCAGCGCCAGGCGCCCCTCCGCCGCCCCGCAAACACGCAATCGGCATGCACCCCCCCCTCCGCCATGCATGCGCAAACTCGTGATCGCGCATGCGCGGGGCTTTACACTAGCTTACGGAGCAGTGGGGGAGAGGTCCCCATTGCTCCGTATGCGAGAAAAAGTTTGACATTTTGGTGCAGCGGGGCGTAATGCCGCCCCCAAATATGTGCTGCCCTAGGCCCGGGCCTTTCCACAAATCCGGGCCTGCTAATAATCATTTATAGACTGATAGAATCTATCACCCCATAGCAATCATTAGTGACCTGACCCTTGCCGGCGCTCCTGTGGCTGACGGTGTTCCTCCCCTGACACATTAAATTTACACGCACTCGGGGGAGGACGTCGGGCAGGGGCCCCTGGGGGTGTTAGGAAGGCTCAGCGGGGGTTAGGGGGTGCAGCGGGGGCCCCTAGGGGATGATCGGCGGGGGCACCTGCAGAGCCCCTGGGTGGGCCCTGCACCCCTTAATCCGACCCTGACTGTTCAGTTAGTTTGTGAGCACCCAGGTCAGATTCCAATGCAAATTAACTGAACAGTTATGCCCCAAATGCCCCCCCCTCAAGTCTGCCCAGTCCTGCGCTTAAGGGCAAATGCCCATACCTGGTGCACTCTTACCTTCCAATTTGTGCCTGTTTGTTACCCAACCACTCAGATTGTAAGCTCTACGGGGCAGGGACCTCCTTCCTACTGTGTCTCATACCACATGGCACATATATATATACATATATGTATTTATTGTATTTATTTATTATATCACTTGTCCTCCCTGTGTGTAATTCTGTAAGATTGTACAGCACTGCGTACCCTTGTGGCGCTTTATAAATAAAGTTATACATACATACATACAAGTCACTGATTGGTTACTGACTGCTAACAGCTTAGAGAGCTGTAAAGGAAGAAGCAGTGCTCTAGCCATTATGTTAGGCATCCGTTCACTCCAGCCTTTATAGATTACATTTTAGCCTAACTATAGTGAAAATATTTTTTTTACTTTATTCATTTTTACACTGAACTGCTCCTATATAACAAGTAGTGACAGGTCTCAATGCTCCTCGCTTTGCGCCTGTTCAATAAAGTTTGTACAATGAAAAAAACCTAGTCAGGTGATACAATTGGTCCTATAGTATTGCTCGTTATAGTGGTCACTTTTAAGCTGTGTCTGAGTTGTGCGTTCCTATTGGTTTCTGTATTGTACCAGGACTAGCGGTGTGCGGTGTTATGTATTAGAGTTAGAGCTGTGTGGGGCACTGGCACCCCGGAAGTACAGCTGAGGCAGAATAGCCACAGTGCTCGGCAGGGGGTCGTACGTGCCGTAGCTGAGGAACTTTCCTTCCCAGTTGTAGAAATACACATGCAGTTCAGTGCCGTAAAGCGCTGCGCTATGGGGAGCGTACGGTGGGCCTTTCACTGCAGCTCTTGGGCTCCCAGCCAGGCTGAGTGGCTTCTGTGTGCGCGGTGCGTTCAGCCAGAGGAGAAGGAGCGCATTGGGCAGTTCATGTTCACTCGGGATGCCAAAGCTGCCATGGTATATACCTTTGTGTCCCTCTGTGCGCACAGGGCATTTTCCCTTGGCACCCGGTATCACAGGGACCCTGGGGGGGGGGGGGGGGCGGGGTAGGTTAAGTAGGAAATAATTACATTAGAGATGTACGACCTGCGGCCCTCCAGCTGTGAAACTGCAACTCCACAAGGCCCATAGCATTTGGGTTGGGTGTGGCAGTTACAGTACAACATCAGCAATAGAGAGGCGCAGCCTGATAGGGCTAAATTCTTACTGGTTCTTAATTTTTTGCATATTAATAAAAAAAAAAGCCAAAATGGGAAGGCTGCTGTTTTGTTACCAGCAACTATGGCAAACACTAACTTGTAGAGCTCCGGCTTGGCTCACACAGACACTTTCACAGACACACACAGCAGCGCTATACTTGTGTTTTCAGACTGATATACCGTTTAATACCGAATACCGGTGTTTTTTTTTTAAAACTATATTCATTTTTCAGATACCGCAATACCAGGGTGTTAGGGTACTCACCCGTGCGGCCCGGTCTCGCGCGCCTCCTTGCACGTCTGCGGGACGTTGCGCACGCGCATCCAGGTCACGTACATGTCAAAGCGTGCATGTTCGTGACGACGCCGGTTCTGCGCATGCGTGGGGGGTATTTAAAGCTATCAAACGCCTCCTCCTGTGCTATGTTGTCTGCGGCCTTGCCTGGGAAACTAAGCCTGCCTGATTTACCTTACGGCTTTCTGTTGCCGATCCTTCGCTTGCCTGATTTTCAATACTGCAGTAATTATTCTCTAATTTATTAGGAAATGGGGTTAACACCTAATCATGCATGGAAAAAAAAAATACCGTGACACCAATATAATTTTGAAAAATACCGTGATATAAATTTTTGGTCATACCGCCCAGCTCTAGATGGCACTCTGACCTATTATGCCAAACTCCCTATACAAACACTTCTACCTTCAGTTCATCACAGTGGGGTATAGAGAAAAGTGCCAAGAGAGCCTACAACTCTTACATAAACAGTATTTATGAGTAATAACGTGTAGATGGCAGGATGCAGAGATTTATGATTGAGGATCCTCCCATATAAGTCCCCTTAAATATGTTTCTCCCGGAGTTTGGACCAATCTCCACGTCCCATTCTTACCACATGTTTTGTGACAGTTTTCTGGCATAGCCAACAAGTATTAGAAAAGTTTCAAATTATATGTAATAAATGAATTATTAAATTCTGTTCTTGTCTGGATGAGAGAGACTCAGAGAATCTGAGATATTCAGATTCAACTGCCATACCCCAGGTCATCCCTGAAGCAAATGTGATTTTCCTGAGTAGATACCCGTACCCAGGCCAGCCCAGTATGCTCTCTGATTAGTCAATCACTCAACAACCGACAGATATCTGTAGTACATGGATGACAGTTGGGATCAGAAGGCCCCTGTAAGCATATCGTTTTGTACGATATTTGTGCGTGTAGGTCAACTAATGTAAGGTTTAGTCACACACAGATGGTTAAATTACGTAGCTGGTCAAATTTATGAACTTCAAAAGAAGAGGACACTTACCATTTTTATCATTAGCATGGTGGTAATAATCTCACTTGCAATGTTGGTTAACCTGGACCCATATAAGCCAATATATGCTGACTTGACTACAGTGGTGTCACTAGTGGGGGGCAGGAGGTGCAAGTGCACGTTGTCAAAATATATGGTTACATGATCTATGTATCAGGCAAGCTTACAAAGTCATCAAGCTTTTCAGTGTATATTTTTCTTCCCCAAATGATCACTTAGAAGGCCTAGTGGTTTTTGTTTTTAAACAGAGATATTTAACCTGATGTAGTCTGACAAATGAGCACTTTGTTAACACATAATTATCCTTTGTTCCATAGGCTGGGCGGCTTTTGATGAGAAAAGTAATTGCAGAAAAGCTCCAGATACCCTGGGACAAAATATTGTTGCAAAGAACAGAAAAAGGAAAGCCATTTCTCTGTTATGGAAGTTCTAGCGAGTATCCTTTATTTAAATTTAACGTGTCCCACCAAGGAGACTATGCTGTTCTTGCTGCTGAGCCATACCGACAGGTTGGAGTAGACATTATGAAAACTGATTTGCCAGGTATAACGCAAAATTAGAGTTTTTTTTTATTTTGTTAGAATGAAAACGCTAATTATCAATAGTCATCTGTGCTTTGTTAACATTGAGTAGGTGATACCTTTTATTTCCTAACTAAGTACAGTTATGGGACCTGTTATCCAGAATGCTCCGGACCTAGGGTTTTCCGGATAAAGGATCGTTCGTAATTTGGATCAACATACCTTAAGCCTGCCGCCAATAAGGATTAATTATATCTTAGTTGGGATCAAGTACAAGGTAATGTTTTATTATTACTGAGAAAAAGGAAATATTTTTAAAAAATATTAATTATTTCCTTAAAATGGAGTCTATCCATTTAATTTGGAACTTCCTGGATACCGGTAGATTATAAAATGCGAGCTTTCAGACTTCTTAGGTCCCTGCTTCAGGCATGGTATACACAGAAACTAAAAAAATAAAAAAATGTATAAAGGTTTGGCACATCTCCCTCTGCGAAAAATGCATCATTTGTATTGCATATATTCCCTCCATTTGCCACCACCATCATGTTTTTCTAAAATACCAGCTTTTACCTGGCAGCCATTTTCCCTCTGACACATTTCTATATGCACAACTATAGCAGAGTTTCTATGGAAACCAGCAGTGTCATTTGTTCATTGGCTGCTAGTAACCTCAGTTGGGAAAAACTGAGCATGTTCAGTAGCCAACAGCCAAAGTAGATTCCTAAGGAAGGGGGTCGAGTGGGTTAGAGGAGGAGAAGGAATCCCAAGTGACTAAGGTGCTACAGCGTTACTGTTAACCTTTTAACACCCAGAGTGACAGGTATTAACATTTTTCAAAGTGGCTGTTCACCCATTACATATTTTTGTGGGGGTTTTACATGTCCTTGACAAAAATTTTATGGCCAGATATGAATATGACTAATAATACTCTGACACTGCTAGGGGGTTGTAAGATCCGCACCCTGTGGATCTTACACTTGACTCAGGACTTCCGTCACCACACAACTAGGTTTTAATTACTTTAACCTCTACAAAGCACCCTGGTTGTGGGACATTGATCAATATCTGTATGGGAATGGTTTTACACATACTGATTTTTCTGATTCTGTACCATGTGTACCATGTCTGAAGCATGAACCTAAGTGGTCCCAGAACCTAGTGTTTTTTTATCTATTAGCCAACAAAAGGTATCACCTGCTTTATATTTGTGCTTTTGTTCTGTGGCTAACAAAGAACATCACTCTGCTACTTTGTTAATATTGGCTGCTGGGGCAGAAACCAAACTAGTCCACCAGGCCTGAGGGACAAAATTGGACACAGTTCTGTCTGTTCATTGACTGGTGTAACTTGGTTGGTGTGTAAGCACAGTGCCTCATATGAGCCAAAGTATTAACACTTTAGTTATCCGTTGGCACATAATACTAGAAAAATATATTTTTCATGAAAAGGCTGACATTGCTGATACAAGTAACACCAAAAATAAAGCAGAAATGACTAGATACAACAACAGTTCAGCTGCAAAGTAGGAGGCCACACAAACTCTTTGAAAATAACCAATAAATCTGTGTCATGTAGATCAAGTGATCGGATTGGGGTGGGGGAGTAGCAAGCAATGATTTAGGTAAATGTTTACATTTTGCAAAATTATCAGAAAAATATGGACTACAGAAAAGGTAGGCAGCTCATATATCAAACTGTGACTTACTAGCCTACAGGGAACTTGCGGGGGTGTAACAATTTACCCCTACCCCTTTAACAAGATGGGTATCCAGGGTCAAGAAGCTGCACACAAACCTACATCATGCATAAAGGTACCTGGAGTAACAAATCAGGCCTCAACATCGGGCAAGTCTAATGGACAGTGTTGAACAGGCAGGTGTTTGGATATGTTTGTGGTCAGGGCTGTCCAACTGCAGGTCCTCCAAAGGACTTTTATAGCCCCCAGTCTGCTCAGTGGCTCCATAGACTTCCCTATATGACAATCTGGCCCTTCGATATGCGGTATAAGAACAAATTGGCCCTCTTCATGTGATGAGTTGAACAGCACTGATCTAGATCTAGGACAGTAGTAGGCACCTTACAGGCTTCTTTCAGGCTTGGTGCAAGTCTCACAGTTGTCCCCTTCCACATGTAAGCCAAACAAATCAGACAGCACTCTACAATTTTTCCAGTCTAGCAGTTAACATTCTAAAAGCCCAATCTAGGCCTGGTATGGCAAGTTACAGGTGTGGATTGATTTTCCAGAAATTATGGGAAGACCATCTCCCACAGACTCCATTTTAATCAAATAATTAAAATTTTTAAAAATCATTTTCTTTTTCTCCATAATAATAAAATAGTACCTTGTACTGGATCCTAACTAAGATATTATAAATCCCTGTTGAAGTTTATTGTTTAAATGATTTTTTAGTAGACTTGAGATCTGGAGATCCAAGTTATGGAAACATCCCATATCAGGAAAACTGCAGGTCCTGAGCATTCTGGATAACAGGTCCCATACCTGGACGTGCCAATATATGCCTACATTAATCATATATTGGACCTTATTATTAATTATTAATATATATTGAACCTTTCCATACCAGGGCTAGATTGGCCTTTTATAATGCTAACTGCTATAATAAGTACAACCTACTTACTGTATGACAAAACTACATTCCTTTCCACTACATATATGCTTACACAGATGTACTACAAATACTAAAAATAATGAGCCATTCTGCCATTATATTTCTCGTTAATTGGGAAGCTGTCAGTAATATGTGATTTTCTGATGTAATTTTAGTATTTTTCATCTCTTCTTATCATTCCACCACCATTTGATTATTTCTTAATATAATTTTATCAACATTCATATCAACATATTGTTGATTAAACTCCGTAGCAGGTATCACACAACAGTTGAACATCAAGAAAGATAATCAGGCTGGCAGTTTGTATAGGGCCAACTGGCAATGTGGTTCTGGGTAGTAATCTAACCAATAAATCGAATCAGTCATATTACTCAATGTTTGCCAGACAGGCCAGTGATTACCAGTGTGGGGTTGGTCTGTCCCTTACAGAGCCCTTGATAATGGTAGAAAGTGGAAGTAAGAAAAAAGGTTGGAGATGGGAGCATCACATAATGATTACATAGAGCTTAAATAATAATGCAGACGATTTTTTACTCTACTTGAAAAACGCTGCATTTATCATGTGGTTAAGAGAGTCCCAGGTAAAGCTAGACTCCCATAGAACTACTAAAAATAGTTTTTATTCTGCTCCTCAAAAACCAACAGCACAAAAACATCAGTGAATAAATATCTTGCATTTTGAATAATGTATAAAATAAAAAAAGCTAAAATCCTGTATTTTTGCAAAGATTCCCTGTATTTTGAAGGCATCAGAGAAAGAGAGGGTATAACAATTGTAGAATATTTGACTTTCTAAAATCCACTAAGTGGTGCTGTTGCTCCTTGAATTCATTTGCAGGGTTGGATTTACTCGTATTATAGAAATTAACCAATTTAAAAAGTCCCTTGATCGAAATGAGTAAGCCATTATTTTTCTTTAGTTTTTGTATGAATGGAGGCCTGTGATAATTAATCACGCTGAATTACTTAAAAATATCTCAGATTATTCCTGCTTAAATTAAATGCGCTGCGTTACAATAGCATTGCTTCACTGGGGCAATTCAGGTAGGAAACCTCATTGTTTGGCCTCAAAGGAGAAAATTCCAATTGCCATTGAATTTAAAAATAGTGCATTCAGATTTTCTTGTTGCTACTTCTGTGGCCGTATCTCTTTAAGCGCCTGTTTGCAATGAACATGGAATTTATTGGCTGTAATGAGTGGCACCTAAGGTTATTCCATAACTGACACCAGTGATGTATGTTTATAGATGCAGAAAGGTAATAAAAACTTATGAAACCAATATGCAGTCTACAGATGGTGAGCAAATAATGGAAAATTGAATGGGCTCATCCAAAATGTTTACTAACGTGGTGTTCGTTAACGTTTAACCCTTCCCCGTGCTTTTCTGTGCAACCTGCAAACATATATTCTCCATTGTCAACAAGTTCAGCCCTCTTGCTGTCAACATATAATATATACTATGTTATAATATATACTTTCAGCAGGAAAAGGTTTCATACAGCCTGTATTCCATGATTATAGACTCCTGAATGGATGTCAGGGGATTTATTTCTACTGATTATAGAGATGAGAATTCTCTTAGTCTACTTTCAAAAATGGACCCACAGCGGCTTAAATATATTCTTTTTTTTTTTATGTGTTGGAAATTCACCTTGATATTCCTCAAGCCAAAACTGGCTATATATATATATAGATCAAAAGGAGGAGAAGCAGGCACTCATGTCTCAATAGGGTCACAGGTGCCTGGGTGCAGTATACAAAATCGTATAGTACAGAAAAAAGTAGATGCCGCACTCACAGGTCTTAGTGAAAAATAAAGAAAATTTATTTATTAGTTTGACACAATAAATTTTCTTTATTTTTCACTAAGACCTGTGAGTGCGGCATCTACTTTTTTCTGTACTATATACAGGTCCTTTTCAAAAAATTAGCATATTGTGATAAAGTTCATTATTTTCTGTAATGTACTGATAAACATTAGACTTTCATATATTTTAGATTCATTACACACAACTGAAGTAGTTCAAGCCTTTTCTTGTTTTAATATTGATGATTGTGGCATACAGCTCATGAAAACCCAAAATTCCTATCTCAAAAAATTAGCATATTTCATCCGACCAATAAAAGAAAAGTGTTTTTAATACAAAAAAAGTCAACCTTCAAATAATTATGTTCAGTTATGCACTCAATACTTGGTCGGGAATCCTTTTGCAGAAATGACTGCTTCAATGTGGCGTGGCATGGAGCCAATCAGCCTGTGGCACTGCTCAGGTGTTATGGAGGCCCAGGATGCTTCAATAGCGGCCTTAAGCTCATCCAGAGTGTTGGGTCTTGTGTCTCTCAACTTTCTCTTCACAATATCCCACAGATTCTCTATGGGGTTCAGGTCAGGAGAGTTGGCAGGCCAATTGAGCACAGTAATACCATGGTCAGTAAACCATTTACCAGTGGTTTTGGCACTGTGAGCAGGTGCCAGGTTGTGCTGAAAAATGAAATCTTCATCTCCATAAAGCTTTTCAGCAGATGGAAGCATGAAGTGCTCCAAAATCTCCTGATAGCTAGCTGCATTGACCCTGCCCTTGATAAAACACAGTGGACCAACACCAGCAGCTGACATGGCACCCCAGACCATCACTGACTGTGGGTACTTGACACTGAACTTCAGGCATTTTGGTATTTCCCTCTCCCCAGTCTTCCTCCAGACTCTGGCACCTTGATTTCCGAATGACATACTTTGGACCACTGATCAACAGTCCAGTGCTGCTTCTCTGTAGCCCAGGTCAGGCACTTCTGCCGCTGTTTCTGGTTCAAAAGTGGCTTGACCTGGGGAATGCGGCACCTGTAGCCCATTTCCTGCACACGCCTGTACACGGTGGCTCTGGATGTTTCTACTCCAGACTCAGTCCACTGCTTCCGCAGGTCCCCCAAGGTCAGGAATCGGTCCTTCTCCACAATCTTCCTCAGGGCCCAGTCACCTCTTCTCGTTGTGCAGCGTTTTCTGCCACACTTTTTCCTTCCCACAGACTTCCCACTGAGGTGCCTTGATACAGCACTCTGGGAACAGCCTATTCGTTCAGAAATTTCTTTCTGTGTCTTACCCTCTTGCTTGAGGGTGTCAATGATGGCCTTCTGGACAGCAGTCAGGTTGGCAGTCTTACCCATGATTGCGGTTTTGAGTAATGAACCAGGCTGGGAGTTTCTAAATACCTCAGGAATCTTTTTAAGGTTTTTAGAGTTAATTAGTTGATTCAGATGATTAGGTTAATAGCTCGTTTAGAGAACCTTTTCATGATATGCTAATTTTTTGAGATAGGAATTTTGGGTTTTCATGAGCTGTATGCCACAATCATCAATATTAAAACAAGAAAAGGCTTGAACTACTTCAGTTGTGTGTAATGAATCTAAAATATATGAAAGTCTAATGTTTATCAGTACATTACAGAAAATAATGAACTTTATCACAATATGCTAATTTTTTGAAAAGGACCTGTATATATATATATATATATATATATATATATATATATTGCCACTTGAAAAGATGCTATTGGATGCCAATTTTTACCATGCGAATACCAGACATTTCCACCCAGACCACGAAAGATCATATGAATAATTCTACAGTATCTATCTATCTGTCTATCTATCATTTAGTCTCTTATCAGTCTAACTTTCTTCCTAGCTAGTTCTCTCTTATTATCTCTTATTAATACGGTCATAACCTTGGACTCCGTTATTCTGTATACGTTAGAACAGCAAATGCCTTTCATCAAAGACACCACTGGAAAAAGGGCATCAGCAGACCTCAGAATTCAGACAGGTCTTCATGTTTCCTATTTAAAGGGGAAATCACCCAAACACAACTATTTGAAAAGTAAACATAACTTTAAGCAATATACATCAATTAAAAAATATGCAGCCTTTTCATGATGTTTAATGTAATAATAAAGTTTGGAACATTTCCATAAGCCCCGCCCCCTGCTCCCCTGATCTGACTGACTACTAATGTAACAGTAGTCTACTGTCCATGATTCCCTGCACATGTGATGTCAATAAGGAAAGGAACATCACAGTGCAATGCATTGTTGGTTATGTATTTCCTGAATGCTGTCTGTAAGCTGGGGAGAAGTTGTTACAATTTGTAACATCAATGTTTAAGTCCCTTCTCCCTTGCTGCGATTTCAAATGATGCAGAAAGAGAAGAACTGTTGTGCGGGGCCCTTTATAAAACAGAATACAGGTCACACATGTCATCCACAGGCTTAGGGCATTGTCAGGTTTACCGAGTGCAGGAACCAGGTATGCCGAAGAGGACTGCCCTTACAGCTCCCCACTGGTACTCTCAGGCTGTGGATGAGAGAGAAGTGGGGTGAGGTATGAGAGCCAAGGTCCAGCAAAGATCTACGCAGAGTGGATCTGTGAAGACAGTGGCTCACGTAGGAGTAATAGTAGTGGAGTGATCGACAAGTTGAGGATCAATATGCTGGCTAGACGAGTGAGCAAGCTGGGCAGCAACCACAATCAAAATCCAAGGCAGGCCAGGGGTCAGCAACAGGAATCAGCAGCACGGGCACAGACGAGGTACAGCAGAGGGTGATCAAGAGTAATCAGGCAGGCGAGGGTTCAATTCACAGAAAATACAAGGAAAGCTAGGAGAAACAATGTTCGAGCACTTACCCTAAGCAGGAGCCGGTTTAATTAGCGCTCTTCCGCCTGTGTCATGATGTTATCCTTCTGCGCCAAACTGCACTAATGCGCATAAGCCAGGGAGGATCTGTGCACCGAAGAACGCTCTGCTGGTAAGATCCTGGCTGGTAGAAACTATAGCCAGAATCAAGGGACCTACATAACTCAAAATTAGAAAAATTACGAATTTTTCTCATTCGTGGTCAATCGTGCTTTAATAAATGGGCCCCATAATGTTTGCCTCTTTCTATTAATGCAAATGATCCAATTTTCCAATAGTTTTTTCAGCTCTTCCTTAACATTTTTTTATTGATATGCCTGGCTTAGGTTAAGCCACAGAGGAATACATTGAATATTAGCTCTCTTTCTGGTTTTAGCTTTTCTTAATAAGAATCCTGTCTAACTGGTCATATTTTATTTGCTTCCAAGATTCCCTGGGTTTCATGTAATATCTGCCGGCATATCAATTCATCACAGGTTTCACTGGTTATTGTACATCTGAAATACCATTCCCTCTTCTGCTACCGATAAAGAATATGTTCCAGAAATTATTTCCTTTGACAGTTGACAAAAGGCACATAATGCTATGCAATACTATTGTCAGCCCTTTACAGTTTGTACAATTTCCACAAATACTATAGTCTCAGTTAAACATCTTACAGACCTTTGCATTAAAGGGTTGCAGATAAATTATTAAAAGTTGTTGGCTCAACTCACTAAAGAAGCAAGGTTGCTGCATGATTGCATAGGGGAGAGTGGGCAGATTTACTAAAACTCTAACTCATTTTCAGAATGTCTTACATGTACTTAAATGTATGAGCTGGAAAAGTTGTGAAAATGACAATTTTTTCAAATAACATTAATAGCAGTACAGTGAAATCTGTTTTTCAAAAACACAAACAGATTTTTTTTTTATGTTTAATTTTGAAATTTCACATGGGGCCAGCCATAGTCTTAATTTCCCAGGGTGTCACAGTCGTGTGACCTGTGCTCTGACAAACTTTCAGTCACTTTAGGGCTCTGGCACACGGGGAGATTAGTCGCCCGCGACAAATCTCCTGTGTCTCCCCAAAATGCCATCCCACTGGCAAAAATGTAAATCGCCGGTGGGATGGCAAACGCAGCGGCGCGATTTCAGTGAGATCGCCCCGCCGCGTGTGCCATCCCACCGGCGACTTACACTTTCGCCGGTGGGATGGCAGGTGATGGCAACTCGGGGAGATTAGTCGCCTGAGACACGGTAGTTTTGTCGCGGGCGACTAATCTCCCCGTGTGCCAGAGTCCTTACTGCTGTGCTTCAAGTTGGTATCTCCCCCCCCAGCAGCCAATCAGCAGAACAATGGGAAGGGAGCAAGTTAGCAGCTCCCAGTAGATATCAGAATAGTACTAAATTGTAAGGAATCTAAAGGTGGCCATACACGAGGCGATTTCGCTCGTTGTGCGATGAACGATTATATCGACAAACGATCGTATGGCGATCGAGTTCCCATACGATATGCCATCCACGGGCAACGATAATTCGGGAAAGATTTTGTCGCATCATTATCGTAAAATACCTACGATCGTACATCTACGTACGATCGATGTCGTTGCTGGCAATCGTGACATGCGCAGAGAACAATCGTTGAAAGACAAATGTCTGACACTCACACCAACTGGCAGATTTTATCGTTAAACGACCAAAATTTTTAAACCTGGCCGATCGATTTTGGGGACGATAATGTCGGCTCGTTTAGTGGGCCGACGATCGTTCGTACACCACCAACTATACGATAACTTAACGATAGCATCGGATCGTTCGGGAATCGGTCGTTTGTAAGTAAAAAATCGGTCCGTGTATGGCCACCTTAAGTCCGGCTTGGGACTCCTACAGTTACATGGGAGTAGGAGAAGCAATAGGTTAGCTGAAAGCAGTTCTAATGTGTAGCGCTGGCTCCTTCTGAAAGCTCAGACTCAGGCACAATGCACTGAGATGGCGCCTACACACCAATATTACAGCTAAAAAAATACATTTGTTGGTTCAAGAATAAAATTTGAAATGGCAGAGTGAATTATTTGCTATGTAAACAGTGTAATTTACAAATAAAAAATATACCATAAAAATCACAACAGTATCCCTTTTAAAGCTTGAGGAATACTTTTGCGAGAGTAATCGT
Organism: Xenopus tropicalis; assembly: GCF_000004195.4. NCBI lineage: Eukaryota > Metazoa > Chordata > Amphibia > Anura > Pipidae > Xenopus > Xenopus tropicalis. The sequence goes on along the minus strand of NC_030678.2, from coordinate 160,595,463 downwards.
CTTATCCAAGACTAGTCCCTGAGGCATCCCAAAACTCCGCAGTGAGATCAATACGGCAGGATTTATCCTTTCCAGCTTTAAAAGGAGTGGATGAAAAGAATTTTTAAAGGGCAACACGTTAAATAACGGTGCTTAGTTCTGTAGGGCAATAAATTGTATTTCTTTTCTCTATGAGCCGACTTTTTTTACTTGCACCATTCGGCCTTTGTATTGTGGTCTCCTGGGAGGTAAATGCCGTCCCTGCGGCTCTTTAAGCAACTTTAGAAAGTGCACAACTCAAAGTTCCCCTGCCAGTGTTCCACTCATGCCAAAGCCCCGGTGCACCCCTTTCATCATTCACTCTGCCCTCCCCGGGACTGACATTAAGATGCCGCTTGTGACAGTTTTTGAAGCAGAAAGATCTGGCATGTAAAAGTGTCTAAAGTGTACGCCTTTTATCTCGAATCGGCATCAGCAATCTGTGTTTACCCTGCATATGTTCTATTTCACAGAGAACGGCCTGCTGCACTAAAACACTCTTTAATGAGATTCTTCTCAGGAGAGAGAATAAAAAGGCAGAAAGTACCCAGGAAAGTGCGGTTTGCTGACAGATTTTCTCAGTCCCTTGATGCTTGCTCAGGGACTATGCTGGGTTTGAAATCTTTTAATCTTCCAGGCTACAATTTATGGAACAGCTGCTTTCTGTTTGGACATTGCTGTATGTGGATAGTTAATAATATATGGAATACTTGTTAAAACAACCTTCTGAAGGCTTTTTTTCCCCCCTTTTTTTTGGTTAGTGTAAATTTTCCTTGTACAGGTATGGGATCCCTTATCCGGAAACCCGTTATCCAGAAAGTTCCAAATTACGGAAAGGCCATCTCCAATAGACTCCATTTTAATCAAATAATTCACATTTTTAAAAATGATTCCCTCTGTAATAATAATAATAAAGCAAGTAATTCTAATTTTTAAAAATGATTTCCTTTTTCTCTGTGCAAGTATGGGACCTGTTATCCAGAATGCTTGGGACCTGGGGTTTTCTGGTTAAAGGTCCCCATACACGGGCCGATAGTAGCTGCCGATATCGGTCCCTTGGACCGATTCGGCAGCTTATCGGCCCGTGTAGGGGCAGAAACGAGGGGCCTGCCCGACCGATATCTGGCCTAAAATTGGCCAGATATCGATCGGCCAGGTTAGAAAATTCAGTCGGATCGGGGACCGCATCGGCTCGTTGATGCGGTCCTCAAACCGACTGCCCCATTGCCGCCCACATAATCCGATCGTTTGGCCCCAGGGCCAAACGATCACATTTTTTTTTTTTTTTACCTAAACGCTCCCTGTTATCGCCCACCCATAGGTGGGGATATCGGGTGAAGATCCGCTCACTTGGCGACATCGCCAAGCGAGCAGATCTGCTTGTTTATGGGGACCTTAAGGGGTCTTTCCGTAATTTAGATCTCCTACCTTAAGTTTGCTAAAAAAAAAAAAAAAATTTAAACAGTAATTAAACCCACTAGGATTGTTTTGGCTCCAATAAGGGGTAATTATATCTTAGTTGGGATCAAGTACAGGTACTGTTTTATTATTACAGAGAAAAGGGAATCATTTAACCATTAAACAAACCCAATAGGGCTGTTCTGCCCCCAATAAGGGGTAATTATATCTTAGTTGGGATCAAGTACAAGGAACTGTTTTATTATTACAGAGAAATCATTTTTATTATTATTATTATTGCAGAAAGAACCATTTTTAAAAATGTGAATTATTTGATTAAAATGGAGTCAATGGGAGATGGCCTTTCCGTAATTCAAAACTTTCTGGATAAAGGGTTTCTGGATAAGGGGTCTGATATCTGTAATAATAAAACAGTACCTTGTACTTGATCCCAACTTAGATACAATTAATCTTTATTGGGGCAAAACACTTCTATTGGGTTTATTTAAATTATTTTTAGCAGACTTAAGGTATGGAGATCCAAATAACGGAAAGATCCCTTATCTGGAAAAACCCAAGTCCCGAGCATTCTGTATAACAGGTCCCATACCTAGGGTTGTGCAAGTGAAAACATTTTCAAAAACGGGCTTTTAAGGACAAGTTTGTGATGATACAGGCTTTTCGTATCATAGGTATAGGTTTGGCAGCCCCTGGTCACTGTGTTGTGTTTGTGCCAAATGCTGCCCTAGCCCTTCTGTTGATGTTCCAAGAGAGCATTTGGTTCTAACACTGCAAGGAAGCAGAAGTACATTACATTTCCTACAAGCATGTTTTCTGTTCTGCAGGTGTTGAAAAAATTGTTTTACCACAAGGGCACTTTTTCTTTGTACTTTAATTTCAATGGAATTCTCACTTTCTAACTTTGTTTGCGCAGGCAGTGGCTCAATTAAAGAATTTTTCCGGCTTATGGATCGGCAATTCACAGAAAAAGAGTGGCACTCGATCAGAAGTATGAACAGTGATTGGGCTCAATTGGACATGTTCTACAGGCACTGGGTAAGCTTGCATGAACACAGAATGTGGGGGCCCAATGTATAGAATAGGGTACTCAATTAAAATAAAATCATTTGGGATATCAGGAAGGGAAACATGACTCCATATATGATTATCTTATTGAATCTTATTAAACAGTTTGATTGCACTAGAACTTATGTTGTCTGTTGGCATTTTTCTTATATAGATACATGAGCGTTTTATTCTCAGTGGCAGCCAGTTAACCAATGAAAGTGTAATTTGCTGGCCAGGTAAACCTGTTCAATTTTGACGCTGCAATTAATTGCAGAACCTCATTCAGATTTATCAAAATGTGAGATTAGAGCTCACCACAGCATATTTATCAATGGGCGAACATTAGAGTTCACCCTTTGGTAAATACACTTCTGAAAATCCCATAGGAAGGAATAGAAAGTGGGTGAATTTTTCTGTAGTGAGCTCACATTTTCCTTTAGGGTAAGTATGTACAGGGGCACTCCAAGGGCTGCATCACTAGTGCACAGAGCTCAGTGCTCTCTCTGTATTGTTTACAGAGGGTTCTGATTTGCTGCTAAAGACTCCCAGACTGGCCATACACAGGCTGGCTCATATGGCACTCTGACTGGTCAGCCTGTGGGCCAAGTCAATTCTTTTAGGCCAACAGTGGGGACACTCCCTATCGGCTAGCTGAAATTTTCCTGGTGTATCTTATTATTATTATCCATCTTAACACCCCCCTGACTTGTCATATATATCCAGATGGATATGGTCCAAACAGCCTGACCAAATCTGATTGCACACATTGGATCTTATTTATAAACACTGGGCAATTTTGCACCAGTGCAGTAAGTGCTATTAGAAATGAGTAGGCTGCTAGCACTTATTGCTAGCAGAAAAAAAAGTAGACTCTTAAACACTATTTGCTGCTTGGTTGCTATGGGTTACCACACTAGTGCAAAGTTTCCCATCGTAAATGAGCCCCATTAAACCATTTACAAACGGAGAAACATTAGTGTGTCATCAGTACTAGCAAAGATGCTTAGCTAAACACAGGACAAACCATTGAGCAAGAGCTAGATCCTATACTGGAGATGGCTGAAATATAAACTTCCAGCGTCACAGAGAGTTAATATGCTTTTGGACTTTATTTACACATTAAGTGCTGGAGAAAGTAATATGTTTATGAATGTTGTTAGGGAAAATGTGTAGCTGCACACTTTGAAGCCAGTAAATGTGCATTCTCTTCTTTAGTTTGCTGACACCATTGTATGCATTATTAATTTCAGAATGTGAAACATTTATAGGGTTGACTGAACAGATATGTTAAGATTATGATATGAGGGAAGGCTAGTAAATAATGCATGGGTTTAGATTGTGTTTTGGCATTGTCTATGTCTTTGTATTTGCAGGCTCTCAAGGAAAGCTTCATAAAAGCCATTGGGGTTGGACTAGGCTTCAACCTGCAACGGATTGAGTTTGAAGTGTCGCCTGTGAATATGGATATAGGCAAAACTTACAAACAGACCAAGATGTTTTTGGACGATGAAGAGGAAACATGGGCATTTGAGGTACTGGATTTTTTTTTTCTGTTCAAAAATATTGAACGCACGAATGTACTGTGGTAGTTTTTGCATTTGTTTAAGCTGTATGGTACAATACAGGTATGGGACCTATTATCCAGAGTTTTTGGGACATGGGGTTTTCTGGATAAGGGATCTTTCTGTAATTTGGATCTCCATACCTTAAGTTTACTAAAAATCACTTAAGCATTAAATAAACCCAATAGGATTGTTCTGTCTCCAGTAAGGGGTAATTATATCTTAGTTGGGATCAAGTACAGGTACTGTTTTATTATTACAGAGAAAAGGGAATCATTTAACCATTAAATAAACCCAATAGGATTGTTCTGCCCCCAATAAGGGGTAATTATATAATAAAAGAAATACATTTTTAATATTTGAATGGTTTGATCACAACGAAGTCTATGGGAGATGGCCTTCTTGTAATTAAGAACATTCTAGATATTGGGTTTCTGGATAATGCATCCCATACCTTTAATAGAGTACCGCCTTTTCCCATAGGTACTCTTTGTACTTGTATTAGATCCTGTAGTCAGAGGTGATGCTGGGCTGGCAGCGAATAAGGATGGGGGCATTAAAAGAGAATAAATTGCCCAACTTCTATATGAAAACCTCTTACCACTTGTTCTGTAATACAAGTGCAACAAGTGTTGCTTTGCATCATCTAGCAGTCACAAGCCACAGCTGTGGGTTTGCTATGTATATAAATGGCACCAATATTATCAACTTTAATAAATGCATGGAGTTATGGGAGGGAATGTGGTTTTTGGGGCCACATACAAAAGCACATAGTTTAACAACTTTTTCCATATTTTCTCCAAATACTGTATCCTGTTAGAGGACTAGGCTTCTTATTTGCATTTAAGTGCTGCTGTCCTGCTCTTTTAAAACCCTCACCATTTGTAAATGCATTACTACTTATGACTAGCAAGGCCAAATCTGTTAGGCTTTCTATGTGACATGCTGCATTAAGCCCTCACCAACTGTCTGTAACTTCCATTCCTCTGTGTTTGTGAAGAGGATATATACTTCCCATTTCCAAACTCACCAACAAATTTGTATTATTTATGTTTGTATATCTTTTATACATCGCATCATATTGGCACCAGCAGGTGGATTGAAGCAAGGTACATTAGCACACTAAGGCATCAAATACTGTGTTACATGGAAATAGAGCCATCCAGCTTCTGCTATTGTAGGCAAGCTATCAGCTCCTTGCAGAGAGGAGAATGGAAGAACTGAGTTAATGGTACAGTTTATAAACAGAAACAACTCCAACAAAACTGAATGGTATATAGGTAGGAATGGAAAGGCCATCTCCCATAGACTTCAATTTAATCAAATAATCCACCTTTTTTAAAAAAATGATTTCCCTTTTCTTTGTAATAATAAAACAGTACCTGTACTTGATCCCAACTAAGATATAATTACCCCTCATTGGAGGCAGAACAATCCTATTGGGTTTATTTAATGGTTAAATGATTCCCTTTTCTCTGTAATAATAAAACAGTACTTGTACTTGATCCCAACTAAGATATAATTACCCCTTATTGGGGGCAGAACAGTCCTATTGGGTTTATTTAATGGTTAAATGATTCCCTTTTCTCTGTAATAATAAAACAGTACCTGTACTTGATCCCAACTACGATATAATTACCCCTTATTGGGGGCAGAACAGCCCTATTGGGTTTATTTAATGGTTAAATGATTCCCTTTTCTCTGTAATAATAAAACAGTACCTGTACTTGATCCCAACTAAGATATAATTACCCCTTATTGGGGGCAGAACAGCCCTATTGGGTTTATTTAATGGTTAAATGATTCCCTTTTCTCTGTAATAATAAAACAGTACCTGTACTTGATCCCAACTAAGATATAATTACCCCTTATTGGGGGCAGAACAGCCCTATTGGGTTTATTTAATGGTTAAATGATTCCCTTTTCTCTGTAATAATAAAACAGTACCTGTACTTGATCCCAACTAAGATATAATTACCCCTTATTGGGGGCAGAACAGTCCTATTGGGTTTATTTAATTGTTAAATGATTCCCTTTTCTCTGTAATAATAAAACAGTACCTGTACTTGATCCCAGCTAAGATATAATTACCCCTTATTGGGGGCAGAACAGCCCTATTGGGTTTATTTAATGGTTAAATGATTCCCTTTTCTCTGTAATAATAAAACAGTACCTGTACTTGATCCCAACTAAGATATAATTACCCCTTATTGGGGGCAGAACAGTCCTATTGGGTTTATTTAATGGTTAAATGATTCCCTTTTCTCTGTAATAATAAAACAGTACCTGTACTTGATCCCAACTAAGATATAATTACCCCTTATTGGGGGCAGAACAGCCCTATTGGGTTTATTTAATGGTTAAATGATTCCCTTTTCTCTGTAATAATAAAACAGTACCTGTACTTGATCCCAACTACGATATAATTACCCCTTATTGGGGGCAGAACAGCCCTATTGGGTTTATTTCATGGTTAAATGATTCCCTTTTCTCTGTAATAATAAAACAGTACCTGTACTTGATCCCAACTAAGATATAATTACCCGTTATTGGGGGCAGAACAGCCCTATTGGGTTTATTTAATGGTTAAATGATTCCCTTTTCTCTGTAATAATAAAACAGTACCTGTACTTGATCCCAACTAAGATATAATTACCCCTTATTGGGGGCAGAACAGCCCTATTGGGTTTATTTAATGGTTAAATGATTCTTTTTTCTCTGTAATAATAAAACAGTACCTGTACTTGATCCCAACTAAGATATAATTACCCCTTATTGGGGGCAGAACAGCCCTATTGGGTTTATTTAATTGTTAAATGATTCCCTTTTCTCTGTAATAATAAAACAGTATCTGTACTTGATCCCAACTAAGATATAATTACCCCTTATTGGGGGCAGAACAGCCCTATTGGGTTTATTTAATGGTTAAATGATTCCCTTTTCTCTGTAATAATAAAACAGTACCTGTACTTGATCCCAACTAAGATATAATTACCCCTTATTGGGGGCAGAACAGCCCTATTGGGTTTATTTCATGGTTAAATGATTCCCTTTTCTCTGTAATAATAAAACAGTACCTGTACTTGATCCCAACTAAGATATAATTACCCCTTATTGGGGGCAAAACAATCCCATTGGGTTTATTAAATATTTAAATGATTTTTAGCAGACTTATGGTATGGAGATCCAAATTACGGAAAGATCCCTTATCCGGAAAACCCCAGGTCCCGAGCATTCTGGATAACAGGTCCCATACCTGTAATATAAAAAAAACATATTAACTTCAAGCAGTTAAAGAGTTAAAATCAATTTGATCTTAGTAGATGATTATTTAGGAATTGTGTCCATAGTCTTCATTAACTTTAGTTCCAATTTATGCATTCTGTAAATAAAACAAAAAGGGCTTTTTACTACATTTTGCTGCTATCTTGAAATAAGTTTACAATAGTATTTTAATTCAGACGCATTAATTCTTAATATCTCTGTAGCATTAAACCAGCTACAGAACCTCAGAAATAGGACACAAGTGAAAATCACTGAATTATAGATTAAAAAGATATTTTTTTTAAAAGAAAAATCACAAAGATTCTTAAAGGATAACTATACCCTGAGAATGAATACATAAAGGAATACTGTCATGGGGAAACATCAGTTAATAGAGCTTCTCCAGCAGAATCCTGCATTGTAATCTGTTTTTCAAAAGAGAAAACATATTTTTTATATTTAATTTTGAAATTTCACATGGAGCTAGCCATATTCTTCATTCCCAGGGTGCCACAGCCATGTGACCTGTGCTCTGATAAACTTCAGTCACACTTTACTGCTGCGCTGCAAGTGATATCCCCCCCCACCCTCCCTGCAGCCAAGCAGCAGAACAATGGGAAGGGAGCAAGATAGCAGCTCCCAGTAGGTATGAGAATAGCACTCAATAGTAAGAAATCCAAGTCCGGCTTGGGACTCCTCCAGTTACATGGGAGTAGGAGAAACAATAGGTTAGCTGAAAGCAGTTCTAATGTGTAGCGCTGGCTCCTTCTGAAAGCTCAGACTCAGGCACAATGCACTGAGATGGCACCTATACACCAATATTACAGCTACAAATACATTTGTTGGTTCAAGAATAACATTTTAAATGAATTATTTGCTATGTAAACAGTGTAATTTATAAAAAAAAAAAAAAATACACCATAAAAATCATGACAGTATCATCCCTTTAACCAACAGGCAGTTTATATCGTATTAAGTGGCCTATTAAAGAATCTAACCATACTGGAATATATATATATATATATCAGTAAATATTGCCCTTTTACATCTTTTCCCTTGAGCCGCCACTTAGTGATGGGCTGTGTGCTCCCTCAGAGATCAGCTGACAGGAAATAATGCATCTGTAACTGTAACAGGAAGTAGTGTGGGTGTTAAAGACTTTGTCCACTAATTGGCTGATGTGAACTAGCATGTATGTGTGCCTTGGCATGTTTGTGTGCACTGTGACTCCTATGATCCCAGGAGGTGGCACTTAATTCTTAAAATGGCAATTTTCTATTTAGGATTACCCAATAGCACATACAACTAAAAAGTATATTTTTATGAAAATGGTTTATTAAGATGAAGCAGGGTTTTACATATGAGGCGTTTTATAGAAACGTACATTAATTGGGGGTATAGTTTTCCTTTAATAACAAATGAAAACGCTCTGGTCTTGGTTTATTCTGTAGTTGAATTGCTGCTAGAAATGACTGTGCTGCTTAATTCAAGGCTTTCTTCCAAGCGAACGACCATGTAAATGATACCACTTGTAATCTCACATACAGCTTTCAGCATCCAATTCTTGAGAACTGCACAAATTACTTTGGGAAACACAAATAAAAGGATTTAAATATTTTTAAAAATGAAACCATAAAACTTTGTGCCTGTTCCCATGTCAGGGGCCCAAGGAACTAGGCAGCGTTCCTAATCTTGGCGTTGCCAGTTGATATCCCAATATGCATTCTCTGAGTCACATAATCACCTTGCACAAGTGGCCTAGCAGTCAGGCAAATAGGGCATGTCCGGTTCCCATAATTCTGCTTAGAATAGATTTCTATACTGCTCATGTAAAAGTGATAAAAAAATAAAAACTGTCTGTATTGACAAATTCCCATAATGCCTCACTCCTGCATGGAGACCAAGATCCGTGTACGTGCTCAGTGTATAAGACTATGAGGAAGCTTCCTGCTGATTGGCTCAGATCAGACATTCCTAAGGGGGGGAGGGAGTTCTTAGCATTCTTGAGGGAGGGAAAGCAGGAGAGAGCTGTGTGTCTCTGGCACAGGAAAACAAGGAGACACCAAATCCTGTTTCTTTTGACAGAGAACTCAGCGTTTCTGTGAATGTATTTACGTAGACCTTTCTGATAAAGCTAACTTAGATTTGATTTTACCTTTCCTTCTCCTTTAAGATCTGGGATAACTGGTTCATTTATTCCTTTCCAAATGCTGGAAACCTATTCTCTTTGATATCTAAACCCCTTTGTTACCACAAACCAACAGGCCATGACATTCTATTAGGCCTTGCCTAAGCTGTTCCCCCCCAGCTGCAAGTTAATAAGAGTATAAGTAACCATAAACTTGGGACCTCAAAGGCATCATCCGATAATAATCAAACTTTATTCATTTACATGCTGGTAACTAATCATAATTGAATTTAATCTGGTTGTGTATCTTAGTTCTTCATTGCATTTCCCCCCGAGTTCTACCTTCTTGTAGCTGTGGAACTGTGGCTCTTTTCTTTCTATTTTTTTTTCTATTCTTGGATACATGCTAATACTTACCTGTTATACCTTGATATCCGCTATGTAAAAGTTAAAATGCAGTTATACAGGTATCAAATACAATATGTGTACTTTTTATTTGCTACAAACACTTGGATGATGATAGATCACCTGTTGTATTTCTCCCCACATCGTACTAACGAGCTCAGCCTTTGCATAAAGCGAGATGGCTGTTTTCTTTAGAACATTAATGTTGGTTTGTTAAAACTTTTCACTGCTATTTCTTCTAGCTCACATTGCCCACAGTTTAGTCATTTATTTAATACTCCCTTTGGTAAATTCTAACTTGTTTTTACATTTAAATCAGTCATATCTATTCCTCCAGTGTGGATATAGCAGTGCTTCAAATTTGGCTTACTTTTGGCCCAGGCTTCTTGATGAAAGGAAATTCATGTTTTTTAATTCCTTACAGCGTCTTTATTTTTTAAAATGTTTCCTTGGTCTAATAACTCATGTTATTTAATATATTTTTAAATGAGAATATATTATTACCACCTTTTCCCTAATGTCCCCGCATTCTCTAATGTATGGTTTCTTCTAAGGAAAGTTAATTAGATGTGGGCTAGCGGTCGCAGTCACGCAGGCATAAATCCACGCTTTGATACAGTGGCTCGCAAAAGTATTCGGCCCCCTTGAACTTTTCCACATTTTGTCACATTACAGCCACAAACATGAATCAATTTTATTGGAATTCCACGTGAAAGACCAATACAAAGTGGTGTACACGTGAGAAGTGGAACAAAAATCATACATGATTCCAAACATTTTTTTACAACTAAATAACTGCAAAGTGGGGTGTGCGTAATTATTCAGCCCCCTTTGGTCTGAGTGCAGTCAGTTGCCCATAGACATTGCCTGATGAGTGCTAATGACTAAATTAGCCCTTGTGTGTAATCTAATGTCAGTACAAATACAGCTGCTCTGTGATGGCCTCAGAGGTTGTCTAAGAGAATATTGGGAGCAACAACACCATGAAGTCCAAAGAACACACCAGACAGGTCAGGGATAAAGTTATTGAGAAATTTAAACAGGCTTAGGCTACAAAAAGATTTCCAAAGCCTTGAACATCCCAGGGAGCACTGTTCAAGTGATCATTTAGAAATGGAAGGAGTATGGCACAACTGTAAACCTACCAAGACAAGGCCGTCCCCCTAAACTCACAGCCCGAACAACGATAGTGCTGATCAGAAATGCAGCCAAGAGGCCCATGGTGACTCTGGACGAGCTGCAGAGATCTACAGCTCAGGTGGGGGAATCTGTCCATAGGACAACTATTAGTCGTGCACTGCACAAAGTTGGCCTTTATGGAAGAGTGGCAAGAAGAAAGCCATTGTTAACAGAAAACCATAAGAAGTCCCGTTTGCAGTTTGCCACAAGCCATGTGGGGGACACAGCAAACATGTGGAAGAAGGTCAGATGAGACCAAAATGGAACTTTTTGGCCAAAATGCAAAACCCTATGTGTGGCAGAAAACTAACACTGCACATCACTCTGAACACACCATCCCCACTGTCAAATATGGTGGTGGCAGCATCACGCTCTGGGGGTGCTTCTCTTCAGCAGGGACAGGGAAGCTGGTCAGAGTTGATGGGAAGATGGATGGAGCCAAATACAGGGCAATCTTGGAAGAAAACCTCTTGGAGTCTGCAAAAGACTTGAGACTGGGGCGGAGGTTCACCTTCCAGCAGGACAACGACCCTAAACATAAAGCCAGGGCAACAATGGAATGGTTTAAAACAAAACATATCCATGTGTTAGAATGGCCCAGTCACAGTCCAGATCTAAATCCAATGGAGAATCTGTGGCAAGATCTGAAAACTGCTGTTCACAAACGCTGTCCATCTAATCTGACTGAGCTGAAGCTGTTTTGCAAAGAAGAATGGGCAAGGATTTCAGTCTGTAGATGTGCAAAGCTGGTAGAGACATACCCTAAAAGCCTGGCAGCTGGAATTGCAGCAAAAGGTGGTTCTACAAAGTATTGACTCAGGGGGCTGAATAATTACGCACACCCCACTTTGCAGTTATTTATTTGTAAAAAATGTTTGGAATCACGTATGATTTTCGTTCCACTTCTCACGTGTACACCACTTTGTATTGGTCTTTCACGTGGAATTCCAATAAAATTGATTCATGTTTGTGGCTGTAATATGACAAAATGTGGAAAAGTTCAAGGGGGCCGAATACTTTTGCAAGCCACTGTATAGCACGTCGTTTTGAGTAATTGCAGTGTTTGTATTGGACAGTTCAGTTTATGAATCTCAACATAACTTTGGGTTGGGAGGTTAGAAAGTAAATGCAATCTGGCCTTTTATACTGATCAGCCAACAGACAGGCCATCTTTCAATTGTTATACTCTTTCAAGCCGCCATGCTTAATCATCTAGTGAGGAGAAACTATGCCCGCCATGGTGCATCTGCAGATGATATTTGAACAGCTTTCATTTATTTTGGCAGGAAATTCTGCTGGATAACCAACATCATGTTGCCGTTGCTTTGGGAGAAGTGGATCAACTTCTGCATCAGAGTCACAAGGTGACGTATTTAAAATGGTATATTTCAGCAAATGCCAATTTAGAATTAGATGCAATATAAATACAATATAAAAACATAATATATAGCATATACTGCATGTTAGAACCCAGCACTGGCTGCATTTCTTCTTCTAGGATTCTAAGCACAAATCCAATCATGTCACTTAAGGATATAAGATAGCAGTGTCCCTGTTGTGCCTCCCTGACTCCAAAATAGAATTCTGTATCCTTCACATAAAACTGAGCCTGTTACATCTAAATCTTGGTACTGAGTTTACATTTAACAATACAGCATGCCAACAAACACTGCATTGTGCTGTTTTTGTTTCCTAAAAGATGAATTTATCAGTGTATTTTAATGATAAATGCTCACTTCCTTCACAAAGGGAGATTAGTGGCCCGCAATAAATCTTCGCTACTGTGGGTGACTAGTCTCCCTCACGAGGGAACTTTGGGTGACTTCACAAAACCAAAGTGTATACCATCCCTCTGGTGATTCACATTCTTGCCGGTGGGAAGGCATTTCGGGGAGCTTAGTTGCCCACAGTAGCAAAGATTTATTGCGGGTGAATAATCTCCCCGTGTGGAACCAGACTTATTGTAAGCAGTCCAAGTTACTGTGCCAAAAGAACTTAATTGCCATTTATATATACACTCCCCTTAGTTTCAGCATTGAAGTTGTTAATCTGCACTTCAGAATGACTTATTGCAAATGTGTAAAATACCTCTAAAGCTTGCACTAACAATGGTCTATAGTACAGAAGTCTGGGGGATACAGAGAAAGATTAAAGGGAACGCTCAGCCATATCCTTTTTCACTCACTGCTGTCAGTGTAAGGCTTCAAAGTGTCATCATCATGATTCATTTCTATAGCTCCAGCACTTAACAATAACTTTATCACAATAAAGGGTTTTATAGAATAAAACTGTAGCATTAGATGGGCCTGCTCACAAAAATATGTTTTTGTAGTATGTGCTATTGAGTAATTGCCATTTTAAGTACTAAGGGCCGCCCCCTGGGATCATGGGATTCATGGTGCACACAAACAAGCCAAGGGCACACATACATGCTAGGGCACATCAGCCAATTAATGGACAGAGTTCTGCCTTTTGCTCCCATACTACTTCCTGTTACAGTCAGAGCTGCATTATTTCCTGTCAGCTGATCTCTGAGGGAGCACCCAGCCCATCACTAAATGGTGGTTTAAGGGAAAAGATGTAAAAGGGCTATATATATATATATATATATATATATATATATATATATATATATATATATAAACCAGTCCAAAAGGGACCGAAACGTCGGTTGTACATGCAATTATAATACACAAGATATTTTTTGAAACCACAAAGGCCCTTAGTGCTGGCTGTTTTATTTTGGTATATATATATGATATATATATATATATATATTCCAGCTTGATAAGATTATTTAATAGGCCTCTTAATATGATATTAATTATCTGTTGATTAAGCCTTCTTTCTGAGGGTATAGTTTAACACATAGGCACATTTTAAAATACTACTTGATGGCAACTGATAGGGTCATGTTAAACATCTACATTAACTACATTTTTTCTTATGTAGCTTTCCATACCTTTATTACTTGGCTTTAATAACATTTTCCTCAGTGGAGGATCTTTTCATTTATTATAAGAGAAGGTGTCTAAAAAGGTTCTGTGTTTTGATTGATGACCTAAATTTTTTCTTCACATGCAAGCAAACCCTGTAAAGTCACAACCAACACGTCATTTCTTTCTCTTACCTTGGCAGATTAATGACGTGACAGAGAGCACCTTTGAACTTCTCAGTTTTGAAGACTTGATGGCATCTGCTGTCCCAATGTCAGACGAAGATCCAGATTACTGGATTAACTTTCAGTCAAAACAGGAATTTCCTTTTCGCCAAAGAACCAATGTAAAAAAAGAGACTTCTGTATAGTAAAAATATGTATACTTAGAGAAACTGTCAATATTATAAAACTAAACTTCAGTAGAAGTTTAAGCGGATGGTCACCTTTGGACAAAAGTCTGCATTTGAACAGGCCCTGTTAGAAAAAACATTTTTGTAAAACATCTTTATTATTTAAAATGTGTAGTGTTGAAGATCAGGATCAGCGCTGCTCACTGATCTCTCCCTGCTCTCAGTAGGGGATTTCTCCTATGAGTACTTGGCAGGTAGCCAAAAAAAAAAAAAGTTGACATTGAACTAGTTACTGGCCATAACTTCCCTCTCCTGCTTCATTTGCATGTCTTTGATACCATTGGCTGGCATGATTCAGCCAATCAGATCAGAGAAATGCAATGAAACAGAAGAGGGAGGGCAATCACTTTAGTATCAACTTCCTGTTTTGGGCAGAATGCCAGCTGAAGTCAGAGATCCCTTCAGAAGACAGTGGAGAGAGTCTGTCAGCAGCAGTTATCCTGGTCTTTAGCTTCAAAACTACACATTTGACAAACATGTTTTTTCTTCAGATTCAGACTATTTTTAAAAAAATGTTTCATGTGCAACGTTTATATTGTTCAGTTATATTTTTTCCGGAAGTTGTATATATATTTATTACTTTCTTTGTGAGTTCCTCAACATTACATATATATATATACAGGTATAGGACCCATTATCCAGAATGCTCGGGACCAAGGGTATTCCGGATAAGGGGTCTTTCCGTAATTTGGATCTCCATACCTTAAGTCTACTAAAAAATCAATAAAACATTAATTAAACCCAATAGGATTGTTTTGCATCCAATAAGGATTATTTATATCTTAGTTGGAATCAATTACAAGGTTCTGTTTTATTTCTACATAGAAAAAGGAAATCAGTTTTAAAATTCTGAATTATTTGATTAAAATGGAGTCTATGGGAGACGGGCTTTCCATAATTCGGAGCTTTCTGGATAACGGGTTTCCGGATAAGGGGTCCGATACCTGTATATATATATATATATATATATATAGATAGATATATATATTTATAAATATTATAAATTATTTTTTGACCAATTTTTTTTTGCTTGTTTCAATCTGTAGATGACATCTTTATTATTTTTATATAATTTAATTTATAGTATCTTTGTTATTGTTCCTTGGTATGTCTTTGCCCATAGTCCTTTTTCTTTGCAATCATCCCTCTTCACTATACTACACCCAACCAAATCAGTGTGTGTGGACTTTCCCTGTGTCCCCATCTCTGCCTATCTAGATGTCTTCACTTCTCTTATTAATCTACCCTGTGGCATAATCTGTGGCATCAGCAGCAGCCATCATTCATGGGATGTGTACCACTTCTGCACTGGGTGGCAGAAGTAGACTTTGTGTGCTGCTCAGTTCTGCCTCTGAGGATCTGTGAACTAACAAGGTATGAAATAAAATCAGAGACCATAGATCAGAGGATTTCATTGGTCTACATGGAGATTTGAACACTTTGCCAGGGACCTTTACTGTCTTAAATAAAACTAGTTATTTACAAAATGCTTACAGGAATGGCTTGCAGTCTTTTTAAAAAAATACCAACCCCCAGTCACCATTCCGGGGCCAATACTGTATATTTGGTGTTAGAATGGGAACTCTATCTCTGCAACTTCATGTATAACTTAATGCAAGAAGAAGGCAAACCATTTATACAGCTTCTTGGTTTTACCAAGGAAGATAAGTTTTTTTTTTCCTTTGATTTGTCACATACATGGATATGTGGCTAGATAAAAGCCTGAATTAGTTAAATAAACCCAAGCCCATGACTGATGGACTGTCATACTGGAAAGTCATTCCACCAAGGAAGGTTTACAGGTGTTGGCTTAGACATTCGGGAGACCCTAGTTTGCCTTGACTTTGCAAGTCATTTTGACCTGGGGGAAATTTCTTGTTGGCTGTTGTGGCATGGTTGCAAATTTGGGAAAGATCACTTTGCCAAGGTAAAATTTCACACTATAGTGATTTATGTTCAAACTTCTGAATTCTTTTCACTTCTATGCAAATATTCTTCATAGAGAAAATTATCTTTTGAATGTACTGCAGGCCTAAATGTTTAATAAAGTTTTGTTCAATTGGGTATTGTGCGTACAAGCCTCCATCCAAAGAACTAGGAGATGTCAGAGTGAGGGAGAAAATAGATTAAACAGAGTGCATTAAAAACGTGATTTCTTTTTATTAGCTATCAGTATACTAACATACTACATAACATATACAGGTATAGGACCCATTATCCAGAATGCTCGGGACCAAGGGTATTCCGGATAAGGGGTCTTTCCGTAATTTGGATCTCTATACCTTAAGTCTACTAAAAAATCAATAAAACATTAATTAAACCCAATAGGATTGTTTTGTATCCAATAAGGATTAATTAATCTTAGTTGGAATCAATTACATGGTTCTGTTTTATTTCTACATAGAAAAAGGAAATCAATTTCAAAATTCTGAATTATTTGATTAAAATGGAGTCTATGGGAGACGGGCATTCCGTAATTCGGAGCTTTCTGGATAACGGGTTTCCGGATAAGGGGTCCGATACCTGTACTACAGTTTGAATCCAACTTCACTACTGGCTGCATTTTTCAGGAGGATCCTAAACTCTAATTCAGTTGTGTCACTTAAGGATACAAGATAACATTGTTCCAATTGTGCCTTCCAGATTCCAAAATAGAATTCTCCATCCTTCACATTAAACTGAACCTGTTACATCTAAATCTTAGAATCCACAGTTCAGGATGGCAAAAAAAACCCTTCATTGAGCTGTTTTTTTCCTAAATCTCATTAAGATCATGTCAAATATACGTATGTTTTATTTACTCCTCTAGCAATCCCTCATCTTTCGTAATAGAATTTACCAGTGTATTTCAACTGTGAGTGGAATAATTTATGATCAGTCAGTACCTTCAACCCTTATTACTGCATCGTGAATAGTCAGAGCAACTGTGCTCTGGGAACTTAAATGCCATTTATGTACAGTCCCCTTAGTTTCAGCATTGAAGTTGTTAATCTACACTTCTGGCTGTGCTGCTCCGAATGACTTATTGCAAATGTGTAAAATACCTCTAAATCTTGCACTGTTAACAGAGGTGTATAGTGCAGAGGTCTGGGGGATACAGGGAAAGATTAAAGGAAACACTCAGCCATATCCTCTTTCACTCTCTGCTGTCAGTGTAAGGCTTAAAGTGTCATCATGCTTCATTTCTATAGCTTCAACCCTTAACAATAACTTTATCACAATGAAGGGTTAGAGAATAAAACTGTAGAATTAGAGTGCCCTGCAGGAACAGCATAAAGGGCATTGGCAGCAATGTGTGTTTGCTGAAACGTGGGGACAGCACGTGGCATCTGTTCTCGGCTCAACAAGGTAGCTCCACTTCATCTATACTGCAGCCACTTACCGTATTTTTCGGACCATAAGACGCACCGGACCATAAGACGCACCAATTTTTTGGGAAGGGAAATGAAGAAAAAAAGATTCTGAAACAAAGTGTCCTAAAATATTTTATGTGCATTAAAACCCAACCTGTACCAGCAGCACCCAACATATTGCCCCCCACCTGTACCAGCAGCACCCAACATATTGCCCCCCACCTGTACCAGCAGCACCCAACATATTGCCCCCCACCTGTACCAGCAGCACCCAACATATTGCCCCCCACCTGTACCAGCAGCACCCAACATATTGCCCCCACCTGTACCAGCAGCACCCAACATATTGCCCCCCACCTGTACCAGCAGCACCCAACATATTTCACCCACCTGTACCAGCAGCACCCAACATATTTCACCCAACATATTGCCCCCATCTGTACCAGCATATAGCCTACCGATATACTTTAAAAAAATGTTTTTACTTGCCCATGTGGTCTCCGCAGGGCCCTCCTCTATTTACCGGCGCTTAGCTCTGGCGCATGCACAATGACGCGCATGCGTATGGGCATGCGCGTCATTGTGCATGCGCACAGCGCCATAGCTAAGCGCCGGCAAATAGAGGAGGGCCCTGCGGAGACCACATGGGCAAGTAAAAACATTTTTTTAAAGTATATCGGTAGGCTATATTCGGACCATAAGACTCAGGGACTTTTTCCCCCCACTTCTGGGGGAAAAAAAGTGCGTCTTATGGTCCGAAAAATACGGTAGATTTCTGGTGCTTAGTATAACTATCTCCTGCTGCCTCACTTATTCACTGCAGCCCCAGGGGCCGGGTAACCTGCACTAATTGGCGTATTCCAACATGTGCCACCAGTTTGCAGTGCTCTGCTAAAACACAGCATGGTTCAGGAAGCACAATCATAAATCATAATGCAACTATCAGGTCTTGTAGCAACTGCATTTTAGTGGTTAATGAAATTATTTTAAATGCTTGAATCCAGAATAGTTTTAACATATACAGGTAAATACAGGTATGGGACCTGTTATCCAGAATGCTCAGGACCTGGGGTTTTCCGGATAAGGGGTCTTTCCATACCTTAATTCTACTAAAAAATTATATATATATGATATAAGCACAATAGGATTGTTTTGCATCCAATAAGGATTGATTCTATATTAGCTGGGATCAAATACAAGGTACTGTTTTATTATTATAGAGAAAAGGGAATCATTTAACCATTAAATAAACCCAATAGGGCTGTTCTGCCCCAATAAGGGGTAATTATATCTTAGTTGGCATCAAGTACAGGTACTGTTTTATTATTACAGAGAAAAGGGAATCATTTAACCATTAAATAAACCCAATAGGGCTGTTCTGCCCCCAATAAGGGGTAATTACAGTATATCTTAGTTGGGATCAAGTACAGGTACTGTTTTATTATTATAGAGAAAAGGGAAACATTTAACCATTAAATAAACCCAATAGGGCTGTTCTGCCCCCAATAAGGGGTAATTATATCTTAGTTGGGATCAAGTACAGGTACTGTTTTATTATTACAGAGAAAAGGGAATCATTTAACCATTAAATAAACCCAATAGGGCTGTTCTGCCCCCAATAAGGGGTAATTATATCTTAGTTGGGATCAAGTACAGGTACTGTTTTATTATTACAGAGAAAAGGGAATCATTTAACCATTAAATAAACCCAATAGGGCTGTTCTGCCCCCAATAAGGGGTAATTATATCTTAGTTGGGATCAAGTACAGGTACTGTTTTATTATTATAGAGGGGATTATAGGCAGTTGGGGGATATTCTTTTTTCCCATAAAAACAATCAACGCACCAGAGGCCCCCCCTTTAGATTAGAGGAACGGAGTTTCCATTTGAAGCAGCGTAGGTGGTTTTTCATGGTGAGGGCAGTGAGGTTGGGGAATGCCCTTCCTAGTGATGTGGTAATGGCAGATTCTGTTAATGCCTTTAAGAGGGGCCTGGATGAGTTCTTGATCAATCAGAATATCCAAGGCTATTGTGATACTAATATCTACAGTTAGTACTAGTGGTTGTATTTATAGTTTATGTATGTGAGTGTATAGATTGGTAGGTGTGGGTTAGGTGTGCTGGGTTTACTTGGATGGGTTGAACTTGATGGACACTGGTCTTTTTTCAACCCTATGTAACTATGTAACTATTACAGAGAAAAGGGAATCATTTCACCATTAAATAAACCCAATAGGGCTGTTCTGCCCCAATAAGGGGTAATTATATCTTAGTTGGGATCAAGTACAGGTACTGTTTTATTATTACAGAGAAAAGGGCATCATTTAACCATTAAATAAACCCAATAGGGCTGTTCTGCCCCCAATAAGGGGTAATTATATCTTAGTTGGGATCAAGTACAGGTACTGTTTTATTATTACAGAGAAAAGGGAATCATTTAACCATTAAATAAACCCAATAGGGATGTTCTGCCCCAATAAGGGGTAATTATATCTTAGTTGGGATCAAGTACAGGTACTGTTTTATTATTACAGAGAAAAGGGCATCATTTAACCATGAAATAAACCCAATAGGGCTGTTCTGCCCCCAATAAGGGGTAATTATATCTTAGTTGGGATCAAGTACAGGTACTGTTTTATTATTACAGAGAAAAGGGAATCATTTAACCATTAAATAAACCCAATAGGGATGTTCTGCCCCAATAAGGGGTAATTATATCTTAGTTGGGATCAAGTACAGGTACTGTTTTATTATTACAGAGAAAAGGGCATCATTTAACCATGAAATAAACCCAATAGGGCTGTTCTGCCCCAATAAGGGGTAATTATATCTTAGCTGGGATCAAATACAAGGTACTGTTTTATTATTATAGAGAAAAAAAAGAAAGTCACTCTTAAAAATCTGAATTATTTGTTTAAAATTGAGTCTATGGAAGATGACCTTTCCGTAATTCTGAACTTTCTGGATAACCGGTTTTCAGAAAAGGGATCCCATACCTGTATGAAGTTCAGTTCCCACTTGACCACAAGATTTTAACCAATTAATCTGGTGATACTGTATATACCAACTCTTTGATTTTTTTGATTGTGTCAGTGTGTAAAAATTTAAAAAAACATGGATCAAAAGATTAAGTGTCTTTCAATGGTCTACATGGAGATTTGGGCACTTTGTCAGGGAACTTTTCTGCCTTAAATGGAAATAGGCCTATACTACCTGCTTACAGGAGGGTCTAGCAGTTTTTGCAATAAATACGTACCACCCAGTCACCAGGATGTCAATATATTTGGTTAAACTTCTTTTTAGGAAGACTGATGATTCTTAATAGTGAACATTCGTTCCTCCCAGGAAGGCAGAAGACATTCCTACCCTAGTTTACCTTGATTTTGCGAGTCATTTTTAGCTTGTGCCATTTCTTTGGGGGCCGATGTGGCATGGTTGCAACAGAGATCACTTGAGGAAGGTAAGGTACATTTTCATATACAATAGTGGTTTGTTTTAAAACTTCTGAATTCTTTTAACGTCTTTGCAAAGATTCTTCGTAGAGAACAATAGCTCTTGAATGTACTGCAGGCATACATGTTTAATGAGTTCTTGTTGAATTGGGTATTGTATATACAAACCTCCGAAGAGCTAGTAGATGTCAGATTGTGATAGAAAATGGATTAGACAAAATTCCTTGTCTCAAGGGATATACATTTGTTTTCTTTATTTTCCCGAGCACAGACTATTTTGAAATACTGTACTGTTTGAAATAAGAAGCAGAAAAAACTGGTCTAACAACAGCATAAATGTGTTAAAAATGCCAAAGCTGTAAACAAATTCACAAACTAGAGTTCTGATAACATTTCAGTTAATTAGTGTAGTATTTGGTCCACACAAGATGAAGTCTATCTTAAAGGCCATTTTAGCAGAATAAAAAGGATTAAAAAACAAATTGTGAGAATTTCAGAAAAAACAAAAGGCAGCATATGTTAAAGAAGTGAATAATAATGGGAGAAGTGAGGTGTATTTTCTTACAAGATTTAGTGGAGATGGTTATAAGATAAGGACATTGACAACAATTATTTCATGCCATGGAGATTTATTCATTATTGGTGATTTTATACTGTAAAGGGAGTTCTTCCTACCTGTCAGGGAATCCCTCAGGTCTAGAGTAAAGAAGGAAAGGTAAAAACTAAGTAAGCTTTATTAGAAAGGCCTATGTAACTACAGCCATAAGTACTCACAGAAACGCTGCACTGAGTCCTCTATCAAAAGAAACACAGGATTTCTTGGCTCCTTTTTTGTAAACATGGTCTTTGGTATCAGAATTCCTCTCTCAGAAAAATCCTTCATTCCCAGGGCCAGAGTCTGTGCACAGTTTTAGACTCAGTTGTCAAACAGGAGCATAAACAAATCCCTACTGGGATTCCCAGCTCAACCCAAAAAAAACACAATGCCACAGAGTCCTTTTTGTTTGGTTAAAAACCAGCAGCAATCCAGGTTATCCCACACAGGCACAGACCTTGCCCCTCTCAAGTATCAGTTCTCAGTCAGTCTGGAAACTCACTCTCTCTCTGGCTGCTAGCAGATCTAACCTGCTAATTATTATTATACTGTAGGTGAGGCTTCCTTGGGGAATTAACCCACTCAGGAACGCTATACATGAGTAGAAGATAAACCTAGGGGAAATATATCTCCCTTCAAACTCTTCCCCAGTTACTAGTTCACAATTAATATCCACTGGGGCTAATTTGGAAGAGTTAAACTTGATGGACTCTTTTCTGTCTATACAACAAAGTAAGAAGGCAAAAATAGAAAATGAGGAACTAATTGCTACAAAGGCAAACACTAATCCATTTTTTTACATATAATAAATTGATACTAGTTAAAAGTGTGGCTTATATAAAATGAAAATAGGTACATTGTCCTGATCAGGGTCCCGGAAAATAATGTGCAGCATTATCAGACTTCAGACAACATTCATTTACCAGCTTTAACCTCTGCTTTGATTTAATATTGCCACGACTGGATTCTTCTTTATCTTTATTCACTATGACAAGAACAACCTTACGTGGTTGAACAAGGGAGTTAAACTATTTAAAGCATAGACTTAGCAAAAAATAGTATTACAATGGAATGATTGCTAATATGACCCCCCCCCCTCAAATATTCACTATAGTTAATAGCTGATAATTAAGTTAAATTAATGTCAAGTACAATATTCTAATAAGCTGCTTTGTAGAGGAATTTTCTGAGCACTCTGATTCACAGTGGGGTGTACAATAGTTTATTATGTAATAACAAAATGAAATTTCATCTTCAGGGGAGATATTTATTAACAGCGTGTAATAATAAAACTGCAGTGTCGCTTTTTTAGTTGCAGATTTTTTTTTATAAAACTAATCAACATAAACCTCTGAGCAACAAACATTTCTGATTTTAAAATTACCCACCCCCTCTCATTCTGATCACCCCCTGTAATGTCAGGTAGAGACCTATTTTCTGAGAATACACAGGTCCCTATCCCATACCAAAGGGGGGTTACATACAGAAAAAGTACAGTAGGACCACCCAGTTACATTGATACTCCTAAAATATACATACACAGAGAGAGCTTTCCAATTATTTATATTTTTCACCCTGCAAATACCTCCAAATAATAATGGCAATAATGGCAGACTTATTAAGAATCAATATGGATCAATAACGAATTTGGGATTTATTATCTTAAATAAAAATCCTATCCAGTTGGATCTGCTCTAAATTTATCGAATGGTAATTGATCGTAATGGAAAATTTAGATTTGAACAATATGGATCAATATTTTTCAGTGTCAAAAATACGTTTAGAACGAATCACATAAGTGATTAAAAAAGCATGGGTAAAAAAAATTACATTTCCTGCTAAAATTAATAGAGGTAACAGCTAGAAATGACAGCAAGATTAATAGGGGGTTGGCTTCTTCTCTATCTATACAGGTATGGGATAATTCAGAATTTTAAAACCAATTCCCTTTTTCACTGTAATAATAAAACTGTACCTGTACTTGATCCCAACTAAGATATAATTACCACTTATTGGGGGCAGAACAGTCCTATTGGGTTTATTTAATGGTTAAATGATTCCCTTTTCTCTGTAATAATAAAACAGTACCTGTACTTGATCCCAACTAAGATATAATTACCCCTTATTGGGGCAGAACAGCCCTATTGGGTTTATTTAATGGTTAAATGATTCTCTTTTCTCTGTAATAATAAAACAGTACCTGTACTTGATCCCAACTAAGATATAATTACCCCTTATTGGGGGCAGAACAGCCCTATTGGGTTTATTTAATGGTTAAATGATTCCCTTTTCTCTGTAATAATAAAACAGTACCTGTACTTGATCCCAACTAAGATATAATTAATTCTTATTGAGGGCAGAACAGTCCTATTGTTTTATTAATGTTTTATTGATTTTTTAGTAGACCTATAGTATGGAGATCCAAATTATGGAAAGACCCCATATCCGGAATACCCTTGGTCCTGAGCATTCTGGATAACAGGTCATATACCTATACTATTTTGTAGCTTTACCCAAACATCCTAAACATCACAAGACTATACTCCAACATAAATCTGTCACTAGGTAGCCTCATATTGAAAATACTTTGAATGCCTAAATCTTCTTTCTATTCTGGGTCAGTAAAAAATGTAAGCTGGGTGTCAGGGCTACACAGCATTTTGAGCAATAGTCAGGACTTAGGAGGAAGCTTGACACTGGAGAACAGAACAAAAAAAAAATCGAGAACAACGAAACTACTATGTGTGGAAATGTAGGGAAACTGCGCAAACCAAGTTTTTAACTTGTCCAGTAAAGAACTGATGTGTGACGAAAAACAACTGTTATCAAAGGGACTCACGTTTTGCCCAACAGTGAACTTTAATTTGTTTGAAACACTGCTCGATATAAATAGATTTGTATGAAAATTAGTCCTTAAAAAGGTTTTCCTAAATGGTCAGGAGACAGAGGGAGACCCCACCAAGAGTGGGTGGAGAGGGTAGTTTGAGGTTCAGCTTTAGGCGATCAACCAATTGGAAACACTACTGAGTAAATCAAAAACAATAACTACAGGGATTACACAAGCAAACCTTATAAAATGAGGTTTTAATTAATTTAATTAACCATTAAAAAAGCTTTTTGAAAAAAAATGTATCCGCTGTCCTGGAGTCCGATGAGTGCATGCTGGTACTGTTCTAATTTTAGATTTTGGGCTTGACACTGGAGAGCAGGCCAAAGTCCAATAATGTGGTATCTGGAGGGTTAAGCAAGCTCTTCAATTGTCAGGACAGGCAGGAAAGTCAGAAACAAACAGTAATATAGGGCAATGAAGTACCATACAGTAGAACGTTGAAGCTGGGTCTCAGTAGGCTTTTCCTTTCAAATTTTGAACTGGCTGGTTCATGATAACATCACTTGCCACATATCATCATGTCAGCACCATTGACTTGACCTGAGAGATTTGTGGGGGTGCTGGACCTTGCCACCTTGTACACCAATTTTATCTCCAATCAGAGCATCTTACGCATGAATATCGAAACAGGATTCATTGGTTCTTTGGGGGCATAACATATTTTACCCTACAGAACACAAACAATAACAACCCTATTTCCAGCAAGCTAGAGTTAATATTGACTTTGCCTCAGTGTTCAGAAACCTTAATCTTCACCTAATAAAAATGAGCATTGTTCAAAACTTGTGATTCTGCGGCGTCTCTATGAGCACTTCATTTGTTAATTACTCTAGAAGAACATTGCACTTTCATTCAAAACTGATAATGTTTCATTTTTCTTTTGATTACTTTTCCTGACTTGGTAGTTTGATACACGCCACATATTAAAATACATAATTGTGCGCTTGATTAAGGCCGTGATTGTTACCATCCATATTCAGCTACTTTAAATTATGGATAAATTATTGTTGTAGGGTAAAAAATGAGAAACGTTCCAATGCGGTTTTGTTCTCGCCTCATGAATAGTGCATCCTTATAATTTGGTAATTTATTTGCTTATAATTCGGGGGAATGCAATTGCGTGTTATTTTGATCTCGAAAGCAGTTATTTATCTTTAATTTTTTCAGATGAGAAGATTCAATAACTGTCTCGAGAAAACTTTAAATGTATAATTCATGCCCCAAAATATGCCGAGCTTATATGAAATAAAATGATTTCCATCTCTGCGAGCGCTCAGGATTTTTGTTACTTCTGATCAGCGCTTGTATTTTGGAATGACTAGAAATGTTCTCATGCATTTTTAATCAATGTTTGTGCATAGCAAATAGTTTTCAAAGTTCCAGGCTGTCTTCTTCTGTAAGATTCATAGCAGTTCTGGAAACTCTTCTAAGCTTAGTCAACATCCATAACGGGGTCCATAATAATGCAACTTCAAAGCAAGAAACGTTCCGTATTTTCTGACAAGGGAGCTTCTATTTTGAAATATTAATTCGAAGCAAAAACTTTTTTTTTTTTGAAGATTGGATCAATCCGTAGGATCAGCAAGGCTAAAATATACTTTTTAGACTTATGGCACACAGAGTGTTTTGTCCACTATTACCAAGTCATGGGAACTGGTAAAATAAAAAATGCCCATATCTGCATGTCTTGCCCCATGTGCTTCAGCCAGGGTTTTTTATATTTAATAACTGTATGAGTGGGGACTATGAAGATTTTCATTCATCCAGGTCATGGTATATCTAGTATAAATAAATCTAAAGCAACTGGACTTGTTAAGTAATCATTGAAGACGTTTCAGAGTATATATGCTGAGGGCTTCCCATACCAGTCAGTTGAACTGAAGAAGCTGCTCAGATGAGTAGTGAAACGTCTTCAATGATTACTTAACAAGTCCAGTTGCTTTAGATTTATTTATATTAGATATGTATGGGCAAAGGGGTTTTGTTCTGCTGGACAACAACATTGCTGTGGTTTTAGTGATCACTATTTCTTTGCCTAAAGGAGAAGGAAAGGTAAAGACTAAGTAAGCTTTATCAGAAAGGTCTATGTAAATACAGCCGTAAGCACTCACAGAAACACTGCACTGAGTCCTCTATCAATTGAAACACAGGATTTCTTGTCTGCTTTTATGTAAACATGTTCTTAGGGTATTTGACTTCCTCTCTCAGAAAAATCCTTTATTCGGGGGCCAGAGTCTGCACAACTTTCTTTTCTCTCCTTTCTCCTGCTTTCCCCTCCCATAAGAATTCATAACATTCACTCCCTCCACCCTTAGGAAGGTGTCATCTGAGGTACAAAGCTAGAGCTGTAGCAGGAAGCTATGAAGACCAAGCTAAAATGGCAGCTGCTATCTTAAACAAACAGAGAAAGATTCTAGGGCGGTTTACTCAGGTAGTAAAGCTTTTTGCAGAATAAATATAGTGTTCTAGGTGGCACTAATGTGGCAAATTTATTGGCAGTAAAATGCCAAAATTACTTTCCTTTGCCTTTAAAAATCCTTGAACAAGGTCAGACTGTTGGGTCACCACACCATCACCTTAAAGGGGTGTGCATAGCTTCTCAAGTTATCAGATACTAAGCAAGTTAACCCTACATTATACAGGTAAGTATGGTCCAAATTCCAAGCCATCTACACAACCAGTGTTGAAATTATTAGAAATACAAAGAACAGAATGTCAGAGTCTTCACCTTTCAAAAACCTACCCGTAGCACTGAAGCCAACATCAGTAGATATCTGTAAAATACTGAGCACAGTAACCGATGAACTGTTATTATACCCCCCAGCATTAGCTGATCATTTTTAGATAGGCTTGTTGGGATGAAATGGTGAAGGTGTCACAAGCTTTTAAGTGTATTACAAGAAATAAAATGTATATTTGTGCTGGTAAATAATGAATAGAGAAGAGTAGTGGGGGGGAATCTATTATTTATTTAAAGAGGAAGGTAATTACTTCTTTACTTTCACAAAGCACCAGTTCTGTTCTGAATTATGGCTGAGATTTTAGCTATCTGTATAACGTAGCCTTCAAACCTCAGTGGTTCATTATCCTTTGAGCTCTTGAGCATAAATAGGCAGGGTGACTATGGTAAGAAAACAAGCTTTGCAGAGTAAAGAAATAAAAAAAGGAATATTAAGTTAATTGCACGAGGGATTGAAACACAAATGTCAAAAGAAGGGGAATTCTTAGGTGTAGCAGTGTCCACTATTCACTGCAAGGCCTGTGTTAGCAGGTGAGACTCACATGTCCAACACTTACTGCACTGTGTTAGTGCCTATAAAGCAGGGGTGGGCAAATTATGGCCCCTGATGGGTTGCGCCCCGTGCGTGTTCGTGACGTCAGCACGCACAGGGCGCAACCATATAAAAGGATGCAGCGGGGAGCCGGGGTCAGAAGCAGTCAGAGGAGGGAGTGAGCCGCAGGTAGCTGGGGGGGGGAGAGGGAGAGATGGAGGATGCTGGTGGGAGGATGCTGGGAGGGAAGCTGGGATGGAGGGAACTGCACGATGCTGAGAGGGAGCTGGAGGATGCTGGGGGTGGGAAATGGAGGATGCTGGGGGGGAGCCTGAGGATGCTGGGGTGGGGAGCTGAGAGGCCCCGTGACTTGTGACGCTGGCCCACCCCGTCTGTAAGTCAATGTGGCCCCTGAGCCAAAAAGTTTGCCCACCCCCTGCTATAAAGCAACATAAAAGCTACATTCTTTAGGGGTCATTTACTGAATGTCACAAAGATTGCACCAGGTTTAGTAGCCAATGGTAACTAATCCAAACAGATGACCAGTAAAGCACATCATGGTCTAGGTCAGTGGGCCCCAGCCTGTGGCTCAGGGGCAACATGTTGCTCACTAACCTCTGTGATGTTGCTCCCAGTGGCCTCAAAACAGGTGCTCATTTTTGAATTTCTGACTTAGGGGCATAAAGACTAGTACTGCCAGTACAGAGCCCCCCATAGACTGGCAGTCCCCACAGGGTTACTAAATTGCCAATCACAGACCTGATGCAAGCTTTGTGACTTTTGTGATTTACCTCCTTTATGTTTTGCTGCAGTGCATTTGATGAAGCACTAGATGTTTGTCCTGAAGATGATGGATTGGTAGAGAAGGAGCTTGCCTCCTCCTCATCCAGCTGGAGATTTTAGCCCAATAGATTCTGTGATTCTGAGGCATGGTGTATAATTTAACATTTACCAGGAGATTATATAGGGAAGTTTACACCTACATTATAAGCGAATAAAAAGAAAGCTTTATAGAAAATTCTGCTGGCTGCGTAGTTATAGTTTACTTCTGTGTAGGGTAATGTAATAAAAGGTGTACAGGTTGCTCCACTTCTTGCAACTTAAAACATACAATCAGCAGGTAGCATTTAATGAGCACTTAGAGGTCTGCTGTTTGAAAGCAAACAACTTATTGGTTGCTATGTGCTGACAACCCCAGAGCAACCTTTGTTGCTTTTCCTCTTAGTGCTTTGCTGTTGAGTGCTCTATTAACATTCCCTATTTTCTAGCTTGTGGATGAGTTAGAACACCAGGCATTATAGGAGAAGGAAAGTCATTTTGGCATTTTACTGCCAATAGATTTGCCACATTATTGCCACCTAGAACACTATATTTATTCTGCAGAAAGCATTCTTATACCTGAGTAACAGCCCTAGAAGCTCCCTCCGTTTATTGCAGCTGCCATTTTAGCTTGGTCTTCCTAGCTTACTGCTGCAGCTCTAGCCGTTGGTAGTTCAGATCACACAATCCTAAGGGAGGGGGGAGCGAGTTTTATGAATTCTTAAGGGAGGTGGGGGCAGGAGAGGGGCGAGAGCTGTGCAGACTCTGGCCCGGGAATGAAGGATTTTTCTGAGAGAGGAAGTCAGATACTGAAGAACATGTTTACACAAAAGAAGACAAGAAATCCTGTGTTTCTTTTAATAGAGGACTCTGTGAGTGCTTATGGCTGTATTTACATAGACCTTTCTGATAAAGCTTACTTAGTTTTTACCTTTCCTTCTCCTTTAAAAAAAAGACAGTAGATATTTAACCTAGCTCCTGTGGGATTGGCTTTTGTAGTTCTAGTGAAGTTGGATTTATGATGCATCACACAGTCTTTGTCTTGTATTTCTAATCCATGGGAAGCCGATTCAACTGAAGCTTAACCATCAAAGTTTAATGCAGCTCCTCCAATTACTATGAAATCATAATGTTTAGTTTATCTCTGCTCTCAGTAATTCAAGTTCTTTATCTCAATCCAGGCATCGTACCCAAACACAATTGATCCAGAGCCGTTAAGGAAATTACAGGGAGAAATTGCTGAAAATAGCACCACTTAATCTTCCATCCTGGACCCACAGCAATAAATATTCATTCAAACATTTGCCGAGGAATCTCAGCCTTAGCTCTCACTTCTGCCTCTCACCTGAACCTGCGCCGGAGTGATGTGTCTATCACAAATCTGCTTTGTATCCGCTGATAAAATATCAGGTTTGTGCAGCAATTTTCGTATCAGATTGGGCAGTTCATTTGAAAGTAGGTTACATCCGCATCGAGTCTGGGATGTCATTACCTGATTTTCTGCATGAGTCACGCTGCCAAATATAACTCTATCTGGGGCAAAGTACAAGGAATGCGGCAAACTCTCAGTCTCGGAGACAGTTTTTTGCCTTTTTCCTGTTAAACTGTATCTTTAAACTCAAATAAAGTTTCTTTAAACTGTTTAATAATTCAGTTTTTTTTATAGACTTTAATAGTGCTTTCTGATAAATAGCTTGATACAAGGTTGATATGTAGAGATGTAGCGAACTGTTCGCCGGCGAACTAATTCGCGCGATCATCGGGTGTTCGCGAACGCGGAAATTCGCGAACTTTTGGTGATGTTCGCCATTTTGGGTTCGCCGTGTTTTTTTTTTGCGCCGCCTTTTTTCGCCTCGGTTTTTTCCACCGCATTTTTTTGCTTCGGTTTTTCGCCTTTGCGTATACATAGGAATAGCTTGCATTTTTTTTTTTGGCGTTATTTTTTGGTTTTTATTTTCAGAGAAATTTTTGCTTGATCCCCCTCCTGCATGCCACTGTCCAGGTCGTGGCACCCTTTAAACAACTTTAAAATCAGTTTTCTGGCCAGAAATGGCTTTTCTAGGTTTTAAAGTTCGCCTTCCCATTGAAGTCTTTGGGGTTTGCAAAGTTCGCGAATATTCTCCAGTTTTGCCGAAAGTCCGCAAACATTTTTGGCGATGTTCTCTACATCCCTATTGATATGTCCAAATGCCATGCCTATGATTAATGGCGTAGTGCGAAACGCGTCAGGCTTGATGGCCTAGCGTGACTGTCTGTGCTAATTGAGTAAATGGACAGGTAATGAGATGCTGCTCCATCTCTTTTTTTATTCCATAATCTAACAGAGGAGGGCTGCCAGGACATTATTATTATTAACATTTATTTATAAAGCGCCAACATATCCCGCAGCGCTGTACAATAAGTGGGTTTCATACATTGGACATACAGAGTAACATATAAGGCAATCAGTAACCGATACAAGAGGTGAAGAGAGCCCTGCCCAAAAGAGCTTACAACATGGTTGTTTCTATTGCAGTGGGGAAGTGACACAAATATATCTGAGCTCAATGTTTTCTCTCTCTTCCCTGATATTTCCAAAGTGTTTTTTGCAAGCTGGTTATTTATTTGTCATATATGAATGAGCACTTAGTAGCTGATTGTACTCAGGTCTTGCAAGCTTTTATCTGCTTGTGTCCTGGTATGGTCTTTAAAGCATTATGGGTAATGGGACCTGCCATATTATCACAATGCCTTCAAAACAAGAAGCTCTAAAAAGGAGTAATTGGCATAGGCCATACAAGGGAAAGTATTAGTGGCTATGCATACAGTTTGCAATGCTTTACCAGGTCTAGCCATTAGCTAATTAGATTTCCAGTGCACAGATGTTTCCCCTACATAACTGGCTTCTTAGCGGTGCACTTGGAATTGTATTACCTACCAAGACCCAAACATGGAGCAGCTTCAGTTCCCCTTGTAACTGTTAATCTCAAGAAACAATTACAGGTATGGGAATTATGCAGAATGCTCGGGACCTGGGGTAATTATATATTAGTTGGGATCAAGTACAGGTACTGTTTTATTATTACAGAGAAAAGGGAATCATTTAACCATTAAATAAACCCAATAGGGCTGTTCTGCCCCCAATAAGGGGTAATTATATCTTAGTTGGGATCAAGTACAGGTACTGTTTTATTATTACAGAGAAAAGGGAATCATTTAACCATTAAATAAACCCAATAGGACTGTTCTGCCCCAATAAGGGGTAATTATATCTTAGTTGGGATCAAGTACAGGTACTGTTTTATTATTACAGAGAAAAGGGAATCATTTAACCATTAAATAAACCCAATAGGGCTGTTCTGCCCCCAATAAGGGGTAATTATATCTTAGTTGGGATCAGGTACAGGTACTGTTTTATTATTACAGAGAAAAGGGAATCATTTAACCATTAAATAAACCCAATAGGGTTGTTCTGCCCCCAATAAGGGGTAATTATATCTTAGTTGGGAACAAGTACAGGTACTGTTTTATTATTACAGAGAAAAGGGAATCATTTAACCATTAAATAAACCCAATAGGGTTGTTCTGCCCCCAATAAGGGGTAATTATATCTTAGTTGGGATCAAGTACAGGTACTGTTTTATTATTACAGAGAAAAGGGAATCATTTAACCATTAAATAAACCCAATAGGGCTGTTCTGCCCCCAATAAGGGGTAATTATATATTAGTTGGGATCAAGTACAAGGTACTGTTTTATTATTACAGAGAAAAAGGAAACCATTTTCAAAAATTTGAATTATTTGATTAAAATGGAGTCTATGAGAGATGGCCTTTCCATAATTCGGAACTTTCTGGATAATGGGTTTCTGGATAAGGGGTCAGATACCTGTATATATTTTTCATGATCAAACTAATATAGGGCGCATACTGCATAGAATGAAAATGATTCATTATATAATGAATAAAGTAAAATGCTAATTTGTATTTGAGAACTCACAGCAAATTAGCAATTAATCTGTTTTGTTATTTCAGTTATTTCCATCTTCCTTTCCCCCAGGTGTTAAATACACTGTTGGCTGCCCATTGTTCCATTGACAAGTTCTTGTCTCCGTTCATTTGTTACCCCCATGTTAATGCTTTTCTACTTTGTGATTTTAGATTATCTTTCCATCAGTCACTTCCTCTACCGCCGTCCTCATTTCTGTTCGGCTGAATAGAACTTTAATGAGAAATTTTGGAAATAATTTACATTTCTGCAACACAGTTAAATAATGAATCAAGTTAACTAGCAGCATTTCCGCACGTTCCGTGCATTCCGTACGAGTCGTTTATAGGCACCGCGCATTCTATTTAATATTAAACAAATGAAAACAACAATTCAGAAACTCTTAATTGAACGTTGGCCATTACTCAATATGCCATTGTACAGTTTTAGTATAATGGAGACTCTAATATTCTAAGACAAGTTGCAGTTGATATTTTTTGTGACTTTTCAATTATCTGATGTTTTTGAACAGCAGTTCTCCAGCTGCTATCTGATTGCTAGGGTTCAGTTAAGGAGAACGTTGCCGGGGTCAGTCACCCATGAGAACCTGATAGCATTTAGAAGCGGAAGGGAGGCAGAACTGGAAGGGAACTATTTCAAGAGCTGTGGAAAATTTAGACTAATGAGAAAGTTCTGTCATGAGTTTTATGGGGTACGTTTTATTTCTAAATGACACTGTTTACACAGCAAATAATTCACTCTGCCATTTAACATTTTATTCTTGAACCAACAAATGTATTTGTAGCTGTAATATTGGTGTGTAGGCGCCATCTCAGTGCATTGTGCCTGAGTCTGAGCTTTCAGCCAGCGCTACACATTAGAACTGCTTTCAGCTAACCTATTGTTTCTCCTACTCCCATGTAACTGGAGGAGTCCCAAGCCGGACTTGGATTTCTTACTATTGAGTGCTATTCTGACATCTACCACTCTACAAATCATAGTGCCGATATATACCTCGGGGTTCCAGTGTCTCAGGGCTATGAATCCAAAAAGCTTCAAGTTTTTTTCAAATATAACTCCCTATTATATCCACTTCTAATACAAGAATCGATTCAATGACTGCAAATCGCAAATGACATGCATTATGCTCCGCCTCTTTGAAATGATGTGGAACTGACAACTTCACATCCTCATTTCTAATAGTAGATACAATCCCTTATTGGCTGTACGGTCTCCTCTACATACTTAAGTCTGCACTAAGACACTAAGGGGTAAAATTATCATGCTGTGAAAAAAGTGGAGTAAATCTTACCGAATCAAAGAAAAAAAAATATGAACATAGGTAAATCCTATGACTATGGGGGGCATTTAATAACGCTTAATAACGATTCATTTTTTTTTGCACCAAAATACAATTTTATCATGGAAAAAAACACAACTTTTTGCGATTTATTAGGTGACAAAACCGCAGATGTTGTAGAAATGAGTCTAGTCGTGGTTTCAAAGAACTCTAAAACTATGAAAATCCCCTTGTTAATAAATGCCTCCCTAAGTGCTGAAAACGTGTAAGACTATCACTGTGTGTGCTTTGGGCTCCAGTCCTTAAGAAGGATATTAATGAGCTGGAGAGAGTGCAGAGACTGCAACTAAACTGGTAAAGGGGATGGAAGGGTTAAACTATGAGGTTAGACTGTCAGGGTTGGGGTTGTTTTCTCTGGCGCCTGTGTGTAGCTTACTGTACAGATTTCAGTCTGTTCTTTTAAATCATTTGTTTCACCAGTTTTATTTAATATTTGATCTCTTAACCTGTTAAAGGAACAGTAACACCAAAAAATAAAAGTGTATAAAAGTAACTAAAATATAATGTGCTGCTGCCCTGCACTGGTAAAAGTTGTGTGTTTACTTCAGAAAGTCTACTATAATTTATATAAATAAGCTGCTATGTAGCCATGGGGGCAGCCATTCAAAGGAGAAAAGGCACAGGCACATAGCAGATAACAGATAAAACACTATTGTATTCTACAGAGCTTATCCGTTATCTGCTATGTAACCTGTGCCTTTTCTCCTTTTTTCCACCTTGAATGGCTGCCCCCGTGGCTACACAGCAGCTTATTATATAAATTATAGTAGTGTTACTGTAGCAAACACACCAGTTTTACCAGTGCAGGGCAACAGTGCATTATATTTTTATTACTTGAAAGCTCTTTCATTTTTTGGTGTTACTGTTCCTTTAATGTACAAAGTTCGTCACTCCGTAATTGATTCCCTCTGGTTTCCGATCTAGTTGTTATGGGATTATTTATCAGGGCGTCACGTTTGACACAAAACTTTTTTGAAAGTAATTCGTTTTGAGTCCCGGCGTGCTATTATTGCAGGTAGGACACATTTTCATTGGTTCAGTGGCATGTTAATTGAATTGCACGTGTCGGCGCATTTTCCATTGGAAGTTATGAGTGATACGATCTGACAGTGTTATTCAGTATCCAGCCAGAACATTTCCATTTGAAATTACTTTGGGGGGGGAATGTAATATATCTGATTGGGGTCATGTTTCAAGCTTGATTCACAGACACTATTCTGCAGCTGAGTATGCACTTTCCCTATTTTGCCTCCATTTATTTGCCCATAATTGTGTATGCTGGAAAAGAAGGGTAGGATTATGGCGCACCTTACAAAATAATCTCGTTCCACTAACTGAAGCTATGTGTTTCTTAAATGGGAGGCAATTGTGTAACTGTCATTCTCCTCCGACAATAAGTGAGTCGACACACTGGACAAGTAAACCTTTTAAAAAAAAATAATGTAAAATTGCTCAGGGTGCTTTTCTAAGCACTTTTGCCATTTGCATTCATTGTTTATTTGTTTTTGTTTCAGAGCTATTTAAGTTTTTATTAATGGCTGATATAACGAATATTGTAACTACTGTGCCACCTGCTGGTCAGTTCATGTAATTGTACAGTCAAAGAGATATACCTTCAGAAGGAAAACAGAGAAGTTTTCTGATGTTGCTCTGGAAAGTCATGAGGTCATGAGGTCCTGTGGGGTTTCTGATCTCTTTCTTGAGCAGAGCAACATCAGAACTCTTCTCTGTTTTCCTTCTGAAGGTATATCTCTTTTAGTTATGTGGGGGTTGAGCCAGAACCCACTGGTTTATCCTTAGATCAGGCGGGTAAGGGGTGGAATTTGGGTGACCACATTGGGTTCGAGTTGGGTGAGGGGCAGACTGGGGAAGTACACTTTGCCTTTGCTCCTGAAGTTTTCCTGTCTTGGAACCTTAAGCAAAAGTATTGTACAGAGCAGGAAGGTGCAGGTATGGTTGGGTGCGCATCCTAGAACAATAACATTTTGCAGGTTAAGGTTTGGCTGGTT
Source organism: Xenopus tropicalis (assembly GCF_000004195.4). Classification (NCBI taxonomy): domain Eukaryota; kingdom Metazoa; phylum Chordata; class Amphibia; order Anura; family Pipidae; genus Xenopus; species Xenopus tropicalis. The sequence continues at coordinate 160,559,378 of NC_030678.2, read as the reverse complement.
AGGGTCGAGTGTGGATTATGTTTTTCCTGACCCACACATCACTGATGTCTTTGAGTGTACAGTTACAGGAACTGACCAGCAGGTGGCGCTGGTGCAAAAGTGCTTAGAAAAGCAACCTGCACAAATCTACATAAATTTTGTTTCACTGCCTATGCAGCTACCTTAGGGCACAGGTAGGAGGAGGTAAATGTCTCATTCATTTCCTACGATATAGATACTGAATCTTTTTTAGCCCTTTTTAACTGGTTCTTTTGCCGCAACTTTCCTTATCACCCTCAACAGCCATTCTTAACTGGCTTTCTGATTATAACCTCATTACGCTACTCTGGGGAAACCTCTACCCTGGGGGAATGGCACATAGAGACTTTGGGCATTTTGCCCACAATGTTTTTCAGTTGCCCAGAAGCCGGTTGAAAAAGAAGACAAATTGAATCAAAGACAAAACAGGAACAAGTACAACTTTGCTCTTAGCCTTACAGAGAGAAACAAGATCCATGTCAGCACATTCATTCTATTGTATTAAGCACAATTATCTTGGATAAATCCAATCATATAGTGACGGTTAAATGCTAAGACCCTCTGCACAGTCGGGAAATCAAGTCGCACTGCCGTGGCTAGTCTCTGTCTGGGTGCATCTCCTCATAAAACATCATTAAGACTAGACAATTAGTCACTTAATTACCAAGAAATAAACCACTTCAATCATGCACACAAAGTCACTATGGGGGCTATTATTGAAAGCTGAGATTTTTCATTTGTTGGTTGGCAATGAGAAGGGAATGCTCTGGCAGTCTCTGAGGCTGCTGAGTTATCCATTTTTGTTTCATTATATCCATTAAGATCACTTATAACTATTGACTCTTGTTAACCTTTTCAGTGAATCAAATGAAAATTCCGTACAGTACGAGACATTACTCAACGAGACGTTGCCCCTACTCAGAGCAAGAGGAAATCCTTCTTTTTTTGTTGAATTTTTTTCCGGCAGGTTTACAGTGAAGTCGGTTTAAAGTGATACCATCCTGCTTTTATATTTACAGTGTAGCAAAGATTCTGTTATGAATCTAGGCTTGTTTATCAATTATTTATTGGTAAAAATGTAATATTTTTTCTATTGCAATAAAAAAGTTGATTAAAACCATGAAAATAAAGAAGACCACTAATACCTTGAATATTGTACTCATAATATTTAATGGGTTGACAAGCTTGAAAAAAAACTTGGATAAATAAGGGTTGATTCACTAAAGTGCGTTAAAACGAGCGCTATTTATAGCATGCGTTAAAAATGTTATCGCGTCTAATTTTTCACGTCTTAACGCACAATTCACTAAAAGCATACTTGCGTTAATTTAGACACAATGCTGTTTGCGTTATTTAAGTCTCGAAGACTATTTTCGTGCGGTATTTGACGCAACGCACGCTAATTAAAGCAGCGTGCTACTTGTCGCGCGCACGTCATATTAGCCATACACACCATTACGTTCCTAAAACGACTGTTTTTTCAAATGACCATTTCCCTGCAAACTGGCGGCTGCATCACTCTGGGGCCAACACAGACTTGAATAAATCCCACTGCAAAGTCCATATTGTGTTGCCAAAAGCTCATGAACTGTACTTTTCTATAATAACCGCCTGCCCCAAGTAGGGGTTAATTTTTGCACAGACTAATGCGATATTTAGTGTGTCTAAGGGGCTGATTTACTTACCCACGAACGGGTCGAATGGAGTCCGATTGCGTTTTTTTCGTAATGATCGGTACTTTGCGATTTTTTCGTATGTTTTGCGATTTTTTCGGATTCTTTACGAATTTTTCGGATCCAATATGATTTTTGCGTAAAAACGCGAGTTTTCCTATCCATTCCGAAAGTTGCGTAAAAAGTTGCGCATTTTGCGTAGCGTTAAAACTTACGCGAAAAATGCGCAACTTTTCGCGTAAGTTTTAACGCTACGCAAAATGCGCAACTTTTCGCGTAAGTTTTAACGCTACGCAAAATGCGCAACTTTTTACGCAACTTTCGTAATGGATACGAAAAACTCGCGTTTTTACGCAAAAATCGTATTGGATCCGAAAAATTCGTACAGAATCCGAAAAAATCGCAAAACATACGAAAAAGTCGCAAAATATTCGTTTTCAAGTCGGAACTTTTCCAATTCGGGTCGGATTCGTGGGTTAGTAAATCAGCCCCTAAGTGTTTGTGAATCATGCGTTAGTATTATCTCTGCGCGAGGTAAATTTAACGCATGCGGTAGCGCGAAATTTAATGCACGAGATATCTGGCTTAGCGCATGCGATAATACTTTAGCCAATCGTGCGTTTTTTTGCGTGCCAATTTTAAAGCAAAAAAGCATGCGATAAGCGTTATCGCACCTTAGTGAATCAACCCTATAGTCTTCATTTAGCCTAGGGCAGCTCCCATTGACTTCTACATGGCCATGCAAGCTTTTAGATGGCAAAGTTTTACATTCGAGTTTTTTTTCACTTAATAAGTATAAAAAATTTTGGCTTTCAAAACCATAATTCAAATGCAAGAAATAATGTGAAAAAATGCGGGAAAAATAAAACATGAGCGTTAATAAATCATCCCCGAGGTGTTTAAAGGGGTTATTGTTCTTGCTGAGTGATCTGCCATACTCCCCATCACAACAGATTTATATTGATGTTTCACGTTCAATTCAGGACTCACCAATACTAGGGCCCACCAGTACCTTCCCCGGTTTCCCGACAGGCCAGTGCCAACCCTATGGCTGCCCTTCGCTTTGCTAAGAAAAGTATATGCCCTTAAAATCCTATACAAGAGCTGCGAAAATTCAGAAACGGCTTTAACCATAAATATGTACTAGATTGCTGGGTAACCAAAGGTTAGATTGGGAATCAGATTGACAATCAACTTAGTCAACCTCATCAATCTTTTTAATGCATCTATTGAACAATGTTAATTGTAAACCAAATTATATGGTAAATAATTAGCTATTTCCAGTGTCATGGTGGTCACTCTGTTAGTCATTCCCATCGTAATTGTCCCTGATATTATTATTAACATTTATTTATAAAGCGCCAACATATCCCGCAGCGCTGTACAATAAGTGGGTTTCATACATTGGACATACAGAGTAACATGTAAAGCAATCAGTAACCGATACAAGAGGTGAAGAGAGCCCTGCCCAAAAGAGCTTACAATCTACAAGGAACAGATATGTCAAAAGGCACACACAGTACCTTATGTGTGGATGTGAATTGTGAGCAAATGCTAGTGATTGTGTAACTTCTGCCACAGCCATATAATGGCATGTCATTTGAGAAAATATCAAACCAGCTAAATGTATTACAGTAACCTGAATGTCCAGTACCCAATGCATTTTTAATATTGTGGCCACTTTAAAGTTACTCAAGGCCAAAAAAGAACATTTCCTACCGTAAGATTTAATAACATGGATTATGTAGAAATCCGGTGTTTGTGGCTCCCTAGTACAATTGGCTGGGATAAATACCAACCTGATATTGGAAAAATGCAACTTGGGTGGGGAAGCAGGGCACCTGTCAAGGAATAGGAGAAGCTTGCATTGCCAATGCCTGATGCACTTATCCAAGGCCTGCATCTGCTCTTTATAGAATTCAGGTTTTTGTCTGACATTTTTAAACAATGGGCCTTTATTGACTTGCCAATTAGAGTGAGCTTCAGTCTTTCGCTGCTATCAGCATTTATTGTTAACAAAACAGTAAGTAGCAGCTTTACTGAGCTTTCCTACATGGCAGCCTTCTCCCCCGGAGCAGAAGGTTTTCCCTGGAAAGATGCCGAAATACAAAACAGTTCCTTGTGTGCCAGAGTTTATATAAACACTTTGACCCTCTCCGCAAACAGCTTTGGGCACTACGGTGTGGCCCTTCTTAAAACTGTCCATTTCATACAGTGTCAGTACCAAGTCTTGTAATAATGTGTATTGGGTTATTTCTCAACATGATGCCATTAAGGGCAATAACACATCGTATTTTGTCCCCGACTGAAACTCATGGCAACAAAATGCCCACAAATTTTCTTTCAGTTGCAGATCATTTAAATCGCCATAGGTATGTCAGGAAAACTCCCTTTTAACCCTAGCTTTAGATAGACAAAAGAAAGACAATGGAATGCAATCATGACCAAACCTGTACTACAGGGATCCCCAATCTTTCTTACTCATGACCCACAACACAAGCACCATAAAAGTTCATGGAGGAGCCAAATAAGGGCTGTGATTGGCTATTAGGGGCCTCTATGCACCCTATCAGCTTACAGGGGCTTTATTTGGTAGGAAATCTTGTTTTTATTCAACCAAAACTTGCCCCCAAGTCAGGAATTCAAAAATAACTCCCTGGTTTGGGGGCACTGAGAGCAACATCCAAGGGGTTGGTGAGCAACATGTTGCCCCTGAGCCACTGATTGGGGATCACTGCTGTACTGGAATGACATGAATGGCTAATATCCAGTGACATCCTTGGCTCATTGGTAGTAGTAGTAAATATATGTATCCTATTATGACAGCGTATAACTTATGTTCTACTTTGCAGTCCAGCATTTAAACAGGTCTACTCTAGTTCATAACAAAGTCACAAGTAAAGATATTTGTAATTTAGTCTACTGGTAAATAAAGGGATGACAAATAAGCAATCTAATTTCACATTGATTGAGAAACCCTATCAATATTCCTGCATTTCGGATCTATATTGTCTTACTGTAATGTCTAGAAAATCCTTAAGTTTGTACTTAAACAGGCATTAAACCCTAAAAATGAATATGGCTAGAAATGCCATATTTTATATACTGAACTTACTGCACCGGCCTAAAGGTTCAGCATTTCTATAGTAGCAATGATCCAGTCCTCCAAAGTTGTCACTTGTCACAAGTTGTCAGTGACACTGAACATGCTCAGTGCACTCTGGGCAGCTGTTGAGAAGCTGAGTTTAGGGGTCGTAGAAAATTATCAAGCAGAAAATGAGGTTGGTCTGTCATATAAGCTGATGTTACAGGCTGATTAGTACATTCTGATGCTAATTGTACTGGTTTCTGAGTTGCCATGTAATGTGAATATGAATATTACTTACTAATCAACATTATATAGGGACATTTATATTCTATATATACAGGATAGTGTGAGTGGGTCCCTAAGCTCAGGTAAGTGACAGCAGCACAGAGTATGGGCAGGGAATCAGCAGAAAAGCAGATGGGGGGCTACTGGTGCATTTTTGGGGGCACAAATCTTCCCGGCTGTGGGTGCCTTGGGCTGGTACATGAGCCTAAAACTTAATGTCCAACCTACTTCTTTGATAAGCTTTAGTTCTCCTTTAATATATATAATATTCCCCTACCCCATCACTTCTGAAGCCTTAGACCAGAGAAGATGCTGTTAATGTGCATCTATTAACCTTTAAACTGAGAGCGGCCTTGCCTTCATGGCTAAGTGTAATGTATTTACAGAAGGTGGATTATTCAAGCATTTTATTTATTTATGCTGACGCTATACTTTTGTTTACTTCTTTCCTTTTAGAGGCAGCCTTGGCAGATTGTTTCTTTTTTAGTTTATTTTCTCAATTATCTTTTTGCTTGAAGACAAAAACTTTTCACTCGTAGACATAGTGACACTTTCAGGTCATGCATTTTCTTCCATATAGAGTGATTTTCATTATATTATATCACAGTGTCTTTCTCATTATATTGCAGATTCTCTGTACTTTCCGAGCACAATGGGAGATTTGACCTTGTTGCGGAATACGACATTATTCTTCCATCTCATCTGTGAGTGACAACACATCCGACACTGAGCTGCATATGAAGCAACTACAAGCTGTGGCTTTCCAGCTGTTTGTGCTGTACAACTGTCAGTATCCTTACTTGTCTGTTTTCAGTGCTGACTAACTGCACCCCTCATTCACAGGGGTCCCTTTTACCAACTTCCACTAAGGTGGCCTCCATTCCTTAGGGTCCTGGCCTTTAGTTACTGAGTCCTTTTGCCACAGACTCCTACTGAGTCTTCCTCCCTTGGGCTCTCAAGCAACTGATTACCCCTGATTAAAGTGGAGTCCAGAGAGGAAGAATTATGGGATTCCCTCCCTTTGCTAGACAAGGGAATACTTACAACTGCTCTGGGTCAAAAGGAACATATCCCTCTCACAGTCCATACAAGGTTGTGCCCTACTGGGTTGTATAGGGTTTTCCAACATGGTAAAATAGCAGCGATCTATGACGGGCGATTAAGTCGCTCCATGGGTGCTTGCCCTTGGACTGTACCAGAGGAAGAGGTCCAAAGTATATAGTGCTATGCATCCCTAAATTAATTACACTGAGGTTGCACCCGCTTACATCCCCTACATCAGTGATCCCCAACCAGTGGCTCAAGGGCAACATGTTGCTCACCAACACCTTGGATGTTGCTCTCAGTGGACTTAAAGTAGGTGCTCATTTTTATGTTTTTGTTTGGTACACACACAGTTTTAATCCAATCAGAGCCTCCTGCAGGCCAGCAGACCACATGGGGCCACCAAATAGCCAATCACAGCCCTTATTTGACATCCCCAAAGAACTTTTTTCATGTCTGTGTGGCTCACCAACACTTTTTACATCTGAATGTGGCTCACGTGTAAAAAACGTTGGTTAAATTATCATTTAATTTATCTAAACGGCAGATTTATCAATGCTGAAACTGTAATTTTTTTACCTTGGCATCTAAAAGCTTACAAGGTGATGTAAAAGTCAATGGGAGCTGCCTTTGGCAAAATGTAAACTGTTTATTCTATTCAAGTTTTTCTTTTTTTTTTGAGCTTGTAAATTCACAAATTCGAGGTATTCGCGTTTTTTCCAAAACTGTATTCAAACATGTATTTTTTAATCAGATTTTTTTTTATTCATTGTGAGTTTAAAACCTAAAAAAATAGAATTGTTGGCCTCACAATTACTTTTTTTGTTCTCCCTAACTATGAAGATGTCTCTGAATCGGCCCTCTGTGTTGGCATTGCCCAAGTCTTGTCTTGACCTGGTTACTTACAACTCACACAGCCCACCTTTAGCATCATCTCCTAATCAGCTTGTCGGCCTTTTGGCTAAGATCAAGTGTAGTATCTGTTCTTATCAGTTTCAGATCAGATAATTACTACTTGTGACGAAGCGGGGAGCTTGATGAAAGCGGAGAAGCTGTGTTCCCATTAGGGAAGAGCTGCCGACCTTTTTGTCGGGGGCTTCGCATATGCTTATTATGCCTAATCATGCTCTACATTTTTATTTTTGAAACTGCCCAGCTGCCATTTTACATAATCAGCTATCATATTGGCCTATAAAGCATAATTATGGAAAAGATACGTGGCCTTGTTAATGGGTAAAAATCTAATCTTAGGTTGAACCCCTCATGTGAGAATAAACAATATTTTAGATATTATTCACATAAGATGAGTTATGCTCATGCTGTGGCTATTTTTTTTTTTGCATTACTGGATTAGCAAATTACTATTCTATGCAATATGGTAACACATCATATATACAGCATATAATAGGATATATTACCATATTACCTGGATATTGGGATGTACAGCTGCTCTAGTAATGTGCATCTTATTTAAAGGGATTCTGTCGTGATTTTTTTGGTATACTTTTTATATCTAAATTACACTGTCTACATAGCAAATAATGAACTCTTCCATACAAATTTTTATTCTTGAACCAACAAATGTATTGTTTTTAGCTGTAATATTGGTGTGTAGGCACCATCTCAGTGCATTGTGCCTGAGTCTGAGCTTTCAGAAGGAGCCAGCGCTACACATTAGAACTGCTTTCAGCTAACCTATTGCTTCTCCTACTCCCATGTAACTGGAGGAGTCCCAAGCCTGACTTGGATTTCTTACTATTGAGTGCTATTCTGATACCTACTGGGAGCTGCTATCTTGCTCCCTTCTCATTGTTCTGCTGATCGGCTGCTGGGGGGGGGGGATATCACTCCAACTTGCAGCGCAGCAGTAAAGTGTGCCTGAGTCTGAGCTTTCAGAAGGAGCCAGTGCTACACATTAGAACTGCTTTCAGCTAACCTATTGTTTCTCCTACTCCCATGTAACTGGAGGAGTCCCAAGTCGGACTTGGATTTCTTACTATTGAGTGCTATTCTGATACCTACTGGGAGCTGCTATCTTGCTCCCTTCCCATTGTTCTGCTGATTATCTTGTGGGGGGAGGGGGGATATCACTCCAACTTGCAGTGCAGCATGTTTTTTTTTTTTAAATCCCATCAGTTAATAGAGCTTCTCCAGTAGAATCCTGCATTGTAATCTGGTTTTCAAAAACGCAGTTTTTTTTATATTTAATTTTGAAATTTCACATGGAGTTAACCATGTTCTTCATTTCCCATGGTGCCAAAGCCATGTGACCTGTGCTCTGATAAACTTCAGTGGCACTTTACTGCTGTGCTGCAAGTTGGAGTGATATCTCCCCTCTCAGCAGCCAATCAGCAGAACAATGGGAAGGGAGCAAGATAGTAGAGTAAATTGTTAAATGGTAGAGTGAGTTATTTGCTATGTAAACAGTGTAATTTAGGGCTCTGGTACACGGTGAGATTAGTCGCCCACGGTTTCCTCTCAAGGCAACTTCCGCGATTTCGGGAAAATCGCGGGGCCGCGTATGCCGTCCCACTGGCGATTTTCATTTTCCGGTCGGATGGCATTTCGGGGAGATTAGTTGCCCGCGACAAGGGAGATTTGTCTCGGGCGACTAGTCTCCCCGTGTTCCAGAGCCCTGAGAAATAAAAAGTATACCATAACAATCATAACAGTATCCCTGTCTGCCTTTGGAAAACTGATCAAAGCTAATTTTTGGATAAGGTCTGGCTACCAGCTAATCTACTGACATCCTACAGTGCAAAGTAGAGGTGCATAATGCAATGGCAAACACTTGCTTTTGAAATTTGATGTCCCCTGTAGAATGTTTGCAGCAGCTGCAATCTCGCTGGAAAACAGACTGTCCATATCTCTACTAACTGCTTCACCAAGTGCAAAAGGATAAGCACATATGTATCGTGCCAGCTTCCCACCTATTAAAAACCTGTTATCTGACACCAGCCAGAGTATAAAAACTAAATGATAGGAGCTGTTGGAGAGTAGTGGATTGGCGTATTTGTTTAGAGAGCAGCACTCAGTAGTGCAATGTGTGAGCATGGGGTGAGCACAAACGCAGATACCATCTGTCTGCCCCTGGGATGTTCTGCAACAAGCTCTCCAGATGTTAGGTAACATCTCACAGCATCTCTGACAGCTTCATGCTGAAGATTTCACTACTAAATTAGCTGTAGGGCTATAGGCTTGATATTCCTGGTCTGTACCGTACCCTCTCCAGCAAGTACTGTATGTGTGCAAACAGTCACATCTAGCGTGTCTGGGTAACCCAGTCTGGGTGATCATGTCTTGCTCAATTATCTGGTTGAGACACAGTTATTATTATCCTCTATTTATATGGCAGTGACATGTTACAGAGGTTGCTCTTTATGCACATCAGTCTGGTGAAGCTCATGTTTCTTACACAAGGTCATTGTCACATGCACACAATACACGCACTAGGGTCAGTTTCATCACAAGCCATATAAACTGGCTGTATGTTTTGGAAGTGAGGATGGAAAACCCAGAAACAGACATAGAAAGAACATACGACTTGGGGAACCCTATGTGGTGGTATACAAATGACCTGTAGGTGTCACTGTGTTGAAGAGTTATGCTATATATATTTCTATATTGCTGTCAGTGATAGAGTGGACATTCCTGCTTGAGATGTAACGGCTGCCTAAATGTCAGGCTTACCGGGTAGGATCAGGAGTGTAGATAGAGAGACCCACGAGCGCCCCACACAGCCCCAAGCTCACCTGAGGATGGTACAGGGAGCTGAGGGAGTGACGAGTAACCGGTGAGGCCAGAAACAAGGTACACAGGGATGAGGCGAAGGCTTGGTCAGGCAGATCCGGGTCGAGTCAGGCAGCAGAGGTTCTTAAGCGGTTAACAGGCCAGGAACAGAGAGAGAAGTCGGAAGGTCAAAAGCTGAGCAAGGTCAAACCGAGGTATCTGGGTACAGGAACAGGCTAGGTATCTTGGGAGTGGACCGTGATAACCAGGCACTGATAGGCATTGTAACCAGCCTTATATAGCCCAGGGGGGAAGCATCAAGATGCGCGCAATGCACATGACGTGCGTCAAGACGCATGCCGCATAAACGCTATACGTGCGCGTAAGTTTGCCGTACATGCTCACAAAAAGTCGGCGCGTATGCGCGCGACCCGTCTCAATGGATGCGCACACATAACGAGGCGCGAGAATACGCACAATGCGACGCGACGTTCAGGTCGCGACACGCACTGAGCGCCGAAAATCACGCCGACGGCAAACTGAGCAGCGAACACGGTAAGTATCCTTACACTAAAGCTGTTAATAAAGCACTGTTACACCATGCTCATGTCTCGACTACAAAAACACGACACCCTATTTATCTAAATTCAATTTTGTTTTAGAGTTTTTTTCTACTATGGACAAACTCACAATTTAAAAAACTCAAATATTTGCTTATTTATGAAAAAAAAATCCAAATATAGAAAACTCGATTGAATAAAATCATAAAAAAGATTGAATACCTTGAAGGTGGAGTTTCTAAGCTCAAAACAAACTGAAAAACAGTTTTAAACATAAATTGAGAACAAATATGAAAGTTTGAACAGAATGCATATTTCTTGTTATAGATAGCTTCACAAAAGTCCAATGACAATAAAACACCATGGAGGTTATCTACTCACCTTTATTTATTGGGCTGTATTGAGTTAAGTTAGCTCAGTCTCAATTGCACCCCGTGCTTTACTGCTAATGCTCCTCCATTACATTTTACCATGTCCATGATCTACCTCGACAAAGCCCAGATCAACCCAGGGTTGAACTGGGCCAGTAGGACACCAGTAAAAAATCTGGAAGGCCCCACTGACCCAGACCCAATCCAAAGCACTGGGGCTCACCCACTGAACTCTATCCCCTGATTGTGGAAAATCATGGTGGGCAGTCTGTGGGGCCCCTGGGGTGGCAGCTCCACCCAGTCTGACGCTGGCTCCACCATAACCCTTTCTTAATCTGTCTTGGAGATATTTTACACTTCAAACTTTTCTCCATCATTGATGCTTTATAAATAAGCTGCTTTATTCCTGCAAAAAAACAAGCTAATGAGATATCTTTAAAGAATTTGTTGTAATGAAAGACTCTTCAGTGTAGAACTGTCTTTCATTTCATATGGGGGTCACTAGCAATCAACTAATTGTCTTAACCTCTAGAGTTCATTGACCTTCTCTTTCAGACCTTGACTAAGACAAGGACAGGGGGAAATCAGATTTCCCAGGCTAAGCACTCCTGCCGAGAGAGCAGAAAACAATAACCTGTGTAAGACTTGGCAAGGAACATACAGGAAAGGAACATGTCAAACAAATGGCATCTTAACTTGTTTGTATTGATTTCTCACTAAGCTACAATATCTTCTGTGCTTCAGAACAATACATTTGACAAAACTTCAGCTTTCCCAGCTGTTCTTATTGCAGGGCTGGGGAACTTACATTTATGAGGAACGTCTTGTTTCTTTATTACTGGATAAAACTGGGCACACACTGGAGAATACTCTTGTCTGGGGATATAGTCAGATAAGTGGAACTTTGCCATCTTTGGTCATGTGGGTTGGCCAAGTGGGTTGATCTAAATGTTCTGGGCCAGTATTTACATACAGAGTTAGCACTTTCAGTGTCGGACTGGGAACCCAGGGCCCACCAATAAACCTTAGAGCCTAGTCCCGCTTTTCAAAATATTTTTCCTCCTTTCCTCACCCAACCTCTTTATTCTCCTAGTCTCTTTTATTTACATGCTAGCATTTATCCTTTCATCTATTTATCCTCTTTTTTCCTATTCAGAAATAGGGAATGGCCATGAATCAGGCCAAATGCTCAGGAGCAGGAGGGGCCACTGACCCCTGGGTCCACTGGGAATTTTCCTGGTATCCTGGTGGGCCAGTCATAAACACACCATACTATATTTAAAATCCACCTTTTTACATTTATTGATAAAACTCACTCTCAATGCAAAAAATCATATACATTTACCTGTATTTTGCCAATAAAATATTCAGTCCTATATTTACAGTTCTTTCTAGATATACAATCAGGTTCAGTCAATAAACCCCAGAGTTACATTACAGGTATATAAGTACACATAGAGGACACATTGGATATTCATACAGAATATAAGGCTCTATAGTATAGAGTAAATGTACGTAATTATAATAATGAAATCACATTGGGATCCTTATTCTGCCCAATATAATTCTCTTATGTTGAGTATCTGAAGTGTATTACACACTGACCTATGTGCTATAAATGCCCTTAATATTTTTATTGAGCATATAAAATATATTGAGCTGCCATATACATATACCAATGACCCCAATAACCTGTTAGCCCCAATATTTTTCTAAATCAATATTTTCAATTACGCTAATGACTTATGACAGCATATGACATCACAATGGAAACAAATTCAAAATATACATGCAATTAGCTACTGATCACAACCACTGGCCAATGTGGTCCAACAGAATTTTCCAGCCTAAGCAGATAAGATGATTAGTGGGGGTTAATGTTCTAGCCCCTTACAGCCTTTGTCCTGCTGATGTCCCCTCCAACACACTTGTACAAACAAATAGTTCTGTTTCATATTCTTCATTTGGAGGTTGGAATTTTATGGTCGATATTATTTTTATGAGTTGTCTTTCTTTTATGACCAGCTCCAGTTCATCTTGTAGCCTGCCAATCAAGCCAACGTCTGTTTTTCTAGAGTAAGTGGGGGTCATTATGGTTTAATTCCAAGAAATATAAAAAATATCACTTTTAACAAGTTGAGAGAACTCAATAAAAATGCTTGGGAAAATTAGAAATTGAATTGCTTTTGAAATGAATCAATTTTATGGATTATAAATTCAAAAGTGTATTACCTATCACTTACCCCACTGTATTCCTAATATATCTGATATCCTGTACCACTTTCTGTGTAATCCAACCCACGTTTAGTTTTGTCTTTGGCATATTCTCAAATGTATTCAATAAATAAAGACACCTCATTTATCAACACTGGGCAAATTTGCCCATGGGCAGTAACCTTTGGCAACCAATCAACTTGTTGTATTCATTCTTCTACCTGCAGTTGGCAGAAAAAAAGACAACTCAATAAATGAATGAGTGGGAACTCAATGTGACCAGCAAGCCCATAATTATTTTATCCTAATAATTTTAATAGTATCAGTGTGGATGATTTCTTGGAATTGGAAAAAAAAGACAGTCACTGATTGGTTGCGATGGGTTACTGTCTATGGGCTAATTTGCCCAGTGTTGATAAATGAGCCCTCTTGTGTAGTGCTTATGCCAGAACTTTCCATGTGAATAGACCATCAGATAACTAGAAGAGACCATCTTCACCCATACTGTCCCATAAGAGCATCTAACACAGGTTCACTCAGTTTGCAGAATAAAAGCTGTTTCTGCATTTCATGACCATAAAATATTTCTTTCTATTCCTCTGTGCTCTTATTTTTGTGAGATACCAACACAATTCTTCTTTATGGTGTTTGCTTGAGGGTCTTTTTGGATGTTCTGCCTTAAAATCACAGCTTGGCCATTATGCTTAATGACCTGTATTGGACACAATGCCATTACCTGATGACAAATAAGCCGGTACTTTTGCCCTTGGTTATTTAGTGCCATTTGGAATAGTAATGTGTTGGGAATGGAGAGGAATTGCCTAGCAAATCAGCACGCAGATGGTGCCCAGAATGCATCTACACAAAACCTGTAGGATAAATGTTCCCTGAACTGTGTTGCAGACAGTGTGTTTCCATGGTAATCACTGAGTATTAAATTGACCTAACAACGGTGTAGCCAAGTCGCTTAATTTCAGCACTAGCTCTCTCTTCCCATGCAGCCAGCAGTTATAAAGCATCAGTTTTATTCTTCTCGTTAAATAAATTCTCTTTTGTCAGTCGGTTTAATGCACTTTGGGCGCAACCCTTATGATATATTGTTATTTTGCGTCTCACTGGCAGGTATATCAACTCATAAAATGTAATGATTCTCTTATTTGACTTTAAAAGAAAGTGAATATTATCCAGAAGAAGGTTTACCTGCAAAATCATAAGGTTGTTTGTACTGGACCCAATGCACTAAGAATGGCGCCCATAGATTGCCCTCTGGGGATTGATGGGGATAAGGAACCGGCTTGTGAAGGTGTGGACTTCAGCCAGAAGCAGTCAGAAGCAGCCAGAAGCAGTCAGAAGCAGCCAGAAGCAGTCACAAGCAGCCAGAAGCAGTCACAAGCAGCCAGAAGCAGTCACAAGCAGCCAGAAGCAGTCAGAAGCAATCCTCTATTGATGTGACTCTTTTTGGAAGTGGTTAGGATCCCACGTAACCTTCCATAAATGTTCATAAGGAGAGGGAGGAGTCTAGTAGGGTTATGTAATAAAAGGCACAGAGTTTGCCCAGGAGGTAGGTAGGTAAAATTCACAGGTCACCTGTTTAAAAGCAAACATATTATTGGTTGTTATGGGTTGCTGCTCCTGGGCAAACTTAGTGCCTTTTATTACATATGGGGGCTGATCATTATCTGATATTTGGATGGTTTTCATTGATGGGGGTGGCTGTGTATGTTCAGATCCTGGGGTAAGTAAGCCTCAAAGAGGTACACATCAGGCTATCGAACCCTATAGGAGTCATATACAAAGGAACCCACAAGTGTAAGTACATTAAAATGAAAGCAATGGAAAGGTCAATTTAATAAGATTCATTAAGGGGTTGTCAATGTGCCCATCCTGCCTCTTTATATTAATGGTGCACAACTGCGCCCATTGCCATGGGGGAACCCCGGAGCTGCCTCCACTCCAGATCTCGCAGTTACTCCAGGACTTGCTCCCAGTGAATCCAATGCAAACAGCATTTTGAACTTGCATTTCAGAAGTAACGGAACCCCCCCCCCCCAACTCTGGAAATGCTAAACACAACTTGCCCCCATTTTATAACAAAAAGCAAGCACAATTGCAACTGTTTTACTGTTTTGACACATCAAGTGCAATTGCGGCAGATTCTGGATTTATGGGAAAAAGTCCAATATTGCTCTTTGCACACTGCTCTTGCGTTCGTAAATGACTCTTTATAAGCGGGGCTAGGGTTACCAGATAGCATTGTTACTTGCACAGCAAGGGGTAAATCCATCACCTGTAAGTACTGCAAAGTACAGTCCACAGACAAGCAGATTGCATTTCCTTTATTTTAATTGCCTCATGGTGGGTTGATTACAGGTTGAAGTGGGGAACCTACAAGGCTTTACAATTCTGCATAGAGTTGGGTATATATTGTAATGCTTACTGCATTTCACCATAGTAACATGGTAGCACAGGTAGGAGAAGCGTTTATCCAGAAAGCCCTGAATTACGGAAAGGCCATCTCAGGCTCCTTTTTATTTAAATACTCCAAATTTTTAAAAAAATGAATTCCTATTTCTCTGTAATAATAAAACAGTACCTGTACTTGATCCCAACTAAGATATAATTACCCCTTATTGGGGGCAGAACAGCCCTATTGGGTTTATTTAATGGTTAAATGATTCCCTTTTCTCTGTAATAATAAAACAGTACCTGTACTTGATCCCAACTAAGATATAATTACCCCTTATTGGGGCAGAACAGCCCTATTGGGTTTATTTAATGGTTAAATGATTCCCTTTTCTCTGTAATAATAAAACAGTACCTGTACTTGATCCCAACTAAGATATAATTACCCCTTATTGGGGGCAGAACAGCCCTATTGGGTTTATTTAATGGTTAAATGATTCCCTTTTCTCTGTAATAATAAAACAGTACCTGTACTTTATCCCAGCTAAGATATAATTACCCCTTATTGGGGGCAAAACAGCCCTATTGGGTTTATTTAATGGTTAAATGATTCCCTTTTCTCTGTAATAATAAAACAGTACCTGTACTTGATCCCAACTAAGATATAATTACCCCTTATTGGGGGCAGAACAGCCCTATTGGGTTTATTTAATGGTTAAATGATTCCCTTTTCTCTGTAATAATAAAACAGTACCTGTACTTGATCCCAACTAAGATATAATTACCCCTTATTGGGGGCAGAACAGCCCTATTGGGTTTATTCAATGTTTAAGTGATTTTTATCAGACTTAAGTTATGGAGATCCAAATTATGGAAAGATCCCTTATCCAGAAAACCCCAGATACCGAGCATTCTGGATAACAGGTTCCATACCTGTAACTATACTCACTAGTATTCTCCTGCTTTTAGGTCTCCTCCACAGTCTCCCTTCTCTGTTTCTTTTCATATTACAAGAAGCTCAGCAATTTTATCGCTTTGTTTATTTATTTATTTTTGGTTTTCCAGTTATTTTATTTTGACTGTCAGCTAGGATCCCAGTATATAGTCATTTTATTAGAAGTAATATTTTACCAAAAAAGCGCTGAATTAAGGCATTATCCCAATCTTCCAGGAGAGACCCAGCCAACTTAATTAGATTCATATCATCTACTTTCAACGAGCCTTGATTATTACATTGCCATCCCTAAATCCCATTCAGCTTCCATGCTATGAGTTGTGTAATCCTTCATTTTCATTTCCGCTCTAGAAAAAAGCAAAAGTAGATTTTGGTCTATTGTGGTCTTTCTACCTTTCATACAGGCCTGGTTCTGATATTTCATTCTATGGAAGGGGTGCCATCATGCCATTAATGGCACAGAACTGGTCGTTTAGGTGAAATGTGCAATGTGCGCAATATTATCATGTATCTAGTAGAATTAAGTCTAAGGCAACTGGACTTTCTAAGTTTTTTTCTCAAGTCCAGTTGCTTTAGACTTAATTCTATTAGATACTGTATATCATGACCTGGATCAATGACAATTTTCATAGACAATATCAGCATGCTTCCAGCTGGAAACATCTTCATGGGCATAAGGGAAAATGGAAACTAAACCTCTTTCCACCACATTTTAACTATCTGTGCCCCCACTCACCCACCCACTCCTGAATCAAACTAAAAGCACTCCCAAAAGGCAGACCTGCTCCCTCTACATACATGTACCATGTTTTCTGTCAGAATGCAGCTTTCTTTTCCACAATTCCAGCAATAGCGCTTGCATTTTTTTGTACAACTGTGCTGAAAATTTTGCTTTAGCTCAGGGTTCCCCTGTTTCCTCTGTCATGGGAATTGGCACAGGAAGCGGGACAGACTCACCGGCACCAAGCACCACTATAGGAAAATGCAAGCAGCTGGTGGTAAATGAGTCCTCTTATCTGGGAAAATATATATTTTTTTAAGTATCCAAAAGATATTGAAACCTAGGAGTTACTTAGAATGAAATTGAAAGAAGTTTGGATCAGCCCCACTTTCTGCTCGAAAGAGCAGATCAGACAGAGATCATTTCGTTCAATTTCTGCTGCCAGCTTTAGCCACGAGAGGTGATGACTGGGGCAGTAACTGCTGTAACTGTGGGGTATCTGAAGGTTAAAGATTTAAGGATAAAATATATAAAGGCAGACATCTCAGACAATGCAGTTGCTTTATTGAAGTGGACATTACATCGTACTTGCTTTTTGCAACTTGTGCCTAGTGCCGACTGTGCATAACTTAGGGTGAACAGCACAGTGTACAGTACATAGAGGTTAATGAGCCCTTAAATTTACACCTGCCTAGAAAAGACCTTACCACCAGGGTTCCCTTCTACACCCACAACAGAATTGCACCCAGTAAACTGTACAATAAAGGTGGCCATACATTATACAAGCTGATCTTTCCCCGATATGGCCACCTAAGGTGGGAGATATCAGGTTAATTTGATCATTTGGCCCTAGATTTGTCTCTAGAATTTCAATGATGGAGATAGGATAGGAGAATTTCAGCCAGATATCGCTGAAATATGGTTGTCCCCATACATGGGCAGATAAGCTGCCAAATTGTTCAAATCCGCAGCTTTACATAAGTTTATAGACAGCCACCATTGGCTCACACATCGACAGGGAAATATGGCACCACAACTTCTGTTGGGCGTCATTAGTTTAAAGATAGCACTTTTACTATCTACACTTATTTTCTATTTTTAGAAGTTTCTGAGATAGCTGCATTTTAAGCCTACTAATGGAAGACTTTTGGCCCAACTGAGTCATCAAACCACGGGTTACCTGAGAATTTCAGCCAGATATCGGTCAAGTAGGGCCATTGGGGGTCCCCATACACGGGCAGATAAGCTGCCAAATTGTACAAATCCACAGCTTTACATAAGTTTATAGACAGCCACCATTGGCTCACACATTGACCGGGAAAATCGGCAACACAACTTCAGTTGGCACCACCCTCTGTTGGGCGTCATTAGTTAAATGAAACACATGCAGTTGTTCATACAGTAAGAATATAATATGGAATTGCCTATCAGTTCAGTCTTTCGAGGGCCATTTGCACAGAGCGCCAGGAAGGGATCTGTATTAAAAAAAATGTGGAGCAGCTGGATACTAACCTTTCTGTTTGGAATTCATGAAGCTGCTGTTGTTAGGCAATATTAGTTCCGAGATTGCTGACTGTGTGACGGCTGACAATACAAAAGCCTGCAGAACAATAAGACTCATGTTGTGTGTAATGGTCCTGTTCTATATCGTCAGCCGGTGCCTGCAAAAGCCACTCTCAAGATTAACAAGAAGCGCTGACTCAAGGGATGAAACTGTCCTTGTGCCTCTTTATAAATTCCTCGTAACGCTGCAACTTGAATATTCAATGACTTTTTTCTTGGCACCGGTTCCTATGGATATTAGCGAGCTGGAAAAACACGAGCAAGCCAATTTATAACTAGAATGCTTTATTGAAATCACGAGGAAAGGATATGAAATGTGAATTTGTTTACTCTGGAGAAGAGGCGCTAGCAAGAACCGGAGATGTATAAATCTGTTGGGCAAAGCTCAGGGGCCTCTTTACTCCCATCCATGTACCAAGAAGCTGCAATTATGGGCTAGGGGCCACCACGACTGCACATTGCCTCATATCTATTTAAAAGCAATTAAGGGGGATATCCATTTGGATAATAGATTGGTGCCATGATTATGGTGAAGAGCTGAACTAAAGCCATATTAACATCTTTTTCAAAACAAATGAAGTTACTATAAGATGCATAAACTGGACTGGGTGTAAAATCGAATACAAATTGATTACTTTGTAATTATACACTTGATGCCCATAGCATACCCTTTATTTCATGGCAGAGCAACTTCGTACCTGTAATAGAATAACATTAGGATCTAAAGGAGGGAGTTTATTAACTACGTTGAATAAAAAAAAGTGGAATTGATCTTAATGTTGAAGACTAAACAACCTGTGGGTCTAAATTCTGACTTGTCTTGCTATTATAAATAAGTCTTTGATGCCCTGATCTTTCTGAAATGTTAAACATTGTATAGTTATCATTCTCTTGTGATTTTAAGGTTCCTCCCCCTAGCTACTGTCTCTCCTATTGGCTCACAAATGTCTAACTGTGATTGGCAGGGTTAGGGTATCCTGCACCTTGTACCTTGCTCAGTCAGCCCTATGATTAAGTGCCCTGGAGCACAACACTTGTACGGCCGTTTTAGGCTCGATTTTGCTTAATAAAGTCTGACATTTTTCTTGGTCTGTCCGTGGGATCTGTGGGTGCCTGATACTCTGTTGATTTGATCCTTCTACTCGAGCTGCAGGTCAGGGGCACAAGCACCCAGACCCCAAGTGGTTACTGGTGAGCTAATCCTCCCATTGTGGCTCACACTAAAAAGTCCTTTTTACATACAGTATATATATGTATATTTCTCTTGTTACAAAATGGCTGCATACGGCCTAGTATTTTGCTCTTGGCACCTTGTCCCTACATCTAAGGTGCAGCTCTTGCAACTCATGGGGAGGGGAATTCATAAATATGTTGGTAAAGGAAAATGCCATAAAAATGTTGTACAGGTATAGGACCCATTATCCAGAATGCTCGGGACCAACGGTATTCCGGATAAGGGGTCTTTCCGTAATTTGGATCTCCATACCTTAAGTCTACTAAAAAATCAATAAAAAATGAATTAAACCCAATAGGATTGTTTTACATCCAATAAGGATTAATTATATCTTAGTCGGGATCAATTACAAGGTACTGTTTTATTATTACAGAGAAAAAGGAAATCAGTTTTAAAATTCTGAATTATTTGATTAAAATGGAGTCTATGGGAGACGGGCTTTCCGTAATTCGGAGCTTTCTGGATAACGGGTTTCTGGATAAGGGATCCCATACCTGTATTTGCACCGACTTATTCACAGATAAACTTTCTGTCATTTTCCTACCTCTACGGACAATTAAAAAAAATGTTGTTAGAAAGTGTGAGTGGCTGGGGAGTAAAGGGGATCTAAACCCAGAAAAATGAAGTGATGTAAACTTACTCGCTTCTCTGAGCACTTTTACAATCTACACGTATTTTCTATTTTTAGAAGTTTCTGAGATAGCTGCATTTTAAGCCTACTAATGGAAGACTCTTGGCCCAACTCATCAAACCACGGGTTACCAGGAAATCCATAGACAATGCTATAGTCATTAACACTCTGGGCCTTTAAAAAGCTATTGAGCTTAAGCCTGCCTAGCACTATTTAATGGTCCTAAAGAGGCTCACTGTGTCTCTGGGCTTCCAAAACTTGTCTCCAAGCCAGAAATTTAAAAATGGCACCTACTGTGAGGCCACTGGGAGCAACATCCAAGGGGGTGGTGAGCAACGTGTTGCCCTTGAGCCACTGGTTGGGGATCACTGCCCATGAATTATGTGCCCACTGGATGATATTTAGTGCCTGTAGGCAGCTGGGAAATTAAAACTAAGTTTTTGATTTATAGGATGATCTACTGGCACTGTGCTTTTACAATATAACTAGTGATGAGTGAATCTGTCCCGTTTCACTACAGTGGAGAAGACGCATGCAACATTCTTTTTGACCCGTGTCATTATTTTTAAGGTTAATGAATATAATAGAGGAAGATCCCAATTGCCTTACCTTGAACCTATATAGAGAGGGTCTAGTAAGTATACAGCACAATATGCAAGATGGGTAAATATTTGGCGTCTCGGATCTTCCTGTTCTAAAGTCCAGCATTCTTTTGGGTTTGTTTGATATTGCTTGAAAGAAAGATGCAGATCAATGAGATGTTGCACGAGTGTCATGGACAATAACACATGGACAATTGGACCTTGTTTATTAATAAGTGACTTTCACCAGAGATGTAGTGGTGAACAGTGAGGATGAACAGGTGGATGTGTGGATGAACAGGTTCTTATTAATCATACTGGATATTATATCAATTATATGTAACTTAGTGATTATTTTGTTCCACCCGGTACCTCCCCATTCCCCTCACCCTAACCCCATACTATTTATTATGTAGAGGTGAGCACCACTTCAGACTGGATAAACGTTGCCTTTCTTTTGTCTACCTTTTTGAGCCAATAAAATCACTTTGTAACAAAAATAAACAGATTAACAGTGTGCTGCCGATACTTGGACATGTATTATTTTTAGGCAGGTGATAATGTTTTGGGACGTGTGCGACATTTTTTTGCTGCAAATCCATGTCTGCCAAATGATTTCACCCATCACTACCTATCATTAATTATAATGAATTCAGTACAATATATAGCTGCTTTTCTATTTTACTTATTAACAGCCTGTATATCTGATCAGTTCCAACATTATGTGCAGTACAACAGGTCCCTGATAGCATCTTCTTTCAGTTTAATTCCCATAACCAATATATACTGTACTGTACATCCCATAATGTCTGCTATGAAACTGTATATCACAATTAATAGACATTGCTGTAGTTCTACTGTATATGGGCTCTACATTAACAGACATCACAGTGCTTTTGTTTCTTTCTTGCTTTGTATCATCTACCCTTATTGTAAATGTTGTCTTCTCTATATACAGTATCTATCAATACCTTTAAACTACTCAATTGCAGCAATGATAAGAATGTCTCAAATACTTGAACCCACAATACGTAATGAGTTCTCTACTTGTCTATTGTTGCCATGGAAATAGTTATAAAATTAAAAATAAATTCTGCATGTGGGTGTAACCTACAAGTTATTCTGATTAATGTTCTCTTCTCTGAGCGTTTGCACAGGAGTCTCCAGGCATCGCAGGGAAATTAATTCCCCCCTACAAAAACTCATAAGGCCACAAATGACACATTAAAAACTCTGTCTTTGTGGTTTCACAGCTATATGTATGCACAAAGCTTAATAAATATGCCATTTGTAATATGATTTCAACTCATATGTAGTTGCAAAACTTTCAATAAAAACACCTTGTTTGGAAGGATCTATGGAATGTGAAGGGGAAAGTTAAGGGGAAGATTATTTATGTTGGTTTTGCCTGACGCATAGCGGATAAAGCTTTAATAGATGGAAGAGGCGGAAGGTGAATCTGGGAGGCTTAGTTGGTTGCAGTAGTCCAGGCAGGACCAGAACTAGGGGTAGGCCAAAGTACTCAGCAGTGGGGGGTGCTGAGCATGTACCTTTTTTGCCTGCCTTGCCCTGGCGTGGCCCATTTGAAGTCACACATGTCAAGCTGTGTGAGAAGAGAACCAAGGGGTGTCTGCCTTGTGCGCCCCCAGCCCTGGCCTAAGAACATATAGGTGAATGTCCCACAATGTCCCAGATACAGCCCCCTGGTCTCAGTTCAAAGGAGAATCTGAGGGGCTGCTTGAAAATTGAGGTGAATCCAACAGGTTCTAAATAACCTGGAGCGGATCTGCTTGGACAATAGGCCAAATCTCTACAAAACATTGTGTATATGCTTTTTGCCAAAAGGCTGGCTCTCAGCTCCCGGGTTTTCCCACACTTATTATTTTAATAATTCTGTGTAAATGGATCATGATTTGTCCTTACTAGAGACCTGCAAGGAACAGACAATTAGGGATTTGGCTGAATCCTATTTTACAAAGATCGGCTGAATTCTGAAACTAGGGATGCACCCAATCCAGGATTCAGGTTTGGGATCTGGCCAAGATTCGGCCTTTTTGATACGATTTGGCCGAATCCATGTTCCTAGCTGAACCGAATCCGAATCCTAAAGATCACGTGACTTTTTGTCATGTAAACACGGAAGTTAAAAATGTTTCATCACGCTGGGGTGACATTTAATCCCTCTGCAACCTAATTAGTATATGCTCATTTTGATTTGGTATTCAGCCAAATCCTTTAGGAAGGATTTGGGGGTTTGGCAGAATCTACATAAGAGAATTTGGGGGTTCGGCCAAATCTGCAAAAGTGGATTCGGTGCATCCCTATCTGAAACCAAACCATATGTGCCAAGAAATGGGGGAAAAGGGCACAGATTCAGTTTGGCACTTGGATTATTAGTGGTGCTTGCAAAGCATCACTTCTATTATCTCACAGGCTTATTATTATTCTTCTCCCGTACAAAAGTTCGGCACGGAACTTGTCCCGCACCGTTTGTCGTAGACCCATGAGTGAGGTGTCAAATCGTGCGGCCTATTCGGGAATGGGGTGCTATGTCTTTTCTAAGGGGTTGGCAGTTAATTGCCCCTGCAGGGGGCAATTAACTGGCCCAAAAATCCCATAGACTTAACATTGAGGCCAACTTTGACGGATTGTAGCGCAGAGAGGGAATTTTTTTCGAAACGTGAAATTTACCACATTTGAAGAGGTTTGCAACCTGTGTCAGAAGATACCCCGCACAAGGGTATAAGTTTTACCCCCGGGGCAAGAGAGGTCCCCAAATTTGCCCCATTGACTTATAATGGGGATTTTGGCAAATAAATAGTTTGTCGTAGACCCATGAATGAGGTGTCAAACCGTGCGGCCTATTCGGGAATGGGATGCTATGACTTTTCTGAGGTGTGGGTGGTTAATTGCCCCAGCAGGGGGCAACTATCCGCCCATAGACTTAACATTGAGACCAACTTTAAGTCCCACACCGTTTGTCGTAGACCCATGCATGAGGTGTCAAGCCGTGCGGCCTATTCGGGAATGGGGTGCTATGACCTTTCTGAGGGGTGGCCAGTTAATTGCCCCAGCAGGGGGCAATTAACCACCGTTTGTTGTAGACCCATGAATGAGGTGTCAAACCGTGCGGCTTATTCGGGAATGGGGTGCAATGACTTTTCTAGAGGGTGGGCGGTTAATTGCCCCAGCAGGGTGCAATTAACCAAACTGAAGGAAACATTGTAATATTGGGGCACGAATTTTGCCACGGCAAGCACCACTCACATTTTCTTCAGGAAATGTACCTCTCTAGTTATTATTAACATTTATTTATAAAGCGCCAACATATTCCGCAGCGCTGTACAATAAGTGGGTTACATACATTGGACATACAGAGTAACATATAAAGCAATCAATAACTGATACAAGAGGTGAAGAGGGCCCTGCCCAAAAGAGCTTACAATCTACAAGCCACATTCTGCTTAAAAAGGTTCGGACTCAGCCAAATCCCAAACCGATGCATCCCTAATTTTTCATATATATTGTGAGCATATAACGTGCATTCCAGCTATAGGGTTATATTTAAAGATGGGTAATGAGAGACTCCGTTTGATTGTATTATTTGTATGACAATCTTGACAATGAAATCATTTTTGAAATATCAAACATGTCACGCACTGACTTTTGAAGACAATAAATTTTACTCTAAAAAGACAAGTAAGAGATGTAAAACACCCACATCTGAGCTTAAGAACATGGTTACCTCTGGCTCTTCCACAAATTACACTGTTCTTACGGGGTGTTTGAATGTGAATATCCTTTAGTATAGAATATCCTGCAGCAATGTTCATAAATCCACCTCTCTCATCTTTGTCTCCCTCCCATTCCATTCGCTCATATGGAACCTGTTTAAATTTAGCATTGAAAATAATATTCTTTCTCTGTATTTCAAGTCTTAACTCCCTTGCACCCAGTTCGGTTATAGGCCGAGTGTTTCAGCCTGCTCCTTAAGGTTATGTACCAAGGAACATTAATTAAAGGGGAAGGAAAGGCATTTTGGCATTTTACTGCCAAAAGATTCGTTGTAATAGTGCCACCTAGAATGCTATATTTATTCTGCAGAAAGCATTACCATACCTTAATAAACAGCCCTAGAAGCTTTCACTGTTTGTTTGAGATTGCAGCTGCCATTTTAGCTTGGTCTCCATAGCTTCCTGCTGCAGCTTAGATTACAGCACAGTTAGAAGGGGGAGAGAGGAGAGATGGAAGGGGGAGGAGGAGAAGGGAGGGGGATAGAGGAGCAAACTGAGCAGACTCGTGCTCTCTTTTTCTTAGAGAGGAAGTCAGATACCTAACAATATGTTTACACAAAAGAAGACAAGAAATCCTGTGTTTCTTTTGATAGAGGACTCAGTGCAGCGTTTCTGTGAGTGCTTATGGCTGTATTTACATAGACCTTTCTGGTCTTACTTAGTTTTTACCTTTCCTTCTCCATTAAGAGGTTTGTAATGAAACATCCTATTACTCCGATTGTGTTTCACCACATAGCAGATAATGATGCACAGTTCTCCCATCAGTGGTGTAACTAGTCTGTGCTGGGCCCCACCTCAGAAAAAACTTCGGAGGAGCCTGACACACAGAAACTCTCACCCAGCCCCCTGGGCGCCCACTCCATGCACCCCCACCTCTGTTCCTTGTCCGCCAAGTCCCTCATGTCTGCAGTTAGGCGAGCAGCTAGAGAGGGGGATATTTGTGCAGACCCTTCAGTTCAGGCCCCCAGACCCCCCCCCCAACTTCCACTTCCTCTATAGCTATACCAGTGTTTCCCATCATAGTTGAGTCATGTCGATGTTGTTTTAGAAGGGAGATGATAGAACTATTAAGTATTTTCTTAGGATAAAAACAACCTTCACATTGGACACACGTCCTAGGGTGGATATATGTTGCCAGGGTTTCATTGGGTATATTGGAAGGAGATATAGCTTGGCTGTAAAGCTAATGGGAGCATTACTTTTCTACTAAGGCTTTCAAATATTTTTTATAGTACAAAATGTGACCTTAAAGGGGTAGTTAACCTTTACATAAACTTTTAGGGGCACATTTACTAATCCACAAACGTTCGAAAGCGCCTGAATGCGTTTTTTTCATAATGATCGGTATTTTCGCGACTTTTTCGTCGTCGTCGCGATTTTTTGGTATTTTCAGCGACTTTTTCGTCTCCGTTACGACTTTATCGTATATTTTCCACGACTTTTTTGTCGCCGTGGCAAAAAAAATCGGATTGGTTTTTCCGCCGTTAACAATTGCTCAATATGAAAAAATCGCGACGGCGACAAAAAAGTTGAGCAAAATACGATAAAGTCATGATGGCGATGAAAAAGTCACGCAAAATACGATAAAGTTGCCACGGCGACAAAAGAATTGCGGAAAATACGAAAAAATCACGTCGCCGGCGAAAAAGTCGCAAAATTTTCATTTCCAATCCGATTTTTTCCCATTCAGGATTTGGATTCGTCGATTAGTAAATGTGCCCCCTAGTGTGTTTTTCTTAATTAATCATCTTTTTGTTCAGCTGTTTGGAATTTTAGCACATATATGGTTGCTAGAGTGCAATTTATCCTAACGACAAGGCAGTGGTTTGAATAAAAGACTGGAATATGGAGAGAAGACAATAGGTAACAACACCTTTAACTGGTATTCAGATTTATTATGCCTTCCTGTGATTGGATCCTAATTTATAATCCCATAAAATGGGTGTTTATCCATGTGATAATTACTCTGTATAAATATAAAAGGGGTTTTTAACAACAGTCAGAAAGATCTGGGCATAGAACATGTAAATGTTTCTGTGAAGGACTTTAGAACATCAGATTCACTTACAGTAAATTGACTCTTATCTGAGGTTCATCTCCAGCATGGACTGTGACAGTCATTACAGGCAGAGCATTGCAAGGGTAAGTAATCAATATTCTGTTGACTGTTGTCAGCCTCATAAAATGTAACCTTGAAAGAAAATATAAGAGAAAATGCACCTCTGCTCTCATTTCATTGCAAAAGCAGTTTCTCTGCCAGAGAACGTAACATTCTAAAATGAAAACGTTTAAAACACGTTTAATAGGAAAAAAAAGTGAATCATGAAATATTATCATCATATTATCGTCACACACCATATTTGTGCTTCAGAAAGATATATGTCTTAAGGGGGTGGTGAATTCATGTACAGATACTATGGGACCTGTTATCCGGAATGCTTGGGACCTGGGGTTTTCCATATAAGGGGTCTTTCCGTAATTTGGATCTCCATAACTTATGTCTACTAAAAATAATGTAAACATTAATTAAACCCAATTGGATTGTTTTGCCCCCAATAAGGGGTAATTATATCTTAGTTGGGATCAAGTACAGGTACTGTTTTATTATTACAGAGAAAAGGGAATCATTTAACCATTAAATAAACCCAATAGGGCTGTTCTGCCCCCAATAAGGGGTAATTATATCTTAGTTGGGATCAAGTACAGGTACTGTTTTATTATTACAGAGAAAAGGGAATCATTTAACCATTAAATAAACCCAATAGGACTGTTCTGCCCCCAATAAGGGGTAATTATATCTTAGTTGGGATCAAGTACAGGTACTGTTTTATTATTACAGAGAAAAAGGTAATTATTTTTAAAAACATTTAATTATTTGCTTATAATGGAGTCTATGGGAGATGACCTTTCCGTAATTCGGAAACTTTCTGGATAATGGGTTTCCGGATAAGGGATCCCATACCTGTACAAAAAAAAAATATTCATAGTATGTTGACAATTAATTTGCAGTGGAAGGAACATTTTTGTAAATTACCCCAAAAAGTATTTTAAATACATACAGATATTCACATTTAATATGATATATTGAAAATGATATTTTATTCACAGCAGTCTGATCATCTCTGCACAAATAAAACTGTACAGCTATTTGCACATTTTCAGGGAGGAAATTGCCCAGTCTGGTGGTTTCAAGTGTTTGTGCCAATCTGTTATATGGCAGGGTTGGTGCAAGGAGTGAATACCTAATCCTACTGCTGAGCTAATGCCCAGAGCTACCCTTAGGGCTGATAGTCCTACCTCTGTTTTATATCATTACAGCTTAATATGGCCCTATGAGCAACTGTTAGCACCCAAGGCACATAGGGGCTGATTCACTAAAGTGCGATAAACGTTATTGCATGCTTTTTTGCGTAAAAATTGATACGATTCATCAAAGTATTTTCGCATGCGTTAAATAATGCATCATGGCAAGGCATTCATTGTAATACATTGCGTTAATTAGTGCATAGAAATAATACTAACGCATGATTCACAAACACATAAGAAGCGTTAGACGCTCTAAATATCGCATTAGTCTGTGGGAAGATTAACCCCTACTTGGGGCAGGCGGTAATTATAGAAAAGTACAGTTCATGAGCTTTTGGCAACACAATATGGACTTTGCAGTGGGATTTATTCAAGTCTGTGTTGGCCCCAGAGTGACGCAGCCGCCAGTTTGCAGGGAAATGGGCATTTTCAGAACAGTAGTTTTACGAACGTAACGGTTACATGCGTAATATCATGCGCTAATATAGCAAGCGGCGAAATATATAACGCACGCAGCGGTAAATAACGCAAAGAACATCTCATCTAAATTAACGCAAGTATCCTATAGTGAATCGAGCGTTTAGTCGCAAAAAATAAGAAGAGATAACATTTTTAACGCATGCTATAAATAGCGCTCGTTTTAACGCCCTTTAGTGA
This sequence comes from Xenopus tropicalis, assembly GCF_000004195.4. Lineage (NCBI taxonomy): Eukaryota > Metazoa > Chordata > Amphibia > Anura > Pipidae > Xenopus > Xenopus tropicalis. The sequence continues at coordinate 160,530,551 of NC_030678.2, read as the reverse complement.
ATCAGCCCTCATATTGTGCTATAATTGCATATGTAACTTTTTTCCATAGCATGAGTGTGGGATCACTGTTGCATATTCCACTAGATTTGGTTAGAATTTCCCCAAGTGATGGTTTTGCATACAGAGCCCCCCAATTTCCACTCAGTTCTTCTGACACTGTTTTTACCACCCTTCTATGGACTGTCTTCATAATATTGCATCCTGCAGATTGCTTCCTAGATGCTCTGAAACATTCAATTAGTGATGAGCGAATCTGTCCCGTTTCGCATCGCCGAAAATTTTGGGAATCATGCAAAAAAAAAAAAAATCTTGCAAACATTTGTGAAACGACAAAAAAAAAAGGTGCACGCATAAATTTTCTGACGTGAGCATCAAATTTTTCCGTGCACGTCAAAAAACAACACACGCAACATATTTTTTTCTGTGTGTTATTGTAAAGGTACCTGGTGGTCTAGTGGGGCGGCGGGGATGCCCGCCGGCTCTTCCTAGGCAGGCGCGGCGTGTGGGCCTTTAATCTTTTGTGCCTTCGTGCGCATGCGCGCTCGCGTCTGGCGCTCCGCGCATGCGCACGCGCGTCTACGTTCGGTGCACACATATGACGTCACTATGGCGCCAAATTCAAATATTTAAGGCCCTTCTAGCTTGAAATCCTTGCCCAACGTAGGTTCTGCTTCCTGTAAGTTCCTGGGTGTGTTTCTCTTGTTGTTCCTGCCGTGTTTGACCTTAGCCTGTACCTGACCTTCTCTTGTTTGCTGCCTGTATTGACCTTGCCTGTTCCTGACTATTCTTGCCTGCTGCCTGGACCGACCATTGCCCGACTATTCTACTGGATCCTGTACTGCATTGCCCTATCGTTGCTGACCCCGGCCCGTCCTGACTACGCTAAAGTGTTCCCCACCTTCCTGTCTTACGATTGGTTCCCGTGCCTGCTCAGAACTTTCTCCTTGGGTCTCTCACAACAAGTCCTGGCGGCATCCGAGTAGCGAAGGGCTCCTCCCGACGTGAAAGGCGGTGGTTATAGGCAGAAGCGTGAGCCGAGACCGGACCCTTGGAGTCTGTTCTGAGTTTTGGGATACTGATCGTGACAGTTATTTTATTTCAGCGCACAATAATTTTTTTTGTCACGCACAAATTTTTCCGCAGCAAATTTTGTTGCCGGTTTCATGAACAAAAACCCAATGGTGAAACGTAGAAATTGGCAATTATTTTGCCCATCACTACATTCAATAGAATACACATGAATGGTTGCCAAGGTAGATGATGCCCACTAGAAATCTCTACTCCAGAACACACAAATGTCTGCTTGTTGCTACCTTGCACTAGATGTCCATGCAAACATATACCTATAGACTCAGTTATCTGTGCTAGTTGTTCTTAAAATGCTACTGATATACAGTATGAACAACTATCAACATAATCAAGCTGCAACATTTAAACCATAACCATGACACCAGTGTGCCTCTGTAATCACCAATGCCGACCTGTGATTGGGGGGGCTTTAAACATTTCCAAAATTAAATACAGAGAGGTGCCTTCCCAGCAAAACTACTAGGAGATACAGTTTTAGAACTGTCTGATAGTATTGAGTGAATCTGTCCCGTTTTGCTTCGCCATAAAATTCACAAGAAAATTCGTGCAACAGTGAAAAATTTGCGAAACACATTTGTCGCACAATTCTTTTTTGTCGGCCGCATGTATTTTTTTGTCACCCACGCTTTTTTTATATGACCACGCCTTTTTTTTACTTGCTAGCGCCCTTTTTTGGGTTGCGCCCAATTTGAAGCTCGACAAAAAAATTTTTGCAAGACGAATTTTTCTGCAGCGAATTTTCACAGAGGTTTCGCGAAGCACTTCGCCAATGGCGAAATGTGGAAATTCACTGAGAATCCATGCCTGGCGAAAAAATTCACTCATCCCTAATGTCTGACTCTGGGACTTTTTTCTAATTCGAAAAAAAATGAAAATCTCGACTGTGTGATTAATTATTAAAAACAGTAAATTTCAAAAACTCAATTGCGTAGAAATGTGAAAAAACACCTCGAGCACAGTGACATCACACTCGTTATCAACGTGTATGCCAAATTTTGAATTTATTTCGAAAACTCAAATTGAAAAAAGCTAGAGTTTTGCTGACACAACTCATAATGACTTCTACATGAACTATTATATTCAGCTTTTTTGTGCTTAATAAATCAAGGGAATACAGAAATTTGAATTTTTAAACTCGAAATTAATTGTCGAGGAATGACCCCCCTTAATTCTGTATAATCTAATTAAGGATTTCAACTTGGTAAATTAATTCGCGTTCTTTTTGTCCTCGCCCCACAATATACCTTTATCTGTGCACATAATGGCCATCCTATTTGCAACCCTACTATTATTTATACGTGCACAAAACGCGTTATGTAATAATTGTAGGCTGAAGAGCTGCCTGTAAGTGTGTTAGCACCACTGATAATAAAATAAACACTAAATTGAGTGTTGGCTCCATTTTCTCATAAGCAAATTGTTTTTGAGAACACCCTATGCTGATGATTGGGCCAAAAATAAAACAATACTTAGGGGCTGATTTACTAACCCACGAATTTGAATCCGAATTGGAAAAATTCCGATTGGAAAACGAACATTTTGCGACTTTTTCGTATTTTTTGCGATTTTTTCGGCGCCTTTACGACTTTTCGGAAATTATCGCGACTTTTTCGTTACCAATACGATTTGCCATTCCGAAAGTTGCAATTTTTTCATGGCGTTAAAACTTGCGCGAAAAGTTGCGCTTTTTTCGTAGCGTTAAAACTTAAAAGGCGCGACGTTTTGCGCAAGTTTTAACACTACGAAAAAATCGCAACTTTTTGCGCAAGTTTTAACGATAAGAAAAAATCGCAACTTTCGGAATGGCTACGAAAAAATCGTATTGGTAACGAAAAAGTCGCGATAATTTTCCGAAAAAAACGCAAAATACCGATCATTACGAAAAAAACGCAAAATACCGATCATTACGAAAAAAACGCAATCGGACGCATTCGGCCCGTTCGTGAGTAAGTAAATGGGCCCCTTAGTTGCTTAAGTCCTTTTCACGTAAATTCCCCGTGTACTTCTTGCTTGATTGGGCCTCCCAGTGTAGGAGCAGTGAAACAGAGAATTTGTTTGGCAATAACTTGCATGAAGGAATTAATTGAGGTGTTGATGCAGAGTTGCTTTTCCATTAATTCGATTCAATTATAAATCAATGAGAATGGTCATTACAGTGGATAATTAAGCTCAGGGGCATGAATAATTTGCACAAAAGGAATGTTGGCCTAGACTTATTATGGGTTTTACGCTTACTAAGACATACTTTTTATAAGGATGGAAAATCCAATTAAAAATAGATTATCCTTCCACTGGTTTATTTGTTTCTAGGTGTGCTGGTATTACATGACATTTAGCCCACTCAAACCTAAGACTTGTCAGTATTCCATTACAGAAAAGAGTAGTAATAAGTGAAATTGGTCTGTTCCTCAAAAAAATGGCAAAACTGTTGAAAACTACACAAAATGCCAGTGAAATTCTTGGTGTTACTTTAAGGTTGTGTTTCCAGCTCTGCAGTAGCAAATCCATTGCCCTACCTTGTTGGAGAAGCTTTCACTTGCCTGTTGGGCCTGGTGGACTCCCTACTTCCCAAGACAACCTCCAGATCAATTATGAGGGCTGTTTTGTTATTTGCAAAAAAACAGTGTCCCCACATTGGATGAGACTCTTAACTTCTACTCTAAATAAATGGATGGAAAGTTGATAAACTCTCAACTGGAACTCTACAGGTTAACCTATTTAGCTAGAGGAGGCCCACTAAAGTTTGAGAAGATTTGGAACCCATGGCTGGAGTCTCCAGCAACTGCTATCTAAGACACTACGATGCGCTCTCCATTCCCTACTACCACCCCCCTCCCTTTTCTTCCTTCTCTCTTTCTATCATACTCCTTGTTTATAAAAACATCAATAAAAAAAAAACCTTTTCTACTATGCTGCCAGTTTCTTCCAGGCCTGGTGCTCAGCCAGCTTCCTAGATAGACAGTGGGAGGGTGTGGGGAGGTCTCCCATCCGATTGTTTGATGTGGAAGGCAAGGAGTCCAGTGCAAAAGACACATAAAATGTGGCTTCAATATATACAAGGCTTTTGCATGCCAGGGCCTTATTATTTTTTCATAAAAAATACTTGATAATGTCCTTGTGGATGAGACGTTCCTCAGAAGTTCCTGAGAAGTTTTGTTGTATGTGCCCCAACACATACAACAAGATATGATATAAAGGAGCGGCACACCATTATATCAAAATTTCAGTGCTCACTGTCAAGATATTACCCAGAAATATCCATACTACTATATAGAATTATATACAGACAGGGCACTCATTTAGAGGTTCTTATGGTTTAGAGGTTTCTCAAGGATAAAAAAGGTCCTACTGAGGACCAAAACATCGAAGACGTTTGTGCAATGTTTTCACAATAAAGTTGTGATTACTTTTATAGGTTGTGCCAGTCTCATGAAAATATTTTATATATATAAATATAATAAGAGTAATAACTGGTTTGAACAGGAATCATACCATCACTGTACAAAAGTTACTTGCTGTAAATCATAGACAATTGTTATACTGTAAAATATCTAAAAAGTTCTAATAAGGATTTAAAAAAAAACACAAGCAAATACAGATTAGAATTGACATATTTATGTTGCAAGCTGTGTTATATTTCTGAAAATATATTTCCAACCAGGTCTACCAAAAATATCTTAAAAAAAACATAATAGGAACACAGTTTGCAGACTAAAAGAACCTTCAATTGACTTCCTGCGTTCTATGTATGGCGGCGTCCAACTAATAGGAGCTGACTGCATGTTCAGAGGGCCAGCTTCCTTTTGTGAGTCCTACCAATCATATTTCCCATGGAGATGCTGTTCCCTGTGGACTGCAAACGGCGATGCCTTTTATTTGAGAATTTCAAGCTCAGTGGGTCAGTAGCCCTTGGAACGGCAAGCTTTGCGGCATCCCAGTTCCATAATTGGATATCTCTGTGGTGTATTTCCCTTATAATTAACGGTCTCAGCCAGTCAGTCAATGTAGAATTCAGTTTAGAAACATATGGGTTCAGCTGTGTTTCCCAAATAACTGCAAATTATCCAGATCTCATTTGCTATACAGTAGTTTGCATTTCAGACACAGTTGTAATCAGATCACATGTAGCGCATTTATATATGGTTCTCTAGAGCATGAATGGATTCCGCTAGCAACCAAATTACAATGTAGTCCTTTTCTCTAAATGCAATTCTCTCTCATGCACTAAAATGTCCATCTGTTCTCTAAGACGCAAGCTTAGACATAGCCAGGCATGGACTGATGGAATTGTCTTATATTTAACAGTACTAGCATCATGACACCCTATTGTCCATGCCAGTGAATGATGTTCCTCCTGTACCAGTAGAACCTACTGCAATTGTATCTTAGCATTTAGTCCTTACAACCAAACAGCTGTGTTTTCAAAGAAAGTCCCATCCATACAATAGAGACGACAAATCTGTACAAGATCTACAAATGCCGGTCTTCTAGCTGGAGTTCCGGTTCTGCATTTTGAGCAATGATACAATAGCCCTGGCTTAGTTGATTCCAGCTACTAGACAGATATTTGCACATTATGGATTATAGATTATGATGAAAATGATATAAAAAAAATATTTCATATTTTAAAATGTATTCTTTGTAATAATAAAACAGTACCTGTACTTGATCCCAACTAAGATATAATTACCCCTTATTGGGGGCAGAACAGCCCTATTGGGTTTATTTAATGGTTAAATGATTCCCTTTTCTCTGTAATAATAAAACAGTACCTGTACTTGATCCCAACTAAGATATAATTACCCCTTATTGGGGGGAGAACAGCCCTATTGGGTTTATTTAATGGTTAAATGATTCCCTTTTCTCTGTAATAATAAAACAGTACCTGTACTTGATCCCAACTAAGATATAATTACCCCTTATTGGGGCAGAACAGCCCTATTGGGTTTATTTCATGGTTAAATGATTCCCTTTTCTCTGTAATAATAATAATGTAAGTCAAGTATGGGCATACAAGTGTGCTTGATGAGCATCTTACATAGTTATGTCTAATCAAATCTAGCTGTGGGTTTTAGGTGATAAAACATGTGCAGGGGTGCAACAGAACTAGAAAAACACACATGGAGATCTTAGATAGCAGGGTAAAACTCAGCTTTATTCCTGGCTGCTTTCTCCACACCCTCTGCCCCTCCCCTCACTTCCACTTCCTGTATCCACACCCTTTCTCATTACTCCGCCCAGTGCTAAGCTGCTAATGCATATTGAAATAATCATCAAAACATTTTTGCAGGGATTGATAGAACAACATTACATTACTCACCCATTAAATATTAAATACCAGTCATTTCATTGAGAGAACACTTTGTACCATCAAGCATCTCTTTATAATGAAAATAATTTTAGTTATTGATGTCTCTACCATTAATTTCTTAGAGTTCTTGTCACTATTTATGCCCCAAACTACCTGTAGAGGTGCAGGGATTGGGAAATACAGGGCACATTTGGGGGACACATTCTATAACACTGTTTGGTGGAGTTTTGAAGGCAGATATTTCTCAAGTGCTTTGAGTTTGTAACTAACTTCAAGTCAGTTACATTAGTGCTACACAGCAGAAAGTGTTGCCATCTGAGCAGATGTTCTCAAGCCCATTACACTTCTGGCCAAGTTGTTCCAATTGAAAACCTCTTAAGCTTGTTATATTGTGGAGCAATGCAAATCCAACATCTCCTCTTAGCTGTGAGAATCATTCTTCAACAGACTGGATTGCACAGTAAAACAAATTCACTTGCAGTCAGCACTTTGTATATCATCTACTCTGTAATTAAAGTGCATTGTGTAAGCTGCTACACAGCAATGGGTCCATAAGTGCTTGAAACACATACATAGATTCTAATTTTGGTTCTGAAGTAACAGTTGGAGGTGCCATCTTGGCTCCTTGGGTCCTTCTTTATGCTTATTATGACATACATCAGCTGTATGGTTATTTAGGGGACTGGCTCAATGGCTAACTCTTTTCCTAGGCAGGTACCCTAGTGATTTAAGCAGAAAAGGGGGTCCTTAGTTTAAAAGGTGAGCTCCCTTTCCTGTGTCAAAGTATGACCTTTACAGTTCCTTAGTTTGGCCACAAGATGGAATTATGTTCTTTGGTTCCATTTTACAAAGAATCCCAACTGAGCGGGCAGGTTGGGGAAGAAGGGGAACCTGAGTCAGGTACAGACCTAGTCAGTGTCATACTGAATCTAGTCAGTGTCAGGATACACCTGAAGCTCCAACAAAGAGATTTGGGTGCACTACTGCCCAGAGTAGGAACGAAGTGTACAGACTTATTGGCACATAGGGTTCCACCTGTAGAGAAGATCCTAGAAGCTGGGGGTGACCAATTATTACTAAGCTTATATTATTCACCCCTGGCATTGACCCTGAGGGGTAGGATTCTGTGTGAAGATATATTTGTGAGTATACCTGTGCTATGTATATGTCCTGCTATTTTGATGCTTAAGTACTCCTATGTGGATTGAGTTGAAGAATAAAGCTGTTCCTGCTCAAGTTCAAGAACCACTGATGCCCTTAATACCATCTCAACTCCGAGAGATACAGTGGCACTATGGCCTGGCCTCCAATAGATGGGAGGACTCACATCTGGGAAAGAGTTTCATCCTGGTTTATAATTGGTATAACAACTGTGTTTTGGGAACCTCTGTTTTTCTTGATGTATCAGTCATCAAACCTGCTCTTCATGTCATTGTTTCTCTACAGCTTCTGTAAACCTCTGTTGTAAAATTCAAAAACTAGAATTTTACTGCCTTGAGTTCTTCCTGACCTTGAATTTTCAGTTCTTCTGCCATGGAGATGGTCTCCACCATAACAAGAACATTTTGGCGCCTTTTCATAAATGATTGATATAGTTCCAGGCGCTGCATTTCCCTAGAAAGATCAACTTCAGTTCCTTGGAGTCTCTTAGTTTTGCTATTTATTTTGAGCAAGATATCAGCGCTAAGTAACATGAACACAGTGGTATATATCTCTATTCACGCCTCTTACATCTACAAGTGTTTTGAAACCTTCAGGTCTTACCTAGGGACATGAGTTAGGGAATCATTAACTCTTTCAGTATGCTCTCCTGTCCCTTAGGGCCCCTGGCTCTATGTAACCTGCCCATCTCAATGTCTTTAAATGGAAATTCTGATTGACATCTACTGGGATATAATGGTATGCCCTTGAGTTCTTTTTTTGGAGTTAAAAAGCTTTAAAGTAATATCTAGCAAATAACAATTAGCAATATTAGACACAGTTATATAGGGGCAGGTTTAGGGGAATATTAACGGTTGCTCAAAGCAGTCAAAGAACGTTTGATTGATTTAAGGAGTCATTACTCGGTTATATTGTTCATTAATGTGCTATTATGTGCTATTAAGGCTCTTACAGTCCATTCGCTTTTCCACCAACAAGCTCATTCTTATGTATGTCTTATATAGGCCACCAATGAGGTTATCACAGCGACTGCAGCAGTTGCCGAATGGTATAAATCCCCACACAGGAATGTGCTTGACGTGCTTATCTTTGCCGGCAGGATTGCTGCTCAGTACTCATCTTTGTTGTGTCCCCATACTAATATAGATATTATATAAAGAAATAAAGGTTTGTGAGAAGCGGAAAAAACAGGTATGTTACAACAAAGAGGAGAATTAAACGACGGCTAAGCAATGAAATGGGATTTATGCCAATATCCCAGAATTCTTTTTCTTTTTATAAATCGTCTGTACTTCCGAAAGTCTGAAGTACATCACTTAAATGACATCAAAGGAATGAGAAACAGATCAAACGCTTGGAAACAGGAGTAAAGTACCCTTATATCTGCGTTTGTGGATTTCTTATGGAAGGTCTGCCTAGCGACGGGATCCCAGGTATTGCAAGCCAAGGTAATTTCAGAAAAACGTCAGTATAATCATCTTCAGCAAATGCTCCATCTGTAGAACTGATGTTAAAGGGCAAGTACTGCCCAGGCTAAGTATTGTCTGGTTTTAATAGTCAGGCCCTATTCCTCTTTATCTAGAGCCTTCTGCTCCACAACATGATCTTCCCCTGGGACAGATAAAAGTATATAAATAATTGGCAGCCTAGAACCGACATAAGAAGGTGGAATCAGAGTTCGCTCATGGGTGGCATAAGGCTGTGGTCACATCGTTTTTTGAGCCGGAACGCAATATAACTTCCTGCATTCTTCATGCAACCTTCCAAAGTGCAATTTTTGGATGCAATTCACAATTTCTTTCCAAAGCTCAACAGTTTTAGCCTTAATTCTATTTTTATTGTGGCCAGGGGTGGTGCTGCTATGAGGTAAGTTGAGAGACTCGCCCAAGGCTGCAGTGCCCAGCAAGTTTCCAAGGGTGGCAAAAAGAGCCAAAATTCTGATTTCTAAATTGGAAATTCGTCTCTTCTAGTGTAACGAGTGCTCCATGCACTAGTGATGCGCCCCCTCCTCAACCCTCTCCTACATGAAAAAACATACGTACGGGGGGACCAAGGGGGGTTGGCATCAACTTGGCCACCTCAGAGCAGTAAGGACCCCAGAGGCAGCGCTGATTGTGGCCTTTATACACCTGGCAGCCAGCAGACTTTTATCCCTTTTAGATTGAACTCACACAGTTGTGCTGACTGCTCACTCTGGGTCTCTCCCTCTGCACTGGCAAACAACAACAGGGGCTCCTTTTATAAACTGCTGGGCCCGCCCCTAGATTTTTGGCTCCAAAGCTTAGGCACACCTCTCCCAGAGGTGCACTGGGGCATCAAGCCAACCGGATCCCTCCCCAGGCTGTAGCTAGGCTGGATGAGATCACAGACTGAAAAACAGAGGACAGGTTTGTCTGATCCCCTACATCTCTTTTTACGCCTCTTACATATACAAGTGTTACAAGTTGAAACCTTCAGGTCTTACCCAGGGACATGAGTAAGGGAATCATTAACTCTTTCAGTATGCTCTCCTGTCCCTTAGGGCCCCTGGCTCTATGTAACCTGCTCATCTCAATGTCTTTAAATAGAAATTCAGATTGACATCTATTGGGATATAATGGTATGCCCTTGAGTCCTTTTTTTGGAGTTAAAAAGCTTTAAAGTAATACCTAGCAAATAACAAATAAAAATGTTATATAGACACGGTTACATAGGGGCAGATTTAGGGGAATATTAAAGGTTGTGCAACGAGTGCTCCATCCACTAGTGATGCGCCCCCTCCTCGGCCCTGTGCTACATACGTACTGGGGGACCAAGGGGGGTTGGCATCAACTTGGCCACCTCAGGGCAGTAAGGACCCCAGAGGCAGCGCTGATTGTGGCAGCCTACAAAGTTGTGTGCTCTGCAATTAAACATAAGGCATCAGTTCTGACTATAAGTAAATTATCTGTACCTTGGTAACTCCCCATATCCCAGTTATATGCTATTGAAGCAGCAGAAATATACAATCATATTGTAATTAATCATCAGTTGTGATGCTTTCCTAAACTTTTTAACAAGAAGCAACCTAAAGTTTTAGTTTGTGTGGCACAACAAGGTGAAACAATGACACCCCCAACGCACACTTCATCTCAGCAGCAATATCGTGGGATAACAAGAAGAAAACACAGTCAATCTCAGTGGCTTTATCCCGGCTTGACCTTAAAGTTTAGAAACCAAGGGGGATACTTTCCAGCAGCTAAAAGAGGCATCGATTGGTTCTGGCAGGATTTGAGTTTGCGAGCAAGAAATGCACCAATTGCTTTACAATTTGCTCTTTGTTCTTTATGCGGCTGCCATACAAATGCACCGGTTTGATTCATCCCCCTTTCATGTTTGATTCTAAATGTTGAATATAAGCAATTCAAAAAAGAAAAAGTTAAGGTCATAATAACAGGGTCCATTCACTTACTCAGAAGCAGTGAGCAAAGTGTCATTTTGGACGCAATTGCCATGTTTTTTTTCCACAATGCACCATTTTTCCCAGAAAAAGTGGGAAGCAGATTTTTCCACAGGCATCACAGCAAAATATACATTGACGGATTGGATGAAGGACATTCCCATATGGAAATGAAAGTTAAATTATAAATTAGACCATTAGATATCAGATGCAGAATTATTACTAATCCTAATTATTATTATTTCATAGGGTTCATCCTAAACAACTATTTCCCAGAGGAGCATGTAAATAAGGTTTCCAAATACAGGTATGGGATCCTTTACCTGGAAACCCGTTATCGAGAAAGCTCCAAATTACGGGAAGGCCATTTCCCATAGGCTCCATTTTTATCAAATAATTCATTTTTTTTTTTAAAAATTGATTTCCATTTCCCTTTTCTCTGTAATAATAAAACAGTACCTGTATTTGATCCCAACTAAGATATAATTACCCCTTATTGGGGGCAGAACAGCCCTATTGGGTTTATTTAATGGTTAAATGATTCCCTTTTCTCTGTAATAATAAAACAGTACCTGTACTTGATCCCAACTAAGATATAATTACCCCTTATTGGGGCAGAACAGCCCTATTGGGTTTATTTAATGGTTAAATGATTCCCTTTTCTCTGTAATAATAAAACAGTACCTGTACTTGATCCCAACTAAGATATAATTACCCCTTATTGGGGGCAGAACAGCCCTATTGGGTTTATTTAATGGTTAAATGATTCCCTTTTCTCTGTAATAATAAAACAGTACCTGTACTTGATCCCAACTAAGATATAATTAATCCTTATTGGAGGCAAAATAATCCTATTGGGTTTATTTAATGTTTTATTTTGATTTAATGTTTAAATATTTGATTTTCTAGTAAACTTAGTATGGTGTATGGTGATCCGAATTACAGAAAGATCTCTTATCCAGAAAACCCTAGGACCTGAGCATTCTGGATAACAGGTCCCATACCTAAATAACTTGAGGGTCTGATGGCATTTTAATATCTTTTAAGGTTATACATTTTTTGTAACCCGACATGATTTTTCTTTAACATTTTTTGGTAGAGTTTTGTTACAGTTCTTATTAGCTACTACTTTTATGGCTTTAGAAGCAGTTGTGTGTGTGTGATGTAAAGACAAAGCTCTCCTCTGTTTTACTTGTCTTGTCCCATACTTGTGCCAAGACTTTATCTAATATATCATTGCTGTAAACCTAATATACTGTAGGTATTCACGAATTGAGTTTCATACACATTCATATCGTAATTACTGTATAAATTGCAAATATACAGTTTACAAACTGCAAATGTTCTCTACAAGCTCCATATCTGCATCAGTACAAAAGAAAGCAATACAAATATATTGTAAACAATTCTTTTGCAATTTTATCTTGTCTTTTTGGCTTTCCCCGGCAGCCTCGTGCCCTTCCATACACCCATACCTATGTATGGCAGCGGCGGGCCAAGTTGGCTGGGCTCCTAGGCAACCTGACTTGCCTGACTGCAACCCCCACTCATACATGAACAGACACCCACTTGCACTGAAGGTAGATGAGGGAGGTGATGGGGCATGGGGGTGATAGAGGGATATTCAGGCAGTGGGTAGGAAAAGGGTCTGGACTAGAGGTAGGCAAAAGAGGTATGTTGCACCCTAGGCACATGCCTTTTCTGCCTACCCCTGGTTCCGGCCCTGGTGAGAGGATCACTGCCATCTCCAGGGTCTCTCAATTCACTTAAGATTTGCATTGTAATTCAAACTTTGTCCGGGCAGGGGATGCTCCTTCCAGGTGGCCCTGTTTCTGTGCAGGGGAACATTGCCAGTGGGAAGTTGGCATAATGTCTATAGGGTCCCTGATGTAAGCCAGTTACTTTCCAGTAATTGCATAACCTCCTGTTTTTTATATATTCCATATGCTTGCAGGGCAGGTATATGTTTTGTTGATGTTGTTTGGTGCATTTAGGTATTACAGGTAGATTCCATGACTCTGAGCCTCATTTCTAACTTGGATTGGACCTCACTAATCACCTGGATGTCAGATTTTAGTTCTGCTGCTTTGTGTGCCTCTTGTACTGTCCAACAGAGTTCATGTCCTCCTTAGTCCTTACTTAGTAGGGCTCGTATGTCAGGGGAACTAATGTCGGAAGCAGTTAAGCCCGTCATGTTTGGGCTGTGCTCTCAGGGGTTCCCATCTTGGCACCACATGGGTCTTCAGAGGGCTTAGCTCTCTTGTCTAAAAACTTGGAGAGTGGTTGGAGAGCCGAGGGTCCTGAGTGCAAAGAGTTGGTGGTCTTGCTTTTTGGTCGATTTTCCCATGTTGGATGAGAAGTCACCAAAAAAGAAGCCGAAAAGTGTCACACTGGGTGGAAACCCTCCCCTGTTGCAACTTATCATTTTGCCATTGAATGATACAACTATACAGAAAGGAAGTAGTGAAATAAAGTAAGAGATATATTAGACTAAAGGTAAAAATAACATTTGCTACTTTTTCATGTGTGAAACACAGATAAATATCCCTCTTTGTGTTTATAAAGTGATATGATGGTTAAGAGCATCATTTTTTCCTTAAGCTATGATTATATCTTCACCCTTTCAACCCCCTTACTGTTTGTTTGAAGGAACCTAATTTCCATGCTGTGTTACAAAGGAAACGCTCGAGCCGCACATCATTGTATTATGCTTTGCACTTTGCTTTTGCAATGACTTAAAACACCACTTTTCCACTGCTTACTTTTCAAACATGTTTTGACAGCGCTACAGATTGTTACATCATTGCCTCCGGCTTTCATGTGTTGTGTTGCATGGAACCATGGGCTGCGGAACGGGAGGGGGAACAATCAACGGCTAAATGAGAAGCATTTCTGCTTTCAACAAAAACATTGTTATCATTATTGAAACGCAGCACTGGGGGGGCTAATCATTCTTCTCTGACACCAGGAGTGATTTCCCGATGGCACCGGAGGGCACTAAGCTACTGGCTAAAGGTGCGAGACTGAGTAGAGATTATGATGAAAATTTTGGCAAATCAACTAATTATTCTGCATTTTGTGACGCCTTTTGTGAAATTCGTAGAAAGGTGCCAGAACATTAACATAGTAGGCATTATGCACCATCTTTAAGAACAATAAATACTTTCACTTCTTCTGAAAGCAGGGACCCCTCAGGGACAACAGCTTTTCACTGTAGCTTCTCAATATGTTAGGTTGGTTGAGCCCTCTATAGTGAAATCCTTTGCCAGCTATGGATTCCGCAAAATTCCACATTTCATTATTGGTGATTTTTTTTTGTGAAACTGCTGCAAAAATTCGTAGTGAGGAATAAGGAAAAAAAAAATGTTGTCAACGCAAAACAGGACAGATTCGCTCACCACTAGCCCTCTAGTATTCTGTAGCTACTTTACGAAGACTTGGATGATAGTGAGTGCTTTTCCCTAGGATGGTTATCCACAACCTTTTTAATTCATATAAAAATGTTGGTGAGCAACACACCCATGAAACAATCTCTGTGGGGATGCCAAATAAGGGCTGTGATTGGCTATTTGGTAGCCCCATGTGGTCTGTTGGCCTGCAGGATAGGTCTAAATGATAGGACTAAAACTGTGGGGGTCATTTATCAATAATGGGCAAAATTGCCCATGGGCAGTAACTCTTGGCAACCAATCAAAGTGTTGCATTCATTGTTTTACCTGCAGCTTACTGGAAAAAGCAACTTGCTGATTGGTTGCTATGGGTTACTGCCCACATGCAAATTTGCCCGGTGTTGATAAATGACTCCCTGTGTCTCTGCTTCCAAAACTTGTCTCCAAGCCAGAAATGTAAAAATGGCTGCAAAGCAACATCATAGGGGGTGGGGAGCAACATGTTGCCCCTGAGCCACCGGTTGGGGATCACTGGCCTAGAATAATACACACTTGTAGAGTTCTCAACTAAGTCATAAAGAGGAAGCTTGGACAGTAGGTAAAGGTAAAATGGCTTAGCTTGTATCTTCTCTGTATCTATAACAATAATGCAATCCAGCCATCAGGCACCTATAATAATCTCTAAACCAGTTGACAATAGCCTTGCTATAATTCAGCTCCCTTTATACTGTACACTAGTGAATGATGGGGGATGACTCTGCCTGTGACAAGCCAGAACAATCAGGCAGATGAAATAAGTGCCTCACACTGGCTGGGAGCTTACCTGAGGATGCAGACCAGGAGCACAGCAGTGGAGAAGGCCAGAGGGTCAGACAGGAGAGTAGCAGTAGAGTTGGGGCAGGGGGGAGAAGGCTCACAAAAAAGTCAGGCCGAAAGTCAAAACACAGGAGAAGGTCAGGCAATACGGGACTCTAGGCACCATATAGGGCTTGATAACTATGCAAAGTGTTACTCAGCATCTTTGAAAGGGCAGAAAGGTTGCCAAATGTGTATGAGCATCACCACACAGCCCAAGCAAACCTGGACACAGACTTGAATAAAAGTGCCAACACAATCTGTCACCTTGGGTTATTACACAGCTGGACTGGAGCTTTGTGCGCTTTTTGATTTAAAAGGGGCCAAGGGCAGTTGGTAAAGAAAAGTTGTCAAATAAAAGACAGAGGCAAGGCGGAAATGTAGAGGCAATGCCCTATAGAAATACCACTACATACATGATTAATACTGTATGTACTCTGAAATATTGGCTACATGAGGATGAGGATGAGTTGACAAACAACTGCAAAATGGTCATTTTAGAAATATTAAATTACAAAACAGACACTGCGAGACAGGAAGAACAGAATTGTGCCACAGAGCAATATGGTGAATTTGATTTAATTAAGGGCATGTGTAAAGCGTTGAAGTCAGGTAGGTAGCAACAGAGGATTAATGGTTGATATGGAGCTGGGGTAGCTCTGATCTTGGTTTGTACTTGTAGGAGAAGATGTGGGAAGAACAGACCCCCTTTAACCTGTGTTACTCTGTGAGCTAATGTGGTCTATAAGAAAGAACATAGTAATTAAAACTATACAAAAAGCCCTCAGTGTTTTTATGACTGATATCTTCAGTGGGAATGACACATGATAAAGATGTGCAGACCTTGTACTTGATGTAATTACAGGGCTGGTGAGAAGGTTGAAGAGCTACAACAAAAACCATTTAAAGTGTCAAAAATTCTCATCACGTTCTGCAGTAATTACTCCTGAGTGCCGTGAGTTTTTGTTCCATGGAAACAAATCTGAAGGTTATATTCCAACACGGTGTGCATTTAATTGTAAATATTTTGAGTTATCTTAAGTTGAGCGTGATTGTTAGCTAGTCTCTCATTTACACGAAGCCGTAGCTTGATTAGTTTTCCTACCGGTCTGGCTCGGTTTGTCTCGACAACAACGTTACGCAGAATCCATTTTCTCTTCTTTCCACTCCTGGGATATTAGTCAAACCTCTCCAGACTCATCCTAATTTAGCCCCCAAGGAATGAGCTGCTATGGTACTAAATATGCCGCAAAAACAATCACGTGACGAGGAACATATGTCTCAAATATCATGGCTAGGCGCCATTTATTATGAACTGTTAATCAGTAATAGAGACATTCAGTGTAGTCCATGTGGAACAGAGCCTTATGAGCAGCTGCTAGAGCCTGAGAAAAAGTCAAGATGTTCCTCAGTATATTAACCCACAGATATGATTGGGAGTACGCTAGAGCAGAGCCAATTAAAGATCCAAAATTGGTTCATAAATGATCTGAATATGGAACAAGCATGGAAAGAAATACTTCCCCCCAAAATGGTAGGGTTGTCCTCATTCCTATCTCTGGTATCTTTCATGCTTTTAATAAAATCCATAGCCTCTTTACAGGGAAGGTGGGTGGGTAAAATACTAACCATGTAGCAACCCTAAAAGATGATGAGGAAGAATGTATACATTTGGAGTATTTTCACCAAAACTAAATATTTCCAAAAACACCACTAATTTACTAAAATGGGGGTAATAAAAGTACAGGTATGGGACCTGTTGTCCAGAATGCTCAGGCTTTCTGGGTAAGGGATCTTTCCATAATTTGGATCTCCATAACTTAAGTCTACTAAAAATCATTTAAATATTGAATGAACCCAATAGGATTGTTTTGCCTCCAATAAGGAGTAATTATATCTTAGTTGGGATCAAGTACAGGTACTGCTTTATTATTACAGAGAAAAGGGAATCATTTAACCATTAAATAAACCCAATAGGGCTGTTCTGCCCCCAATAAGGGGTAATTATATCTTAGTTGGGATCAAGTACAGGTACTGTTTTATTATTACAGAGAAAAGGGAATCATTTAACCATTAAATAAACCCAATAGGGCTGTTCTGCCCCAATAAGGGGTAATTATATCTTAGTTGGGATCAAGTACAGGTACTGTTTTATTATTACAGAGAAAAGGGAATCATTTAACCATGAAATAAACCCAATAGGGCTGTTCTGCCCCCAATAAGGGGTAATTATATCTTAGTTGGGATCAAGTACAGGTACTGTTTTATTATTACAGAGAAAAGGGAATCATTTAACCATGAAATAAACCCAATAGGGCTGTTCTGCCCCAATAAGGGGTAATTATATCTTAGTTGGGATCAAGTACAGGTACTGTTTTATTATTACAGAGAAAAGGGAATCATTTAAACATGAAATAAACCCAATAGGGCTGTTCTGCCCCAATAAGGGGTAATTATATCTTAGTTGGGATCAAGTACAGGTACTGTTTTATTATTACAGAGAAAAGGGAATCATTTAAACATGAAATAAACCCAATAGGGCTGTTCTGCCCCAATTAGGGGTAATTATATCTTAGTTGGGATCAAGTACAGGTACTGTTTTATTATTACAGAGAAAAGGGAATCATTTAACCATTAAATAAACCCAATAGGGCTGTTCTGCCCCAATAAGGGGTAATTATATCTTAGTTGGGAAAAGGGAATCATTTTTAAAAATTAGACTTATTTACTTATAATGGAGTCTATGGAAGATATCCTTCCCGTAATTCGAAACTTCCTGGATAACGGATTTCCGGATAAGGGACCCTATACCTGTATTGGTTACTTATCTTTGCGTTGGCGAATATTTATCATGCTTTTTCAAGGAGACATTTCTACCCAAGTTTATCCCAACTGGAATTTTTAACATTTATCATGCCAGGGAACTCCCACCTCCTGTTCATGTGACCGTCCCATTTGTATGCCCCAACAGAAGACACTGCCATTGAACGGGTTGTGCCTGTGGCACTTTGCACCTGTTTTACCCACCTTGCACCCCTGGAATGAGTGTGTTGTTTTATCATCTTTCTGGGAAACATCAATTCAAAATGTATTTCAGTTTATTCCGAACTCTTTGTATGGCATTGCTTCCCCTATTCTAGTATATTTGTGTGAAATTGACATTATTTCTTAGTCTTTAATGTAGATTTTTTGGGAAATGTTGCCAACGATGTGCAGATGACTGTCAATCATTTATCGTAGTTTTTATTTATTTTCAGGTTATTCAAATTCAAATTGTTTATAAAGAGATGAGTCTTATTAATATCCAGCTGAGAGAAGAAAAACAAAAATCGATCTAATTTAAAATTGTAATGCAACTTGCCTCGGGCAACATATCATTCTTACGAGGGTCGGCCAAGAACCCGCGGCACATTTTCCCAACTTGTATTGATTTATTAATTCATCATTTATCAGCTATACACGTCAAAATGATTACATTGCCTATATAATAATATCAGCTCTTGGGATTATTTATTATTACTATCCGTCAAGCCTGAAATTTACAAGGTAATGTTTTAACACTACAGAGAAATGGATTCTGGGAGATGGAATTACTGGACAAAAAAAACTTAATTGCAATTAAATTTGCATTTGTTTTTAATATTTGTTTAAAAAAAAAATCTAACAATAAGGGGCAGATTCATCAAAGTACAAGTTCTAATCCCAAAATGGGTAAAATTCGGATTAGATACAATGATTTCTGATGATTGCAAATGTCACGAAAATGCTTACGTAATATCGTATTGGTGATCCGAAAGTCAGAAAATTTTCGTATCCGAACGATCGTAACCGGCGGGAAAACCTTTCTGACTTTGAACCTTCAGTGCATGATTTTGGAAGCCTCCCATAGGGCTCAATGGCACTCTGCAGCTCCAACCCGGCCCAAGGAAAGTCTCCCATAGGGCTCAATGGCACTCTGCAGCTCCAACCCGGCCCAAGGAAAGTCTCCCATAGGGCTCAATGGCACTCTGCAGCTCCAACCCGGCCCAAGGAAAGCCTCCCATAGGGCTCAATGGCACTCTGCAGCTCCAACCCGGCCCAAGGAAAGCCTCCCATGGGGCTCAATGGCACTCTGCAGCTCCAACCCGGCCCAAGGAAAGTCTCCCATAGGGCTCAATGGCACTCTGCAGCTCCAACCCGGCCCAAGGAAAGTCTCCCATGGGGCTCAATGGCACTCTGCAGCTCCAACCTGGCCCAAGGAAAGTCTCCCATAGGGCTCAATGGCACTCTGCAGCTCCAACCCGGCCCAAGGAAAGTCTCCCATAGGGCTCAATGGCACTCTGCAGCTCCAACCCGGCCCAAGGAAAGTCTCCCATAGGGCTCAATGGCACTCTGCAGCTCCAACCTGGCCCAAGGAATGTCTCCCATAGGGCTCAATGGCACTCTGCAGCTCCAACCCGGCCCAAGGAAAGTCTCCCATAGGGCTCAATGGCACTCTGCAGCTCCAACCCGGCCCAAGGAAAGCCTCCCATAGGGCTCAATGGCACTCTGCAGCTCCAACCCGGCCCAAGGAAAGCCTCCCATAGGGCTCAATGGCACTCTGCAGCTCCAACCCGGCCCAAGGAAAGCCTCCCATAGGGCTCAATGGCACTCTGCAGCTCCAACCCGGCCCAAGGAAAGTCTCCCATAGGGCTCAATGGCTCTCTGCAGCTCCAACCCGGCCCAAGGAAAGTCTCCCATAGGGCTCAATGGCACTCTGCAGCTCCAACCTGTCCCAAGGAAACTCTCCCATAGGGCTCAATGGCACTCTGCAGCTCCAACCCGGCCCAAGGAAAGTCTCCCATAGGGCTCAATGGCACTCTGCAGCTCCAACCCGGCCCAAGGAAAGCCTCCCATAGGGTTCAATGGCACTCTGCAGCTCCAACCTGGCCCAAGGAAAGTCTCCCATAGGGCTCAATGGCACTCTGCAGCTCTAACCTGGCCCCAAGGAAAGTCTCCCATAGGGCTCAATGGCATTCTGCAGCTCCAACCCGGCCTAAGGAAAGTCTCCCATAGGGCTCAATGGCACTCTGCAGCTCCAACCTGGCCCAAGGAAAGTCTCCCATAGGGCTCAATGGCACTCTGCAGCTCCAACCTGGCCCAAGGAAAGTCTCCCATAGGGCTCAATGGCACTCTGCAGCTCCAACCTGGCCCAAGGAAAGTCTCCCATAGGGCTCAATGGCACTCTGCAGCTCCAACCTGGCCCAAGGAAAGTCTCCCATAGGGCTCAATGGCACTCTGCAGCTCCAACCCGGCCCAAGGAAAGTCTCCCATAGGGCTCAATGGCACTCTGCAGCTCCAACCCGGCCCAAGGAAAGTCTCCCATAGGGCTCAATGGCACTCTGAACCTCCACCCGGCCCAAGGAAAAAATCACAAAAATACCGATCATTACGGAAAAAAACGCATTTGGACGCTTTTCGGACGTTCGTGGATTAGTAAATGTCCCCCTTAGTGTAACTGACCAATTAGCCCAAGCTAGTCACTGCAGCCATCATGGGCTAGTTGGCTGCACTTGGAAATGAGGCCAGTAGAACACAGAAATAAAACAAATCTTAACAATATTAAAAATAAAGATTATTTGTGAGGTGGAGTTTAAATTTTGACTATTCAATTTTGCTTTGTACTTCTATACAGTTACCCAGTCAGCTAGAATCATATTCCACATTCTGACTCTAATGCACATCTCTCCTGGACCTCTGGGCAATAGTTTTCTGCCAGTTTGGATAATGCCAAGGCCAATGTTTAGCTTGTCAGTAGAATAAATGACAGTCTGTGAGCCAATCTAGGAACAAAGCTTGGCAACTGGCAAGTGTGTGTCTGAAATGTTGCCTTGAGGGAGCAGTAACACTAACAAATAAAAATGTTTTAAAATAATTAAAATATAATGTACTGTTGCCCTGCACTGCTAAAAGTTGTGTGTTTGCCTCATACAGACTACTATAGTTTATATGAACAAGGCTGCTGTGTAGCCATGGGGGCAGCCATTTAAATTGAAAAAAGCAGAAAAGGCACAGGTTACATAGCAGATAACAGATAAACTGTGTAGAATACAATGGGAATCTATGCAACCTATCTGTTATCTGCTTAGTAACCTGTGCCTTTACTGTTTTTTTTTAGTTTAAATGGCTGCCCCCATGGCTACACAGCAGCCTTGTTCATATAAACTATAGCAGTCTGTATGAGGCAAACACACAACTTTAAGGGGCTGATTTACTTACCCACGAACGGGTCGAATGGAGTCCGATTGCGTTTTTTTCGTAATGATCGGTACTTTGCGATTTTTTCATATGTTTTGCGATTTTTTTGGATTCTTTACGAATTTTTCGTTACCAATACGATTTTTGCGTAAAAACGCGAGTTTTCCTATCCATTACGAAAGTTGCGTAAAAAGTTGCGCATCTTGCGTAGCGTTAAAACTTACGCGAAAAGTTGCGCATTTTTCGTAGCGTTAAGTTTTAACGCTACGAAAAATGCGCAACTTTTCGCGTAAGTTTTAACGCTACGGAAAATGCGCAACTTTTTACGCAACTTTCGTAATGGATACGAAAAACTCGCGTTTTTACGCAAAAATCGTATTGGTAACGAAAAATTCGTACAGAATCCGAAAAAATTGCAAAACATACGAAAAAGTCGCAAAATGTTCGTTTTGAAGTCGGAACTTTTCCAATTCGGGTCGGATTCGTGGGTTAGTAAATCAGCCCCTTAGATTAATGAAAATGCTTTCTTTGTAAAATCTCGAAAAAGGGTCCCATAGCGATTCGGAGCCATAAGCGATCTGAAGCAGTATCGTTGGTTTAGGTACTGGTGATTTATATTCTTCTCTATGTAGAGACAAACTCGCTTTTTAAAAATCACAGCAACTAAATCTCCCCGTGGGACATTAGCTTTACCAGCGCAGATCAATAGTATATAATATATTCATTATTTTGAATTTTTTGGTGTTACTGTTCCTTTAAATTAGATGAAAATCTGAGATTCTGAAGCATGGGATGTGAATTTGTCCATCAAATATAACATATAAAATGTTATCTATTACTTGTGTTCTATATACCAACAGTCTTTGTGTTGTTCAAACAACTTTGCCATACAGGGTCGGACTGGGGGGTGAAGGGCCCACCGGGGCCTGTGCCCATAGCCTGCCCATATGGTCTGCACCCATAGCCTCCCCGAGGGGCCCCTCTAACCCCTCTCGCAGGGCCCCCCACCCGACGTCCTTTCCCGAGCATGTAAATTTAACGCATTGGGGCAGGAGCGGTCGGGCAGGGAGAGCGCCGCAAGGGTCGGGTCTGACCGAGATTTTTCCTGGTGTCCCGGCGGCCCAGTCCGACCCTGACGCCATATAATGTGGTTGCTAATAGGGATAACATACATTTATTAGGGGAATTCCTTCATAACATACAGTAAGGGGCTTATTCACCTAAATTCCTATTTATGTAATTTATGTGCGAATGTTACCTTATCTATTAAAAAATCAGAACTAAAAAAACACAATCCAATAAAACCAGGAAAAAGCTTAAATACCTTGAATTTGTATGTTACTTATGATTTCAATAGGTCGCCAAGCTAAAAAACAAAAATTGACCAGAAAGTAGGAATGCACCGAATCCACTTTTTCGGATTTGGTCGAACCCATGAATCCTTCGTAAAGGATTTGGGGTGAAAACCGAATTCTAATTAGGATATGCGGTGAAAAATGTTCAACTTCCGTGTTTACGTGACAGAAAATCACATGACTTTTTGGATTCAGGTTTGGTTTGGCCAGGACTGTGGATTTGGTTGAATCCTGCCGAAAAAGGACGAATCTTGGCCAAATACCAAATCGAATCCTGGATTCACCGCTTCCCTACTAGATCATTAATTCCCCAGTGACTTCTACATGATATTGCAAGCTTTCCGATGCTGAAGTTGTACATTTGGACCCAGGACTGAATATCTGCTTCCATACTTACTTACCTCTTGTTAATTCCATGTACAGAACTATGAGAATGATCTTTTTCCTCCTTTGAAAAAAACTTGAAAATCTCAAATGTGGGCTTATTTATTAAAAAAATCTAATTATTTTGCGTAAAAAAACATGAAAAAAAACAACAGAACTCACAGAAAATCACATAATCCCCATCATTGCCAAATATGGATCAATGTCAAAAAGTCATATTGAAAAATACCTTAAATTTTGCAAATACAACTCCCACTGACTCCCAAAAACTTTTTTTTAATTTATTTTGTGCTTAATAAATTTTCACGAAACATTTAAAATTTGTGATGTTTGACATGTAGGGGCACATTTACTAAAAAATCATTTTTTTTCTGGCCTTCCAAGCTGTATAAACTCGACATGGTATATATTCGAGTTAAACCCGATCACTGTTGTATTTATAAAATGTCATGATAATGCTGTTATCGGTCGTACGAACGTTTTGAGTTTACGAAAAATTTGAGTTTAAACAGAAGTTCGTTTCCATGAATCCTCTTTATTTTTCCCAAACAGGAATTGCTCCAGCAGCCATTTTAGGAGCATTGGCGCTCGTTCTTGGAAAATAATAATGTTGTTTCCCTTGAAACTGTGTGAAATAGAAAACAATGATAGGATTAACTTACCCTTGAAAGTCTATAAAATAGAAAACAATGATGGGATTAACTTCCCCTTGAAAGTGTGTGAAATAGAAAAAAAAATATAGGATTAACTTCCCCCTGAAAATGTGTCAATGACTATTCTATTCCTCTACTATTATAAGCCTCCATAGGACTTGAAAAAAAGTTAAATTAAGGGGCAGATTTATCAAAATGTGAGTTTAGGGCTTAATACATAAAAACTCACCAGCATTCTATTCATTCCTATGGGATTTTTAGAAGCATATTTATCGGTAGGTGAAAGTTAGAAGTCACCATTTGATAAATACGCTTCTAAAAATCCCATAGGAATGAATAGTGGGTGAGTTTTTATGTATTACGCTGTAAACTCACATTTTGATAAATCTGCCCTAAAATGTTAATAAATCGCGAATTATGGGAGTTATTTTAGAAAAATTGTAATTTTTCGAGAAAAAATATCTGTAAAAAGGAGTGTACAGGCAAAAACCCATTCATAAATCTCGACAATATAAGTAAAAAAAAAAACTGTTTAGTAAATATAGTTTTAGAGTGTTGATAATCTGCCCCATATTGTTGGGGTGCCTAGTATTTGCAGCTTTTCTATAGAGTAGTTGTTTAAAGGTAAAGGAATTGAACATTTATTTGTTCCCCCTAAATTCCCACCTTCTTAAACCCCCCTGAATATTTCTGCATATAAAACACGTTATTATCGAGTTTAATAATAACCCAAGGAGCGGTTTTGTATGCGCGGTTGCGCTTCTGCTCGTCTATGCTGCACATTGGGATGTTTGTCCCACCAGTAATAACTTTTATTGTATTTGCCCTTGAAAGGTTTTTCATTTGTAAATTCTGATTTATTAATGTTGGCACGGTATTATTCCGTTCCCAGCCATCAGGCACAGAACTCTCGGAGCAGTAAAGTAGAAGCGCCGTGCACCTGTGGGTACCGCATACAGAGACAACCCGCATGTGAGCGCTGCATTTACAGTGGGAGTAAGAAGAGAGCTGATTAACCAATCAAGACATTTCATTAGCGAGTAATCATACCCAGACTTCTGATCAGTCACCAAAAGCAAAGTCGCATAATTGGATGCAAAGAATTTCCAAATATTCTCTATTTCCATTTCATCACTGATATGACGCGCGCAATTACTGCATCTGATTGTTATAAGCCGGGGAACGCAGGGCTCATATTCAGAAATATTCACATTTACATTCCTTTCTGTAGGACATAGCGAGGCCGATTTAGGCCTTTTGGCTCATGAGAAAGTGCTCAAATGTTATTTTGTGTATTTGTAAAGGACCAGTGGCCATCTTGTTTGTATTGATAATACAATGTACTGTATATAGCTGGGGTTTAACCTTTTGTTATTTGTATAAGGATAAAGTAGCATGACTAGTGATGAGCAAATCTGTCCAGTTTCGCTTGGCCAATAAATTTGCGAATCTTTCAAAAGATTCACGAAACGGCAAAAATGTCGCACGGAAAAAAATTGTCACCTGCGACTATTCTTGCAACAACTTTGGACATGTGACTATTCTTTTGACGCCTGAGACTATTCTTGCGACTATTCTTGCAATAACTTTGGACATGAGACTATTCTTTTGACGCCTGAGACTATTCTTGCAACAATTTTGGACATGAGACTATTCTTTTGACGCCTGAGACTATTCTTGCAACAATTTTGGACATGAGACTATTCTTTTGACGCCTGAGACTATTCTTGCGACAATTTTGGCCGCATGACTATTCTTTTGACGCCCACAACTATTCTTGCGACTATTCTTACGACAATTTTTGGACGCCCGCGACTATTCTTGCGGCAATTTTTGGACGCCCGCGACAATTTTTGGACGCGCAGCGAATTTTTACACAGCGAATTCATGCCTGGTGAAACATTTCGCCAATCACTAAGCATTGAATATATTGAATGGAAGAAATGCAAATTCCTAAGGGAAGGTGCTCTAAAATGGATGGAGAGTGCATTTGGCACAATTCATTCAGGTACTTGCATCCAAATACGCTACTGCATCTCCATGTGGTTGCCAATATGTCCATTGTGCCTTTATTAATGAATGATGGGCGACGGCACCTATTGACACTGGGCAGCACTGGAGCTACCACCATCTTGGACCTGATGGTACCTCCAGTGTTCTAACAGCAAGTTGGGTGAATAGGAGCATCAGGATTGTGGCAAGGGAATCGAAGAATTGAAGATTGCTTGGGAAGGCAACCCCAATTCTGAAAGGGCTAGGCGCAACTTGCACCCAATTTGTGTCAAACCATAAGCGCAATGGTACCTATTTATTTAAAACATGCAGCCTTCTATCTCAAGGAACGCCCGTGTGTACAAATCCAGACCGACCATCTTCTTCCCTGTCCTTAACTACATTTAATGCACTCTTCTGTCTTATTAGACAAATTAAATGAAGCGGCTTCAGAAACCTGCACATGATACTCCATTTGCATCCGCCATTCCCAAAACCAAAAGCCAACTATCATGCCCTTTTGTTTTATTACTGAGCAGTAACCAGCTGGAACACATTTACAATGCTTTTGAAAGTGATACTGACATGATTCTTGTCATTACTAATAAGGTATCAGTCTCATTTTAAATGGATAAAAACATTTTTATAAGAAGGGGAATCAGCTTAGCAAGGGCACATGGGCTGTGTCAGCTTACAGAACCTGTGGGAAAACATTTCTGGGTTGAAAGGTTACCCTGTACTAAGCCAACATAAACCCACATTGATGACTTTACCCTCAACAATGTAGGTCTCTCTAAAAATATATTGCATAGAACAGCTCAAATGTTAAACCCTGCTTCATCTAAACAAACCATTTTCATAAAAATATACTTTTTTAGAAGTTTGTGCCATTGGGTAATCCTAAATAGAAAAATGGCATTTTAAAAGAGAGGGAAAGCTACTGAGGCAGTTTATTGCCAATAGATTAACCACAATAGCTTTATATTTATTCAGTAGAATGCTTTACCATACCTGAGTAAACAGCCCCAGAAGCTCCCTCTGTTTGTTTAAGATTGGCCTGACTACACTTAACTGCCTTCGTCTTTCCCGCTGGTTTGTCTCTCACTGCTGAGGTGAGGCGGGGGGGTGGGAAGGGGAGAGGCAAAAGGGAGTGGGATGGGGAGATAGGAACAAGCTGCACAGGCTCATGCCATGCCCGGAAGGTTTTAGCTGACAGAAGGAAGTCTGACACAGAAGCTCATGTGTACAGAATAGAAGAAAGGGAATGTGGTGTTTTTTTCACAGAGGACTCAGAGCAGCAGAACTGTGAGTGTTTATGGCTGTATTTACATAGACCTTTCTGATAAAGCTTACTTAGTTTTAACCTTTCCTTCTATTTATTATTTATATTCCAGTTTGGTAAGATTCTTTAATAGGTCACTTAATATAATATAAACTGTCTGTTGGTTAAGTATTTATTCTAGGGGTATAGTTTTCCTTTAAATATTTTTAGTTGCTTAGAGGCAAGGAGTCTGACAAAGACCACTTATATGGAATACCCATGCCCTAAGCAAACCCATGTTAACATTTAATAAGACATAGGGCAACTGCTGTAACAGCAAGGGCAATGTTCACATAAACACATCTGTTTAGGACTCACAGCTGGGAAACGTCACTAGATCTATTCCTAGTTAACATCAAACTAGGTTTAACAATTGTTGCCTATATAATGACTCGTTAGCTTGTTTGGGGAGCATTATTAGCTGGCAGTCACTGGAATAACTTGCTTCAGTCTTTCTTCTTTCCTCCTTTGTCATCGTTACTGTTAGCTTTCCTTTTCTGGGGCAAAAGGTCCGGCCTGCTTGATTTGCTTGCCGTTACTCTATTCCCATTTGTAATTTAATCAAATGTCAGCTTCTGCTGTTGGAATATTGATTGTGCCGCGCGCTTTCATCCCTCAAGAAGCACCGGAGAAAGGAGGCAAATAAATGAGGGACACAAGTTCCAAAGAAACTAAAAATAACTGCATTCTATAGTACATCTCCAGTTTTTAGAAAACAATGACATTACCCTGACCCGAATGACTAGCCATGTCCCTGTGGGCAGCACCTTTACTCGATTTAGGCTGAAAACTAGAGAATGTTACTTTCTGGTTGGCCATGAAATTGGCTACTGGGGCTCATTGCCAATAACAACTAATCACTCACATATTGGTTGCTACTGGTAACTGTACTTGTACAAGTTACCACCAGTGTCGGACTGGCCCACCAGGATACCAGGAAAACTCCTGGTGGGCCCAGGTGTCAGGGGGCCCTATGTCTTCTAACTATTTAGCCTATTTCATGGCCATTTACTATTTCTGTATGGGAACAAGGAAGCTTGATAGATGGAAGAATAGAGTATAGTATGTAGAGAAAAGAGACTGATATAAGGGAGGATGGAGATGAAGAATTAAGTGGGCCCATAGTCCAGGTTTTTCTGGTGGGCCCCTGCCATCTCAATCCGACACTGGTTACCACTATTAATGGGCAAAAATTTTTCCCATGAAAAAATGCCCATAGATTCCAATGTATAATTAAAAAAAAGTTGTCCATACATCAGCCCCATAGTGTACATTGGTTTATACAAAGTGATACTATACATCACGTTAAATGAGTGTATAAGCACTTGGGGAATTGGGAACAATTGCATTGTCCAGAGTTGGCCCCAAAGAGGCCCTCCATCCACCCAGACCCAAGGCTGGAATTGCTGCAGTGTATTGGCTAAATATGTCTATGAAGATTTTCATTCATCCATTCCCATTAAAACAATCAACGCACCAGATGCCCCCCCTTTAGATTAGAGGAATGGAGCTTCCATTTGAAGCAGCGTAGGGGGTTCCTCACGGTGAGGGCAGTGAGGTTGGGGAATGCCCTTCCTAGTGATGTGGTAATGGCAGATTCTGTTAATGCCTATAAGAGGGGCCTGGATGAGTTCTTGATCAATCAGAATATCCAAGGCTATTGTGATACTAACATCTACAGTTGTAATGCTAAAATCTACAGTTAGTTAGTATAGGTATTGGCATATATACTGTAGGTTATATATGTGAGTGTAAAGATAGGTCGGTATGGGTGTATATATGTGCACTTGAAGGAGTTGAATTTAAAATGAACTATGTATTAATTGTATCCACTGTGATTCTATTTTCTTTGGCTATAAAACATGGAAACTTCCAAGGGGGTGAATACTTTTATAGGCACAGTACTATAATAATAATAAAACAGTACCTGTACTTGATCCCAACTAAGATAAAATTACCCCTTATTGGGGGCAGAACAGCCCTATTGGGTTTATTTCATGGTTAAATGATTCCTTTTTCTCTGTAATAATAAAACAGTAGCTGTACTTGATCCCAACTAAGATATAATTACCCCTTATTGGGGGCAGAACAGTCCTATTGGGTTTATTTAATGGTTAAATGATTCCCTTTTCTCTGTAATAATAAAACAGTACCTGTACTTGATCCCAACTAAGATATAATTACCCCTTATTGGGGCAGAACAGCCCTATTCGGTTTATTTCATGGTTAAATGATTCCTTTTTCTCTGTAATAATAAAACAGTACCTGTACTTGATCCCAACTAAGATATAATTACCCCTTATTGGGGCAGAACAGCCCTATTGGGTTTATTTAATGGTTAAATGATTCCCTTTTCTCTGTAATAATAAAACAGTACCTGTACTTGATCCCAACTAAGATATAATTACCCCTTATTGGGGCAGAACAGCCCTATTGGGTTTATTTAATGGTTAAATGATTCCCTTTTCTCTGTAATAATAAAACAGTACCTGTACTTGATCCCAACTAAGATATAATTACCCCTTATTGGGGGCAAAACAAACCTATTGGGTTTAATTAATGTTTAAATGATTTTTTTAGTAGACTTATGGTATACAAATCCAAATTACAGAAAGATCCCTTATCTTGAAAGCCTCGGGTCCTGAGCTTTCTGGATAATAGGCCCCATACATGTATTTCAATTTTATCAGTGGCTTGCCCATATTGGCTAGCAGAGAATAGTCTTACATTTACTGTATCTCCGGTAGGATCTATCTACAGTTTCCCTGGGCAGACTACCAGTGCCCCAGTTGTTATACCGGGACATAATAAAATTGCTGACAGTATTAAGCACAATGCTAAAGCTTCTATTCGCCACAGTAAGGGAATTTCTGGCACTTTCTATTGTGCTCTTTCTCTTTGATTTGCTACAATTTGCAGAAATAGTCATTTCATCCTGGTCCTGGATTCTCTCTCTACTTAGTCTTATTCCCCTAATCATTATTCAGACAGGTCTGTGTTATTTTCTCTCTTATTTCCCACTTACTAAGCCTGAGAACAGATTTGGTTTGGGTAGAAGATGGCTATTACACAAAGAAACCTATTACAATACATATCTAGTTCCAGTAAAACTAAATGCCAGTCTCAGTAATATCTCTGTTTCTCTCTGATGTTCAGAAGATTAAAATGGACAGTAAAGAAGGTTTTAATGTATTTTTTATTTTGATTGGCTCATACCCTATGGACGTGCTCAGTTGCTCCCCAACTGGTTGTGGTTACCAACCTGACAATCAAGGACAAGGTGGAATTACTTCAATTGCTGTCATTACTAAAGCTGCCCATACACGTTAAGTTTTTTTAAAGATCTTTTCGTTATCGTAGGACTGAGCTTATCCTGAAACGATTGTTTAAAAGTACGATTTGTCCATCAACGAAAAGGACTATTTCAAGCTAAAGGTCTAGTTGGAACCAGGAAACCTACCTGCTTGGTCCTACAAACAATTGGACAATGAGCAAATTTCATTGCTGACGAGGATAATATTCAAACCTGCCCCATTGGTTTTCTGTCGGATGAATAATCTCTAGATGTGCCATCGTTTGGTGCTCACTAACCTTACAATAATTTGACAGATTTGTCGGATCGCACTGAAATTGGTTGTTAGGGAGAGATAAAATCTTAACATGTATGGCCAGCTTAAATCTGACCCATTATTATTCTGCCTAAAGTGATACCACTTAAACCACGATGGCACGCTAGGTACATGATTTACATTTTTCCAAATTGGCCACTTGGGAAAGGGTTGAACTTGGCCAGAAAGCTGGCTTAAGGTGGCCATACACGCACCGATATTATCGTACGAAACCTCGTTTCGTACGATAATCGGTGCGTGTATGGCATGTCGGCGAGTCGACCGATATCGCAGGAAGCTGCTGATATCGGACGACTCGCCGATCGGACCAGTTTGAAAATTTTGATCGGGCGCCATAGAAGGCGCCTGACCAAAATTCTCCCTTTAGAGCTGAATCGGCAGAAGGAGGTAGAAATCCTATTGTTTCTACCTCCTTACCTGCCGATTCAGCCCTGAATGGTGTGTGGCGGATCTTACGATGTTTCGTGCGACCGATGGTCGTACGAAACATCTTCAGATCGCCACGTGTATGGCCACCTTAAGGAGAATTGGTATACATGGGATTCTGTCAAATTGGGCCAAAGCAGAGTCCCAGAGGGGCAAACGTAAGGCCTAGCCCTTCTTGTGCTCTGTCCTTTTTTTTGCCCACTGTGCCTCAGTGTCTAGTCACTATCTGATTCTCGGTTTTACCGAATTAGCATCCATCTGTAAATATATGCAGCTTACTTACTATCTAGAAAGAAATGCAAGTGGAAATACAGGTGGACAATGTAGTTCTCCATACACGTAACAGTAGTCATTTACAAATTCAAGTTTGATATCCAATTTAGGAAGCAAATTGGCACATTTTTTAGCCATAATGTTGTATTTTTGCATTTGTGTTGTACTGGACACAGTTGTGCTCAATGCATTATAATGGATGACATTGTCCTAGATGCTTCTAGATGCAAATCTGGAATTTGGATGTAACATTATTAGATTGGAGGTTGCATCACATGTTCAAAACAGCATTTGCCTATTGGCACCACCTGTCGTGGAGACCCTGGGGCTACTTCCAGACCCAGAGTGGTGGCTGCTTCAGGGTTCCAAGGCTTCAATAGGCCCATTTGTGGGGTGGATGCAGTGATAACCATGTTGAAGAAAATACCTGAAGAAATATCGTGAATTGTATCAATATACACACTCACTTGCACATGGACATTTTATAGCACCTTGTGGGTGAGTTTATAAATGACCCCTAATGGCACCGCATTACATTTTCAAGATAACCAATCAGTTTCACTGCAATCTCTGGTCAGTTATTTTTTCTTCTGGACCTGCTTTCCAACCCATCTATGATGCTGTTAGTAAAGATATTCAAAAGGAGGCCTAGGAGGAGGCCCTCTCCTACCCTGGTTTTCCAGGTGTCCTATTTATGGTCTCTCTTCTCGCCATTTTTCTACCCAAGCACAAACGCTTTCCATGGTGCCTTCGTTTTATGCACAGTTTGTAAAGTGGAAAACATCAAATGCTTCTGCAAAATCCAAATATATCAAATGATCGCCCTTGGCCTGATCCAGCTTATTGCTTACCCCACTAATCCAATTTCTTTGGAATGATAAACCAAGGCTGACATTTGGTAATGAATGTATTGTGTACTGCTTATATATATGTATACTGTTCAAAATGTGATCCAGATTATTGTAATCCCTCACTGATGTAAGGCTTATGGGTCTATATAATGCAGGTGTACGTACTATGAGACAGCCGATTGGCTAGGTGTTCCTTATATACCGACATATAAGACAAGTGTTTCAGTTACAAATCAGAAAAAAAGCCTTCTCACATTATTATAAACATTTTCAAAGAAATAATACAGGAAAAAAGCTGTTTCCAAACATATTACACAGTTTTGCCAACAGAGAGGAGCAGCAGGTACCAAGCAGCAGCTGTTCCTATATGACAGGTTATACCTCTTTTTAGTACAAAAAGGAGATTGATGGGATCATTAAATCAGGTCTCACAAATACATGGAAAATGTCACATCAGTTGCAATTTAGATGTTGCAAATTGCCTCTGACTTACATTTATTTGGCACCCCTAGACAACTTCTCATATCTGTGTTGACATGGGATATCAGTTATTCTAGGACTTTATGGATTGTTTTCTGCAACAATTGTCCAGCTTTTTGTGTTTAATGCACAACGCATTTGTGCTTTAGAATTGGACTAAAATGTTATTTGGCTCAGATTTTTGTTGTTAATTTTAATAATCATGTACCACTGCTTTCCGGCAGATCTTCTAATGGGCAACTAAACTAACCAACCAGTTCACCTAAACTCCCTGGACACCATCAGAAGCCCATTTTCAACTCTAGGGTATCAGGAATCCCCATAACTTCCTGGACTGGGCTGCTTTTTAAGGGTCTCTACAAAAAAAGAGCCCATCACAGGTATTGGTTGTGGTTCTATTTGCTCTGCTGAGAACACTATGCAGGCAGAACAGGGATAAATTGAGCAAGGGAAGAAGAAAGACAAAGAGAAATGAAAAAGGCACAAGATGAGAGAATAAATAAAGACAGAATAAAGGAATAAGAAACTGGATGAAGAAGGAAGAGGTTAGTGGACTCCGTCAAAGGTTTATGGTTGAACGTGATGGACGTATGTCTTTTTTCAACCCAACTTACTATGTTACTATGTTTCCTGGTGGGCCCCTAGTACCATGGTTGAAACGCTATCTACGTGATTATTTTTTGGGGGGAAAGTAAGTACAGATCTAGTGAAAAAACAGGAAGATCTTCCCATGAAACAAGAATGGACACTGCAAGTTAATAATGGAAATAAGTCAAAGCATACAGTATACATCCTACCTACTGAGTTGTACCGAATTATCATGCAGTGTTCCTAGTAAGTTTGTGTTTCAGCAATATTAGGTTTGTTTTCTAGATGTTTTGGACCCTTGTGTGCATTATGCTCTTGTGCCTAGGGCACTACTAGTGGGACAGGGGTACATGTGTAAATCAAAGGCATTCCATGTGCAGACCATGTAGCCCTCTAGCCAAAATGTTAGGCACCCCCCGGTGAATGACTTTGTTAGGTTTTTCCATGGTCGTCAAAAAGGGGAGTTATGGGAGCACCCCAAGGCAAAGTAAAATGTACAAGTACAATGTAAGTGCAACTGATGTGGCCAAATGTTTTGCTACAAACATACAAAAGAGAGGGGATTGAGCAATGCACATTCCTTGGTCCCCTGGTTCACTAGTAATATAGTATCCATGCAAGTGCATATATTTTACTGGCCTTTATGCACTGTAATCATGGGGTTGTCTACAGGTTGGGGTGCAAAATGGACTATGGTGCAAAAAGTGGAGATTGTGGGCCCAAGGTACCTAGTACTTACCTCCTGCTGAAACCAAGCCCAGTCTAATCTTGTACCTTCCCTTTTAGAAATGAGCCCTATACATTGTGAACATCAGAGGCATTTTTGTTCTGACCAGGGATCCTTTGAAGGATATTTTTATGGGGCTAGCCAACTACAGTATTTGATATCCTTGTATTTGCAAAACCTACTGGGTCTTCACCTCCAGAAAAAGTTAATCATTGGTCAAAAATAATCATTTATCTAAAATTTATCATTAAATATATCCACCTACTATATATTCATGACACTTTCACTGAAAATTCAATGTAACATTTGGGGGCATCTTTGGGCACCTTTCTGTCCATGTCATTTCTCATTGTACGTGTGTTTGAAGTCCCTGACAATGAGAAGACACAAAAGCATCTTTGCCAAAAAGTGTTCTTCATACAAACATTGCGGTTTGTCGTGGAACGTTGGCTGAGGGAATGGAGCAGAAATATTGCAGGGTGATAGAGAACAAACTGGGACAAGCAATAAACACATTATAGCAGTAAATACTAGAGCAGAACAAACACACATATAATACAAACATGTCTATCAATATGTTACGTGACATGGTTCACTGAGTGCCAGCAATGCAATTATTAGAGGTTTACCCCATCTCTGCTGTAATATAACTGCACAATTATCTTCTAACACCACAATCCATATTTCTGTTGACATTTGTGTCCATCTGCTAAGCCTGAATTCTTTGCCTTATTCCAACCTTCAGAAATGGTTCTTACTTAGTCAAAGACATGGATAGAATAGCCTGGTAAAGCTCTGATACAACCACAGCCCCACTTTCCCTTTATTTCATTGAGGAATAAGATGGGTCATGCTGTGCTAAATACTTTGCCAACATCTGCTCCATATATTTAATGCAATATATTTTTATCCTTTTGGCATCAGTATCTCCCTACAGTATTCCGGGGCTGTTTTCCATTTACTGAAACACAGGAATACACAAGCATCTCGTGCAAGAGCAAAACTGAATAATACATCAAGGCTATTTTATTTTCTCTCTTTCCTGTAAAAATCTCTTATACAGCCCAAGTACTGTTGGTGCCGTAAACATCCCTGTCTACATGAAATCTGCCTTCTCCATAATGCCTGCTGAATTTCTTGCTTTGGGCTATTTATATTGCTTTAGCAGTGCTACAATATAAAAAACCCAGCAGGCTCTGTATCCAACAATGAAGACCCATTATCTTTTACACTTTGCTGAACTGTTGTTCCCATTTGGGCAATCAAAGCATCGCTTCTATAATACTTTTCTGTAGAACGTGTTTAAAGTATCAGAATGCTGACTATGATGTATGAGTGAGAGCCCTGAGACCTCCTTTATATGCACAGTAAATATGTATGAAAGGTAGTTGTTTTTATCTCAAAAATATCCATCAGATTTACATATTACAGCAGGGGTCTCAAACTCGCGGCCCGCGGGCCATTTGTGGCCCTCGGTACAATATTTTGTGGCCCGCACCAACGTTCTGTGTGCACAATTAGCTCCAAAGAAAGCGTACTCACTATAAGGGGAGGAGCGGCGCAGTGTTGGTGAACTCGGGCTCCTCGCTTGGAACACGCACACGGTGTATTCTCAGCGCTTCCGGGCCAGCGTCGCGCCCTTCAGTTTTAACAGCGGGATAGGCACGCTAAAGCTAGGGACTGTACTCCCACAACTCTGGAAACATACGGAGGAAAAACTTGCAGCGGGTGTGGCTTACGAGGCCCCGCCCTATCCCGCTGTTAAAACTGAAGGGTGCGATTTTGTGAAATCCCTTATGCGGCCCAGCCTCATCGTTACTTTGCCTCCTGCGGCCCCCAGGTAAATTGAGTTTGAGCCCCCTGTATTACAGTCTGCCTATCTATAGATGTTGAAGATACCCACGTTTACATGTGCCCCTGTGTTATTTATAGCATGAAATCTATCCACCAGTAGAATGTTTATTTGATTAGGTATGGAGACATCCCATTGGTGTCATGTGACCCGTGAAAGAAGAAAGGGTGGGCTCAAGTTAGCAGTGAAGGAGGTAAGATTTATGCCAGAGCCTAGAATGCGCAACCCCACTGAAATGGCCCCGTGGAACCCATGGGTGTTCACCACAAAGGCAGTTTATAAAGAGTTCCCTTTGGTGGGTATTATGCTCAAAGCAGTATTGCAATGACTTTAGTTCTAATCGTGTATTTTTAGAGCACCTTATTCTTTCTATTTAAACCTGTTTTTGTCTTTATATTCCTTTTCCTTACATGAGTGGAAGCATGAAGCCCAAGGCCAGATACTGATGGTATGAAATACACAATGAATGCATCACATTAAAGAACTAATTAAAATGTATTTGTAACAAAAACAATAACATAGGCAAACGCATCCCATCAACCTGAGTCAAATCAAACCCAGTAAGAGTGATTAGTGTCACTAATAAGATAAAAAACCAATGCAATCCGAAATGTTACAGTAATCTCATTGCTATCATCATACGGAGTTAGAAGCTCATAAGCAAAGCTTGCCCTGAGGCACGTAACCCATAGAAACCAACCAGCAGGAATTCTGGCAAGGTGCTGGCCTTATATTAAGTGCAGTGGTTCTAATAATGGGCCAGATTGATTTCCATGAGAAAAGGTTATTTTATGGTTTATCCCATGTAAACTTATGGGCGAGATCCAATTTGACCAATTTGTTCATAATTCAGGTCCATTTTTTTTCCCATAGACTTAAATAGAGTTTCCATGGGATAAACAGTGAGGTTTTTCCCATTGAATTGCATTCAGCTCTATGGGAGAATCAGGAAATAGGAGACAGTGGCATAACTATAGATGAAGCAGGTCTGCTTCCTTCATAGCCTTAAAGAAACCCCCTCCCCACCCCTATAGCTAGCGGGCATTGGAGGGGGACGGGAGGGGTGGGCAGGTAGTGCTTGGGTTTTGCGCTCTGAAGATTTTTTGCAGGGGGGGGGGCCCAGCAAGGTCTAGGAATGCCACTTTTCTCATCAAATTGAATCTGGCCCGATATTTGGCAAACAAGGCATGACTGGTTATAAAGTGCATGGGATAGTTATTTATGGATTCAGGAGGAAAGCACCGTTTGCATTTTTGTTACTGTATATTTTATTCATGTTTATAAAAGAATGAAAGTATATCTTATTTAAAAGGCATCAGTAGAACACTGTTATCTATTCATGGACAAGTGAAGACCAGACATGACCATAAGGTGGTTTCTAATCCTAAAGCAGGCGAGCTGGGGAGTGGTCTGCGAGCAAATGTACTTTACCCACAATGCAATGATGATACACTTTGCTTATATAAAAAAAAAAAATCATCTTTAATTCTAAATGGAGACTTCCCTGCCAGTAAGGACTAAACAATTCATACTCAAGAGAAGGTGCGGATGGGATTGAATTTAACAAAGTCCCTCAGGAGCTTAGCTAATAGTACCATAGGCTCCTGTTACCGTGCCCTGCTGCTAAGCCAAAAGTCTAAAATAACTCAAATGAATGATGGTCCCCAGGCTGCTATTAGCACTAAACTGGTATTTTAAATGTTAGCATTCAGCATGGTCTCCTAAAAATAAGCTGCGTAACTGGAGGGTTACCATTAACAATAGTTGATATTATTCCTCTGAGAAGTTCTTTGTGCTGAGTAATTGTACCTTTATTTAGTTATCTGCTTATTTCTGGGGCTGATTCCCCCCTCGGCTGAGTTTACATGTTCTTATCCAAACCTGGAGGTTAAGGGATTTTGAGAAGAGCCGGGCGACTGTGATTTGCACAATATCATACGAGACTGAAGCTCCCTAATCCCTGTTTATTCTAGTAAATTTATTTTGTGTATCGTCAATTTTCATTCAACACCACATTGAATTCCTACGGGAATATCTCACAGAACCCAATAACATACTGTTCTTTAAAGTAACCAAATGTCTTATAACATTATCTTATATATGCTTGTATCATATGTAGAAATGGTATATCTTTATATATCACATTGGGCTAATTTGTCAACATCCATGTATATCCCAAGAGGGAACATCTTCTCCCATTTGTTCTATACATCTACGTCTTATTCTATAGGTGCTGCCCGCTCTACATGGACAAGTGAAGACCAGACAAGACCATGAGAAGGTTTTTAATCCCAGAGAAAGTAAAAAAGGTGAGTAAGAAACTTTTCTTAATTGTATCTTTAAGTAGTGGATTTTTATGAAACATTGTAGAAAAATGTTAATCTTTTGTGTATCAGATAGTATGTTACTCTGCATTATCTTTCATTTGTTTTATAAACGTCCTCTCCTTTACATCTCTACAGCATATATTATTTCAACTTTTATATATATATATATATATATATATACGTTATATATAGTATATATAGTGAATAATGTACCCCCTATTGTAAAATATAAGGATATTATAAGTCACCAAGTAGTTCCATGACCATAGAAAGGTACAAAGCTTTTATACAGGTCATGGAACTTTAATATCATCATATTATACAACGGGGGTTACATTATTTATTATAATACTGAAGTTTCAGTGAGTCATGTGATGGAAATGACATCACTAAGCATCAATCATAACTGATGACACCGTTTATAAGGATATCATTTACAGGATATTTGTGTATTATATACAAATACCGACCAATACAGGCAAATAGGGCCCTGCTCATCAGAGCTTAGAGTCAGCTAATAACACTGATATTGTTTAACTAAATTATGTTTAGAAAATTATCAATTTTACATGATAAAATGTATTCTTAAAAATGAATTACTGTATATACTCGAGTATAAGCCTAGTTTTTCAGCACGCAAAATGTGCTGAAAAAGTCACCCTCGGCTTATACTCGAGTTGGGTGCCATGGGTCCCTCCAGACTAGCACCCTCTGTCCTTTGTGTGCAAATTAGGCCACCCGCAACCAGACCCTCCAGTGCCCTGGCCTAGGCTCCCACTAGCAATACTTATTCCCCCTTACAACTCCTCCGGGACCGAGTCTGCTGCCAGTTTGCCAATGTGCAATGAGCGTGGGGTAGTACTCATATTGTTTTTGTTGACCCTCTTCTCCGCTTACAGAGCTAGTTTACTGTTTTTCTTTGAAATAAATATTGAAAAACATATACCCCACTGATGCCTCAATTAATGTCATTTTATTGGTATTTATTTTGATTTTTAAAACTTAGCAGTAGCTGCTGCATTTCCCACCCTAGGCTTATACTCGAGTCAATAAGTTTTTCCAGTTTTCTTAGGTAAAATTAGGTACCTTGGCTTATATTTGGATTGGCTTATACTCGAGTATATACGGTAGGTCATATTCATCAAATCCACTGCGTAAATGGTGAAAATGTGAAGGACCACTTCATGTTGGGGGCAGATACTCAATGGAATTCATTTGGAACACAAACAATTGATGGGGTACAACAGGTGCTTCAAAAGTGCTAAATAAGTCGCTTCTGGGATACTGATACACAACGTTATCCCATTGGTAGTAGCCAGGGATTGTTTCATTACTCTCTGGGGGTAGCACAAAGCCACCAAAACACCATGTCCCGCACTAGGAGAGCAAACCAACCTGAGCTGCCAGATGCTTTTCTCTCTGTATTTCACACAAATAACAGTGAGTGACTAAAGCGGAATTCCGTTATTCTTCCTGCTAGAAACATCATGTATAGCGTTTCTCATTAACATCAATCTGCTACGGTAATTTGATGAGAGGATTTCTTACAAAGCACACTCTAGACAATTAAAAAAGGCAAGACAAAGACTAGAAAGAATTAAGCCCAGATAGGATATTTCATCATGTTAAGTGGTCCATGAAAGAGCTAATGAAAATGGTAAGTGCAGTATAGAAAGACAATCGTGTTCCTCACAATGACTCGCTGTTGGAAAGATACAATGAAGGAAATCAGTGATCTAAGTGTTATGCAAGGACTGTACAAACCAAGAAAGAAAGTGTCCTGGGGATGGGTTTTTGTCTAAAAAACATGTTGGAGCGGAGGGGAGTAGTGAGGGCTACGGACAACCAAACAGCATAAATGTCTAAGAAGTAACTCGGAACTTACTGCCCAAATCTGTCAAATAAACCCGGTAGCTAAAAAAGCTCAAGTGGCTCCAAGTGTTGATGATGAATATGCTTGTGGAGCACTACAGATGGCCTCTCAATGGCAGCAGTAGAAGGTAGATACTGGTAGATCAGGAGCTTCTCGTGAGATTTCCTATTATCACCAGCAAGAAGCAACTCACAGCATTGTACAAGTGATCCTCGGGGTAATTATATCTTAGTTGGGATCAAGTACAGGTACTGTTTTATTATTACACAGAAAAGGGAATCATTTAACCATTAAATAAACCCAATAGGGCTGTTCTGCCCCAATAAGGGGTAATTATATCTTAGTTGGGATCAAGTACAGGTACTGTTTTATTATTACAGAGAAAAGGGAATCATTTAACCATTAAATAAACCCAATAGGGCTGTTCTGCCCCCAATAAGGGGTAATTATATCTTAGTTGGGATCAAGTACAGGTACTGTTTTATTATTACAGAGAAAAGGGAATCATTTAACTATTAAATAAACCCAATAGGGCTGTTCTGCCCCCAATAAGGGGTAATTATATCTTAGTTGGGATCAAGTACAGGTACTGTTTTATTATTACAGAGAAAAGGGAATCATTTAACCATTAAATAAACCCAATAGGACTGTTTTGCCCCCAATAAGGGGTAATTATATCTTAGTTGGGATCAAGTACAGGTACTGTTTTATTCTTACAGAGAAAAGAGTTTTTTCCTATAATATGCAGAGGTATAACTACAGATATGGTGAAGATCCAAGGGATATATGTGTTATGCCTATTAGCATGAAAGATTACCTGCTTATAATGAGCTTCATGTAGTTCAGAGACGTACAGATTATTGTACAACCTGTGATCACATTGGCAATATATGACTAAATGAGTGAACCAATATTAATCCTGCTGATTGTTTTGTTTTGGTTTGATGACCCAAATATTGAATTGAGTTAGGAGTGGGCTATAGGAGAAAAGGCATCTTAACTGACAAAATGTCCTAACTAATATTGTTGCAATTGTCTGCTTTTCCAACAGACCATTCAGCTTTGTCAATATGTTTGCATTTCCCAATGCCAAGGGGGACAGTTTGTACATATATTCAAGCTGGCCAGCTATGTCAAAGTCATCCCCGGTCTGGCCAGTCCTACACTCACTTTCATCTGATTCGTTAAGAATTCTACTGCTTCTTTATACATTTAACAAAGGGACTGAGTTTTACCAGCAACTTACTTGCTTTCAATGTTAAAACCCCCAAATGGTTGCCCTTTTATTGGCTACACTGGGATCACCTGACTGCAGCTGGGAAGGGTGGGAGCTACAACATGGAGCTGGCCACTGCTCCTGTATAAACTATAGCAAACAAGGGAAAGTTGTGCTCACGACTACATTTCTACCTTTAGACAGGGGTTTAATATGGGTACAGTCAGGTGATCCCAATGGTGGCCAATAAAAGGGCAACCATTTGGGAGTTTTTACTTGAAAGCACGCAAAAAAGAAAAAGAAGAGCAGTGCTCTAGAGTACCACTCTTCATTTTGCAGTATTTAGTTTAAAATAAGAATATTGATAAAATTGAACCCTCATGGTTGATCAGTCCTTTCTTGGTTGCCAGGGTCGGTGACTCCAGGCAGCATTTCTTCTTGTATAATGCATATTACATTCTATATGCAGGTGTGGCTTTCCTCTCTAGCATTTCCATTCCAACAGCAGTGTAACTTTATATTTGCACCAGATAACGTTGGCTGTCAACACTTAACAGAAAAAAAACCATGAAACA
The DNA here is from genome assembly GCF_000004195.4 of Xenopus tropicalis. NCBI lineage: Eukaryota > Metazoa > Chordata > Amphibia > Anura > Pipidae > Xenopus > Xenopus tropicalis. Next base: position 160,488,590 of record NC_030678.2, on the reverse strand, counting down.
GTCATTAGCGTTAAGTTCTTTATTTATTGGATACGGCATCAGAATGCAGCTGTTTATAACATTGCAACAAAGTTTTACATTTTATCATATGGAGAAATAATGGAAAATATGGGGGAAAAAAAAGAAAAACTCCTTGACCTAGAATGACAGAACAGGCTATAGGGACTCCCCCAAACGACATTGCAACTTAGATTGTGATGGTGGTTCAGGCATGGGATTTATTATCCAGACACCAGTTGTGGAGAGAGCCACTAAATATGGCAATGCAATTGGTCATTATCAACTATTGAGAAATAATTTTCATTGTGTAATGATCTGTTTTGTCTTTGAACTTGATGGGAACCAATCAAGCCTAAATCCATGGTGACAGCAAAATGATCCAATCGTGTTTTCTTTTATATATATTCATGTGGTTTTTAGTAACCTTATGAAAGTGGCTTTAGAAGATTTTCAAATGAAGCCCCATTTTGGGGTCAAAATTAGGATGGGGTCTATAAAAGACCACCTAAATCTGGAAAAGCCAGACCCCAAGCCTTCTGGATAATATATCACAATCCTATATAACAGGCGCAACACGATAACAGTTCAATTGTTAGGATACTACAGTAATTTCAAGACCATTCAAGTTACAAATACATTAATGTCAGCATGCTTGCTGCTCTTGTAGAAAATAAACGGTTGTAAAGTTAAAGAAAAGGATTGAAATAACTATATATATATTTATAACAGAAGTCAAATGACATAGGTTATTCTCAGTAAGTAATGGGGAGCTATTCTACTTGCATTCTTGCTTCCCCTAGTTTATACGTTGAGTAGAGAAAATACAAATGATTTTCCCAACCAGCTGAAAAGCAGCATATTACATAATAAAGGAGGTAATTATAATTGTTGTGATGATACACACAGACCTGGCTACGTGCTTTATTGGGACAGAAAAATGACTGAGTGACTGGGAGCAGTAGATATATATATATATATATATATAGTCACCGCATCAATGCGTTTCGATCCCCACAGGATCGTCATCAGGATCCTGATGAAGATCCTGTGGGGATCGAAACGCGTTGATGCGGTGACTAAATAAACGGACTTTTTTCTACACTATAATGCCATGAGTGCTCTCTATACATATGCTTTATATTCCTTGGTCAGCACCCGGCGAGTGCTCTGATGTGGTGAGTGCCGATTTTCTGCAGACTATATATATATATATATATATATATATATATAGGGAATTTTCCAGTTGGACTTCCATGGGCATCAATATGGCACCCACTTCTTTCACCTGTGATATTGCAGTTAGTTAAGAAAGTAACATGTGTGTATTTGTAGACACTTTTACAATCAGAAGGTGACACTACAAGAACAAATATAGCAGAGAGCATCAGTGAGGAAAAATATAAAACTCATCAAAATAATAAACAAGTTAATTATAGACTAAAGAAACTCAATATAAGAGATTCAAAAATGGAAATGCATTAAAGAATAAGAATATACAACTTGATAACACAACTCTAATCAAAGGCTAATACAGAGATCAAGGATTAAAAATTATTCAACATAGGTGCAGTGAGAAGCAACCAGATTAATTATGGGGATATCTAAAAAAAAATAATAATCAAAATGTAAATAATTTTATTTGATTTTGATTTCCCAAGAGAAAAAGACCTTTAGGGGCCATTTGATCGATAAGTACAAATATCTATTACACAGTGTCAACATAAAAATGTGTGAACATTGGGACTACGGATCAGGACGTTTCACAGGAAAGTCTTGGTTATCATAAGGCAGTTACGTTTGTAATTCCCTACTATGAGAGGTAGCAATGATTGGAGTTTTTAAAAACTGGGTTTGGTGCTATTATGCAAAAATTTGTTCTTTTTTTTAAGACTTCCCATTTGGAATGGGAGTTGTCTTCCTTGTAGAGGGTTTTGGCAAAGCTGGACATGCACATTTGTGACCAAACAGTACCCACTAAGGGGACCATTGACATATTGCATTAAGTGTGTTTATGCATATACTTAAACAATGCATATTTTGTGGGGAAGCAAGTAAAACCTCTTGGTCTGCTGACCAAAGTCCATCGACCAACCCCATTTGGCTGAAATTTAGAGGTTTCAATTAAGGCCTGATTGTCTTACAGTAAGGTGTTGCACCGCAATCTGACCATAAATGAGCTGTCCCTTTTGCCCCAAGTTATATAGTTCTACAAACACGCCTTTGCTTTTGGCTAAACAGAAATGAGAAGGGGACATCAGTGGAAAAAAAAAGATTAAAAACAGCTAGTACAAGGCATCACTAATGCGGAAGTAACTTAATGGGCAACGGGACATTGGCACGGGCACATCCAAATTCAGCACAAGAAAAATCCAATGAAGTGATGAAGTCTCTGTGCCAGCATGTAGGCCCCGCATTGAAATGCAAAATTGTTATCATTACATTACAGCAGAGGAAAGACAATCCAAATGCTCTATGTTCTCCTCCAACATCAACCAACATAGCTCCTATCCCTTCAACATAGGGAGGCCCTTATGTCTCTTTTACAATACCCATAATAGTAATTTGTTCCAGGTAGTGCAAAGTCTTCAAATATGTATAGGAACTAGGATCCTGAGTTTTTTTAATGGTTTCATAAAAGCTCCTTTAGACTTCAGAGTGGGTTATTGCCAAATTCACACCAGCCTACACCAAAAAAACACTCTCTAGGAATGGCTTTGGTTTCCTGTTATACATTCCAAACTGCCCAACACAAGCAAATATACGTTAGAATTCATAAGGGAAATGAATCATATTAATTCAGAGAAGGGTGTCTTTCTATAAGTTTTGTAGGCAAATCTCTTACATTTTTATGTTTATTGTAAAGTATTTACATTCAGTCTGATTTCTTTTATATTTACCCCAGCGTTGGCAATATTCTGCAACATATGTAGTTGTTTCCATGATTATTGGGCACCGCTAGTTTTATTTTGGCAATGATTAGATTTCTTCATGCAATTTAGAGTTCTTCATGAATTTATATATAGTAAGAACACCCCATGTCATTTAAATATAATTTTTTTATTAATATAATCTATATAAATATTAATCACATATATAATTGGCAGATTTTAAACACTCTAAAAACCCCATCATCTGACATTTTTGGTTCTCCTGGGAACTGAAAGTAACACTCCTGATGATTGTTTTTCCATTACCCAAGGAGAGACACTTGGGTGCTTGGTTTTTATTTTAGGTGCTCTGTTGCCCTTGTGCAACTATACATGGATATAAGAGAATCTGGCTCATTTTGCAGAAAAATTTGTGAACTATTCTTGAAACAAAAAATGCGGGTGTCACAAAACAATTTTGTGGCGCACAACTTTTTTTGACACAACCGTGCCCATTTTTATGTGTCCATGCCTATTTTGATGTGACCACACCCAATTTGACATGACCACGCCTAATTTGACATGACTGAAAAAATTTTTTGAGGTGCAACAAATTTTTTCGTGCAATGTTTCGTGAAAAAAAATCACCAATGGAGAAATGCAAAAGTTTGCTGCGAATCCATGCCTGCCAAAACTATTCGCTCATCACTACTGATAGGTGCTTGTTCATATATATTTATTTGGAAAGGAAGCAAAATTCCAATGGCCAAGGACCCCTTGGATACTGTCACAGTTGATAGGTCTAAACAGGCCACTCAAGTCATCCAGCCATTTGCTTGAGGGACTAATGATTGTATTAGCCCAAATTAGTCAACAACTTTGGTTTCCAGTTCCAAGATCTGCTCATTTGGAGGCCTAAGAAGACCAAAGAAGATATGTATGTCGGGCTTTATATTCTTAGGGTTTAACATCACTGATTTCTATCATGTCTAAAGGAACTGTAGCTAATGAAAACCTCCTGAAAAATAATGGTAAAGAAAAGAATAATAATAAAAATATATGGGGTAGATGAAGGGTCAAAAAGCAAAAATACAACGAACTGAAATGGTGGGCCTTTCATACACTACGTATTCTATACATCTGTGATGAGAGCCCCCAGAACACTATATTAGACAACAAGCATGCCTTTTGCTTGAAAATGTAGATACATGTGGAGTCTCTTGGCTTGCTGATCTAGTCATAAAAGACGTCACTGTTTCTATGGAAACATTAACTGGCTTCCTTTGTCTTCAACTATAAATGACTCAATGCATGCCTTAAGCTTTGTAATTGATCCAGAACTGATTGGCTTATACTTTGTTGGCTAAATGTTTTCTATGCCATTACTCCTAAAACCAAGCAAACAAATATTGTAGTTTTACTATATTAAACAAGTATTGGCTCTGCAGCTGATGTCAACATCCAATTAAAATCTCTTTTTAGCTAAGACCACAGGTTTTGCTGATGATGAAACTAGGATCTGTTCAGGGCCAGTTATTGTTTGAATCAGCGCTGATTTGGCAAAGGAACAATCATGTTCTAGGCAGTTTTAATGGTTTCTAATTTTTGGGGAACCAATAATGAGGTCTATGGCACAGGAAGGGGGTGAAAATTGGGTCAAGTCAGCCCAAAGCAACTAAACATTAAGCACTTACCTAAGTAGAAGCTATTGTCACCACCGAAAAAAATGTAGTCCCCTAAAGCTTTGCAAATAAGACATTTTCCATAAACATATTCTGGACTGCTTATCAGTCAGTGCCCCATTAACTCCTCTTACGGGACCTGCTTCCTTCATAGTTATGCCTCTGCTCTCAACCCCTTTGGGATGTCATGAAGACTTCTCAGGGCTTTGACCTCAAACCAGAAACAAGAAAAGAAGGTTTTTCTTGCTTGAGGTCCATGAAATCAAATGGTGGAAAGGACACAGTAGTCATTGCTAGTATCCATTGGGTATGAGGCTGAGAGGACATTAATAGGATCAGTAATAGACAATACTACATGTGTTGCAAGAAACAACTTTGTATTAGGTATACACGCCATTGAGCAGTTGGCTGAAATATGCAAGCCAACACAAGGTTTGAGTTTCATGTAGCACCATCTACTCTTGCTGTTCTGTGGTTCAGACGTTCAGCATAGACAACTACTGTTATTACAGAACAGTATTTTGATTTCAATATCCACATGTATGGAAGCTACCTGGCAATATTAATAATGTCCTAGCAGCTTCATACCCAATGGATACTAGCAATGACTTCTGTGTCCTCTCCACCATTTGATTTCATGGACATCAAGCAAGAAAAACCTTCTCTTCTCAGTTTCTGATTTGAGGGCAAAGCCCTGAGAAGTCTTTATGACATTCCAAAGGGGTTGAGAGCAGAGGCATAGCTATGAAGGAAGCAGGTCCCGTAAGGGGAATTAGTGGGGCACTGACTGATGAGCAGTCCAGGATATGTCTATGAAAAATGTCTTGTTTGCAAAGCTTTAGGGGACTACATTTTTTTTCGGTGGTGACAATAGCTTCTACTTAGGTCAGTGGTTGGTTCAGAGAAGCATGCAGTGCAACCTAGAACCTAAGTACATCTCATTTGTAGGATTGGAGTTCACTTGCCAGGTAACTACATATTTCTTATTTTAATAGATTTGGGAAGCTCACAATGAAGGATAAAAATACCCACAAAAAGCCTGCAAATAACCCTCGTAGGCAATACTATTCATGGCTACAAATCAGATCTGTGTAGATTTAATAGTACAAAATAAAGACACACACAACATGTGTGTCAATGGCAATGGCTATGGCAAATTCAACCACAGGCTCCCTAAGCTTAATCTGTCCATTTATTGAATTCCAGTAGCAAAGTGAAGACGCTATAGAAAATTGAATGCTGTAGGGGATCCAGTTACCACCGAAACACTATAATCAGTTGCTAAGCCGTAAATCATATTTGGTTAATGCTATTTCAGATAAATATCTTCTTTTAATGTTCCACAACACCTGCAACTTCTGTGCAGTTAAATCTCTGCAGTTAAATACAGATATTCATATTGCTTTATTTAGTGGGAATTATGGGATGTTTGCTGAGAAACTGAAAGCAACCCAAAGTTTACCGTGATTGGCCTTCAATTATTAGGCAAACAATCTCCTCAGTGCTAATCGTTCTTCTTTTCAGGGATCCAATTATAGAATATAATAAACAGTATGACCAGATTCATTGGTTAATTCATTAACACTGGCAAATTTGCCCTAGTGCAGTAACATAACAACCAATCAAATTTTTGTTTTAGCAGTTGTTAAAAGGAGAAGGAAAGGTAAAAACTAAAAGTAAGCTTTATCAGAATGTATATGTAAATTCAGCCATAAGCACTCACAGAAACGCTGCACTGAGTCCTCTATCGAAAGAAACACAGGATTTCTTGTCTCCTTTTTTGTAAACATGCTCTTAGGGAATCTGACTTCCTCTCTCAGAAAAATCCTTTATTCCTGGGGCCAGAGTCTACACAGTTCTCTTTTCTCTCCCCTCCCATAAGAATTCATAAAACTCACTCCCCCCACCCTTAGGAATGTGTAATCTGAGCTACCAGCCTCTAGAGCTGTATCAGGAAGCTTTGAAGACCAAGCTAAAATGGCAACTGCTATCTTAAACAAATGGAGGGAGCTTCTAGGGCTCATTACTTAGGTATGGTAATGCTTTCTGCAGAATAAATAGGCGGCATTCTAGGCGGCACTAATGTGGCAAATCTATTGGCAGTAAATGCCCAAATGACTTTCCTTCTCCTTTTAACAAAGTAAATCACTGATTGGATAATATTGGTTACAGGGTAGGAGCAATGTTCCCAGTGTCACTAAATGAACACCAGCTACTTATCACCTACTGCCCTATTCAGCCAATCGTTTTCATACACCTACAAAACTCTTCACAACAAAGACTCTCTACATGTCTACTGTAGTATTTTCTGCTCCTCAGAACTCATTCACACCACTGCAGTTGCCAACAGTATCCAATCAGTTCTATGTTTGTGGGCAATACAGATTCTGAATGCAATATCACACAGTGAAAGTCAGACATTGGTAGCAGTGAAGTTACTACATTTCCAGGGTAACAAGTTTCACAGGGAGGACATAGCATCGTTACTGCCTAGTGGGAAAGAGAAGATTGAGCTTAGCAGCCTTCATAACAAAGCACTACAAAAAGTCTCCTAACTGGAGGAGGCCAGCTCTATGGCGCCCCCTGGCAGTAACAGGCAGCCTCTACTCTGTAACACCAAGGCAAGAAGGTGCCTTTAGCAGACTAAATGTCATATACTGCTATGCCAAGGGCGGGCTGGGCAATTATAACATGCTAGGTCCACCAAAAAATAATCATTTACATTTTCCATCTTTGTTGCATTTGTTATTGTCCTTCTTTACCGTGCAGTAGAAATTGTAGGCACTGTAAACACCTTTTAATAGGAATAGAAATAAGTCTGTACTTCTGCATAATGTTCCCCATAAATTGCAGTCTTTGGCAAGTGGTGATATTAGTCAGATTTATTGATGCTCTTCATTATTTATGCTGTCGATAAATATTTCAAGGGACAGTAAGTCTCTTAATGGAAATAGCAGAACGCAGAACATCTAACATAAAATGAAAAACTTGAATGAAAAAATTCAGCAGCTAAAAGCTAGTGGGTAGCTGTCGGAGTTGACAGAAGTATTTTGAAAATTCAAGCTGAGGCACACACTTATAGGGATTAGTGATGGGCGAAATGTTTCGCCAGGCATGGATTTGCGGCGAATTACCGCGTTTCGCCATTGCCGGATTTTTTCACGAAACGGATGAAAAAATTCGCCACACGTCCAAAAATTGTCGCCAGCGTCAAAAGAATAGCCGCGCTACAAAATAATAGCCGCGGGCGACAAAATAATAGCCACGCGACGAAATAATAGCCACGGGCGATGAAATAATAGCCGTACGACAAAATAATAGCCGCGGGATAGGGATTACAACCTGGGTGCAAATCAGATAAACAATGTAAATATGTAAAAAATGCTGATGCACACCAGGAAAATTTAATCAAAAAAAGATACTTATTTTATTTAGATCAACGTTTCAGTCCTCACCCGGGACCTTTATCAAGATATCTTGATAAAGGTCCCGGGTGAGGACCGAAACGTCGATCTAAATAAAAAAGTATCTTTTTTTTATTAAATTTTCCTGGTGTGCATCAGCATTTTTTACATATATATATATATATAATATCTAGTAGAATTAAATCTAAAAACAACTGGACTTTTCTGAGTTCTTTTTGAAAACTTTTCACCACTCATCTGAGTGGCTTCTTCAGTTCAAATGACTGGTAGGGAATTCCCCGGTATTTAAACTCTTGATGGTAGTACAGTACCGGGGAATTCCCTACCAGTCACTTAAACTGAAGAAGCCCCTCGGATGAGTGGTGAAACGTTTTCAAGAAAAACTCAGAAAAGTCCAGTAGTTTTAGACTTAATTCTACTAGATACTGTATATCATGACCTGGATGAATGAGAATCTTCATAGATATATATAAAATGTTTTCAAAAAACTTAAGGAAAATTGTTAGTGTTCAAATTAGGTACGGATTTGCCGCGTTTTGCCATTGGCGGATTGTTTTACAAAATGGGCAACAAAATTTGACACGGAAAAATTCACTGTGCGCCCAAAAAATGGCACCCGCTGCGTTTCGCAAATCTTTTGAAAGATTTGCTAATTGTTCAGCAAATCGAAACAGGACAGATCTGCTCATCACTAGTTTAAAGCAATATGTACATTTTGTTCTGCAGATTTTTTTCACTCATAATATAACGGGAAAATAAAACAATTTTAAATATTTGCAAATATAAAACAGAACAATAGATATAGAATTCTAAATTTGGCCCAAGAAAACTAAAATCTGTTTTACAATTTAAAAATGTATCAACACAGTTCCATGCATTCCTACAGTTCCTTTCGGGAGAAACCGAGTTAAGAATGTTTTGGTTTTTTTTAATTTGAAAATTTAGTTAATCTGCTTCAAATACAGTCGTTATTAGTGATGGGCGAAATAATTCGTCAGGCATGGATTAATGGCAAATTTCTGTGTTTCACCATTGGCGGATCATTTTGCGAAATGGGCACGTGCGTCAAAAAAAAAAAGATTATATGTGCGTCCAAAAACATTTTTGCGTGCAACATTTTTGTGGCTTTGCAGATATTTCACCGTAAATCTTTTCAAAGATTCGCAAATTTTTCGGCAAAGCGAAACGAGCGACAAAATTAGCCACGGAAAATTTCGGCTCCCGCATCAAAAAAAATTGTCTCCGCATTGTTTTGTGACAATTTGTGCCGCACAACATTTTCGCGGTTTCACAAAGATGCAGAATTTTCCAGTGAATTAAAATGGGACAGATTCGCTCATCACTGGTTATGTTTTTGACATACTTTTTTTTTTACTATGAAAATGAGCAGAAAGTGCAATAGTGTCATGTGACTTGGCACGTATATTAGTGGAAGGAAGCACTACGTAGCAAGGAAAAGGATCTCTGTTACAAATGAGATTCTTCCACACTATAAGAAAAATACTTTTAAAAATGATGGCACATATAATATAAGGTAAATATAATGAATACTTTTGTTAAAATATTTCGGACAAAATTCCATTTGAGTATCACAAACTAGAAGCCACCGCAAACATTTTTAAATACAAATGACACACATTTTTAATACACAAAATGAATATATCGATATTTGACATGTTACAAGCTCTAATAGTACGCAGAACCAAAAAAAGGGGGGCTTATTATTACATTTGTTTATTAGCGGTCTGACAGTTTTAATTATATCACTATATTCTGAATGAACTCCACCTGTGACTCCACTATATAAAAACATCTCCTCAGCTGAACATATATGACTCAGGGATCCCCAACCAGTGGCTACTGGGCAACATGTTGCTCCCCAACCCCTTGGATGTTGTCCCAGTGGCCTCAAAGCAGGTTCTTATTTTTGAAGTTCTGGTTAGGAGGCAATTAGTGATGGGCGAAATGTTTCGGCAGGCATGGATTTGCGGCGAATTTCGCCATTGGCGGATTGTTTCGCGAAACATATGAAAAAATTTGCCGCGCGTCAAAAGAATAGTCACGCGGCCAAAATTGTCACAAGAATAGTCGCGAGCATCAAAAGAATGGTCACGCAGCCAAAATTGTCACAAGAATAGTCACAAGCGTCAAAAGAATAGTTGCATGTCCAAAATTGTTACAAGAATTGTCGCAGGCAAAAAAAAATTTCCACAGACATTTTCGCCGTTTCGCAAATTTTTTCTCCGTTTCGCGAATCTTTTGAAAGATTCGCAAATTTATTGGTGAAGCAAAACGGGGCAGATTCGCTCATCACTAGAGGCAAGTTTTGGTTGCATAAAAACCCAGTGTAACTGCCAAACAGAGCCTTCTGTAGGCTGCCAGTCAACATGGGGCTACCAAATAGCCAATTATAGCTCTTATTGGCACCCCCAGAAAATGTTTTCATGCTTGTGTTGCTCTCCAAAACTTTTTCCATTTGAATGTGGCTCACGGGAATAAAAGGTTGGGGATCCCTAATATACGTAATTCTTCCTGACCCAAACCCCTTGTAAACCAGTAATCCTCAAGCTGTCCTTTAAAGCTACCATCATGACTCCAAAAATAGACCAGTAAACAATAAAATGATGTGTAGTGATGAGCGGATCTATCCTGCGAAACGCGCATGTCCCGCAACTTTTCTGTCCGCGTCCAATTTGATGCGATTGCAACTTTTTTTGGATTCACAACAAATTTTTCCGCTGCATTGTTTCCCAAAACAATTCGCCAATGGCGAAATGCAGAAATTCGCTGCGAATCCCTGCCTGGCGGAAAAATTCGCTCATCGCTAATGGTGGGTATACAAATATGGAAACTATCATGATCTGTATAAAATGCACTGTTGGTGGCTTCAGGAAGCACATTTTAAAATCACTTACCTAACCCCACACTACTTAGAAATCTTAGACATGAAGGCAAATTTATCAACATTCTGATTTTCGTGGTTTTGCTTGTTAGACTAATGTCCCACGGGGAGATTTACTGCGATTTTTAAAAAGCGAGTTCCAGCGACAAGTCGCTTGTCTTTTCCTGACAAGTGATTACTAGAGATTTCCACAACGGAGCGATTCCATTTCCCACAAATTCAGGTGCCATATTCCCCGCCCACAATTAGAAATGACATTCAGTCCAATGGGGAAATCGCAGCGACTTCCCACTCAGTGGGTTTTACTCTCATAGCGATTCGGAGCGAAAAGCGTTTGGAAGTAGTATCGTTGGTTTAGGTACCGGCGATTTATATTCTTGTCGGTGGAACTCGCTTTTTAAAAACTGCAGCGACTAAACCTCCCTGTGGGACATTAGCCTTAGAGGATTTTGAAACCACAGATAGCTAATTTCCACTAAAACCACAAATGTTTAGTCATTTATTAAAAGATCCAAATATAAAAAGCAGAAACAAATAAAAATGCGGAACAAAAACAAAAAGAACAGAAAACCTAAATTTTTTTAATTTAATAAGAATTTTCATGCACTATCAAACACTAACAAAAAACACTGAAAACCTCTAAAACCATGAATTAAATATTGTTACAATTTGCCTAGGGCACCTCCCATTGCCTATGACATCAGCAGCTATTAAAGAATAAGTAAAGCTTTTTTTTTCTATCAGTAAAATTACCCTAAACAGCCTCCAGAATTACCTACCTTTGTCCCAGAATTCTCTTTGACATGGTTCCTCAGTTAGAAGTTAATTGTTTTTCTTTGCTTCCTTTTGCAGAGTGAAGCCCCACCCCCACTTCCTGTTCAGGTCTCTCATTAAAAAAAAACCCTGCTAATGCACAGACTGGCTCCTGCTGCCTCCAGGCATGCCCAGAAGGCTCTCCAGGTCAACTACATGTAGTTGAATTGAAGAGAGAACTGAACAGGAAGTGGGGGCGGGGCTTCACTCTGCACAAGGAAGTAAAGAAAAACGAACACCTTCTGACTGAGGAACCAGGTCAGAGAGAATGCTGGGACAAAGGTAGGTAATTCTGGAGGCTGTTTATAGTAATTTCACAGATAGGGAAAAAAAAGGTTTACTTATTCTTAAAGTGGTGTATTTTCACATTTCGTGTTCATGGTTTTGATGCATTTTTAATGGTGAAAAATTAACACTTTTACATAAAAAAAATCATGTTTTAGCGCAAAATTACACAAATCGCAGAGAAAAATTCAGATCATTATTATATCTGCCCCATAAATTACCAAATCTCTCTTTTGTATGACTTTGCAACTCTTCTGCGACTCTTCCCGCACAAGCTTTTACAATTCGGATTTTTTTGATCAATGTCAGAAATTTGTGGAAATGAGTTTATTCCAATTGTTTAAAATTAAAAAATGAGAAATGTTAGAGTTGTAGTAAATCTGTCCCTAAAGATTCACTGTAAGTGGAGGATACATTTTTTCCCATAAACTTAGTTCTGACATAGTATAAAAGGAAAATAAAACAATGTTAAATATTTGCATATTATTAAACAACAGAAAAAAGATATTTATAATATATAAAATTCTAAATTTGGCCCAAAAAAACAAGAATCTGTTTTACAATGTAAAAACATATCAACAAAGTTTCATGCGTTCCTGCTGTTCCGTTAGGGAGAAACCGAGTTCAAAATGTTACAAAAAAGAAAAGTTCAAGTGAAAAAGAAAAGTGATTTTAGGGGATTATGGGAATAAGGGCAATGAACCAAATACACTGCTGGAACTTTTTTATTGAGTGTAAACTATGGGGCTGATTTACTAATGCACGAATCCGAATGAGAAAAATTCGGATTGGAAAACGAACATTTTGCAACTTTTTCGTATTTTTTGCGATTTTTTTCGTCGCCGTTACGACCTTTTCGTAAATTGTCGCGACTTTTTCGTAACAGTTATGACTTGCGCGAATTGTCGCAACTTTTTCATAGCCATTACAAATTTTGTGAATTGTCGCGACTTTTTCATAGCCATTATGACTTTCATGAATTGTCGCGACTTTTGCATAGCCATTATGACTTTTGCAAATTGTCGCGCCTTTTTCGTATTGAGCGCTCAAAAAATTTGCGACAATTCCCAAAAAAGTCGCAAAATACCGATCATTACGGAAAAAACACATTTGGACGCTTTTCGGACGTTCGTGGATTAGTAAATGTGCCCCTATGTTTAATCATTCAAACAGAACTTGAATATTATACAAGAGGGTCCTGCTCATCATGGAGACCAAAGTTCAAGGGAGATAAGTGGTTATTAAATAAGTGCAAGATTTTGCAATGTTATTTAAATATTTATTATTCCTTTATAATTATTAATATTTATTAAATATTGAAATATGTTTTTGTAAAAATGTATCCAGCACATTTCTAAAAGCCATTAGAGTGGGGTGGATGACCAAAGAGAATCTGAAGCCAGAATTAAAATTTTGCCCCAATAAAAGAAAATGTGATTCTAACGAAACATGGTTATTAAAGTTTTTAGTTTATTATATTGGAATGTTACTTGGAATAACATTTCCGGGTCTAGTCTTCAAACCTAAGAGATAATGTCCAAACCTTTGTGCACTTTTGCCCTTAGACCGATTCGGCAGCTAATCAGCCCGTGTATGGGCACTACCGATGGGCCTGCCCGACCGATATCTGGCCTGAAATTGGGCAGGTTAAAAAATCTAGTCGGATCAGGGACCGCATTGGCTCGTTGATGAGGTCCCCGGACCGACTTTTCCTATACCCGTTCTTATAATTCGATCATTTGGCCCCAGGGCCAAACAATCGAATTAGCCTGGATTCTCCCAATATCGCCCCCCCCCCGTAGGTGGGGATATTGGGTGAAGATCCGCTCACTTGGCGACATCGCCAAGCGAGCTGATCGGCCCGTGTATGGGGACACTTAGATTGTAAGTTCTTTTGAGTAGGGACCTCCATCCTATTGTGACTCTATCCACATAATACGTAATCTCTATATATTTATACCGATATATTTATTATTATAATTAGTGTTGAGTGGAATCTGTCCCGTTTCACTTTGCCTAAAAATTCACAAATCTTTGAAAAAAAAATATCAAAATTTCCCGTCAAAAAAACGTCAAAAAAAATTTGTTGCGCATGACAATTTTTGAACATACTGTATGTGCCAAATTTTTTTTTTGACGCGTGTCGGAAAATTTTTTAACGCATGACAATTTTTTAAACATGGCGAAAAAATTTTTGTTGCACAGTGAAATTTTTCACCGCAAATTTTCAAAAAATTGTTGCTCGCATCAAAAAAAATTGTCAGGAGCTGAAAAAATTTTGCGCAGTTAAAAACAAATGACAGGTGCCAAAAAAAAAATAAAAATTGGCACGCTCAATTTTTTTTTTTTGACGCAGGTGACACTTTTTTGTTGCACAGGGATTGTTTCCGCTGCAAATTCGCCAATCTGCCAATGACAAAATGTGAAAATTTGCCACAAATCAATGTCTGGCAAAAAATGTTGCCCATCACTAATTATAATGCTTATCCTCCCTGTGTGTACATTTCTATATTGTAAAATAGTATAGAACTGCATATCCGAGTAGCATTTATAAATAAAATGATACATACACTTTCATTAGGCAAATTATATTTTTTGGTTACATATTTTATAGAGAATTTTTGTAATATTGTCTTTTTACATGTTGCTTAAAGAAGTCCCTGTTGCCTCTCAGAAGAGAGGATGAGGGAATTTATTGGGATTCTACTGATGCACAATTACAAATGCATCTTACCGTATTTTTCGCCATATAAGACGCACTTTTTCTTCCCCAAAACTGGGGGGGAAAAGTTGGTGCGTCTTATACGGCGAACTGTCTTCCTCTATGTGCCGCGGCTCTCTGCCGCATCCTCGCTTTTATAAGGTTGCGCCCGTGCGTACTGACGTCACACGCACAGGGCGCAACCTTATAAAAGCACAGAAGCAGCTGGGAGCCGCGGCACAGAGAGGAAAACATCACGGGAGCCGGAGGCCGCTGGGGGTAGGTTAGGGGGGAAATGGAAGGTGCTTGGGGGGCCCTGGGGGAAACTGAAGAATGCTGGGGGTGCCGTGGGGGAGCTGGAGGATGCTTGGAGGCCCTGGGGGATGCTGAAGGATACTTGGGGGGGCCCTGGGGGAAGCTGAAGGATACTTGGGGGGGCCTGGGGGAAGCTGAATGATATTTGGGGGGGCCCTGGGGGAAGCTGAAGGATACTTGGGGGGGCCCTGGGGGATGCTGAAGGATACTTGGGGGGCCCTGGGGGATGCTGAAGGATACTTGGGGGGGGCCCTGGGGAAGCTGAAGGATACTTGGGGGGGCCTGGGGGAAGCTGAATGATATTTGGGGGGGCCCTGGGGGAAGCTGAAGGATACTTGGGGGGGCCCTGGGGGAAGCTGAAGGATACTTGGGGGGGGGGCCTGGGGGAAGCCTCATTATGTGTGAGCCCAGAGACAATTAACTTTATACAGTTGATATAAAATATTTTACTACAGTATTTGGTTCAGAATCTTTTTTTTCTAGATTTTCCTCCTTTAAAATTGGGTGCGTCTTATATTCCGGAGCGTCTTATAGGGCGAAAAATACGGTAATTTCCAACAAAACCCATTGTATGAAAACGGTATTAAAATGTTAATATTTATATTAGAATATATTAGTAAATTCATATAGTGCTTTGCTTACCTATATATATATGTATTTAATATTTGTGTAGTGCAATGTCATATTCAGAAAGATTGCCATTAATAATGTTGACCACAATATATTCTGGTCATCTCTTGGCACTTTTTTTTTATTCTATATCATTCTACGTGTTGATTTGTTGAGGGAAAATATCATTGTATATCTATTACATCTACAGTAATATTTGTCATAAAGCCTTTTGTTTCATAAAAACGCAAAAAAGGTTAATAATAATAATAATAATCATATATTCTATATAACCATAAAGTGCCTATATAATTGTTACTATGTATATATACAATAATAGTTGGAATGTAATGGTCCATGTTATATGGAAAGTATGGTTTATACAATGAACCTAAAAGCGAGTACAGCCTTAGACCAGGTAAAAATTGATACACACTGAATGATATAAAAAATACTTTAAAAAGTTCTACTTACTAACTGTTTAAACCAGGCAAAGGCGTACTTAAGTGTCCCAACTGAACGGCACCTCCCCGAATACCTTCCGCCAGTACAGATGGCAGGGGAGACATGGAGCTCTGCACTGAAGGGCGTCTATGCCTGGTTTAAAACATGGAAACATGACCAAGAAAAAAAACCCAGAGTGCCAAACAATAAAACCCCTATGAAACATTATAAAGCAGATTGTCAACCAATAAGACAATGGCTGACATTACAAGGGTTATTAATACAAAAAAGAAACATTAGAAATTGTATTTCTCATGGGCTGATCCCCTAGAGAGAGACCCTACAACCTTTCAGTTGCTGCCCATTGTTCCTCACAGCCCCTTTTGAGGTTGAGGCACCTTCAATTCCCAGGATGCACTGCTTTTATCTATAGACTTTATAGTGCTTAATTTGTGTGGACAATGGGAACCAATCTTTAACAGTGTGTTAGAAAATAGGGCACTATCACCTAAACCCTTTGATGGCCCTTATGTATGCTGACAGAAAATGTCCTTAGAAGTTCAACCTAAAAGTGGACATACATCTTAGACCGATTCGGCAGCTTATCAGCCCGTGTATGAGCACTAACTACAGGCCTGCCCGACCAACATCTGGCCTGAAATTGGGCAAATCTCAATCGGGCAGGTTTGATTTCTTTCAGCAGATGGGGGACCGTATCGGCTCGTTGATATGGTCCTGAACTGACAGGCACCCATACCCGTCATTCTAATTCGATGGGCACTAATGACAGGCCTGCCCGACCGACATCTGGCCTGATATTTGGCAGATCTTGATCGGGCAGGTTTGATTTTTCATCAGATTGGGGACTGAACCATTGGGAACCCATACCCAACGTTCTAATTTGTTATAATGATAGTGCCCAAGGGCCAAACGACCAAATTAGCCTGATATGGCTCACCCTTAGCTAGAGATATTGGGAAAATAACCGCTCCTTTGGCGACCTCACCAAGCGAGTGGATCTTAGCGTGTATGGCCACCTTAACAGATAGCAACCAATCATATTGTGATTCATATATCAGACCAGACCAGTGAACTGACCCTGTTGACTGATTAATGGAACTGGAGTAAATGTTGCACAGTTGCCTATAGTTGATAGCTGAATCAAGTTTTGGGGGTGTCACTTGGAACTCACCAATTTATGTTAACTAAATTAATTTTATATGTCCCTGAAAATAATCTTTAAAGAAATAATAACTGAGTCTCTGTTTTACGTGTGTTTATTTTTATCGCTTTGAATCTACACGGCTCCAGGAACCACATGTGAATGTTTCTTTGCAAGTGAGCGTAACGGTGCCTGAATGGGATTTAAAGTGTTTATGGATCACCAAGAAAGAGAACAGGTTTATATTCACTATGGGTCATATGTTGTCATATGTCATATGTTGATTTGTCACAAACAGTTTATATCAAAGTGCCTTGGTGGTTATTTACACTGATGCAGAGGTTAGTAAGAGGTTAAATATCTGTATATGAATTATCTGGCAGTTTCACATAAAGTACATTCAGGTGCTATGGTGGGAAATGGGCATTTTGTTACCATTTACACTCAACACTTACGGTCCTACAACACAATAAAAGAGAAGCAGATGAAATAAAAATAGATGAGCCTTTGATGCATGCCTTCATGGCGACTGCTGGTACACTTACAAAAAAAAGTTTCCCTCCTCAGTTAACACAGCTAAAGATGCCCCAGATGGAATATTAGAAATCACGCAAAGCTATTGTCTTATAAATCAATTATCTGTTATGTTGTATTAGAATAAATGGCCATGTTTCCACTGCAGTGCTAAAAACTGAAATGAGTTCCCATGGTTTGCGGATGTCACTTAACTTACACCTTCACGTTGGCTGATGATGATTATTGGTAGACCCTGATCAGGTAGTTTGCGTTCACATTTCGTGAATAGTTGCGACCGTTGGTAAGCGGATGAGTAAGCACGAGTTAGTACACAAGAGAGGATCATTAAAACGAGTCCGTTATTATTTTTCAGACTAAAGGAACAAAAAAAGAACTGCCTTTCTTGAACATCAGTTGCTCCGAGTCATTTGTTCATAGACTAATATTATCTGGAAAGCAGACAAAATCTTTCCACTTCTATCCTCCATCCATTTTATACAATAATAATGAAGGCTGTGTTCGTAACAACTGTCACCCACCTCTGAACAAAAAGGAAAATGATTATTGCCTGGCATTATGCAGAGCTCTTGCTGTTCTGAACTATTCATTGGAACAGAAAGAACCTCTACAATCCTGACCCAGTATTGGGTTTGTGCTTTTTTATTTCTTTCTAAAAAGTCTTCAATCTGCAGAGGGTTTCATACGCTCGTCTCCCTAAGGTACATAGTGCCGATGTTGTAGGAAACCTTTCTCATTCTAACCGATGTTAAAGAAGGCTTTGGCTGCTTCTGACCGCTGTCGGCCTCCAGGAAATAACAGATCCCGGGTATTTCTTTTGGGAAGTTGTCTGGAAGCTCCTCACGTGAACGGGGTACAAAGTGAAAATTTGCTTCGTCTTTCAATAGTCTGCAACAAAAGGAAATACATATGAGTGCTGTTAGGGCAATGTGTTTTACAGTGGATTTGAAAGTAAGAAAGAATCCTTGGAGACCTATTCATCAAAATTAGTATTTGTGCATTGTTCTATTTCGAATGCATCACAATTGTATTTTACTTATCGTTTTTAAATGGGTTGACAAACTCAAAAAAAAATTCAACAAACTCGAATTGACTAAATAGTATAAATTTTGCCTAGGGCAGCGCCCATTGGCTTCTACACAACCTTGCCATTGGCTTCTACACGACCTTGCCATTGGCTTCTACACGACCTTGCCATTGGCTTCTATACGACCTTGCCATTGGCTTCTACACGACCTTGCCATTGGCTTCTACACGACCTTGCCATTGGCTTCTGCATGACCTTGCCATTGGCTTCTACACGACCTTGCCATTGGCTTCTATACGACCTTGCCATTGGCTTCTACACAACCTTGCCATTGGCTTCTACACGACCTTGCCATTGGCTTCTATACGACCTTGCCATTGGCTTCTACACGACCTTGCCATTGGCTTCTACACGACCTTGCCATTGGCTTCTACACGACCTTGCCATTGGCTTCTATACGACCTTGCCATTGGCTTCTACACAACCTTGCCATTGGCTTCTACAAGACCTTGCAAGATTTCAGAAGCCAAAGATCTACATTAGAGTTTTTCACATTTTATCACTTAATAAATATCAAAAATGTGTGTTCTATGAACCATTATTAACTTTCAAGATTTATCAAAAAAATGTTTTCAAAAAAATGCCAAAATGACTTTCCTTCTCCTTTAAGACCCATGTTAATAAAAAACTTAATGATGTATAATTCACTCTGGGCATTTCCTACTGAAATTTGAAGAAAAGATATTAAAAAGGGGTTCTAAGATACTCCCTAATTGTATACAGTATACACAATGACAAGATAAACTGACACATTTTATTAATTCAATGCTTTTGTGAAGGCCTTGATCAGATCCAAATACAATTAATGTCAAGCAAAGTTTGATAAATATAATCATATAAACGTATCATATAATTCATATAAAAACTGAAGGTACGGCTGTTCAACTTGCTGCTTCATGGTTCCTAACAGGTGAAGTAGTAGTTGCAATCTATGTATTCATCCAGCAATGCAATATATATATAAATATGCCTTCATTACAAGTGCCTGTAATATGCCCAACAGCTTGTTTATATGGAGCACAGCTATCCTCCCTGTTGTTCAGCATGTATGCCGAGATTGTGCCGAGAACTCTAAAGGTTGAAAACAACAAAAAATAAATAAAAATAGCAAAATATTTAGGGGCACATTTACTAAGTAATTGAGATAAAGTCAGATTTTTTCTTACTTCTAGATAATTTAGAGATTTAACAATTGGTTTTTCGCCAGAACTCGATTTTTTCGTTATTGTTCCCCCAAAATTTGAGTTTTCAGAAAATTACTCCCATAATTTGTGATTTATTAATGTTATGTTAGTTTTTTTTGTAAAAAAAATTGGCATGTTTGATCTGTCAAGTACGATTGAGTCCTATGGAAGCCTTCAAATACTAGAACTTTTCGAGTTTAACTCAAAAATGGTTAAAACAGTGAATATACAATGTCAGTCGGTCCTTTTGCTACACACATTCAAGGGGGTGTTAATCACATCATTGTTTTCTATTTAACCCAGTTTCAAGGGGAAATTAATCCCATCATTGTTTTCTATTTCCCCCAGTTTCAAATGGAAGTTAATCCCATCATTGTTTTCTATTTCTCCCAGTTTCAAGGGGGAAGTTAATCCCATCATTGTTTTCTATTTCACCCAGCTTCAAGGGGAAGTTAATCCTATCATTGTTTTCTATTTCACCCACTTTCTAGGGGAAGTTAATCCCATCATTGTTTTCTATTTCACCCAGTTTCTAGGGGAAGTTAATCCCATCATTGTTTATAATTTCACCCAGTTTCTAGGGGAAGTTAATACCGTCACTGTTTTCTATTTCACCCAGTTTCTTTGGGAAGTTAATACCGTCACTGTTTTCTATTTCACCAAGTTTCTAGGGGAAGTTAATACCGTCACTGTTTTCTATTTCACCCAGTTTCTTTGGGAAGTTAATACCGTCACTGTTTTCTATTTCACCCACTTTCTAGGGGAAGTTAATCCCATCATTGTTTTCTATTTCACCCAGTTTCTAGGGGAAGTTAATCCCATCATTGTTTATAATTTCACCCAGTTTCTAGGGGAAGTTAATACCGTCACAGTTTTCTATTTCACCCAATTTCAAGGGGAAATGAATCCCATAATTTTTTTCTATTTCACCCAGTTTCTAGGGGAAGTTAATACCGTCACTGTTTTCTATTTCACCCAGTTTCTAGGGGAAGTTAATACCGTCACTATTTTCTATTTCACCCAGTTTCTAGGGGAAGTTAATACCGTCACTGTTTTCTATTTCACCCAGTTTCTAGGGGAAGTTAATACCGTCACTGTTTTCTATTTCACCCAGTTTCTTTGGGAAGTTAATATCGTCACTGTTTTCTATTTCACCAAGTTTCTAGGGGAAGTTAATACCGTCACTGTTTTCTATTTCACCCAATTTCAAGGGGAAATGAATCCCATAATTTTTTTCTATTTCACCCACTTTCTAGGGGAAGTTAATCCCATCATTGTTTTCTATTTCACCCAGTTTCTAGGGGAAGTTAATCCCATCATTGTTTATAATTTCACCCAGTTTCTAGGGGAAGTTAATACCGTCACTGTTTTCTATTTTACTCAATTTCAAGGGGAAATGAATCCCATAATTTTTTTCTATTTCACCCAGTTTCTAGGGGAAGTTAATACCGTCACTGTTTTCTATTTCACCCAGTTTCTAGGGGAAGTTAATACCGTCACTATTTTCTATTTCACCCAGTTTCTAGGGGAAGTTAATACCGTCACTGTTTTCTATTTCACCCAGTTTCTAGGGGAAGTTAATACCGTCACTGTTTTCTATTTCACACAGTTTCTTTGGGAAGTTAATACCGTCACTGTTTTCTATTTCACCCAGTTTCTTTGGGAAGTTAATACCGTCACTGTTTTCTATTTCACCAAGTTTCTAGGGGAAGTTAATACCGTCACTGTTTTCTATTTCACCCAATTTCAAGGGGAAATGAATCCCATAATTTTTTTCTATTTCACCCACTTTCTAGGGGAAGTTAATCCCATCATTGTTTTCTATTTCACCCACTTTCTAGGGGAAGTTAATCCCATCATTGTTTATAATTTCACCCAGTTTCTAGGGGAAGTTAATACCGTCACTGTTTTCTATTTCACCCAATTTCAAGGGGAAATGAATCCCATAATTTTTTTCTATTTCACCCAGTTTCTAGGGGAAGTTAATACCGTCACTGTTTTCTATTTCACCCAGTTTCTAGGGGAAGTTAATACCGTCACTGTTTTCTATTTCACCCAGTTTCTAGGGAGTTATACTCACTGTTTCTTTCACCAGTTTGGGAAGTTAATACCGTCACTGTTTTCTATTTCACCCAGTTTCTAGGGGAAGTTAATACCGTCACTGTTTTCTATTTCACCCAGTTTCTAGGGGAAGTTAATCCCATCACTGTTTTCTATTTCACCCAGTTTCTAGGGGAAGTTAATCCCATCATTGTTTTATATTTCATCCAGTTTCAAGGGGAAATTAATCCCACCATTGTTTTCCATTTCACCCAGTTTCAAGGGGAAGTTAGTCCCATCACTGATTTCTATTTCACCCAGTTGCAAGTGAAACTTAAACACATTATTGATTTTAAAAAATGAGCGCCAATGCTCCTAAAATGGCTGCTGGAGCAATTCCTGTGTGTGAAGTTTACATCATCTGCAGTAAAAAAATGTCTCAAGGTAAGTTACACAAATAAAACATTCAACGCAGCATTACTGATAATGTTTCAATTGGAAAAAATTCTGAACAGTTTTTTTGCTTGCATTAAAAAAGTCATGTGACAAGAATTCTTAACGTGTTCTTCAGTGTGTGTAACGAGGCATTTCTCCATTGGTATATTTCAGGTGGCATTAAAAACCCCAATTCCCCTCAGTGCCATCTGTCATTGCCATGAATGGAAACTGCCGCCATCTTGAGAACTCTTGAGTTTCCAATTATGGCAATGACAAGTGGCAGGTATTAGCCAATATGTGTTACCCTATACAGGTATGTCCTGATTGGGCAACAAGTTACCAGCCATTATGGCCATTTGCCAGAGTCAAACTCCTTATGGCTGGCCTGCAAAAAATCTCCTGTCCCTTCCTCTATAGTTTTGGTCACATTCAGAACAATATTCCTAGACTGTAAATGTTTCCTTACAATGTTCTTTATAGTACTACTGTAAATATAAAATATAATTCAATGCAATGCTCTTCTTTAGCAAGCTTAGAGAAAATAAATTGTAGTTTCATAATTGCAAAGAGTTTAATTAATGCAGCGACTGGTATTTTGGTACAGCCAGTGTAACAGAAAGGCAAAGATTTATTTCTTTAGAGATGTGAAAAGAGAAGGCAATTAGAATGGCTCCCCTTGTAGTTTTCTCACCAAGAGAAATAGATACAAAAAAGAGCAATTAGCTCTGCAGAAAAAAAAGTCATTAGTGTTCATGCTTTTAAAGAAGCGCTATAATTATCCGTAATATATGCAACTTCTGGAGTCTCGCGGCTGAGGGTATAATGTTAAATGCGAGTGCTCCAGGAAGTTTGTATTCCTTTCTGAACAACAATAATCATAATAATAAATAACGCTTGTATTTAAGATAAAGCCAGGAGGTCTGTGTGTTAATTTTACTTTTTTGGTAGTTTAGGAAGATGCTTTTTTAAGTGCTAACCTTGTGTGTACCTTAATTAGTGCAATTATTGCTCTTAATTTTACCTGTTTGTTACATCCATGCTAGTCACCTATTATGCCTACTGTTGCCTTCAACTTGATACTACAGCTTGTAAAGGTAGTATCCAAGGCTTTCCCCAAGTGTTTATCTTGTTTCTGTTATGTAGGAAGTCCAGTAGAGAATACAGTAAGTTAACGTGGCTATACACTACGGCAGTGATCCCCAACCAGTTGCTCGAGAGCAACATGTGGCTCACCAACACATTGAATGTTGCTCCCAGTGGCCCCAAAGTAGGTGTTTATTTGTGAATTTGTGGCTTGAAAGCAAGTTTAAGTTGCATAAAAACCCAGTTTAATGCCAAAAGAGCCTTCTGTAGGCTGCCAGTCCCCATAGGGGCTACCAAATAGCCAACCATAGCTCTTATTTGGCATCCCCAGAACTTTTTGCTCTACGGTCACCAAACGAGTAGGTCTTTCCAGCAATATACCCACCTACGGTGCACAATATCAAAGTTATCTTAGCTTTCTAGGTAAGCAACATTTTTATGCAGATACAAGTATCTACTTAAATGCTTTTGGGGCTCCAGATTCTTATCTGCAGTTCTACCGGTTGCTTGGATATTTCCCAAGTAGTGACCATAAGCAAGGGAGAAACAAGAATTATCACAAGCTCTGGGCAGGTAGCAAACAATAACATTGGAAACCAAGCAATACCAATGTGTTGGTTGATTTCCCACTTTAATATCTGCTGCCTCGCCAAGCCTTTGGCCTGTCCATGATTTTTCTTCTTTTTTCTCCATGCCTAGTTGTCCAGCAATGATCATAAACAGTAAGGTACAATAAAAGGGCTTAGGAAGCCTTAGGAAGAAATGAATAGTCTGGGTTTAACTTACATTGAACAAGGTAGGAGGTACAAGTGTATAATTGTGTAACGACTAAAGGTGCCCATACACGTGAAGATCCATTTGCTTGGCGAGGTCGCCAAGCAAGCGGATCTTCTCCCGATATCCCCACCTACGGGTGGGCAATATCAGGGAAAATGTAGGCTAATTCGATCGTTTGGCCCTGTGGCCAAACGATCAAATTATAATGGCGGCAATGGGGCAATCGATTCGGGGACCACATCAATGAGCCGATCAACGAGAAGATGTGGTCCCCGATCCAACTAAATCTATTAACCTGCCCGATTGATATCTGCCCAATTTCAGGAAAGTTATCGGTCGGGCATGCCCCTCGTTCCTGCCCCTACATGGGCCGAAAAGCTGCCGAATCAGTCCAAGGGACCGCTATCAACAGCTACAATCGGCCCCTGTATGGCCACCTTAAGTCTTTGTGTAGATGTAAGCACTGGCAAATGATGCCAAGAGCAACTACATGCGTACTCGAGTGTGTCCAAACCTGAGGTGAAAGGCTGTTATGTTCCAGGAGCAACCTGAAGTAAAAGTCTTTTGATGAAAATCTATCTAACTAATCTAACTAATAACAGTAGGTCAGGAATACTCCACTGGAAGATCGATTTCTTCATTTTTGAATTAAGGTTTTTTCTAAGTTTATTTTTCCTTGAGTCAGAAAAACTGGATAATGTTATGTCATGAGAAATAAACTCGATCACAAACATTACATTATTCCATTCAATTTTTAAAATGTGAATGTTTAAACAGACTGGTAAAATAATAAATAAAATAGCTTGAAGGTTGAAAATACATCTTTCATTGACTTGAAGATTGAAGAGGCAGGACTGTGACATCACAAGGCAGGGAAGAGGCGGGACTGCACCATCACAGGGGCGGGGCTATGACGCGGGGATCTGCGAACTGGTTCCAAGACTAGACACTACAATGTTCTAGTGCTCCCAAAGGTAGGATCTGAGTTTCTTTTTGAAGAGGCTAACAGAGAGTTCCCTACTGAGGAATTCATGGATGTACTGCCAGAGGTAAGGAGCAGCGAGATAGGGAGGATTCAGATGAGACAAAGGTGCAGGTGTAGTGATGGAGGCTCTGAGAGGCCCGGAGAAGACAGCTAGGAATTTTTCTACACTAGGACCCACTTACTTCTTCCTAACAGATAAGATCTGGTCAACCTTTTTATTGCACATTTAAATATCTAGGTATGGAATGAGTAACTTGCCATGATGGTTCTGAAACATATGGGATTTGAAGAGATACTACTACTAATATTATTTCCAACTTGACTTGACTTCCCTGAATGTGATAATTGCTCATAAGATTACAACCCTTTGTTGTTATTAGGTATTCCTATACAAGCAATGGAAAATAAAATATAACACAATGCATTTTCCACAACTACTCTACCTAAACAATAACAAGTGACTACAACTTGCACTCCCCATGTGTCTCAGTGTAAAGGTAGCCATACACGGACAGATTTAAGCTGCTGATTCAGGTCCTTCAGGCCAATTTGGCAGCTTATCTTCCTGTGTATGGAGACCTCCAACCAGTTTATGCAATATATCTGGCCTAAAATTAGCCAGGCTTGATTTTTCCCGTCGGATCCGGGGCTCATTCCTATCACTGCAATTTGATTGTTTGGCCCGAGCGCCAAATGATCAAGTAACTCTGATATTGCGCACCGTAGGTGGGTATATTGCTGGAAAGATCTACTCATTTGGTGACCGTGCCAAACAGGCAGATTTTATAGTGTATGGCCAACTTACTGTATTCTCTCCTGGACTTCCTACATAACAAAAACAAGATAAACACTTGGGGAAAGATTGAAAGCATCAATTTACTGCCCAAATTCTGCCATCTGAAAGTACTAAAATTGTACTTCAAAACCGACACAGAAAACTATTGGAAGTTTAGTAAAATGTATGCCCAATTTTAGTTATATATGCAATGCATCTGTTTTTGGCATAAGGACTAGGTCCCATGAAGTAATAGGAACCAAACTGTGCAAATTCATTATAATTACAGTAAGCACTTATCTCCACTATTTATAACAAACTCCAGACTTTGAGGAGTCTCACACCTCATTCCTTCTCATTCTTAACTAACTGTCCCAGTTCTCTGGCTTTGATTCCATTCCATTTGGATCCTTCCCATCAGGACTTCCTTAGCTTACATCTCGCATTGCTTGTTGCACTGTATAATGTACAGTATGGCAGTATGTCTTTGCCATTCTTGATCTATTTGCAAATGTTGGCCTACAATAGAATTCCATAAATTGCAATATATTTGTCTTTGACCAGATATTTTAGGCATCGGTTTATGGAATCATTTAGGTTGTCTTTAGATAAAATATATCCATTTCCAACTCTCCCCCTTTCCATGAATGCAGACTGGCAGTGCCTTAAGGAGCTTTGGACAGAACAACAAAGCTGATCAGGGATATCAAACAGTTGCCTTTATGTTATTCTTTAGAACACATGGTCAGGTGGCTGCTGCTAAATGCTTCTCAGATTGATAAGATGAGATAGTGGTGCTGGACTTAAGTGCCTGGGCTGCTTTGCCAATACTGATGATTGTGACGTCAAATAAGAATTTAAATTGAAATCTCCATATATAGAACTGTACTGCCTTGCTATTGCACCACACATTTAGATTTTATACATTACTAGGAGCAAATATCAGCACAGAACTGCGCCAGTCCAGTAGGTCTGCCATCTTGCACTTGACTATATTTTTGCCATGCACCAGTATCCGCGTGGTTTTGCCATGTACCAAATGGATACAATGGGCCAGATTGGGAGTGGTATTAAGAAAATTGAATTTATTTTTCAACTTGAGTTTTTGAGATTCATTTTGTAGAATGTGATTTCACTGCGAGTTGGTTTTTACTGTTTTGTGCTATCAATTTTTGTTTTAAATTCAAATATTTTATACACATTTGAGATTTTTGAGTAGAATTGGCCTCATAGTGTCAGGTCCTGGTCATCCTGTATGCAGTGAATAACTTGGCTCAATGCCCAACATTTCACACCAGGAATAAATCTGCAAGTTTCAGCATTTGTCCATCAGTGAATATTGAGGGCATGTGGGTATTTTTCCCAATATACAGAATGGAACCGATTGCCTTGGCCCTGCCAGCCCTTCACAAAGTGGACATTTTAGAAATGTATGAAAGGCTTTTGTTTCTGTTTTCATCCTAACTAAGCACAAACCATGTTTAGAATATTTAGAATACTCACTGGTATGTTGTCGGGCTGACGTTGATTCTACGAGGGTGGCTTCCTGATTCAAATTTGCTAGCCAGAGTAACATTGTTTCCAAACAGGCAATAACGGGGCATTCTTACACCAACAACACCAGCGAGGACAGAGCCAGAGTGAATTCCTATTCTCATCTGTAAAAGGAAAAAGACATGGATGTAAGAACAATTCTATATGATTATCTGCAGACGTTAGCATTTGATGACGGGACTTGCTGTAGTTGGGTGATATAGCGTGACGAGGTTGGGAAAGGGTTGTACCGTGACCCAATTCTGGGGTCAGTTGGTCACACAAACCTATACGTTTCACACCACTTGTAACCCCCAAGGGTAGCTTCTCAACAGCAGCCCAGAGTACACAGAGCATGTGCAGTGTCACTGACGCTCAAAAGATGACAAGATGGGGTGCTGCTATGTAGAACTTTGGTGCCACAGATCATTACAAACACAGGGCTGTGCTGCCTCTGGCCCGGTGCAGTAAGTTCACTATACAAAATGCACAGTTTATATTCATATACTTTTTAAAGCTTTACTTTGCGTTAAAGGACACTTTATCTTTTCATTCATTATTACAGTGATGTTAGCATTTATATTCTGAGACAATTTACACACTGGGAAATGGGTGTGTCATTTTGCAACATGTGGAGCCAGATGCATCATAACATCTTGCTCCATTTGTACTGGTTGTTCTGCAAGTTGAATTGGTTTGTTTGTCATTTGTTTACATCACTCTACATGATATCCTTCTCCCAATGTATGCTGTATGTCAGACAGTTTTCTATAAGGTGCTCCTGATAACTAAAATGCATACTTTTCCTGTTATCTCCTTCCCCATTTATAAATTAATGGGCAATGACTGTCTGTCCTTCATTTAGATTCACACCCCCATATGTAATAAAAGGCACTAAGTTTTCCCAGGAACAGTAACCCATGGCAGCCAATAAGATGTTTGGATGGATCATAATGTGGATCATAATGTATTGAAGGAATGGTGTTATACCTTTTGGGAGAAAAAGTATTTCTGCTTCAAACTGTAGTTGACAGTATGGCTATCCAGGTATCTAAAGCATTACAGTGCCCTCAAACTGCTGTAATCTACTAAATAACTAACATAGTGATTAATGTTGAACGTTTGAAAAGTTTTTCAGATTACTTTCATTTCAGAAAGTAAAATGAAAAGGCTAATAATGACCAATTCCATGTTGATTTATATGAGGGACTGTTTATTTATTCCCCAATTTATACTATCCACGTTGCTGCCTCTCTCCTTCGCTTCCTTTATATGTCTCAGCTCAGTGGCATCTTTCCCATTAACACGCCTATCTCACCTTTATTGTCTATTCCTCTTCCCACTCCTTTGTTCTTCTATACGTGACATCATTCCCAATTACTTTTTTATAAGCACTTTACAGACAGTAGCAGTCTTTTATTCTCACATCTAAGCCGTTTAAAGGCTAGCCTTTTGCTTATTATTAATGCCAAGGCATACACGACTCTTGATTGTCACTTCTAATTAGCAGCAGTCACAATACAGGGGATCACTGCATGTCTCTTCCAATTGCACCCTGGGTGCCCCAACCCGGGGAGCCTAGATATACTCACAAAGATATACCTATGGGCAAAGACTACTGGACAAAATATGTTGAAAACAGAATTAAAGGGAAACCACCCAACGCAATTAAGCTTTTTGAAAAGTAAACATAATTGCAAGCAACTCTGCAATATACATCAGTTAAAAATGTGCAGATGATTTTTAATGTAATAATATCATTTGGAACAGTTCCCTAAGCCCCGCCCCCTGTTCCCCTGCTGATCTGGCTGACTACTTTGTGACTCAATAAAATGTAACAGTAGTCAACTGTCCTCAGCCTGCCTTCAGCCTGCATCCTCCCAATCCCACAATCCCCTGCACACGTGATGTCAAAAAGGAAAGGAACATCCCAGTGCAATGCATTGTGGGTTATGTAGTTCCTGCATGCTGTCTGTAAGCTGTGGAGAAGTTGTTACAATTTGTAACATCAGTGTTTTAGTCCCTCCTCCCCTGCCAGGATTTCAAATGATGCAGAAAGAGAAGAACTGTTTTGCAGCTGGATTTCAGCATATAAACATGGTATTTAGTCCTACTTTTTGAAAGAACAGATATACAGATAGATATATACATATAGGTATATTGGGGTTTCTGTGTTCCCCTTTAATGTATTAGTAAATATTGCATGTCTGTCTGAAGCTGGACAACCCAGTTTATACCAATATAATTTTTGAAAGATTTAAATAAAATCAGGTACATATGCATGCTGACTTTGCTTCCAAAATGCACATCTTAGAATATATGTAATCGAGAATAAAAGTTAAAAATGGAGGCTTGTTATAAAATTAGGTTAGCCTCAGTTTTAACAGGTGCCTTTAGGGCCTAATCACATAGCTAATTACAGGACGTTCCAAAGGAAATATATTGGAGGAGGGGGGTCAATTCACTGCTTGTTTTTCTATTTGATAGAATTATTTTATATATGGATTCAGCCAAAAGATGGACTATTAAATAAGGCTTACGGATAGGCTCGGCCTAATAAGTTATTCTACCAGCATGTAGGTTGTCAACAGACACTCGAATCTCAAAAACTTGGCTGCTTAATGGGAAAAAAATAACTTGAATGCAGAGATTCCTCACATACCCCTCCTAGTCTGAGAAATTTCAAGCTAATCTTGAAAACTATGAGAAATAGCTTGAATTTAGCTAACGCAGAACCCATTGGCTTCTTTTGTACAAGGACTACCAGCGTTTAGATGCCGAATGTTTATAGAAGAATATTTAGTAAGTTTTTTCATAAATCTAAAGTTTCTGAAATTCGAATTCCCAATTTTTGCCATAAAAAACAACTATCGCTGTAAAAAGTCACATTTGAATGTTGTTATATCTGCCCCTTAGAGAGGTAGCCCCTGAAATGATAGAGTTTGGGTCAGGCTCAAGCTCCCAAGCATAATAAGCACTTGAATGATAGCAGACTGTAAGCTGCTGATAAAACCAAAAGGTTTAAGAAACCTGGGTAAAGATCTCAATTAGATTCACAAGCTTATTTGTGGAATTTTGATTGGCCAGTGAAACCTTTAAACAACATTCTCCATTAGCAGAATCGTGGAATTTATTTCTGTCTGTTCCAAAAACTCACCATCATGGGTTTCAATTGTGTGGCATCTCTAGTCAGTGAGTATGCCTGGGTGTGTCACGTGGAGTTGTTTGCCACCTTTGTACTTACTGTTTGGGTTCCTGTTTGGGGTCAGCAGTTGTCAAATTTGGTTCAAGACCCCCCTAAGCTCCATTGGCATGCCCAGCATCGGCCTGTGTGAAGTTACACAGAGAGATTGGCCTGACAATGCATGCTTTCTCGTTCAGGCAGATCTTCACTCCATGTAGTTCAGGGATCCCCAACCTTTTAGCCACATTCAAATGGAAAAAGTGTTGGGGAGCAACACAAGCATGGAAAAGGTTCCTGAGGGTGCAAATATGAGCTATAATTGGCTATTTGACTATGTGGACTGGAAACCTACAGAAGGCTCTGTTTAGCTTTACACTGGGTTTATGAAACCAAAACTTGCCTCCAAGCCAGAAATTCAAAAATGAGTGCTTGCTTTGAGGTTGCTGAGAGCAATATCCAAGGGGTTGGGGAGCAACATGTTGCCCAGGAGCCACTGGTTGGGGATCACAGATGTAGTTCTATACAGGCCGATGTGGGCCAGCGAATGAAGCTACAGGTGTGACAGCATGAAAGCAGATCCCATTCCCACAGGCGGAGGAAAGTGGACAATCTGCTACATGTGTCCTTACCACTAGAGGTCCAGCAAATGACCAGGGCCCCCCTCCCTTAGCTTATATCACATAATGCAAAAGAAAGGGAGAGGAAATGCACACAAAACGATTTGCTGGCGTAAAAAATACCTCCAAACTATTTATAATACAGACCAAACGTTTCAAGGTCGTTACGCCCTCTTCATCAGTCGAAAAAGCGCCCACAATTCAATATCGATGCCAAACACCCAACAGGAGCTGTAGTCTCGCAAGAGAGTGTGAGCTTGTTTAACCCTGTGTGCGTGTCTACGTCAAAACACCAACGTAAACATCATTCTGTGCCAACCAAATGGTGAAAATGGGAGCCATCTTGCTAACATTATATTACATAATGGGTCAGACTCAACTGAGTGAACGTTCACTTGAAAACTCATGGACGAGATTCGATTTTGAGGAGAAGTACTTTTCTCCAAATCCAGTTCCAGTTTTTTCCCATAGACTTCAACTGAGTTTTCAAAATTTTTTCAAGTGTTTCATAAGTGTTTCTGAATTAAATTGCATCTCAAATTGAATCTCGTCCATGACTTTTCACATGATAAACCTTTATCTCACTAAATTGAATCTGGACCAATATGTAAATGTGTTGAAGGAAATCTGCATTCACAGGTTTTGTTTTGGTGAGAAAGATTAATTGAAAGCAAAACTAAAGTGTCAGGATCAGTGAGGATTCGAACACCCCTTGGGGTGTTCCTGGCGGCGTGCGTTTGCCTCTTGAGCCACTGGATGCATTTTGGGCTGATTTCTGTCTGATTCTTCTATTTTCTGTCTTCTACTTCTGTCTGCTCCTTTTGCTCCACCCACCTCATTATCCTCATGTGTTTCCCATCTCCTAATCTTCACCCTTTATAAGCCTTTCCCTGACCACTGCCCCTTGCTTGGTCATTAAGTGTTTCTTGTGACCCTGCCTCCGTGTTCCCTGTTCCTGTGACTATCCTTGTTTTTGTGCTGGTTCCAAGCTCCAGATTTCCGTGTCCTGTTCCTGCTTTCTGCCCTGTTCCTGTTCTCTGGTGCCCTTCCTAGTTCTGCCTTGATTTCCTGGTTCTGACCTTGGCCTGTCCTCGACTTTGTTTGATTGCTGCTTGCCCTGACCTTTTGCCTGTTTTGGATTCTGCCTCTGCCTGCCATTCTATATTCAGTGTGTGTATCCATAAGTGTGCACTGTTACGTCACTAGGTATTAAAGTTCTTCACTATCATCATGGCCTCTGACACCAGTTCTGTGATCTATGGTTACCCAGTCTTCAGGCTCCCACCTTCCTGGTACTCCACGGCGTCTCCTCAGGAAGATTGTGACATAAAGTTTCGGTGGTTGTACCAGCCTTTCTCAAGGTGTGTGTAAACATAAGAAAACATATGTTATATCATCTCTGCAGCCACAGTTCCAAAATTTTCTAAGACATTCTAGATGCCACACCTGTACTTTATCACTTTTTTCATTTCTTAGAGGCCTACTTGACCGTTAAAAACATCAAACAGTATATAATTATGATTTTCCGGAATAATTAAAGAAGGAAAGGTAAAAACTAAGTGAGCTTTATCAGAAAGGTCTATGTAAATACAGCCGTAAGCACTCACAGAAATGCTGCACTGAGTCCTCTATCAAAAGAAACACAGGATTTCTTGTCTCCTTTTTTGTAAACATGTTCTTCAGTATCAGTCTTCCTCTCTCAGAAAAATCCTTCATTCCCAGGGTTGGAGTTTGTGCAGCTCTCTCCTCTCTCCCTTTTCCCCCTCCTATAGGAATTCACTCCCCCTTCCACAAGATTGTGTGATCTATGCTACCAGCAGCAGGGAAGCTACTGAGACCAAGCTGAAACGGCAGCTGCTATCTTAAACAAACAGAGGCAGCTTCTAGGGCCCTTTACTCTAGCTATGGTAAAGCTTTCTGCAGAATAAATATCTATTGGCAGCAAAATGCCAAAATGCCTTTCCTTCTCCTTTAAGGAAAAAAGCTTCATATTTTTATTGCTGTAAAATCAGTATTACCATCATTTTCTTCTTATATGCCATCCTGAAAACGAGGTGTCTCACCCATGTCGCACAATATCGGAAATTGAAATAGTGCGGATTTATTTTCTAAATGGATTTTTCCTGCTCTAGAAGTGGGAGAATTGATTTATTGCAGAGGAGAACATGTTAAGCCTAATCCTGAGGGTTACAGCTTTTTGGCATTTAAACTTCCCAATGTGACTTCATCCTTCCAACCTACTTATCTCTTTCCATTAGCACTCGGTGAAACAGGAAAGCTGCACAAGATTACAAGCAATACAATGATAAAACTACTAACACTGCCTAGAAAATGCACACGGCTCCATTATGTATGCAAGGAGCAGAGCAAATCCCAAACGGCACCTATTTAAATGCTATTCACAGTTGTACTTTGGGGTATGCTCCTCTTTACTTGTACCTTGCAGTACCAATTGTGCTGCATGAGTTTAAAGATGCAAAGTGCAAGGCACATGGATACCCAGAAGTGCACCCACTAGTCCAGTCAGTTGCCACTGAAATCAAGCAACCACATCGTATTTTATCATTCAGATTGCAGAAAGGTACCACAAATTCAAGAAGAATTAAAAAAATAAAAACAATCTCTGATCTCAATGGCTGTAGGACCCATTTACAGAGACCCGGGGAAGACGTGCAAGAGCACTAAGCGGCCCAAGAGCCCCTTTCACCACTGGGAACCCCACAGAATGAATGCCATATTACCCCCTCTCTTAGCAGAGTAATCCATAACCTAACCTCTCCTTCCACTATAGAAAACTCCCGTTCCGTTCCTTTCCTTTTTTGGCCACAGGGTAGGGTATTATGGTTGGATGAACAAATACAATACAAGCCAGGGAAAGGTTTAAGCAGAACTCTTCTGTGGGAGCACTATGCTATATGCCAGGGGTGGCCAGACCTTTCCCATTGACGATTGACCGACGACCGGGGAATTCGAAGTGCGACGTGAATGCGTACCTACGTGACGCAGCGTACATACGCATTCACACAGCACTTTCGCATCCCCGGCTTCATCTCAGTCCACCAGAAATCCACGCGGGATCGGCTGGTGAACCGCGATCAGCGTATTGGCCACCCCTGCCATATGCAATATACATAATATACTCAGTGTCTGACCCCCACTCCGAGTAGGTCAGTGCTTTTGCCATTGCACACAGAATGCCGATCCCAAACAGTCAGGTCTTTGCTTGAAGTAGACTATTTAAAACTAATTGTTGATTGGTT
Organism: Xenopus tropicalis; assembly: GCF_000004195.4. NCBI lineage: Eukaryota > Metazoa > Chordata > Amphibia > Anura > Pipidae > Xenopus > Xenopus tropicalis. Next base: position 160,453,888 of record NC_030678.2, on the reverse strand, counting down.
GCTATGGAAACAGCACCATTTCTATTTAGAACCTATGTTCATAAATCAGCCTCTTGCTTGACAAATGTGAGTTTTTCTGATTTTCCTTGGCCCAGTCCCCCTCCCGCCCCACTAGCTTTTTCATGAGAAAGTGTTCTCCACCTTTGAGAATCTGAATTCCATTGTTTCCTTGGGCAGAATTCATGCAAGTCTGTGCAATATCCTTTTGTGGAACCAATTTGCAAAAGAAAATGCATTTGTGCTAATGTTAAGGGCTGTATTTACGGAATAGCTAAAGCATTTTCTGCTAAACAATGACCAGAAAACCTTTTTAAACCAGAAATGTCCTTTCCTTTCAAGCAGTAACCCGTAGAGCGGAGAAACCTTGCATACAAATAAGTTGTCCTGCATTTAAATGTGAGAATTAATCATACTGCACACTCATTGTTGGAACAATAGCTGATGAATCATATAATAAGTGGAAAGCCAAGGAGCAGCATTCTACAAAGCTTAAATGCGCATTAAGTTGCATAAAATCAATTTGCCGCTTAGTTTGATGCCCATGTTCTACTCGGGACCAGGGCTCTCATCCCCTGCATGGTGGAAAATGCAACGAAAAGCCGTGACTTAATTGAGCTTTGTTGATGTTTTCCCCCCAACAGCTTAATGATTTTATAAAAAAAAAAAAGTGTCTTTTGACAAGTAATTAAAATCAAATTAGAACCTTGTGAAAAGCTCTGTGCTAATTCCCTCTTTGCTAATGATTGCTCACGTTTAAAGGTGTGAATAACAGCTTTCACGTCTCTTTTTGCTCCTTGATCCTATTTTAATGATCGGAACTGCTTTATTGAGGGAGATCACACAGGTTTCAGCACTTTAAGCCTATTATCCCTCACAAAGCTCGGCTATGGGCAGCCAGTGAATTTCCTGGGCAGGGATCACATGACTGGAGACCACTTTGATCACCGATTCTATTCTTTCAGCCCACCTTTACTTTGCATTTCTATCATCTCATTTCTACTGCCTGATTCTGCGATAGCATAAATATCATTTATTATGATTAAACATTCATTAATGTAGTATTTTCTATTGTCTGCTTTTTTTATTTTTCCTTTGAAAAATTGGGAAAAAAAAGCTCATACATTATACATTTAGTGATTCCATTAAATATTGAATTAAGGAATGCACTGATTTTATAATGTTAGGTGACTGCAAGCCCTTATTATAAACAGGGTTTATTTTTCCTTTATATAGGCATTTATATTGCTAAGGCATAGTGACATTGTCACTACATAGTCACCAGCAAATGCTATTCTTCACTTCACTTTATTCCTATACAGAATGTTGAGTATTGCTATGAAATATAGATACAGTCTAAATAATAAGTTTAAATCCCAATTGTTCCAATAGGGACGTATTAGGGATATTCCAAATTGCACGAATGTCCCTGATTGGCTCATAGATATGGTCTGTACAGGTGTTTGCAAGCATATATGTAGAGCCATGCACAGATGTCTGTAGAATTATGAATTATGGGTACCTGTATAGGTCTTCTACCCAAGTATTTGAAGTAGAGCTATAAAGGTATAATCACTTGGGGAGGGGGGTGTCAAATGTTAGGTATTTAGTAGTGATTATAATCGCTTACTTGATAACTGGCCTAATGCGTCACTTTGCTAAAGACTCCACTAACAGAGGGTATTTCTGTAAAAGCTTATATTAACCATATATTTACTGATATATATATATTCCAATTTGGTGAGATTCTTTAATAGGTCACTTAACAAACTATTAACTATCTGTTGATTAGGTATTCATTCTGGGGGTATAGTTTTCCTTTAAAAAGGTGGAAAAAGATTTGGCACCACCCAGTCATTATACCTTTCCTTCTCCCTTAAGGTAGGTTTAATTAATGTAATCATATCATTCAAAATTACTTAACAGGGAGAAACAACAAAGGGTAAAGGGAGGGGGTTGTATTCCAGTAATCTATTATTTACCTTGCAAGGACCAAACATTTTAACGTCCCATTGTGCCATGTTTAGCTCAAAATATAATATGTTCAGTACAAGCCCTATTCAATGAACTCATTTTGACTAAGGGTGTATACTGCCTATTTAATTATATGGGGGCAATTATTGGATTGGGGGAGGAATGATTAGAAGCTCGAATTAGCCCACTACATTGGTGGCCAAACAGAGCAAAGCTTTACTCATTGTGTGACCTTCCTAGTAAGCGGATCTTATCTAGCGTATAACCAGCTTTAAGCAAAAGTGGAAACATATAAAGAGCAGACACAAAATGAAAAGGGCAGAAAAGGAAAAGGAACAGAATTGAAAGAGAGAAAGCTGAACATAGAGGGCGTCCAACCTTTATCCATCCATCTACTGATAAACTACAACTCCCAGAATCCTTCTTTAGTATGCTAGTGTGTAAGCAGCTGAATAGACACAGGTTGGTTATCCCTGGAATAAAGTTTGAAAAAAACCATTGATTGAAACATTATATAAATACTGTATGGTATAACATTCTCTGCAGAACATTGCTAGGGAATACTAGGTCTACAGGGTCTCTGCAACACAATATTGCTGATCTTTTTAAGCCCTCCATAAAATTAAATAAGCAAATGCACTGACCTGAAAACAGCAATTATATCTTCTAATTTAAGCTTTAAATCACAACTGTCGTGAATGATCCCATCAGTAAGGCAATCCAAAATTCACATGCAACAGTGCACACAGGCTTTCATCCTAGTCTATTATGGATCTGTATCCACTTTACATGCTTTGTTTAAGCAGCCTATCTTTGGCCAGTTATTGTAAATGGCAATTCTTATGGTACACTGGTATATAATGATATACTACATATACTATATTATACTATACTACGGTATATATATATTCTAATTTCCCAGCCAGCCACAGACGTGCCAACACACAAGTGAAACAAAAGTGTATTTACTCACGTTTAGTGGTATGATACATACATGTATAAAATGTAGATTTGCTTATAGGGTATGAAAAGGGATGTACCAAATCCGGGAATCAGTTCAGTCAAATCACAATGTCTCTTTTATGATTTGGGTGGAAAGATACTAGATATACCATCCAGGTCATGGTATATCTAGTATAAATAAATCTAAATCACTGAAATGATTACCTAACAAGTCCAGTTGCTTTGGATTTATTTATACTAGATAGTAAGCAATACTACACTACCGACTACTAAAAAATACTACTACACTATATTACTACTACTACAGTACACAATATTACTACACTACACTGATAATACACAATACTACTGCATTAACCCTTGCTAGTATGTCATATGTCATAATATATACTTGCCCATACGGATTCTCCCCACTTGATGATGCCGGAAGATACATAAGAAAACTATGCAAAGCAGAGGCATGTAATACTTTGGTTTATGTCACACAGAGAGATAATGTTTTGGTACATAGTACCATAGTACATAGCTCTTGTATTGCTCTATAATTTCTGTGCATTTTACATAAAGAATAGCTGGGGTAGCTGTATTTTCTCCCAGGTATGATTCATAACCAAGAAGAAATATATTTCATTTGTATTAATTTCCTCTTCAACACAGAAGTGATAAATGAGATATGCTTTAATGCTGCCATGCCTGAGTTTTATCAATTCTAATCCCCTGGAAACGTCTGACAGTCTTATATAGGAGCTTTCCCATCAAAGCACTGTTTATCCATAGCAATAGGGAAGTGACAATACTGTAAGGACTTACATGTATATAAATGCAACCTAATTAAATGCCATACAAATAATTACTTTAATTAGAAGATACAGCTATCACTTTCCTTATATATATAGTGATGAGCGAATCTGTGCCGAAAAATTCGCAATTCTTTCAAAAGATTTGCGAAACGGCGAAAATGTCGCACGTCAAAAAAAATTGTCGCCCACGGCTATTTTTTTGTCGCGCAGCTATTCTTTTGTCGCCCACGGCTATTTTTTTGTCGCACAGCTATTCTTTTGTCGCCCACGGCTATTTTTTTGTCGCGCAACTATTCTTTTGTCGCCCACGGCTATTTTTTTGTCGCGCAACTATTCTTTTGTCGACCACAGCTAATTTTTTGTCGCGCGGCTATTCTTTTGTCACGGGCAACAATTTTTGGACGCTCAGCGAATTTTTTTATCCGTTTCGCGAAACAATCCGCCAATGGCGAAACGCGAAGATTTGCTGTGAATCCATGCCTGGCGAAACATTTCGCCCATCACTACTTATATACAGTTTGCTCAAAAAACAGCGCCCATACGTAGGGGCTGAAATTAAAAAATGGTTCCGTTGGGCACAATTTCATTTGAATATAATGTGAAAAGAAGGCACTTTTTTGACCTTCTGGGGGAGGGATTAATAATAGTGTCAGTAAGAGTGCAGTTCCAAAAGTCTCAGCCGCCATATTGTAACAGGGTCTTGAGATCTCAATAGCCTTGGATATGATACTTGTTCAAGAAGTCACCCAAGCCCCTCTTAAAAGCGTTCATAGAATCTGCCGCTAAATTTGAGTTTAATTCACAATGTTGTAAATTAGGAGAACTGACTACACATTTTTACCATTTATACAGCATAAAGGGTAAAAATTAGTGAAGAGCGAATTTTTTCAGCAGGCATGGATTGACAGTAAAATTCTGCACTTTGGGCTTGGCGAATTTTTCACGAAACAGTCGGAAAATGTTGCTGCAGAAAATTTGCGGTGGCATCAAAAAAAGCAGCAGTTGGGTCAAAAAAAGAGTGACATTTGCAGCGAAATTCCCCATTTTGCCATCGGCGAGTTTTTAGCAAAATGGGTGCAGTGGAAAATTCGCAGTCACGTAAAAAAAAATGTTACGTCAAAGTAGGCACGGTAACGTCAAAAAAAGGAAATTGTTAATTTTTCACCGTTTCGTGGATTTTCCGGCACAGCGAAGCGGGACAGATTCGCTCATCACTAGTAAAAATGTGTAGTCATTGCTCTTAATATACAACATTGTTGTACATAGTCAAAAAATTCTCCTCTATACATACAAAGTCCAAATAATGTAGCAGCATTTTCGCCCCAATACTTTCCCTCTAGTAGCAAGAATGACGTTCAAAACGTTGTAACAACAGATTGTCAAACATGGCACAGCTACGGCACAAAGCAACTCGGATCCCTGTTTCACTACGTGTTTATGAAATTGTAGAGATGGAAAAATGTCAGAAATTTAATCTGTGCATTTGTCAGTGCAATTGTGACATTTTTACATTTCTCTTTACCAGCATTTTTGTGAGTTTCCCCTGGAATAATAAATACAAAGGAGGTAATTATACAGGTAGGTTGGAGGAGAAGAAATATATATTTTCCTCTAACAGTGGATACTAATACAACACATTTAGGTCAGTGTGGGTCTGTATGTGAGTGGATAGATAGGTCAGTATGGGTCTGTATGTGAGTGGATAGATAGGTCAGTATGGGTCTGTATGTGAGTGGATAGATAGGTCAGTATGGGTCTGTATGTGAGTGGATAGATAGGTCAGTGTGGGTCTGTATGTGAGTGGATAGATAGGTCAGTATGGGTCTGTATGTGAGTGGATAGATAGGTCAGTGTGGGTCTGTATGTGAGTGGATAGATAGGTCAGTATGGGTCTGTATGTGAGTGGATAGATAGGTCAGTATGGGTCTGTATGTCAGTGGATAGATAGGTCAGTATGGGTCTGTATGTCAGTGGATAGATAGGTCAGTGTGGGTCTGTATGTGAGTGGATAGATAGGTCAGTGTGGGTCTGTATGTGAGTGGATAGATAGGTCAGTGTGGGTCTGTATGTGAGTGGATAGATAGGTCAGTGTGGGTCTGTATGTGAGTGGATAGATAGGTCAGTATGGGTCTGTATGTGAGTGGATAGATAGGTCAGTGTGGGTCTGTATGTGAGTGGATAGATAGGTCAGTGTGGGTCTGTATGTGAGTGGATAGATAGGTCAGTGTGGGTCTGTATGTGAGTGTATAGATAGGTCAGTGTGGGTCTGTATGTGAGTGGATAGATAGGTCAGTATGGGTCTGTATGTGAGTGGATAGATAGGTCAGTGTGGGTCTGTATGTGAGTGGATAGATAGGTCAGTGTGGGTCTGTATGTGAGTGGCTAGATAGGTTAGTGTGGGTCTGTATGTGAGTGGATAGATAGGTCAGTGTGGGTCTGTATGTGAGTAGATAGATAGGTCAGTATGGGTCTGTATGTGAGTGGATAGATAGGTCAGTATGGGTCTGTATGTGAGTGTATAGATAGGTCAGTGTGGGTCTGTATGTGAGTGTATAGATAGGTCAGTGTGGGTCTGTATGTGAGTAGATAGATAGGTTAGTATGGGTGTATGTGTGTGCACTGGGGTTTGCTCAGAATGGTTTCAACCCAACTTTACTATGTAACTATGTAGTAGGGCTTGTACTGAACATACTTTTTGCTTATTGTTTTAATCATGAAAAAAATCAATGTTTTTTGTTATTTCTTGCGCTAAATAGGGCAAATAGGGTTCTCGAAGCTCCACCATGTTTTGTCCTTGTGAGGCAGATAATAAGATTAAAAAGCATCACCAGCACCCCCCAGTCTCCCCAAACAGTGAACCCTGTGTACAGTACCTAAACCATAACTTTTTGAATAAAATCACCGGCACAACAGGTCAGAATACAAGCTTTCAATGTTACTGAACAATGGCTACACTCGTTTGCTTTGTTGGCATCAAGAGGGGCTTATTTTTACCTTTGTTGGGTTGCATTCAGTTACATATTACATTCTGTTGCCCTATGAATCAGTACTGGGTTGGTCAGTGTAAGATATAGATATTTTATTACGAGACACGAAGATGGTGTGCCAGCCCTTCATGAATTGCCTCCTGTTTCTCATATCCCATTGGCGTCATCATTAAATCAGGAATCTGATTTTAAAATTCAATAAATAAAATAACTTATGGGCAAAATGTATAATGCCTGGCTGAACTGTTCTAATTAAAATGCTTGTAGCGTAGTGGATGCATTAAATAATTCAAAGTTTGCCGGCTAATTGCAGGCTTTTAAAGCTTAAAAGTAACCTTGCGGAAAAACCAAAATGAAAATGATTATTCTGCCATGACCTACTGCAAGCCGCGGGGAGGGGGCAGCATTAATGGGCCTATAGGGTCTCTACCCAACTATATTTTCATACCTACACAACGGATACCTGCCCAAATTTAGGTTGATGGATGGTTAGCTGTCTTTGCTGGCAGTACAATTTATCAGGTTTTCATCTAGGGGACCAGTACACCTAGTTCTAGCTATAAACTGCAGTACTATTACATACTGACTGCAATTAAAATGCTGGGTATATAATAATAATTCAAAGTTTCAACTTCTTCCTTCTTAAAGCAGTATTTATGTGGAGCCGTTCCGTTGGATTGCCGAATGGCATCAACACCAATATCTGGGAGTCCATAAAATGTTAAGACTCTATAAAACTGCAGCTAAGATGTTGTAAAGTAGTAAGAAAAGTCTATCCTCAAGAATCATGGAGGCTGAGTGATTTTACTCAATATATATATGAAAAAAACAACATATTTCACCTTCCATAGTAACAATAGCTAGCCGCCATTTGTTTTTAATTAGTTTACAGAAGTATCAAAATGAATTTGAACCAAGTCCGGGCCTTCACTTCCTCCGGCTCTGGCGGCGTCCTCCGCTATGTGCCGCTACTTCGGCAGAAAACTTTATTGTGAGGGGCCCCGTGATTTCTGATGGCGGCCCTGCCTTAGAGTCCTTAGGGAATTAAGCATTTTGGTGGGCCCAACTCAAGACTTAAAGAAGCATGGGGGTTGTTGTTGAATTACAGACCAGGACCTGGGTATTTTATGAATCTGCCCCCTCAGTAAGCAGCTTACTGTCATCCTGTCAATCAGCACAGGCAGAGGATTGACAGAAAGCGTAAAGGAAAAGGAAAGGTAAAGACTATGGGGCTGATTTACTAACCCACGAATCCGACCCGAATTGGAAAAGTTCCGACTTGAAAACGAACATTTTGCGACCTTTTCGTATGTTTTGCGATTTTTTCGGATTCTGTACGAATTTTTCGTTACCAATACGATTTTTGCGTAAAAACGCGAGTTTTTCGTATCCATTACGAAAGTTGCGTAAAAAGTTGCGCATTTTGCGTAGCGTTAAAACTTACGCGAAAAATGCGCAACTTTTCGCGTAAGTTTTAACGCTACGCAAAATGCGCAACTTTTTACGCAACTTTCGTAATGGATAGGAAAACTCGCGTTTTTACGCAAAAATCGTATTGGATCCGAAAAATTCGTAAAGAATCCGAAAAAATCGCAAAACATACGAAAAAATCGCAAAGTACCGATCATTACGAAAAAAACGCAATCGGACTCCATTCGACCCGTTCGTGGGTAAGTAAATCAGCCCCTAAGTAAGCTTTATCAGAAAGATCTATGTAAATACAGCCATAAGAACTCACAGAAACGCTGCACTATCCTCTATCAAAAGAAAAACAGGATTTCTTGTCTTCTTTTGTGTAAACATGTATAGGTACTTGACTTCCTCTCTCAGAAAAATCCTTCATTCCCGGGTCCAGAGTCTGCCCAGCTCTCTCCTCTCTCCCTTCTCCTGCTCCCCCTTCCATAAGAATTCAGCAGGAAGCAGGAATCTGGAGACCAAGCTAAAATGGCAGCTGCTAAACTTAAACAAACGGAGGGAGCTTCTAGGGCTGTTTACTCAGGTATGGTAAAGCTTTCTGCAGAATAAATAAAGCATCCTAGCTTGCACTAATGTGTCTAATCTATTGACAGTAAAATGCCAATTACTTTTCTTCTCCTTTTACAGGGAGTTACCAGTCTGGTTTGTCTGCCCGTAAACAGGAGCTGCCCAACAAGGAACCAGCATAGATCTATGGCAGAGTGATAAGTAAGTCAGAATAATAGATGCTGTCAATTCACCAAAGTACACAACTGCAGCTCTCAACTGTGCAGGACCCCCACAAAGTGCAACCCTAAATGGGTCAAACAGGTAAAATTGGCCTAAGAACAACCCAGGGGAAGAGAAATATTTGAGAAACTGAGAGGTCACAAACTTTGATTAATAATTATAAAATTATCGAAAAGTTATGTTTTTTTGCAACAGGCAAATTCAGTGGTGAAATGTAACACTTATGTTAAAAAAATCAGTCCCTGAGGGTCTCACCAGGGATGGTCTACTACTCCAATGGCAAGATTGTTTAAAGAAATGTATCAAATTAATTTTCATTGCATTTCATTTGTTGTATGACCAATCACCTCACCTACATCAAGTAGAGGACAACCTTTGGTAATTAAGCTATTGACATTCATAGAAAAGAATAGGATGCTATGGTATTTGTATTCTCCATCACAGAGACTAAATGGACAACGACTGTTCAATTGAATAACTGGCCTTAATTCCCCAGCCACACAACCCTGGCAATGAGCTTTAGCATTGCCTTTCTGTTTGTCTTCTCCTTATCACACAAATCATGGAGGTAACAGAAGTCTAAAGAATATGCCATCTGTGCTCATACTTAGTATTCAGATATGAAATAGGAAATAGCATGAAAAATCCCATAACCATAAAAAGGACAAGGGTGAACACACGTAATTTTTTTGTGATTGGTGGACACAGGACAGCAAATGGTTAAGTCAGGGGTCCCCGACCTTTCTTACTCGGGAGCCACAGTCAAATGTAAAAAGACTCGGAGAACAACACAAGAACCATGAAAGTTCATGGAGGAGCCAAATAAGGGCTGTGATTGGCTATTAGGAAGCCTCTTTGCACACTATCAGCTTACAGGGGGCTTTATTTGGTAGGAAATCTTGTTTTTATTCAACCAGAACTTGCCCCCAAGTCAGGAATTCAAAAATAACTCCCTGGTTTGGGGGCACTGGAAGCAACAGCCAAGGGGTTGGTGAGCAACATTTTGCCCCCGAGCCACCGGTTGGGGATCACTGGGTTAAGTACATGACCCACCACCCTGTGTATGTGAGGAGGATTAACAATGTGTACAAAACAAGGTAATCTGGGGCTCCAATATACTGTCAACTTATAATTTTCAAAAAGGACTTAATGTATTATGCTTAGAAGTAATCATTTTTGTAAAGTGAAATGCAATTGAAGGTCTTCTGGGAAAAATCAGACTTAAATAAACAAGCAAATAGAGGGTCATTTCATCTAGATTTGACTTTGATGTTAAATAATTGACCTCCTAAGTCTATTTTGAGCAAACACTTCAAACCCCTGTGAATATTTATGTGTGGAGTTTAGAAAAATCAAAAGGCCGATATATTTATTTGATTCAGAATTCTTGAAAGTCTTTTGCATATGAGATCAGAGAGAAACAATGATATTTACTAGAGTGATTACTCGCTGGCAGTTGCTCGTAGCTACAGAAGTGCGTCTCAGATAAGACGAAAGCAGCTTTATATCTATTTTATAATTGATAATCAAGGAATGGTTTGATTTATAAAAAAAAAAATAACATTGAAGCAGAATAAAAATAGAAAAAAGTGTCAAAAATCAATAAAAATTTTTTAAAGCTGATAAATGTTAAGAAACTCAGTTGGTGCATTTTTATTAGAAAGTTGCAAGGTCATATGACATTTTTTAAAAAATATCTCAGAAGAAAATGTAATTGAATGTATCTTATAGGAATAAAAGAACAAAAATTTGAACTTTGGAGGAAACGTTTAGGAATGTATACTATTCACCACTATGAAATCAGTAAAATGATGAAATTAGCTCTTGGCCAAGGATATTAGTTCATTCCCTCAACACTCTGAAAAGAAAAAAAACTTTTTTGGGTTGAACAAGATGTTTTTGATGACAATAATTATTTCTAAGACAGCAGTTTGATCTATTACATCTTAGTACATCAACGATCTAAAATAGCTAAGTCTGTAGAAGAAAAATCCGCAATGTAGACCTTACTGTATCCACAGGGTATGGAATGCATTAAAAAAAACTTTAATTCATCAAAAATCTTATGAGGAATGTCTAATAGTCCAATAAACCAAAGCATAATGCCAGTGAGTTGATTCTTCTTGTAAAATACTGTCCAAGAAGTTATAGATTCCTAACTTTATATCTACAGGTGGTGATTGGTTGTATTTAGTAACATAGCAGAAACCCAAACCAACCAATTGCCTGGTTTAGTGCAGTTGGAATAATGAAAGCAAGCATATCATTGGTTGCATTTCATGGATCTGGTCTACAGTTTTTGTTATGGGACTGAAATTTGGAAGCTAAATTCAGGAGAACTGGCATGCCTAGAAGCTAACTAGAAATGTGTTCTTGAACTTTGAACTCAAATCTTTGTAAAATGTTTATGAAAGGGCGTGCATATAGGTCGATAAAAATTAGGGATGCACTGAATTCACTATTTTAGGATCCGGCCGAACCGTGAATCCTTTGAAAAAGATTTGGCCAAATCGACAAGCCTGCCCGACCAATATCTGGCCTGAAATCGGGCAGATCTCGATCGGGAAAGTTTGAAATTTAGTTGGATTGGGGAACTCATCATCTCGTTGATGCAGCTGCCGAACTGACAGATGTCTATACCCGTCGTTCTAATTTGATTGTTTGGCCCCCGGGCCAAATGACCAAATTAGTCCGATATTGCCCACCCGTAGGTGGGGATATCGGGAGAAGATCAACTCGCTTGGCAACCTTGCCAAATGAGTGGATCTTAGCATGTATGGCCACCTAAAGGAAAGATCAACTGTGCGTGGTGAGAAATGTTAAACTACCGGGTTTATGTAACAAAAATTGTGATTTTAAAGATTCGAATTAGGTTCGGCAACAAACCTGGATTTGGCTGAATCTGAATCCTGCTGAAAAAGGCAGAATCTTGGTCAAATTCCGAGCCAAATCCTGGATTCAATGCATCCCTAATAAAAATATTGCACACCCAAAAACAGAGTAAAGCTCTGATGATGAGAATACAAATTTGATGGGCTTGAAGTTGTGTCAGAGTTTTTTACATTACAATTTTTTAATAAATAAACAAACATTTGGTAAAATATCAAATTTATTAGATTAAAAAAAAACAAATCTCTAAAATTCACAAATTCATATTTTGATAAATACTCCCCCCGAGTCAGCAAATCCAAGTTTTATCGATAAATCTAAAAAAAATCGTGTTTTTCTTTGATTGAATGGCTCTACCAGCTTTAGGTTTTTAGACCTAACTTGAACTCAGAAGCTTTTAGCATAATGAATTGCAATTTTATAAAACACAAGCCGCGGATATGCTTTATGTGAAGGAACAAAAATACCTGCTCAGGCTATTTTCTCTGTGATGTGTGCCTCTGCTTATACAGTCAGGGTACTTTGTCTGCTGATGGAATAATCTGATGGAAACATTTTTCTGAAAAGGCGTTTTGAACAAATTGAAGCATAAAAGTCACATTTGCTATAATGGTACTCATAAACATAGGCATTTTCATAAAAACGGCTAGAATCCCACATTTTTAGATATTGAATTTAATAAATAGCAGGTTGTTCACTATGGCACTGGTCTTGAGATATAACTTTTTTGTAGCAGTTCTGAAGTTTATATGTTGATATGATTGGATCTGCAGTAATTGAATAAATATAGAAATATATTAGCTCTTTTTTTCCAACCTTATTAATGAATAAGGAGCTGGGGGTTCTCAGCTTTTATTTGACACTCCCTTATAGTTTGGTCGCTTGGTCCTGCCTGCCTTTGGTTCTAAACTGAGCGCTGCTGCACCTACTGATTCAGGGGAACCCTGGAGCTACTGCCACCTCCTGACCAGAAGGCAGCTTCAGGGTTCCCTCCAGGGTCAATAGGAGCAGCACGCTTGCACCTAAAGATGAAATGCGGGTGCAATCATGGTGATTTTGCAGAATCCGGTGCAACTGCAGTAGGAAATTCAAAAAAGTAGAGGTTTCCGTGCGACAATTTGAAAGTTTCTTTACGCCACTGGTTCAGACTTCTTAGTAAATGTCAGGCATTCGCGGAAATGAGTTTATGTGAATTTTTAAAAATCAGAGTTTTAGTAAATCTGCCCCTCTTTATTACCCAGCCCTTTTTTTTTTTTTACCTCCCCCAGTCCCACTTTTTATAATCACCTTCCATTAATAGGAAATGACACAGCCATATTAAAATGGCTCATAATTGTAAACTCCCTGTATAGCATTAGCAGGAAGAATCGTGCATTTTATACACAATTCATGGATCGTGTATTTTATCCACACAATGAAATAACCATGAAACTATTTCTATATATGTATTCCCCTACAATAAGCACAATACTGCAAGAACATTTTAGTACAGTGGCACTTTTAAATTTGCTATTTTTATATTAGACAGTGGGAAAAATAATAGGTTAAATGAACCCTATAAATTGGAAAGATATTAGATATGACTGAGGAGTCCTGGGGCCACTGGTTGGTTTCTAGTTGTTATTACAACTGGTGTTATTTATAGTACATACCCTGTTGTTTTTCACCAATTATAAGTACAGGGAGAAGCTTGCACAGAGAAATCAGATATAACAGTGTGGAAGAACCGATGCTTATTGCAGGTAGCTTTTGTCTCTTTACCTATGTTTGGGTCACAGCAAGAGGGCTATGAAACTAGAGAGCTTTTACTATAGAGCTCATCTACAAAGTACAATGGCAATTACAGTCATGCAAAGATCTAGCCTAGCACTTCCCAACAGGTGAACTGGGACCAAGTGCACCTGTTAATGCTGGGGTAACAACCACCTGAATATGCCCAATAATTATATGGCAGCACTGTTTAAAAGGGGTTGTTTACCTTTACAATATCTTTTAGTATGATGTAGAGAATGCTATTCTGATACAATTTGCAATTGGTTTTAGTTTTTTTATATTATTTGTGGTTTTTGAATTATTAGGTTTTTGTTCAGCAGCTCTCCAGTTTGGGATTTTAGCAGGTTGCTAGGGCCCAATTTAACCTAGCAAGCAAGCAGTGATTTGGAAGATAGACAGGAATATGAATAGAGGAGGGCCTAAATTAAAAGTGTAACAAGAAGGAACAATAACAATAAAATTGCACCACATAGAGCACATTGTTTTATAGTTTTATGGCTTCCGGGGTCAATGAAGAAGGCAAAAAAAAAAAAATAGAAAATGAAGACCAATTGAAGAGTTGCTAAGAATAGGTCATTCTATAATACACTTAAAGTTAACCTGAAGGTGAACCACCCCTTTAATGCTGGAAGGCACACCATACCCACTCTGAAAACTTTAGAAGAAAAACTTCACAAGCGAAGGCTGGACTCCCCTGCAATGATGCTGGAACTTTGGGAAAAAAACATGTTGACTTGTAAATGGGCCCCTATATTTCTACAACACTCCCAGGGACTTGCATGAAATCAGCAGAAATACAGAACAAAAAAAATCATGAAGAAGCTACTGCACCTTAATAGGCCTTCCATCGGGAGTGAGGACTTCTTCTGAAAGTTCCATCATCTTTAAAGCCATGAGAGCGATGGGCTTGGCGTGACTGTTGCTCTGCCTGAGGAGTCCGGCTGCTACACAGTAAGCATCTCCTATGGTTTCCACCTGCCCACAAACACACACAGCTGGTTATTCAGTCTTACTGCATAGAGACAGCAGCAGCAGCTTAATATCATTTTACTGGGGTATTATATGGAAATGCAATAACAACTGGAGTGCACTGCGTAATAACATAATTCCTTTCCAATTATCCCCTTATACCAGTGGGTTGTAATCATTTGCCACCAAGGCTGTTAGCATTTCTTATCCCTCCCTTCTTCCTCACTAAAAGTGAATTTTCCGAAAAACCACTTAAAGGGGAACTCCACCCAAACACAAGCTTTTTGAAAAATAAACACAATTTCAAGCAACTTTGCAATATAAATCACTTAAAAATATGCAGCCTTTTCATGATGTTTAATGTAATAATATGGTTTGGAACAGTTCCCTAAGCCCCGCCCCCTGTTCCCCTGCTGATCTGGCTGGCTACTTTGGGACTCAAATAAAATGTAACAGTAGTCGCCTGTCCTCAGCCTGCATCCTCCCAATCCCACAATTCCCTGCACATGTGATGTCAATAAGGAAAGGAACATCACAGTGCAATGCATTGTGGGTTATGTAGTTCCTGTATGTTGTCTGTAAGCTGTGGAGAAGTTGTTACAATTTGTAACATCAATGTTTTAGTCCCTTCAGCCTGCACCCTCCCAATCTCACAATTCCCTGCACACATAATGTCAATAAGGAAATTGCATCACTGTGCAATGCATTGTGGGTTATGTAGTTCCTTTAAGCTGTGGAGAAGTTGTTACAATTTGTAACATCAATGTTTTAGTCCCTCCTCCCCTGCCAGGATTTCAAATGATGCAGAAAGAGAAGAGCAAGTTTGCAGTTGGATTTCAGCATATACAAATGGTATTTAGTCATACCTTATGAAGGAACAGATTACAGGGATAGGTATATTAGAGGTTTCTGTGTTGTGTGGGGCTCTTTAACACATTTTGGTTCTGAAGTCAGAGTTCCCCTTTAAGGAATATTCTATACTCTTTACTAGTAACTGTTAAATCCCCATTCAGATGGCAAAGAGCCCAGTTCCAGAGATTCCAGAGAGGGCTTTATGCACATTTCCTACAAGGACAAGACAGAAGATTTAAATAAAAGCCTTTCTGCATACATTATATCAATTTTTGAAGCTAAAAAACTGAGCAGAGCCGTCTGTAAATTACTCCCAGATTCTTTTTATTTCTGTCCCCAATTTATCTGATAGGATTTGAAAAATCTGATGTTCATGCCTGACTGGCTCCAGAAATAAGGAGCTCTCTGTGTAGCACAGTGCTTGAATCTGAGACACATGTCAGATACTGGATCCGTAGGCTCCGCTGCTCTGCTCGCTATTAAACTCAGCAGCTATTGGGCCATATTAGCATTAGTGTAAAGTAGAGCGCCAAGTAGTTGTTGGAATGATTCTCCATTGACGTTTGCTACCCCTGCCTAGGCATGGAGGGAAGCTTCCGAGGTTATATTTAAAGATTTCAAAGTATTTGTGTCGAATGTGCTTCTATGCACCAGGCCTGGGTGACAGCACAAAGGACATATTCAGGGTCAGACTGGGAGTGCAGGGCCCACAGAGGCTTCTGTTTCAGGGGTCCCTGCACCCCCATTGGCCCCAGCCACCTTCACCATGCCCCCCCCCCCCAAAGGCCCCCAACACCCTCCGACTCCTTCCCCCGAGCAAATGCTGCTAATTGTGAGTGGTATAAAAAGTAGAGGTCATTTATGACAAGGAAGGTAGGTGCAATCTACTATAGGCATCCACCAACTGCCCCCTAAGTTGCATGCCATTCAGAAGTGAAAGCTAGTAATCTTGTACTCCTGTCTGGGGTTTTGGCAATGACCCTGCTGGGCTTAATTATAAACCCTGGGCAAATATGCCCATTGGCAGTAAACTTTAGCAACCTATCAGTGACTGGCTTTTTTCAGCCAGTTGCAAGTAGAACAATGACTGCAACAATATGGTTAGTTGCCATGGTTACTGCCCGTGGCCAAATTATCCTTGGCCCCTTGTGTCTTTATTTGCCCTAAGCTGCTGCCTACGGGGGATACAAAGCATACAACATTCCTTTTTGACTTTCGAGTTGCAGTCTGAATAATTTAAAGTAGGCTAGTCACAATAAATTGGGTTTGGAGGCCTTTCTAGGGGAAAAGGGCACATGTAATCATGGTTTGTTGAACATTCAGCAGTAGTAGATCCAGGAAGCAAGTTTGTTGCCTTTTGAATGTCAGGAAAGAATTGTCTTTTCAGCTTTTAGAGAAAAATAGTGAGGAAGAAATGCAGTCCCTCGGGGTAGTGATGTACAGCAACTGGTGCAGTGGGCAGGCATTGTATAAGATATGTGCCGTATATAGCGTGTTATTAAATAAAGATACTTCTCTTCCATGACTTTTGACAGCATTTTTATTGATGTTACATGAAAAATAAATTGATTTACCCCAGTAGGATATTCCCTGCCCTGTTTAATGGCAGCACAGAGGAAGAGAGATGGCAGTGGAGTTAGGATTATGAACAGATATGACTAATATACCCCAAGTCGTGAGATAATAATTTTTTTAAAATTTCATTTCTCATTACTCCTCCTGATTAAATAAGATCAGAGTGGATTAATAAAGGAATAACTATACCCCCAAACAATGTACGTCTCTCACATACAACAGCTCATATGTAAAACCCTGCTTCATCTAAATAAAGCATTTTTATAAAAATATAATTTTTTAGTAGAAAAAATTCATATTGGAACGATCATAAACGGCGCAAAAAACTTTTGATCCTTCAGTGCATGTTTTTTGGAAGTCTCCCATAGGGCTCAATGGCACTCTGCAGCTCCAACCCGGCCCAAGGAAAGTCTCCCATAGGGCTCAATGGCACTCTGCAGCTCCAACCCGGCCCAAGAAAAGCCTCCCATAGGGCTCAATGGCACTCTGCAGCTCCAACCCGGCCCAAGGAAAGTCTCCCATAGGGCTCAATGGCACTCTGCAGCTCCAACCCGGCCCAAGGAAAGTCTCCCATAGGGCTCAATGGCACTCTGCAGCTCCAACCCGGCCCAAGGAAAGTCTCCCATAGGGCTCAATGCACTCTGCACTCCAACCTGGCAAGGAAGCTCCATAGGCTCAATGGCTCTGCGCCAACCCGGCCCAAGGAAAGTCTCCCATAGGGCTCAATGGCACTCTGCAGCTCCAACCCGGCCCAAGGAAAGTCTCCCATAGGGCTCAATGGCACTCTGCAGCTCCAACCCGGCCCAAGGAAAGTCTCCCATAGGGCACAATGGCACTCTGCAGCTCCAACCCGGCCCAAGGAAAGTCTCCCATAGGGCTCAATGGCACTCTGCAGCTCCAACCCGGCCCAAGGAAAGTCTCCCATAGGGCTCAATGGCACTCTGCAGCTCCAACCCGGCCCAAGGAAAGTCTCCCATAGGGCTCAATGGCACTCTGCAGCTCCACCCGGCCCAAGGAAAGTCTCCCATAGGGCTCAATGGCACTCTGCAGCTCTAACCCGGCCCAAGGAAAGTCTCCCATAGGGCTCAATGGCACTCTGCAGCTCCAACCCGGCCCAAGGAAAGTCTCCCATAGGGCTCAATGGCACTCTGCAGCTCTAACCCGGCCCAAGGAAAGTCTCCCATAGGGCTCAATGGCACTCTGCAGCTCCAACCCGGCCCAAGGAAAGTCTCCCATAGGGCTCAATGGCACTCTGCAGCTCCAACCCGGCCCAAGGAAAGTCTCCCATAGGGCTCAATGGCACTCTGCAGCTCCAACCCGGCCCAAGGAAAGTCTCCCATAGGGCTCAATGGCACTCTGCAGCTCTAACCCGGCCCAAGGAAAGTCTCCCATAGGGCTCAATGGCACTCTGCAGCTCCAACCCGGCCCAAGGAAAGTCTCCCATAGGGCTCAATGGCACTCTGCATCTCCAACCCGGCCCAAGGAAAGTCTCCCATAGGGTTCAATGGCACTCTGCAGCTCCAACCCGGCCCAAGGAAGTCTCCCATATGGCTCAATGGCACTCTGCAGCTCCAACCCGGCCCAAGGAAAGTCTCCCATAGGGCTCAATGGCACTCTGCAGCTCCAACCTGGCCCAAGGAAAGTCACGATACCGAAGCTTGAATGAATCCGAAACTTTCGTACTCGTTGCAACAATACGAAAAGAATGAAAAATTCATGGAAATTAACTAAAAAAAACGCAGAAAATACACACAGTTCTAAAACTTAGAAAAAATATGAATTTTTAGCATTCGGACACAATCGTACTTTAATGAATAGGCTAATCCACAAAATCAACAATAGAAAAACAATAAAGAAGAAGAAATAGAAAATAGCAATTACATTGTACTCCTCGGTAATACATATATTATTTTACTATTTGCAGGCTTACACAGCTATCACTATATGTCTGGCACACTTAGGATCAAATTCTCTGCTCATTATGTATCCATGTTACATTCTGCATTAGAGATGATTAACAGATGAGCTGACCGTATAATACAAGTGCAAATACACTAACCAGGATACATTTTTCAGCCTTGGGCAGAAATACCAATATTGTGCATTCACCAGCTTTTCCATCAAGTTCATAAATCAGCCAAGTGTTCCCGTTTTATGTTACTTTTTATTTATCATCATCAGAATATATATTTATGGTATTACTGTGCAATAAAAAATGAAGGACAGCACACTCAATAAAGGCATAAAGATAAAGCTGGCCCAAGTTCTCTGTCCTGCTCTGTAGTTATCCCCTTTTATGTTGGACCATTATTAACCCAACCATAGACTGAAGAAGCCTTTCCAGACATGCTTAGCAGAATATTTATTAAATGGAAACAAATTTGGTTCTTCTACCATCTGAGAACAGCCATGTTGCAGCTGGTCACCCCTCCCAATTACCTAGTCTAGTTAATAAGGGTCTCAATTCAGTCGTATGCCGTGCTCCTCATGTAGAAGGTGCAGACCTGGCTGGGATGGAGTGTTTGCGCCTTGTGTGTCATTCAGAAGACCTACGGTAGGAGTGCCACCCAGGGAATACATTTTGAATAAATATGCTGCACATTTTCTGTGAATTCCATGGGTCTCTAGGCATTCTTTTTATTTGACAGCCTTTTCTTCTGTGTGAAGCTCACAAAATTACTTAGTGTGATATTCCCTGACATGGAAATAATCACTGTATTATTATAAGATAATTATTTACATCAGCCCCAGGGTACAGTCTAATTCCTCTACCCAAGAGCGCACAGATACACAGCTTCATCAGAAGCTTAGGAACCTAGAGAGATGGCTGGTGATTGTGAAGCAGAACACACTACTCAGCTACCTAAACATGAGGATAATACAGGTATGGGATCCCTTATCCGGAAACCTGTTATCCAGAAAGTTCAGAATTATGGAAAGGCCATCTCCCATAGACTTCATTACAGGTATCGGACCCCTTATCCGGAAACCCGTTATCCAGAAAGCTCCGAATTACGGAAAGCCTGTCTCCCATAGACTCCATTTTAATAAAATAATTCAGAATGTTTAAACTGATTTCCTTTTTCTCTGTAATAATAAAACAGAACCTTGTAATTGATCCCAACTAAGATATAAATAATCCTTATTGGATTGATTTTTTAGCAGACTTAAGGTATGGAGATCCAAATTACAGAAAGATCCCTTATCCGGAATACCCTTGGTCCCGAGCATTCTGGATAATGGGTCCTATACCTGTATAAGCAAATAATTCCAATTATTCAAAATTATTTCATTTTACTCTGTAATAATAAAACAGTACCTGTACATGATCCCAACTAAGATATAATTACCCCTTATTGGGGGCAGAACAGTCCTATTGGGTTTATTTAATGGTTAAATGATTCCCTTTTCTCTGTAATAATAAAACAGTACCTGTACATGATCCCAACTAAGATATAATTACCCCTTATTGGGGGCAGAACAGCCTTATTGGGTTTATTTAATGGTTAAATGATTCCCTTTTCTCTGTAATAATAAAACAGTACCTGTACTTGATCCCAACTAAGATATAATTACCCCTTATTGGGGGCAGAACAGCCCTATTGGGTTTATTTAATGGTTAAATGATTCCCTTTTCTCTGTAATAATAAAACAGTACCTGTACATGATCCCAACTAAGATATAATTACCCCTTATTGGGGGCAGAACAGTCCTGTTGGGTTTATTTAATGGTTAAATGATTCCCTTTTCTCTGTAATAATAAAACAGTACCTGTACTTGATCCCAACTAAGATATAATTACCCCTTATTGGGGGCAGAACAGCCCTATTGGGTTTATTTAATGGTTAAATGATTCCCTTTTCTCTGTAATAATAAAACAGTACATGTACTTGATCCCAACAAAGATATAATTACCCCTTATTGGGGGCAGAACAGCCCTATTGGGTTTATTTAATGGTTAAATGATTCCCTTTTCTCTGTAATAACAAAACAGTACCTGTACTTGATCCCAACTAAGATATAATTACCCCTTATTGGGGGCAGAACAGCCCTATTGGGTTTATTTCATGGTTAAATGATTCCCTTTTCTCTGTAATAATAAAACAGTACCTGTACTTGATCCCAACTAAGATATAATTACCCCTTATTGGGGACAGAACAGCCCTATTGGGTTTATTTAATATTTAATTTTTAGTAGACTTAAGTTAAGGATATTCCAACCATTCTGGATAACAGGTCCTATACCTGTATATACATTTCACACAGATAATGTGCTGCTTGGAATCAAAGCCAGGACCAGGGTACTATGGTAGCAATAACAGTAACCTCAAAGAAGCAAATCAGCCAAAAGATACTCTTGAAGCTACTTATTCTTCCAGAAGAATAAATATTTGTCAGAGTCATTATTTGGGATCCCATAGTTCACATGGCCACCTAAAGTCCCTGTTTTATAAGGGAACCCCTAAAGACTGCCCTGAGCTAGTGATAAGTTTCTCCTATAAGCTAAATGGATATATTGGTGCCCTGCTGGAAGCAAGAGGAGGAGACAAAGGAGGCGGCAGTTGTCAGC
This sequence comes from Xenopus tropicalis, assembly GCF_000004195.4. Taxonomy (NCBI): domain Eukaryota; kingdom Metazoa; phylum Chordata; class Amphibia; order Anura; family Pipidae; genus Xenopus; species Xenopus tropicalis. Next base: position 160,432,334 of record NC_030678.2, on the reverse strand, counting down.
ACTCAGCAGAGCAGAAGATGGACGAATAAGAAACCATAAATATAGGAGAAAGGGACAAGGATTCAGGCAAGGATCCAACAGGAGACATGGGACAATACTAACAGCTGGCCATGAAATAATAATGGAGCATGTGTCACTACGGGTTGCCACCTGCCCGATTTTCAGAAAGCCTGTCCGGGTCAAAACCTTTTTCCCAAATTAGGAAAACTGGGCAGGACTTAGTAACACTGACGTGGCAATTGGGCAATCGCTGATCGCCGTGTCATAGCCCTGCCCCGTGACGTATCGACTCACCTCTTCCCCGCCCCACAACATCATGGCCCGTCTCTTCCCCGCCCCCCGTGATATCACCCCTGCCCGGCTAAGAAAGAAGGCAAAGATGGCAACCCTACCTTATACATAGTTAATTGCTAAGAGTCACCAAAACTTTTACAAGATTTACTGTACTACTGTACTACTTGTTGGGATCATGTAGAAGTCAATGGCAGATGTCCCTTCCCTTTTTTGCTTCGGAACATTAGAGGTTTTCAGATTATTGACGCTGAAGTCGAAAAATTTGATTTTTTTTTTTCCGTTTCCAACGCAATAGATTTGTAACACCAGCGCCACCAGCTGTTCATTTTTGTCTGACAGGCTACAGTTGGCTGAAAATTAACTTAACCAGAAAAGTAACATCTTGCGATTAGAACATAAAGGTAATGGGCAGATAAGAGTTACCTGAAGTTTCTCTGGGCAGTTCTAAGCAGAACAACATCACAAGATGTAGCTGAAAATTAATTTTCTGCTGACTGTAGCCAGTAAATTTTAAAAGTGCTTGGAAGTGCACTCTGAGCAATTTTACATGAAATTGTGGTGCCAGTATCCTATAGAAATTCTCACTGACTGGGGCTGGATATGCAGTATCCTTTAATCATGGCTGAACACAGAAAATGAAGGTTGAAGAATGGCCTTTACACTTGTAAATCTCATTTCCTGCACTGACACAGGTTAACTTCAATCAAGATCGGCCGCAGCTCTGTGATACACATGTAGCATTCTAGCAAATAGAAACCAAGGTTTAATTAGTGTGTTTTGTGTAATGCATTTTGTTCTTAGTATTAGCTACAGTTCAGCTGGACATTTCACCTTCAGTTTATTTTCATTCGATTTTCACATCATCAGTTTTTTTTTTCTTATTATTATTTTCATTTAGAATGATTTTAATCTATGTAGGTTTATTTAATATGTGGATACAGTTATGTTAAATGAAGGGATAAGCACCCCTTTAGATTAGAGGAATGGAGCTTCCATATGAAGCAGCGTAGGGGGTTCCTCACGGTGAGGGCAGTGAGGTTGGGGAATGCCCTTCCTAGTGATGTGGTAATGGCAGATTCAGAAAAATAACAGAAAAATGTTTCTTTTATACACATACTCTCGGTGTGCATTTTATCTATACTGAATACTAGTTATATTTTAATGAGAAACTTTGTCCCCAAGCAGGGGCGGTGCACCTTTATGGTCTTACTTTTTCTTTTGTAAAATAATAGGTTCATATGATTATGATCCTGCACACCTTCTTTGATTAATTTTAGGTTTTGACATCGTGGTGGAGCTCCCCTTTGCAGTAATTGTATAAGTGAATAACTTTATAGTCACCACATCAAACTTGCCTGATCGAGATCTGTATTTTAGGCCAGATGTTGGTTGGGTAGGCCCGTCGGGGGTGCCTATACACGGGCATATAAGCTACCGAAGTGGTCTGATGAACCCCAATCAGTAGCTCAAATGTGCCCACGTATGGGCACCTTAACACTATTCTGACTGGCCTTCAGGATCCTTTCTCCCATTCAGGGTTTTTGGCTACTCTTGGGGGGCAGGGGGGTCGGCAGGCAAGACTGCAAGCAGGTACATTAAGCTACCGTAGCATCGATTTCTCATTAGATTTTACATGCAACCATCCCTTTTTCTTTATATTATTGTAACCCCTATTTGTAAAACAGTCAAACCCAGGCTAGTATAGGTTGAAGCATGGGGTACATGCGACTCAGTCCTTCAGGATGGGCCTTCGCGAGATGGAAGTGACCTGCGGAGCTAGGGTGTAGTGTAACTACAACTCACTGTAGCTGTGTGCAACAAAAATGGACACCAGAAGGTTCTTGCATTTGAACAATAGAACAGATTTATTGTCAAAGACAAGTAGCAATGCAGGGTTATACTCACAAATGGCAGATATAGCAGAACCCACTAAGGATAACAAGAGAGGATGCCACCGGTTTATCCTACCTCTTTTGGAGACTGGGCAGGGTAAAGCGCCTGTCAGCTCGGCACCTCTACTGAGGGCAGTCTGGATAATTACCTCACTCCTCAGGTTGAATACCTTTAGCTTGGATAGGTCCTACAGCTGACTATGGATTAGGGATTTACACTGTATCCTGTGTCTTAACCGTGACCCTAAGCTAAGGCAACATTGCCTGTATGGAAGAATACTTCCAGCTAACCTCCTGGTTGGAGCCTGAACTGCTCTTGCTATCTAGTTCTCTCTACCTCACTCTCCCAGAGAGTGCTCTTACAGTATTCTGCTATTCTAGATAATCCTCATTTACAGGGTCCCTCTCCCCAACTTCACCAGAGTAGATGTAAATCTCTGGGGCAATGGCTTGCTTACTGGGGCCTATTCTGATCCCAGGCTCAGTGACCTGTTCCTGAGACACAAAGGCAGCCAAAGAGAAAGACACACCCTCCTGCTAAACACTATATTGGAGTGCAAGAGGTGTGGTCAACCCAAATAACCAATAAGGTGTAGCCCACTTTATCAGATTCTTGTGGCACTACACGCTGATTTACTTTGCTTTGGCGCTACAGGAGTCCTGAGCCCCCGCTTACTATGGGGGTTTACAGGGATTTCTCCCTTTATATGGCGTGCCTCCACCCAGGGATGGTCTTGTGGAACTGTAATCCACCCCCTGGGAAACGATCAGGATGCTATGCCCCTTCAGGGACCCACGTACTCCTGGTGTAATGTACCCCACCCTAGGGTTATTCCTTACCAGCTTGGTAGTGGTCCTCTGGGCGTGATAGATATTCCAACACGGTAGTATGAGTGAAATAGATGCAAAGGTTTATTCAGGCAGAGACCTCTCCAGGAGTGGCATATCATATACACACATGGCAGGGCATATCTCCATACTTCTCATTGAGAACCTTTTCCTGTTGGACTACCCCACGGTACTCCCAGATATGCTCCCCTCTAGGCGCTCTCCCCGGTACTCACGGCAAGACACTCCCTTATAGAGTTCTCCCGGTACTCACGCTAGGACGTTACTCCACAGGGACCCACTCTGGGACTCTCGTATGGCACCCTCAGATCCGGCCTCCTGGACTAGCGGTGACTTGTTCCACCTACCTAGCCACTTAGTGTCCTGCACTCCAGCAGATGTAATGCTGGGGGATCTTAACCCCACTACCACTCCTGGAGGGGCAATATCCGCCCATTCTAACTTGGTGTCCTACATGACACTCCTAGAATGTCCTATTACTTTAAACTGCTATCTATTAACTGGATACATGTGGAGCACCTCTATCCGAGGCACTCCCAGCACTAAGAACCAACAGAACATGGCTGCATGCCCTTTTATATCCCAGCACCCCATCTAGTGGTTGCTGGTGAGAAATACAGGGGAAACTCCCTTTTAGCAGAAAAACATCTAGGACCACTTTTAGGTGTCCAATTCCCTAGGGCCACCCTCTAGTGCCTGTCTAAGGAGAACCCATCCTAGGGGCCCCAAATCTTGGGGGTCCCTATAAGGTATAAGAGCAAAGGATGAACTAGATACAAGGGTCTTTGCCCAGTAACAGCAGAAATTAGGAAGTTGTAGGGTTTAAAGCCATAGGGGCAGTTTAACCCTATGGGTCCCATGCCTTTGCTGGAGAATAGGAATGAGCATAACATTATCCTGCATGTACAACTTGTAATAACTACACCCCAGATGCATGACAAAGATTTGTGGATAAATGGGCTTGTTAGATTGCTGCAGCTGGATGCTTAGGCAAGGCTCCTACATAGCCACTGGCTTTTGTACACAGTGGTCCAAAAAGAGTACAAATTTGTGTTACTGTGGCAGGATTCTCTGCATTATTCTTCAGCGTTCTGATCATGGCAGGAAAGTACTTTTTTCACTCAGCGTGGTTTTATTTAACTGTGTCCAACTGTATCCTTTCTGCAGCTATAGTGCTACAGCGGATATACATACAAAGTAGATAAGCGAGAGGAGTCTGTTTTATTATTGTTCTCCTCTGACTTTTTTCCTCTGTGTGTGACTTCCATGCAGAAAGTGATGTGGATATATTCTGGTTTTGTTATTAATCCCAAGTGAAGATTCAGCTATTCAGACAGCAGTTGCATTAAGGAAGGTCTTAATCCTGTGAGCCCAATACAATCCACCAGCCGCAAACAGAGCACAAAGAACTGGGAGACTCTCTAGCTCATATTTATTTTTCATTTTACTTACCAAAATGAGATATTAAGAGCTGAACACACTAATTCTCCTTTTTGCTATTTTCCCTAGCTGGTATGAAGGTGCCTCAGCAGGCAGTTTTAGTCTTGCCTAAGCCTCCATTATAATATCTTCTGCTAGCTGGGGGCAAATCCTAACATTCTTTAGCCATGTGAAAAATAAATGAAAACATTACTGGCAGAGCAAGGCACAAACCACCTAATAATGACCTTTGCTTGCACACAGATGTACCATATCACTATGCCAGTACAGGTATAGGATCCGTTATCCAGAATGCTTGGGACCAAGGGTATTCCAGATAAGGGGTCTTTCCGTTATTTGGATCTCCATGCTTTAAGTCGAAATCAATAAAACATTAATTAAACCCAATAGGATTATTTTGCATCCAATAAGGATTATTTAGTTAGGATCAAGTACAGGTACTATTTTATTATTACAGAGAAAAGGGAATCATTTAACCATGAAATAAACCCAATAGGGCTGTTCTGCCCCCAATAAGGGGTAATTATATCTTAGTTGGGATCAAGTACAGGTACTGTTTTATTATTAGAGAAAAGGGAATCATTTAACCATGAAATAAACCCAATAGGGCTGTTCTGCCCCAATAAGGGGTAATTATATCTTAGTTGGGATCATGTACAGGTACTGTTTTATTATTACAGAGAAAAGGGAATCATTTAACCATTAAATAAACCCAATAGGGCTGTTCTGCCCCAATAAGGGGTAATTATATCTTAGTTGGGATCATGTACAGGTACTGTTTTATTATTAGAGAAAAGGGAATCATTTAACCATGAAATAAACCCAATAGGGCTGTTCTGCCCCAATAAGGGGTAATTATATCTTAGTTGGGATCATGTACAGGTACTGTTTTATTATTAGAGAAAAGGGAATCATTTAACCATGAAATAAACCCAATAGGGCTGTTCTGCCCCCAATAAGGGGTAATTATATCTTAGTTGGGATCAAGTACAGGTACTGTTTTATTATTACAGAGAAAAGGGAATCATTTAACCATGAAATAAACGAGAGTGACTGTCCCATCTCCCTTTCTACATCTGGTTACCCCCACCCTGCTGCTCTGTTGGCCCATACTATGTGCACTATGATCACCCCACTGATGACAGCTCTTCCAAGGATTTCTAACTGTAAGACCAATAGTCAGTAATGTGGTTTGTAGCAAACTAAATGCATTACAGTAATGGGAAACCATAGAAATGGCTTGGCTGGTGTTAAAAACTTCACATCATCCCTCTAGAAGCAAATTCACCATGAATCATATTCACATATTCTGTTCTATTTTTAAAAAAGAGTTGTGTAATGTGTCACTATTTTGTCAAGACCAATATAAAAAAAACGATTTAACAAATCCTTTCTGTTACCATGGTTAAAATGGTATAAAATAGAATAAAATGCGATTATGACACATTTTAATTTAAAATCATTTGTATTTCAAGAGTGACGAGCCCAGGCTGGACCCAATAATGGAGGAAAGAAATGATCAGGTGTAGGGTTGTACAGCGAGACCCTAAGCAAGTAGCCATTGAGATACCAAGCTACAGCACCCGTCACACCTCATACTCTCACTTGGAGCAGGAGGGGGTCACTGATTCTGCTACACATGAACGGACCATTAATGGGCACCAGGTATTCTTTATGTGGTGTATCAACTGTATAATATTCAGTTGTAGATGACAAATTATATAACAATAGTGGACCGAGTTATTGAATACAATGTAGGAAGTAACAACTTCACAGTTAGCAATGTGTACCTTAAACAACACAAATAAAGGGCAATTATTGAACAAGCAATATTTACTGTACAGTTGCTGTACTGAGGTAACCTAGTGACACTTACAGTATCTCAACCAGATTAGTTTCACTAAACGTTACCTCAGATGCACTGGTGATCTTTGCTCCAGAAACCCCCATGATTGCTGAAGATCCTGGGGGCATGTTTAGATTGGAGATAAATATCACCAGTGATGTTGCATGTAGCAACCAATCAGATCTTTGCTTTTGATTTCTAATTTGTAGGTGACTGTTCAAATGTAATTGCTATGGGCAGCATCACCAGTGATATTTATCTCCAATCTTAGAAAACATGCCCCCTGTATACAAGTAGAGTACCCCACTGTCCTTGTGTTGGAGCTTTGTGCTGCTCACCACCTTCCCTGGTACTAAATTAATCCTGACCCCTCCATAAATCCAATCTTGTTAGTATTAAATAGTTGACTCAGAGAGGATACACTGGTCTATTTTCTACAATCAGACATCTGAGATTATCATACTGAGCTTGGTGATCCCTTTTCTTCCTGAAAGTGAACCCTCTCTTAGCCTGGAAAGGCACCCACTTGTCCCTAGGTTTTGGGATTTTTTTTTTACATTTGAAAGAAATTTCTTACAGTTATGAAATTACATTTATTCAGCAGCAAGTTTTATTGATATAGGAAGAGGTACATACTATAGCAGGCATTTGCTTGTGGCAGTTTTTTTCTCTGCATGTATCCCTATACAATACATAGGACAGATGTTCAACTAGAGCTTCCTCTGCACCCCTTTTCCATGGCCTAATGGCCTGTTGGGTAGGGTTGAAAGGCAAAGATTTAGGATATTGCAAATCTAGGACCCAAATCCTTTCGCCATCCCCTTAACAGATCAGCAAGCTTGGGTTTCCATACAATCTGATACTATAGTATCTAGTATAAATAAATCTTAAGCAACTGGACTTGTTAAGTAATCATTGAAGACGTCTTCAATGATTACTTAAGTCCAGTTGCTTTAGATTTATTTATACTAGATATACCATGACCTGGATGAATGAAAATCTTCGTAGTCATACTGATACTATAGTCTTGATGTTGAGCTCGTAATAGTCAGAATCAACCCAAATGATGGAGTGCAGCCAATACATTTTCCACACTGTTTCCCAGGGAAACATCTTTCACTTAATAAAGAACTTGCGTAGGTAACTGAGATAATTAAGATAATTAAAAGCGGAAACCTGAAATTTAAAGCACTTTCGATGGAACTTGCTGTCATGACAGCTCTGAAAATTTCAACAAAAATTCAATAGGATGACTACAACAAGGGGAGATCAATTACATGTCATAGTTCAGTGTTCAGTTCAGAAAAAGCTAATGACTCAACTCTTGAAGAGAAACTTGAATTCACCTGTAAAGAAGATGTCAAGGAAATGCAAACTGATCTCCTTGATCCTCAGTCTGTGAGAATTAGAGGGATTCTGTAAGGTATACTGTAAGGTAAGGGGGTTTGCTTCAAAAAGATGACTCTGTGACAACAGTATATTTCCTACTGCAAAGTAATGAGTCACCAACTGTAGTCATTTTGTTAATATAGCAGTGTAATATAAAACTCTGCCTGTGGTCAGGCCAAAGGGAATTAGGATAAAATCTCAGATAAAAGTAATGGCCCAACATGAAGAAAAGAAAGCACAGTGAGATTTATGGAATGCATACTGTAACATAAGGGAGAAGTTGAGACGTTGTGCAAAAAATGTTATCCATCTTCTGGGTCTCTGGGTTGGATAATGTGAAAAGAAAATACTCCATCTGATGAGTGGTGAGTAACAAGGTAGCTCATCTGAGAAGATGTGATGGCAGAATGGCAAACAGAATGTGGAAAACACTGATCTCTTACAAGAGAAAAAATAATAGGCAAGGTGTTTCTACATTTGGATGAAGCCCAACACTGTAGTTATGTAGCATAGGAGAACGTAAGATGCAGTAATATATGAAGGATACATAAATATCTGTTGAAAAAAGACAAAAGTCTATCAAGTTCACCTAAAATCCGCCTAACTTATAGCTGATCCAGAGTAAAGTCAAATAATCCATCTGAAGATGGCCGTAATGTGTCTCCAAGGGAGAATACAATTTATATATTTTGATCATAACACTAATTATGCTCCTCCTCTACAGTATAAACAATCCCAAACTAGTTGGTAACTCCAAGATCCAAACCTATCAGCTATTTCTTATCTTTCACCGTTGTCCTTTTTTTGGTGTTCTGTACAAGGTTAAAAAAATCACAATACCTCCTTAGCCTCATTTGAGAATCCAGGTTGGCAATCCCATCTCCAGTACTGCCTTTAACACATGGCATAGGAGAATTGTCTCATGACATTAAAATATATTACAGTCTTATCCAATTGTGCCTTTATAAAAAAATCTAGGGTCTCCTTAAAGAAAGCGGAGAACTTCATGAAATATACTACCTCTCAGCAAACACAGTCATTCTCATTCGTTATGCATCAAAACATCACTTAGACCTCATTTAAGGCTTGTTTAAATGTGGTAAAATAAGTCCATGACAGACAAGCCCCTCATAAAGAGATTATTTTCTTTTTAAAGAGACCGGTAAGATCTAGGCAATGTGTTCCTTGTCCATCAAAAGATGTTATTTAGATTTAGAAGGTGGATGTGGGTTAGGCCAAACAAAGAGAAAACTGGGCTTGCTGGTATGTCATGTATGTGCCACAGGTGGTGGCCTTCCTCTGGGTGTTTTTCCCCATGCATGTAAGTTGTCCCCCCTGGTAATGGTATTCATGTCACTCCCCCTTACATGCACATCTTTATACTGAAAGCCTGGTTAAAGTGCCCCAGATGAAGTCTTGGCATGTACTTTGGCAAAACACATTGGGTTTATCTACTTTTTCCATAGTGGCAGATGAGGTGGCTGCACTATTCATCATTGTGCAATACTTTTATCTTAATAAATTGTTTTGTATGGGAGTGTGCCTCTCTTAAGGCCCCCATACACAGGCCGACAGAAGCTGCCGATATCAGTCCCTTGGACTGATTCGGCAGCTAATCGGCCCGTGTATGGGCAGAAACGAGCGGCCTGGCCAACCGATATCTGGCCTGAAATTGGCCAGATATCGATCGGCCAGGTTAGAAAATCCGGTCGGATCGGGGACCGCATCGGCTCGTTGATGCGGTCCCCGAACCGACTGCCCATGGCCGCAAATGTAATCCGATAGTTTGGCCCCAGGGCCAAACGATCGGATTATTTTTTTTTAAAGCAACTTCCTACCCGATATTGCCCACCCGTAGGTGGGGATATCGGGTAAAGATCCGCTCGCTTGGCGACATCGCCAAGCGAACGGATCTTATAGTGTATGGGGACCTTTACTTTGCTTTATTGAACTTTTAGAATGCTATGAGTTACTGCATGTGTTTCATCTAAGAAAAAAAAAAAAGTATTTTGTGGCTTCACTAGACAGTATCATTGCTATTATCTGCTTGATTTATTCCTCCAGATCTATACTTTGTTGCACTCTGGTGGTAGGAAAATGCACACAAACAATTAGCCATAATTATTCTCAAAAATTAATCTTACACTGTGCTTTCAGTAATGGGAATACGGCGGCTTTGTATTGATTATTGCACAGATTAAATGAGCAGAGTATAAGGACATGGCAGCCAGAGCAGTGCTCCTTTATAAACTGGAACAGATTGAAGCACCAAAGGGAAATATTGGATTTGCTCATCTGGCAAAGTCCTTTCTTTAAAGACCAGTGTGCCTGTGTTATAAAATTCAGCAATTTCCCTGAGAGCCTAATTAAGAATGAATCGTTCTCAGCAGACCTCCGGGCATTTCATACAACTTAATGACTTTGAATGTTGGCAAGCCCTGGAGTATTCTGGGAAAAAATGTATCTCGTGATACTTCAAACTGTTTTTATTTATTACTGACAGAAATAGAAAGAAGATTGGAAATAAAGTGGGGCTTTAGGGACAGAGTAAAACATTGATAGTTATACTCATTAATAGTGAGCGGGAAGTCTTCTGAGATATTATCCATAATGCGTTGAGTTATGAGGGACACAACCCTGAAACAGTATTTTTCTACGTTCTAGAGCATTTAATATGAAACAAAAACTGCTGTTCATTTCCAGAAGGCTCTTTGATCCAGCCCCTCTCATCACCATCCCCGAGGAATTATCAGTGGTAGGAACTGCAATGCTTTATTCTTTTCCACCGATGGAAAAAGAAAACCCCAAGAAGACGGTTGGATACTAAGCTAATAACTTCCATTAACCTATTCATTTTAAATTCTTTATTCTACTGTTCCCAATTCCTTGCAGTCCATCTCATAAATAGGTAATATAGTTCCTCTTCAGTACTACCAAGCCTTGTTTCCTACAACAAGCACATCATATCTACACATGAAGAATTACTACATTTGTTAAACAGGCACATTTCCCATGGTTACCTTGTTTTCTTTGCTTTGTTATAGTGCACCTATTTTAGGCAACAATTCCCCACCACCACCACCATCTTGAGAACTGGCATCCCTATTTTTAACATTTAGGATTAGCTTTACCAGGGGCTGCGGAGGCTATCTTTACGTAGTTTTTTGAAGCATTCATAGAATGAGTGGAACATAAGTTTGGGCATCTCAGAGATGCCATGGAGACGTGTGACTTTTCCAGACTTGGCCTTTGTAAAAACCGATAGAAAGAGGAGCAACAACACCAAAATTAATGGTGAAAGTGGGAAATATGACTGGGGAAAGAACTTGGTCATCCCATATGTTGCTGGGGTGTCTGAAAAACTTAGAAGGAATTTTAATAAACGCTGTCCCTGTCTGCTTTAAACTAGGGATGTACCGGGATTTGGCCAAGATTCGGGCCTTTCTCAGCAGGATTCGGCCGAATCCATGCTCCTGACCGAACCAAATCCTTAAAATCACGTGACTTTTTTTCACAATGTAAATTAGGACTTGGTTTGGTATTTGTCCAAATCCTTTACAAAGGACTCTAGGTTCAGCCGAATCCAAAAATAGTGGATTTGGTGCATCCCTACTTTAAACCCAGCAACAAGAGGCAGCAACTGGTTCACCCAAAAGACCCAATCCCAAAGCATAAGAAGGGTAAAACTGTGTATGCAGTGCAGTGAGGAATGCTCTGACTTGTAAGTGGGAGAAACCAAACAACAGTTACACCAGCCTATGGTGCAGCACAGAAGAGCCAGCTCCCCTGGTCAGGACTCAGCGTGTACTGTACCTACATCTGCAGGAAAAAGGACACACATTTGAAGACTGCCAAGTCCAGATTCTAGACATGGAGAATGACTGGTTACACTGAATTGAGGAAACCAGTCAGATGACTGGTAAAACGTCTTCAAGACAAATGCAGTAAGTCCAGTTGATTTGACTTATTACTACAGATACTGTAGGTCTATTCTCAATATAATAGACACATTAAGAATAGAAATATAAAGAAACATAATTATTTTCCTTTCCCCCCCCAGTTTCCATCAAGAGGTTCTAGCCTTAAAATTACTGACCTTTCAAGTGGAATTGTTTACAGTGTTTTGATTGTTTGTGCTTTGTATACTATACAGTAAAATAACAACACTGTGTAGGAGTTCTGGAGCTGTAAAGCCTCATTAGATATTCTGTAAGTTGATTACTATTTCATCATGCGTGGGACCTTGACTTCACTGTTATGGGGGTCATCTCAATCTTAATATTTTATCAGAGAAAAGTCTTAATCCATAACACTCAACACCTAATCAATACATAAAGAGTGGGCCCATCATTTAAGGTTTTCTGGTGGGCCCCTGGGGTTCCAGTCCGACACTGGCAGTAACTGTCTTTACCACTCAATAAAAAATATCAAGTTCAAGCCAGCTAATGAAGGCTTCCCTTTTAATATGCCCAGTTCTAGTAATTTAGCTACTGACGCATGGGTCACTCGGGAGGAAATTTAAAAGAGACTTGAACATGTAAAGGTAAACAAAGGTCCAGGACCGGATGGGATTCATCCCAGGGTATTAAATGAGCTGAGCGCTGTGATTGCCAAACCTCTTCACTTAATTTTTCAGGATTCGTTGAGGTTTGGCATGGTGCCGAGAGACTGGCGGATTGCTAATGTGGTGCCGTTATTTAAAAGGGGATCCCGTTCTCAGCCTGAAAACTATAGGCCTGTTAGTCTAACATCGGTAGTAGGAAAACTTTTGGAAGGGGTAATAAGGGATAGGGTACTTGAATACATTGCAGTTCACAATACTGTTAGTTTGTGCCAGCATGGTTTTATGCGTAACAGATCTTGCCAGACTAATTTAGTCGTTTTTTATGAGGAGGTGAGTAGGAACCTTGATGCTGGAATCGCAGTTGATGTCATCTACTTTGCTAAAGCGTTTGATACAGTACCTCACAGAAGGTTAATGATCAAATTAAGGAATTTTGGCCTAGAACATAATATTTGTAATTGGATAGAGAACCGGCTGAAGGATAGATTACAAAGAGTGGTTGTAAATAGAACATTTTCTAATTGGGCCAGTGTGGTTAGTGGAGTACCGCAGGGGTCAGTCCTTGGTCCTTTGCTTTTTAACTTGTTTATTAATGACCTGGAGGTGGGCATAGATAGTACTGTTTCTATTTTTGCTGATGACACAAATTGTGCAAAACTATAAGTTCCATGCAGGATGCTGCCGCTTTGCAGAGCGATTTGACAAAATTAGATAACTGGGCAGCAAACTGGAAAATGAGGTTCAATGTTGATAAGTGCAAAGTTATGCACTTTGGTAGAAATAATATAAACTATCTACTGAATGGTAGTGTGTTGGGGGTATCCTTAATGGAGAAGGATCTAGGGGTTTTTGTTGATAACAAGTTGTCTAATTCCAGGCAGTGTCATTCTGTGGCTACTAAAGCAAATAAAGTGCCGTCTTGTATAAAAAGGGCAGTGACTCAAGGGATGAAAACATAATTTTGCCCCTTTATAGGTCCCTGGTAAGGCCTCACCTTGAGTATGGGGGGCAGTTTTGGGCTCCAGTCCTTAAGAAGGATATTAATGAGCTGGAGAGAGTGCAGAGACTGCAACTAAACTGGTAAAGGGTATGGAAGGGTTAAACTATGAGGTTAGACTGTCAGGGTTGGGGTTGTTTTCTCTGGAAAAGAGGCGCTTGCGAGGGGACATGATTACTCTGTACAAGTACATTAGAGGGGATTATAGGCAGATGGGGGGGGTTCTTTTTTCCCATAAAAACAATCAGCGCACCAGAGGCCCCCCCTTTAGATTAGAGGAACAGAGCTTCCATTTGAAGCAGCGTAGGGGGTTCCTCACGGTGAGGGCAGTGAGGTTGGGGAATGCCCTTCCTAGAGATGTGGTAATGGCAGATTCTGTTAATATCTATAAGAGGGGCCTGGATGAGTTCTTGAACAATCAGAATATCCAGGGCTATTGTGGTACTAATATCTACAGTTAGTATTAGTGGTTGTATATATAGTTTATGTATGTGAGTGTATAGATTGGTAGGTGTGGGTTGTGGGTGCTGGGTTTACTTGGATGGGTTGAACTTGATGGACTCTGGTCTTTTTTCAACCCTATGTAACTATGTAACTATGTAATAAATTGGCCCCAAAATCTGAGGCTCTCAAGATAATTCTTTCAGAAGCAACAGAAAGGCTGGGGTAATATATTCAATTATATTCAAGATAATTTCATGGTTAAATGATTCCCTTTTCTCTGTAATAATAAAACAGTACCTGTTCTTGATCCCAACTAAGATATACTGTAATTACCCCTTATTGGGGCAGAACAGCCCTATTGGGTTTATTTAATGGTTAAATGATTCCCTTTTCCCTGTAATAATAAAACAGTACCTGTACTTGATCCCAACTAAGATATATTTACCCCTTATTGGGGGCAGAACAGCCCTATTGGGTTTATTTAATGGTTAAATGATTCCCTTTTCTCTGTAATAATAAAACAGTACCTGTTCTTGATCCCAACTAAGATATACTGTAATTACCCCTTATTGGGGCAGAACAGCCCTATTGGGTTTATTTAATGGTTAAATGATTCCCTTTTCCCTGTAATAATAAAACAGTACCTGTACTTGATCCCAACTAAGATATAATTACCCCTTATTGGGGGCAGAACAGTCCTATTGGGTTTATTTAATGGTTAAATGATTCCCTTTTCCCTGTAATAATTAAACAGTACCTGTTCTTGATCCCAACTAAGATATACTGTAATTACCCCTTATTGGGGCAGAACAGCCCTATTGGGTTTATTTAATGGTTAAATGATTCCCTTTTCCCTGTAATAATAAAACAGTACCTGTACTTGATCCCAACTAAGATATAATTACCCCTTATTGGGGGCAGAACAGCCCTATTGGGTTTATTTAATGGTTAAATGATTCCCTTTTCCCTGTAATAATAAAACAGTACCTGTACTTGATCCCAACTAAGATATATTTACCCCTTATTGGGGGCAGAACAGTCCTATTGGGTTTATTTAATGGTTAAATGATTCCCTTTTCTCTGTAATAATAAAACAGTACCTGTACTTGATCCCAACTAAGATATAATTACCCCTTATTGGGGGCAGAACAGCCCTATTGGGTTTATTTAATGGTTAAATGATTCCCTTTTCCCTGTAATAATAAAACAGTACCTGTACTTGATCCCAACTAAGATATATTTACCCCTTATTGGGGGCAGAACAGTCCTATTGGGTTTATTTAATGGTTAAATGATTCCCTTTTCTCTGTAATAATAAAACAGTACCTGTACTTGATCCCAACTAAGATATATTTACCCCTTATTGGGGGCAAAGCAATAAGGGTTTGTTTCATGTTTAAATGTGCAAATTATAGAATGATTCCTTATCTGGAAAATTCCAGGTTCCATGTATTTAGGATAAGACACCTGTTTCTCAATTAATTTTTTTAGGTTTATTGTGTAACCTAGTGATGTAACCTCTATAAATATTTACATTGAATATTATGGTGGGGACAGCACTCTGATTCCAAAGATAGGTAAAAGTTATTATTGGCTTCAACATTCAGCTCTACCTAATGTGTTTGATGTATGGTATGTACAAATAATATTTCAGAATGAATATACATGATGTAAGTCAGCTGTAGGCAGGCTGCAGGAATCATTGGTATGCTACAAACTCAGAAACACACCAGGGTTTGCAGATTTTATTAAACTTCCTAGAATAGCTCTTTGAAGTATCGCTACAAAGGGTAAGCAACAAAGGCAAAACTAAGGGTTTGTATTTATTATTGGGTCACTTGTGGTGTGCCTTGGAGCTTCGAGGGGTAATTAACATAAAATACATTTCTAAAAAGCTTTATAGCACCCCATGGATAATATTATGAAAACGAAATGGTTTGGAAGCACTTAAAAGACATTATAAAATATACATCGGAGCCAAAATATCTATATGAGTATCTCATCAAGGGAAAATGAAGTTCATCTTATATTGGTGAGCCACCTCCACTTACAGCTAGAAATCAAAACTCTTTTTTTTACATCTCTCATTAACACTCGCTGTCTTTGTACGCTATTTATAATTTTGCTTTAAAATGATTTACCTGATGCTTTTACATTACATACCTGATCCCCCATGTTCATATTTGTGCAGAAGTAGCCCATTAGCATTAGAGACTCTGACGGGCTGAATGTGGACAGTGAGGTTGGGCAAGCAGTCAGGTTTAAGGTAAGTAACAATTATGTACAAAAGCATCCCTATCAGCGAAACACGTTCAACATTCACCTATAGGGAACTTTTAATTCACATAGCAGTCAGTAACACTTTAATTTACAACAAAACTTTTATTATACAGGTATGGGATCAGTTATCCGGAACCCCTTATACAGAAAGTTCTGAATGATGGGAAGGCCATCTTCCATAGACTCTTTTGTAGACTGAATTGTACAACATGGTTCTACCAATTTGATGGTATAGCAAAATAGTCAAAAATAGTCATCCCCTCATATGTTACTGCAGGGGTCCCCAACCTTTCTTACTTGTGAGCCACATTTACATGTAAAAAGACTTGGAGAGCAACACAAGCACCATAAAAGTTCATGGAGGAGCCAAATAAGGGCTGTGATTGGCTATTAGGCAGCCTCTATGCACACTTTATTTGGTAGTAAAGCTTGTTTTTATTCAACTAGAACTTGCCCCCAAGTCAGGAATTCAAAAATAACTCCCTGGTTTGGGGGCACTGAGAGCAACAGCCAAGGGGTTGGGGAGCAACATGTTACCCCCGAGCCACTGGTTGGATCACTTGTGTATACATAAACATACTGTAGACTAGAGTCTTGGCAGGTCTTTTTAAGCAGCCCTATGCCCTTGATGGCCTTTCCATCTGAACCTGTCTGAATAAGTGCCTTCCCACAGTCAACCTGCCCCCTGCCAAAAGCTGAAAACCGAAAGTGACGCCAGTACTTTGGGGCCTGAGACCCGGTGACCAGACATGAAGCCACTAATCACCGTGATCACCAGGGAGCTCGGGTTTTATTTATTTTTTATTAGCCACCCCCAGTCTCCCTGACTACCTAAGGGATTTTCCACTTGAATCATGGCTGCTTTGCGAGCATTCGCACATACAGTACAGTTTCATTTCTGTAAATTCTGTGAATTAAGGTCACTTTTTTGCTGAATGTCAAATTTGAATAAACTTGAATTTATGGAAGACCAGAAAATTTTACTGACCACATTTCTGGTTTGTGTCAACGATTACTTCTGCTTGCTGTCCACCAATTGTTTTTTTTTTTTTTAAAAATCCATTTAAAACCTACTTACATTTTTTCTTTTAAAATCCCATTGGCTGCAAGCAGAAGACATCAATTACAGAAACTGCAAGTAAGGTCAGGAACTCACTTCTATAACTGCTTAAAGCAGAAGGAAAGCTTTATCAGAAAGGTCTATGTAAATACAGCCATAAGCACTCACAGAAACGCTGCACTGAGTCCTCTATCAAAAGAAAAACAGGATTTCTTGTCTCCTTTTTTGTAAACATGTTCTTCTGTATCTGACTTCCTCTCTCAGAAAAATCCTTCATTCCCAGTGCCAGAGTCTGCGCAGTTCTCCCCTCTCCTGATCCCCCCTCCCATAAGAATTCACAAAACTCACTCCCCCCTCCCTTAGGAATGTGTAATCTGAGCTATAACAGCTAGAGCTGCAGCAGGAAGCTACGAAGACCAAGCTAAAATGGCAGCTGCAATCTTAAACAAACAGAGGGAGCTTCTAGGGCTGTTTACTCAGGTATGGTAAAACATTCTGCAGAATAAATATAGTGTTCTAGGTGGCACTAATGTCGAGAATCTATTGGCAGTAAAATGCCAAAATGACTTCTCCTTTAACCCCAGAGGCTTGAGCAATATTAAGGGGGGGATTTATCAACATTTAAATTAGGATTTTTGTCGCAATCTAATTTTTTTGAGCTAAACCTCGTGAATTGGAATTATGGTTTAAAAAATTAGAATGTTAGATATTTATAAAGTGCAAAAAATAAACAAAACTTGTAGACCCATTGGAAATGATAGGTAATATTGAAATCTGATGCATTCAAATGTTTTTTTTGACAGTTTCATTCAATCACGTTTTTATATTTGGATTTTTTTTAATTAAGCAAATGTAAAGGTAGAAAGGAATGGTCCTACTGATAGCTTACATTATTCATGGGTCAGTACATCTGTTTCAGATACATGTTAACCTAATAGAACATACCAAGATAGTAGAAGCATCTTTTGTTTAGAACAGTAATTAAACATGATTAGGAATTGTTCTATATTTCTGTTCATTCTCAAGCAGTTCAGCAATAAATGACTGCAACAAGCGAGGTTAGATTTCAAGCTGAAAAGCCTCGGCTCAGCTCGCTCTAAACTATCAACTCTCCGGGGACATTGCTACCACTTGGAACTTCTGTATCTACATGTCATCGTGTAGTTTACAGGTCTCAAAGAAAAGAGAATAGCACAGAGAAATACAGCAGAAGCTGAAGATTTTCTATGGCAAAAGGCTTTCAAAGCTGCAGTGAATTCTAATGAAATGCTATTATTTGATGTAGCAGAAGCCTCCACAGCTTTGGAACCTCAGATACATGGAGGAGCAGGAAAGGGTTTTGGATAACATAATACTTTTACAAAACCTAAATTAGCACAGAATAACTATAAATAATTAGATTTGCATGTGGATTATGAAAAAAACAACAACATATGAGACATAAATAAAAAGGAATCTCTATAAATGAGATTCCTTGATTTTATATTCCTTACAAATTCCTGCATTTTTTGTTCCCCCTCCTATTGTAAAGCATTTCCTAAATTTGAAGTCATGTTTTCCATATTTTCCACCTTATCTTTGGCTAATTATCCTCAAAACATATGATTCTACTCTGTGAAAGTTACTTCTCATGAAATTGTTTTTAGTTTTCTCACATTTGTCTACAGTCAAACCTCAATTTTAACTCCAACCCCCCTATCATTTAGGTCTTCCTGTATTTTATTTTTTTTACTGCTGCTCCAAAATGACATGACCATGCTCTTTGACCAGTGAGATTATGCCATTCCATAGCATGGCACAACTACTAAGCAGGGGCGGGCCAAGCTGGGCAATCCGGCTGGCTACCTGGCCTCCATACACCTGCACAAGCGAACACACGCACACACAGTGACACCATGCGGGAGAAGGACAGTGCAGAGACAAGTATCGGTGGCAGCAGGGGATAAGACTTGGGGTAGAGGTACCTGCCTAGTGCCCCCCACCGTTGCAACCTATGTAGGTGCCTCTTCTGCCTACCCCTAGTTCTGATTTCAGAGCCCAAGTGGAGTCCAGATGATGTAAAGGAAGCCGCGCTCACAGGGCTTAGTGTGCTCCACAATATAAAACACTTTTGCTGTACTTTAAGCCCTGTGATTACGGATTACATTGTGGGAACTGTACATTAAAAATAATCTACCCCTACTGCATAATATAAGGATTTTAGATCACATTAAAGTCCCATGACCTGTATAAAACCACTCGGCCTAGACCCTTTGTCTTTATATGGTCAAGGAAATCCTTGGTGACTTATATTTTATATTTTGCAATAAGAGATACATTAAAAAGAGCCTGTGCACAGAATGGTTCAATGCGAGACAAGAATAAAATACATATATGGGCTTATTTATCAATTTTCAAGTTTATGAATTTGAGATATAAGATAAGAATTATACAACACAAGCTGACAAATTGGTTCTCATGAGTACCGATCCATTATCAGTGGATGGTAATATCATTCAGTTATGGTTAAAGTCCTTTGGTAGAAGGGCAATCTATCCCTGATCTAAGGCTGATCGATCTACACAGTGATGTCTAATAATCTGGCAATCTGAAACACTAGAAGACATATAATTGGTATAAAGCTTGGAGGGATACAAGTGTGAGCTGGCAGGGGATGGTGAACCAACAGATTCCTTGGCATACACTTATATATTTGGACATTATTCTCTATACAAGTTTTTACTTCCCCTCAAATACTTTTTGATGGCCATCACAGTACCAATCCCATAACCAGATGCATGATGCCCTTTATATGCAGCAACTAAAAGTATCTTTTAAGTACATAGTTTAATTTGTTACCTTATATATGTCCAAGAATCCACACTGATAGTCAAATCGAGTATATAGTTCATTCAACATGCTGATTACTTGCATTGGAGTGCACTGGGCACAAACAGCAGTGAAGCCAACTATATCGGAGAAGAGCATAGTGACATCATCAAACTTTCTGGCCTGAACCGACTTCCCTTCCCATAGCTGCTGAGCCACATCTCCGGGGAATATTGAATAGAGAAGATCCACTGTCTTCTTCTTTTCTTCTTCCAGGGCCTGATGGGTCTTTTCTAAGGTGGCTTTCAGTTTATCCATTCGTTTCTTAAGACCATCTTGAGCTTTAGCTTGCTCACCAACTAGTATAACATCCCGGGTGGCATCGTGTATGGGGATATCAGAAAGATGCAAACCACGCCCCATCAGTTCATCTAGTTTGTCAACTCGGGGGGATCCCAAAAACAAAATAGAACTGGATTCGGGGACGTAAATCATTTGTCCTTTTACCTCCATGACCTGTAAGATAATGTCACAAATAATTAATTGGATTACGAACAGTAAAAGCTATATATTATTTACCCAATCATTATGAAGTCATCATATTACATACAAAATCACTCAACAGGGCGTAAGACACAGCAGAAAGTGTTTCGGCATAGTACATTAACAAAGATTTGTTATAGGGTCCTGGGCGTCTACCCACTGGTACCAATGAGTGGAGGGTGCACCAGGGAGCAGAAGATTTCCATAACAAAGTGTGTTGGTTTATTCACTACTCAAGGATATTAATGCATGAACAATGCATGATTGTCACAAGTCAGTGCCTTCCCACAATACCAGGGGAAACAGGTATGTATCTTGAAGCCTAGATAGTTACATAGTTAAGTTGGGTTAAAAAATATATATAAAAAATATATATATACCAATACCTATACCAACTAACTGTAGATCTTAATATCACAATAGCCTTGGATATCATGCTTGTTCATGAAATTATCCAAGCCACTCCTAAAGGCATTAATAGAATCTGCCAATACAAAATCACCACAACTTACTGCCTTCACTGTGAAGAACCACCAACACTGCTTCAAATGAAAGTTCTGTTCCACTATTTTAAAGGAGTGACCTTTCTTCAGAGAAACAACATTGGGTCTTTTTTTATAGTTGAATTGTTCCATCCCTTTTACCAGTTTATCTGCATGTCTTTACACTCTCTCCAGCTCATTAATATGGACTGAAGCCCAAAACTGCCCCCCATACTCAAGGTGAGGCCTTACCAGAGTCCTATAAAGAGGCAAAATTATGTTTTCATCCCTCAGGTACATTCTCTTTTTCATGCAAGACAGCACTTTTTTGCTTAAGTGAATGACACTGCCTAGAGTTTCACAGCTTGTTATCCACAACATCCCCAAATCATTCTTAATTAAAGATACCCCCAACACACTACCACTTAGTGTATAACTCACACTTATTTCTACCAAAGTGCATAATCTTAAACTTAAAACCCAACCTAATTTACCAGTTTGCTGCCCAGTTTTCCTATTTAGTCAAATATCTCTGCAAAGTAGCAGCATCCTGCAAGAAACGTATATATAGTTTTGCAGGATTTTTTCAGCAGCAAAAATAGAAACAGTACTTTCAATGCCCACCTCCAGGTCATTAATAAATAAGTTAAAAAGTAAAGGGACAGGCCCCTGCGGTACTCCGCTAACAACAGTGGTCCAATAAGAAAATATTATTACAACTCTTTGTAATAATAGTGGAACCAAATGGTCAGTGGTCACTGGAATTTTGTTCCAACCTCCAACAGTATGCCACAGCAGAAGTGGTAAATAACATGGTAAATAAGGTTAAGTGCAAGAAAAATACACTTACCACCATGCTATTGACCTGGGCCCTCTGATGACCTGGGCCCAGTGCTGTGCACCTTGCTGACGTTTTTTTATCTAGATTGAGGTGCGGAGCACAGGCAGACTCCCTCTTGTACTTCTTCCCTGGGTCTTGCAAATGACCCCTCATTTGTCCTGTAGTTGTGCAAAGTTTTTAACTAATTCCAGGTCTTTTAATTCCGTGAAATAATGTTACTTTAGCAATCACAGGACATGCAGTAGATATGCTCGGTCCTGCTAGCCAATAATAAAAATGAGCAGCTCTCTTTTCAGCACAGTAAACACAGTTTGCTGGAACCTCTCTCCTAAACAAACACCACACAGTAATGAGTTTGTTCACTGTTTGCAGCCATAAACACCCAAAGAAAAAGCCCATATGTAAATATACAACAGTGGGAACGTTCAAAGATATCCTGTTAAATTGGCCTTCTACTCCAGATTTCACTCTCACTGTAATTAATTTGCTTTAAAATTTGGTAAAAAAATAGTGGGCTTTTTCTAAAAATACAGTATAAAATATATTTATAAAAATGGCAATTGCCAGTTTCCATGGAAACGTGTGTTTGGACGCTGAGGGCTAAACGTACAGTACTACTTTCTTACACATATTATGATTAAGAAATTATTCTCTTGGAATATTTAGATTAATGCTCTGTTTGAATTGCATAGCCATTAAACATTTATCTTTTTAGCAAGCACAAAAAAACAATCTTTAAGACAGTTAAACAATATGTGGAACCAAAATATTTAGAAATTGCCCATCAAAGTAAACTGAAAGAATAATTTGTTTTAATGTGTGTTCCTATTATGGTACTGTATCTGGCAAGATATGCCCAACTTATCTCGCTATATCACATATAAGAATGTACAGATTAGGTTTAGATAGCTCACTATGTCCAGTATTGGAATAGAGTATCCAAGGCTCCCTTGGAAGACTTTAGTTAAGGTGGGCCACCTTCCAATACCACTTCACTGTCACTGCCACCCCCGTCATATAATGCACGCTCGTCAATATGGGGATCAACATGACCAGGGACCAGATTTTCCCTTGATGCCCTGGTGGGCTATTCCGACTCTACCCATGTTCCACCATGTAACTCCATTTAAACAAACCATAATCAAGCCTTGTTCCACTGAAATGAATGCATGTGATGCCATAATGTCCAAAAGTATGCTGTGCAAGTCCTGCATTGTCAAAACTTTATTAAAATAATGGTCTTAACTGGTGAATACTGGATCTAAACAAAGTAACTCAGTGAGGCCATCAGGGTCATTGTACAGAGGCCTGGGGAAAACGAGACTCTACAATTGATATAACGTTTTTCATTTTTATATCCAAAGAAATTAACAAGGCATAGTTGTCAAGGTTATGTGTTATAATCTCATTGGGGGTTTAGCCAACCAGTCAAATTCTCTAACATAATCATTAGCAGAAACAAACCACGACATTTGATCATAGACTGTATATCAGTGGTTTATGGATGTTTTAGGTTCAAGGTTACAAATATAGAAAAACACTGATTTGTCAGCCATTCAGCCATAGTTCCAAGACTATATAGGACACCAAACATGTTTTCTCTCAAAATCTCATCCTCATTGACCTTCAGGTTGGATTTTCAGATATATCCAGGAGAGCAAATGCACATTCTCTCCAAATATCCCGCTATCTGGCTTTCAGACTGAGCCCCTCTGTCACTGCACCTACCCCCCACCCCCTAGGAGGGCTAGTCCCACAGTGTAGGAACCACAGCTGAACATTGAGATATTTGCCAGCAGAACAATGTCGTTCAACTAAGCACAGTTCTGCAGGAGAATTCCAATGCATTTGGATCATTTAGACTGCAAAAAAGGTCCATATTGATGTATTCTGCACGTGTCTTTACTCTGTGTTTAGCCGACTTGTTTTAATCGAATACAAGCCGAAAACATTCCACAATGATGTTTGTCTTTGGCAGAAAAAAAAAGCTGTTTGCCTGTCCCAAAGGCAAATATTTACCTTAATATTTAAGAAAGGTCATGTTCAGAAACCTGACATTTGAAAAGCTTTTTCCCCGGTTTATGCTGCCAATTATGATAACGATGTGCTGCCTCACCTGTGTTTGATAATAACGTACAGTTCAGTGATTCTCTATGCGCACAATCACCTGTCTATTGTGCATAATGATGTACCAAAATACTGCAATATTAGCATGAACTGGGTATTCAGTGGAATATATTACACTATAATATGAAATATCCTATAATCCAGCATGATTGGAAATAGTCAGACCCTTTCAGCTATCATTATATAGGGAATTTCCAATCATGCGAAGCTCACACAACTTTAATAGATTTTACTGTTAATTTGGGATATATCTTTGTTAATGGATACTTTAGATCTATCTGTATACTCGATGTATTCCTTTATTTAGATCATACATAGGGCTTATGATCTTATATTTTTTAGGATTTGTATATGTATATTTGTTCATGAATTCTCATTGGCTGTGATTCCTATAAATAGTCATCTACTACTAGGGTGGGTAAACCCATGCCTGGATAAGTACAAAATACATAGGGCCACCAGAGATGTTAATGTTTTTTCAAAAAAGTAATATTTTGATTTTTTGTGACCCTTATGGTACTTTTGAGTGCCTGGATGCCCCCAATATGGACCCATTCCCAACCACCCTGTTAAGTCCTCAGCATCCCAGTCAAGTGAGGTTAATTAATAATGGAAGGAGGTAGCGGAAATGAGCCTTTGCAAAGGTACAGGGAGAGTAAAATGGCACACCTGGCAAAGTAAAAGCATTCCTAAATAAAAAAAATATATTGCCATTCATATTTAGAGGGGGGGAACAGTTGATGTACTAACACAGTGTTTTTCAACCTTTTTTGGGCAAAGGCACACTTGTTTCATGAAAAAAATCACGAGGCACACCACCATTAGAAAATGTTAAAAAATTTAACTCTGTGCCCAGCAGCAGTGCCCCCCTAGTACATTGGTGCCCAGCAGCAGTGCCCCCCTAGTACATTGGTGCCAAGAGCAGTGTCCCCCTAGTACATTGGTGCCAAGAGCAGTGCCCCCCTAGTACATTGGTGCCCAGCAGCAGTGCCCCCCTAGTACATTGGTGCCAAGAGCAGTGCCCCCCTAGTACATTGGTGCCCAGCAGCAGTGCCCCCCTAGTACATTGGTGCCAAGAGCAGTGCCCCCCTAGTACATTGGTGCCCTGCCTACGGCACACCAGGCAACATCTCGCGGCACACTAGTGTGCCGCGGAACAGTGGTTGAAAAACGCTGTACTAACATACACATAACCAAAAGTATCTGGACACCTTCAAGGCCTATTATCATGGAATTAGTCCCCCCCTTCACTGCTGTAACAATCTCTGTTCTTTTGGTGGGATTTGCTTCCATTTAGCCACAACAGCATTAGTGAGATTTGTTAGAATGCCAAAGGATAAGATCTAGCTTGCAACTGGCTTTTTAATTCATCCCATAGGTGTTGAGTTGGGTTGAGGTCTGTGAAGATAAATCAGTTCCATAAATCCCATCTCAGAAAAATAACTCTAAATGTCCTTGCTTTGTGCCTGGTGCATTATGGTTCTGAAAGAAGAATGGTTCATTGCCAAATTGTGCAAAAATGTCTTGTTAAGTTTTTTTGGTAAGTTTTGCTTTGGACTTGTGCCAGACTGGACTTTTACCGGTCAAACGGCAGCCTTGCTTGGATCCCTAAAACCTAGAGACTCCAAATTGTGTTTACTCCTCTAATGTTATACTACCACAGGGGTTTATTTGTAGCCAAGAACCAAAATAACTTATGGAAAGACCCTGGTGCTCTTACAAGCCAGTCGCTGATTTCTCTAAAGCTGAAAAAACTTTATACATTTAGAAATATGTTGACATCTGGGGAAAATTAATAGAAGTGTATACTCCTAGTAAAGGATTCCCCTGGAATGACTTTCTCCCACTTCAAATATATATTGTATTACTGTATTGGCAACGCCCTCAACTAATTCATATGCTAATTTGCTGTAGACATTATGTGACATGGCTTATTATTTAAGTGACAATCTATGCTTACCTAAGAAAATAAAAAATCAGCTTAGTCTGTAGCAGCACCATACTGCAGTAGGCATCCGAGCTAATAAATAATGGTATCTTGGCACATAGATTTTATAGGTGTTTTTTGGCTAAAACATTCACAACATATCCTGCAGGGAAGAAATTATTTCAACCAGTGGCGAAAATATAGAGGAAGCAGGCCCCGGGGTCACTGTGGGTCTGTCCCTCTATAGCTATAAGAAATATCCCTTACCCGCCTCTCTCTTACCTACCCAGCACAAGCGCCCTTAAGTGTTTATTCTATAGTACCCAGTCGGAGATGACCTGGGCAGTTCATGTATGATGCAAGCAGGGTAAGGTTACCTGTTTAATTAGCATGGCAATCCAGATTAGTAAAATAAGGCATGCTTCATGTATTTATGTACCTTCTTGTTATAATAAGTGGCACACTCCAAGGGTGTAATTTAAAAAAATGGTGTAATTTTACTCCTGAGTGGTAACGTAGAAACCAGTCAGCAATTACCTCTGGTCAGTCATATGTATGGATGAGCAACCCTAAAGGCAAACATTTTTGCAAATCTGCACTAGAATGTTGGCATACGTTTTGTTTCACCTGAATTTTTTTTTTCCATAAAAACACAAGAAAAGAATACCTATTTACTCAAGAAAAAACGCCCACTGGCTCCAACATATTTTGCCCCCCAAAAAATGCACATTGACACCAATCCATTTGGCAGTAGAAAAAAAAACTCTTGGAGTCCCAGGGACTGGTCCGATTGCTTGGAGTCAGGAAGGCATTTTTTCCCCTCTGCGGCAAATTAGAGGCTTCAGATGGGGTTTTTTGCCTTCCTCTGGATAAACTAGCAGTTAGGCAGGTTATATATAGGCATTATGGTTGAACGTGATGGACGTATGTCTTTTTTCAACCCAACTTACTATGTTACTATGTTACTATGACTCCAACGCAATTTTTTGGGGCACACAAAAAAAATTCAGCGATAAAATACCCATTGACTCCCATGCGCCCTGTAACATTTCGCCATTTCGGAAATTTTTTGGCAAAGCGAAACAGGGCAGATTCGCTCATCACTAGTAACATGCATTATGATTGTTGAAAGTTATAGTTCCATACCAGTTGGAGGGTTACAAGTTGGACATATTTTTATTTCACAAGGAGCCCCTAAACATCCAGCAATGACCACAAAGCCCTCTGTGACTCTGGACCTTATGACCTTTGGGTTACTCCATGTATAACGAATGTTTCTCACTTTCTAAAACCAAGTCGTAGCATGAATTCTGCATCGGATCTTTATAGTGTAGTTTAGCCGTATCCCTGATCCAATTTTAATTAAAAAAAAAAGTAAGGTTTTGTGAATCCCCAAGGATTATTCTCTGACCCGCAATGTGATCTTTTATTGTACATTAATTTATAATTTGTTGATGTTTTTCTAAACCCTATGGAATCATTTTCTTTTCTCATTTTCTTTATGTTGGAAGTCAGATTATGCAATTACAGTAATAGAGGCCATATGGGGAGCATTAAACAGGAAGTTCATCCATATTTATTTTCCATCGCTAATCCTTTTCTGGATATATTTGTTTATAACTCTTTTCCTTTTTGCAAAATACATGAGATAGCTTGTGCTAAAGACAGGGCTATATACTAATATAAATGTTATGAATCTATAATATGGTGTTTTTAATACACTATTTGCATTTCTTTATAAAGTGCATAATATTTCATTTATACATATTTATTTGTATTTACACATACATATAAACTGGAAAATTATATTTGAAATTAACATGCAGTTCTGTGACCTAAATAGGGTTGTTAGCTTTACTAGGGAAAAATACCAGATTTCCAATATTTACAGGTATGTATAAATGATGCTTGATGCCAATGGTATGACAATCTTTCTTCCCTATTAATAACACTATTATCAAACCTAATTTTTACCATCCAGATGGCAACTCCTGACCTAAATAAAGGCATTTGGCCTGTATCTCTGTACATTTACCCACCCGCTTGTTGTAAGCTCTATGGGACAGGGACCTCCTTTCTACTGTGTCTCATACTACAGGGCACCTAATCTCTGTGTATTTATAATTATTGATTGTATTTAATCTAATACTTGTTTGTCCTCCTTGCGTGTACATTTGTAGACTGTAAGATTGTATCTTTATAGCACTTTACAAATAAAGTTATACATACATACAAACATTTATATGGGCACATGAATACTAATATCCTTATACCGGTATGGGAGTGATTATCCAGAAGGCTCGGGTCCTGGGGTTTTGTAGATAAGGGGTCTTTCTGTAAGTTGGGTCTCTATAGTGTCTACGACAAAATCATGAAAGAATTAAATTAACCCAATAGGATTGTTTTGCCTCCAATAAGGGTTAATCATAACTTATTTGGGGTCGAGCACAAGCTCCTGTTTTATTATTACAGAGAAAAATGGAGTCTATGGAAGATGGCTTTCCCATCATTCAGAGCTTTCTGGATAACGAGTACAGGTATAGGACCCATTATCCAGAATGCTCGGGACCAAGGGTATTCCGGATAAGGGGTCTTTCTGTAATTTGGATCTCAATGCCTTAAGTCTACTAAAAAATCAATAAAACATTAATTAAACCCAATAGGGTTGTTTTGCATCCATTACAAGGTTCTGTTTTATTTCTACATAGAAAAAGGAAATCAGTTTTAAAATTCTGAATTATTTGATTAAAATGGAGTCTATGGTAGACGGGCATTCCGTAATTCAGATCTTTCTGGATAACGGGTTTCTGGATAAGGGGTCCGATACCTGTACCATATTTAGAGGGAACCTTATTTGCTATACTACTTATTATATGGCATGGTGTTGGGTGAAGGGGTCATGAGCTGAAGAGCTGTCCTATTTTTGTGAACTGACCTTCATACCCTGGACCCCTCTGAGATTGCATATGATCTGCTTTAATGTAAATAAAAGCTATTGGTTTTGGTACATCCCCTGGCATTTCATTGCTGAACTGACCTGCAAATCTGCAACCAATCAAGGACATGCGTGGCAGGATTGCACATTCCACACACGCTACTGATTGGCTGATTTGGTCAAGAAATGTAGGTTAGTTCGGGATCCCTCAACAAGTGTTGAGTAGTAATGTGCAGGCTGGCCCCATAACCACGGGTCAGGCAGGTTCAGGCCAACCTCGGCACACCATTTCTGGGTTGCGGGTGTGCTTGGGTTGAGCTCTTTTGCCTTTATCTTTCAAACTTATACATATTTAATACCTGCAGGTATGGAATCTATCATCTGGAATGTATGAGACCTAGGGTTTTCTATATAAGAGTAACCAGAAGCGTCATGCCATAAAGCTACTGAATAACATTTCAAGGGATTCTGTCATCATTTTTATGGTTTCATTTATATAACTAAATTACACTGTTTATATTGCAAATAATTCTACCACTTAAAATGTTATTCTTGTGCCTGATTCTGAGCTTTCAGACAGAGCCAGCACTTTACAATGGAACTGCTTTCAGATAAGCTATTGTTTCTTCTACTCAATGTAAATGAAGGAGTCACAGTAGGGCTTAGGTGTTACTTAGGTGCTCTTCTTATATCTACCACAAGGTGGGGCATGGGAGCATTTTTAGCAATTCAGATGTCAGGGAGCTGTTATCCCATTGTTCTGCTAGGGGGGAAGGAGGGAGTGACATAAATCCAATTGCAGCGCAGCAGTAAAGAGTGACTGACATTTATTAGAACACATAGCTGAGGGCACCTGGAAAAAAATGTCAAGAACATGTTTAGCCCCATGTCAGATTTTAAAATGAAATATAAACAAATCTGTTTGCTCTTTTTAAAATGGGATTTCAATGCAGGATTCTGCCAGAGAAGCTCTATTTACTGAAGCATTTTGTAAAAAAACATGATTTTCGGTGACAGAATCCCTTTAAACATCACAAAAACATTTTTTTCTTCCTGTCAACATGAATTTATGCTGGCTCGGGTACAACTACATATTGTATATGAAAAAACGTTTTTCAATATTACTTGAAAATGTCTGCATAATAAGAAGCAAACAGGGTGGTAGTCCTATGTGCTTGTTTGTAGACAATGGGGCCGATTCACTAAAGGGCGATAAAACGAGTGCTATTTATAGCATGCGTTAAAAATTTTATCGTTTATTATTTTTTGTGACTTAACACTTGATTCACTAAAAGGACAGGCGTCATAATTAAGATGCGCACGCTATTACGCACGTAACCATTACTTTCGGAAAACTACTGTTCTGAAAATGCCCATTTCCCTGCAAACTGGCGGCTGCATCACTCTGGGGCCAACACAGACTTGAATAAATCCCACTGCAAAGTCCATATTGTGTTGCCAAAAGCTCATTAACCACAATTTTCTTTACGTACCGCCTGCCCCAAGTAGGGGTTAATATTCCTACAGACTAATGTGATATTTAGTGCGTTTAATGCTTCATACGTGTTTGTGAATCATGCGTTAGTATTATATCTATGCGAGGATTGACGCAATGCGAGATAAATAACTCATTGCGATAGTGTGTTTTTTTGCGCATGAGATCATGAGCGCATGCGTCTTAACTAATGCGAAATGACTTTGATGAATCGGGACTTAATTATCCTTTTTTGCGTTAAAAAATATTATATATATAATATAATAAGCGTTATCGACCTTTAATGAATCGGCCCCAATGTTCTGATATACTGATTGCTAGCTAAAGACCTACTGGTAGAGTCTGATTCTGGGCACCACTGAGAATGGAGAGCCATTGCTTATAGGGGTAGATTAGTGCTGTAAGGCCTGATTTTCAAATCAAATAATTTAACTGGCCATGGACAAAACTAAAGGGAAATTGATGTTGGAAAATGATGCTGGACACAGAAGGGCAAGAGCCAATGGATAGGCAAACTAGGCACTGGTTCATTTATACTTCGATGGATAGGTATGGCTGAACTCAGCATTAAAGGAGACATATTGGACAAATGGGAAAACCCTAACCCTGTAGGCAATTATGAATAATATGTGGTGCTGGTTTCCCTTTGGGCTAAACATTAACCCCTTTATTAACATTAACCCCTATAGATAGCTCCCTATAGATCCTCTCACTTCTCTGTCCGAGTCTGAAATGGAGAGTGGGCATGTCCTAACGGTCCCTGCCAGAAGCACAGTAGGAGGGGAAGAGCCAATCACAGCCCTGCACTCCCACAAGCAAAGACAGGCTTCAGTTCCCTATCAGGTCAGGCTAGCTGCTGATTGGTTCCTATCCTGCAGTGTATGGAGGGCCGCCGGCTCCCCAGCTCATCCAGAGAATTCAGCCAGCAGGAAGTGGAACAGATGGGCGGGGCTAGTGGAGTTTTGGTGGAATTTCTCAATAAATCAGTCTGAAATACAACTTTTTTAAGCACATTCCTTCTATATCTAGAGGAGTATAATTCTCTGGTACATTCTTAATTTTTATAGGATATGTCTCCTTTAAGCATGAAACATGGTTGATGGAAAATAAAATCAACATATAATAACAAAAGCTCTTTGCTCATGGTCTACCTGTACTAGGTCTAGAACAAGGCCTCCTAAAACGCATAATAACATTTTCCCATTTTTATTTAAATCTGCTTTTAAAGACTGACACCAGTGTGTTATTTCCTGTTTCCATGTCGTTATTTATGGAATAATTTACACATATTGAGGTACAGCAGCTTTTGTGAGTTGAAACACTGTTCAAAACATTTCATGCTGTTCAGTATAAAACACTGCCTGTGGCGATATAATTATGTTTTCCATATTTAGGGAAAAGTAGACTAACATACTGAATGCCGCAGAGGATGTAAGGCTACTGCAGTGTGTATTTGTGCGATGGGTAGTGACCTAGACTGAAGGACATTAATTGATCAGGTCAGACAGGGACACTAAATCACTGACAGTGGAACACAGACCAGAACAAGAGCACACATCAAACTAAATAAAAACAGGTGCCAAACAAAGATACCAAGAACAAAGCAAAGCCATTTCCCATCAGACTGCTGCTACTGCTAAATGCTTTACTGCAATGCATTCCCTAAATCCCCTTTGGGCTAATGCCAAAGAAGGCAGGTTTACCTAAGCTTTCAAGCAGTGAGGGAAGTTACCCAGATAATAAACGTTCACTATTGACCAAGCACAGAAGCAAGGGTAAGTCAAGACTTACTGCCTGGACCTGTCATGCAAAACCCACCTGGATATTCTCAGCAACATCCATTAGTCTCAATTTTCCCAGCAATATTTAGCTGGCAAGGTCTTTTCAGCAACAACCAACTTCCTAGATGCCTCCAACAACACCCACTTGCCAGGATATTCTGAGCAACATTCCCCTCTCTTGACGTTCTCATGAGCACACACTCATCTTTCTCTTGACAGTAACACCCACCTTTCAAGATATGCTCAACAAGACACACATATCTGAATCACATAGCAAATTCTCAACTCTGGATCTTCTAAGCAATGGTCATCTGTTCTATTAATTCAATTGTCTTAAACTTTTCAGAGATAGACTGGTCTAGATCAGTGATCCCCAACCAGTGGCTCGTGAGCAACATGTTGCTCCCCAACCCCTTGGGTGTTGCTCTCAGTGCCCCCAAACCAGGGAGTTATTTTTGAATTCCTTACTTGGGGGCAAGTTTTGGTTGAATAAAAACAATATTTCCTACCAAATAAAGCCCCCTGTAAGCGGATAGTGTGCATAGAGGCTCCCTAATAGCCAATCACAGCCCTTATTTGGCTCCTCCATGAACTTTTATGGTGCTTGTGTTGTTCCCCAAGTCCTTTTACATTCGACTGTGGCTCACGAGTAAAAAGGGGAGAGAAACCCTGGTCTGGATATTCCCTGTAATGTGCGACTGACCTTTTCTGTAATGTCTGCTTGTCTGGATTTTAGCAATAGCTACCTTAAAGGATCTTCATCCTTACACATACCTAGATCTTCTCAGCAACACCTCCGCTTGCTTTCATTCTCAATATCAACCTGGCTTGTTCTGAAATGGGCCTGCAAGCATAACCTTGAGACAATACAATTGCTACCACCAAAGGGTCCATGCAATCACTGGCTGTGAGCAGTATAGGCTCCAGCAGTCACTTTTATTCAATATTCAATGCATGAACACTGTAGACACAAGTACCCCTTGGTCCATATCTCTCACCCAAAAATGCATTTCCCATTAATGTCATCATTAAGGTTTCTTGCTTTTAGGATTATATCTCATTTTCTAACCAAGCTGTCACATAGATACTATGATTAATTGACTTAGTGTTATTTGCTCATGTATTTAGTATGCCCTAGTATAATTATACTGACAAGATTTATGCCCTGAGAAATGCTGTGCTGAATTTTGGATGGATGTATAACCCATGCACTGTAGTTTCCCTTTAAAGGTCTGCATTTTAAGTCACAGCTCTTGTAGCACAAATAGCTGGCATATTCAGGTGCGATTATGTTATTCACACTCTGTGGTTCCCCCTATTTGTGCTGTAGCAAATATACTCTGGTGAATTCAAGCACAATTTATGCAGGCGATAAGCGTAGCATGCAAATAGCTTTATTTGTGTCACCGGGCATATCAAATGGATTTCCCTTAGAAGGAAACTATTCGCTATTTTTAAAACCTCCTTCTCTTTTGGCCATATAATATGATGGTGGGTTTTCTATTTCATAGTGTTCCAGTTTTTATTAAAACATTGCTTTTCATTTGTACATCTGAGGCTACGGAGTGTCTGTTTCTGAGCTCCGAGATTGGCCAGAATAATTAAGTAATCTAACCTCAAAGCGATTTGTATCCATCTAATAGACTGTGGTCAGTCCGGTTAGTCACGCCTTGTGAGTTCTTTGCACCAATATGGCAGTAGCATTGACCCGTGCCATCCTGAGGAGTTGCAGCATACTGAATTACTTTGATTTTTGATGCTTTGGAATGCATGTCTCTCTACCAATCTCATCCTACTGCTAAAACATTTTCAGTGGTTTTTACAGTCAGAAGGAAAAAATCTAATGTACATTAGGAATTAAAGGAAATCTATACCCCTAAACAATGTAGGTCTCTATAAAAATATATTGCTCATATATGCAACCCTGCTTCATTTAAATCAGGCGTAGGGAACCGGCTCTTTTGATGGCTGCATCTGGCTCTCTGCCAAATCTTAAATAAAAAAAATAACGGGGGGCGTGGCCTGCGCTCTGCGGATGGAAGATGTGTTCTAAAGCTGGCCATACATGCACCGATAATATCGTACCAAACCTCATTTCATACGATATTCAGTGCGTGTATGGCATGTCGGCGAGTCAACCGATATCGCAGGAAGCTGCTGATATCGGTCGACTCGTCAATCGGACCGGTTAAAAGATTTTGATCGGGCGCCATAGAAGGCGCCTGACCAAAATCTGCCGTCAGGGCTGAATCAGCAGAAGGAGGTAGAAATCCTATTGTTTCTACCTCCTTATCTGCTGTTTCAGCCCTGAACGGTGTGTGGCGGATCTGACGATGTTTCAGATCGCCACGTGTGTGGCCACATTAAGCCTTAAAACACGTCTTCTATCCGCCAAGCGCAGGCATGCCCTCCTCTGCATCGCATCCGCATCCGGCATCCTTGGGACCCACCCTACCTTGCCCCGCAGCATCTGTGGCCAAACATATTGTATGGAATTACATTTTAAAATATGTGGTGTTTATGGCTCTCTCAGCCAAAAAGGTTCCCGACCCCTGACCTAAATAAACCATTTTCAAAGAAATACTAATATCCTAAATAGAAAATTGCCATTTTAAGAATTAAGGGCCATCCTCTGGGATCATAGGATTCACAGTGCACACAAACAAGCCAAGGCACACATACATGCTAGGCCCCATCAGCCAATTAATGGGCAGAGTTCTGCCTTTTACTCCCACACTACTTCCTGTTACAGTCAGAGCTGCATTATTTCCTGTCAGCTGATCACTGAGGGAGCACACAGCCCATCACTAAATGGCGGCTCAAGGGAAAAGATGTCAAAGGGCAATATTTACTGATATATATATTCCAGTTTGGTAAGATTCTTTCATAGGCCACTTAATATGATATAAAATATGTTTAAAAATTCATTTTGGGGGCATAGTTTTCCTTTAACTAAGGTCTGGTTATCTAAAGGCTTGGTCTTGGTCATCCATACTGAGGCCCATCTCCACCCCAGACCCTCTTTGAGTCAGAACCGTACATGTTCCCTTCTCTTTTATACACTAGGGAACCAGTAACTGTCATCCTAACCTTGGCAGGGCAAAGGGTTACTGGGTTACTAGCCGGGGGAGGGTGCGGAGTTAACCCTTACTGCCCTCTATATTTATTATAATTAATTTATTGTGAATGAAAGCAGGAACTGAAACGACAATCATGACTAGTGCAAAAGGTAAATGTTAATATGGCAGGCCCAGTATAAACAAGATGCCAGCAACATGAAACATGTGTGTCAGAATGAGGGAAAGTAGTGTCATTACACACTCACTTGGGAATGTAAATCGTTCTCCTACATGCCGATCTCTCAAACTGTCATGACATTGAAAATGTGCTTTTATACCACCTTAGTCGCATCTCGTTCTTACTCTTTTTGAGCATTCTGCGTCTGATGTTAAGTATAAAGCACAAGATGATTGGATTCTGCTTCACTGACCTATAATTTTACAGGATCATTTTCCTGATTTTGGCCTGCAGTTCAGCAGTGCTTATTTACAATTTCCAGCCTGCAGAAGATCCCTTGTTGTTACTTGTCAACGGACCTGACCCTTTGGTTAGATTTAGAAGGATTCAGGCATTTGACCAAAATATGATTTGGGCCTATTCTCTCACAATAAGGGTACAGTTCCTCGGCTGTCCTATTTCACTTGCCCAATCCAGTTTTAAGATTACATACTGTACATCTGTTCGAAGATGAGCCGAAAACAAAGACCAACATCAGTGTCTCCCCTTTAAAGGAGAAGGAAAGTCATTTTGGCATTTTACTGCCAATAGATTCGCCACATTAGTGCTACCTAGAACACTATATTTATTCTGCATAAACCATTACCATACCTGAGTAACAGCTTTAGAAGCTTTCTCTGTTTGCTTAAGATAGCAGCTGCCATTTTAAGTAGCTTCCTGGTTGCAGTCTAGCCATTATAGCTCAGATAACACATTCCTAAGGGAGGGGGGACTGAGTTTTATGAATTCTTATGGGACGGGGAGCAGGCGAGGGGAGAGAGGAGAGAACTGAGCAGACTCTGGCCCCAGGAATTAAGGATGTTTCTGATGGAAGGAAGTCAGACACTGAGCATCATGTTTACAAAGAAAAGAGATAAGAAATCCTGTGTTTCTTTTGATAGAGGACTCAGTGCAGCATTACTGTAAGTGCTTATGGCTGTATTTCCATAGACCTTTCTGATAAAGCTTACTTAGTTTTTACCCTTCCTTCTCTCCTAAAATAGTCGATAGAGATCACTTCAACAGTACTACAGCCTTTTGTTTTTAAGATCTGATTTTACAGTCATCAGCAGGTCGAAGGACTGAAACCAGGCTAAATCACTGTGAGAATTACTTAGGATTTATATTTAAGTGTCTTCATACCACCTTCAGGAGCTAATTGAAGTCTGTGCTTGGTGACAAATACAGACCCAAGTTAAGCACTGGCTTCTCTTCTGTTAGAGTGTAGAGTGGCAGGAACATACTACGGCCATCCAAGTATCCTTCCTATGGGTTAAGTAATGAACAGTTCAATAGCCCCTTGTTTTAATGTATTACATTTGTGTGTCAAGCAAGATAAAAACATTGAAATAATATTGTTAATGTCAAAAATGTTACCCTAACACTACAGCTATTCACAGACAGCATCTCTTCTTCGTTCATTCATTAGTTGGACAACCTCTTGACAGCCACCCTGTTTTTCTACATTTGCTTTAAGATATCTTGATATATCTTCATCAGGGGACAGCTGTCTTTTTAAGGTTCAGATCTGCATTAACTGGCTTATTCCAATGGTTAGCATTTGCGCCAACAGAAATGTTTTGGAAAAACTGATTATTCAAAAATGGCAGATTAGTGTTCAAATCACCAGACCAAAATTTTTACTTAGATTGTAAGCTCTACGGGGCAGGGACCTCCATCCTACTGTGTCTCATAACACATGGCACTTACTCCCTGTGCATTTATATATATTTATTGTATTTATTATAACACTTGTCCTCCCTGTGTGTAATTTTGTATTCTGTAAGATTGTACAGCGCTGCGTACCCTTGTGGCGCTTTATAAATAAAGTTATACATACATACATACATACTTTGAAAAAATTTTGCATTTTCAGTCCAAGTTGAAATCAAAATATTAGGTAATTTAACCAAGTAAACTGTAATAGGATTAACCGTAATTTAGAGTATTTATACAATTTCGATCACAATACCCATAAGAACATTTGTTTTATTTTTGTTATAATTTGATTAGACTGTTAAACAACCAACCTGAAATAATTTATGTATAACTATTATATATAGATAGATAGATAGATAGATAGATAGATAGATGATAGATAGATAGATAGATAGATAGATAGATAGATAGATAGATAGATGATAGATAGATAGATAGATAGATAGATAGATAGATAGATAGATAGATAGATAAATTTTTTCCCCCTAAACATGCTTAAGTTATGCTCTTGCTTCTTCTGCCTGGGTATAATTTATCACATTCTGCAGAATGACAATTATCAGATGTTGTTTAAAAAATATATTCTCAAGGATCCTAAGGATCTGACCTTGGGTGGAAAATATGTAGAATGCTAAGTTTTCATTTTTCTTAACAAAAAATGAAAGTTACATTTCTAACACAATGATCTAGTGACATTTCTTTTGTTAGCGGATGAAACAAAGGACTCGTTCTTCATATTCCTCCACTAAACAAAGTAAATGTATTGACTTTCAGCCTCAATGGGGCAATATGCAAAGTGTCTGCTTCTACTCCCTAAGGAGTTCCTACAATGGAGAGTAAAGAACTGTGCAGATTTTTGGCACTGCTGAACAATAGGTGGGTGGCAAGCCAGTGCCATTCAGGGAGTGCAAGGTGCCACAATGCACAATTATGCCTGTACTTACCACCTGCCTATGATACAAGGTGAAATGTCTTGCATCACAAATTCATTGGGTGCACCAAAAGTCTCCAGTACTGGTGCCAGTGGGGTTGTAAACCCCTACATTGAATAAAAGAAGCATAAAAGAATTTGTTGTCATTTTCTTCCCACTGGAAACAATGTTCTATTTGGTCAGACGGCAACAAGAGCCCCTCTACACTCACCCATTATCAATATATGTAGGACACCAAGGCTCTGTGCTTTAAGCCAGTGGTCTCCAACCTTTTTTGCACCATGGACTGGGTTTAAGCAAGCCAATAATTTTGAGGACCAGGGGTGGTGGGTATAGACCTGAGCTTGTTTCCCTGCATCTAGATGCGCATAGCCCCTTTGCTCTTCTTACTCCCACCTAAGTGGTGACATCCCCTGACGCTTAATATGGAGCCTTAAGTACTTTGCGATCAGTAGAAAGCTTCCTGGGCTTCGCATAGCAGTTGTCATGGAGTTGGGATCACAGGTAATTGGTGGCCCAGTTTACAACAGCCCACAGCCCGGCACCGGTCCCCAGCCCAGTGGTTCGGGACCCCTGCATTAAGCTTTGGAGAAATGCCCTCCCTTTTAGGCACTGTTAGTCCATATATTGCAATATATTCAAGCTGGTTAACTATGTCAAAGTCACCCCTGGTCTGGCCAGTCCTATACTCACTTTTATCTGATTTATAAAGGATTCTACTGCTTCAGCTAACAAAAGGACTGAGTTTTACCTGCAACTTGCTTGTTTTCAAGGTTAAAACCCCCAAATGGTTGCCCTTTTATTGGCTCCACTGGGATCATCTGACAGTAGCTGGGAAGGATGGGAGCTTTAACATGGAGCTGGCCACTGCTCCTGTATAAACTATAAGAAAAGAAAGGGAAATTGTGCTCACCACTAACCTCTTGTTGCTGTCTATATGAATGTTGTGGTCACAGCCTCATTGCACCCCAGCCCAATGGTTTAAAATGTAGTGGTTGAGCACAACTTTCCCTTTGTTGCTATACTTTGTTTGGTCAGTTCATTGGCTGTGTCACTGGTTACACAAGGACATTAGGGTGACACCTGAATGTTATGAATAGCCATTGGGAAAAAGGCGAAACATGATTAAGAAATACATTGTGAAATTCATTTAATATTCTCCTTTTAATTTTCGTGTTCTGATGTAATGTCTGGATTAGCCACGACTATGAGGACTATACATGAGTTAACGTTAACACTCATTATGAGTTTTGATACATGCTTCGCTAATTATTGTTATGGCGATATCATTTTCCAATCAGGTTTATGATTAGGCAAAGCATTTGTACAGGGGCAGTCTGTCACTGTAATTACTGAGATAATTACTTGTTAGGTAAACAGCGTAATTGGAAATCCTGAGCTGTTGAGAAGATAACATGAAATACAGATGTAAAGAATAGAATAGGGATATTCTATTTTACTTATTTCAAATGATATACCTTTAGTTTCAGTCAGATTTCTGAGTTATAATTCTGGCTATAACTGGAGGGAACACAGATATACTGTATATAGAGACTGCACTCAAACAAATTTTGGCTGGGGAGCTTACCCCATTTATTCTGCCAGTGTACCCCAAGGAATCAACGTTTCGGGCGGGGGCACTCCCTCCCTTCGTCAGGATACACTCCTAGCAAAACATTTCTTTGAGCAAAAACATTGTGTAACATAAATCAGGTGGCTCAGTGGGGTCAAAGAAAAAACTGCTCTGCTCAGAAGCATATTGGATTTGGAAACTTGAAACATTGTTCTCTAAGGAGTTAAATGAAAATTGGAGTTTGTCTTGTTTTTTTGTAAATAGTATTTGATACATGTTCTTTCTTTTCACAGATAATCCAGCACTGGTCGGGGATAACAGAAATGGAGGCAAAGCTAACAGCCCCACTGGTGAAAAAAAGTTTTTGTTTAATAAATGCTTCATGATATAGTACATGAATATCGCAGTGTTTTCCTTTATTTATATTTAATAAGCGCTAAAAAACTCAAACATTGATAAATCATCCCCCCCATCCTCGTAAGTTCATCTGGGAGTGCATACAAATAAGGAACAAATGCTCAAAATTGGGGTGTGGGTCAAAAGAGCATAATTGCGGGACATGGGCAGGTGGGGAATTACATGTTTATTATATATATATTGCAGTCCCCTATATTAACATTATAAGGCATACTCTGCCCCCTTCTAGTAACATTTATGACAATTTTTTTATTGAAGCCTAAGCAATGCTTCATCACCCAAGGCAAAAAGTGCAAACACAGTATATATGGGTGAAATGACTTTATCTCAAAAAAAGTCCTAAAAAATGGGAGGCCCCAACCTATCCCCAGCTAATAGTGGAAATAAACTCCAATATCCAGTATAAAAAAGCAGCTATGCCTGCCATGAACTGGCCTCTGAGTGAGAACCATAACTGGGCACCATGGACCAACTTCTACAACAAACTTGGCTCAGAGTAGTGTAATTCTGGTTTTAAGTATCAGCCCCCTCACAAAGCCATCACCGGCTCACGGAAACTACAACCACTCCTGGTATAGACCAAACACCAGACCTGTTCATAATTATGTCTTTGACCCCTGTACTAATAACAAATGCTTATTTATGTACAACACTGCTTTTGTTTCAATAAAGTCAATTATATAAGTGAAAAATGACAAAGTCTTCTACTCCTTTGTCACCTGGCTGAAAGGCACAGAATAATAAAAGAGTTTTCAAGCTCACCTTCACCCAAAGGATAGGGTGAGCCCCTTTATTCCCAACCTCCCCTGCCATAAGTCCTGCAGGAGGCTAGTGCCTTCAGACCCTATTTGCCACTAGGCTAGGGGGGCCCTTTAGCTTCAAGGGAGAGGGAAACAAAATGACTGAGAAGTTTGTGCCCATAGCAGGTCCAGGTATCAGAGGGAGAAGGAGCCTTATGGCTACGCATCTTCCCCCCAGATTCATGCAGAGACTAAGGAGAGCCTATTGCACAGATTCCTGTTGGAAAAAAAAAGACATACAAAGTGCCAAAGTGACAACACATGGAGTAAAATTAAACAGGCTGAAGCCCCAGCCCAAATACACCCAATGCCCAACAGACTGGGGTATAGGAGCATGGTGCTGCGTAAAGTGCCAGAGTAAAGTATGCAAAGTGCCTTAGTCCACAGTTAGTGTAAGCCTGTGAGTTCAGGTGAATTATCAAGCGAGCACTGATTTACTTTTGAGGCATGGGAGAATAATAATAATTATGAACAAATACTAATAATAATAATAATAAGAAGAAGAAGAACAAATACTAATAATAAGAAGAACAAATACTACATTTGATCTATGTCAATACTACTGTCACGGAAACCAAGTTTTGTTCTAAAATTTCCTTCAGGCTGAAACATACCCCTAGGTTTTTAGCACAGCCAGAGCACTTCTTGATCCTTGATCTTCCCATGATCCTTTCTGCTTTATATACAAATTAAAAGAGGATCTCCTCACCTGATATGCTGTGTGTAGGTGTGTGACAGGTAACTGTGACAGGTGACTGAGGCAATTTATTAGCAATATATTAGTCACAATAGTGCAAGCTAGAATGCTATATTTATTCTGCAGAATGCTTTATCATACCTGAATAAATAGCCATAGAAGCTCTCTCTGTTTGTTTAAGATAGCAGCTGCCATTTTAGCTTGGTCTTACTTTACTTCCGAGCCTGCATCTCTGTGCTCTGGGCTCAGGTTACAGCAGAGAGAGGAGGGGGGAGGAGAAAGGAGGGGGGGAGAGAAGTAAACTGTGCAGGTTTGTGCTGTACCCTGAAGGCTTACTTAGTTTTTACCTTTCCTTCTCCTTTAGTGTCCTGAATGTGACACTAAATAATATGCAAGGTATGGGGCGAATGGGGGTACACTTCCATGCCCCCTGACTGCCTCTTACAAACACAGCACTGTATAGTGGTAAATTTCATTTATTGACTGGCACGCAAGAATATGCTGATGCGGGGAAACCCCCTGCGTTTATTCTACTGCCCCCAAACATGGAAATTCACAGCGAATCCATGCCTGCAGAAACTTTTCGCCCATCACTAGTGCCGATCCCCCCTGGACTGTACACCGGATCTAAGAGAGCTTAGGAGCCTGGTTGTGCGGTTGCATTCCAATACTTTAAAATTTAATTTATTGAACAACAGTTCAATAATTAGCACCCCACTTATAACCAAGGTCAATTTGTGTCAATAGTGATCTGTTACCAATGTGTTGTCATTAAACTTTCGGCACCAATAAGAGTTGACCTTGGCGGCATAGAACACTCTCTGGAATTCTGTACCGGGCAGTAAAATTGTAAATGTTCTTTACTCATGCATTATCCTCTCTGGCTACTGATAAGTGTAGCTCTATCTGAGCATATTCATCTGAACGCATTCTGACCTTGCCTCGTGTCTTTGCTTCCATAGCAGGAGGGGGCAGACAATCTCCGAAGGTTAAACTATTCTAGTTTTGAATCATTTTCTCTTTAATTTGAGACCAAATTGAAGTCCATCTCTTATTGCACTCATCCATTTGCTTAAGTCATTAACGTTTCAAAAGCTTTTATTCAGTCAAGGGAAGACTGATCTCTGCAACAGAACGAGAATGTATGAAATGATGTAGGGAATTATCAACCTTATAGAGC
Organism: Xenopus tropicalis; assembly: GCF_000004195.4. Taxonomy (NCBI): domain Eukaryota; kingdom Metazoa; phylum Chordata; class Amphibia; order Anura; family Pipidae; genus Xenopus; species Xenopus tropicalis. The sequence goes on along the minus strand of NC_030678.2, from coordinate 160,389,746 downwards.
AAGAACAAGGGAGCAGGATCCGCCTTAGTCAAAATAATTACCACATCTCCATTAAGACATGTTTGGCATAATAGTACAGAATAGAATAAAAAAAAATCAATTGCTATTTTCCTTAATTGCAGAAAACGTAACAGACCAATCGTGTTCACGTAGTATTACTGTTATACTGCTATAACTCCTGCCTCGAACTGTGTCTTGCAAGTTTTATTCATGTAACCAGGAGAAAAGAGAGTTAATTAAGCAGTTAATTAAGAAACCATTATCTACCCCAACGTCTTTGGTGGTATGAAGCGTTTCTTTGTTAGTACAGAGTAATAAAAACTCTAATAACTGAAACAGTACTATGAGAAAAGGCAGAGCTAGAGTTGCTTATTTAGTTGCTCTCATCGGAAGGCATAATAGATATAACTGGGCCTTGGGGCAAGTAAAGGAAGTCAGGGCCCCACAAATGTATATAATACATACATAAGGGATGTTCACTGGGCAGTATTTATCATATAGGCACTTGAGGGCCTGTGCCTAGGGCTGCAGATTAAAGATTTCATACAATTATCGGCCCAATAATTTTTGTACCATAACGATCGGTCAGGTTAGAAAATTTCGGTTGGATAGCAAGTTTCAGCCAGGGGCTGAATTAAGGGTACACTTGGTACACTTGTCATACTAACCATGACCTTGGCAGGTGTTTTACCAGCAAGTCTGGCAAAACAGTGGCCAGGTGGCAACCCTTACTGTCAGGGAAGTGGGCGGGCTGAGGTCCAGCTCTGCCCTAAATACAGTCCCCGCAACTGTCAGAGTGATGCTGGGAGCTATAGTACAAAAGCAGCTTTGTGTTCACCTGGTTTTATTGAATCAAATAAATCACCTTTATTGAGGGAAGTAACGATAAATGGCATATTTAAAAAAATACCAGCCAAGTGGCAACCCTGCTGTGGCCTTTACACCCACTGCAGGGGCCCCAGCAACTACATTGCTGAACATTGGCTGGTTGTTTTACCATCAAGGCCAGTAAAATACCAGCCAAGTGGCAACCCCACCATGGCCTTCACAACACCTGCAGGGGGCCCGACCATCCATCCGACCCCACATATATGTTTGACTTAACCTTAGCATGTTGGGGAGGGATACTGGTGGCTCGGGGGAGTGCCTTGCAGGGATTGGGTCTGGCCCGGGGCCCATTGGGTTTTTTTTCCCAATGCCCTAGCGGCCCAGTACAACCCTGGGCAACCCTACAGATATAGTGCTGGAGCAGCCATGTTGTGTGCCATATGCAGTTATGCCCTTTTTCCCTGCTGAAATGAATGGTGTGTCATGTGCAGTGCGTAAGCCAGAAGCGCTCAGCTGCTCCACCGGCAGAGATCAAATTATAACTTATAACAAAATAAAGCATTAGAACATGATTCATACCTTCCTCTTTCAGGCAATGGATCACTGTAAATCCTGCACAAAAATAGTTCAGTATTTCTGGCTCAGAAAGCTGCTCATAAAAGCTCAAGCGGTCATTCTTGCATGTTTGAATTTATTAAAAATTCACATTAATATGTCCTGCCTAGGGCCACGTTGTGTATTTCTGCTCATAGAGAAATGCTCTGTGCCACTTGTTTAGATATATGGAATCCATCTGTGTGGTGATAGAGAATTTTTGTGCTACAAAAGCCTCATTGTGCATGTAAGTTTATGACCATACTATTTATTTACTATTGCCCCAGATGCAAATGCAAGAGCATGAAGAGGTGCAAAACTGCACTTTAGGAGCACAAAGAGCTGACCTTCAGGATAATGTAAATTAAATATTACTTGGTTAGAAAGTCAATACATTTGGAAATCATCATGTGCAGGTCCTAATATCATACAAAATCAGACATGGTGTTCAGGGGCAGGCCAAGCCGACCGGGCGCCCTAAGCAACCCGGACAACCATCTCACCCCTGCACCTTCCCCTTTGCATGCGCAGTTCCGTCAAGCGTGGGCATTGCCTCGTAATGGCAACCAGTGGGGCAATGAGAAGGGAGCGGGAGCTAGGGGTAGGCAGGAGAGGTTGCTGCCTGTCGCCCCCCTCAAGAACTTATCTAGGCCCCTCTTATAGGAATTAACAGAATCTGCCATCACAACATCACTAGGAAGGGCATTCCCCAACCTCACTGCCCTCACCATGAGGAACCCCCTACGCTACTTCAAATGGAAGCTCCGTTCCTCGAATCTTAAGGGGGGGCCTCTGGTGCGTTGATCGTTTTTATGGGGGAAACCCCCCCCTATCTGCCTATAATCCCCTCTAATGTACTTGTACAGAGTAATCATGTCCCCTCACAAGCGCCTCTTTTCCAGAGAAAACAACCCCAACCCTGACAGTCTCACCTCATAGTTTAAATCTTCCATCCCCTTTACCAGTTTAGTTGCAGTCTCTGCACTCTCTCCAGCTCATTAATATCCTTCTTAAGGACTGGAGCCAAAAACTATAAAGAGGCAAAATTATGTTTTCATCGCTTCAGTCAATGCCCTTTTTTATACAAGACAGCACTTTATTTGCTTTAGTAGCCAATTTAGTATATAACTTGCGTTTATATTATTTCTATCACTTTGCACTTATCAACATTGAACCTCATTTTCCAGTTTGCTGCCCAGTTTTCCAATTTTGTCAAATCGCTCTGCAAAGCGGCAGCATCCTGCATGGAACTTATAGTTTTGCACAATTTAGTGTGCACTCTCTATGCCCACCTCCAGGTCATTAATAAACAAGTTAAAAAGCAAAGGCCCAAGGACTGACCCCTGTGGTACTCTACTAACAACACTGGTCCAATTAAAAAATGTTCGATCTACCATCACTCTTTGTAATCTATCCTTCAGCCAGTTCTCTATCCAATTACAAATATTATGTTCTAGGCCAATATTCCTAATTTGTATCATAAACTTTCTGTGCGGTACTGTGTCAAATAGCAGTAGATGATATCCACTGCCATTCCAGCATCAAGGTTCCTCCTCACCTACTCAAAAGGCAACTAAATTAGTTATAAAAAGGTTATGTAATAAAAACCACTAAGTTTGCCCAGGAGCAGTAGGTAGAATTTACAGGTCACCAGTTTAAAAGCAAACATCTTATTGGTTGCTATGGGCTACTACTCCTGGGAAAACTTAGTACCTTTAACTACATATGGGGGTAACTGTCTACTTAGAACTGAAAGGGACTAGTCACCTCTTACAGTTCACGTATGCAGCCCTACCCATTTCGCCATTGATTTAACTTCCTCAGAGGCATTCAAAATAATGTGCAAAGTACAAATAAATGGGCAAACTGCATATTTTTGGTCACTAAATTAGTACTACTATGTAGACAATTGGAAGTGCACAGATATACAGTATTTAGTAGAATTAAGTCTAAAACAACTGATGATCTACAAGATCTGTGTACTTGTCTATGAAGATTCTCATTCATCCAGGTCACGATTTACAGTATCTAGTAAAATTAAGTCTAAAACAACTGGACTTTTCTGAGTTTTTCTTAAAAACGTTTCACCACTCATCCGAGTGGCTTCTTCAGTTCAAAGAAGTGGTAGGGAATTCCCCGGTATTTAAACTCTTGATGGTAGTACAGTACCGGGGAATTCCCTACCAGTCATTTGAACTGAAGAAGCCACTCGGATGAGTGGTGAAACGTTTTCAAGAAAAACTCAGAAAAGTCCAGTTGTTTTAGACTTAATTCTACTAGATACTGTATATCATGACCTGGATGAATTAGAATCATCATAGACAAGTGCACAGATCTTGTAGATCATCATATTACCTACTCTAGGGGGCTCGATCCACTGAAAATTTGACCAAACTTGAAGGGGGGTACTTGAGGTTAAGGGGATCCTGAGAAAGGTTTGTTCTACCAATGGGGACCAGAGCACAAAAAGTCCACAGACTCCGAAGTTCAAAGTATCAGGTACCATGCCATTATACGGCCGCATACAATGCCTTGAATATTGATCTTCTCAAAGTAAATTGTATGCACACATCCTGTATAAAGGCCTGTCCACCAACCTGTCCTTGAGCCATCCAATTTTATTTCATTTCTTGAAATACAAATCCTTTACATTATGTACAATTTATTTTACCACATGTACTTTTAGAAGGTTAAAGAATATAAGCCCCTTACCTTGTCTTTATTTTCAAAGGTGGGTGCATCTGGTTTATTCCGTATGACAAAGGGGGTGGACAGCCTCAAGAGGACCTGTTCAAACGTGCAGCTGATTTTTGGAGACACTATTTCGAAACTGTCATGAAACTGCATCGTTTTGTGGACCTCACATTTTATCAGCTTCCTGAGTCCTTCTCCGAGCTGCAGAATCAGCATGTTTGGATCAAACATCAAATGGAAAGGAAAAGCTCTGCAGAAAGTGCTAATACTTATCCTCAAATCTGATGGGATGTGGGATGATTGCAGTAGAGGTGCTTTCATGAGATTTGCATTATCACATTCTTTAATTTTAAAAGTAAGACAGTTAAAGTTACCCGGTCTTATGATATCGGGGCAAGGTTTTTCATTCACATTGTTCACTTGTTCCACCTCAACCTTTAACTGGTAGATTTTCTTTCCTGCTGCCTTTATCAAACCCTTCATGGCAAACCCAACAATATGATGAAGATGGAAGCAGCTAAGTAGTAGGGTCCCGTCGGCAAGCTCCTTGCATAGGAAAGATGGAGATTCAAGAGTCACCTGTCTTCCAATTGAAGTCCTAATGTGTTCCAATAAAGCATCGAACCCATTGAAAAAGTCATGTAGTGTACCTCCCACTGCTCGGAGGACCCTTTCATTCTCCTCAAAGCAGATACTGAAGAATTCTTCACCAAATCTCTCTTGCAGTTCTTCAAACTTTATACCTGCAAGCAAAATGAGTTTCTTAGTAGCATTATCATTCTCGCCAATTGATACATGTCAGGAAACAGTCATAGAGTTCAACCGTTTTTATGAACCTTTAAAGTGACACTGACACTAAAAAAAACTACTCATCAAAATATTAATGTGCATTGAAAGTTACCCACAGGCCATGCTGATTGTTTTTCACTGATAGGCTTTTATAAGCACATGTATGGAATCAGTTGTCCGGAAACCCATTATCCAGAAAGCTCTGAATTACGGGAAGACTGTCTCCCATAGACTCCATTTTAATCAAATAATTTAAATTTTTATAAATGATTTCCTTTTTCTCTGTAATACTTGGTCCCAACTTAGATACAATTAATCCATATTGGAGGAAAAACAAGCCCATTTGCTTTATTTAATGTCCAAATTACTGAAAAATCCCTTATCTGGAAAACCCCAGGTCCCAAGCATTCTGGATAACAGATCCCATACCTGTAATTGTTACATGAAATTCCTCATCCTGACAGTTACAGCTTCTAATGCTAACAGATTATGGCTGCACAAATATGGCAGCCCCTTTGTAGAGAAAATAGAGTAAAAAATGGCAATTAGGCTGTTTAATATTGATTTTTGGATGGGATTGCAATTAATGTATGCTCCATTTAAAGGAGAACTAAACCCTAAAGATAAATATGGCTAGAAATTGGTCATATTTTATATACTAAACTTACTGCACTGGCTTAAAGTTTCAGCATCTCTATAGTAGTAAGGATCTAGGTCTTTACAGTTGTCACTGGAGCTCTCCATCCTGGATTCTGTTAGAACATTCTGGGACACTGCACATGCTCAGTGCGCTCTGAGCAGCAGTCGCAAATCATCAAGCAGAAAATGAGGCTGGCCTGTCATATAAGCTGCTGTTACAGGGCTGATCATTAAATTCTGATGCTAATTGCACTGGTTTCAGAGATGCCATGTTGGAATTATCTGTATTAATTACAAATCAGCCTTATAATCACCCTGATAACTTTAAGAGCAAAATATACATTTTTTGAAACCAGAATTCTGCTATTTTTATAATTAAGTTCTCTACCCAAGCAATACCGCACCCAGTGCCCCCTGTTTTGGCACAGTAGAAGTTGGGGTGGCATTGCCAGGAAGGCTAGAAGTGCCACTGACTAGTTCAGCCCTTTATAAAGCTGCCCAAAAATTCTACACTGAAACACGCGACTATTTGTATTTCCAGCAATAAAAGAATTTAATGCAGACAACCAAAGCTTTCCTATTCACAAAACCAATGATTGACATAGCCCTGGCTAAAACACATATGCTAGGGCGGGTACTCTACCCTCATAGTGTCGTATGTCAGACCTGTTTGTCTCCTCAATGCTGATAATGAACAATCTGTCTAACTTCCTGATGGATATAAATAGAATGGCACACTTTAGTATATCAGGAAATCTACTGCTGCGAGGCAAATTGCTTTACTCCCTCACAGAAGATTAGACGTCAGAGATTCACATTTATTCATTCCTTCCCCAGTGCTAGTGGGTACTAGGAACAGTGTTTAGCTATTCGTATGTCAAAAGCTGTCCCTCTTCCGCCCCCTCGGACAGTATTCTATGATGGCATTGTTTCAGAGTCCCACAAATATGTCTCATTTGACTAGGGTTAGATTAAAGTGTTCTGGTTTTGGTTGTTTCATATTTTTATGTAGCCCAAAAACTTACTAAAACATGTCCCAAAAGACTAACATTTATTATAGATGACTGAAAAAACATGCAAAAAAACTGATCCACGTTCATTCTGTATCCTGGCAATATGTTCCTGATAGAAGGGCTCTTTGTATAGATGTTATCAATTATTTACAATGGAAACACTGGAGTTTTCTCTGGAAATGTAGTTATTAATTCAGAGCCGCTGTTCTAAACTGGCAGAAAGGGTAACTACTATTTTTTATTTAATTTTTTGGAGTGCTTATTGGTCATTTTTTCATTGATTTTACCTCCACGTGTGGAGTTAATGGAGTGCTCATTGACCATTTTTTAGTGATCTCACTGGGATTAATGGAGTGCTCTTTGGCCATTTCTACAGTGATTATATTGGCACAGTTGGATCTCTGCCCAGGGCCAAGTAATTATATGTCATTATAAACTCGGTATCAGAGTATCTCTGTAAGGGAGGAGAGGTTTTAATGTTATTTGTAGCCCAGCTGGTTTTCTTGATAATAAGCCCAAGGGTGGGCTACAGGTTTGTTGTGTGCAATGTGTGGGTTCCACCAATAGATGGCAGCAGAGGGTTTTGGTACTTGGGATGTAAATACTGAAAGTCACCAACAGAGGGAGTTAGTGAGAAGGGGTTCCTGACAGCAAGGAGGGATGAGCCCCAAAAAGGTATAAAAGGATAGATAGATCAGGGTATGGCTAATGGGAAACAACTGCAGCAGCAAGTAGGGGGCATTAGGACATCAGAGGCAACTGGGAACAGCAAGCAAGAAGGAAGACACTACAATACTGTTAGTGTAGCTAGTATATGGTTAGTTTTGTAATAGCTCATCTTAGGAAGTTAGGTAGGGGCTGTTAGTAAGGAAGAGAAAAAAGAGGAGGTACCTTGGCAGGCAACCCGCAAGTTAAGGCCCAAGTGTGTAGTTCAAGGTATAGTAAGGACCCTGGTGTGCTTTCTGCTGATCCCCAAGAGGTTGCTTAGAGGGACCTAAGAAGCACCTGGCAAGGCTGGTACCACTGGGTTAAGCTCTGTGATAGGGGGTGTGTGAGTCCCCCAAGAAAAGATACTGGAGGCTGAAGGTGGAAAGCGGTAAAGGAACAGAGGGAAGGGCAGAGTGCTAGTGATTACTTGAGACTAACTGTGTGTGTGGAGATTAACGTCTGCTTGGTGGGATTTAACGTCTGCTGCTCTGTGTATGACGGACTTGTTGTGCCTGTCTTGGATGGAAAAATTGCAAGTTGGGCCCATATTCTACTTGAAATATTTGCTGTAGATAGATTTTCCTATAAGATAAAGTAAAACTCTCCAGTCTGTGACACAACTTTCCAAAATGACATGAATAAACTTGGTGGAGGTCACTTGGTGGAAGAACAATATCTGTGTGTTCGGCATTTTATGTATTTAATTTGTATATACAGCAACACAGTTTGAGATCAGGAGGGAATTATGCACAACTGTGTTCATTTTAAATTATCACATAAGAAATGCACCATTTAATACAAGTACTACAGATCTCGATTTTGTGCTGTAAACATTACCTTCTGTATGGATAAAGCCCTACTGCTCATCCGCCCCAGAAGCCTTAATTAATGTGGCTCTTGTTATGGAAGTGCTGAGCAATTGGGTAATTGGTCGAAAACACAATTTTACAATATTATACAGCCATAATATTTATGCCATATATAGCCAGGTGATGGTAGTAGAAGAAAATATATGTATAATATATATGTATATGTATTTCTCACAATTAAAAGTATGTTGTCCACATTTGCACCATATAACATTCTCTGTACCCACGTGCAGTAGCCCATTAAGCCCAACCGTAAAGTTCTTATATAATACCCTCTTATGTGTCTTAAACTAGTATTTGTCAATACTGAGAAGCATCTGCATGGTTGGTTTTTTTAATGGTTTTTTTTTTGTTCTTTTTCTTATATATTATGGAGTGAGGAACCCAAATATATATATATGTGTGTATACATGTGGTCAACTGGTCTGAGGTTTCAAACCCTGTACTAGGATATGTATATATTGATAGTTGATTTCGTGGGAGAGTGATCTCTTACTGTGAAAATCTGATTGACCTATGAAGCTTACTTATTTTTTAAATTTAAAAATAGTGAAAACAATTGAGCAAGAGTGCCTTGGTATCAGGTGGAGGTAAATTAGTTGAGGAAACTCAGGAAAAAGCAAAGATTTAAAAATAGTTTTCCTTTTTGTTTGAGAAGACCCATTTCTAATACAGGTATGGGATCCGTTATCCGTAAACCTGTTAGCCAGAAAGTTCCGAATTACCGAAAGGCTGCCTCCCATAGACTCCATTATAAGCAAATAATTCTAATTTTTGAAAATGATTTCCTTTATCTGTAATAATAAAACAGAACTTTGTACTTGATCCCAACTAAGATATATTTACCCCTTTTTGGGGGCAGAACAGTCCTATTGGGTTTATTTAATGGTTAAATGATTCCCTTTTCTCTGTAATAATAAAACAGTACCTGTACTTGATCCCAACTAAGATATAATTACCCCTTATTGGGGGCAGAACAGCCCTATTGGGTTTATTTAATGGTTAAATGATTCCCTTTTCTCTGTAATAATAAAACAGTACCTGTACTTGATCCCAACTAAGATATAATTACCCCTTATTGGGGCAGAACAGCCCTATTGGGTTTATTTCATGGTTAAATGATTCCCTTTTCTCTGTAATAATAAAACAGTACCTGTACTTGATCCCAACTAAGATATAATTACCCCTTATTGGGGGCAGAACAGCCCTATTGGGTTTATTTAATGGTTAAATGATTCCCTTTTCTCTGTAATAATAAAACAGTACCTGTACTTGATCCCAACTAAGATATAATTACCCCTTATTGGGGGCAGAACAGCCCTATTGGGTTTATTTAATGGTTAAATGATTCCCTTTTCTCTGTAATAATAAAACAGTACCTGTACTTGATCCCAACTAAGATATAATTACCCCTTATTGGGGGCAGAACAGCCCTATTGGGTTTATTTAATGGTTAAATGATTCCCTTTTCTCTGCAATAATAAAACAGTACCTGTACTTGATCCCAACTAAGATATAATTACCCCTTATTGGGGGCAGAACAGTCCTATTGGGTTTATTTCATGGTTAAATGATTCCCTTTTCTCTGTAATAATAAAACAGTACCTGTACTTGATCCCAACTAAGATATAATTACCCCTTATTGGGGGCAGAACAGCCCTATTGGGTTTATTTAATGGTTAAATGATTCCCTTTTCTCTGTAATAATAAAACAGTACCTGTACTTGATCCAAACTAAGATATAATTACCCCTTATTGGGGCAGAACAGCCCTATTGGGTTTATTTAATGGTTAAATGATTCCCTTTTCTCTGTAATAATAAAACAGTACCTGCACTTGATCCCAACTAAGATATAATTACCCCTTATTGGGGGCAGAACAGCCCTATTGGGTTTATTTAATGGTTAAATGATTCCCTTTTCTCTGTAATAATAAAACAGTACCTGTACTTGATCCCAACTAAGATATAATTACCCCTTATTGGGGGCAGAACAGCCCTATTGGGTTTATTTCATGGTTAAATGATTCCCTTTTCTCTGTAATAATAAAACAGTACATGTACTTGATCCCAACTAAGATATAATTACCCCTTATTGGGGGCAGAACAGTCCTATTGGGTTCATTTCATGGTTAAATGATTCCCTTTTCTCTGTAATAATAAAACAGTACCTGTACTTGATCCCAACTAAGATATAATTACCCCTTATTGGGGGCAGAACAGCCCTATTGGGTTTATTTAACATGAAATAAACCCAATAGGGCTGTTCTGCCCCCAATAAGGGGTAATTATATCTTAGTTGGGATCAAGTGCAAAGCACTGTTTTAATATTACAGAGAAATTCATTAAAAAAAAATTCATTAAAAATGAATTTGCTTTTTGGGGGCGTGGCTTGGCGCTGCATGTGAACGGACACGCACTGAGATAGCTCCGTGTCCCGGTTCTCATAATCCTGCAGATAACCTCACTAAAACCAAACAGAACAGATCCCTGGGAGTAGAGCCCAGAGCATTAATGGGGCAAAACAAAGCTCAAAAGAGGGCCTCAGAAGCCGCATCGAGACTCGAGAAGTTTGCCCGCGAAACGCGGTCCAGCCAAGATGGCGACGAGGATACCACAGCACAGCCCTTACCCCAAACACAACCAAGAGGGGAACCCAGCACCCCGCATGGAGATTCACGAGCCTATGCAGTAACCCCGCCGGAGGAACCCACACTCTCCGACCTTCTAACAGAAATCCGAGCCTCCAAGGAATCCTGTACCTCCCTCATATGCTCCAAAACAGATGAGATAAAGGTTGAGCTCTCCATAATAAAGCAGGACTTCCAGAAACTGCGAGAGAGAACCTCGCTCCTGGAACGGAGGGTCAGCTCCATTGAGGATATTTGCAATCCCGTGCCTGATCGCATGCAACAGCTGAATCAATCTATCACCACAAGCGCAGCCAAGTCCAACGACCTTGAGAATAGGCTGCGCCGCAACAACCTACGCTTTCTCGGCTTCCCAGAGCGATCGGAAGGCAACTCTCCTGAAAGCTTTATAGAGACCAGGTTGGTGGAGCAATTCGGCAGGGATTCCTTCCCCACAGCGTGATGAAATGAATTTGCTAATAATACAGTCTGCGGGAGATGGTATTCCCATATTTCAGAACTTTCTGGATAGCTGGTTTATGGATAACAGATCCCATACCTGTAAATATTATATATCTGTATGTATACAATTAATAGTAAATCAATTCTTTGAGTTATGTGTTAACTTTATTTTTCCATACCACATCAATATGCATTCATCAGAAAAGAATTGACTGCTTCTATTTAATAACCATACACAGACCATGGTGTGAAGTTACCATGGTAACCTCACAGATAGGAATGGCTTCTGTCAAGGCCTGCATTAAAACCTTCTTGGATACTTTATATTCCAATGAGGCACATCTATCAACACAACCATCACAATGCAAACAAAAAAGAAAAAAAAAATCAACTACATGAGCAAGAGAAATTTGGAGAAAAAGTGAAAATGTGATCAATGGGGTGCAGGCCACCTCATCCTATTTAATTCAGTATGGGAATACGCATTGAATTTTATAGTCAATATAAAGTAATACTACCTATAACCTATTATTATTACAAAATGTAAGTGATACTGACCGAGCATGTTAGCCGTACACTGAAGAATTCCTGAGATATCCTCAGCATCTTCCTTCCCAGAGTTTTCTGCATAAGCGCATCGGACTGAAGCATTGTGCAAGTTCCTCTCAGCATCCCTGCAACTTCACAAGAAACATTCATTGAATATAAACATCCAGCTACTTTGCAGTTCTTTTTAACATTACCTTCTGTATTTCATGAAATCATTAGCAAATCTCCAATTAGCACATCATTACAAACAGTACTAGTGTACGGCACCAAGAGAACCATCAGCTTACATCACTAGCAGTCATTTAGTGCATCATTAAATGTGCTGCATATTTAAAAGAGGCAATGTGCACATTATTTTGGAAATTGTACTTCCCAAGGATATTGGAAATGATTTAATAAGAACAGACTGCTGCTTTTCCTTCAATGTTTTTTAAGTGGGGCAGTTTATTTTTCACTGTTACTGTTACACAATATTTATCTGGAGTAAGTAATGCTGGCTGGACACAGTGGATGATAAACAGACATGTAGGATTGCCATTAAAACACCTGCCAGGGCCAGTATAACAAATGTACCAGCAATGTACTTTCTGGAGAATCTGTAATACCCCTTAGTTGCCCCCGCCAACATAAGGCTAGATCTGTCCCAATGTTACCTCTTTTCTCTGTAAATAATTGTAGCGGGCTCTCTTGTAATGTTATTGGCACATCCCACATTCCATCACCCCTTTACAACATTGTCCCAACCCTTTACGTCATTGTTCCACCCATTCATGTAACCCCCCCCTCCACCCCCTAGCTCATTGATTCCCAATCAGTGGCTCATGAGCAACATGTTGCTCCCCAACCCCTTGGGTGTTGCTCTCAGTGCCCCCAAACCAGGGAGTTATTTTTTAATTCCTGACTTGGGGGCAAGTTCTGGTTGAATAAAAACAAGACTTACTACCAAATAAAGCCCCCTGTAAGCTGATAGGGTGCATAGAGGCTGCCTAATAGCCAATCACAGCCCTTATTTGGCACCTTCATGAATTTTTATGATGCTTGTGTTGCTCCCCAAGTCTTTTTACATTTGACTGAGGCTCAAGAGTACGAAAGGTTGGGGACCCCTGCCCTAGCTGGTAAGAAAGTATTCAAATGGTGGCAACCCTACAGACATGACAACAATTTTAGAAGGAAAACCCAATCTCCAGATAATTTTACCTGCAATTAACAAGGCCTAAAGCCCACGCAAAATCACTTCAGACACAAAAAGCCGTGGCCAGAGCTAGGAGCAGTCGCACTTTATTAAAGGAGCATTTACCTAGGGCCCAAAAAGACAGGGGGCTGCCACCAGACCATTTGCTGCAGCTTTTGATTGAAAGGTCCCTTAGAAATGGCAGACCACTCATGTTAAGCATCTTAATATAACTATAAAAATAACTTGTTTTTATCTTGTGGGGTCCCATATAGAGGTGGAAAGTGAGGTTCTGCTTGTTTGTTTTCCAGAAATAAGCATAAAATAGCATTGCTTCGGTTTTTGCGTGCCTCATTATATTCAAGTTCACCCAAGTGAGGGCAGTTCACATTTCTTAGGGTGGCTGCAGGTGCCCGTAAATTACATCTTTAGGGTCCAGCAGTATTTTACTTGGCCCTGACTGGATGCTCATTTGGTTGGTGGCCATGGGCATAACTGCGTGTGGCCAAAGCACTTCCCAGAATAAGTCCAGCTAAGCTGGAATCTCTGTGAAACTGTAGAAGCAGTCTAAGGCTAATTTAAAGTTATACTATGAAACAATATATGAAAATGTCAGCATTACTGATAAAGACTAGGTTTAACTTTTATTTCTATAGGAATATGCCTCCTAGTAACCCCAGCCTAGTGACCCATGCAATTACAACGAGAACTGGGAGATACAGGTGTTAGGGCTGAGCTGGGATCCTTCCATAGACTACAAATGAATACAGAATTCCAACCTGTCTCATAACTACTCTGCCACAATATGACTGATGCACTCCTCACACAAGAACCTACATTTTCAGCAGCAGTACTGCATGGGGTGGCCTGGGGGGGGTCACATTTCTATAAAAAAATACATTGTGCCCAGTTTGTTTGTTAGTAAAACTGCCACATTCCTATCAGTTTCCCAGGATCGTATCAGTATGGCTTTATTATAACTGAAAGGAAGACAAATTTACGCTCTGTGCCCATTTATTGAATTTTGTACATTGCCCAACTCTAATTTATTCTGTCAGCTTCATGGTCCCAGCTGCGCGCTCGCCGTTATCTATAGATGCTCCAGGAAAACTTGAATGTACACTGTAGACTTTGGAGAGGTTTGTGCCATTTGTTCCGTCAATAACAGGAATTGCTGCCTTGGAAACAATGTACCTGTTTATATTCCACCATTACACGTGTTAATACATCCAGTAATCTGTGGTCGACAGCAGCGGGGATCTGTTATCTTTGGCTGTCCCGCTGTGGCTCAAATACATCACCCAGAGATTTAGTTCAGCAGCAGCTCAAGATCTGATCACAATCGGCAGAATTAGCATCCCAGTTATATGCTGGCAGCAGGCTCCCTGGCAACGCTGGCAAATGTTGTTTAACAGTTACTTTATATAGGAAACCAAAGGAGACTATTTCATAAGAAAATGTGTAGGAATCAGGAAAAATGTGTTTCATGGTCTGGTAGATCTGAAAGTTACAGCTGCTCTGCTAGGGGCATATACCTAGAGATATTATACTATCCCACTCATAAAAAGAAAGGCTTGGGCAATGCAGACATACCGTACCAGCCAGCCATGCCAATTCAAATTGGCACGGGGTGGGATTTATACTTACAGTATATTCCAGAACATTTGTTCCAGTTGGAATGAATATCTGTGTGGTCAGTCCCCTATGGAGGGATTCTGAGCCTCATATATACGTAACTTTAGATTTGGATATAACAATAAAGGCAGGGATGTTGTAATACCATACCACTGTGCCATTTTAGTTTGCTATGAATTGTCTGTATATATAAACACTGAAAAAGTAAAAATATCAATTAAAAAAAAAGGACATATGTGCCTCACAGTGCCGGGCCAAGCTACGCGACAAGGCCAGCCACCTTGGTACCCCGGTGAGCGGATGGTGACATGGGGGGAAGATAAACATGTGGGCGGAGGGGGGTACAAGGGCCCTGACTAGGGGTAGGCAACAGAAGAGGTATGTGCCTAGCACCCCCACTGATGTACCCTAGGCACGTGCCTCTTCTGCCCACCCCTAGTTCTGACCTTAAAATGACTGCATATAGTAACAAGAGGAACACTTGGCAATAAAATAACTTTATTATGATCAATAATGCTCAGCAAGATGATTCTATCTGAGTTCGGGTGAGAAAAAATAGAGCTGGTGTGGAATGAAGTAACGCATGAGAAGAAGGGAAAATAAATACTTAAGTGCTAGGAGTATTAATATACAGTTATGATAATGTCCCTGCCCAGAGAAGCTTACAAAGTTATAAAGGTAAAACTAAACTAAAGGCTCATTGATGAAGAGAGTGCAATGTGAAAAGTGTAAGATTTGGACGCAAATCAGTATGGTTTTTGCCCACAATGCAGTGTTGCTTCCCAGAATTCTACCATAACAGAGAGTGATCCAATATAGCAACTTACGGGTGATCGCGCACAAGTGATGGTGCATACAGGTTTTCATTTGTGGTAGAATGGCGTCACTTCCAGCGTGCTGCGACAAAGTGTTTCAGGGCAAGCCATTTTCTGCTACTGGCACAATTACAGAATAACAGACAGAATTGCAGCCAGGTCCCTGCTGAAGGGAATTCCTTTATGTCAGTGTGTGCATTTGTGCAGAATTCTTTAGAGCAGGATGAAGTGGGGGCACTGTCACTCACCATCATTTGTAAAGGAGCACGTGTGGACACTCATATTATAACATTATATTCAATCTCAATTGTGCGCTTAACACTTTGCGCTCGCATTCCTATAAAAGCCTTCTTTTCTATTAAATGAAACAGTGTACATGTAGGTATACTCAAATTTAAACAATCTAGCAAATATAATAATAATAATTCAGGTGTGGGATCCATTATCTGGAAATCCAGAAAGCTCCAAATTACAGGAAGGCTGTCTCCCATAGAATCCACTTTAATCAAATAATTCAGATTTTTAAAAATGATTTACTTCTCCTCTATAATAATAAAACAGTATCTTGTACTCCCACAATACTCCCTATATTTTTAGAGAGTTATTCTACAGGAAGACTGCCCAAATGTCCATGTGGCTGTAGCGCCAACTATTTAACATTTGTTTTGTTATTAATAATTTAAGGCTCGTTTACAAATAGAAACAGAAACAGACACAAATTGGCATGTTCTTTTTCTCATAATCAGTGTTTTTGCCAAAATACCTACAAAATGACAGAATACCAATGTCAGGATCAGCCAGGATTCGAACACCACTTGGGGTGTTCCTGACGGCATGCATTTGCCTCTATAGCCACTGGAGGCATTTTGGGCATTGTCTGTTTCTTCTCTTGTCTCCTACTTTCTGTCTGCTCCCTTTCCTCCGCCCACCTCATTAACCTCATGTGTTTCCCATCTCCTAATCTTCACCCTTTATAAGCCTTTCCCTGACCATTGCCCCTTGCTTGGTCATTAATTGTTTCTCGTGACCCTGCCTCCGTGTTCCCTGTTCCTGTGTCTATTCTTGTTCTCGCTGGTTCCAAGCTCCAGTTCTGTGTCCTGATCCTGCTTTCTGCCTTGATTTCCCGGTTTTGACCTTGGCCTGTCCTTGACTTCGCTTGACTGCCGCTTGCCCTGACCTTTTGCCTGTTTGGATTCTGCCTCTGCCCGCCGTGGTATTTATGCAGTGTGTATTTCCATTGTGTGCACTGTTACGTCACTAGTTATTAAAGTTCTTCATTTTCATCATGGCCTCTGACACCAGTTCTGTGATCTATGGTTACATTCCGGGTTACCCAGTCTTCAGGCTCCCACCTTCCTGGTACTCCATGGTGTCTCCTCAGGGAGATCGTGACAACCAGTATCAATGTGCACAAATGGTATCAATAACATCATTAATTTGTGACACACTATGTGCAAGTCAGTTGTATGTGCAGGCATGACCAGGGCCAGAACTAGGGGTAGGCAGAATCAAAATTTGCCAATGGAGCAACGGTGGTGGGGGGGGGGGCACTAGGCATATACCCATTATGTCACCTACAACTAGTCTGGGCCCTTGTCCAATCACCTGCCTTGTCAGCCCACTTGTCGTGTACATTCCCTTCTATTTTGTTGTTACTGCGCATTTATAGGTGGGGACATGGTGGCCAGCTAGGTTGCCTAGGATGACAGGCTGCCTTGGCCTGGTGCTGGACACACCACACTAAGTGAGCCTTGGATACCATGGTTCGATCTGTATTGATTCTTTTGAGTTAGGCAGGCACTCCGGAGTTCCAATAAAGTTGAATTACAGCTCAAGTATAAAGTAAAAATATAGTAATGTTATTGATAAGTACATATATATGCTAAGAAGCCTTACGCGTTTTGTACCTTGCTCGGTACTTAATCATAGGCTGGAAAAATTCCTGTAGACACAGGATATTTAAGGACAAATTAACCAATCAGATGGAGACAGTATTGACCAATCATAAAGAATTTACAATTAAGGTCAGGATTAACAACCAGTAAAAGAAAAAAAAACAATGTAATTAGATTACAGAACTAATCTAATTACATTGTTTTTTTAATCAATAAAATTACTATATTTTTACTTTATACTTGAAGTGTAATTCAACTTTATTGAAACTCCAGAGTGCCTGCCTAACTCAGAAGAATCCTTTCCTATATGGCTTCCCAATGCTGAGGGTCTGGGGCATGAGCACCTGGGCCATCCATCCACTGTGGGTAAGCAATTCTCTACATTGAAAAGCTTAGTAACTATATACCTCCTGTGATTTCCATCTGTTTTGATCCCCAATTATATAAAAAAAACTACAGCTGGGCAGCCACTGGCAGCCACAACAGCTCCAATAAATTCTAAGACTACCTTCAGGCAGAGAATAGTCTGCGCTTACTGAAATTGACATGAGCTTCACACTTGCCGGCCTGTGCCAACAATGTTGGGAAAAGATAACTTGTGATCACAAATGACAGCTTTTTAATAAAAAAAATATATCCTTTAGGTACATTTGTTCTGATAGAAAGTAAAACATTGGTTATGTTGAGCTCTTACAGCTGAGCTCCCCAGCTGAGGGGTCTGCCATTTCTGGGAAATGCTATAGTCAGAAGTTGAAGAGGGGCCTGGATGAGTTCTTGAACAAGCATAGTATCCAAGGCTATTGCGATACTAATATCTACAGTTAGTATTAATGTTTGTATATATAGTTTATGTATGTGAGTGTATAGATAGGTCAGTATAGGTTTGTGGGTGCTGGGTTCACTTGGAAGGGTTGAACTTGATGGACTTTGGTCTTTTTTCAACCCTATGTAACTATGTTATAGAAGATGAAAGGTCTGATGGTTAGCCCTGAGTCTTTTGCCCATTTAATTAAATGGCCCTAAGCAGAGGTATGTAGCTACTCCCTCCACTGTGATGTAGGTTTGGGCATACATTTGCCATTAAAACACCCTTTATTTTGAAAAGTATGACCTTGCTGGAGCCAGGGAATGGGCCCTGACTAGTCAGTTTGGTGTGAATGTTAGCTGGCAGTGCTACTTTTATATATGGTCAAGTACCAATACACTGTATTTTAGTTGTCTACGTACAGATATTCTCTGTGGAGGCCATGGAGAAAATGTATTAAACAGTCAACTCTTGGTTTTAGCCATTAATGCCTCAAAGGGCATGGCACTATAAAATATCTAAATTATCTGCTTTCGTCCATGAAGACACAGGCAATAATAATATATCATCTCTATAGTGTAAGTTTCTCGGCAACTGCGTTTTTTTTTTCCTGCTCTTATTCTTTTTAACTGGCTACTGGAAGCAATTTAGCCTGACCTTATCACTCCTTGCTGAGTCCTTGCCATTGCAAATTACAGCCATTGTAGTGAAGGATTCACACCACAGGGTAATACAGTAGCCTGCCAGGACTTCATCAAGTGCCATTTACCTCCTACAGATAGCTAAATATGATACATTGCTCCATAGATGCCAGGAAGACATAATAAGTGAACACAATAATGTGCCTTGGTTTCTGAAGGCAATTGTCATTTTCAGTTTTGTAGAACAAATCTGGTGTGTTGTGAGGCTAAAACCAAGAACTGACTTCGTCAGTGTTGCTATTATTCTTGTGTAACAGGAATATTACAAAATATTTGTAATCAACAATATATGAGCTTCCTTACAACACCCTAAGCCACTGGCAGATACTTCCTATGTTAGTGTATGAGACTCTCGCTGCCTATGGCACAACCAAGTAAGGGGTTGCTGGAAAAAATAGATGTTGGTGCCCGTCTGTGCCATCAGCAGTGTGCTTCCAATCACATAATGAAAAGCCTCTCATGGTGGTGACCAATCATCTTTTTTCGCTCATGTGAACCTGTCCAAAGTCCCCATTTTTCACTGTCCAACTACGGCAATGCAATTGGCCACAGATTTGGCCATGTTCACCAAGGGAAAATAACAGTGGAGAAACATTGTGGATGACATAGGGAAAATTATGTAATAATCATGCGCTTTCCTTTGTTTCCTTAGCCTCTACATTTTACCTATGTGACCAAATGGGTCAGACCCAATAATTTGGTGCCTTTACTAACGATTGTGTGAACATGGGTTTTCCAAGTAACTGGGAAAGGATTGCATTAAGCAGTCTATGTGGTCCCCACCCAACTAGATTTTAAAACCTACCAGACTTTGGGTGGGCATATTGTTATTTTTTATAAGCTACTTGATCTGGAGGAGGCAAGATGGTAACAACACTCACAGGTATATGGTAGGGTTATAAACCCAGACAAAGGATTTCTGCCAGGTTTCCAGAATGTTGAAAACCTGGCAGAAGGTTTTGACCCAGATAGCCTCTTGAAAAACCAGCCTGTCCAAGTCAAAACCAGACAGGTGTCAACCATAGGTATATGGACAACTTAGTAACATAGCAAGAAACAGTGCTTTTATAGCACTATTTTTCTTTCACTAAACCACAAAATAATGAAGCCTTTATTTTTGCAACCTGCTGAAAAGATCCCCATCCACAGACACTTGCTTCCTATTGCAATGTGGCACTGTACCTTGCCTTTGGGAAATAATACAGAGCTGGCAGTGTTTGTGCCTCCCAATAAATCATTTTTGATTCAACAACTCATTTAATTGTACTGTATTTAAACTGCCAATAATGTTACAAAATGAGTTTGCAGATTTATAAAAACATGACATTTGCCAAAATGTTTATTTAGTGTGCATGTAGTGGTGTGGCAAAATGGCCTTAAGTGTGCCATCGGCAGAAATGTCCCTTATTAGAGTAATGGAAGTCTACCTGCTGAAAGGATGTTTAACTGGAGGACAACTACAGGTATAGGACCCATTATCCAGAATGCTCGGGACCAAGGGTATTCCGGATAAGGGGTCTTTCCGTAATTTGGATCTCAATACCTTAAGTCTACTAAAAAATCAATAAAACATTAATTAAACCCAATAGGATTGTTTTGCATCCAATAATGATTAATTATATCTTAGTTGGAATCAATTACAAGGTTCTGTTTTATTTCTACATAGAAAAAGGAAATCAGTTTTAAAATTCTGAATTATTTGATTAAAATGGAGTCTATGGGAGACGGGCATTCCGTAATTCGGAGCTTTCTGGATAACGGGTTTCCGGATAAGGGGTCCGATACCTGTATTGCCAAAGATAGTGGTAGCCCCAATGGTGTGTATATCCAAATGGGAATTTTCAATGTGGAAAACAGGGTCAAGAGACTGCTTTAGTATGATAGGAGGAGCTACAGCCTATTAGATATATCTCAACGATCTGGAAGAATATAGGTCCAAAGTCTAAAGAGGCCATAGAAAAGGGTGAGTCTGGTTTGGAAGCCCAGTGAATGAGGCCTAGTATTAAGGCTAATTGTCTAATGCAGTGTGACTTAGGTCTGTGGAGGTAACTGACAAGGTTCTAACAAGGCTTAATAATGGAGTCAATACCCACTATCATGGGAACCTTGAGTACATAGGCGTAAGGAAGTTGTATGGAAATCCATGAGAGATTAGGGCTAAGAGGTGGAAGTAAAGATAGATTGCAAATTATGTGCCCAGAGAGACATGGTGTGACTTTTATTGAGATATATTGGGTGTTGTGACTGTAGAAGACTGAAGACTTTTGTTAATATTAATTTCTACTGGGATGTTAATTGCCTAAATCATTTGATAACAGGTCTATATTAAGAACCTGACTATTTGCCTAAAGATATGTGCACCATAATTACTCACCACAACTAATGAAGCCAGGAGAAGCTTGGGGTGAAGTGCCAACAGGATTACATGTGCATACATAAGCATTAAGCATGTCCTACACTGGAAATACTTTCTTCTAGCTTTTCTCCAATGTGACAGCAGATGGGCAAGTGGATAAGTGAGACAGGCCAATTCATTTTATTTCTACAAAATCAATGTGAACTTTTTTTACCCATCTTTAAACTTTATTGTGGTAATTTACTGTACTTGCACAGATTTGTCTCTTTTTTATCTGTACTGGGCTTTAGTACTCCCTGCATCTGCCTTCATAAAATGATTAAAGCTCAATATAGTAAGTGAACTGTACTGACATAACCTAATTTTGCAGGTCACAAACTGTATCAGTCGATAGAATTTTCCCATTGATGGCGATTTAATTATTTTTCCAATACATTAAAATAAGACCACTTTTAACCATTGCATGATATCCCAAGTCCAATCAACGATGCCTGTTTTCTATTTTCAATACCCTTCTCCATCCCTCATCAACAGAACTGCGCAACCTCACGCAGTCTCCTCAGAGTTAGTAGAGCCTATCCATAATCAGATTCCCACCTCTGCAAACACAAACTGTCTGCTCATTCCTAAGCCCCTTCTGCCTGCCTTAAAGGAACAGTAACATAAAAAAATTAAAGTGTTTTAAAGTAATTAAAACATAATATGCTGTTGCTCTGCAAAAAACAGGTGTTTTTGCTACAGAAAAGCTACTATATAAATAAGCTGCTGTGTAGCCATGGGGACAGCCATTCAAGCTGGAAAAAAGGAGAAAAGGCACAGGTTACATAGCAGATACCTAGTAAATAAGCCCCATATAATGGGGGTTTATCTGTTATCTGCTAAGTAACCTGTGCCTTTTCTACTTTGAATGGCTGCCCCATGGCTACACAGCAGCTTACTTATATAAACTATAGTAGTCTTTCTGAGGCAAACGCACCAGTTGTAGCAATGCAGGGCAACAGTACATTATATTGTAATTACTTTTATACACTTTCATTTTTTTGGTGTTACTGTTCCTTTAATTCTTCTGATCTTTCTTACCTTACTAACCGATCCTTCATTTTCTCTTATGCCAACAAAACCTCATCTCCAGTTCCACTTAATGTAAGGGAACAGGAAGGCTCTGTACTTGGTCAGCGGTGATTCTTTGGGAGATCTTATCCGTTCATTTGGCTTTAAATAGTATCTGTATGCTGATGATATCCAAATTTATTTTTTGACCCCTTCAGTAACAGATGTACCTGAAACTTAAATCTCTAACTGCCCCCTAGCAATCTCCAATTGGATAAACCAATGCCACCTCATGCTGAACCTAACAAAAAATTAACTAATCATCTTTTAAACTGAGCCTGCTGCTATTCCCCCCTTTACTATATGCATTTATGGCACACTCATTAACCCTGATAACTTGTCATGGTGCCTGTGAGTAGTCGATTAACCCCTCCCTCTCCTTCTCTGACCATATTAGCTCTACTGTCAAAACCTGTCACTTTTTCTTACACAATATTGCCAAAATCTGTCCCTTTCTTTCACAAGCAACAGCCAAGACGCTCATTCATGCTCTGATCCTATCCTGACTAGACTACTGCAACCTGCTTCTAACTTGTCTCCCTAACTCCTATCTCTCCTCCCCCTACAGTCTGTATTAAACACTGCTGCCAGAATTCTCTGTCCCCTCCCCTGCTTAAATCCTTATCATGGATTCCCATAAAAACAAATAAATTATAGCCTTTTCTTATCCCCTTCAAAGCCCTTTATTCCTCTGCACCTCACTACATCTCTTCCCTTGTGTCTCCATAAGTTTCTGGCCAACTCCTTTGCTGCTCTCAGAGCAACCGCACGGTCCCGCTCCCCACTACTACTGCTGGTTTTCCACCTTAAACCTTTCTGCCTTGCTGCTCTTAAATTTTTGCCAACCCTGAATTCCCCTTCAGAAATAAACTCTGACACTATGGGGGGGAATTTACAAAAGTGGAGATAGAGGTTTGTGAATTAGGTGGAAAATCCGACAAATCTGTCTCCACTTTTATTTTGTCTCAGTATCACCACTTTTGTGAATTCCCTCCTATATCTTGCAGCCTAATATAACATGTGATCCATTTTTGGCACTTTATTGCAGTGTCAACCACTTTAACCTGCAGCACTTAATATCCTCCTACCTGTGTCTGTAAGTTACCCACCCACCTAGATTCTAAGCTTCATGAGGAAGGGATCTCCTTCTTCTTGTCTCTTTAACTGCACTCTGTACTTATTTGTATACATTTTTGTATTGACCCCTGTTTGTTCTATTTGTTTATTGTTCTGCTGTACAGTGCTGTGTACATAAGTAGTAATATTTAAATACAAATATACATACATGGAGTGTATGTATATTTTGAATCAGTAAATTTTGTTTCGGACAATAACCCCCCACCCCCACGTTCTCCTTTAGTAATGCTCTCGCTGCCCAGACTAGCTGGTGTTCTATTCCTTATACTAAAGTTGTTTGGGGGTTTGGAATTTCCTGATCTGCAAGAACCCTAACCTGACACTTCTTAACCCAGGCCTGATTGGGCTTGAGGTTAAGAAGGCACTTGGCAGCCAAAGCCCAAACTGCCCCTTCCGATGATGCTAGAGTGTTAGACATCCGTTTAAAGGGAGGTGGACTCTGGACAACACTTTGAGACCCAAAAAAGAACTAAGTAATGAATAACCCAGTCACAGCACACAAATGGCAGGTACTGTGCCCTGCAGTGGGCTTACTTATACTTATCAAGCCATCTATATATGAAACATTTGACTGGACAGCTCAACTAATAAATGACATTCCAAATTCAGAGAGAAGTAGTAAGAGTTAACTGAGCACTAAGCAATTTATAAAATTTAGAAAGTTGGTTACCTGTCTGAAAGATCTGCCATAAGAAGACAAGAATGTGGGTAAGATGGCGCTTATTACTTATAATTGTTATTATACTTATAATTGTTATTATCTAACAACTATGGTCAGCTATAGTTGCATTCCACTTCATGAGGTTTGAAATGTTAAAACAAAAAAGAATCAAAGTTGATCATTTCTCTGCATACAAATGAATGAGTTGTTGCTTTATTATGAAATCATATTTAAATGTGTCCTTACCCAATGACATGGTGTTCATAGCACTGCAGTGTCCTCTGTAACGTCTGTTGAATGGTCTGGGGCTGCAGATTAGATATAAACACAAAAGGCTGTTAATAAGGCCAGGGCTCATTCCTTCCCATAATACCTAGAAATGAATATACGCAAACTGTTCAGTATATACATTAAGGAGCTCACACTGATTTTAACTTTGATAGAGTTTTTAGGACTCCATGCAACTGGCCAATTAATTCACTCAGTTACCAGTATCAAATCTAAAAGATCTTTTGCAAATTAGAAAAAAATGTCCACCCTAAAAAAAATTTTTTTGTATAATGAAAAACTATGTCCTGTATATCGGAGAGATGAAGCAACTGCTCACCAAGTGAATGGCTCAGCATAGGAGGGCAAACTCTACACCTAAAAGACAAGGGACACCCCTTTGAAGATAGCAATGTCCACATTTTGGACAGGGAAGGCCGCTGGTTTGAACAAGGTGTAAAAGAGGCTATTAATGTTAAGGTGGAGAATCCATTCCTAAACAGAGGCGGGGGCCTTCAACACCATCTGTTTGCTACATACAGTCCTGTTCTAACATCTGTACCCCGGCGGTTCCAGAACACTTCACACCTCCATTCATGCAACTCTCACAAGTTACACCTGTCCCTATGAGTTGCATCACCATTGTAATCCTATCCCAGTAACCCCACAGCATGAAATCCAGCTATAAACAGTTCTGTTTTTCAGCATCATGTGAAATCCTGGCAGGGGAGGAGAGGCTAAAACATTGATGTTACAAATTGTAACAACTTCTCCACAGCTTACAGGCAGCATGCAGGAACTACATAACCCACAATGCATTGCAGTGTGATGTTCCTTTCCTTATTGACATCACGTGTGCAGGGAATTGTGGAATTCGGAGGATGCAGACGGAAGGCAGGCTGAGGACAGGCGACTACTGTTACAATTTACTTGAGTCTCAAAGTACATTACATTAAAAATCATGTAAATGCTACATATTTTTTAATTTATATATATTGCAAAGTTGCTTGAAATAATGTTTAATTTTCAAATAGTTGTGTTTGGGTTGAATGCCCCTTTAATTTTTGGTAATGCATGTGTATTGAAAAACTACTTGTTTAGTAGAGAGAAAGCCATTTTCAAATTTTATTATGAAGGTGAACCACCCCTTTAGTACAAAGCTATTCATTGGACCGTAACAGACCAGGATGACAATGCACCAACCACAGGGCACTGAAGAGTTTCATGAGTCTCTATATTTGAAGATTTTCATGAAGATCCTCATTTGACTCCACCATTATCAACAAACAACATTGGCATTTCATGAAAGCTAAATTCTAATGGTTTGCTGGGACAGAGAAAATGTTGCCTATATAACATTTATATTAGAATTCCTTGGGTTATACGGTTAGTGCCAGCTAACTAAAGAAACAGCTGACATAGAAGAATGCTATTATATTATTAAATATACCATTTTTGGCACGAACATTTCAAATATCCTTCTGCTTTGGCTTGCTCAGTGCAGAAGCAATTGTTAGCCATTAGACCGCCTGAAATCAATATATTGTTAGTTCTGTAAACTCAGCAACAAGATAAATGGTACAAGAAGATCAAATACGGCTCTCTGTATATGTGTTATTTGAAAGTGGAAATGTCTAACCTTTTCTGAGGAAAGCAGAGAGATTAGGAGGGACTGATGA
Organism: Xenopus tropicalis; assembly: GCF_000004195.4. Classification (NCBI taxonomy): domain Eukaryota; kingdom Metazoa; phylum Chordata; class Amphibia; order Anura; family Pipidae; genus Xenopus; species Xenopus tropicalis. Next base: position 160,363,741 of record NC_030678.2, on the reverse strand, counting down.
ACTGAAAAAAGTGGGACTATTCTTTTCTCCAGCGTGTGTCATGCCCTTATAACAGCCAGAATGCCGAATTCAAACACAACATGAAAGTATTTATAGCACTGCTGAGCACATCCTCCTGTCATTGAAAATAAATACCTTAATAAGCTCACACTGCAAAAAGGTTGTGGGGCAGAAAAATCGCATTGCCAACATATATCAAAGTAACGTTTACTTTTTTTTTTGCAAGGTCTGTCAGAAAAACAAGCGTTTGCACCAGGGGATGTCAAATCCATGCCTCTGCAGCTGCGAGTTACAGCACATATCCCATAGAGTTGCCATTCTAAATGGGAAGAATGTGGCTTATAACGGATTAGTACTAAGATACTGTGCCTGTAGCAGTGGGGATAACAGTCTAACAGTCCCTGGCAGGTTGTTGGATTAAAGGTATAGTAGGGAGAGATGGTGCCTATAGTAGCAGTGGGGGGATAATAGCCTCTGGGAAGGGACTGTGGCTGTGGGATAGCAGGTATAGTAGAGAGAGATGGTGCCTATAGTAGCAGTGGGATAATAGCCTCTGGGAAGGGACTGGGGCTGTGAGATAGCAGGTATAGTAGGGAGAGATGGTGCCTATAGTAGCAGTGGGATAATAGCCTCTGGGAAGGGACTGGGGCTGTGGAATAGCAGGTATAGTAGGGAGAGATGGTGCCTATAGTAGCAGTGGGATAATAGCCTCTGGGAAGGGACTGGGGCTGTGGAATAGCAGGTATAGTAGGGAGAGATGGTGCCTATAGTAGCAGTGGGATAATAGCCTCTGGGAAGGGACTGGGGCTGTGGGATAGCAGGTATAGTAGGTAGAGATGGTGCCTATAGTAGCAGTGGGGGGATAATAGCCTCTGGGAAGGGACTGGGGCTGTGGGATAGCAGGTATAGTAGGGAGAGATGGTGCCTATAGTAGCAGTGGGGGGATAATACCCTCTGGGAAGGGACTGTGGCTGTGGGATAGCAGGTATAGTAGGGAGAGATGGTGCCTATAGTAGCAGTGGGGATAATAGCCTCTGGGAAGGGACTGGGGCTGTGGGATAGCAGGTATAGTAGGGAGAGATGGTGCCTATAGTAGCAGTGGGGGGATAATAGCCTCTGGGAAGGGACTGTGGCTGTGGATAGCAGGTATAGTAGGGAGAGATGGTGCCTATAGTAGCAGTGGGGATAATAGCCTCTGGGAAGGGACTGTGGCTGTGGGATAGCCGGTATAGTAGGGAGAGATGGTGCCTATAGTAGCAGTGGGGGGATAATAGCCTCTGGGAAGGGACTGGGGCTGTGGGATAGCAGGTATAGTAGGGAGAGATGGTGGCTATAGTAGCAGTGGAGGGATAATAGCATCTGGGAAGGGACTGTGGCTGTGGGATAGCAGGTATAGTAGGGAGAGATGGTGCCTATAGTAGCAGTGGGATAATAGCCTCTGGGAAGGGACTGGGGCTGTGGGATAGCAGGTATAGTAGGGAGAGATGGTGCCTATAGTAGCAGTGGGATAATAGCCTCTGGGAAGGGACTGGGGCTGTGGGATAGCAGGTATAGTAGGGAGAGATGGTGCCTATAGTAGCAGTGGGATAATAGCCTCTGGGAAGGGACTGGGGCTGTGGGATAGCAGGTATAGTAGGGAGAGATGGTGCCTATAGTAGCAGTGGGGGGATAATAGCCTCTGGGAAGGGACTGGGGCTGTGGGATAGCAGGTATAGTAGGGAGAGATGGTGCCTATAGTAGCAGTGGGGGGATAATAGCCTCTGGGAAGGGACTGGGGCTGTGGGATAGCAGGTATAGTAGGGAGAGATGGTGCCTATAGTAGCAGTGGGGGGATAATAGCCTCTGGGAAGGGACTGGGGCTGTGGGATAGCAGGTATAGTAGGGAGATATAAGGGGGGGGGATAATAGCCTCTGGGAAGGGACGGTGGGATAGCGGGTTTTTATTTCCTTCTACCAACCTAGTAATGGGATGCTGAGGGGTCCAAGAGACCTCCTGCTGGAAGAGTTGGCAAGTGAAATCTGTGTGCTTTCTATTTATATTCTGCTATAAATTAGCCTTTATGAAGCATAAGCAAAAAACGACCCAGTGGAAGTGCACCACCTCCTACCCTCGCCATAAATAGATCCCATCATTACAAACAGGCACCGGGTTCAAAGAGCTTCCCTCAATCCCTGGCACTTTGCGCGCTCTGCAACATCAGTAAAGCGTTCCACTCCTGATACAAATCACTTTAACATTTTATTGAGAAGCATAAAGGGCGCTTTTACTGCAGCGGGGCTGAAAGGGAGCGAGAGATTTTATTTACTGTGCGTACATGGGAATCATTGATTTAGCAACAGGGAATGAAGATAAAAGCTCCTGGGTTCATTTTCGAGGCATCCATGGGAAAACAGATGTAAAAAACATTACTTTCTTGATGCTCAAATCCTAAGTGTATTCCATTCTCACAAGAATTATTTGTTACATTCCAGTTCTTTGGGAGGCAGGAAACAGTTTTTAAAATGCGGGAAAAAATATAGAGCCCTCTGCATGGCCCAACGGCGAGCACAAAAATGATTTAGAACTAAAGGTCCCCATACATGGGCCGATTCTAGCTGCCGATATGGGTCCCTTAGACCGTTGGCCAGATCTCGGCCAGAAATCGGCCATGCGGTCCCCGAACCAACTTTGTCTATACCCGCCGTTATAATTCGATCGTTTGGCCCCAGGGCCAAATAATCGAATTAGCCTGGATTCTCCCGAAATTGCCCACCCGTATGTCTGAAGGTGTATGGGAACCTTTAGAACCAGCATGGCCTGTACATGATGTATTCTGACTACTGTAACAATGTAGCAGAAACCAGTTCTCCTCCTGCCAAGGCTCCAGTTCCAACAATGGGCAGCACGCTTCTCTCACAGACCTGTTAATCAGCCGGATTCTGCTGCAATTTTTCAACGGTAAGAACCGTCAGTGCAGAGAATAGCAAGGGACAGAGAGATACTGCTTTCAAGAGCATCATTTCTACAGAACAATTTAGAAATAACGTTGTAACCAATGAAACTATGCAACTGATGTATACGATGCACATTCTCGCACTGGGCAAACTTTTATTTTTGGGTTTATATCCCCTTTATTAACTCTGTAACACATTTAATACCTTCTAATATAAAAAGACAAAATAATATCTATGAAGGGGTATCCTTTCTGGTCCAAGAAACACCTAGCAACAAATTTACACTAGCAGCTCTATTACTCATTCCAGAGGTAGTGTGCTTCTCTGAGGCTCGGTACTAACATTAAAGGGTAACTATGCCTTTATTTTATTGTTTATTTATCTTCCCTAACAGAAATATTAAGAGGAGAATGTATGATGTTACTTTGTTTTCCCATTACTGTATTAGTCTTGCCCAAAAATCCATTGGCTCAGATAGCTGTCCATTATTTTCCCAATGTGCTCACTTACCCTTGTTAACTGGCATACCACTGCAGATCCCCCCCCTCCACCACACCCTCTACTCACCGACTGTTGTCATAGTTACCACCACTAAGCAACAAACACTTTGGTAAAGCCCCCCTCTTTCACAAACCAAGGGTCTTGTTTCAGGTAGTGGGTGGACAGCAGCAGGGTCCCATCAGGACCAAGCGGGTTTCCTGGTAGGCCAGTCCAACCCTGTTCTTAAATATATTAAAGTTTTAATAAGTCAGAGATTTGGCTACAGCCTTAAAGGGATAGTAACACCAAAAATTGAAAGTGGTTTAAAAGTAATGAAAATATAATCGCATACCTCCCAACATTTGGAAAATGTAAAGAGGGACAAAAAGAAATGCTGTGCGCAGCACAGAGACAATTTGGCAGGTTATTTAAAGTGTAAACTCATTTCTGGGGATTTTGGGGTCTTGTTTTATGTGTTATTACAGTTTTGCTAAAAAAAAAGGTGAAATTGCCCTTTAAGCTGCAAGTTTCAATTCCTTCAAGAGACCTGTTTAGCTTATTAGTTACAATTGTATCTCAGTGCAGGTGTTGCTTGTTCCGTTTTCTGGGCTCTCTGCCAAAAGCTAGTTATTTAATTAAGTTTGAGGAACTTTGTATCTGTTTTAGCATTCAGTGCAGGCGATCAAAAAGAAATGAGGGACTTTTCAGTAAGAATCCAGGACTGCGGGCTGAGCTGCATTGGGACAGTTGGGAGGTATGTGATCTGTGGCCCAGATGGTAAACTCTGTGTGTTTCAGAAACTCTACTATTGTTTACATAAACAAGCTGCTGTGTAGCCGTGGGCTCAGCCCTTACTTGGTATCCCCAAAGAACTTTTTTTTTATTTTTGTGTGGCTCTAATGAGTGTGGCTAGTGAGTAAAACAGGTTGGGGATCCCTGGTCCACAGATATATCTAAGTTTCATTATCAAAAGAAGCATGGCTGACTACATCATTCTAATTTGTCATTAATTGGAATTATTGGCCAAACGTATTCAGATAGCAAAGTCAATAGGAATGCATTCTCTCGCCATTAATATCTGGGGTATAATTAACAGCACAAGAGTACTTCGGGTGGCATATCTATAGAGGTTTGTCATAAATCTTGCATTAATAAACAACACCTCCGTTGCATATTTTCAAAGTAATAGCAGCCTTGGACGGCATAATTTTCACAAGTGTCAGAATTGAATACACGCCGTACAATGGAACTCATCAGCATAAGCGAACATGTCAGGAAGACACTGTAAATTGCTTTTCTCCCATCATTCTATCAGCAAATCAATTCTGCCTATGGAGCACTGAGTAAGGAATCTTGTAGGACACAACTCTATCAGATCTCTTACACAAACTGGGCTGGATTCCAGTACAGGGTACCTGCGCTAACGTCCGCAAATGACATTTTTGAATCTCCAGTAGGGGGAGAAAAATCAATCAATTATTGATCTAATTACATTAACAGAAAATGGATTTGAATGTTATGTGTGTTGCTCAGATTCCTGGCTATAGAGAAAAGAGTGAAATAAAGCTAACATTAAAGTGCATAAACAGTGGGCAACAGTGTGGCTTAATTCATATATAGAGAGAGCTGCAAATAACATTTGGCCATTGGTCTCAGAGCAGTGGAGACTGTAATAGGAAATCCTCTTACCAGTCATAGCTTTGTGCCACCCTCAAACCCCGAGTTATACAGGTATGGCATCCCTTATCCAGAAACCCGTTATCCAGAAAGTTCTGAATTACGGAAAGGCCATCTCCAATAGACTCCATTATAAGCAAATAATTCTAATTTTTAAAAATGATTCCCTTTTTCCCTATAATAATAAAACAGTACATTGTACTTCATCCCAACTAAGATATAATTACCCTTATTGGGGCAGAATAGTCCTATTGGGTTTATTTCATGTTTAAATGATTCCCTTTTCTCTGTAATAATAAAACAGTACCTGTACTTGATCCCAACTAAGATATAATTACCCCTTATTGGGGGCAGAACAGCCCTATTGGGTTTATTTAATGGTTAAATGATTCCCTTTTCCCTGTAATAATAAAACAGTACCTGTACTTGATCCCAACTAAGATATAATTACCCCTTATTGGGGGCAGAACAGCCCTATTGGGTTTATTTAATGGTTAAATGATTCCCTTTTCTATGTAATAATAAAACAGTACCTGTACTTGATCCCAGCTAAGATATAATTACCCCTTATTGGGGGCAGAACAGCCCTATTGGGTTTATTTAATGGTTAAATGATTCCCTTTTCTCTGTAATAATAAAACAGTACCTGTACTTGATCCCAACTAAGATATAATTACCCCTTATTGGGGGCAGAACAGTCCTATTGGGTTTATTTCATGGTTAAATGATTCCCTTTTCTCTGTAATAATAAAACAGTACCTGTACTTGATCCCAACTAAGATATAATTAATTCTTATTGGAGGCAAAATAAGCCTATTGGGTTTAATCAATATTTAAATGATTTTTAGCAGACTTAAGTTATGGAGACCCAAATTATGCAAAGATCTTTTATCCAGAAAACCCCAGTTTCTAAGCATTCTGGATTCCTTTCTCATGCTAAGCTTTCTTATATCATACACTCCTTTCAGGAGCTCAGTTGATACCTTGCAATGCTTTAGGGCAATGGCTGTTAGCCTTTTTAGGTTTAAGCCCCCATTAGAGGTCCAACCATTGGTCAGAACCCCATTTAGTTCATAAAACATAATGATATAGAAAAACATTAAAGGAACAGGAAACTGTGGGTGCCAAAAGTTAGGTTTTTTTGTTCAAGTTTGGCTTTTCCCTTTACTGCGATGTGCACCAGTGTGAAGAAAGACGATTGACAAGTCTGCATGGGATAGGAACTTGGCTGCATCTGTATGTGGACTAACAGCATACCCCCCAACATATGAATCTGAGAAGGGAACTACGTCATGTCTTATATCTGTGTCATCAAAATCCTGAGAGTCACTCCAAAAAATCCAACTATGGTTCAATAAAGTAAATAAAATAATAAGGTGTGATTATTACAAAAAGTCGCGTTTCATGCTAAAATGCACTTACTCATAGCCTATAATTAAGTGCATTTTTAAAACACGAAATGCATCAGGCTTTTTATGGACATGTAATACGTAGTAAATTTACATTTTTACTTTACTGATGATGACATGGTTTATCCGCTTCCTTTTGCTGTAAGGTTTGGGGCAAGGCACCAGAACCCAATGTTTCAACTGATGAGTTTGTACCAATTGAACATTCATGGGATTATTTCCATATTACATGTCTTGGATCTGCCCAAATCCCTGCCCACAGGTAAGCCTTTACCATTTGGGGTCTGTGATTTGGGACTGCCCAGCAGAACTGGGAGCCAGTGGGAGGCACTGTATGCAGAAGTTATGCACCAAATCATAAACTGGGCTGGGGATTTACATATGAAGGAAGTTTGAGCTCATACTTACTAAAGGCAATTCTACATACAGGTATGGGACCCATTATCTAGAATGCTCAGGACCTGAGGTTTTCCGGATAAGGGGTCTTTCTGTAATTCAGATCGCCTACCTTAAGTCTACAAAACAAATGTAACCAGTAAATAAACCCAATGGGATTCTTTTGGCTCCAAAAAGGATTAATTATATCTTAGTTGGGATCAAGTACAAGGTATAGGACCCGTTATAAAGAATGCTTGGGAACTGGGGGTTTTCTGGATAAGGGGTCTTTCCATAATCTGGATCTTCATACCTTAAGTCTACTAAAAAATAAATAAAACATTATTTAAACCCAATAGGATTGTTTTGCATCCAATAAGGATTAATGATATCTTAGTTGGTACAAGGTACTGTTTTATTTTTATAGAGAAAAAGGAAATCAATTTTTAAACCCTGAATTATTTGCTTATAAAGGAGTCTATGAGAGACAGGCTTTCCGTAATTCGGAACTATCCGGATAAGGGGTCCCATACCTGTACTGTTTTATTATTACAGAGAAAAGGGAATAATTTAACCAATAAATAAACCCAATAGGGCTGTTCTGCCCCAATAAGGGGTAATTATATCTTAGTTGGGATCAAGTACAGGTACTGTTTTATTATTACAGAGAAAAGGGAATCATTTAACCATTAAAAAAACCCAATAGGGCTGTTCTGCCCCCAAGAAGGGGTAATTATATCTTAGTTGGGATCAAGTACAGGTATTATTTTATTATTACAGAGAAAAGGGAATCATTTAATCATGAAATAAACCCAACAGGACTGTTCTGCCCCCAATAAGGGGTAATTATATCTTAGTTGGGATCAAGTACAGGTACTGTTTTATTATTACAGAGAAAAGGGAATCATTTAACCATGAAATAAACCCAATAGGACTGTTCTGCCCCCAATAAGGGGTAATTATATCTTAGTTGGGATCAAGTACAGGTACTGTTTTATTATTACAGAGAAAAGGGAATCATTTAACCATGAAATAAACCCAATAGGACTGTTCTGCCCCCAAGAAGGGGTAATTATATCTTAGTTGGGATCAAGTACAGGTATTATTTTATTATTACAGAGAAAAGGGAATCATTTAATCATGAAATAAACCCAATAGGGCTGTTCTGCCCCCAATAAGGGGTAATTATATCTTAGTTGGGATCAAGTACAGGTACTGTTTTATTATTACAGAGAAAAGGGAATCATTTAACCATTAAATAAACCCAATAGGGCTGTTCTGCCCCAATAAAGGGTAATTATATCTTAGTTGGGATCAAGTACCAGTTTTATTATTACAGAGAAAGAGGAAATCATGTTGAAAAATTTGAATTATTTGCTTATAATGGAGTCTATGAGAGATGGCCTTTCCATAATTCAGAACTTTCTGGATAATGGGTTTCCGGATAAGGGGTCCAATACCTGTACAAACAAACATTTAGATTTGGATTGGCATCTTGTGGATAGTGCAAGTCTATGAACTAATCTGACAAGACAAATAAATAGAGAGCCAAAGCCCTGCAATGTATCTCATGGAGCTACTGTAAGAAGTCTATGGAGGAGTCAGCAATGCACGGACAAAAGCAGCAATATTGCTTAGCAACAGTTTTTATAAAGTGCTGCATTTTGTCTAACGTTGACAGCAGAGTTCCTGTTCTACGGCTATTTATAGTGCGAGCTAATAATCTTGTAATATTATTTGGAAGAGATGGAACATTTACCCAACAGGTAATGTGTATTTCTAATCTCATTTCAATTGTCCTGTTTAGTAAAATAAATAAACAAAAAAATCCAATTATCTGATTTCACTGTATGTTTTCTAATTAGTACAGCAATTCTGTGCTATACTCCATTAACCTCTGAGAGCCTTAGAGCAATGGTGCACAGGGTGATTTTTTTGCGGCCTGGGCATTATGTAACTCCATGGGCTCGTAACTGGCCCCCGTTAACTTGGAATGGCAAAGGCCTAAAAGCTCCAGTGCTTTTTTTTTTTTTTGAGATGCAGTTATTACAGGTACAGGTATGGGACCTGATATCTAGAATGCTCGGGACCTGGGGTTTTCCGGATAAGGGATCTTTCCGTAATTTGGATTTCCATAACTTAAATCTGCCCCCCAATAAGGGGTAATTATACCTTAGTTAGGATCAAGTACAGGTACTGTTTTATTATTACAGAGAAAAGGGAATCATTTAACCATTAAATAAACCCAATAGGGCTGTTCTGCCTCGATTAAGGGGTAATTATATCTTAGTTGGGATCAAGTACAGGTACTGTTTATTATTACAGAGAAAAGGGAATTCATTTAACCATTTAAATAAACCCAATAGTACTGTTCTGCCCCCAATAAGGGGTAATGATTATCTTTAGTTGGGATCAAGTACAGGGTACTGTTTTTATTATTACAGAGAAAAGGGAACTCATATTAACCATGAAATAAACCCAATAGGGCTGTCTGCCCCCAATAAGGGGTAATTATATCTAGTTGGGGATTCAAGTACAGGTACTGTTTATTATTACAGAGAAAAGGGAATCATTTTAACCATTAAATAAACCCAATAGGGCTGCTTTCTGCCCTCCGGATAAGGCGGTTAATTATATCTTAGTGGGTCAAGTACAGGTAACTGTTTATTGTTACAGAGAAAAGGGAATCATTTAACCATAAATAACCCATAGGGCTGTCTGCCCCCAATTAAGGGTAATTTATATCTAGTTGGGATCAAGTACGCGTACTGTTTTTTTATTACAGAGAAAAGAGAAATCAATTTTAAAAATCTGAATTTATTAATTAAAATGGAGCCTATGGGAGACAGACTTTACATAATTTGAATCAATCTAGATAATGGGTTTCCGGATAACGGATCCCGTACCTTTCCAGACTTAAAGAAAGGAAAAGGAGGCATCATTTGGTACCTAAACTATTACTGTCCTCCACTGTTTTCAGGGACCCGGTGGGGCAGCATGAATAAGCCCCAAACAGTTATTAGGATACAAGTAATGTGCTTATTTATAGAATAATGCATTCCTTGTCGTATATTTAAAATCTGATGAATGTATGCGGCAGGAACATAAAATTTGTTAAATTCTGATTCATACTCATTTTAAAAGTCAGCTTCACTTTTAAACATGCAAATAAAAAATACATTCTGTTTCCAAGATACAGTTTCTAAGGTAACTTTGTGCTATTTCCAGCATTGGCAAATACTGTCTACATATGGCAAGTGCATTAAAAAAATCCTGTATATCTTTTTACTAAATAGATGTGTTATCATTTCCAAAAATATTACTCTCCAAATAAATTCCAGTGAAATTCGTAAGACTCTTACCAGCTATAGTCTATAGACAAAGATGGTCCCGTGTATGTGATCGGTTATTATATGTTTATTTAGTATCTAGGGCTGTTTAATCGCAGAATTTCTAAATACTGGTATGGGATCAATTATCTGGAAGGCTATTTCCCATAGACTCCAGTTTAATCAAGTAATTACATTTTTTTTTAAAATGATTCCCTTTTCTCTGTAATTATAGAAAAGTAGCTTGTACTTCATCCCAACTAAGATATAATTACCCCTTATTGGGGGCAGAACAGCCCTATTGGGTTTATTTCAAAGTTAAATGATTCCCTTTTCTCTGTAATAATAAAACAGTACCTGTACTTGATCCCAACTAAGATATAATTACCCCTTATTGGGGGCAGAACAGCCCTATTGGGTTTATTTAATGGTTAAATGATTCCCTTTTCTCTGTAATAATAAACAGTACCTGTACTTGATCCCAACTAAGATATAATTACCCCTTATTGGGGGCAGAACAGCCCTATTGGGTTTATTTAATGGTTAAATGATTCCCTTTTCTCTGTAATAATAAAACAGTACCTGTACTTGATCCCAACTAAGATATAATTACCCCTTATTGGGGGCAGAACAGCCCTATTGGGTTTATTTAATGGTTAAATGATTCCCTTTTCTCTGTAATAATAAAACAGTACCTGTACTTGATCCCAACTAAGATATAATTACCCCTTATTGGGGCAGAACAGCCCTATTGGGTTTATTTAATGGTTAAATTATTCCCTTTTCTCTGTAATTATAAACAAGTACCTTGTAATTGAACCCATCTAAGATATAAATAATCCTTATTGGATGCAAAACAATCCTATTTGGTTTAATTCATGTTTAATTTTTTAGTAGACTTAAGGTATGGAGATCCAAATTACAGAAAGACCCCTTATCCAGAATACCCTTGGGTCCGAGCATTCTGGTCCTATACCTGTACTGTTTTTAATACTATGGAGAAAAAGGAAATTATTTTGAAAAATGTGAATTATTTGATTAAAATGGAGTCTACGGGAGATGGCCTCCCGTAATTCAGAGCTTTCTGTATGACAGGTTTCCAGATATTGGATCCCATGCTTGTATATTCCAACAATTCTCGCTCACTGAAATAAAGCCTTCACACTGTGATTCATGTGTAGTGTTTCAGGATATCAATGCCCCCATCCACAGAGCACAAGTGGTCACTGTGTGGTATGATGAGCTAACGCTCATATGCTTGTACTGTATGGATAGGGGCATTGATGTCCTGAAACGTCACATAACTTGAGCTGCATACAAATGAGTAAAAATACAGACACCAGTAATAACAAACAGCGATTTCTTTTTTCATAGTGATCTTTTCCCAATGTTCAAGGGGGACTCCGGCTTCCGAACCAAAATTTTGTTAAAGAGCCCCACACAACACAGAAACCCCTAATATACCTATCACTGTAACCTGTTCCTTCAAAAGTATGACTAAATACCATTTGTATATGCTGAAATCCAGCTGCAAAACAGTTCTTTCTGCATCATCTGAAATCCTGGCAGGGGAGAAGGGACTAAAACATTGATGCTACAAATTATAACAACTTCTCCACAGCTTACAGACAGCATGCAGGAACTACATAACCCATAATGCATTGCACTGTGATTGTGGGATTTGGAGAATGCAGGCTAAAGGTAGTCTGAGAACAGTCGACTATTGCAGGAGCACAGGGTCCAGGCTTAGGTAACTGATTCAAATCATATTATTACTTTCCAGTCATAAAAAAGGCTGCATATTTTTTAATTGATGTATATTGTAAAGTTGCTTTAAATTATTTTTACTTTTTAAAAAGCTTAAGTTGTGTTTGGGTGGAGTTCCCCTTTATATTGGGAATGTTAACTCCTAAAATGAAGGTTAGTGGATTAGTACATCTTATTTTTTTAATTTGTTTCAGAACTGCACTTCCATATATGTGCCGTAATCGAGTCCACTGTTTAAGCAAGTGATCAAGAGGTCTTAAAGTGGCCATACATGGGCCTGAGTCCCACAGTATCCGACTGTCTGGCCACAGACCAAATGGAAGGATGCCGTATAAGACATACATCCCCATTGCCACCTTTCAATTGTTTTGTTCATTGAGATCAACATCCCAAGTTATTGGAACAGAAGGAAGTAAAGAGAAATCACAGCGATGTGGCTCCTCTACCACTACTGTACCATCAAAAGACAATTTTCCATCAGAGCTGATAATCCTCAATCTGCCAAGATCTCAAGATTCTCAGTCTAAAGAATATTACGACTGGCCATACATGCACAGATGGTCGGAAAGTACGGTCGAAATCAGCCAAGCTGTCCAAAATGTAAATCCACTACAGGTATGGGATCCCTTATCCGGAAACCCGTTATCCAGAAAGTTCCGAATTACGGAAAGGCCATCTCCCATAGACTCCATTATAAGCAAATCATTTTAATTTTAAACAAATGATTTCCTTTTTATCTGTAATAATAAAACAGTACCTGTACTTGATCCCAACTAAGATATAATTACCCCTTATTGGGGGCAGAACAGCCCTATTGGGTTTATTTAATGGTTAAATGATTCCCTTTTCTCTGTAATAATAAAACAGTACCTGTACTTGATCCCAACTAAGATATAATTACCCCTTATTGGGGCAGAACAGCCCTATTGGGTTTATTTCATGTTTAAATGATTCCCTTTTCTCTGTAATAATAAAACAGTACCTGTACTTGATCCCAACTAAGATATAATTACCCCTTATTGGGGGCAGAACAGCCCTATTGGGTTTATTTAATGGTTAAATGATTCCCTTTTCTCTGTAATAATAAAACAGTACCTGTACTTGATCCCAACTAAGATATAATTACCCCTTATTGGGGGCAGAACAGTCCTATTGGGTTTATTTCATGGTTTACATGATCCCTTTCTCTGTAATAAAACAGTACCTGTACTTGATCCCACTAAGATATAATTACCCCTTATTGGCGGCAGAACAGCCCTATTGGGTTTATTTAATGTTTAAATGATTCCCTTTTCTCTGTAATAATAAAACAGTACCTGTACCTGATCCCAACTAAGATATAATTACCCCTTATTGGGGCAGAACAGCCCTATTGGGTTTATTTAATGTTTAAATGATTCCCTTTTCTCTGTAATAATAAAACAGTACCTGTACTTGATCCCAACTAAGATATAATTACCCTTTATTGGGGGCAAAACAGTCCTATTGGGTTATGGAGATCCAAATTACAGAAATATCCCTTATCTAGAAAACTCCAGGTCCCGAGCATTCTGCATAACAGGTCCCATACCTGTACTGGTATGGACAGATTTGAGCATTTTTGGGCTGACACTGGCCTGTACCAAAGGTGTCAGGTGAATTCCATCATAGTCAGACATTTCACAGGCAGAATAAAACATTTGTGCTATTAGCATTACTTAGACAAACTGGGTTTTAATGGTCCATGTAGCACAACATAATTCTAAATGACACTTTATCCAATATGTTGCTTTGGTTTAGGTGCTGTAGAATGTCAATATGCCTAATGAAAGGCTACTTCTTCTAGAACAAAACTGACTCTAGCTTCTATAATAAGAAGATGCCACAATAGTTGACCCCGCACATTTATTATGTAAGAGAGTAAATGAAACATGTATTATCTGAAACAGATGTTTTAATTGAACCCATTCAAGGCACCTTTTTTATATTTATAATAGCATGAATATAACATGAACATTTGGCAGCAGTCTACAGAGGACTAAACCACAAATCAGATTACACTTTTCTGTCTTTTTCATGCTTCTGTCCCTAAAATGGATTGGACAGCTTAGAAGTAATGCATTGGAAGACTGGTGTTACACAAAAATATGGGCCACAAGCCCACAAGAAAAGCTGCACATACAAAGTGACACCAATCTCCATTACCTTCAGACAGTGGTTGGAGGACTCTTTTAGTTCAAGAGCACTTTTGATGGCCGATGTTTTCTCTATGCCCCCCTTGGTGAATAGCAGGGTTACAGATATAGGTAACCCTGCTGTCACTTAGCCATAGTTCCAAACATATCTAGAAAAGCTACTAGCCTCCACACTGTTCTTTCTAGTGCATCTGGAAAAGCAAACAGGCCTTCTCCCTAGATATCACCACCATAACTGGCCTTCAGTTGGAGCTACCCCTACAATTGATCCATGGTCACCTAATCTAGAACCTCTTAGACAGAAACCTGAAATAATGTATTAACCTATTCTGTTTTGGGGACCATGCATGAAAGCCACAATTTGTGCGGGATTCCCTTACTTTTATCTACAATGGGTTGAACACTAGTCATTCGTCACTCTGTGGCTACTAAAGCAAATACAGTACATAATGCCTTGCATAACAAAAGGAGCGTTACTTAGAGCAATGAAAACACATGTAGGGACTGATATGGCAGCTACAATCTGCCCGTGTATGGGGACCTTAACTGCTCCAAAATGGCTTTCCACCGGCAACAACAGGATACGCTGGTGCATCGCTTCGGTATCCCGAAGTCACACAAAGTTTCCTCCTTAGGCTTGAGGAACTGAAATTTAATTTGAAGCACAATGAGGAAGAACCGCTCCTCACCTTGATATAAAAAGTAAAAAGAAAAAGGATACAAGCAAGTTACTTGGCCTTGTAACAACAATAAACCATTTGCAGTTTTACCCAGCACCTCTTTGAGGCTGTTGCTCCAGGGAAAATGCTTTCTTTGCTTTCCCCAAACCAGCTTTACAAAAAGGAAAATTGCACACGGAGCAAAGTTGTATCTCAGATGGATACAATGTCCAACCATGTCACACCATTCAAACATGTTTTGATCACTAATTTCTTCACTAATTTATCACTAATTTTTAATCTCTTCAATAAATACTGAGGCATGTTGCTTCACCAGGTGAATACAAGTACATTTGGGTTACATTTACGGCTATAAGAGTGCTCCAATCGGCACAGCTGGATTTACATCCGGACAAGACACTAAAGAGTGGACTCCAATGTCATTTCATTCTGGTTGCACCAATATAATATGGGCCACTGTGCTCATCTGGACACTGGCACCCAACCTACACTTGTTCGATTAAGAAGGATATAACTCCATCATGTTCAACAGTTCCAAACCCTTTGCTGCACATTCAGCTTTACAGAGGAAATAAAATCCTTCCAGATCTCAAAGTGGCTCCAAAGGACACCTGTTTAATGGTAATACATATGCTCTTTCAAGATGAATAAAACAAATTTGTATTCTCCTATAGTAATGATACCAACAAATCTACAGACTGCTGCTGGAGGTTAATGGTGCTAAGCAGCTGGTTAGGGTGGGCAGAAGTGGGCACCGGGCTGTAAAACAGGCTGCGCATATAGCTCTAGAGCCCAATGGGGAACCTTTGTGTGTTAATACTGAGACACTCCTACATTATACATGGCATGAAAAATCCTTTCATACGAGACAAGTGTATGTACTTGATATATAATATATGACGTATGCTATTAGTTCACACAGCATGCATAAGGCAAGCTGAAGACTAAGTATGAAATACAAATGGCTGCTACACAAAACCGCACATACACCTTAACTGTTACACTGGCAAACTTGTTTATTTTATAATTAGTCTTCTTAATGAGCCCTTGCCAAGAGGGAAAAAATCTGGTTACTTATAGGCAACCTGAGGCCAGACTTGGCTTGTAGGCTTTGGTCTGTAAACTGCTTAAGGGCTAGAGTTCTTTTTCAGGTATTGTTGTATATTGGCATAAAAGGCAATGTTTTATTATTAGAGAAGAACAGAAAATTAGGGAAAAATGAATAAATGTTTAAACGTTAAGCAGTGAACGGCATTGCCATGTTTTAACATTCTGGATACTGGGTTTGCACATCCTAAAGCAACTGATAACAGGGGCTATACTGGCTGTTATGTAACATAGAAGGCTACGGCATTTCCCTCTTGCCCGACTGCTGCAAAGGCCGAATTGTCAAGGATTTAGGAATGAGCTAAACTCTCTGTTTCAATTATTTCTTTCAGCATCACTTAACATGTTCCTTGTCTATGAAGCCAGAGGGGAATGGCAATACATGGCCTCATTCTCACCCCAACACCTCACTGCCATTTACAGATCCCCCACCAAATTCTCATTTCCCTGTTTCATTCTGGTGCCACATTCACGTGAGGATGGAGCTCAGAATGAACCTACTGCTCGGTCTGGTAGTATCTCAGGCACACAGGCATGTTCCCTTGCCATTTGGTTTCATTACAGTGCTAACAGCATACCCAATCCCTTGCCATTTGCACATTACACACATTGTGCACAAACTCTCAGTAATGTAGTGTTGCCTGTGCCTTTTAGCATGGGGGCCCCAGAATCACAGGGGCCATTTGGGTAAGCTGACCACACCACCTCTCACAAACCAGGAAGCACGTACAGGGCAGGACAGATAGGGTTTGAATAGATCCCTGCAGCACTTCCCTTTAAATGTAATAAAACGATCTAGTCAGACACATTTGCGAGAAAAAAGTGTATGTAGAATATATATCTCTATTTGCCCTTAGGTAGGGAACCCCAGCCTTTTGCAATTCCCAGGGCCCCCATTTAACTTTGTTAACATTTGGGATTTTACTTCTTATGTTCTTATGCCAATAAGAGCCTTTAACAGAACTCCTTAGCCAAGCGCCTCCGTGTATCTCTCCTCGCTCTGCATTTTGCCCACGCACCCTGTGCAGATGTGCCTAACTCTCCCCATCGCCCATTGTGATATCATCTACAGCCTTGGCATTTAACCCCTTAGCAACCTAGAGCATCTGCCATAAACTGCCAACTGCAGCACAAAGCTTCTTCTCTCCAGCACTGGTGAGGTTAAACCCAGAGACATGCCTGCTACCAATACAGACATCATTTAATGTGCTATGCAGAGCGTTAACTGCAATCAATGGAGGCAATAATGCTGGCATTCATATGTGAATAGCATTCCTGTCCGTATCCTAATATATATATGTACATACACCTTACTGATGTTTATTGGGAATTACAGGTACACTACTTAGTTACCTATCTAGTGTTATTACATATTTAAAATTTCTAGTATATATATATAAACTCCCTTTAATTAATTATACTGGTTAATGCTGAATGGATCTCTATATGAATGCCCATAGCCACCACACACACACAGACCCCTAACCCAATAAGGATGCTGGGAACTTTAATTCAACCCCAGCTGGGGGTACAATAGCCATACCCGCCTACTCACAGCAAAGTGTAAGAGCTCTAGGTAAATGCCAGTGGGTGCCAGGGCAGTAATGAGCATATGCCCCAGGGCCAGGGCAGTAATGAGCATATGCCCCAGGGCCAGGGCAGTAATGAGCATATGCCCCAGTGCCAGGGCAGTAAGGAGCATATGCCCCAGGGCCAGGGCAGTAAGGAGCATATGCCCCAGTGCCAGGGCAGTAAGGAGCATATGCCCCAGGGCCAGGGCAGTAATGAGCATATGCCCCAGAGCCAGGGCAGTAATGGGCATATGCCCCAGAGCTAGGGCAGTAATGAGCATATGCCCCAGAGCCAGGGCAGTAATGAGCATATGCCCCAGGGCCAGGGCAGTAATCAGCATATGCCCCAGGGCCAGGGCAGTAATGAGCATATGCCCCAGGGCCAGGGTAGTAATGAGCATTTGCCCCAGGGCCAGGGCAGTAATGAGCATATGCCCCAGGGCCAGGGCAGTAATGAGCATATGCCCCAGGGCCAGGGCAGTAATGAGCATATGCCCCAGGGCCAGGGTAGCCCAATGCCATTGGTTGCAGCAGGGGAAGGCTGCCCTGTCCCCAGTGGGGGTGCAAAGGAATCTCCTGCCTGGGTGCCTGGATACCAGGAGAGATGGAAGCTCCCCCCCACCCACCCCCGGTCCCCGGGCAAGTGAATGAGGCTTTACCGTAGGGGAGGTCAGTTTCCGGATACTCTCCCCCAGAGAGTCCAGATTGACCCGTCTCCTCCTGGTTGCCCTCTTGGGTCCAATGACCGGCTGAGGGTGCTGCTCTTGAGGTGGGCTCCTGCTGCCATTCCAGCACAGCCGGGCTAAAGGGCATTCAGCATCCTCCTCCGGGCTGGTCTCAAGGTAGTCCGACCCCAGCGAGCTGAACGATTCCGATGAGATCTTCCTCCTGGACATGCTGCTGAGGCTGCTGGGTAAAGGAACCGCATGAGATGCAGGGCTGTGCGGCTCCGTCAGGCTCTAGCAACACTGCTCATGCCGGGGAAGTGAGCCTCTCAGTCTCCTGTCAGGGTTCCACCTTCTCATTTATATACACGCACTGTGCCTGGGATCCCCCCCCTCAGCAGCAGCCCTTCCTTTTGTCTCTCTCCCCTGTGTGTGTGCAGCAGCGGCAGTGACTCTCTGGGCAGCACCGTGCTGTGTGGCGCCTCTTCCCTTTCCCTCTGTCTTTTAAAAGAGGCTGCGCTTCCCTCTCTCATCCTCCCTGTCTGTGCCTTCCCGGCTGCGTATCTCTCCGCTGCTCAGTGCATCACGTGTTCCTGCCGGGGGCTCTCCTGCCTGTCACCCAAACCCATTGGCAAAGCGGGACGCACTTTCCCAGGAGTTAGCGTGAGGGAGGGGGGACACTGCGCTTCCTTTGCTCCGGCCGGAGAGAAGCGGCTGATGGATTGCAGCTGGGAGATATAATTACTGTGAGAATGCAAAGGGGCACATAGGCCATGCATATGTCCTGTTATATACACAGGCGCAACTCTTCCCCCTCAGCCATACACTGGCAGCCTTACATATACACAGTGAGCATCAGCTCTAGTGCCTTTCCTTTCCCAGCCCCCCCTCTCTCACACAGTGGTATGCTCCTTATGCCCCATCTCCACACGTTGCATGCAAAACATATGTCCAGGTCTTTACCACCATCTTCCATATGCCCTAGCCTCTCTGTCCCAGCATTCCCATATAAACACTGACATTTGTATGCCATTATCTCTCATATACAGTAACGTGTCTATCCCATAATCCCTCATTTATACTGTGATATGTCTGTCACACCATCCCACATATACATTAACATGTCTATCCCATCATCCCTCATATACACCGACATGTTTATCCCATCATCCTCTATTATATACTGACAGATTATCCCAGCTTCCTGATATTTCCCCTCAAGTACAATAACATGTTTATCCCATCATCCCCTGTTATAAACTAGCTGACTTTTAGCTTCCATGTCCTTCACCACACATTCTGTGACAGGTCAGTATCATCATCCCTCATATACACACCCACATGTCTCTCTCTTCATCCCTCATATACACCGACATGTCTCTCTCTTCATCCCTCATATACACCCACATGTCTCTCTCTTCATCCCTCATATACACCGACATGTCTCTCTCTTCATCCCTCATATACACCGACATGTCTGTCTCTTCATCCCTCATATACACCGACATGTCTGTCTCTTCATCCCTCATATACACCGACATGTCTCTCTCTTCATCCCTCATATACACCGACATGTCTCTCTCTTCATCCCTCATATACACCGACATGTCTGTCTCTTCATCCCTCATATACACCGACATGTCTCTCTCTTCATCCCTCATATACACTGACATGTCTCTCTCATCATCCCTCATATACACCGACATGTCTATCTCTTCATCCCTCATATACACCGACATGTCTCTCTCTTCATCCTTATGAAGGAATGTATAAAAAAGGCACACCTTTGCCTGGGTCCATTTAGCCACTATATGCAGCCATTATAAGCAACCTGTTGATTGGTTGCTGTTAGCAGCTAGAACTAAAATAAACATTGCACCTTACTTCGCATCACTTATACTTTCCAAAGTCACACAAACCATCCTCCTGAAGACTTTGCGTGAGTTGGAAAGCCAAAGCAATGCGTAGGTCTTCCCAACACCGACTCCTATTGTTGCCTATGGAAAGGCATTTTGGAGCAGTTAGTCACCTGCGGTAGCAGATATGTATCACGGGCGACTAACTCGCTCTGTCGGACATTAGCCTAAAACCCCTCAATGATCAGCATTGTCTGTAGCTGCTACTAGTAGCTCCATGTGTCTTCACCCTAGATCATCTTGCTGCTGTTGCTACATTGTTTCAGGAGTCAGCAGTGCAGAAACCAGCTAAATAGATACTGCCTTCAGTAGCAATTCCATTTACAAATAACATTTAAACTTCTGGAAATAGCTAATAAATGTATGAAAAAGTTGCTTAGCATGTGTCAATTCGCAACATGCCTTGCACTTCATTCATAAATCCCATTACTGTTTATAGGGCTTGCATAGGCTTTTGCCCTGGCTGGCAAGGTTAATTCTCCCCCGAGTCTTCCTTTTGAAAGGGAAACATTTCCATTCATGCTAGAACTGCCTTCGGCTATAATTTAAATGAAGCGTCACATGCCTTTAGAATCCTTCCAGTGACATTATGTAACGTACGCACATGGCAGATGAGTGACATTTATCCAGTTTGTCACCTGACATACTCTATTCTGTTGACAGGCGTTGACATTTGGGAGTCGAGCAGTTTGATCTAATACCCTAATGCTGCATCCTCTAAAAAGTGTTTTACTTTCAGCGTGGATGAAAAGACTGGGGCACCCTAGTGGCCAAAGGAAAAAATAGTGAGAGAACCGCATGTGGAAATCCTATTAATGTCTGTACACACCTTAACTGATGCACATTTCTGGTTAGTACAGGTGTAGGGCCGTGAATTGTCCTACCGGCTTACTCTACAGAAGCTACGCTGCTGCATTGTTTCACAAATTA
The DNA here is from genome assembly GCF_000004195.4 of Xenopus tropicalis. Taxonomy (NCBI): domain Eukaryota; kingdom Metazoa; phylum Chordata; class Amphibia; order Anura; family Pipidae; genus Xenopus; species Xenopus tropicalis. Next base: position 160,342,727 of record NC_030678.2, on the reverse strand, counting down.
GAAATGGCTATATTTACAGATAACTGTAAAACTGTAATAAATACATGCAATGGAAAGGTGCTAACCATATACCCCCAGAATTAGTTCTTAACCAAAGGATAAATTATGTCATATTAAAGGACACCTATCACCATGGAATAGCTTCCCCCATTAGAGTTGGGGATAATAATAATAATGAGACTTAAGACTTACTTAGACTGTAAGCTCTACCAGGCAGGGACCTCCTTCCTACTGTGTCTCATACCACATGGCACTTACTCCCTGTGTATTTATACTTATTTATTGTATTTATTATAACCAGGGGCGATTCTGGACATATCGCCGCCTGAGGCGGGTCCGGGGGCGGTGAGATCGCTAGTGCAGAGAGTGCAATTGTGCTCTCTGCACTAGAAGAGCCGAATTTCCGGTTTAAAAACCGGAAATTCGGCTCTTAAAGTTACCAGGAGCCGCTTTTTGCCGCCCCTGGTAACTGGGGCGCTTCTGCCGCCTGAGGCGAGTTTCTCAACTCGCCTAATGGCAGAAGCGCCCCTGATTATAACACTTGTTCTCCCTGTGTGTAATTTTGTAAGATTGTACAGTGCTGCGTACCCTTGTGGTGCTTTATAAATACAGTTATTGATGCATACATACATACAATGAGAAGTTCTGTTCGCTCATTACGCGCATGTGTGTAATGTAGTGGAAGTGTCTGTCTTGCGCATACGTATTCATGTGCCACAACATGGCTGCCGCAATGCTAAGGAATAAAGAATTTGTTGATAGAGTTTAATAGCCCTGCACTATCCCTACTCTGACTGTACGTCAATACATGGCAGCACATTGACCATCAGCTTGACTTTCCTACACTGTCCCTGTGAATTCATGGCACCATATTGGCTACCAAGGTGGTGGCCCTACAGGCACAAAATGTTGATAGAACCCAAGTTGCATTTCTAACTCTGCTGTCAGACATGTAAGTTCATGGCGTTGTACTTATTGTAACACCTATTTGGCTATAAAATGGCCAACCCAGGCTAGTAGCGTGCTGTAGAGCATGTGTTACATGCGACCTTAATGCACAGGAGTGGGCCTCCGCTACGTGGGAGGTATATAATGGAGCTGAGGGGTTGTTGAACTACAACTAGCTGCAGTAGTGTGGTGCAATAGATAGAAATGGACGCCAGAGGATTCTTATGAATGAACTGGGTAATACTTTATTTGTCCAAGACAAAGGTAATCAGGGTTATCAATACTCACTTAATAGATGGTACACAGTATGCAGTTATACAATTGATGTTAAAGATGGATAAATAGCAGAAATATGATGCTCCCCTGGGTATCCCTTCTCATCAAGAGGATTGGGCAGGTAGAACAACAACAGTGTGATAGGTAGGAAAGCTCACCGGCATAGTCCCATGCTCTTTTGGAGGTTAGGGCAAGGCATATTTGCTAACCTATTTCCCTAGCACTTCTGTGTCCCTAATCTAAGGCCAGTAATGCCTGTTAGGAAGACTACTCCTTTGCTATTATCCTGGATGGAGCAAATGGCTGCTCTTTCTGTATAATTCTGTCTGAACTCACCACTTCTAGAGGGTGCTATGAAATATGCTGCTATACTGTCTTTTCCTCATTCACGGGGCCCTGTCCCCGACTTAATTTGGATGGATAGTGGCTTACTGGGCCGGATCTGTACCCAGGCTCGATGGAGCTCTGCTTCAGGTAGCAGATCAGCAGCCAAAGAGAAAAACACTTCCTTGTGCAAGACACTATATAGTCTGCCAAGGGGAGTGGTTAAAGGGGCTAAACCTGTAAGGGATAGCTTAAGAAACTGTAACCTGAGTATAGAGGGGTCTGCCCTATAACAGTACAGATAAGGAAAAGTAGGGAAGTAAAGCCATAGGGAGCTTAACCCTATGGGTCCCTACATTATCATCAACATTATCCCATTATAGAAAATTTGGGGTTACAGTTCAGCACAAATAATCAGAAGTATACGGCTGCGTATTCCAGGCGTCTGTGAGCCACCCCAACAGTATATCAAAAGGCAAAAAGGAATCAAACAGCTTCAGGCAGCATTTGAAAACTGCAGTGAATTTAATGGCAGTGTCAGCACACTACATGTTTCGGGCCCTTTCACTCAACGAGCCGATGCGGTCCCCGGACCGACTTTTCCTATACCCGCCGTTATAATTCGATCGTTTGGGCCCAGGGCCAAACGATCGAATTACCCTGGATTCTCCCGATATTGCCCACCCTCAGGTAGGGGATATCGAGAGAAGATCCGCTCGCTTGGTGACATCGCCAAACGAGCAGATCTTATGGTGTATGGGTACCTTTAGAGAAAAATCAGTAGAGCAACATTCACAAGAGTACTGTTTGTAGCCAACTGGCTACCAAAGACAACTAGTTGAAACATATTAAGGTTCATTTATGAATGCAAGTGTGTAAAGTGCAATTGTTTACCAATAATGCAGAATTTTGCATCCTCCTTAATGGATCATGTTAATCATTTTCAAAGTGCACATTCAAAACAACATTGGCTTCTGATTTACTAGGCACAGCATCAACTGAGGCGGTGGTAGGTCCAAGGGTTCCATGGCATCAATAGGTACCATTGCACACCACAACAGGAGAGGCAGGAGCAATGATTGGCCCTTATTTAACGCTTATATCTAGTATATTGTTTTGTGCCCACCCCTTGTTTTGTTCTCATGCCTTCAGTTATCCTAAGGGTTGAACTAGGGTGTGAAGGCCCATCAGGACTGCTGCTCACCCAACACCAGCCCCTTTTCCACCTCTCATGTGTGCCTTATGCTTCACCGCAACCTGGTGAGGGCATCAGGGAAGTGGCAACAGCAGCCGGGGCGTGAGGATAGGGTCTGGGTCAGCAGGGCTCATGAGGTGCTAGGGCCCATTCTGGTTATACTCAGGGAAAAGTTTCCAGGGAAAATGCAGGCCAGCTTTTTTAAGGAGGACACCCCTGCAAACACCCATTAGACTGCCTGGCTGTTGGGGTGCAAAGATTTCCCCAACTGTAATGCCTCTGTTGCTTACCCAAATGCCCGCACCCTTTGCAAAAAATTTAGAGATAATGGTTATTGGAATATCCAATATACAAATAGTTGGATCTGGGTTTAAACAGCATGTGTACATTTTTACATGGTGGCAGCTGCCTGTCAGCCAATTATTCATATCAAATCCATGCTACATTCTTGCAGTATATACACCAATTTGTTTTAATGTGGCGCCAAATACCTGTGTAGAGAGTCCAATAACAAGGCAAGTTTTAAAAACACCTTCGGAACAAGGAAGAAATCAATCAAAATAACTGTGCTGAAACAAGAACACTCTTAAATATGGATCAGTGAGAGACACTTGAAAACACTCTGTTAGACATAAATAGACGCTTGGACAAACGCAGATATATACATGATAGCTTGGGTGCTTGAACAGAATAAAAATATATTTCATATTAAGTATTGATTGGCTGAGGAGGGAAAACTTTTCTTTGGATCTCAGGTCGGCTCTGTTTGTTACAGGAAGAGGGGAACGGAGAGAGTGCATTGAAATTGCTTCACTGTTCTGGTGCAAATAATGTGTGAAATAATGAGAATATTGATTGCTATTCAATTAAGTACATTATACAGCATTTAGTGCGGCTCTGTCATGTTTAAATCAATGTGCTAATTATGCGGAGGGTGTTTTTAGAACTGCAGCTCCAATAACAAAATGCTTAGCCTTCCTGCCTGAAAGCACTGAAATCTCATTGATTGTCATTTGCCAAGAGCCACACATTGAATAGCCCATATAAACAGCTTGCTATACACAAAGAAAATTCATAATTCAAGAAATAACTACCAGTGACTCAATATAAAGTGGTTTTTAAGGAGAGCGGAAACCTAAAAATGAAAAAGGCTAGAAATGTTCTGTTATTTTAGGGACCCTCAGGGTTAATAGCTCCTATGACCTTAAATCCCCTAAACTTTCTATTCCTTAGTTACTTAGGCAGAAGCTACTTTATTTAAGTTACTTTATTTACAAATCTGTATTATTGGCCCATTGGTTAGTGACCACTACCTGTCACACTTAAATATAGTGATTGGAAAGGGGTGGCACTTCCACTTTGGCTTTCATCTGTTGACCCGGATGGATGTGTCTGGGGAACCTGGAAACAACAAGGCTCAGTTAAGAGTTCTGTTCTAGAGGGAAAACCCTTCTAGTGAAAGTTGGGGAACAGGGAACGAGGTTTAGTCATTTATAGGACCAACTTTTGTAAGTCAGTTATGCAAGAGCAGCTTGTGCACCAACAAGAGTTGATAGCTGGAGGTAGCTCTCCCCTAAGGCTCTGCTAATGTAAAGGGACTGCAGTAATGAAAAGGGATTCAAGTGATATTCTTCTCCCTGACCCATTTCTGCTGTACGGCATCCAGACCACTATTGTGAAAAACCTTAAATGAACCTTAAACCTACCAGGCAGTCTTCACAGGGTGTCACAGTGCTGTCCCTGCCTTAATTGTGCCTGGTCTCTCTGTACTGTATACCTCAGTTGGATTTGTAAGTACAATAAACTTACCGTCCCAGTAGAGAGGTTAAGTAGCTGTAATCTTACAGGTCCACATGAGCTTGCCATCTTGTATCTTGTTACACCATCTTTTGAGTGTCAGTGACACTGCACATGCTCAGTGTGGTCTAGGGCACTGTTGAGAAACATCAAGGAGAAAGTATCTAATGCAGAATGCACTGGTTTTTAAGCTGCTATGTAATGTGAATCTGAATTAATGACTAACATATATATTGTAAATTGGTCCCTAAGCTTAAGTAACACAAGAGTGCTGTAAACAGTGTCAGACTGGCTTACCAGGATACCAGGAAACCTCCCGGTGGGCCCAAGTGTCATTGGGCCCTTCTGCTCACCCATCCAAGTCTAACACTGGCTGTGAATCAGCAGAAAAGAAGATGGGGCGCAACTCAGAGATCTTCTTTAAAGGACAATGAAAGGTTAATATAAATTAAAAGTAAGTCTAAAGGCATTCTTTTCAAGTACTTACTGCATATCTAAATTCCCAGATCCCTGCTTGCTTGGTGCTGGCAGCCTACAGCAGTGTGAAGCCTACAGTGACATCACTGAAATCTCTCTCCCCTTCCTGTAGGTGCCAGCGGCAGCCTTCCTATTCTCTGAGCATGTGTGTAACTTGATCCTGTCTCCTGTTCTGAGCTACACATGCCCACCAGCCAATCAGAAGCGGATCTGGCAGAGGGGAGGGGGGGGAGGGAATGAAACACATGTGCAGTATGAAGCAAGGAGGGAAAGGAAGGGAGAATACCTTTTTAGAGATGGCTGCCTGTTCTAGAAAATGTGAAGTAAGTGTGACTGAGTAAATATGTGATTAGGTGAGCCAAAAGTGTGGCGTTTTTACTAAACAATAGGAGGACTATTGGGCAGTATGCTTTTTACATTTTGACTTGCATTCTCCTTTAAGTTGGGTTGTGGTTGCCTTGAGCTGGTACAGAAGCCCAGAAATAATGTATATATATATATATATATATATATATATATATATATATTTCTAACCTACTTCTTTGTAGCTTTAGTTCTTGTAAAGTCTTCTATATTTTTACCATAAAGATTGCATTCCAGTTGTTCTGTTTATTACTGTTAAGTTAATGCAATAACCTGCAAAATGACTGTATGGGGGTATCATACATGAGGCTTCAGTGAAAACTGACCAAGATCCATTGCATTGGTATGGATTGTAAAGCTTTACAATTGCTTGTCCTCGCATTGTATCTCATTTATCAAGCTGCATTGACATTGCAGTACACCCGTTATGTTTAGCATTACTTTTGGTCCAACAGGCTGATTATATATGGACATTGCTAGGGATCAAGCCACAGAGGAGACTTATCTTATCCCATTAAATCGATCTGCAAGGAAAGTATTAAACTGTTGCTTATTGATCAATATTGATCTAAATAACTAATTAAAAAACTGTAAAAAAAATATTAGCATTTCCCTATAGGGATTCAACTTTTCAGGTCTTTTGTAACCTCTATTTGGGCTCAATAATGGCCTTCCTGGACTAGTACCAGAAGATCATGGCTTACACTGGATTCTCTTACCCAGAATGGGCCTTCGCTAAGTTGAAGAGGGAGATGAAGGTGTTGCGCAATTTCATGACCCCTTGGATCATTTCTAAAATTCAAGCTGATTTAAATGTGTGGGAATCTTGCAAGAATGAATGTTGATAAATCTGCCCCCCAATCTTGAAGCCTGATAAGCGGTAAAAATGGGATAAAAATAATTGCATTGCATTCCTCTGTATATAAAGCTTTTGTTTCCCTGAGATTTCAGAGCTTTGTTACAGATTAAACTACTTTTAGGTGGTGCTTTCTTTGCTATTGCTGCCAGGCGAGTAGGGCTTGTAGGTGGTGCTGCCAGGCGAGTAGGGCTTGTAGGTGGTGCTGCCAGGCGAGTAGGGCTTTCAGAGAAGTCATAGCAAACAAATACCGCACCACAGTGGTGTCGGATCAGGGCATCAGTGACAGGTGCATTCTCATGCTGCAGTCTCGCCACACTAAGGTGCCCATCCATGAACTGTAAATCTAAAATGAATCTGAATTCAACAAAAGTCATAACAGTGCCTGGAAAGATGTTGCTCAAAACAACATTATAAAGGGAAATAAGTCTCTTACAAAGTAAAATCAATAGGCAAGAAATATATTCCGTGTTCATGACCAATATGAAATTACATTGGAAAAGTCGGGAAACTGCACGTTGGGACAATAATGATTGTATTTCCAATTACAATTTTTTTCTTTTCTGGGTAAATAATTCTATCATCCCCAACCTTCTCTTGAAGCATTACATGACACCCGTGTTATACAATGACTTAGTAGGAAACCTTCTTTTCTTTGGAAGTCAATTCATATTCAGATGAAGGCAAACATGTAGAACAGGGGCGGCCAGACTTTTTTCGTCCGCGATCGGCTGATGAAGCCGGGGATCCGGAAGTGCAGTGTGTTGCATACGAACAGATTCAGGCAGTACTTCCACATCCCCGGCTTCATCGCGGTCCACCAGAAATCCACGGGGGATCAACTGGTTGACCACAATCTACATATTGGCCATCCCTGATCTAGAAGGTGCTTCATCTAGAAGGTGGTTTTTAAGGAGCTTAGATAAAAGTGTTAGTGGGGGAGCACTCCAAAGGCGGGGTGCAATCAACAAAAAACATTTTATGTGAGACTCTGCTGTTTTCATAAACTGTATGGTCAGTAGATTGTGCAGGGCTTGGGAGGGGGCGTATGGGATGATGAAAGCTGATATATAGAGAGGAGAAGACAAATGAAGGGCTCTGAGCGACAGGATAAGAATTTTGTGTTTAATGCACCACTTGACTGGAAGCCAGGAGATAGATTTTAGCAGTGAGGTGGGGGCATGGTATAGATGTGGGTGAGATCAGCAGGCATTAGCAGTAAAGATTGAATTCAGTGGATGGAGATGTTGTTTAGGGAGACCAGCCAGTAATATGTTACAGTAGTCCAACTTGGAAAGTATGAGAACCTGGAGCAGTGTTTTAGTAGTAGAGGGGCAGAGGAAGGGTTATATTTTCACAATGTTTTTTAGAAATAAGCGGTATGTTCCTGTGATGGGTGCAATGTGGGCTGACAATGTGGGAGATGTGTCTAAGGTGACACCCAGACACTTGCCTTTAGGGAGTGGATGTAGGGTGACATTTTCAACACTATTGTTAAACAACAGAGCAGAGGGGAAGGCTTTGGTGGGAATGCAAGAGTTCAGTTTTGGACATGTTATGATTAAAGGAGAAGGAAAGGTATTTTGGCATTTTATTGCCAATAGATTAGTCACAATAGTGCAAGCTAGAACACTATGTTTATTCTGGAGAAAGCTTGGCCATACCTGAGTAAACATTGAAACTCCCTCTGTTTATTTAAGATAGAAGCTGCCATTTTAGCCTGGTCTCAGTAGCTTCCATGCTGCAGCTCTAGCTGCTGGTAGCTCAGATTACACAGCACAATTGGGAGGGGGAGAACGATGAGATGGAAAGAGGAGATGGGAGCAAACTGAACAGACTTGTGCCCTTGCCCTGAAGGATTTTTCTGAGAGCAGGAAGTCTGACACACAAGTTGATTCACAAAAGGTCGATAAGTTTTATTGCACTTTTTTTTTGCGTTAAAATTGACTAGCGTTAAAATTGATTAGCGCGTGTTCCGTCAAATACCGCACGAAAATAGTCTTTGCGACTTAAATAACGCAAGCAGCATCGCGTCTAAATTACCGCAAGTATGCTTTTAGTAAATCGTGCGTTAAGACGCGAGAAATTAGACGCGATACAATTTTTAACGCATGCTATAAATAGAGCACGTTTTAACGCACTTTAGTGAATCAGCCCTCATGTGTACACAAAAGTAGTGTGTTTCTTTTGAAAGAGGACTCTGTGAGTGCTTTTGGCTGTATTTACATAGACCTTTGTGATAAAGCTTACTTAGTATTTACCTTCCCTTCTCCTTTAAGGTGGCGAGTAGCCATCCTAGACATAGAAGTTTGAGGCTGGTAGAGGGAAGAGGGGACTCAGTGTACACAATATAGTTTCCAAATATCATCCCAATATGCTTTTAGGCTGCCCTACCATATAATGCTTTGGTTCCCATTAGTGTAGTAACTGATCTTACCTTTCTTCTCTCTGGGTGGGAATAATAGGCAAACATACACAATGAGTAATGATATTTACAGAATATATACATTTTGGTAGGAATAATATAAACGCGAACTATCTACTGAATGGTAGTGTGTTGGGGGTTTCCTTAATGGAGAAGGATCTAGGGGTTTTTGTTGATAACAAGTTGTCTAATTCCAGGCAGTGTCATTCTGTGGCTACTAAAGCAAATAAAGTGCTGTCTTGTATAAAAAAGGGCATTGACTCAAGGGATGAGAACATAATTTTGCCCCTTTATAGGTCCCTGGTAAGGCCTCACCGTGAGTATGGGGGGCAGTTTTGGGCTCCAGTCCTTAAGAAGGATATTAATGAGCTGGAGAGAGTACAGAGACTGCAACTAAACTGGTAAAGGGGATGGAAGGGTTAAACTATGAGGTTAGACTGTCGAGGTTGAGGTTGTTTTCTCTGGAAAAGAGGCGCTTGCGAGGGGACATGATTACTCTGTACAAGTACATTAGAGGGGATTATAGGCAGTTGGGGGATGTTCTTTTTTCCCATAAAAACAATCAGCGCACCAGAGGCCCCCCTTTAGATTAGAGGAACGGAGCTTCCATTTGAAGCAGCGTAGGGGGTTCCTCATGGTGAGGGCAGTGAGGTTGGGGAATGCCCTTCCTAGTGATGTGGTAATGGCAGATTCTGTTAATGCCTATAAGAGGGGCCTGGATGAGTTCTTGAACAATCAGAATATCCAAGGCTATTGTGATACTAATATCTACAGTTAGTACAAGTGGTTGTATATATAGTTTATGTATGTGAGTGTATAGATTGGTAGGTGTGGATTAGGTGTGCTGGGTTTACTTGGATGGGTTGAACTTGATGGACACTGGTCTTTTTTCAACCTTATGTAACTATATATGGTTTTTGCATCTGACTGATTACATCATTTGCGATTGGATGGATCATTTTGACTATTCTTTTGTGCAACTAGCATTACAGTCACCTCCCTGGTCTGATAATAATGTCTTAATAATCATTCTAGGAGGCGGCAGAAGCAGATTGGTCATCCCCCCATATGCATTCCATTGATCCTACTTTGATCATCCAATTTGTTTGATCCCATTTATATGAATACAAATAAGCAAATGAATAAGGCTCATTGTACAGCATATGTCAAAAATAGAAACACAGGGCAACTTTTGTTCTTTATGTAAGTCTGCATCGGTGTACCTACTGTATTTTCTCATTTTTCCCCGCTGCCTTTTGCTGAATGGGGTTACAGAAGTGCTCCCATGTTCTCATTGCACGCTACAGTTACTTTGGTTTGACATTTTTTCGGCTTTCTCTTTTTATTATTTTTACACTTCGCTGTTCAGAATATCCTGCGGCAATCTGTTTTACTGAACATTTACAGGAGAATAAAGCGTATTCTGACCTTATTTCTAAATTGGGTTAATTTAATATAAATAATTAAAATGAAATAATTTGAAGTCAGTTTCTTTTATTTTGCGCTTTATGCAAAATGTTTTCTATCCCCAAATTAAACTTCTGTTGAACATTTTGGTTTCGCTCTTCAGAACAAAGCAGGAAGGGAAATGAAAGAAGTGGAAAGTAATCTTGTATATGTCACATCTCCGAATCGAGCCATTACATGGCTAAAAGAGATTTCAAAATCAATTGCATGGAAGACACAGGTGGATAGGAAGAAAAAAGCAGATGCAATAAAAAATAGCAATGCTCCGGATAACTAACGTGGTCAGTGAAGGAAATCATATTAACAGAATTATATAAAAGAGAGAGAGAAGAGAATATCCTTTCTCAACAGTTTTAAATAATAGGAAAACAATGACTGAAATGACTAGGAAACATATATATATATATTAGATAGAGAGATAGATAGATAGACAGACAGACAGACAGACAGACAGACAGACAGACAGACAGACAGATAGATAGATAGATAGATGATTGATAGATAGATAGATAGATAGATAGATAGATAGATGATTCATAGATGGTAGATAGATTAGATAGATTAGATAGATGATTGATTGATAGATAGATTAGATAGATAAGATAGATGATTGATAGATAGATAGATAGATAGATAGATGATAGATAAATAGATTAGATAGATGATGATAGATAGATAGATAGATAGATTATTCATAGATAGATTAGATAGATTAGATAGATAGATGATTGATTGATATATAGATAGATAGATAGATGCTTCCTAGATGATAGATAGATTAGATAGATGATAGATAGATGATAAATAGATGATAGATAAATAGATAGATAGATGATAGATAGATAGATAGATAGATGATAGATAGATTAGATAGACGATAGATAGATAGATAGATAGATAGATAGATAGATTAGATAGATTATAGATAGATAGATAGGTAGATAGATGATAGATAGATGATAGATAGATAGATAGATAGATGATAGATGATTGATTGATAGATAGATAGATTAGATAGATGCTAGATAGATAGATAGATAGATTAGATAGATAGATAGATAGATAGATAGATAGATAGATAGATAGATAGATAGATAGATAGATAGATGATAGATAGATAGATAGATAGATAGATAGATAGATAGATAGATTAGATAGATAGATAGATAGATAGATAGATAGATAGATAGATAGAAAGATATAGATAGATGATAGAGAGATGATTGATGATAGATAGATGATTCATAGATAATAGATAAATTAGATAGATGATAGATGATAGATGATAGATAGATAGATAGATAGATAGATAGATAGATAGATAGATAGGTGATATATAGATAGATAGATAGATAGATAGATAGGTGATAGATAGATAGATAGATAGATAGATAGATAGATAGATGATAGATAGATAGATTAGATAGATGATTGATAGATTAGATAGATGATAGATAGATGATTCACAAGTGGTAGATAGATGATAGATAGATAGATAGATAGATAGATAGATAGATAGATAGATAGATAATAGATAGATAGGCAGATGGATAGCTCGATAGATAGATACTGTAGATACATGATAGAGAGATAGGTAGATAGATAGATTAGATAGATGATTGATTAGATAGATAAGTTGTGTTTTAGATTTATTGAACATTTCTCTAAAAACCCAAATAGTTCTGCCCATCTGTTCCCCTTCGTGCTGCCTCCTTCCCCAGGCTGTTTATGGGAGCAGTAGGCACTTAGCGCATCTCACTGTAGGGTAGGAACCAATCAGCAGTTAGATGGACCTAATAGGACACTAAAAATCTACATGCATGTGTGTGAATGCAGGGCTGTAATTGCCTAGCCTCTTCTATTGTGCCTCTAGCTGGTAGGGTTGCCACCTTTTGGCCCGCATTATATTGGCATTTGAGTCGGGGGTGGTGTTGACAGCACTTGGGGGGGTGATATCGACATGGGGCGGGGCAGTGAGGAGGAGCTAGGTCTGTTTGTATAAGGGAAATTGGGCAGCAGAGAAGGTGAGCAAAGGGGGGTATATAGTGTATTACAAATTTACTGGCAAGTACAGGGCCCCTAGCTGGGGATTTACTGGCTAGGCTGGTAAAATACTGGCCTGGTGGCAACCCTACTGTCAGGGACCATTAGACCTCGCTTACCCCTCATTTGAAACACTGACAGGCACAGTATCAGATCTATAGGGAGCTCCAATAATTTTAAAAGAATTTTTAAAGATAATGATCCTTTTAAGCCCAAAGTGAAACCAGAACCACACAATATTCATTATTGCTTACAAGATTAGGAGGATTTTCATTATGCTATATGTCTCCTTTAAGAGAGAAATGCAAACTTGGGGAAATTTTTGTTGGTTGTTAAAAACAACTTCGTTTGCAGGTTTCTATTTTCCTGCAGACAGCAAATAACAGTTTTCAAACTACAGCGGACTATTTCAGCCATATGATCTGATCTTTGCCATGTCGCTGGGCTGCTCTTTGCCTGGAGCACATTCAGGTGTTTAGGCAGTGACAGGGATTTATTAACTGCGTCTGTGTATTTGCCACATTTTTGATGTAAGCACAATAGGAAAAACAACGAGGAATGGGAAAGTACATACAGGCGTCCTGTAGGGGTCACGTGGATGCAAGTGCACTGGGCAAAGGGCAAATTCTGACAAAAATCAGCTTCTTTTCCCCATGGTCCCAGTGTTTTTGCATTTGCACTCCAAGTTGTGGCTGTCACACCAAGAGCATCAAACCAGGAGCAACTGGGCAAAATCAGTTGCACATTTTTACACTGGGGTTTTTTTCCCTTCCAAAGCAGCATTTAAAGGAGAAGGGAAGTGTAATTTTACTGCCAATAGATTTGCCACATTAGTGCCACCTAGAACAATATATTTATTCTGCAGAAAGCTTTATCATACCTGAGTAATCCGCCATAGAAGCTCCCTCTGTTGGTTTAAGATAGCAGCTGCCATTTTAGCTTAGTCTCAGCAGCTTCCTGCTGCAGCTCTAGCTGCTGGTAGCTCAGATCACACATTCTGATGGGAGGGGGAGTGAGTTTTATGATTTCTTATGGGGGGGGAGCAGGAGAAGGGAGAGAGGAAAGAGTTTTGCAGACTCTGGCCCCAGAAATTAAGGATTTTTCTGAGAGAGGAAGTCAGATACCCTAACAACATGTTTACAAAAATGAAGACAGGAAATCTTGTGTTTCTTTTGATAGAGGACTCTATTTGCATAGAGGGCTGTATTTACATAGACCTTTCTGATAAAGTTTATATCATAATAAGTGGCATATATTAGAAATTTACCAAATGGGGATACATACTGTATATCAGTGAATATTTAGGATTTGAATAAGCAGGGTAGGGAGCATTTACTGGTCACCTGTACAGAAGCAAACATCTTATTGTTTGCTATAGGTTATTGCTCCTGGGCAAACGTTGTGCCTTTTATTGCATATGGCGGAATGTGTGTGATACTGTGAAATACTGAAAGGACAATAGCTAGCTAAAAATCTCTCAAAATACACAAGTACAATGTAATTAGAGCACTGGGGGGGGGGGGGGGGGATCAGGTACATATCCAAGAGTCACATAACTGCCTATAAAATAGAAATGTAAGAAATGCATGCTCAGATTGCTCAATTTGCCACAGATGGTGAATTTATGGTTTTATTTATATGTAGCGTATCCTTTGTGATTGCTTCGCTACGCTTTGTAAAGACATTTGGCATCTGTTTCTGAACATGCAAAATGCTTTTAGTTGGAGACAGCCAGGAATTTATTCAAGGCAAGAAAGAGAAAGCATCACCTTGGTGCTTTGCCTAAATTTGCCTCTAATACATTCAAATTCAGTAGACACAGAAGGAGTGAGTCTGATGGCATATCATTTCAATTATTGCTAAATAAGAATCTAGAAAGACTCAAGAAAGACTCTAGAAAATTGGTTCCCAAACTGTGGGGTAGCCAATCGTGGGGGCCGAGGGGTGCCAACCTTGAGGCCAGTTAGTCTGAGATTTGGGGAGAATGCCTATTTGCTCTTCTAGATACACCTGAATACCCCTTTGCAGTTTTGGGGTGAATATGAATTTGCTGTCCCAGATATATTTGGAACAATAGATTAATGAGTAATATTTTACCATAGCTGACCTTGTTATGATATAAGAGGGGCCCTGACTGGTAGTTGGACCCCAAAAGGGGTCTTGAACTAATAGACCTCTCCCCGCCTCCAATAAATATATTTTACCCATACAAACTGAATTATATTAGCATTCTATATTAAATAGAAATAAAATGTTTTGTCTGTAAATGTGTCTATACTGAACAAGAACATAAGATATGGGCTTTACTTAATCAATTTGCCATAGTAAGGGAATTCAATGTAAGTACTTTAGGTGAGGACTGACAACTACAGAAAAGGGGTGACTAAAGTTCAGAAACAAGGTAGACAGGAGCCAGACAGGACTGGAACAAGAACAGGATTAGAGCAGGGAACTAAGAAAAGGACAGGAGGGGTTTCTTCCCCTTTACAGAGCGCTGGTAAGGCCCCATCTAGAATATGCTGTTCAGTTTTGGTCTCCAGTGCTCAAACGGGACATTACTGAGTTAGAGAGGGTCCAGAGAAGGGCAACTAAGCTGGTAAAGGGTATGGAAAGTCTCAGTTATGAAGAAAGACTGGCCAAGTTGGGTCTGTTTACACTGGAGAAGAGGCAGCTTAAGGGGGGATATGATAACTATGTATAAATATATAAGGGGATCATATAATAATCTCTCTAATCCTTCCAGCAGACAATCGGGCACCCACTCTGTTTAGAGAAAAAAAGCTTCTGTCTAAATATTCAGAAAGGATTTTTCACTGTGAGAGCTGTTCTCTCCCTGATTTTTAACAAGTGAGTGAATACAGGGTCATAGGAGATACTGTAGCTCTTAGTACTAGTTGATCCAGGGACTGGTCCGATTGCCATCTTGGAGTCAGGAAGGAATTTGTACCCCTTCTGAGGAAAATTAGAGAGGCTTTAAATGGGGTTTTTGCTTTCCTCTGGATCAACTAGCAGTTAGGCAGGTTATATATAGGCATAAACTTACAATTTACCTGAAAGATGTGTGTGCCATACTCTGCCTGCCCTATGCTGCCTGTGTGTGCCATACTCTGCCTGCCCTCCCCTGCCTGTGTGTTTCATACTCTGCCTGCCCTGTGCTGCCTGTCTGTGTGCCATACTCTGGCTGCCCTCCCATGCCTGAGTGTGCCATACTCTGCCTGCCCTTCCCTGCCTGTGTGTGCCATACTTATCCTGCCCTCATCTGCCTGTGTGTGCCATACTCTGCCTGCCCTGTGCTGCCTGTGTGTGTCATACTCTGCCTGCCCTATGCTGCCTTTGTGTGCCATACTTATCCTGCCCTCCCCTGCCTGTGTGTATCATACTCTGCCTGCCCTGTGCTGCCTGTCTGTGTGCCATACTCTGCCTGCCCTCCCGTGCCTGAGTGTGCCATACTTATCCTGGCCTCCCCTGGCTGTGTGTGCCATACTCTGCCTGCCCTCCCCTGCCTGTGTGTGCCATACTTATCCTGCCCTCCCCTGCCTGTGTGTGCTATACTCTGCCTGCCCTATGCTGCCTGTGTGTGCCATACTTATCCTGCCCTCCCCTCCCTGTGTGTGCCATACTCTGCCTGCCCTATGCTGCCTTTGTGTGCCATACTCTGCCTGCCCTCCCCTGCCTGTGTGTGTCATACTCTGCCTGCCCTTAGCTGCCTGTGTGTGTCATACTCTGCCTGCCCTTAGCTGCCTGTGTGTGTCATACACTGCCTGCCCTATGCTGCCTGTGTGTGCCATACACTGCCTGCCCTATGCTGTCTGTGGGTGCCATACTCTGTCTGCCCTACTTTGCCTGTATGTGCCATACTCTGCATGTCCTCCCATGCCTAGTCTAATCTGCAGTTAAACCAACAGAAAATATTCACACAGTCTTCCACTGTTGTTCATGCATTTTTATGAGCAACAAAGAAGAGACTGAAAATATCCAAATCATTTCTGTAACAAACAAGAACCTTCCACTATTAAAACATAAATATTCAGGTATCTTTTCTTCCCCAAGAAGAAGCACTGCATAAGCATTATCTATTGTGGAATGAATACTGCCCAGGGAAGCATGGCGTTACTGCTACAGGACACTGCTAATAATGCACAGCTTATAAGATTAATGCTTTCCATGTTTACCCGAGTACTGGGCTTAGCTCTAACATAGCTGGCATTTCCCTAATTTAATTAATGTTGTGAGAGATAGTACTGTAGAGACTTTTGACATGTACTAGATCATTGAAAAGGGTATATTAGCTTTAGAAACTGGAATATGTCAATAGAAGCCAAAAGGATGTAAAATCTATTTTGCTGTCTTTTGTCCACAAATGCCCATAAATACAGATACGCAGCGAATGAAAGGTTAAAGGTCTGTTAATATCCATACCAAGTAGAAGAATATCTTAAACTGGTGTCCTGTTGAACTGAAAGTGAGCATCACTGAGCATCACTGAGCTTGACTGACAGGCGTGTTTTCCTATCTATGCACAGCTCACAACCAGTGCAACAAAGTCTGCAGAGCAAAAAGTTCATGGTCTTCTGGGACAAGCGTCGGGTTTTTAGAGGCAAAATATATCTAGGTATCTAAGAGATATTAGTATATCTACATCAAAAACAGGAGCCACTGAGTCGTCTGACTAGTTTAGAGATTGGAGAAAAGCATGAAGAGGAAATAGGGGTAAAGTAGGTAAATTACACTTTTTATGTTTAGGGAACTTGGGTGCTCTTATTATGCCTTGACAAGTCAGAGAGCCCATAAATGGATTTCTTTCTAGACTAAAGTTGTACTGGTAGAGTACCTGCTCATATTGAAGGAGAAGGAAAGTCATTTTGGCATTTTACTGCCAATAGATTTGCCACATTAGTGCCACCTAGCACAATATATTTATTTTGCAGAAACCATTACCATACCTGAGTAACAGCTTTAGAAGCTTTTTCTGTTTGCTTAAGATAGCAGCTGCCATTTTAAGTAGCTTCCTGCCTGCAGTCTAGCCCTTATAGCTCAGATCACACGTTCCTAAGGGAGGGGGGAGGGAGAACTGTGCAGACTCTGGCCCCAGGAATTAAGGTTGTCAGACACTGGAACATCATGCTTACAAAAAAAGAGACAAGAAATCCTGTGTTTCTTTTGACAGAGGTGCAGCATTACTGTAAGTGCTTATGGCTGTATTTACATAGACCTTTCTGATAAAGCTTACTTAGTTTTTACCTTTCCTTCTCCTTTAAAACTAGTCCTGGGTTTCCCTGGGTTTTCTAGCGATGACAGCACCCCGGGCAACGAGCCAGGGGGGCTGTCAAGAGGGTCCTGCGAAGCGATCGTCGTAGGACCCTTCTGGAAGCAGCAGACGTGATCGCATCGCGTCTGCTGCTTCCTGCTTCCCCCCTGATGCCGCTGCCCACTGCAGCCTGGAGGACCGGGAAGCGATCAGGTGCTTCAGGACAGGTAGGTGTTTGGGTTTTTTTTTAACTTACACACTTACACACACAGTTACATACATTTATACACACTTACATACATTTACACACACTTACAGCACACAATTTAGCAGGTTTTTTTTGTTTTTTGTTTTTTTTCATTTTTCACACTTTTATACACTTATTTACACTCATATACACACACACTGTCACACAACTTTTACACATGTACACACATGTATACACAAACACTTTGTTTTTTGTGTGTTTTTTTTTAATTTTACCACTTTGTTTTTAGTTTCTTTTACCTAAAAACTGTTTATTTTGACAGCGTGACTATTGGATCAGATATTCTGACCACTAATTACATTGTCATGTGACTTATTTTGTTGTTTCACTAATTTGCACAATTTTTGTGGTTTTATCGCATTTTATCCCTGTATAAGTGTTCCTAATCTGTTTTTAGCGTTGCCAGGTGTAACTTTGGTGTACAAAAATAACTTTACCTATTTTGAATTCATCAGAATGTGTACTTTCCATAAATATATGGTTTTCTGGGGGTCTGTGTATAGTTAGGGGGGGGGTTACTGCACATAATTCGCTGTCAGGCTCTGTGTGCAAAAGCTGAGTTGGCAGGCGAGAAATCCATATGCGCTATTTTCATTTTGGGGTCAGTACATACCGCAGACTTTGGTATATCTATGCATATTGGGCATCAATCTGTTCAGTAGGCCTCTGGTGTTCCTATTTGGGGTGAGCTGCCTTTGTACGCAAGAAATTGTGAGAGATAAATGCGGCAAATTGCAACATTTTTAGGCGATTTTCTAAAATGTCATAAAAACCAATAACTTTAGGAAAGCTTTGCAGATTGGTACTTTGGTATAGAAAGGACTCTTTACCCTTGTTGGATTTGTCAGAATGTGTACTTTCCAAAAATATATGGTTTTGTGGGGGTCTCTGTATAGTTAGGGGAAGTTTTGGCACATAATACACTGACAGGGGGCTCTGTGTGCAAAAGCTGAGTTGGCAGGCGAGAAATCCATATGCGCTATTTTCATTTTGGGGTCAGTACATACCGCAGACTTGGGTATATCTATGCATATTGGGCATCAAACTGTTCAGTAGACCTCTGGTGTTCCTATTTGGGGTGACTTGCCTTTGTACGCAAGAAATTGTGAGAGATAAATGCGGCAAATTGCAACATTTTTAGGCGATTTTCTGAAATGTCATTACAGTTTTTTCTGATAGCTTAAACCCTAACTGTGATTCTTATAGCACAATTTCTAAAACTATTAATACTTATAGCAAAACCACTCACTGAGTTTGCAAAACTAAAAGCACAAACACTGCTTTGCACTCAGTTTGCAATTTTGTAACACATACTTTGCAAAACTGTAGGCACAATTCACTGCACAACACTCTTTTTTGCAGAACTTTAAACACAACTCACTGCTTACACTCAATTACCAAATTTCCAACACACTCCTAGCAAAATTATACACATGTATGGCTATCATTAAGACTATTTTGCCAACTGTCTGGCACACTTTCACATGTGAAAACTGTTTTAGATAATTAGTTCACTTTGCAATCAGCCTAAGCGCTATAAATAAGCCACAGGTAAGCTGTCTATGTGGAGTACAATGGAAGGAGCAGTAAGAGTGAGAAGAGTGAGAATCAGAGGAGGCCGAGGAGGCCGAGGGAGAGGACGTGGAGTTGAAGAAGCGAGAGGGTTAGAGGAAGTTAGAGGAAGAGGACAAGGAGGAGCAAGAAGAGGTCGAGGAGGGGAAAGAGGAAGGGTAAGAAGAGTAAGAAATAGAATAACTGATGACATCAGAGCTACAATAGTGGACCATGTCATCAACCATGGGATGACCCTGAGGGAAGCTGGCCAACGGGTTCAGCCTAATTTGAGCCGCTACACTGTGGCAAGCATCATTAGGACATTTCAAAATGAGAATCGGTAAGTACTTTGTAGCACTGCCATACTCTAATGAGAAACACAACAGTACCATACATGCAAAAATACTGAAATTGTTACTTTACAGAATTGCTAGACGTCCAGATGTTGGGGGCAGAGGAAGAATGTTCACTCCAGAGCAAGAGACCCATATAGTGAACATGGTGATTGCCAATAATGAAATAAGACTGCGTGAAATACAGCAGCGCATAATTGATAATGACACCATCTTTCAAAATATACACAGTGCAAGCATTTCTGCACTAAGTCGTGTACTTGCGCGCCACAGAATAAGAATGAAGGAAATTTACAGAGTTCCTTTCGAGAGAAACACAGAACGTGTAAAGCAACTGCGATATGACTATGTGCAGGTAAGCTATAGTGGCATTGGTTCTGAATTTGGAAGTGCATACTGTAGTGCTGTGCATGGGCCTGATGTGTTGCATTTGTTTTGTCTTGTCCAGAGAGTGATGGAACTAGAAGCAGATGCCATGGGACATGAGCTACTTTTTGTAGATGAGGCCGGTTTTAACCTCAGTAAAACCAGGAGACGTGGCAGGAACATTATTGGACACCGTGCCATCATCAATGTCCCAGGACAACGTGGTGGTAACATAACCATGTGTGCAGCTATAAGCCAAAATGGTGTTGTTCACCATCATGCAACCATAGGCCCATACAACACTGCACACATTATTGCATTCCTGGACACCTTACATGACATGCTCACTGGAGGATATCGCATGCGATGCGGACGAAATTTTGTGGCCGAACCCAGAAAGACGACATGATGTAGGCTGATTGTCTTTTTTTTCCTTTTTTTTTGTGAAATTACTATTATGTGTTCTGACTTTGTCTTGATTTAGATGAGTGTGAATAAATACCAATACTTGAAGTTTGGATCCTTGTAGGTTTACATGACACTATGACAAAAGTATGACCTCAAACTGACATCTGTACACAGAGAAAGCAAAAGCCAGATGTGTTTTGTATTCATACCATCAGTGTGCAGTTGGCGCATTGTGTGCTTAGTAGATGATGGCTTGTGTGTACTGTTTGATACCAAAACACCATTTTTACGAAGGTGTAAAGAGTTAATCTAGCTGTGTTCGCTTTTGCAAGAGAACTACAATGTTTTGATAATTGGGTGAAAGGTTTTCTTATTTGTGTGTAGAGTTTTGCAAAAATAGCCAATAGTTACAAAAAATGTGGTTAAGCAATCAGAAAAAACTGTAAAACCAATAACTTTAGGAAAGCTTTGCAGATTGGTACTTTGGTATAGAAAGGACTCTTTACCCTTGTTGGATTTGTCAGAACGTGTACTTTCCAAAAATATATGGTTTTGTGGGGGTCTCTGTATAGTTAGGGGAAGTTTCGGCACAAAATACACTGACAGGGGGCTCTGTGTGCAAAAGCTGAGCTGGCAGGCGAGAAATCCTTATGCGCTATTTTCATTTTGGGTTCAGTACATACCGCAGACTTTGGTATATCTATGCATATTGGGCATCAAACTGTTCAGTAGACCATAGGTGTTCCTATTTGGGGTGATTTGCCATTATGTGATCTTTATCAAGAAATTGTGATACATAAATGCGGCAAATTGCAACATTTTTATGCGATTTTCTAAATGTCATATAAATCTGCAAACTTAGGAAAGCTTTATAGCTTGGTACTTTAGAGCAAAAATGTTTACCCATTATAGATTCGGGGGGATGTGTACTTTCCAAAAATATATGGCTTTCTGGGGTTAGTGTACTTTTTTGTAGCATTATCCCACATAAAGGATGTAAATGTGTTGATTTTGCAGGAGCTGAAATTATACATCATATGGGGGTATGTTCCCATTGGGGCCCCTACATACCACATACTTAGGTAAAACTATACATATTGGGCATCAAACTGTTCAGTGGACCCCTGGCGTTCAAATTTAGGGTGTTTTATCTTGGTACCTAACACTATGTGGGAGATAAGATGCTGCGAATTGGAAGCTTTGAGGGGATTTTTGGAAATGTCATCAAAATTGCTAACCTTAGAAAAGCTGTGTGGCTTGGTACTTTGGAGTAGAAAGACATGGGTACCCATTTTAGATTCGGGGGAATGTGTACTTTCCAAAAATATATGACTTTCTGGGGTGAGCGTACTTTTTACTAGTTTTAACCCACATAAATTATGTAAATGTGTTGATTTTGCTGGAGCTGAAATAACAGAAATGATTGATCATAGGGGGGCATGTTCACATTGGGGCCCCTACATGCCACATACTTAGGTAAAACTATACATATTGGGCATCAAACTATTCAGTGGACCCCTGGTGTTCAAATTCAGGGAGTTTTATCTTGGTACCTAATGATATGTGGGAGATAAGATGCTGCAAAGTGGAAGCTTTGAGGGGATTTTTGGAAATGTCATCAAAATTGCTAACTTTAGAAAAAATGTGTGGCTTGGTACTTTGAAGTAGAAAGACATGGGTACCCATTTTAGATTCGGGGGAATGTGTACTTTCCAAAAATATATGACTTTCTGGGGTGAGCATACTTTTTACTAGCTTTATCCCACATATAATGATGTAAATGTGTTAATTTTGCAGGAGCTGAAATGACAGAAATGATAGATCATATGGGGGTATGTTCACATTGGGGCCCCTACATGCAACATTTAAGTAAACACTTAAGTAAACCTATACATATTGGGCATCAAACTGTTCAGGGGACCCCTGGCGTTCATATTTAGGGTTTTTTATTTGGTTACTTCATGACCTGTAGGAGATAAGATACTATAGACTGGAAGCTTTGAAGCAATTTTTTAAAAAAATCACAAATTTTGATGAAAACCAATAACTTTAGGAAAGCATTGCAACTTGATAGTTTGGAGCAGACAGACAGTTCTACCTATTCTGTATTCCACAGAATCCGTTCTTTCCAAAAATGTACAATTTTCTGGGATAAACCTTCTGTTAGTGGAATTTTTGTCCTTGAAATCTAAAATATGCAGCTTTTTGGAGCAGTGCTTTGGAAATTTGGTAGTGTACTGCTGGGAGTTTTTGACCTATACAAGTGAGAAATCTCCATAAAACTATATATATTTGGTATTGGCATGTTCAAGAGACATGGGACTTTCCAAATCAGTTGTATATTCGGGCATAAAATAATTTTTGTTTCTAGTATGTGTGTTTATATTATGGAAAATTTGATTTTTTTTTTGCATTTTTAGACATTTAGAAGCCTATATATTGTTACAGAATTGGATTTACACAAAAATTCTACCATATTTTGAAAGCTTAGGTTGTTCTGAAACAAACGATATATTGTTTTCCTGGGTAAACTAAAAGTCCCCCCCGAGGAAAGGCCCCTAAAGTGAAATAGTGCAAAATGTTCAAAAACTGTCTGGCAGTAGAAGCTCCGCTTTGACCAAAACGGCTGGCAGTAAAAGGGTTAATGGAGACTGTGCCATCTATTTACTTCCCTGTACAAGCACAGGAATGCATTTCAGTATTAAGATAAATCAGTTCTTTTTCAAACGACTATTTTACTAAACTTTGCATATCTGAACACATTTTGTTGATGATGATGTCTCTTTAGATTAATTATTGTGCCCCTCATTGCTTAGGGAAACGTAGAAGCACTGTATATTATACGTGCATAGCTGGTAAAATACACATTCCAAAGGCATTTCATCTTATTTCCAGCAGCAGCAGAACCATCTTGCCTGTAATAAAAAGGCAGTGAAGATGTAAATGCTGCAATTGTTCCATCTGGTAGAGCTTCATGAAACAAAACTGCGTGTGTCTTACAGAAATTGTCATTACAACATGTACGGTTGTTTGGCAATGAAATGATCCTGCCGTCGGTGCTAGCTGGAGCAGGAGATCTCAGGCAACCCGATAGGCAGGCAAAGTAAAACAATTACCAAATGCAGGGAAACAATATTAAAGCTGAAATTGCCTTAACTGATTTAGAGAATGCTTAACAATGTAGATAATGTAAAGTCACTGCAGTGAGGGCAGGTTTCATTACACAGTGCAATGTACAAAGTCATCAGAAGGCTGCATTCCAAAAATGGCTTTTTCAGCATCATTTAATTAACTTGGCGACCAACGAGACGAAAAAGTTCTGGTTGTGATTCTGAATGGATATTTTATATTTAAGTTAATTTTGAAGGTCGGAGCGGCTGCTTTCAGACTAATGAAGACTTAGGAGCAGATTTAAAGGGGATTTTCATCTTTGGAAATGTGTCTGTAAATGTATATATCAGTGCAGACTGAGCGGCAGGTCCGACCTGGGATTGAAAACAGGCCCTGGCATTTCAACTTCACAGAGGCCCAAACAGCCCCCCAACAGCCCACTACATAGTGACTATTTATGGCACCTTATAGCCCTTCTGGAATTTGACAGAATCCACAGATTGCCAGTTCGGGTATGGGCAGAGGGGTGGGGTGTGAGCAGGGTCGGACTGGGGGGTGAAGGGCCCGCCAGAGCTCCCGCCCCAGGGGCCCTGCAGGTGCCCGCGCCCCCCCCCGAAGGGACCCCCCTCGCAGGGCCCCCACCCGACGTCCTCCCCCGAGCGCATCAGGGGAGGAACAGTCGGGCAGGGGGAGCACCA
Organism: Xenopus tropicalis; assembly: GCF_000004195.4. Lineage (NCBI taxonomy): Eukaryota > Metazoa > Chordata > Amphibia > Anura > Pipidae > Xenopus > Xenopus tropicalis. The sequence continues at coordinate 160,318,550 of NC_030678.2, read as the reverse complement.
GCAAGGGTCGTGTCTGGGCCGCCGGGGCCCACTAGAGCAGGGGCCCCCCCGGAATTTTTGCCCAGTCCGACCCTGGGTCTGAGTGAGCATTTGAACAGCACCAAGTAGGGTGCCTTTACAACCTGACCCCAACTCTGCCCTGTAAATGACAACCAGCATAAAATAGGTGTAGGGTTGTCATGTCCTGTTGCCATCAAGGAGAAGTAGTGTGGTGTTAATGCCCTGGGATATCACCCACCAATGTAGGGCCTCCAGTGGACATACTTTGGCACAGTCTTGCACAATGTCTAGAGCTGATCTAGAAACACTAAAGAGTAGAACTGGACTGAAAGGGACTGAGACAGAGACATAGTTGACTTGAGGACAGAAGGCAGAATGTTGTTGTTAATATTACAGGCTTCAAGGTGGACCAAAACAGATGGTGCACAGCTTGCAGCCCAGCCTACTACAGTTAACTTTTCATTTTCCATATATAGCAAAATACATAGTAATATAGGTTGAAACACTTCACCTCACTATTCCCTCACTTGCTAAAAAGCCATCCAACACCTTCTTGAAGCTATCCAATGTATAAGCCAATATGACTGGTTCAGGGAGGGAATTCCAAAACTTCACAGCTCACACAACCCCAACTTAGCAAGTCTTTCTTCATAACTTAGACTTTCCATACCCTTTGCCAGCTTAGTTGCCCTTCTTTGGACTCAAATATGTCCTATTTGAGGACTGGAGACCTAAACTGCATGGCATATACTAGATAGGACTCTGTAAAGTGGAAGAATTACCCCCTCCTCTTGCAAATCTATGCCCCTTTTAATACAGCTCAAGATCTTGCTTGCCCTTGCAGCTGCTGCCTGGCATTGCTTGCTACAGCCAAGTTTATTATCTACAAGGACTCCAAGGTCCTTCTCCATTATGGATTTGCCTAGTGCAGTCCCATTAAGGGTATAAGTGACTGCATATTTATACATCCCAGGTGTATGATCTTACTTATCCACATTGAACCTCATCTGCCACTTAGCCACTGAGTTTGTCCAGATCCTGCTGCAATGATGCCACATCCTAGTTGGAATTTATTGGGCTGCAGAGTTTTGTGTCATCTGCAAAAACTGATTATATTGAATCATCACGTGTGAGTCCTACCCGAAGGCATGGGCTCCGCTGCTCATGTGTCCAAGGCATCCGCCAACGAACAGCATGGGCGGGTATGACCACCTTCGCTGAAGCTAGGGTGAGACCCACCAGGTCATTGGGCTCCCCTTCGCCTTGCAGCTAGGGGGAGTCTGCATTAGTCTTGGCCTGGGGTCAAGCCCAAAAGACTATGCCACCCATCCAGGGTGCACAAATCAAATACAAAAAAGGTGCTGAAGTGTGTGGGTGCAATGCCATTGATTGTCTTGGTAAGGCAAAACTGATACATTACTTACAATACCTTCCCCTAAGTCATTAATGAACAAGTTAAATAAAAATGGACCCAATACAAAACCCTGCGGGACCCCATTAAGAACCTTGGAGTAGAAAATGTACCATTAACAACCCCTTTTGGTACCCGATCCTGTAGCCAGTTTCCTATCCAGGTACAAACAACTTTACTAAGACCAATAAGCCTTTCTTTAGAACTTGCGGGGCACGGTATCAAGCACTTTGGCAAAATACAAACCCCTCCATTTACCCCATATGGCAGTATAAAGGAATCATTAGCATACTCATGGAGATTAGTAGTCTATTATCAGGGTAGCACAGTAACATAGGTTGACACATGTCCATCAAGTTCAACCATAATGCCTATATATAAGCTGCCTAACTGCTAGTTGATCCAGAGGAAGGCAAAAAACCCCATCTGAAGCCTCTCTAATTTGCCGCAGAGGGGGAAAAAATTCTGATTCTGATTTTTGTAAATCCCACAGCTATGATATTAACAAAAAGCCTATTTATTTCAGAAAGAATATTACAGCAATATTTTAGCCCACTTTGTTGCCGGAGGAACCTGCAGAAATGTCTTTCATTATCGCATAGCCGCCGTTTCAGAAAAGAATAAATATCATCAGCGCACACAGCGGCGTGTGAGGCATTGGGAAAACAAAGACATTCTTGGATCTATTTTAAGAGTCACGTACAATTTCCAAGACACGCTATTAATGAGTTCATTAACTTTAGTTGTTAATTGCAGATTGGATTTGATTACGCCGAGGCAGTGGAAAGAAGGCGGCAAAGCCGTCAGACAGCATGGCGAGCGACTTACAGGCAACAGCCCGCTTCTGTTAGAAATAGATCTCCTTAGTGCAATTAGAAATGGTCACGCACGCATCCCATAAGCTTGGCTGGGTTGATAATGAAATCCAATTTTTAAACAAAGTCCTGATAATATCTGCTTTTCTTAGGGAGTCGGTATCATCACATACATGGGCCCTAAACAAAACTGCAACGGGAAAGAAACTCAGCCCCAATGTATACTGTATTCCTTTCTGTGATGAGACTTCTAGTTATGGATTTACAGAATGAATGCAATTTTGTTCACAGTGAAAGAAGGAATTTCTGATAAGCAACATGACCTTGGGCTATCTAGAACATGACCTTGGGCTATCTAGAACATGACCTTGGGCTATCTAGAACATGATCTTGGGCAATCTATATATTTTTTGTTCCAACTCTTTATAAAGAGTTGGAACAAGAAAATTGGGAACTTTTAGTAAAATGCCCCTATTGAAAGTATTAGTCCTGATTCACTTTAAAAATGCTTTATTTTAGGACATTTATAGAGAAATTAAAATGTCTGGCTGTGTTGATAGAGAAGGGGGTTAGTCAGGGCAATGAGCTTCAGGCTCTCCATAAGACGTAAAGGCAATAGCAGAAGGAAAGGGTTGGGGAAAAAAATGAAGTTGGAAGAGATAGAAAATGTGGCAATAAAAAGGTGGAAGGTGATTCAAAGTCCTTTACGTGAGGGGTTATTTATTGACATAAGAGCAAAAGCACAAAGGAGCACAAAAGTGCTGGTGTAACTATAGAGGAAGCAGAAGCTGGGGAAGGTTAGGTAAGGGAGTGGCTGGGGAGGGTTTCTCTATATTTTTTCGAAATTTTCCCACTCCCGCCACTCTTTTACCTACCCCTGTGGGCCCCTCTGAAGATGTTTTGTCAAGGGGGCCCAGGGTGTTGTTAAACCACTGCACAAAAGATTGTCTCTTAGTGCTTATTTAAGAAGCACTTGCATTAGTAGTATGACCTTGTGTTGGATAAAAAATCCAGCATGAGGTGTGGAGCAGTGTGGGCCGTGCAGCCCTGTCCTTACTGCCTGCCATAGTGGTAAGTACAGGACCCTATTGCTGACTGTGCACACCATGGTGGATTCTGCTAATTTTTTGCACTTTGCATTCTGCCCTGCAGGTAAAAAAATCACCCCTATGGTCTGGGAACCATAAAAAAAAAATTACAAACCATATCGAGAGCACAGAGCACAAAAAAAAAGGGATAGACTCAGATTTATAAGGTCATTCCAGCAAAGGACTCATTAGTGCTTGAAGACAGACTGCTGCAATTGTTGATTAATTACTATATACTTTAGCTTGTCTATGACTCAAGTGCTGCCTTGCAGTCTGGATCACTTGTAAACAGGGTGTATAGCCCCAAGCACACTAACACACTCATGATATTATAACTTACACTAGCAAAGAAGCACTTAGCCAGTCCTCAAAACTAGTGATGCCCTGTTTTGCTTCACCGAAAAATTCACAAATCTTTTAAAAGATTTGTGAAATGGCGAAAAATTCGCTAAATGGGGAAAATGTCAATCTCAGTGGCTAAATGTCAATTTTTGGACGCGCGGTGAATTTTTCCGCAGCCAATTTTTTCATCCGTTTCGCCAAACAATCCACCAATTGCGACACAAGGAAATTTGGCGCGAATCCATGCCTGGCAAAACATTTCGCCCATCACTACTCAGAACCACAAACTCATTTAGCAAAAGTTCCAGCATGTTTTTGTACGCCATTTTCAAAATATTCTGTACATCCTGGCTAGCTGGTGGCGATAAACCTAGCTTGGTACAAGAAAGGAAAATGAAATATTAAAAAAATAGAGGGATCAAAAGCTAAACCAAAAAAAAAAAGCTAAAACCTGAAGGATATAGTTTATTTAATGTGTCTGAAGATCTCAACATTGCTTAGGGTAAAGTGATACTGACACTTATGCCGGTGCTCAATAAGCCCAGGACACTTCAAGCCACTGTAGGCCATTCAGAGGCACTGGCACGAGGATTTATTTGTGGGCAAATGTGGAATTTCTTTATGAATGCTGTAGGCCCACATAGATATCTGTTTGTTTGTCTATCCATTCATCTATCTAGGACATGGTGTCCTCTAGAATGCATTTTCCCATTATTCTAAACACTTAAGTTTGGGTACATATTTACATCATGGCAGTTCCCCTTAAGGTTTTTCAGTTGAAATAGCCCAAAAGTTAATACTTGATCACTTGCCCACCTCTTGCCCAATGGATGAGACAAGACTACTGAGCCAGGTAATGGTTACTGAGTTTTGTAGTAGATGAACAGAAAACATATTGACCCTGTAGGACACTGACATCTGTTGATGTTGGAGACTATGCAGGAGACATTTATTTTTGCTTCCCTTTGGATTTTTAGTAACTTCAACATGATACTTTGTGCCATTAAAATGTAATTTTTTTACACAAATAACTACTACTTTGAACAGTATGCCCTCAGAAACTTGTCTGAAGTCTTAGAAATGTCACCTAATTCCGCAGGATAAGATCTATTAATCTTGGGCTTTTATATGTTTCTTAGTATTCATGTATTTAGCCCCATGTCTAAAAATTCCTAGATATTTTCCCAGTATACACATCCAAGAACATTTACATTCTTCAAACACTATTCTTCGACAGTGTCTGCTACGCTTGTCACTCAGAAATTCCCTGGAAATTTCATAGAAGCTCTGACTATTCCATCTCATTTTTTAAATAAAAGATACACTAGAAACTGACTGGTAACCTTTAGCTGCATGCCCTTGCCTTATTGTTTCCTTATTTCTAAAATCATTATTTGCTTTCAGCGTCCACTTGGAGTTGGTAGTGTAAACTTGACTTCATGGTGTTTCTATGTAAAGAGTAGAGACAAAGACAAGAGTTCCTCTGCACTCGCCCATTATCAATAAAGCCATTCTGTGCATCAAGCTACCAAGATATGCCCTCCACATTAAACAAAACTATTATTGTTTGCCCATATAATGCAATATATTTAAGCTGGCCAACTACGTCTCCATCTGACCAATCATTGATTTACCAGCAATACCCACCTTAGTGTAGGGACCACAGCAGGATACAGACCCAAGATATAGTTACTGTATGTATGGGAGGCGCCCCCCTGAGGGAATCCTAAAGCACTATGCTATGTATCCTGTTGGCTATCATTCTATCCTGTCTTCAATCCAGTTGGGTTCTGGTGTGTGAGTACATTCTATCTGCCTGTCACTGTACTATTGAATCTATTATCTCAACCATTAAGTGTATAAAGGAAGTACTTATTTCTGTTCAATAAACCTTCAGTTCATGGTAAAGAACCACTGACATCCTTTATTTCTATTGACATATTCTCTCAAGTTACACTTCAGCAACAATGCCTTTCCTGCAGACACTTAGAGAAAGGGCTCAGATGAGAGACAGGGTCGTAGTGTAACAATGATCTGCCATTTAGCAACTGTGGTTTAATGGGAAATCATATGAGCCTGACACTTTCTACCCATTACAGTTACCCTGACAGCTTTGGAAAGCTGGCCATACACTGTAAGATCCTGCCGTTTATCACCAAATGAGCACATCTTTTCCCCCATATGCCCACCTAAGGTCACACAATCGGATTACAATGAAGTGAGTACGAGTCATCGGAGGGAGGACCATATTGACAAACTGATGTGGTCCTCTATCTCAGGGGTCCCCAACCACGGGGCTGGGGATCAGTGCCAGGCCGTGGGCTGTGCTGAACCGGGCCACCTCTGGTCCCAATTACCTGTGATCCCAACTCTCTGATGTATTACACAGCCATGACACCAGCTATGCAAAGCCCAGGAAGCTTTCTACTGATTGTGACAAGTCCCAAAGTACTTAAGCTCCATACTAAGCAGCAGGGGACGTCACCACTTAGGTGGGAGTAAGAAGAGCAAGGGTCTGGGCACATCTACTTGCAGGGAAACAAGCTCAGGTCTCCCACTGATTTTGTATTATGATGAACTATATCATATTTTATAATGTAATAATAATAAAAATAAAGTGCATAATATAAAATGTAATAATTACATTTACATTCTACATGTAATAATTAAATTATATATTATGCACTATTTGCACCACCCCCACCCCTGGTCCTTGGAAAAATTGTCTTGCTTGAAACCGGTCCGTGGTGCAAAAAAGGTTGGGGACCACTACTCTATCTGATGGGAAGTTAAAGCCTGCCCATCGGAGGGCCCCATACAAAGGATGATAAGCTGCCATATTGGTTTGAAGGAACAGAATCAGCATCTTAAATCTGCCCATGGCTGCCTTTACCCTGCCTGCTCACCCAATCTCCACCCAACCTACCCCATCTACATCACAGCTCCACCCTTCTTATATCACACTTTTGTCCATCCTGGACCTGTCCCCTTTTCCTATGACATTGCTCATACCCTTTCACGAGGAGGCGAGTATTCATCCCAGAAAAAGGCAGTAACCCTGGCTTTATTAGAAAATCAGCAGGTAAGAGCAAGGTTCTGGGGACCTAATGGAGTGGTCACCCCTCCACACACCACCCAATGTGTTGGCTTTGGTGCTGCTGTGAAGCACCAGGGCCAGTGAAGGTTTGTCCATCTCAATAGTATTAATACACAAACACTAATAGGGAATAGAACTAAGATATTTGCTGCTAACAGGTGACCAGTAAATGCATTCTCCTAGGCAAGTAGACCAGTAGCAAACCTTTTATTACATTTCCCCATTAGTTTTTAATAAGCTTGTTATATGCAGATAATGATTGATATTTTCTACCTATTGATGAGCAATTTCCCAAACCTAAGTATTCTTTTATTTAATGTCTGGAGAGTATTAGTATCTCTTGGTTAATTGGAAAATGAGTTTTTAGGCATCTGTGAGGTCTAGACATTGTTCCCACTCTCACATTCTGCATTGCCCAAGGGCAGCTCATAATTAAAGAGCCTTTTTTTCCTCGGCTGTGCAGTCATTAAATATAAATGGATTGTTTCCTACAGTAGCTCTGCACATATAGTTACACAGGGAAAGGGAGATTTGTTTTGCATATTTCACCCTCTAATCCTACATCCTTATAAGATTTATTGACCAATTCTTTCCTAAGAATAAGGAAACTATCGTGTGAGTCTGAATAACTAGTGAATGTTTTATTGTGCCCTTCTCAGTTTGAAATGTGGCCCCAAACCTTGCACATGTCCAATCACAAAGTGTATATTTCAAGTACAGGTATGGGGCCTGTTATCCAGAATGCTCGAGACCTGGAGTTTTCCGGATAAGGGGTCTTTCTGTAATTTGGATCTTCATACCTTAATTCTACTAAAAAATAATTTAAACATGATATAAACCCAATAGAGTTGTTTTGCATCCAATAAGGGGTAATTATATCTTAGTTGGGATCAAGTACAGGTACTGTTTTATTATTACAGAGAAAAGGGAATCATTTAACCATTAAATAAACCCAATAGGGCTGTTCTGCCCCCAATAAGGGGTAATTATATCTTAGTTGGGATCAAGTACAGGTACTGTTTTATTATTACAGAGAAAAGGGAATCATTTAACCATTAAATAAACCCAATAGGGCTGTTCTGCCCCCAATAAGGGGTAATTATATCTTAGTTGGGATCAAGTACAGGTACTGTTTTATTATTACAGAGAAAAGGGAATCATTTAACCATGAAATAAACCCAATAGGGCTGTTCTGCCCCCAATAAGGGGTAATTATATCTTTGTTGGGATCAAATACAAAAAACTGTTTTATTATTACAGAGAAACCATTTTTAAAAATGTGAATTATTTGAATACAATGAAGTCTATGGGAGATGGCCTTTCCGGATAATGGGTTTTCACATAAGGGGTCCAGTACCTGTACTTGCAAATCTTTTCTATATATTTAAATTATATTAAAAAAATCTTATATAATAAAACCTGTTTTTAACTTTCGTCAACAGAAACGTCTATTCCTCCTGCAAAAATAACAAAATTATTCCTCGGCAGGAACTTGCCGGTGGCTTTGCCTGCTCTACATTTTCCCGAGCGAAATCACAAACCACGGTTTTACTCGGAACCTTTATTTTTCCTTATCTCTTGGGAAAAATAAACAGAAAATGATTGCAATAAATAAAGCATGTCACACTTTTGCCTTATGTGTTAGAACTCTCAGATGCAGCAGAAGACGGATTTTGTCATTTCAAGGGCATCCAATCAAATGAGGATAATCTGTTTCACAAACAGCCAGCGCTGAAGGGAATCAGACACAGACCCCATTCCGTGTATGTATATTCTATATTAACCCTTTATGCAGCATGTCATAAAATGTAGGCATAACCGTAGCTTAACTGCCTCGGCTATTAATTCTTTTACAATGTGCCCTGTGATTGCCCTCAACCCACTCATTGCCCTTCATAAGAAGCCAACAAGTATCCTGGGCTCTAGGTCATCTTGTGTTCTAAATGAGCACTTGCAATTCCATGGAAGACCTCACACTATGGCCTCCCCCACTCATGAACATCAGTAGGGAAGGAATTATGGATGGGGACACCCCCAGCAGCCAGTGGTTGCTTCCCAGCAGTCATAACCCTGACATAACTAAAACCAAAGAACTTGGTTTATCATTCAAACACAGTGCTTATTTCTTTTTAGGATTGTCTTTGGCTGCAACGTACATGCCCCTAGGCTTCAGGATGTGCATGGCCAGAGCGTCATGGGAGGCAAAGGGTAAGGGAAGCACTAACTATGGACTGGGCCCAGTGTCGGACTGGCACCTCAGGGGCCCACTAGAAAACCTTAGACCCTAGGCCCACTCTCCAAAAATGTTTCCTCCTTTCCTCACCCAACCACTTTCTTCTCCTAGTCTCTTTTATTTACATGCTAGCATCTATTCTTCCATCTATTTCTCCTCTTTGTTCCCATACAGAAATAGGGAATGACCATGAAGCAGGCCAAATGCTCAGGAGCAGGAGGGCCCACAGACACCTGGGCCCACTGGGAGTTTTCCTGGTATCCTGGTGGGCCAGTCCGACATTGACTGGGCCAAGTGCCAAGTAGCTGGCTTTAGGCAATTTTGCTCCCCTAGGTGTTCTAGCCCAGCCTATTGTAAATAACCCCCTACATCTTACCTAAGAAATATCCATATTAAAAGAAAGAGAATACTTAAGAGTAATAGCACAAGGAATAAAAAATGTATCAATCAATTTAAAGGAGAAACAAAGTCAAAATTACTTTGGTGGGGAGTGGTGATTATGGGTTAACTTTGGGTTAAGAGAGACACCCGTTATCTTGTGGGTGGGAGGCAAGTGCCCTATTGCCGGACCTCTCTCGGGTTACATTAGTACTCCATCAGTAAATAAAGGGCTAATAAAATGTTCTGATCCTCAGCTTCAATCTAATTCCTGTCAGTTTATGGTTTCTATTGGATTGGCTTTATAAAGTCCGTCAGGCTCACAGCAGCGCAGGTTCTCCTCATTTAGACAAACAATATATTTGGCACAGAAGTGAAACAACGCACCACAAACATTTCAGGCGTTTCTGATTTATGACACCAAGAGTTTATGATTTATGAAGCAGGCTATTGTGTTCCGTTTGCCCTTGAAGCTGGCAAGTGCTGGATAAAGTAACTTGCATTAGGAATTCAGTGGGCACATCAATGCAATCTGGCTCATTCTAATATGCTTGTTGGGCTTGTCTTGCCTTTATAATGGGTTCCTGTTATATATTATGTCTTTCCTGAGAATAATCCTTCTTACTGTGCTCTAGGTTAGAGTTATAATAGAGGATACCCTAGAAATAACTGTGGGCATAACATGAAATCAATAAGATGTGACATACAGATGGAGCCAACTTAATTTAGCAACTGGCTCATGAGGTCCCATAATTTCACTCTTTTTAAACACATCATCCCTACGCCTTGACTGAAATCAATTCAGCAATATGTTGTGCCATGGTATGCCACAATCCACCTGTAGCCTTTCCATCCCAATTGCTCCATCTTGTAACATTTCCATCCCAGTTGTTCCATCTTCTAGCAGTTCTATCCCAGTTACTCCATCCAGTAGCATTCCCATCCTGGTTGCACCATCTTGTATCATTTTCATCCCAGTTGTTCCATCTTGTAGTAGTTCTATCCCAGTTGCTCCATCCAGTAGCATTCCCATCCTGGTTGCACCATCTTGTATCATTTTCATCCCAGTTGTTCCATCTTGTAGCAGTTCTATCCCAGTTGCTCCATCCAGTAGCATTCCCATCCTGGTTGCACCATCTTGTATCATTTTCATCCCAGTTGTTCCATCTTGTAGCAGTTCTATCCCAGTTGCTCCATCCAGTAGCATTCCCATCCTGGTTGCACATCTTGTATCATTTTCATCCCCAGTTGTTCCATCTTGTAGCAGTTCTATCCCAGTTTGCTCCATCCAGTAGCATTCCATCCTGGTTGCACCATCTTGTATCATTTTCATCCAGTTGTTTCCATCTTGTAGCAGTTCTATCCCAGTTGCTCCACCCAGTAGCATTCCATCCTGGTTGCACCATCTTGTATCATTTTCATCCAGTTGTTCCATCTTGTAGCAGTTCTATCCCAGTTGCTCCATCCAGTAGCCTTCCATCCTGGTTGCACCATCTTGTATCATTTTTCATTCCAGTTGTTCCATCTTGTAGCAGTTCTATCCCAGTTTCTCCATCCAGTAGCATTCCCATCCTGGTTGCACCATCTTGTATCATTTTCATCCCAGTTGTTCCATCTTGTAGCAGTTCTATCCCAGTTGCTCCATCCAGTAGCATTCCCATCCTGGTTGCACCATCTTGTATCATTTTCATTCCAGTTGTTCCATCTTGTAGCAGTTCTATCCCAGTTTCTCCATCCAGTAGCATTCCCATCCTGGTTGCACCATCTTGTATCATTTTCATCCCAGTTGTTCCATCTTGTAGCAGTTCTATCCCAGTTGCTCCATCCAGTAGCATTCCCATCCTGGTTGCACCATCTTGTATCATTTTCATCCCAGTTGTTCCATCTTGCAGTAGTTCTATGCCAGTAGCTCCATCCAGTAGCATTCCCATCCTGGTTGCACCATCTTGCAGCGTTTCCATCCCAGTTGCTCCTTCTTGCAGCCCACAGAAGGAAACCTGGAATTACATCCATGGTCATGGGAGTAGTAGCTCCAGAGTTCCCGAGGCACAATCTGGATTCATCACAGGAGGTGACTGGCATTTTTCAGCCAGCTTCAGGTTAAATAATTAAAGTACACATTTGATTGGTTGCCATGGGTTAATGCCTAGTGTTTAAAATGAGCCCCATTAATGGGTGCAACAACTGCCTTCCTTTTAGTGCAACCTCAGTGAGGCCCTAGATCTCATTTACTAATACTGGTGCCATTCATAAAGTATCCAGCCCTTTAGTGCAAAAAGGCGGGTCATCATTTCCCCACAACAGTGAGTTACAGGGGCAATTTAATTCTTTAAGAAGCTACATGGGTGACAAGGAAGTATCACTATGCCAGTGCTGCAGATTCCATATTTCCATATTGAAAAAAACACATACCTAGCAAAGTATGGCTAGCTCTTGGCTAAGGCATTAAATATGTTGCAAATGTAAGTACAGGTATGGGACCTGTTATCCAGAATGCTCGGGACCTGGGGTTTTCTGGATAAGGGATCTTTATGTAATTTGGATCTCTATAACTTAAGTCTGCTAAAAAGCATTTAAATATTGAATAAACCCAATAGGCTTGTTTTGCCTCCAGTAAGGGGTAATTATATCTTAGTTGGGATCAAGTACAGGTACTGTTTTATTATTACAGAGAAAAGGGAATCATTTAACCATTAAATAAACCCAATAGGGCTGTTCTGCCCCAATAAGGGGTAATTATATCTTAGTTGGGATCAAGTACAGGTACTGTTTTATTATTACAGAGAAAAGGGAATCATTTAACCATTAAATAAACCCAATAGGGCTGTTCTGCCCCCAATAAGGGGTAATTATATCTTAGTTGGGATCAAGTACAAAGGTCTGTTTTATTATTACAGAGAAAAAGGAAATCATTTTTCAAAATTAGAATTATTTGCTTATAATGAAGTCTATGGGAGATGGCCTTTCCATAATTCGGAGCTTTCTGGATAACGGGTTTCCGGATAAGGGGTCCCATACCTGTAATCCATTGTATTACATTGTATGTATCCCCTGCTCTAAATATTAAATATCCACTGTCTGGGGTCTTTCCTGCCCAGCAACTGTTTTATGGTATTTTTGTTATTATTATTATTACCCATCTTTCTATTCTGATAGGCACAGGTTAATCCATCCCAAAACTTCAGCACCTTGCTGAATACTTGGCATTGGGCACTTCATTCTCCTTATCATTAGCAAGGAGTGCGAGACGTGTATAAGTCTACATTACGTTGCACTGTAAGGTAAACAGCAAAGCCCTCGTGCCAGCGAAGCCAATTAGAGAAGTGGCGCATAAGCTAATTAAAACGTGCTGCAAGAGACTCCTTTCCATGAATAATTTAGATAGGAATTATGATAAAACGTTTCTGTGCCTCACAATCCTTTAGTGCAGTCATGAATGGGCTCCTATCATTCCAGTAGATCTGGGCTTAGTACACAAACATTATTGTTTTTAAACAGAAAATATAAAATAATGGGGGTCTTTTACTTAGGCCTAGGGAAGAAATGCAAGAGCACTAAGGGGCGCTAGCGTGCAACCTGGGCCAATGGGGTGCTGGGAAAAAAACTGGTTGGCCCTGGCCCTTGTGGGCCCCACCAAGCCAGACCCAATACCTGTATGTATTCTTGATCCCCCATTGCCTTCCCTGCCCTGATTGTGGCAAAGTAAGTCTAGGTGAACACAGGGGGGAAGGGGCTGGTGGTGGGCTGGCAGGGGCCCCTGGGGCAGCAGCTTTGGCGTGCCTGGGGCAACCAGTTGGACGCTAGTGCACCCTTTATTGCTAATGCACTGAGCAGTTATTGACCAGGTCTGGGTGCACTCTGCAGGGAGTATCCTGCTGCTTCGGGGGTTTCTGTGTTGCTCCTCCCATGTCTGAATGATGCTAAAGTTAGGGGCTGCCCCAGACAGTTCCATAACTGACCAGGAGGGGTCATTGTTCTATTGTATAAAAGGGAGAAGCTTACAGGGCTTAATATTTCTTTTCTTGGATTCCAGCTGGGCAGGAAGGTGGAAGAAGGTTAAAGCATGGGTGGAGATAGGCCCAGTAGGGAAAGTTAGTTGTGAGGGTCTTTTTTTATAGCTTGCTCTAGGGGTGAGAGCTAGCGTTGGGGTATTTAGTGAGCAGCCTGCCGAAGGATTAAAGTCCTGGGTGTACCGCCCTCAGGATAGGGACTCAAGAGTACAGACTTAGACTTTGGGAATACTGTAGCTCGCCTAGCTTCCACTTGAACATTTTGACTATGCGCCAACTGGATACTGGCCCCTGAAGGACAAACACTTCTGAAGGTTTCATTTATGAAGATACTGTATGCTAAACAACTGTACTGTATCATCTGTTTCTGTTCCCCCAAGAGATTGGTGTTACATTCCTGCCAGTTAATACGTTTTGGGTCAATTCCCATAAGGTTCAACCCAAACACACAACTAACCACACCGCCTAGGGCAGGGATTCTTAACTTAAATGCTTTTTAGGGTGATTCACTATAATCCCACCAACTTCTTCTACTGGAGAAAATATTCATTTAAGCAAAAAGTACCGCTGGGTCTAAAGCATTTCGTCATGAAGCAGATCCCCCAACTTTATTTGGGTCCCCTGAGAAATTGGTTAAGAAACACTGTCCTTTAAGTAATTTATTTGAAATTGTCATTATTTTTAAAATCTACAATAATGAGTGCTTTCACTTTCTAGCCAAGTCTTCATCCTTTTTCATTTGTCTCTGTTTTTTGATTACATTGTGATGATAGGAGCTGAAACTTTCCCGTTTAAATGTTTCATTGTGAATTGAAGCGTAAGTTTTAATTACATTCTCGCAAGCAGTTTGGGGCAGCACTGGCGCGCCGAGAATACTGATTGTGGTACAGTCGGAGGTGTAATTGTAAGGAATAACAGACGTCACGAAGGACCAAAAAGCACTAACCAAGTAAAAGTGGTGGTCCAGGTGTACCAGCCCCAGACCCCCAGCAAGAGGTGTAGAGACCAAAGCAGCAACAGATATGGGCAATAAGGCACTTAAGAACATCCACAGGAGTCACAAAGTAAAAAGGTAAAAAGAAGTCTGTATTCAAAGTTACATTAAAACAATTAGTATCTCCATAAACCTTATGCGGTGTGTGTGCCCTAGGGGCACTTAATCACCCCCGTGGATGTTCATGAGTGCCTGATTGCCCACATCTGTTGCTACAGTCTCTCGCATCGGCAAGAGGCCATGAGCAATGATACTGTAATGATGGAGTCAGACCGGGGTTCATATGGAATATAACCAATAACCATTCCAGTGTGGCCTCTTCATTGTAAGTTCTACAGGTTACAAAACAACACCTCAAAAGTCAAAAATTTCAGATCACAGGACTCATATGCCACTGCCAAAGTAGCAAGTGCTAGGAGGTGCAAAAAAATGTTCTTACAGTGCATGTACTTACCTGCTATACCTGGGGAAGGCTAGTACATGGACCAGCTCAAGGTGCAGAGTGCAAGATAGCCCTGTACTTGAAGGGGAAGCAAAGGCTGAAAATGTCCTTAGCCTAGCGTAAAGGGCCATGCCATTTCAGCAAAACTGCACAATAATCCGACTGAAATTTTGACCCCACACTAGTGAATCTCGTTGACCAGGTCCACATCACAGGAGCCCCTCTTCTTATTCCGACCTCCAGCCCCAGGCCACCACATGTGCCCCAGACCTCCAGCACAGGCCACCGTATGTGCCCCTCACCTCCAGCCCCAGGCCACCACATGTGCCCCTGACCTCCAGCACAGGCCACCGTATGTGCCCCTCACCTCCAGCCCCAGGCCACCACATGTGCCCCTGACCTCCAGCACAGGCCACCGTATGTGCCCCTCACCTCCAGCCCCAGGCCACCACATGTGCCCCTGACCTCCAGCACAGGCCACCGTATGTGCATAAGAGCGATTCCAAGGCCCTGAGCCCGCCTGATTCCGCGATGAATTGATGATGCACGGCTGGGAAGAAAATAGCACATTGCACGGCTGGAAGGAAAATAGCACATTGCACTTTAAGAAAGCACCCGGTGGAAGTGATATAATCCAGCACTAAAATGGTGGCCACTAAATTTGTAATTTTGGGTAAAAGATTATGGCGGATAGGGAGAGCAGCACTGGCACCATGTATAGTGAGAGTACTTAGGCAATAGCTTTCCTTCTCCTTCAATGGCTGTCTTAGGAACAATAACTCCTAAGCTAAGGGGCACCTGTGGTTGCTCATATATCACCCCCAGCCCCCATCATGAATAAAGTGCTGCTGAATACAGAATAGATAAAAAATGGATATGCACCTATGGGTGCTAAGTGCAACACACAAAAACATGGCTGTTTTCAGCTATTTTATGCACTTTGCACTATACCTCTACACGTGTAAAACCTATACTGTTGACTTGAAAGGAATAAACCCCTACCCATCTATTTTTAATTGAGCCCCTGCACAGGCATTGCTCCCAATCTGTATGCCAGGCCCTGTGTAAAAGTCCAGGTCGCCCAGCAAAGTAACACGGTGGGACTGTCTTCAACTGTTTCCCATCTGCTGTCTGACTCCCTAGCAGTCACTGCCAAGCAGAAGAACATGGACATAATGTCAATCTGGCCTTGGCATCCAGTAAACATGCTACTGTTCAGAGATTGGAAGCCAGACATAAGCCAAGACACCCCTGACCCCACTGAGCTACTCTGCAGTTAGAGACCATGTAGGTGCCTACAAAGGCATTCTAAAAATGAAGGCATAGTGGCCCTTTAAGGAGCATACGTTTCTGTTTATGGATCAGTAAATCTGTATCTGTATAGGTCATCACTGGTTTTTCTGTAAAATTACAGTTTAACCAAAGTGCCAATATTTCGCCTAATTTGAGCCTAATTTCCTAATTGGGAGCATCATAAATGCAGCAGCATTCTGCCGGGCCTGACCTATATAAGTAGTATCGATGCACAGGATCGCAATTTATTGATACAGAGCAAACATTTAATAAGTGTTGATAAAACTGTCTCTACAGAGAATTATTCTGGCTCAAACCACTGACTGGAAAATTGAATAGGCTCGATATAAAATAGAGGCAGGTGCCTTATCTGCCACAGACAGCTTGCTAAGATCACTGTCCCCTGGGAAATATTTACTAAGGCAAGGCAAACGCTATAGGATTATACTCAGTCAATAACCAACGCCAGCTTGAGCTTCACGTGTACTTTTCATATCTCTTCAAAAAGTTTGTTTCGTTTTAGAATCTGCTGATGACAGGGCATTGCCAAACACCGATGCCCCATTGGCGACTGTGGGATGCTGGGGGGTTTTAGTTCCCCTTTATTTGCTATACATTAAATGGGAAGTGAGGCCTGAGAAATGAAGCTGTTTCATATGTATATTTGTATTTATATGGTGCTACCTATGCACGCTTGACAGCAGAACAACAAGTTAATAGAACAAAGAGGGATCAATACAATATATACAAAGTACAGTAACATTAAAGATTAAAAGCTGAGTGTCATATAGACATAAGGAAGGAGGCCTCTGGCCCATGGAGCTTACAGTCTAAATATATGTAATAACTGACAGTGACTAGAGATTAAGGGGGCGTTAACTAACATTCGGGTATTTTTTCACTCAGGGGAGAATGTCCGGCGGGTGATGGGGACCCCTGTGGGGGTGTGGGGGACATGGCAGGGGTACCTTGAGGGGTGTTGGGCCCCTGGGGCGGTGGGCCCTGCACCCCCCAGTCCGACCCTGAATGGCAGTATAAACTACCTATCTGTAATGGGCATAGAAAGGGTCAGTTTGGGTACTAGAGGGGGTTGCATTTCCTCTTTGCTAAAAGAGATAAATGGATTTTTACCTTAAAGATGACACGGCCTCAAGGTTTAAATTATGAAATTATATTTCTTTTATTACGAGTAATTTTTGAACAGGAGATGCTTTGTTTTATCTATTTTGTGTTTCTTTGCTTATATTGACCCCTCCCCCTGTTCCTTATTGGTTTATTTGTATTTGATTTTGATTGGTGGGTTTGGGGTTATATGTTATATGTTTGTACCAGCCTATGATTAGGTGCTTTATACGCGAAACGCTTAAGGCTATGTCTTTTGTTGATCAAAAAGAACTTAGAGGTCAGGGATATCCTCTTGTGTCTTTGACTCTTAACTTATTGCAACTGTACCTTGTATTTATTATTATACTTTGTATTTATCTATTATTATCTTATTAACCCTCTGTTTGTATTAATGTATTCTACTGTACAGCGCTGCGTACATAAGTAGCACTTTATAAATAAAGATATACATACTGTACATACATATGAGAAGTTATTTTATTCAGTGCTGTTTTAAGGATTTACCTAGAGTGTTCCTATAGTCCAGGGGTCGGGAACCTTTTTGGCTGAGAGAGCCACATATTTTAAAATGTAATTCTGTGAGAGCCATACAATATGTTTGGCCGCGGATGCTGCAGTAGGGTGGGTCCCAAGGATGCCGGATGCGGATGCGATGCAGAGGAGGGCATGGCCTCGCTCGGCGAATAGAAGCCGTGTTCTAAGGCTTAGAACACGTCTTCTATCCGCCGAGCGCAGGTGCAAGGTAGGGTGGGTGCCAAGGATGCCGAATGCAGATGTGATGTAGAGGAGGGTGTGGCCTGCCCTTGGCGGATAGAAGACTAAGGCTTAGAACACGTCTTCTATCCACCGAGTGCAGGCCACGCTCCCTGTTATTTTTTTTATTAAAGATTTGGCAGCGAGCCAGATGCAGCCATCAAAAGAGCGACATCTGGCTCCCGAGCCATAGGTTCCCTACCCCTGGTATAGTCCATGTATAGCCAAGCCACAGATAGGCTGGTATATTGCAATACTTGATATTATTGTACTTCCAGGTGCCCCCTTGACAATCAGTGTCTGTATATTATGCACTGTAATTGTGCTAATTGTTTTGTGAACATCTACTATATAAAGGGCAATATATGTTAAACATACCATTTGCAGTTCTTGTTTTGTTTTAAATAAGTATGCATTGAGCAATTGATTGATTTGTACTGATTTTCTGTTTGCCCCTATGCGGGTTTGGGAAGCAGATTCTCATTTGCACCCTTTTCTTTTTTCTTCTTAAAGATAGTAATTTTGTTCTAGTAATTGTGGTGTGCCTTCCAAAACTGTACTGTTTACATAGAGTGTCCCACAGATATGTGTAAATGTGTAGCCCAGCCACAGATTGGCTACTATAAGCAAAAAAGTGTCAGCACACTCAAAAATTGCAAAAGAAAAGAACATTTTATTAAATACACAACATAGAAAATAAAGCCCAACGTGTTTCAACCCAATAATGGGTCTTCATCAGGGGAAAAAAAGTTAACAAAATTTTCTTTTTTTTGCAATTTTTGAGTGTGCAGACACTTTTTTGCTTATGTGATTATTTCTGGAGTTGCTAAATGGTGTACTGCACCTCGCTCTTTATTTTGGTTTTGGTAAGGTGTGCACTCTGATATTTTGTATTACAGATTGGCTAATAAACTGCATTCCTTGATTGGCCCTCCAGTTTGCATCAATCCAGTCGGTCTGGCAGTTAACAGTCCCACTGGTGTTAATAGGAGGAGTGTTGGTTTCTAGTCCACCCTTTGTTGTTTAATAGGGTTCATTTTGCTTGGGGTGTTCTAATAATGGGGAGTTCTAATAATAGGTCTAGATCCATGGTGCCAGGTGTTTTTTTGTCTACTGACTCCCCAAAACTACACACCCCTGTCCTAAAATATACTCGCTAACTTACCCTTTGTTTTCCGCACTCCTCCCCTTAGAAAAAGGATATTATTTTATCTTTTTGTTCTACTCCCCTTTCTAAGATCTATGAGAAAAGCAACAGTAAATCCAAATAGACAGAAAATAATCCAGCAGCGGATGGAGCTCCCATATGAAAGGTGTTAGATTTAGAAGAATAGGATAGCCCTGGTATCTCTAAGGGTTGAAGCAGAATAGTTTAACTCTTTGTATCCCATCAAACATGGCACTCAATCATCCACATGAAATCAAATTCTTAGTCAAAATCCTGCAACACCATCTTCTAAATAGTTCTGTTTCTTGAGGGAGCTATTAAACTGCAATAAGGCACCAAATACAGCTGGGCATTATGGGTGCTAATAACTCCATCTCTACAGACCATACAGACTCTTCAGCAGTTCAGCTTATAAGCACCCATGCTCTGTGTATAAATACAACATATATGATATCAGAATCTGTGTACAATAAAACTAACATTATTTGATGTCTTTTTATATAAAAGCAAACCCTACTGTTCCCTTTAAATATAGCC
The DNA here is from genome assembly GCF_000004195.4 of Xenopus tropicalis. Lineage (NCBI taxonomy): Eukaryota > Metazoa > Chordata > Amphibia > Anura > Pipidae > Xenopus > Xenopus tropicalis. The sequence continues at coordinate 160,298,864 of NC_030678.2, read as the reverse complement.
CATACGCTACTGAGATGAGGAATTCACAGTATTGGGGGGGGGGGGGGCTGTATCTCTAGGGGCTGGGAAAGAAGCACATTTTCGTAGCCTGTAAATCAGGCATGTCAAACAAATTCAGCTAGCAGTCTGATATAAAGGCTTCTTGCCGAAGGTTCCAATTCTCTACCTTCAAAAGATCAGATATAAAGGAATACGGGATACGCTTGTTAACAATATATCTGATGCCAAGGTTCCACTTTTCCTGTAAAACTCCCAATCTCCTGCAATAATATTGACACAAGCACAACATTTTTTTTTAATATGCGGGTTTCCCAATTCCTGTCAGATTTAACCAGTACTATGTAAAGGGAATGAGAGAAGTGTTCACTATTAAATTGCTGAGTATTAGGAAAAGAAAAAATGATTACAGGTCCTTCAGACATTACAGGTCCTTCAGCAATTAGGGTTGTCTGGTCACTTTTTTACCGGCCCAGGTGGTAAAATATCAGCCAGGGCCGGGACCGGTATTGCAATTTACAAATGTACTTAACGATATATTGGGAAGGGAGCAAGATAGCAGCTCCCAGTAGGTATCAGAATAGCACTCAATAGTAAGAAATCCAAGTCCGACTTTGGACTCCTCCAGTTACATGGGAGTAGGAGAAACAATAGGTTACCTGAAAGCAGTTCTAATGTGTAGCGCTGGCTCCTTCTGAAAGCTCAGACTCAGGCACAAGGCACTGAGATAGGACCCAATAGGACTGTTCTGCCCCCAATAAGGGGTAATTATATCTTAGTTGGGATCAAGTACAGGTACTGTTTTATTATTACAGAGAAAAGGGAATCATTTAACCATTAAATAAACCCAATAGGGCTGTTCTGCCCCCAATAAGGGGTAATTATATCTTAGTTGGGATCAAGTACAGGTACTTTTTTATTATTACAGAGAAAAGGGAATCATTTAACCATGAAATAAACCCAATAGGACTGTTCTGCCCCCAATAAGGGGTAATTATATCTTAGTTGGGATCAAGTACAGGTACTGTTTTATTATTACAGAGAAAAAATAAATCATTTTTAAAAATTACATTTATTTGCTTAAAATGGAGTCTATGGGCTTTCCATAATTCAGAGCTATCTGGATAATGGGTTTCCAGATAACAGATCCCATACCTATATATTTTTCAGGACTATTCTAATAAATCACAGTTTGAGCTGTATATATATATATATAATTCTCCTACTGTATAAAGCGTTTTTGTTGTTACTGTATTACTGAGCATATAATGATGATTTTAGTATTTCTGTATTTGCTAATCTACTTTCTTCCCCATTAAAGATTCTGTTTAACCAAAGTATTATTATTCCGTGATTATCTTATTGATATATGCAAATCTGAATGGCAAAAAGTCCTGAATGATAACAGCAGCCCTCCCTGCTTTATTTAATTATTGCTTGTAAAAGATTAGGAAACCAGCGCATTCCTTGATATTTTAATTAAAGACATAAAGATGTGTGTTTAGTTTATTCTCTTGTTCCTGGCCAAATAAATCACTGTACATATTGGGCACATGTCAGTTTCATTCTGCTGCAATTAAGCTCTGAGCTGCCGTCTCCACTCACCTGAAGTCTGGATGACTTTTTATTGAGTTGCCGTGAATTCAATGCACAAGGTACCGGGATGGACTCACCAATGAGCATCTGTGTTTTATTATAACACAAGGTTTTCATTCTTTATTTTTCCTTTTCTTGCTCCTTTTTCGTTGTGCCACAATCTGGCCAGTGGATTTTCCCCATTTACTGACATTGCAAAGTTTGTTCCTGCTGAATTTACTCTCCGGCTTCAGCAGTTTAATGCGGATAGAAAGGGCTACACACGTTTACGTCCTGACCAGGATCATTAGACATCTCTGTACTGCCTGTACTCTCCCGAGCCCCTCAGCTTTCTGCTACCATTATTATTGTGCACCTGGTGATAGGAAGATCATAATTCAAATTATTGGCTATTTCCAGCACTGTAACACTGTAACTGGCCTTGAATCATTCTGGAATGTATAACAGAGGTGCCTCAGCCTGGGGCAAGGGATACTTTTAATTTTATTGACCACTTTTCTTTTGTACGATGTGAGAGAAGTGGTCGACCAACCTCACCACTGATGAAGTTTCATGACTGAATAAGGATTTTAGTGATGAGTTCTGAGCAGGGTCGGACTAGGGGTGCAGGGCCCACCTTGGCTGCACCCACATAGGCAAACCTAATGCACTGGATTTCATTGATCCTCACAATACTGTACCAAATTATCTGTTGCCTGCTGGGTAGCCTGGTGCGTTATGGGTTCCCTTAACAGCCTGGTATGAAGTACAGTTGCCACACTTGCTATATTTATAATGAGAGCAAATGCAAAATGCTCTGTTTTACCAGAACAGGTAAATCAGAACAATAAAAGAACAAATACAAAGAATGTTAGTAAAGAAAATGCAATACCATAGGCGTAGCAGGATGTATCTTGTGGTGCACCACATAGAGTTTAGGCATGATTGTTGTGTTGGGGCGCATTAATCTGTAATCCGTAGGTTAACATCAAGTCAGGTCGAGTAGGTTTTATTGTCATTTCAACCATATACAGTACAGTACATAGTGAGACGAAACAGCGTTCCTCCAGGCCCAAGATGCTACATACATGCAACCCATGAAAAAATTTACAACACAACATAAGTTTAATTTATGCTGTATTTGTTCTTTTATTGTTCTGATTTACCTGTTCTGGTAAAACAGAGCATTTTGCATTTGCTCTCATTATAAATAGAGCAAGTGTGGCATCTGTACTTCATACCAGGCTGTTAGGGGAACCCATAACGCACCAGGCTGCCCAGAAGGCAACAGATAATTTGGTACAGTATTGTGAGGATCTGGGACTTTGCTCCATTGAAATTCACTGGTTGCACCCAAAAGTCAATTCTTTGCAGTCCTAGAATGAAGCCCAAAAGCTGCGCCTCATTCTGTATGCGTTGCGGTCTGCGTTTGGCGGCTCCTCATACAGAGGGGAGAGGATGTGGACAATACTCTGGTGTCACCTTGCCCCGTTATAAATGATTATTGCTCTTTTTATAGAGTGCATTTCTTTCCAAATTAGATAAGATTCCTTTAAACATTAACTTGTACTTCATCTTGTTCATTCCCTGCGCTGAATCCAAATACCAAATATCTGAATCAAAGTTTTATCTGGGAATGAGGTCATTTCTGCCTGTTCTGCGCCCTTTTGTTACTCGACCTTAACAGTAATTAATAAAGAGACTGATTTATTGGCTGTCGGTCTCAGGAGTACTATATATTCTGCATGGCTGGAGACACTGAGACTGGCCTGGTCGTTCTTCTGCAACCAAAAAGGCTTATTATCAACTGATTGTCCCAGATAAAATATGACTTTATCTTCTAATGTCTCAATAATTTCCTCATGGCCATCAGGTCAAAACCAAATTGTTTTCTTGGTCCAAACAAACAGAACGTCATAAAATTGCTTTCCTAATACATTGTGGATTCTTTGTTAATCAGTTTTATTTTTATAAGATGTAAATCACGGCAGATGGAAATGGGATATTGCTAAGTATAATAACCTCATGAGGATTTACTGGCACAGGAGGCAGTCGAGTCTGTTACCACAAGAGAATATAAAAGAAGATTTTGGGTTACATGGTTTGTTAAAGTAACTCATTTTCTTGAGTCAATGCCCTTTTTTATACAAGACAGCACTTTATTTGCTTTAGTAGCCACAGAATGACACTGCCTGGCATTAGACAACTTGTTATCAACAAAAACCCCTAGATCCTTCTCCATTAAGGAAACCCCCAACACACTACCATTCAGTAGATAGTTTGCGTTTATATTATTCCTACCAAAGTGCATAACTTTGCACTTATCAACATTGAACCTCATTTTCCAGTTTGCTGCCCAGTTTCCCAATTTTGTCAAATCGCTCTGCAAAGCGGCAGCATCCTGCATGGAACTTATAGTTTTGCACAATTTAGTGTCGTCAGCAAAAATGTATACATATTCCTTTATACATATCTTTAAACATTTTTTTCTACCCCCACCCACTTCTGATGATGTCACTTCCGGTTTGCAGCTACAGCACTTCCTGTTTAATGGTAGTCAGCTGGTTATGGATCGGGTTGCAGATAAGGCAGTTGTGGGTCTGGTCAGATAGCAGATCGAAGCAAGTAAAAATGCAGGTTGTGGGCTCTACCTAATCAGTAAATCAGCAAAAGTTTTGTGTCTGTTCGACCAACACTTTGCAACACATATCTTAGATCCATAGATCCTTAGAGATCTCAGCATCTGGTATCTGAACCCTGATTATCTCTGTGGTTAAGACCTACATTCATTGTATTTTACACATCCTATCTGTAAATGTGTGTCCTATTGCCCTATTTCAACTTGAATTGCTGCCCCACCGGCTACACTGCCGTTTATTTATATCATTTCATTTACATCTCTGAAGCAAATAGTCTGAACCCATGAAAGATAACTTGTCACTGTCCAAAATTATGGAAAAAGGGTGAAATAATTTGATTTTGCATCAACATTCAATTTTATCAACATTCGAGTTTGATTTTTGTTTCACGATTTGAGATTTCTAGTACTAAAACTTGCACAATTCGAATTATGGTGCAGAAAATTGAATGTCTAGTATTTATTAAGGGGAAAAAAAATCTAAAAAAACTCCAATGTAAAACTCCATGTAGAAGCCAATGGGAGTTGTCCTGGCGTTTGTAAACTCACAACTTCGAGATCTTCCATATTTCTTTGGATTAGGCTTGAATCTCATGGATATGTGTCTTTCTTTAATCTCAACCACTATGTTCTTTTGAAAAAAAAAATCGTCCTAATTTCTAACTCCTCTGGGGCCCCAATATTTCTTGTAAAAAGACTTGGAGAGCAACACAAGCACCATAAAAGTTCATGGAGGAGCCAAATAAGGGCTGTGATTGGCTATTAGGGACCTCTATGCACCCTATCAGCTTACAGGGGGCTTTATTTGGTAGTAAATCTTGTTTTTATTCAACCAAAACTTGCCCCCAAGCCAGGAATTCAAAAATAACTCCCTGTTTTTTTTAGAATTTGTCAGCAGATGACAGAGTTATGTGAGCGCTCTATATAACTCTGAAGGCTGGTTATGAAAATACAAAAAAAGAAGGTTCTTCTTAGGAATACTTGCCTTTAATTTCACTCTGAAAGAGCATTCTAACAAGGAATTAATTCTCCGAGCGCGAGTAAATTCTCTCTGTGGGCTGCCGGACAGCTTTGTGGTTTTATGAAATAAGGTTGTGGTCAATTAATTTAACTACAGTAGTCCCACAAAGTGATTATTTGTGGAGATGTTCTAGTAACCCAAGGCAAGATAATAGATTTCCACTAGAGTTAAAATAATGCTCTGCTATATATATAATTTAATGTAAATCCTATGTACAGGGGGAGGTCCATTTGTCAACATTCTCATTTTCGTGGTTTTAGAGGTTTTTGAAACCATGACTAACCTCATTTCCACTAATCAATCATTTCTTAAAAAGATCTGAGTTAAAAAAAAACATAAAGAAAAAAGACACAGAAAAGACACCATGACTTTTTCATATTGTCGCACAAATGCACATGGCCAAGAAACCTAAAGTCCTATAAAGCCACAAAGCAATGAGTAAATGTCCCCCTAAATGTTGCTTCCCTCCAACTCTTATTTCCTGATGGTTCATTATAAACCCTTTCCTGTCCCCTCCTGTCTCATTTAACCCCTCCTGTAGCTAAATAGCCAGTAGGGGGCAGATTTATTGATGATCAAATGCAGAACTGAAGGTTTCCTGAAGGACTGCTAGTTATTCAGTCAATTTTGATTGAACCAATCAAGTTCCAGTACATGAAACTATGGCCCCAAGGGTTTCTTCTAAATGACAATGGTGTCATGCAATTAAATGTGAGTATAATAAGGATTGGGTCATTTATTGAGGTGGCATAAAACAATACTACGCACAATGCCTACCGGAGACACTATCCCCATACTATGAAGAGCAGGATCCCCAACTCTTTTTTTTACCTGTGAGCAACATTCAAATGTAAAAATAGTTAGGAAGCAACTCAAGCATGAAAAAAAGTTCAGGGGGTGCCAAATTAGGGCTGTTTGGTAGCTTTTATGTGAACTGGTAGCCTACAAGAGGCTCATTTTGGCATCTGTTTTTTTATACAACCAACGAGATCACCAAGCGAGTGGATCTTCACCCGATATCCCCACCTATGGGTGGGCAATATCGAGGAGCATGTAGGTAAAAAAAAAAAGTGATTTGATCGTTTGGCCCTGCCCCATTTATATTGGCAGCAACGGGGCCGTCAGTTCGGCCAGGTTGGAAAATTCAGTCAGATCGGGGGCCGCATCAGCTCGTTGATGCGGTCCCCATCCGACTGAATTTTCTAACATGGCTGATCGATATCTGGCCAATTTTAGGCCAGATATCGGTTGGGCAGGTCTCTCATTTCTGCCCATACACGGGCCGATAAGCTGCCGAATCAGTCCAAGGGACCGACATTGGCAGCTACTATCGGCCCGTGTATGGGGACCTTAACATGTTGCTCTCAAGTTGCTGGATAGGGAGCACTGATCTATATCAGTTCTGTCCAACCTCTGTGGTACTGAAGGCCGAAACTTTCCTGGCCAATGTGGTGGAGGGATGATAATGGAAGGCAGTTTTGACCGCTACTTTTTTTTTTTCAATCACACTCACTTCAGGCCACACCCATATTATTACAAGGCCTTTTCAGATCATACCCACAACTCTTTACCTGCCAAGAACGTAGTACTTATGTTTTTTGCAGTAGAGGCTTTCTCTCTGCATTGCCAGATTTTTATTTGATTTATTTAATGTCATTGCAGTTATATTCTTGCATTGTTACTTGTTCCATTTTACCTATTTTTGTGAGATAAATGCGGCAAATTGCAACAATTTTAGGTTATTTTCAGAATGCCACCAAAACCGCTAAGTTTAGGCAAGCTTTGCTATTTGGTAGTGTGGTGTAAAAAGATGTCTTACCTTTGTATGCACAATTTCTTACATACAAAGGTAAATCGTCCTAAATATGATGCTAGAGGTCTGCTGAACAGTTTGATGCCCAATATTGCATAGATATTCCAAAGTATGCAGTATGTACTGACCCCAGATGAAAATAGTGAATATGAATTGTGGAGTCGGTGTGGAGTGGGGGCTTACATGTAAAATGAAGGAAGTAGACTCCACGGTCCAAGCCCCCCTGTCCCCCACCCTTACAACTGCAGGGTTCTGCCTCCTCTATTGTTACGCCATTGGCTCATTGTGTAATTAGTATTTGTAAGGGCCAATGGCTGTAATATTGGATTTAGGGACTGAGGAGGAAGCTGGTTCTGGGGATCAGGCAAGACAGGTGCTGGACAGGCAAGGCAGGCAAAACAGGCTTTATCCTTTTTTAGCAAAAATCCACCAAGATAAGGAGTTTATTTTACTTTAACGTATTAGAATTAATAGCATGGTTCCAAACAAGCTAATTTTTTAACAAGAAGAGCTCCTTAAAGCTGTCCTTGGAACTCTCCTTCCAAATCAAATTGCTACTCAAGTCAGCTCTTAAAGCAGCAAAGCACATGCTCTGTCTGATGTTCGTTATGTTTGTAATCAAAGAGAAATGAGAGAGAGATGAGAAGGACAAAATATTGTAAATTGGACTGGAGACACTCAGTATGAAATAAGCTTAAGCTGATAAAGTACAAGTTAGACTGATTTAGGAGAATGCAATATTAAGGGTGCTACAGGTTACATTCATCACATACTGTATGTTATGGAAATGTTGTATTTAATTTAAAGACTCCCTTTTGGAGCACTCACCCAGCACCTAATCTGGGAACTGGCACTTATATTGTGTCACCCACTGTGACCTACAGCACTTATATTTGCCCATTTGTATCTGTTAGTTACCCTCCCATATAGATTGTAAGCTCTACGGGGCAGGGACCTCCTTCATCTTGTGTTTCTGACTCTTATTGCAACTGTACCTTGTATTTATTGTATTTATTGTTGTACTTTGTATTTATCCATTATCTTAATAACCCCCTGTTTGTATTAATGAATTCTACTGTACAGCGCTGCGTACATAAGTAGCATACATACATTTACTGCCCCCAAAGTCATTCAACAATGGATATATGCCATATAAGGGACAGTTTTGGCATAGCTAGGATCTAACATCTTATATTAACATCATGTCAAAATAAATACTTATGGGCTTTACCTTTATCAGTCAGACAGGTCTCAGGTGCAAGATTTACTGAAACTCTATAAATTCTCATTTACTGACATTTCCAAAAAAAAAACGAATATGGAAAGTTTGTGCGAGAAAAACTGTGACTCTTACGAGTTGATGCACCAAAACCTCTACTTTATCTTCTAGTAAAATGATTTCTCAAGTAATTCCCTATCCTTTTAATGTAGGCTGGAGGTAACATTCTGATGTACCTTTATGAGGATTATATGGGCACTAAACACTCACTGCTTGAGAAGGTGATCAAACCTACCTGCCATGGGTCACTTTCCAAGCACTTGATCAGTAAATGCCGTAGTACCTATGTTTTCCACTAGAAACCCAAAAAACCTTCAGCACAATTGGCGACATACACAATTTTAAGTCAAATGGATCTATAGTGGTAGCAAAGTTTTAATGGCTGTGTTGTCACCAATAGTGATGGGCGAAATGTTTAGCCAGGCATGGATTTGCAGCAAATTTCCGCGTTTCCCGAAACAGATGAAAAAATTAGCTGCGGAAAAATTGTCTATGCATCCAAAAATTGTCGCGCGTCAAAATAAATAGTCGCAGGCGTCAAAAGAATAGTTGCGGCATCAAAATAAATAGTCGCAGCATCAAAATAAATAGTCACGGGCCAAAATAAATAGTCGCGCGTCAAAAGAATAGTCATGGCATCAAAATAAATAGTCGCAGCGTCAATATAAATAGTCGCGCGTCAAAAGAAATAGTCGCGGCTCAAAAAATTAGTCGTGGGCGGCAATTTTTTTTACGTGCGTCATTTTCGCCGTTTGTGAATCTTTTGAAAGATTTTTCGGCAAAGTGAAACAGGACAGATTCTCTCATCACTAGTCACCAATCCTCTGTAATATGAACTCCTATTAACAGAGCTTTCCATTCTTTATTGTCATATAATACACAAGAGCCATGTATATCCTGTAAATGATATCCTTATAAATGGTGCTTAGTAGTGTTATCAGTTATAATTGGTACTTAGTGATGTCATTTCTGTCACATGGCTCACTGAAACGTGTGTGTTAAAATAACAAAATGTATCCCCTGTTGTAAAATATGAATATGAGGATATTAGAAGTCACCTGGGAGTTCCATGATGTATATACAAGCACTCGGCCTCGTGCTTTTATGGTCATATTTGGTATGGACTAAGCCAAGCAAAGTTCCTACCATTTGGTGGAGCTAATCTTGATGGGCGACAGATGAGAACATATTTTATGCACTTAGATGTTTCCCTTTTCTTGTAGGAACTCAGGAATGGGCTGTCGGACATGGTTAGCACTTTGAGCCTATAAAGGATTGCTATTAACTAAAGACGAGTTTATATCTTTTACTTTGCCTATTTTGCTGCTGTAAAGCAAAGAGGAGCCAAACGCAGTGTTTCAGCCCATTGATTCTTGCAAAGCAGTTGCCCTCTGCATCACCTTGTCTGCATGAATTCATTTAAACTGAGAGATGGACACAGATAATAAAGCTTCCTTGCAACAAAAAAAAAAAAGAATAATGCCCAAGAAATTTACCTCTTTTCTTTTTCAATATGTGTTGTTATCCGGCTCGACAGCAGCAGCCCTGTTTATAAATTCAACTCTCATCCTGAAGTTCTGATAGAAAAACAGAAAGAGAGGCAATGGAGAATTGGGCCTGTCTGAACACCTCGGCGCATCTCCTAAACGCGTGACACCTCATCTCATGTTCTGTCCCTCTAGTGGGACACAATCCCCTGGTAAAATAAACGTGTCCTGACTCCTCAGTTGGTCGGTTAGATTTAGAGGCCATGACTCCAGCCCTCCTACACTTGAGATGTAGCTAAGAACTTGAGGTGCTTTCTACATACTTGCTTCCCAAATTATTTTAAAATGGCATTGCATTAAAGGGGACCTGTCACCCTAAAAAATGATTCCAAATTCTTTTCTATTGTGTTTGTCAAGCAAAATAAACTTCACTTAAACTATATAAATAATATAAATCTTGTTTCCGTCAGTCTTGGAATAACACAATTACAGCAAATAGGCAGCTGCCATTTTGTGGGCACTGTTAGTAAGGCAAGCTTTGTATTACCACAAAATCTTGTGTATGTGCCAGAATGGGGGAGCTGATGCACGTGTCCATACACAATTAGATGGTGAGGAGGGAGGAGAAGTGAGTTCTGAAGGGAAAGTAAAAGTAATTGTTGCCCCACCTCTGTGCCTAAGGCAGTGAATATGCAGTGCTGTCGAAAGGGTATGCAAGGGCCTAGTTATAAAGTAAGCTATGTATATATATATATATGTAACATTGTTTTGTGGACTTGTTATATGTGACATGTGACTCTTGCCTCTCAGGTGGTCCCTCGCTGTCCTGGTGGAGGAAGGGTTAACTACACCGGATTCACACACAGAGCTTGGTCTCTCAAATAACTTGGGGTTCCTAAAACAAAATATTTACTCTTAATTGACTGTTGAGCTTCTCTTTGTTGGAGGAGGTTAGATGGTATAAACATCAATCATTTTATAAATGCTCAAGACACTTTCTTCCCTCAGATGGTGCTTTTACACTTTCAGCTGTAGTGTTCAGCCCAGAGGTAGGACTCACAGATCGGTGAACTAGTCCCCAGCACTAGGTGATGCTCACAGTGGTGTATTACACCAGGAATCTCCTATTCCTTAACATGACTACTTGAGTCCCTATACTGGCAGGTGGCTACACAGGGTACTAACACTTACTAGCCTCCTTGTTGAAGCCTCTGGCTGCTCTAATAACTACACTGATACTGCCATACACTCCTAGAGAGAGAGAGCTATTACAAAACTTTCTAGAACTCATTTAACCTACTAAGGTCTATGTCCGTCCCAGGCTCTCCAGCACACCACCTCCTTCAGCAAGTGGAGACCAAAAGAAACAGAACATATGATGGCTTTGCCTTTTTAAACACTAGGGAACCCTGACAACCCTGGGCAGTTAGTGAACTGCCAGGCAAATACCTGGAAAAGGAAAGAACTCACCCTCCTTAAAATCAAGACTAGCTCTTGTCCGTTTATTGCAATATACTTCAAGCTGGCCAACTACGTCAAAGTCATCCCTTCTGACCAGTTCCTACACTGACTTATGTGATTCATTACAAATTCTACTGCTTCAATATACGTTTATCAAAGGGACTAAGTTTTACCTGCAACTTAATGGTTTAAAATTTAGTGGTTGAGCACAACTTTCCCTTTTTTTGTTATAGATAAATTATGTGACCCTTTTCTTACCACACTCCTGTAAAATCAAATCACACTTGTCTTTCTTGGCTGTTTACCTGTATTTGGAATCCGGAAGCCTGGGCCTCTTTGCATGAAAGATACTGGGATCTGGGACTCTGGGATCAGTTCCTCCACCTAGTGGGCACTGGGGAGTACACCTTAGGGGAATTCCACTAGGGAAAATAAAACACACACAGTCTGCAGCAACAAAAAGTAAAGATATGCAACAGGCATCGATACCAATTAACCAATTACTATCAATTAACAATCCTGCCCTGGGGACCTATCTGTCTCACTAGCAGATAAAACACACTGGCAGCCTACCTATAACAGTGTTTTTTAATATCACAGTCCCACACAATAAATTATTCACAGTTCAGTTCAATGCAATATGTCCCTCCCCAAGAGCTCTTCTACCCTGGGTAGTGCTACCTTCCCAAAGTACCTCTCCTTGGACTTAGTAGCCATTTTCACGTAGCAGTACATGAATAAAACCTGCTCTGATACAGAGCCTCCTCTATAGCTTGGCCCACTGTACCCAGGCACAGCTTTCCTATTTTCTCCAAGAGGACAGCAGCAAACACAAGTACCCTCTGAGCCTTCTGTGTCTCTATGAAAATAGCTTTGTTTTATAGCAGGTACAGATGGTTTCTCATTTGCTGTTCCGATATCCCATTCTGCACGTAAAAGCTCTTGCAGGAGGGAAAATGCACTGTTCATGCTAAATTAGTTCTTTCCCTTGTGGCAGCTCAAGGTTTCTTGGCTCATACAAAATATAAATACCAACGTCACTCCTACAGAGGACCTTACAGTTTACCTTCATATGAAAAGTAAAATTTAGCAGCTGCAATTTGTAAAGGGGAAAATATAATAAATGTCTCAACTGTTGTAATAAGTCTAGTAACTAGTGATGGCCGAAGAAATTCACCAGGCATGGATTTGCAGCGAATTTCAGCATTTCGCCATTGGCGGATTCTTTTGCGAAATGGGCGTCAAAATTAGCTGCAAAAAATTAGCTGAAAAATTCACTGTGCGTCCAAAAATTGTCGTGAGCATCCAAAGAATTGTCGCAAGTGTCCAAAGAATTGTCTCACTCCAAAAAGAATTGTCTATCTCATGAAAAGAATTGTCTAGCACCAAAAAGAATTGTCTTTCTCATGAAAAGAATTGTCTCCCCATCAAAAGAATTGTTGCACGCCAAAAATAATTGTCTCTCATCAAAAGAATTGTCTCTCGTGTCAAAAAGAATTGTCTCTCTCATTAAAAGAATTGTCTCGCACCAAAAAGAATTGTCTCTCATCAAAAGAATTGTCTCTCTCATGAAAAGAATTGTCGCGCGCCAAAAAGAATTGTCTCTCATCAAAAGAATTGTCTCTCGTGTCAAAAAGAATTGTCTCTCTCATTAAAAGAATTGTCTCGCGCCAAAAAGAATTGTCTCGCACCAAAAAGAATTGTCTCTCATCAAAAGAATTGTCTCTCTCATGAAAAGAATTATCGCGTGCCAAAAAGAATTGTCTTTCATCAAAAGAATTGTCTCTCTCATGAAAAGAATTGTCGCGCGCCAAAACGAATTGTCTCTCATCAAAAGAATTGTCTCGCGCCAAAAAGAATTGTCTATCTCATCAAAAGAATTGTCGCATGTCAAACGTATTGGCGCAAAACAATTTTTTTTTGATGCGCTGCATTTTTACCATTTCGCAAATCTTTTGAAAGATTCAAGAATTTTTTGGTGAAATGGGACAGATTTGCTCATCACTACTAGTAGCCAGGTTGTGACTGGGCTGGCAGGACACCGGGAAAAAACCAAGTGGGCCTCACTGGTCCAGATCCGATCCCTACCTGCTGGTCCCCGTTGCCCTCCCCTGACTGTGGCAAAGTATAAGGCTAATGCCACACTTAAAGTGGACCTGTCACCCAGACATGAAAATCTGTATAATAAAAGTCCTGTTCAAATTAAACATGAAACCCAAATTCATTTTTATATTAACACATCCAAACCCATTATAAAGGCATTTAAAAATCACAGCTGTCACTCATATATTGCTTGCCCCGCCTCTATGCCTTAGGCATAGAGGCGGGGCAGACAATAACTTTAGCTTTCCATTCAGCACTTCCTAGATGTCACTGCACATCTCACTTTTCCCCTCCCTCCTCCTCATCTAATTGTGTAGCCAGTGCATGGGCATGGGCATCTGGTCCCCCATTGTGGCACATAAATAAGATTTTGGCATGATACAAAGCTTGCCTTAATAACAGTGCCCACAAAATGGTAGCTGCCTGCTTGCTTTGACTGAGTAATTCCGAGATGGAAGGAAACAAGATTTATATTATTTATATAGAGTAAGTAAAGTTTATTTTGCTCAACTAACAATATAGAAAATAATTTGGACTTATTTCTTAGGGTGACAGGTCCGCTTTAAGCATATTCTGAGCAAGCCGAAAAAGCGCTTGCCGAGAATACGCCCCTATGCTTGAAAAGCCTCCTATCTGTGCCTGCATCCCAAAGCATTTAATACGCTCGGAAGCAGGCACATGTAGCCAATTGTAATAAATCCTCTAGAGATATATAGATCTAAGCATTTAGAGTAGAAAAAGCTTACCCATTGTACAAGGTTGGTCCAGGTGCTCATGCCCCAGCCCCTCAGCATAGGGAAGCCATATAGGAACCGAATTAGTGAAGTAGGAAGGCACTCCGGGACTCCAAGAAGGCAGAGTTAAAGCTCAGGTATAAAGTAAAATTAAAGTAATTTTATTGGCTTATATACATAAATGCTATGAAGCCTTACACATTTCATACCATACTGGGTACTTAATCATAGGCTAGATAACATCTTTCAAACACAAAGTATTTAAAGTCAGTCTGACCAATCAGAAAACAGCAGTACTGACCAATCGTAAAAGGCATGTAATTAGAAAGTAATTACAGGAGTTGTGGTAGAAAATAAAAAAAAATAAGATTTAACATGCATTATGTGAAAACACTTTATAGTAGATAAATAATAATATGCTAGTATGCTAGCCAATGTGCAGAAGTATATGTCAGTGGTATAATTTTGCTGTTATTTATATATATATAACAAACATACATAATTGTCTGCTAAATATATACATATACACACAAAAATGCACAAAGAAGGAAAGAGGTCCCACAAGATAATTAATAGGTTAGAAAATTAATTGTCAGTATATAGGTAGAAATGGGCAAAAATGTCAAGATATATATAAGTGGGACATATAAGTTATATATATATATATAACTTATATGTCCCACTGGTGTATAACTTATATGGCACTGGTGTGTGGGTCCTGCCTCCTGTTTCAAACCATGCAGAAATACACCTATCAGCGCAGTGGAACCCTTTAGCTAGGTCAATAGGCAGTTAGACTTGCATTTAAGGATCAGACACAGACGTAAGAGTTGGACTGGCCCGCCGTGGTACCGGGAAAAATCTCGGTGGACATGCTGGAGCTGCTGGAAAGTCAGCCAGCCACTATCGCTCCCCGATCCACTGAGCTTTTTACTTTACTTTTAAAAAGATTGCTGTGCATTGCACTGTGCCATGTTTAATTTTTAGCAGCAAAGTAAGTAGCACAGCAGAGCCGAAATGGTGGTGGCTGGGGGTGAAGTGGGAGCAGGGAGTGGCAGTGGCTGGCCCTTGAATCGGGTACACCAGTCTAACTTTGTTACTACCCCTACCCTACCCCCTACTACCCCTACCCTACCCCCTACCCTTACTACCCCCCTGAACCAATAACTGGCTTAGAATTAATTATATAATTCATTTAATTCCTACTTCCTATGGTCGGAATACATATTAAAAGAGACCCCAGCATGGGGACACAAATTATGGACCTTACTCCTAGGTTAAAAGTCTCTGATGGACATGTCTTGTTAGGTGCATAAGGACATCCTGGAGGGACAAAGTGAGACCATTTGGAGAAGGCATCATCATCATCATTCATTAATAAGGGTTTCAGACTGAAACAGAGCGATTATCAGGCCCTGCTCCCAAGGGCTGACACCAAGATCTAGAATCATGTGTCAGTAAATAAAGGGAAAAACCAGAAACCAATACTGACCAAGAGTACTTTGAAAAAGGAGAGCTTTTATAGTGTAGAATTAGTGACCCGCTTCTCGGCTATTCATACCATGTGGGCTATATAAGCACAAAGAGCTGCCTTTCTCTCCCATTTGGCTGAGCGCTGTGCCTTTCTTTCATATGCAAGTTATGATTTATTGTAGATTTCTGCTCGGATTCTGTAATAATTTCAGGCATCCAAGAAGGGCCAGAAGATGTTATTATATTTCCATTTATAGTACAATGACGGGGAGATAGCATCAGAAGGAGAAATTTCCAGTTCTTACATGAGCACAGGACACAAAATAGCAGCCTGCCACGAGCTATTGTGATTTCTGATTTCATTTGCTGACAGGCACTTCTGCTTCCTTCCTTGCATTAACGTGCTCGGGGTTTGAACAAATTGCTGTGTGGAAAATTGCCGAACCTGCCTTAACGCTTCTCTTATTCTGTGCGCATCTGCTCCGTGTGGCTTAGCAGCGCTCCCCGAGATGCTTCGGGCCTGACCCTGGGCAAGAGCCTAGCGCCACATTTTAAACTCGCCAATATCAAAAGAGCTTTTTTTTGAAGACGCAGGGCTAAAACGCTTTGACAATTTCTAGCAGACGGTTGTCAGCGCCGGGCGAAGTTAAAATGATTTTCATGCAAGCGAAGAGAGTGTTGCCATCCATACTAATGGCCTGGCACGGAACTGAGTATTGGTGCTTAATCTACCAAAGCAATCGCAAATAATGAACCGAGCATCCGCGCAACCTTGAACTCTCTGTTGTCGCCGTACTGCGCCAAGGGTCAGCATCGTTTAGTATACAAAGTCACACACCGCTATTTCATTCTCTTTCCACCCACTGATCACATTTATTTAATTCTTCATGCAATACTGAGCCATCTTAAGAGGACTCTCTTCACTCAAGCGGAAAAGGCCATTTACTATACTGACCCGTATTGTAAAGTTTTCATGGCTGAAGAGACATTAGGCCTCATTTTTTTTTTGCCATTTATATGCAAATAAAACGATTACTGTTAATCAAAGAGCAGAACCCACATGATAGATTTTGGAGCACAACATTGGAAGAGTCAGTGTCAAAGTGACAAGGACACTAAGGGGCCCATTTATCGATGTACCATTGAGTCCGAATACAAAAAAAAGTATTTTTTCTAAGTTTTAGAACTGTGCGGATTTTGGCCCCAGGGCCAAACGATCGAATTAGCCTGGATTCTCCCGATATCGCCCACCTGTAGGTGGGGATATCAGGAGAAGATTGCCAAGCGAGCAGATCGGCCCATGTATGGGGACCTTAAGACTACTGAATGCAAGTCTCTACGTTCCCAGCTACAAGAAGCCACCTAATAAGACCCTGTTGAAGCAACAAGAGTTACTCTTTCCGTCAGCAAAAATATGGATCTGACAGCCGGAGGTATGTGTCCTTGCAGACCACTGGGATTTTATTATAGCTATGATTTAGTTAGGTCGCCATGGAAACTACAAAGTAAGCCTGTTTAACAAGGCAGTTATGACACAATATCTATTTTGGGTGACCCAAACCAAATGAGGTCAGCAACACACTGCAGGTAACATAGGGACCTAATATTTGGCTTAAATTATAAAACCTACACCCCCTTATAGCCAATGACTCTGGGGAGGTAACGTTTTTTTAAGTGTGAGATTAATAAATCTGGCATTTTAATTAAATGTTGTTATGCACGGAGAGCTCTTGAAGGCGCAGACGGTGCATTTCTAGGCAACATTTAATAATAGATCAGTGTGCTGCTTTTTGCTTGATCAGTATTTCCACTCTGTTGACCATTGCTTTCAAATACAAGGCAGAAAAACACCTTTATCTAAGCAGGTTCTTGGGTTTCTCATTGGTCAGGAAAGCCCCACAGTGTTGAAGCAAAAGCCATTTAATAGCCCAATAAATAGTCCTTTCTTAATTATAAGCATTTTTTTGTATTTGTTTATTATAAAGAACTGACAGATCATTTTGATTTTACCTGTTTACCCTGTAATCAGGAGAATTTGTTATACAGGTATGGGACCTGTTATCCAGAATGCTCAGGACCAGGGGTACTCCGGATAAGGGATCTTTCCGTAGTTTAGATCTCCATAACATATGTCTGCCAAAAATCATTTCAATATTAAATAAACCCAATAGGCTTGTTTAGTTTTCAATAAGGATTAATTACATATTATTTGGGATCAAGTACAGGTACTGTTTTATTATTACAGAGAAAAGGGAATCATTTAACCATTAAATAAACCCAATAGGGCTGTTCTGCCCCCAATAAGGGGTAATTATATCTTAGTTGGGATCAAGTACAGGTACTGTTTTATTATTACAGAGAAAAGGGAATCATTTAACCATTAAATAAACCCAATAGGGCTGTTCTGCCCCCAATAAGGGGTAATTATATCTTAGTTGGGATCAAGTACAGGTACTGTTTTATTATTACAGAGAAAAGGGAATCATTTAACCATTAAATAAACCCAATAGGACTGTTCTGCCCCAATAAGGGGTAATTATATCTTAGTTGGGATCAAGTACAGGTACTGTTTTATTATTACAGAGAAAAGGGAATCATTTAACCATTAAATAAACCCAATAGGGCTGTTCTGCCCCAATAAGGGGTAATTATATCTTAGTTGGGATCAAGTACAGGTACTGTTTTATTATTACAGAGAAAAGGGAATCATGTAAACATGAAATAAACCCAATAGGGCTGTTCTGCCCATACCTGTATAAGGAATAATAAGCACTGTATAAACAAACACCTCCCTCCAAAAGTAGCACATGACTCAGGCACTGAAGAATCAGGAAATTGCCTAATAAAACTATTGAACTTTCTCTGTTTGCTGTTTAGTTCAAGAACCAAAGATATTCAACAACGGACAGTAGTATATTCAGCACAAAAGCTATTCATAGAACTCATGTTGAATTAGGGGTATAACTCTTCCAAGAGTAATAAGGCTGCATGCAAATTTGTTATATCTGCAGAGTTAGGGAATAGGCACCAAATTAGAGAGAGGCCCTAAGGTGCCCGTAAGTGTAAGAAATAAAGCATCTTAGGGGGGATTTATCAACATTCTGATTTTCAAGGTTTTATATTTTTTAAACCATGAA
The DNA here is from genome assembly GCF_000004195.4 of Xenopus tropicalis. Lineage (NCBI taxonomy): Eukaryota > Metazoa > Chordata > Amphibia > Anura > Pipidae > Xenopus > Xenopus tropicalis. The sequence goes on along the minus strand of NC_030678.2, from coordinate 160,280,146 downwards.
CTAAACTCATGTCAGTCATTTATAAAAAAAAATCAGAATCGAGGAAGCATGAATGAAAAAAAGAACTGCAACTTTTTCAATTTGTTACAAAAAAACACAACTTTATTGTATTGTCGCACAAAAGTCAGCGTCAAATAAATACCCGAAAACCTCTATACAAAGAAAGATCTTCCAGTTGTAAAAGAGACATCTACCACTGACTTTTATCTCGTCAGATTTTAGATGGCGTATTTTTTCATTTGGATTTGTTGCAGTTTTGACAAAATCACTTTTTTTTCCACAACAAAATCAGGTTTTTGCCAATAGTAATTGTCCCCTTTAATGTCAGACTGGACACAGCTAATAAACACTCCCAGTGTATCTTCCATGTCTCACTCAGGAAAATGTTGTAACCGTTTTCCAGCGCCTTTATGATATCCAGTTCAAGAATACTTTTGTAGAATTTAGAAACAGCTCCTTTGGTTTCCCCTCCCTTATTGAGAAGGACATCATTAAAGAAGTATTTTCTAATTTAGGAGGTAGTTCCTGCCTGTGTGTGTAGTGTGGTTATTAGGTTCCAGGGTGCAACAATGATATAACATGATGCAGAGTGTAACCAGTCCAGCGGAATCCTCAGTAGCGCTGCCATATTACATTGTTTAATATCCATTCCATATGCACGTATGGAAGAGCTTTGTTATTTCTTTAAGGTCTTTTTGTTTCAACATGAGGGTTTTACTCATTTCTTATTAAAAAAGAACTTAACCATCCGCTTGGCCAAATCCCTCACTGAAAGGATGAAGAACTTCTTTTCAGGAGAAAATATTGATATTTTCTATCCAGGGATAATATGGTCATAAAACTGCTAATGAAATGATAGGATTTCAAACGGGTGATTCTATTAACACAATTGTTGTTGCCAGTGCACCCAATATTTTCTAAGTCTGCCTGGCATCATTTCTGGTGTTTGAAATGCGAGTGATGTGTGCGCCATATTCAGCTCAAGTGTGTTGCACCTATTGATACAGGAGCTGAGGGAAGAGACCTCTTTATAGGTCCCTGGTAAGGCCTCACCTTGAGTATGGGGGGCAGTTTTGGGCTCCAGTCCTTAAGGATATTAATGAGCTGGAGAGAGTGCAGAGACTGCAACTAAACTGGTAAAGGGGATGGAAGGGTTAAACTATGAGGTTAGACTGTCAGGGTTGGGGTTGTTTTCTCTGGTTGCGAGGGGACATGATTACTCTGTACAAGTACATTAGAGGGGATTATAGGCAGTTGGGGGATGTTCTTTTTTCCCATAAAAACAATCAGCGCACCAGAGGCCCCCCCTTTAGATTAGAGGAACAGAGCTTCCATTTGAAGCAGCGTAGGGGGTTCCTCACGGTGAGGGCAGTGAGGTTGGGGAATGCCCTTCCTAGAGATGGGGTAATGGCAGATTCTGTTAATGTTAATTCTGTTAAACAATGTGAGTGGATAGATAGGTCAGTATGGGTCTGTATGTGAGTGGATAGATAGGTCAGTATGGGTCTGTATGTGAGTGGATAGATAGGTCAGTGTGGGTCTGTATGTGAGTGGATAGATAGGTCAGTATGGGTCTGTATGTGAGTGGATAGATAGGTCAGTATGGGTCTGTATGTGAGTGAATAGATAGGTCAGTATGGGTCTGTATGTGAGTGGATAGATGGGTCAGTATGGGTCTGTATGTGAGTGGATAGATAGGTCAGTGTGGGTCTGTATGTGAGTGGATAGATAGGTCAGTGTGGGTCTGTATGTGAGTGGATAGATAGGTCAGTATGGGTCTGTATGTGAGTGGATAGATAGGTCAGTATGGGTATGTATGTGAGTGGATAGATAGGTCAGTATGGGTATGTATGTGAGTGGATAGATAGGTCAGTGTGGGTCTGTATGTGAGTGGATAGATAGGTCAGTGTGGGTCTGTATGTGAGTGTATAGATAGGTCAGTGTGGGTCTGTATGTGAGTGGATAGATAGGTCAGTGTGGGTCTGTATGTGAGTGGATAGATAGGTCAGTATGGGTCTGTATGTGAGTGGATAGATAGGTCAGTATGGGTCTGTATGTGAGTGGATAGATAGGTCAGTATGGGTCTGTATGTGAGTGGATAGATAGGTCAGTATGGGTCTGTATGCGAGTGTATAGATAGGTCAGTATGGGTCTGTATGTGAGTGGATAGATAGGTCAGTATGGGTCTGTATGTGAGTGGATAGATAGGTCAGTGTGGGTCTGTATGTGAGTGAATAGATAGGTCAGTGTGGGTCTGTATGTGAGTGGATAGGTAGGTCAGTATGGGTCTGTATGTGAGTGGATAGATAGGTCAGTGTGGGTCTGTATGTGAGTGGATAGATAGGTCAGTGTGGGTCTGTATGTGAGTGTATAGATAGGTCAGTGTGGGTCTGTATGTGAGTGGATAGATAGGTCAGTGTGGGTCTGTATGTGAGTGGATAGGTCAGTATGGGTCTGTATGTGAGTGGATAGATAGGTCAGTATGGGTCTGTATGTGAGTGGATAGATAGGTCAGTATGGGTCTGTATGCGAGTGTATAGATAGGTCAGTATGGGTCTGTATGTGAGTGGATAGATAGGTCAGTATGGGTCTGTATGTGAGTGGATAGATAGGTCAGTGTGGGTCTGTATGTGAGTGAATAGATAGGTCAGTGTGGGTCTGTATGTGAGTGGATAGGTAGGTCAGTATGGGTCTGTATGTGAGTGGATAGATAGGTCAGTATGGGTCTGTATGTGAGTGGATAGATAGGTCAGTGTGGGTCTGTATGTGAGTGGATAGATAGGTCAGTATGGGTCTGTATGTGAGTGGATAGATAGGTCAGTATGGGTCTGTATGTGAGTGGATAGATAGGTCAGTATGGGTCTGTATGTGAGTGGATAGATAGGTCAGTGTGGGTCTGTATGTGAGTGGATAGATAGGTCAGTATGGGTCTGTATGTGAGTGGATAGATAGGTCAGTATGGGTCTGTATGTGAGTGGATAGATAGGTCAGTATGGGTCTGTATGTGAGTGATAGATAGGTCAGTATGGGTCTGTATGTGAGTGGATAGATAGGTCAGTATGGGTCTGTATGTGAGTGGATAGGTCAGTGTGGGGTCTGTATGTGAGTGGATAGATAGGTCAGTATGGGTCTGTATGTGAGTGGATAGATAGGTCAGTGTGGGTCTGTATGTGAGTGGATAGATAGGTCAGTATGGGTCTGTATGTGAGTGAATAGATAGGTCAGTATGGGTCTGTATGTGAGTGAATAGATAGGTCAGTGTGGGTCTGTATGTGAGTGGATAGATAGGTCAGTATGGGTCTGTATGTGAGTGAATAGATAGGTCAGTATGGGTCTGTATGTGAGTGAATAGATAGGTCAGTATGGGTCTGTATGTGAGTGAATAGATAGGTCAGTATGGGTCTGTATGTGAGTGAATAGATAGGTCAGTATGGGTCTGTATGTGAGTGAATAGATAGGTCAGTGTGGGTCTGTATGTGAGTGGATAGATAGGTCAGTATGGGTCTGTATGCGAGTGTATAGATAGGTCAGTATAGGTTGTGGGTGCTGGGTTTACTTGGAAGGGTTGAACTTGATGGACTCTGCTCTTTTTTCAACCCTATGTAACTATGTAAGAGCTACCACCTGGTTAGGAGCTGGCGGTTGCATTAGATTTCCCTTGCGTCATAGGTGTAGCAGTCCCTAATTAGGAACAGAAGACAGGAAGGTCTGAGCGACGCTAAGTGCAACTTTATGGATGTGCATATTTTGACACAAGTTATCCCCACCATGGCCTTCACACCTCCCGCAGAGGCTCCAACACCTGTCCGACCCCCTCCCCCGAGCGTGCATAAATTAAATTTACCCTAAACGTGTTGGGAAGGGAGATTGGCAGCTCGGGGGAGTGCCCTACCGGGATCAGGGCCTGCGAGTATCTTTAATAAAAGTGGTTTTATGGTTTTATGTGCAACTCACTGCGAAGAAAAGTGCAATTTGTCAACTGAGCCTTTAAAAGTACTTAGAATTTTGGTGCATGCCTTTGCCAAAACCCGCCTGAAATGCCTAAAATCAGATGACAATTTCCAAAATTCTAGCTTTTTATGAAAAAGGAACTATTTACCATATAAATAATGTCTTGGCTGAGCTTGGGAAAACAATTAGCAAGAACAAAATTGAAATTGTTTTAAATGTATGTCCCAAACTGCATTGATAAAATATATTAATTGTTTTCTTGACAGCCCCATTTATATCACAGATGGTGGGTAATTGAGCACATTAGGTTCAATACATTACTTGGTTATAGAGCCTGGCAAGCCATTACAAGCCATTTGCACTTACGGGCAAAACCCATGCCTGCGAAACAAACAGGGCAGCTAACGTCCTGCAATTAGGAAACAAACGGGTACATTCTGGCACATAAACAATTGCTCATTAATAATCACTCACTAAAACTCATTTACTAACCCTTAGCAAATCTCTACCAAAATCTACCTGTTCTTTAAGAATTTACCTATAATAGAGCCAAGTCAAAGCTAATGGCTGATGAGAATGGTTCTTACTAACTGTAAATACTAAATAAATATTGTGAATAAATAAGTTGTTTGATTCAATATAAAAGAAAAACAATGCATGGCTGTTTATGAAAAATGTCCTTGGATATAAAACATCTTTTCCAGAATAAAGTTAGAAAGTTTCCGTTTTCATACAGAGCCAGATTTAGGTCCAGTGCCGAGGGTGGTCTCCTACGACGTGTAAGTTACATGTGCACCCGAGGGCGGCCCCCCAAAACCTGCCTCCCTAGGCACAGGCCTTTGGTTGCCTATATATAAAGATGGCCCTGTTTACATATACACTGGGTGTATAGTAACTATCATTCTCTATCGGAAAGGTAGGCTAATAGGTAAGAGGTTGGCCAAGAGTGTAGGAATTAGCCCATTTGTCTTATTTCAAGTAGTTGCCAATCCTACATAATGCCCCACGCAATGTGCAAAGTGCAAAAAAAGCTGCAATAGGCCGCTTTTTTTGCACTTTGCTCATAACATTGCCCATTGTGCAAATTGCCTGTAGTAGATTCAAAAGGGGTGGTTGGGGGGCTCATGTAGGCCTTGCTCCTGCCCCCTACCAGCCTTGTATGGAGCGGCAAGAGGCACGGGCAGCATCAGGGCCAATCCTTATTGCCTGTTCTAACGCAGGAGGTAAGGTTATGGCTGGAGTTTGCCTACTGATGCTACTCTTTGCAGGGAATGCCAGAATTATGACCCAGTGCTCCCCTTAAAGAGAAACACATCCCTGGGCACAAGTGCTCTTAGGGTGAGCACTAAGGAGTGTGATCTGGCACTTACATACACTACATATACTGTACTTGCTCCCAAGTATGTAAGAATGACCCCAATAATCTTTCAACTGGTGTGTCATTATCATGTGGAGAGCGAGGCCATTTATACATGGGATCATACATAGAATGTTTCATAGGTCAAACAATATCTATGTACAATGGGTATTAGCCAGTTTTTGGCTTGGGAAGGTTTAAAATTTTATCCGCCAATGCGCCATGTGGGCCAGTGAATGGTGTGCCAGCAAATGAGCAAGGGAAGAGGAGCTGTCTTCACTCTCTGCAGGTCTGATTGTTTGGGCTGTTGGCCTGAACAAATGAAGCAATGTATAGCATATATCGTCCCTGTACAGAATCCATTCATTCGACCTGTGGGCCAATACTGTGCAGAATTGGCCAGTGTATGATTGCCTTTAGTTTCCTTGTTTGGTGTGTGGCACATTATGAAATGGATACCAAGGCATGCCTTAGGGTAAATTTTTTTAACCTTAAATTTGTCTCTTTTATGGCCATTTTTATGAATTTGAAAGTTTTTGCTAATCCAACTTTGCCTAGGACAACTCCCATGGACTTGAGGGTTGGAGATATATCCACCTGACGACTCTTCAGTACTCCTGCTTCTCCACTTCACATCTGTCTCTAGCTCACATTGATATGATTTATTTTATCCCAAAATTTGCTATCAGGTATTAAAGAGTATATATACTTACCCTGTGGAATATCCGACCCCTAATAACAACTTGGGAAACCTCTAGAGTAAACCCAAATAAGAGATGGTCGTTACATTTGATTTGGTTAGATTTAATTGATAAGGATGAACATATAACAGCAAAGATACAAGAATTTTTCCAGTTCAATGAGGACATGCCAATCCTTTAATTGTTTGGGATGCATTTAAAGCTGATATCAAGGGAACCTTACATAGAGAGATAACTGCTGAAGTGCAACACTACTGGAGGAGCAACCCTACACCCCAGAAACTCCAAAATCTCCAAACCTCACAAACTAACTACTCTACCCATTTAGCTCAAAAAGCCAAACAAATTTTCTTTTAGTAAGGCCTCTTACTTGAAAAAATCCCACTGCAAACTCCATCTTGTCCCCACAGACAATCACCAGCTGCCAGTAACGCCTACTCCTGGGGGGCTCTAAGTTTCACAGTTATTATCGCCACATTTATGCATTCATATGTGTCTGTGAATTATGCGTTAGTATTATTTCTATGCGATAATTACCTCAATGTGATAAAAATACCGCTTTGTGATAATGCGCTTTTTAACGCCTGTGATATGAGTGATAACGCATACGAAATGACTTTGATGAATCGGTACTTATTTATCGCATGCTTTTTAACGCAAAAAAACATGCAATAAGCGTTATCAACCTTTAGTGAATCGGCCCCTTAGTGTCTTATATTCTTATTCCCTGCACTTTAAATGCATTTCACTCTCTTACTTCAGATTTCCCTCTCATATCTCGGGAACCACATTACAGCTTTGGATTTGCTGTTATGAGAGGGGCATGTAAGTGAGTGAGCAGAACATTCCATGCAGTTCACCTCGTGTAAGCTACATACATTTTATATAAAGGTGACATTAGCTCTAAAATAAAAAGCAAGAGAGAAGACATCACAATACCTTGCAATCGTATGGAACGCTGGTGTCTCCGAAATTAGCAAGCACTTCTGGCGCCATGTATGGTAAAGGGCCAGACGTGCTACTGCTTCTTCCTCCCAGCGTGGCAAAGGTAAACTCACCTGAAATTGTATGGCAAAAGCAGGAATGTTAATGTTCATATATAAATACAACCCCAACAATAAACAACATGAAAAAAAAAATGTCCATTTTTTTCAGATTCTAAGGGGCTGATTTACTAAGACACGAATTCGAATCCGAATTGGAAAAATTCCGATTGGAAAACGAACATTTTGCGACTTTTCGGTATTTTTTGCGATTTTTTCGGCGACTTTACGACTTTTCGGAAATTATCGCGACTTTTTCGTTACCAATACGATTTGCGTAGCCATTCCGAAAGTTGCGCAAAATCTGGCGATTTTTTCGTAGCGTTAAAACTTGCGCAAAAAGTCGCGCCTTTTTTGTAGCGTTAAAACTTGCGCGAAAAGTCGCGCCTTTTTCGTAGCGTTAAAACTTGCGTGAAAAGTCGCGCCTTTTTCATGGCGTTAAAACTTGCACGAAAAGTCGCGCCTTTTTTCGTAGCGTTAAAACTTGCGCGAAAAGTCGCGCCTTTTTTTGTAGCGTTAACTTAAAAGGCGCGACGTTTCGCGCAAGCTTCAACGCTACGAAAAAATCGCGATTTTGCGCAACTTTCGGAATGGCTACGAAAAACTCTCGTTTTTTCGCGCAAATCGTATTGGTAACGAAAAAGTCGCGACAATTTTCCGAAAAAAATCGCAAAATACCGATCATTACGAAAAAAACGCAATCGGACACATTCGGCCCGTTCGTGGGTTAGTAAATGTGCCCCTAAGCGTCACTTACTAATTTTCACATCTGCCTCTGAAGCAATGACAATGTTCTTGGGCTTTAAGTCATGAAGAATTACCTCCTGCTGTTCCAGATGATACAGGCCCTGTGAAAAGAATAAAGCAAAAGTGAAAATATAAATATTTTTCATGTTTAATTAATTAGATATATCCAGAATAGCACCGAGGAGCACTGCATGTGACATACCTTTAGTATCTCCTTACAGATGTAGATCCAGCCCGGACCAATGGATCTCATGGTGTCAATCACCATGTCTGCACTGTTTCAGCAGCACAAATCTTAGTAGAAACCTACAACACAAATAAAGAATATATGGCACATAGATTTGTGCGTCCTACAATTTCATCAGGTGCTACTGAGAACAAAGTGGTCACATGTGCTGGACCCTTCTTTTTACCAAACTGGATCATATTTGCAGGCAAAACATATTAGGTGCATAATGGTGTAACCTATCACAGAAGTTCCATACTTACCCATAGTCCTTCATATGGAGAAGCTCTCACAGAGGGAGTAAAATAAAATGCCCCATAAAATTCTGATATGTTTCTGTGGTTCGAGATCTTCTCAAGTACCTAGATTTCACTGAGGATTTTTTTCTGCTTCTAGTTTCAAGCAAAAGGAACAAAGTAAATAAAATGGGCACATTTACCATTTCAGATACCCAAACCTTACTATGAAAAATGACAGCTTTGTAATATGACTGACTCTGTTCTTTTATTCCCTAAATGCCATAAAGTATTCAATCGGTATTTGCTACTTATTTTTATATTTACATGGTTATTGGGGGTCAGGGTATTTCATTGATTGGTGCCAAAATGGGAACACACTGATAGCTGGTTAGCAAGTTCTTCTACTGATAACCATAATGTTGGTGTAACAAAAGGCTAATTAGTATCTAATTAGAGTAATCATATAAGGACACATTACCTCCACGTCCTGGATGATAGTAATGGCCACCTCCTTCTTTTGGCTGCGGAGCCATGCCTGTAACAAAAAGTAGGGAAAGAAGCTCTGTGATCATTACTAATGGAACAGTATGGGAAAGCAAACAGATATAGCGTGTGGTAATGGGAAGGTTTATTGGCAGCTTCAGAACCACAAGAAAAACACAAAAATAGGGACAACACTAGAGGGTACAAGCGATAGGCAACATTACAGAGTCACCCAAAAGCATGAGACAAAATACACAATTTTAACACTGAGTAAAATATCTTACAACATAAATGACTCCATTGGGGTCCTCTCCTACAGGCTCTCCTAATTTCAGGAAACTCCCAGGTTTCTAAAAAATAAAATAGTATTTGAAAGCACAATAAATGCAATATTAAACTACTGTATATACTCGAGTATAAGCCTAGTTTTTCAGCACCCAAAATGTGCTGAAAAAAGTCACCCTCGGCTTATACTCGAGTCAGGTGCCATGTGTCCCTCCAGACTAGCACCCTCTGTCCTTTGTGTGCAAATTAGGCCACCTGCAACCAGACCCAGACCAGTGCCCTGGGCTAGGCTCCCACTAGCAATACTTATTCCCCCTTACATCTCCTCCGGGACCGGGTCTGCTGCCAGTTTGCCAATGTGTAATGAGCGTGGGGTAGTACTCATATTGTTTTTGTTGACCCTCTTCTCCGCTTACAGAGCTAGTTTACTGTTTTTCTTTGAAATAAATATTGAAAAACATATACCCCACTGATGCCTCAATTAATGTAATTTTATTGGTATTTATTTTGATTATTGAAACTTAGCAGTAGCTGCTGCATTTCCCACCCTAGGCTTATACTCGAGTCAATACGTTTTTCCAGTTTTCTTAGGTAAAATTAGGTACCTTGGCTTATATTCGGATCGGCTTTTACTCGAGTATATACAGTAATATAATACAGTCGGACAAATAACCTTTCCTTTATTAAATAAAAGGGAAGATTGTTTCATACTTACCATGATCTTCCTTTTGTAGAACTCCATGTCAGTGCGTTTTCCCCCTTGGGGTCGGTCTTTTAAAGATTTGGGGAGGGCCCTTCTGATGGGAGCAGGAGGGAGGGGCTATCCCAGTAAGTACTGGCATGGAGTTCGTCTAGAAAAGGAAGAACACACTAAGTATAAAAACAATCTTCCCTTTTATTTAATTTGTGGTTTTGGGGGGGTTGTTTGTAAGTGGATGAAAACACTTATAAAAACAAAAAATTCAAGGTTTTCGTTCTACATTTTAACTTGTTTGTGCTTTATCCATTCAAATCTTTTACACTAAACATCTGTGGTTTTAGTGAAAATGAGTTTATTTGTGGTTTCACATCTGAAGAACATGGAGCAGCTCTTAATAAACATGTTCTAATACAAAAATGACAGCAGGAGGGAACCATGTTTTATTGTTTGTCTAGTTTTCCTAGAGGGGCAAGATCAGAATTGAGGGCTTAAGTTGAAACAGCTAAAACAGCCTTGTAATGCTGGCGCCAGACAGGGTACCCTATTATCTTAAAGGAGAAGGAAAGGTAACATCACTGGGGGTGCCAAAATTTTAGCACCCCCCTGTGACTGTACTCACTCACCTGATACCCCGGGTTGGTGCTTCTATTAGGAGAAAATTGCACCAGCCTGGGGTAGCTGCGAGAAAGCGATCCTCTTCCTTCTAGGCCAGCCAGTGCTGGATTTATTATCCGGCCCGCCCCCATTCGCCGCCCGCCCCCCTGATGTTCGCAATCCCCTCACGCGCATTTAAACTCACATATGGAGCAGTGGGAAGAGGCCCCCATTTCTCCGTATGGGAGCAGAATTTCGGTGCGGCGGGGTGGCATGCCGCCCCTAAATTTGGGGGCCAGCGCAAACGTTACATAGGGTTGAAAAAAGACCTGAGGCCATCAAGTTCAACTATCCAAGTAAACCCAGCACACACAACCCACACCTACCAATCTAAACACTCACATACATAAACTATATATACAACCACTAATACTAACTGTAGATATTAGTATCACAATAGCCTTATAGACATTAACAGAATCTGCCATTACCACATCACTAGGAAGGGCATTCCCCAACCTCACTGCCCTCACCGTGAGAAACCACCTACGCTGCTTCAAATGGAAGCTCCGTTCCTCTAATCTATAGGGGTGGCCTCTGGTGCGTTGATTGTTTTTATGGGTAAAAAAGAACCCCCCCTATCTGCCTATAATCCCCTCTAATGTACTTGTACAGAGTAATCATGTCCCCTCGCAAGCGCCTCTTTTCCAGAGAAAACAACCCCAGCCCTGACAGTCTAACCTCATAGTTTAACCCTTCCATCCCCTTTACCAGTTTAGTTGCAGTCTCTGCACTCTCTCCAGCTCATTAATATCCTTCTTAAGGACTGGAGCCCAAAACTGCCCCCCATACTCAAGGTGAGGCCTTACCAGGGACCTATAAAGAGTAGTACGTAGTGCTAGTACTACTACGTAGTAGTAGAGTGAAAAGTCAAACTTTATCAAAAAAGCAGTTACCCTGGGCTGGTGCGGTTTTCTCCTAACAGGAGCACCAACCCGGGGTATAAGGTAAGCAATTACAATCACTGGGGGGTACCTAACATTTTGGCACCCCCAGTGATTGTACCTTTCCTTCTCTTTTAAAGAAAATCAACAAATATTTTAGTGCATGGGTCTTTCAAGGTACAAATGCAACCAACAGCTCCTTTTATTCTGAATACGCATTCAGCCACAGCATTCCAAGGTTAATGCCTTGATATCATCATTTGTATGATTATTTGTATACATTCCGCCACAAAATAAAATCGAGAGAGGCAGGCTAAACAGCACTCTGCTTATGAATTATGAGTTGTGTTTTATTTTGAGAGATAAAGGCTGTAATTCAAAAACGTCCTTTCCTTTCTCAAACGCCGGAGATGGAAAAGCCAAAGGGGCAATGCAAATGCGCACAAAGCCTTTCCATCCTATTGTCCTGCAGAGATAAAGGATGGAAGGCACAAAACAACCACGACGAACTTTAATGTCAAACGAAAGATCAATCTCTCTCATTTAATGGAAAAGTTTTATAATTACTTGGGAAAAAGTTTCCAGTCCCAGGTCTGTAATCACTGGTTACAAAATCCTAGTTTGTTGTTTTTGTTTTTTTTTTTTTAATCTTTTCAATTTAGGGCCGGCAATTAGAGGTAGAAACAATAAAGTCGCTTTAGCTAGCTCCGCATTGTTTAACATATTAGATGCAATCAATTCTACGCCCCGTCTCCCCGAGGACAGGAACGCTTTATAGAGTACAGATATTCCATTGCGGCACGAGGCATGGCCAGTAAATGAAAATCAGACGTCGGGGACACAATCCGAACATTGATGATGAAGTTGGTTCTCTAAACAATCGGTCCACTTTTAAAGTGAAAGGAGAGCTGTTTCTTCAAGATGAAGGAGCATATCGTATATCTCATAAAAGTACAAGTTATCTCTGTAGAACTTAAATGGGAACTCTGGTTTCAGGACCAAAAGAGCCCCACACAACACAGAAACCACTAATATACCTATCCCTGTAATCTGTTCCTTCATATAGTAGGAATAAATACAATTTGTATATGCTGAAATCCAGCCGCATCATCTGAAATCCTGGCAGGGGAGGAGGGACTAAAACTCTGAAGTGTAACAACTTTGCTGAAAGACAGCATGCAGGAACTGCATAACCCACAATGCATTGCACTGTGATGTTCCTTTCCTTATTGACATCACGTGTGCAGGGAATTGTGGGTTTGGGAGGATGCAGGCTGAAGGCAGGCTGAGGACAGGCGACTACTGTTACATTTTATTTGAGTCTCAAAGTAGTCAGATCAGCAGGGGAACAGGGGGCGGGGCTTAGGGAACTGTTCCAAACCATATTATTACATTAAAAATAATAAAAAAAGGCTGCATGTTTTTTAATTGATGTATATTGCATAGTTGCTTGAAATTTTGTTTTCTTTGGGGTGGAGTTCCCCTTTAATATACTCCAAACTGCATGGGTTGAGTTTCCAACATGATTAAGATGGATCAGTAATACAAAACAATGAAAGCACTTCCTATACATTTACTTACAGTTCAAATATTGAAGTGGAGACAGTCACCCAGGGCTGTAGGACCTACGGGGAATTGCAGATAACAGTAAGGCTAGTTAGTACATAATTGGTAATAAATATGGAATCGGAATCTGCCCCTATGCTCTAAAAATGTTTCTAATGTGCCGGCTGCTGGAACCAGGCACACACAGTGAATATCTGCTCAGAAATAACAGGATTCTGGGAAGAAATTCCTTTAGGCTCTTAGAAAAGTCCCATTTATATGGGCTTGTCCCATTTACATGGGTTTATCCTATAGACTAATGCTGACCCACTGGGTTTTCAATGCAAAAGCCAGGATAATAAGAGCCTAAAGGAATTTCTTCCCAGAATCCTATTAGGACATTTGCATACGTATGAGGCGATCTCCTCAACCCTTTTAGCTTGTTTGCTCAGAAATACAAACTCTTGCGTTTCAGTGCCAATATCCACCCCTGTGCCTGTGCCCAGGCCGATGCAATGGTTCCAGGTACAGGCCAGGAATAAGGCCACTAATGCCAGCATAGGGGCTGACTCTAGTCCTGCATAAGAACCAGCACCACGTGGCATTAGCCTTAGTGCTCCTTTTAAAGGTACGTGTCTACTTATATGGCGATAAACCAAATCCAGCAAAAGGCACAGAGTGCAATGGCAATGCAGCCCTGTCCTTACCCCCTGCCCTAGGGCCAGAGCTACCATCAGTAATCATGGGGTCCCATATTATGCCAGTTAATAGGGAAAGAGTTAAAAATATAGGAAATCTGGTATTTTTTCCCAGAAAAAGTGGCAACCCTACCTTGATGGTGGACCATATACAGAATGGGCACCTAACAATAAAAAATGCCACTCGTCTACAGGGTCACACCCCTGATTCCCCCCAGTCACATGCCATTATGCCCAAATCCCACCCACTCCCTCAAGTCCCATCTCTTCACATCACCTGAATCGCACATTTTTATGTCTTGGGACCCCCCTTTCTGCCCCAGGGCTGCTGATTGCCGTTCCCACTGTGCCCCCCTGATGGCAGCGTGTAAGTACAGGGCCCATGTGGAGTTAACCTCGAGTCGCTTTATAACCCCTGATGCACAAGTTTGGGGGTGGGTAGTGGGGATGCCTACTTGCACCTACCACTACATATACAATACAGGGATGCCAAACGCAGGGAGTGTTCATGGGACCCACCCAGGTCTCTGTGCTACAAAATGGGTCATGGAGTCCTGTGTTAATTCAACCTGCAGGCAGAGCTCCAAGTGCAAAAAATAGACATGGCTGATTGCACCCATTTTTTTTTACTTTGCACCCTGTCCTGCAGATAATAAATTCCCCCTTTAGTCAACATATAAAATACACAGAAAAAAGACTTGGGCATCAGGAAGCCAAAGCTTTGTAAGGTGTATGTTTGCCTTCTTGGCCCCATTTTTCATTACAAAATATATAAATATAAAATAGCTGCTAAGAATGTCTTGAAATATTTTAATTCAGTAATAGCAAAGATTAGACCTATTTTGCATTGCTTTAGGTGATCCATGCCCAAGTCAGGCAGGCACTTAAATAATTCAACATGAATGGATATTAGCAATTCTGCGCAGAAAAGTCGCACACGGGTTCCCTGGGGGGAGCATATTTTAGTTACACTCAATAGAAATCTTTATGCAGTCAGCAAGAGTTTATTACTCTGAATAACAAAATCTGCCAGTGTCTCTGTCGTTCCTTTTCTCATCTATGGAAGCATCGGTCACATGACCCTTGTGTGTTATACGCAGAGCCCATTATCAGGGGCATCTGGTGGGGATGCAAGGGGCGGTGGGCCTAGGTGCACCACACCCCTCAGCCAGTAATTATATAGTGAATAATGTACCACCTATTGTAAAATATAAGGATATTATCATTCACCAAATTGTTCCATGACCAAATAAAAGTATGAGGCTAAATGCTGGGTCCTTTAATCCTCATATTTCCCGACAGGGGGTACATTATTTATTTATAATACGCACGTTTCAGTGAGTCATGTGACAGAAATGACATTACTAAGCACTGATTATAACTGATGGCATCACTAAGCACTGTTTAAATAGTGAATACAGTACCCCCTGTTGTAAAATATAAGGAAATTATATTACATGACCATATAAAAGAATAAGGCCAAAGGCCAAGTGCTTTAATACAGGTCAGGGATCTCCGAGATGACTCCTAAAATCCTCATCTTTTTCAATCTAATTTTTATTATAAGTTTCAGTGAGTCATGTGGCAGAAGTTACATCACTAAGCACCGATTATAACTGATGACATCACTAAGCAACGTTTATAAGGATATAATTTACAGGATATTCATGGCTCTTGTGTATTGTAAGGATATCATTTACAAGATAACCAGGTCTGTTGTATATTATATTAAGATATAACTGGCTCAGCTAACACTGTTAGCAGTCGCCCCTTTAATGCAATGCTTGTTGCTTGCCATTGGAGATTAAAAGGGGCATGGCCTAGCAGCCCAGGCACGGCACAGTTAATGCTCTGTGTATAACAAGTACAGCTTTATAACTTTATATACAGCTAGGGCCCAGCAGCAATCAGTGTCACTATAGATAATCACAGACCTGCAGGGAGGTTAGAGGGAATACTGGCCTTTCATTTTACTAGCCCTACGACAACACAAATACAGTTTATAATGTTATATAACAGAGAGCAGAACAAGTCCTGTTGCTGCGGAAAACAAATACACAGAATGCGTTAGCATTTCAAATTTGAAGGGATTTGCATTTTCAACTCTAATAGGCATCTGAATATAAATTCTACATGGGCTTTCTGATTGCTGCTTCCCCCCCTGATGTGCAGTTTATCACTGAGAATGGCTGCATGCGTTCTGTTCAACTTGCCAGTTTATTCCATCTGGGTGCAGCTTATGGCCTCTCCAAATTCAGTAGCCCATTGGTTTATTTGGCAGGAAAGGCCATATCAGATATTTACAATTTTCAGAATTCTTAAGTTCTACATGGGCACGAGATTTAATGTGCCTGGGGTGTCAGTACCCGCTGCCTCTCTCTCTATAAAACTAAAACACATCTAAAGGGGGGGTTCACTTTCAAGTTAACTTTTCGTATGTTATAGAATGGCCTATTCCTAGCAACTTTGCAATTGGTCTTCCTAATTATTTTTTTTTATAGTTCTTGAATAATTTGCCTTTCCCTTCTGCCTCTTTCAAGCTTTCAAATGAGGGTCACTGACCCTGGCAGCCAAAACATATTACTCTGCGAGGCTACTATTTTATTATTGATTATTTGTTTAAACCACTACCTGGTTGCTAGGGTAAATAAGACCCTAGCAACCAGATACCTGCTAAAATTCCAAATGGAGAGCTGCTGAACAAAAAGCTAAATAACTGAAAAACCATTAAAAGTAAAGAGGAACAATTGCAAATTGTCTCAGAATATCAAGGTCTACGTCATATTAAAAGTTCATTTAAATGTGAACTACCCCTTTAAGCTAACTGATCACAAATGGATGGAGAACCCCTCACAGAAGTGCACATATAAATCCTTGTATATCCTAAGCATTTTAGGGTAAAAAAAGCCCTCCCACCCGCACTTTTGCACAGTATCCCTGGAAGTCAGTGGGAACGGCAAGAGATAGTTGGGAGGTTAATTTTTTACACCAGCAGCGAATCCACTAAGTCTCAAATTAGCTTTAGGTCAGTCTGTGTATGGGCCATCTTTAGCCTCCCCAAACAAAAAAGTCACCCTCCACCTATGCCCCTGATCTCCTGACTCCCCCATGCAGAGCTGATTAAATAAATTGCAGGGCCCAATTTGGATAATTTATGGAGGGTACACTCAATAGAAAGACTAGACTTTACCTTTCTCCTTGGTTTCATTGGCCCGAGGATTTCATGGCACTCTGTGGCCCTCAAGCACTTCATAGGAGATCCATGACAGTTCTCCATCCCACGCCCTGCCCATCAGGGAACCTCTGGTGTCTCGTCTCAAGGTAGCAATACTACTGTCTCATCCTAGTGATAAGCACTTCGGCAGAGCCTGATTTGGGACAACAGGTTCCGTTGGCCTAAGGCCAGCCCTGGTATTATGCCCCCCCCCCACTAGATCACTACTCATCTACACAAATATGCTGGGAACTTCACCAGAGAATATGGGGGTTACTAATTGGGGAAAAAAGCATCAATAAACAAACATAATCAGTTCCCTAAAAATATAAAGCATTCAAATAAAAATAATGAAATTAAAAAAATAATAAAATCACACCCATTTCATTATCCAGAAAGTTCCGAATTACGGAAAAGTCATCTCCCATAGACTCCATTTTAATAAAATAATTCACATTCTTAAAAATGGTTTCCCTTTTTTCTGTAATAATAAAACAGTACCAGTACTTGATCCCAACTAAGATATAATTACCCCTTATTGGGGGCAGAACAGCCCTATTGGGTTTATTTAATGGTTAAATGATTCCCTTTTCTCTGTAATAATAAAACAGTACCTGTACTTGATCCCAACTAAGATATAATTACCCCTTATTGGGGGCAGAACAGTCCTATTGGGTTTATTTAATGGTTAAATGATTCCCTTTTCTCTGTAATAATAAAACAGTACCTGTACTTGATCCCAACTAAGATATAATTACCACTTATTGGGGCAGAACAGCCCTATTGGGTTTATTTAATGGTTAAATGATTCCCTTTTCTCTGTAATAATAAAACAGTACCTGTACTTGATCCCAACTAAGATATAATTACCCCTTATTGGGGGCAGAACAGCCCTATTGGGTTTATTTCATGGTTAAATGATTCCCTTTTCTCTGTAATAATAACATAGTACCTGTACTTGATCCCAACTAATAATTTTATTAGCAGACTTAAGATAGGAGACCCAAATTACGGAAAGACCCCTTATCCGGAAATCCCGAGCTTTCTGGATAATGGGTCCCATATCTGTATATCATTATTATCATCAAAACCATGAGTGCCCATTTAATGGCTGTTACACATCATTTAATTCCACCTCAAGTCCTGTAGCCTTAGAAGAACGCTGGGAATTAGGAATTAAAATAACAATGAATTCTTAGATAAACTCCATAGTTTGGGTATATTACTTTGCTAGTGGTTTATATTTCTTTTTTCTTGTGTTCTAATGCGTTCCATGGCCAGCTCTGGGCTACTCCCCAAGCCTTAATGAGAACACTATAAATAATACATTTGGAATAATATTTCATTGTCGGAATTTATTTTGCTGCTATCAACATTGTAATTTTATTCCTGTTTATGTGTTAATCCCTCAGGCAGCTCAGAGGTGAGAGACCCCGGCACATTTTGACTTTTTGCCCTTAATAAAACGTTGATGTTTCTCTGTGAATAAGACGCCCGTGGGTGCCGTGCTTCTCCAGCCCTGGGAGCTGCGGTAGGAATTTTTAAAAAATGGTAATAAACGTTACAAATGCAGTTTTTGATTCTTGGGATTATCCGTTGTGTACTAGATTCTCTGGGCTGTTGATCTGCATTATAGTCCAGTAATATACAGAATGAAATAATCCTTAATGGAAATTGTTTCTCAGTCCTAGGGTTTCCGCCTTTTGCCCGGGGCAATACTGTCCAGCAGGGGAGGGGGCTTGGGCAATGGCTAAGGGAAACCATACCCCCGAACAATGTAGGTTTCTATAAAAATCACATGAAACAGCCCAGATGTAAAACCCTTTTTTAATACAAATAAACCATTTTCATAAAAATATACCTTTTTACATATCTCCCAACTATCCAGATTCGTGGGACAGTCTCTCTTTTGACAGCTCAACCCAAAATCCCTGATTATTATTTCCCTTTGATCTCCTGCACTGAAGCTAAAAAAGATACAAATTCAATTAAAAAGTAGCTTTTGGCAGAGAGCCAAGAAAACTTAGCGCGTGTCACCTGCACTTAGATACATTGTTTCTCACATTTAATTAAATAAGTGGCTTTTGGCAGAGAGCCCAGAAATCTTAATGAGCATCACCTGCACTTAGATACATTGTTTCTCACATTTAATTAAATAAGTGGCTTTTGGCAGAGAACCCAGAAATCTTAATGAGCATCACCTGCACTTGTATGTATGTATGTATGTATGTATATCTTTATTTATAAAGCGCTACTTATGTACGCAGCGCTGTACAGAAGAATTCATTAATACAGACAGGGGGGTTAAAGATAATGGATAAATACAAAGTACAACAATAAATACAATAAATACAAAGTGCAGTTGCAATAAAAGTCAGAAACACAAGATGAAGGAGGTCCCTGCCCCGTAGAGCTTACAATCTATATGGGAGGGGTAACTAACAGACACAAATAGGCACTTAGATACATTGTTTCTCACATTTAATTAAATAAGCAGCTTTTGACAGAACCCAGAAAGTTAACAAGCCCCCCCTGCACTGAGATACATTGTAACTAATAAGCTAAACAGGTCTCTTGGGGGAACTGAGACTTGCAGGTTAAAGGGCAATTTCAGCTTTTTCAGCAGAACTGTAATAACACATAAAACAGGACCCCAAAACCCCCAGAAATGTGTTCAAACTTTAAATAACCTGCCAAATTTAGTCAAATGGGATATTTAGGTTGATATATTGAGTGATATTTAGGGATGTGGTCGCAAAAATGGGCGTGGTCAAAATTTTTGCCGCGATGCACGCAGCATTTAGTTTATGACCCTCTTTTTGTTTTCAAAATGTCGGGAGGTATGTTTTTAGATATTTTTGCCATTGGATAATCCTAAATAGAAAATTGGCATTTACAGCCACCCCCTGGGATTATACTTTACACGGTGCACACAAACAAGCCAAGGGCACACATACATGCTAGGGCACATCAGCCAATGAATGGACAGAGTGCTGCCTTTTGCTCCCACACTACTTCCTGTTACAGTTAGAGCTGCATTATTTCTGGTCATGTGATCTCTGAGGGAGCACCCAGCCCATCACTAAATGGCGGCTCAAGGGAAAGGAAGGCAATATTTACTGATATATATATTCCAGTTTGGTAAGATTTTTCAATAGGCCACTTATTATGATATAAACTGTTTTATTTATTCTGGGTGTACAGATAATAGCGTCCGATTTACAACAAAATGTGTGTTGTGGTAATTTTTCCCAATCAGATGAAATTGTGGTGGGTGCAGTGCAATCGTGTTAGGAGAATCGCCATTTTGCGACCACAATGACGTCAGAATTCTGTGAAAAAAGCTGCATTTTGGGAAAAAAAAACATGAGGATTGCACTTTCCTCACTGCCCTTGTAGCTGTACAGGAGCCTTAGAATCTTTTGGTAAAGAAGCACAGTGGCTCGGGAGGGGGCACATCTGCCTTGGGGTCTACATGGGTTTCCTATGTGTTCTCTGGTTTCCTCCCACACACAAAAACTGACCATAGTGTGTGTGAATGTGATAGGGCCCTTAGACTGTGCAGTAAATGATGTATAATCTGCTCTCAGAACAACAATACCCAAGGTCCCAGTTTAGGCAGGATAGGCCCAAAGGGTACCCAAAGGATGTGGCTGAGACTCCTACGCTAGAGCTGCCATAAAGTGAGGATATAGCTCAGTTCCTTACAGAGCAGCGCCATGGCACTCAGATGGGGAAACCAAGAGAAAGATGGAATAGCGGCAGCACAAATACCCAGAGGAAGCCTTTTCCCATGACCCTGATATGAAAGGGAAGGGGGGTCTGGCTTGTACTTTGGTGCAGATATGTTGTGTGAAAAGTCAAAAGGCTAAAGCAAAATTGTTGAGCGTTAGAACATCATGTCTTGATAATTATTTATAGTTTGGCAAATAACTGCGAGTTTTCTATTTGCAGATTTAGATAGCGCTTGATACTTGGCTTATTAATACCCTGCAAGCAAGTGAGAGAAATCCAACAGATGCAATGTCAGTGATGTGGAAACCAAAGCAGTCAAGTTTAACCCCTTCTATGGCACTGGCAGTCCTTGACAGCCAGAGATTTCTGTTCTACAAGCTGCGGCAGGTAAGAGGTAAAAGGGTACATAAAAGCTAGAAGGTGACACCATAAAGTTTTTATATTGTTCCTGTGTCTTTTGTCGTGCCATATAAAATCAAACATTTTGCTTTGCAGTTCTCCAATACTTCTGTTGTCTTCTCCAGTTTGGTAGGAACCACTGGCACAGCTCCAAATTAATATAAAGGCTTGGGGAGCATCATTTTAAGAGATTTAATTCTCTGTAGCCAGGAATAAAAATTATATTTATGATATATGTTTTTTATTTAAGTCTATACCTCCACCCGCTTATTCCAACTCCAACTGATCAATAGCTCAAGCAGCCCAGGGCCTAAAGAATAATAAGTGCAGCCACCCTATTATTATTATTATTATTGACATTTATTTATAAAGCGCCAACATATTCCGCAGCGCTGTACAATAAGTGGGTTACATACATTGGACATACAGAGTAACATATAAAGCAATCAATAACCGATACAAGAGGTGAAGAGGGCCCTGCCCAAAAGAGCTTACAATCTATAAAGCACAATATGGGAAGGCACTACTGCAGCACAGCAGACATTCATATAAATTCTACTATTAGGGTGAAGACACACAGAGCTACTAGTAGCGGCTACTAAAGACAGTGCGGATCATTTACTGATAATTGCTAATTGTGTGTTTTAGCAGAGGCAATTCTCAGTATTGTCTATGGCAGGGTATTTTCTGGTGCTTAGTAGTCTTGAAAAAGTAGCTGCTACTAGTAGCCCAGTGTGTCTTCACCCTTAAACTTTAGCAGCATTTGATTTTTCAAGCCTGGATTGCCCCCTCCCTTGATTATATATAGTTTTGCGAGAGTAATTATCGCTTTCCAACCTGCTGTGTCCTCGTAAAGTGCTCTCTTTGATCTCACCTTTACCATAGAGTTTACTGACAGGAACAAATTCAAATCTTTTCATGCTCACAAGCAGCTCCCTACCTTGATCACTTCTGATACAGAATTGTGTGATCTTCATGTAATGTAATGAAGTGCACAAGATTGTGTGTCAGAAGCAATCAAGGAAGTTACCAGAGTTACGGGTTACAGAAGGAGTTTTCTGAGAGAAGGAAGTCTGACGCCAAAGATCATGTGTACACAAAAGAAGAAAATAAATCCCATGTTTCTTTTGATAGAGGACTCAGAGCCGCTTTTCTGTGAGTGCTAAACCTTACTTTGTTTTAGCCTTTCCTTCTCTTTTAACTAGTTTAGTTGCCCTTCTTTGCCCTTTGAGCACAGGAGACCAAAATTGTACTACATATTCTAGATGGGGCCTTCCCAATGCATTGTAAAGGGAATGAATGATCTTCTCCTGCAAATCTATACCCCTTGTAATACAGCTCCAAACCTAGTTTGCCCCTGCAGCTGCTGCCTGGAATTACTTACTACAACCAAATTAATTATCTACAAGTACCCCCAGGTCCTAACATTTTAAGATGGAAGGAATATACAACAGTAGGACAATTCTGGGCTTGTTTATACTTGGCACTATGGGC
Organism: Xenopus tropicalis; assembly: GCF_000004195.4. Taxonomy (NCBI): domain Eukaryota; kingdom Metazoa; phylum Chordata; class Amphibia; order Anura; family Pipidae; genus Xenopus; species Xenopus tropicalis. Next base: position 160,257,791 of record NC_030678.2, on the reverse strand, counting down.
AAGGCATTGCTGTAGTTCAAAGTCTTTCTGAATAAAGGGTTTCTGGATAACAGATCCCATACATTGCGTGTTGCAAATGATTATGGCAACATTTAAAAACTATTACAAATGGAAATAAAATGTATCCATAGACACAAATATTTACATAGATACAGAAATATTATTGGTGCCACAGAAATGACAAATTATCTGTTTTGGTTCACCGCCCTTAGTAAACGAAGCCCTTAGTCATAATTATATAAACTAGCAGATTATTTACATCATATAACATCTTTGGATGTTAACATTTTTTAGCAGAAAAATATTTACGCCCAAGTAATCTCAATTGGACAGACTTGCCATTTTCTATAAAATTGTCTTATTTTTAAACCTGAATTGAATTTGTACTGAAATGATATTCAAGATTAGACCAGGTCTAGCAGCCAGTCATATTGCAGCATTTGTAGGTCACCTGTTGAAAAGCAAACTACTTACCATGAGTTACTAGACCAAGTATAAATTTTATTATATAGCCTAGATGGGTCTTCTGCACTGTAGATGGATGGGAATTTGTAGGTAATTAAAGGAATACTGACACATTCCTATGAAAATTCAAAGGAGATTCAAAAAGGAACCTCTCAGTATATACCGTATATACTCGAGTATAAGCTGAGTTTTCCAGCACTCAAAGGGCCTGATTCACTAAAGTGCGATGAAATGTGCGCTATTTTTAGCGTGCGCTATAAATTTTACCACGTCTTAATTTTGGCGATTTTTCGCACGATTCACTATAAGCATACTTCCGCTTTTTTACGCGCGATATTGCATGCGTTATTTAACTCGTGAAGACTATTTCAATGCGGTATTTGCCGGTACATGCGCTAAATTACGCACGCGAATAGTCGCCGAATATGAATGGTAGCATAGAAATAGTGTATAAAAATTGTCGCCACATATAAATGGTAGCATATAAATAGTAGATGCTTATAAATAGTAGCCACTAGTGATGAGCAAATGTGTTCTGGTTTCTTTAGAGAAAATTAGCAAATCTTTTGAAAGATCCACAAAACGGCAAAAATGTTGTGCGGGCAAAAAAATTGTTGCCCGTGACTATTATTTTTTGACGCTTGTATAAATTTTTGGACGTGCGTTTTTTCATGCGTTTTGCCATTGGCGGATTGTTTCGCGAAACGCATGAAAAAATCCGCCGTGAAAAAATTCAACGCACGTCCAAAAATTCGCTGCAAATCCATGCCTGGCGAAGCATTTCATCACTTGTAGCCAAATAGAAATAGTTGCGCAAATGAACGCACGCCATGTTAGCCATACACGCCAAAACTTGCAGAAAATTACTGTATTAAAAATGAACATTTGGCTGCAAACTGGCGGCTGCGTCACTCTAGGGGAAACACAGACTTCAATAAATAACACTGTAAGTCCATATTTTATTGCAAAAAACTCATTTACTGTACTTATCTATAATTATCGCCTGCCTGTAGTAGGTGTTAATTTTGAGTAAAATTGAGTAAAAAGACACAGACTTGAATAAATAACACTGTAAGTCCATATTTTATTGCAAAAAAAACATTTACTGTACTTTTCTATAATTTTTCGCCTGCCTGTAGTAAGTGTTAATTTTCGCATAGCCGAATGCGATATTTAGCGCTCAAAAGTTATAGTTAATCATGCGATCGTATTCTTTTCAGCACGGAAATTAACGCATGCGGTAAAACCAGCGCGAGAAATACCGCATGCGAAAATGGCGATTTATCGCAGGCGATAATACTATGGTGATTATCGCGTCTTTTTTACCGCAAAAAAGCGTGCAATAATTTTTATCTCACTTTAGTGAATCAGGCCCAAAATGTGCTAAAAAAGGAATCCTCGGCTTATACTAGAGTCAACTAGTAAGGGCACTGCAGGACTACTCGTCCTACCGGAGGATCCGACGCCCAAGCAACAAGGATGTCAGAATCAGCTTACACAGTAGCGCCGCTCGGACCCTGCCCGGGCACTGCAGGACTATTCGTCCTACCGGCGGATCCACCGCCTGAGCGTGCTGCGCACACGGGCAGCGGATCCTTCAGTAGGTCATGCAGCTTTCACTGTATCAAATAGCTTTCTTTATAATATTGTAAAATGTACATTGTACATGTTGCATTTTTCCACAATAAAGAATTTTAAGGGCTAAGTCCCGCCTGAAAATCTCCTTGTGTGCCATTACTCTAAACCTTTGCTCTAGTCCTGCAGTGCCCAGGCAGGGTCTAGGCGGTGCTACGTGTGATGTGCAGTGGTGCTTTGGCGGTTCACGGGGGGTGGGGGTTGTGCGCGCGGCATGCGTGCATGCTCGAAATGTGGTGTGTGGGCCTCACCTGGAACAGGTGAATGACAAACGCACTAAGGGGGAAGCAAGGGGCTGGGGAGCCCCAAGTTGGATGTTACAGGGTTCCCTTGCATTTAAAAGTGCAGAACTATGCTGCATTATCTGGGACATGGTGCAGAGTGCAGCCCATCATTTTCCACATTGGCCTGGGGAACAACTAACAAAGCACCATACCGTTTACCTCTCACCAGACATCACTTGGCAGAACTAGGATTTTACGCTACTGTAAATATGCAAGCTTAAATTTGGGCCTGGGAAAGGTAAGATGGCAACACAGAGCAGTGTTTGATTTTTTTTCTTGGGCTCATGCATTTTTATTCCTAAAAAGAAAAACTATAGGATTAAAAAAATGTAGCAATTAAATTGAGATGTTAACCTGTACAACCTTGCATGTGGTTATCTTATGTTGGATGCGCCTCATTTTCCAGCCCATACCTTGTGTTTGTTAATATGGTAGTCATGTAAGCACTTGAGTCCTTTTATTAAATAATTTGATTATTGAAACTCCCACTAGGGTGGGAAATGCAGTAGCGGCTGCATTTCCCACCCTAGGCTTATACTCAATAAGTTTTTCCAGTTTTCTTAGGTAAAATTAGGTACCTTGGCTTATACTCGAGTATATACGGTAAATAGTTGAGGCAAAAAAAGCTTTTTAGGTAAAAGTCTCCAACAGCAACCCCTAATCCATCAGTATCTGCTCGTCATGGAGCAGAAGGGGCCACACTGTTTTCCTGTGTCACGCTGGTTTGGGGGCGGCGTGATCCTTCCATAGGCTCATAGAAACAGTACTCCAGCCTGTGGAAGGATTGTGCTGTCCCCAACCCAGTGTGATGGACAAAAACGTTGAAGATCCTTTAGCTGTGTCAGAGTGTCCCTCAGGTAAGTACCACTCAGCTGAGGGAGCCTTTGAGGGACTTTTCACTAGCTACATATTATTCTGCAACTCTTTAGTAATACTGACACGTTCCTATAGATTTCTTGGAGCAGCAGTTTAGCAACAGCTAAAGGCCGTAGCCACAAATGGCACCAATAAAGCTACTATAATTGGGTGAAGCCCTCTAGAACTGATGGGGCCTTTGTCAGGAGACTAGGTAGCCTTGTCCAGAATCCAGCTTTTATTTGACATGTTCATTTGGTCAAATTATCAGCACTCCAGATAAATATATGCACGTACATTTGCCCTAGGTGTGCTGGTCACTTTATGGCATGTCGTGTTGGAACACCCAACTTTATAAAGCACCAATATATTCCTCAGCACTTTATAACAGGATTAAAAATGTAATTATCTTCCCATTATCTATCACTACAACAGAAGCATATAAATGTAAACATTAAGGGGCACATTTACAAATTCTCTAACATTTCTCATTTTTAAAAATTCAGCTAAGTCTGCGCGGTAAAAAGTTGCCGAAATAAGGACTTTTCCGAATTGTCGCCCCGGAAACTCAAATTATTTGAATTGTCGCACAAAAACCAGCACCAAAAATCAGAAACCATGAAAGTTCTGGGGCAAAATAAAGATCTTTCAAGGAGAGGGAAGGGACATTGTCCATTGACTTCTATGGTTAGTAAATGGCCCCCTAAGATTATGTAATGCAACCTAACTACTAATGATACTGAATCCAAGAGTAAGTAATAACACTGGTAATATCAACGGAATTGTCCACCACCTCTCCAGTTCCTCTGCCAATAAACCCTTCCTAATAAATAAACATGGATGATTAACAGTCCAAAAGGCGAGTCTATAATTTCAGGCTTAGATAGGAAATATTTGTCGGCAAAACCCTTTTGGAATTTGCTGTTATTTTTAGCAGCTGAGTGTGTATAAACCTATTAAACCTTGCATTCTGTAAAATCCAATAACTGAGTTTCTGGCAGATATAAAGTATTTTCATATTTTCACAACATTGATTACTTTGCTGAATTACTTCTGCCTGAAAGTTAATGCTGTGATGACTTCTCACAAATATTTTATTGATCAAAAAAGGCCACTAAAATGACCGTATTCCATTAAAGGGAAGTGGCACTCTATGTTTGGGAATGATGGCGCAGGCACAGATAAAAATGTGTTGTTTAAAAATGATTTATATAGGGTTGAAACCCCTCAATGGATGCAAAAAGTGCACCCGTGACTCATGTACTCAAACCCTGGAAGTAATGTATACAATCTGACTGACTCAGGCCTCTCAAGGAGATAAATTAAGACACAATCCTTTTCTCAGTCTGAGAGTATTGACTTATTCAATGTCAATAAATGCAAAGTTACAAATGTGAGTTATACACTAAATGATAGTGTGTTGGGGGTTTCCTTAATGGAGAAGGATCTAGGGGTTTTTGTAGATAACAAGTTGTCTAATGCCAGGCAGTGTCATTCTGTGGCTACTAAAGCAAATAAAGTGCTGTCTTGTATAAAAAGGGCATTGACTCAAGGGATGAGAACATAATTTTGCCCCTTTATAGGTCCCTGGTAAGGCCTCACCGTGAGTATGCAGTGCAGTTTTGGGCTCCAGTCCTTAAGAAGGATATTAATGAGCTGGAGAGAGTGCAGAGACGTGCAACTAAACTGGTTAAGGGGATGGAAGGGGAGGTCAGGGTTGGGGAAAAAGCAGTTTGCAAACAGATATGATTACTGTACAAGTACATTAGAGGGAATTATAGGCAGATGGGGGGGTTCTTTTTTCCCATAAAAACAATCAACGCACCAGAGGCCCCCCCTTTAGATTAGAGGAACGGAGTTTCCATATGAAGCAGCATAGGGGGTTCCTCACGGTGAGGGCAGTGAGGTTGGGGAATGCCCTTCCTAGTGATGTGGTAATGGCAGATTCTATTATTGGCATGAATGACTCCTTGGATAAGTATATTATCGGCTGATTTATATATAAATTTATCGGCTTGTGTGCCCCCTACTCAGGAATTTTGCCTCTTTGTGAAGACATTTTCTCAATTACCCGTCAAATCAGTCCCTGTTCCAAACACACTGTTACATGTAGGGGGTGATTTATGAACATTCCAATTTGATTTTTTTTCTGCTAAAACTTCCAATACTCACAAATTCTAAGTATTCAAGTTTTTCATATTCAGATTTTTTTTTTAATAAATAAGCAAACAAGTTTTTTTTTGTTTTTTTTTTAAATGTGAGTTTATTTAAAGTAGACACATTCACAACCTCGAAAACTTGATAAATAAGCCCAGTATTGTGTGAGCCCCACAGCGCAGCTCCAGTTACTGAGGCGAATCAGCCCTGAGCAGACTTCACGGCCCTCCATGCTGCTTCATAGAGGATTCTGGGAGGGATATTCCTTCCTTCTATGCTCTTCCCAGTCATGCTGCAATACGTATGTGTAATTACATGGGCCTAACTTTGTGGACTTTTGTGTCTTTTTTCAGCCCAAATCAACTATGTAACTGCCCTAAACTACTGGGCTTCCAGCAGGTCCCTGACCAATGAGAGATTAGGGGCCCTATTCACTAAAGTCCGAAATAAGGAGTGCTATTTATAGCATGCGTTAAAAATCTTATCACTTCTTATTTTTCACTCGATTCACTAAAAGGACACTTGTCATAATTAAGAAGCGATGTTCCTGGCGTTATTTATCTTGCGATTACATATTTTCAAGCAATATATTACGCAGCGCACAAGATATTACGCAGAGCGCAATATATTACGCACGTAACCATTACTTTCTGAAAACCACCATTTCCCTGAAAACTGGAGGATGCATCACTCTAGGGCCAACATATACTTGAAAAAATACGACTGCAAACTCCATGTTGTGTTACCAATAGCTCACGAACCGCAATTTTCTTTAAGTACCGCCTGCCCCAAGTAGGGTTAATATTCACACAGATTAACACGATATTTTGCACGTTTAACGCTTCATATGTGTTTGTGAATCATGCGTAAGTACTATTTCTATTCGCTAATTAACGCAATGCGTTTTTTTTGTGCATGCGATATGCGGATTAACACATGCGAAATGACTTTGATGAATCGGTACTTAATTATCGCATGCTTTTTAATGAAAAAAACTATGCGATAAGCGTTATTGACCTTTAGTGAATCGGCCCCTATAACGCTTATCGCATAGTTTTTTTCATTAAAATATGTTGTCGCAAGATAAATAACGCCAAGAACATCGCTTCTTAATTATGACAAGTGTCCTTTTAGTGAATCGAGCGAAAAATAAGAAGTGATAAGATTTTTAACGCATGCTATAAATAGCACTCCTTATTTCGGACTTTAGTGAATCGGGCCCTATATGTCTATACTTGTAAAACAGCTCATGTTCCTGAAGTTTTGAGGGCCCCTAAATGACTTTTATCTGCTTCCCACAAACCCAAGTCTCGCTTCTGTTATGTACGACTATTACAACTACAAACATCATTTCTAAACTGTAGAGATAGCGTCCCTGAGACATTCCGAGCTCTAAAGGGTATAGTTATTCTTCATGCACGGTGTCTATTTGTGTTGTCGTATTTATAGCAACTCTAACAGATCCTATATTTTTCCCACAATATTTTACATGGGACACTCAGAAATAATAATGATTTTGGCCGGTGTCTGAATGTTTAGGAATGCGCTTCTTGGCAACATTTAGTAAACAGGAACACAGTTCCTCTGTGTTTGTTGCAAGTAAAACAAGCTCATTTAATAAAGGAAGAAAAAATGAAGGCAACTTGAATTTATTTGATACCAGAAGAAACATGGCTTAAAGGGATCCTATACTGCACACCCAAGGAAAGGGTTCTTTTATGTGAACAAAACCTTTGCAAGACAAAGCAACAGAAAGATAAGTGGGCTCATTTATAAGGGCTAGAGCAATTACTGAAGTGTAAAGGGATGCAAAATGGTGGCCCTTAAGGCTGAGGTCCCCGACCTTTCTTACTCATGAGCCACAGTCAAATATAAAAAGACTTGGAGAGCAACACAAGCACCATAAAAGTTCATGGAGGAGCCAAATAAGGGCTGTGATTGGCTATTAGGCAGCCTCTATGCACCCTATCAGCTTACAGGGGCTTTATTTGGTAGGAAATCTTGTTTTTATTCAACCAAAACTTGCCCCCAAGTCAGGAATTCAAAAATAACTCCCTGGTTTGGGGGCAGTGAGAGCAACATCCAAGGGGTTGGGGAGCAACATGTTGCCCCGGAGCCACTGGTTGGGGATCACTGCATTTAGGGGTAACTGTTTGCACCAGAAACTAAATACAGCAAGTTGAACACTGGGGACAATTCTAGTGCATCTAAGGAATCAGTACAGCTTAAACTTGATGACTATAAATACGCAGGGCCATAGCTGGGGGCCCATGGAACCTGGTTAACATTTCTAGAAGCTCCTAATCTCACAGCCTTTTAATTGTAAATATTCTCAACTACCATGTTTATTAATCCCGTCTTCTCTATCCAAGTATGTCTTTTATCCTCCGTGGTAATGGGTCAAATTATCATAGTAACAATAGTGCCAATGAGATGTTTATTCTGATATGAGTAGATAATAATGCCAGAGGCTGATGTGTTTAATGTACTGCCTGTACTGATCAGATCTAGGGAACTAGGTAGTCTGAAAAAAAAATCACTTTTCTGTTGAATCCCAAACCAACAATACAAACATACTGGCCATACCCTCATCCCCACCCATCCCGATGGGAATACCAACCACTGTAGTTGACAAAGGTGAAAGTTATTTACCAAACACGCTAGGTACGTTGGGTTGGGTTGGGAGGAAGTGTTCTTTGTATTTTCTTTATGTTCTAAATATATTTCAATTAAAAAAAAAAACTTAGAAAGCAGGCGTAGTCTGAGCACTATCGCTTTAAGGGTGGTGCTTGTGTGTTTGCTACCACATGACCATCATTAGTGACTGCAGCCAGCTCTTCTATGGCAACAATTTGACTGAGAACTAAACCCAAAAATTAAATACGACAAGAAATGCCACATTTTATATAATGAGCTCATTGAACGAGCCTAAAGGTTCAGCATCTTTATAGTACCATACGGAAATCTATTAGAATTGCCCAGGGCACTGCACATGCTCAGTGAGCTCTAAGCAGCTGTTGAGAAGCTGAGTTTAGGGGATGTTGCAAACTATCAAACAGTAAATAATGTTGGCCTGTCATAGAGGGTCATGCTTCAGGGCTAATTATGAATTTCTGATGCTAATTGCACTGGTTTCTGAGCTGCCATGTAGTAATTATCTGTATTATTTACTTATCAGCCTTATCACAGAGTATGGGCAGGGAATCAGCAGAAAAGAAGATGGGGGGCTACTGGGGCATCTTTGGGGGCACAGATCTTCCCTGCTAAAGGGCTGTGGGTGCCTTGGCCTGGTACAGGAGCCTTAAACATATTTTACAACATTTCTAGCCTAATTGTTAAGTTAAGCTTTAGTTCTCCTTTAAGCTTTTTGAAAAGTAAACTTAATATCAAGCAACTTTGTAATATATATCAATTAAAATATATGCAGCCTTTTCATGATGTTTAATATAATAATAAGGTTTGGAACATTTCCCTAAGCCCCGCCCCCTGTTAATCTGCCTGACTACTTTGAGACTCAAATGAAATGTAACAGTAGTCGCCTGTCATCAGCCTGCCTTCAGCCTGCATCCTCCTCCCAATCCCACAATTCCCTGCACACGTGATGTCAATAAGGAAAGGAACATCACAGTGCAATGCATTGTGGGTTATGTAGTTCCTACATGCTGTCTGTAAGCTGGGGAGAAGTTGTTACAATTTGTAACATCAGTGTTTTAGTCCCTCCTCCCCTGCCAGGATTTCAAATGATGCAGAAAGAGAAGAACTGTTTTGCAGCTGGATTTCAGCAGATAAAATGGTATTTAGTCATACTTTTGAAGGAACAGATTACAGTGATAGGGATATTAGGGGTTTCTGTGTTGTGTGGGGCTCTTTAACAGATTTTGGCTTGGAAGCTGGAGTTCCCCTTTAATATTCTTTTAAACCATTATAAAATGTGTTAATATATTCCAGGCTGTACTGCCAACAGATAAATATAAAAATACATTTATTTACTTACTTTTGTGAACAAATATATTTATATTTTAGTAAAATCTGACAATATATTTAAAGGAAAGTTTTTCCTTCTGCCGTAGGATTTGCACTTTCCTAATCCTATTATTTTGCCGTTGCATTTAGAGAAGATTAGCAAGCCTTGTATTCCTGGGGTGGAAAGAAGCCACCTCGGTGTATTCCCAGGAACAGTGAACACAGCCGCAGATAAATGTATATTATAAATGTAAATAAGATTGTGTTATGTTGGGCAAATAACTGGTAAAACTGGAAACTACTCCTTTTTGGCTAATGCCCTATTTGGTTGTACGATTCTACAGAATGTTTTTGGGCACACAGTAAGCACAGCTTTTAAAGGGGTTGTTCATTCATAATTCTTCATTTTTTATTATTGGTGTTTCTTTTGAATTATTTAGCATTTTGTTTAGCAACTCGTCAGTTTGGAATTTCAGTAGCCATCCGGTTGCTAGGGTCTTAATGAATCTAGCAACCAAGCAGTGGTTTGAACGAGAGGTTGGTTGATAGATTTATATTTAGGTTGGTGTCGGAGATCATTTTCCAAAGAGAGAGCGGAGAGCAGAGGGGAGAGAGTTTTAGCAGCGCTGATCCTGGTCTGTAGCTTGAAAACTAAACATTTTAAAGGCGAAGGAAAGGTAAAAACTAAGAAAGGTCTGTGTAAATACAGCCATAAGCACTCACAGTAATCCTCTGTCAAAAGATACTTGTTTGTTTCCCTCTGCCAGAGACATGCAGCTGCCTGCTCTCTCCTGCTCCCCCCTCCCTCAAGAATGCTAAGAACTCCCTCCCCCACCTTAGGAATGTGGATCTGAGCAGGAAGCTGACTCATAGGAGCACATTTACTAATCCACGAACGTCCGAAAAGCGTCCGAATGCGTTTTTTTCGTAATGATCGGTATTTTGCGACTTTTTCGAGTGTTCAATAAGAAAAAGTCGCGACAATTCGCGAAAGTCGTAATGGCTATGAAAAAGTCGCAACAATTCACCAAAGTCATAATGGCTATGGAAAAGTCGCGACAATTCACAAAAATCATAATGGCTATGAAAAAGTCGCGACAATTCACGAAAGTCATAATGGCTATGAAAAAGTCGCAAAAAATACGAAAAAGTCGCAAAATGTTCGTTTTCCAGTCTAAATTTTTCCCATTCGGATTCGTTGATTAGTAAATCAGCCCCAAGGTCTTACTAACTGAGCATGTACACAGGTCTTGGTGCAGGAGTGACGCATTATGGGAACTTTCTATACAGAGCTTATTGGTTTTTTTTCCCTATGAGAAAGGTCTCTCAAGGTGAGCACCCTCTTTCACATATCGGTCTAAATAGATAGCCAAGTAAATCTGAGGATAGATTTCTAAACCATGGTCCCTCCCAGTACTTTAACAATACCAACTTCTACAGTCACAGCTTACAAAATAAGAACGAAACAAAATCTTTATTAAAAACATACATGTGTTCCAAAGAGCAAACACTGACCAGGAGTATTCTTCTCAGATAAAAAGACAATGTACATAGCTATGGCCTAGTACAGCGGTTCTTAACCTGTGGGTCGGAGCCCCTTTGGGGGTCAAAAAACCCTTTCACAGGGGTCGCCTAAGACCAGCGGAAAACACATATTTCCGATGGTCTTAGGAATAATTTTATGGTTGGGGGTCACCACAACATGAGGAACTGGTCGCGGCAGTAGGAAGGTTGGGAACCACTGGCCTAGTACTTTCACTCCTTTGTGACATCAAATGGTTTCCACCACTGGGCGAACTCTAACACTTTCTTTCTTTGGTCTTCAAATCTCTCCCGGACAGCTTTTCTCCAAATTCGTGGCTCCAAATCCAGCATACCCCCAATGATTTCCTTTAGACGAGAGAGGTTAAAAAAAAAGACAAGAATGAGCAACTGTTGTGGGAAGGCTGCCACTGGATATAACAGAAGATATGTCTCAGTATCTCTAGTCCAGGCTGTGTGTGAACTATAATGTCTACTTAAGGCCAAGGGAAGTATTATTATCCTTTATTCATATAGAACAGGTACTTTTATGCAAGGGATGCACCAAATCCACAATTTTGGGATCCGGCTGAACCTGCCCATGGTACCACTGTTCTGTTTGAATTTCTTTCAACAACTTTAAAGGAACAGTTCAGTGTAAAAATGAAACTGGGTAAAATAAACAATGTTTTAAATAGTTAGTTAGGCAAAAATTAATCTATAAAGGCTGGAGTGAGGGGAAGTCTAACATAATAGCCAGAACACTATTTCCTCTTTTACAGCTCTCTAAGATGTTAGCAATCAATAACAAATCAGTGACTTGAAGGGGGGGGCATATGGGACATAACTATCAGTTAGTTTCCATTTGAATCTGACCTGGGTGCTCACAAACTAACTGAACAGTTATGTCCCTTGTGCCACCCTTAAAGTCACTGACTAACTGATAGGTTAAAGAGCTGAAAGCAGGAAGTAGTGTTCTGGCTATTATGTTAGACATCTGCTCACTCCAGCTTTATAGATTACATTTTTGCCTAACTATCTTACAAATATGTTTTATTTTGTGCAGTCTATTTTACCTATTACACTGAACTGTTCCTTTAAAGCCATACCCTATCATCTGGATTGTTTGTTTATTTTTTGGCATCATACATGACAATTGAATACTGTTTGGTCTTTTGCGCTGCCATACATACATGGGTTTCAGTTTCAACATTAATTCTGTATCTTGGAAACAAAGGTATCACCTCTACATACAACATACTTATTTAACAGATTTTAAGAACAGCCCCACAAATTTTGGCTGCAATGGTTCTGTCTCTGCTCTGTAATTGCCTCTCTTTTGGGCTTAGTGGTGCATCATTCTATTCAGGAGAAGATGCTCTTTTAGATTTGGCTTGCTCAGAAATGTCAATTTTTTTTAAGTCTTTGTTATATGCATCTTTGACTTTGTGCCTGTATTTATGTTTTAGAAAAATAAACATATAAAATACAAAACATCAAAAGATCACTAAGATTTAAAAAAAATTAAAATCCTGGGCAAAGTTGCTATAGCAACACATGTTATTTATTCATTTGTCATAAGAGTAATATACCTTGCCAAAGTAAGATGGGAATTTGTGCTCATCTTCAATAACGTGGGCATAGCCTCCCTGCAAACCAAAATCCACAGAGAAATAGGGCAAACCTTTGGGCACCTAAAACAGAAATACATTTGTAAGCATTTTATAAATATATATTTAATATCATAAAAAATATACAGGCATTGTGTCAGCGCAGATATAAAAGGAAGGAAAAGTTCCCAGATGCTACCCAAACACAAGCTAAAGCTGGAAAGTACACAAGGTTCTATAGTTGAGAAGCAGCAGTAGGAAATACCTAATGCATTTACAGAACAAGCTGCTAAGAATTGGCTTTTATTGGCTTATGGCTGCAGCCTGCTTCTCAGAGCTACAGAAACAATTGGTTATTCTAGACAAATCCTGGTACAATTGGCTTATACAGGTATAGGACCCATTATCCAGAATGCTCGGGACCAAGGGTATTCCGGATAAGGGGTCTTTCCATAATTTGGATCTCCATACCTTAAGTCTACTAAAACGTTAATAAAACATTAATTAAACCCAGTAGGATTGTTTTGCAACATAGGTTATTTATTCTTAGTGGGATCCAATTACAAGGTCTGTTTTATTTCTACATAAAAAAAGGAAATCAGTTTTAAAATTCTGAATTATTTGCTTATAATGGAGTCTATGGGAGACGGGCTTTCCGTAATTCGGAGCTTTCTGGATAACGGGTTTCCGGATAAGGGGTCCGATACCTGTACTGCAGAATGTTACCAGCCCATCAAATACCGGGAGTAAAACAAACAAAATGCACCTAACGGGAAAAGGCAGCCATACACAGGCCAACTTTGCTATTATTATTACTTACTACAGTCAGTATAGTGTCCCCGAATTTGTAGCAGACAAGGTATTTATATCTATAACATATACAGATAAATAAGTCCCATTTAAACGTTAAAATAGTGTATGTAAAAAGACTTGGGGAGCAACACAAGCATCATAAAAGTTCATGGGGGAACCAAATAAGGGCTGTGATTGGCTATTAGGGGCCTCTATGCACACTATCAGCTTACAGGGGCTTTATTTGGTAGGAAATCTTGTTTTTATTCAACCAAAACTTGCCCCCAAGTCAGGAATTCAAAAATAACTCCCTGGTTTGGGGGCACTGAGAGCAACATCCAAGGGGTTGGGGAGCAACATGTTGCCCCGGAGTCACTGGTTGAGGTTTCCTGACATAGAGCATCAGTACACCCTGACACCTGCAGAACTGTACCAATGCTAAAATCGATTAATGACACAAGTTATACAGGTTATGAGAAACCCTAGGGAGCTGTACCTGGTATGGAGAATGTTATTTTACAAACTGGTTTAACTGGCCACAACTGCTAAAAAGCCCCCGTCTGGCTTCTTGTATTGTTCTCATTATACAATAACAGTCCATAATAACGACCAGTGAGAAGAATAGCTTCTTAGGCAAAATTGAAACCAAACCAAGCCAGTAATAGCTTCACTGAAGCTTAGGGTATTAAAGCAGAACAATTAATAACAGATAGACAGAACAGATAAAACATACACCTGTACGAGAATTCAATAGATAAGGGCAATAAAAAGAGAAACATCCCCAGCCAGTTTATGGCTATGACCCCAATTCCAAGGATATCCAGAATTATCTCTGGTGACCTCTTAAAGTCTGAGCTCAAGTGAAAAAATAAATCCAATTTCTATGTTCCGATCACACAGAAATCAGCGGGGGATTAAACACTAGATACATGCAGATTAAGCTACATTCTAAAGTGGATTATGCCAGATATAATTACAGCCAGGCAATGATAGGAAACTCTGTTGTGTAACATTGGGCTCTGAGAAGCAGACGTATTGGAACATATAAGCAGATAAATCATCATCATTAGTCAGAACAGTAAAATGCCTATGTATGCTTGGGTTCTCCCCCAATGGAAACACAAAGGGAATACATGTATTTCCAATTTAGCCTGTGGATTTGCATTGAAGCTCTGATTTTTGCTCAGTTTCATAACCCTTCAATTGATTTATAGCCAATACTATGGTTATTGTTTCATATTTTTAAATACTTTTGGAAATCTGCCATAAAAAGCCATATAAATCTTGATCTCCCTTGTCTTGAAAACATGAATATGTAACATTCTAACAGACTCCAGCCTCCATATTACACCATATAACAGAAGTATGAGTGTGCTCATTTCAAGAGAATCACATAGAAATGTCTCAATGTGATAATGAGGACAAAGATGGGAAATATAGAGGGATGGCAGCTCTTGGATAGTAAAATGTTTAGACTTTTTTAAACTTACAGCTCTTCGAATATCCTTTGTAGACAGGTCTATTAATTTCTTATTCATGGACCACTCCTCATCAGATTCCATTATGGCTTTCTGGTTTAATGAAAATAAACGCATGAATACATTGGTTAACATGGGAGATGGAATAAAAAATCAGCAAATAAGCCCTTTCTGAAAGGAACCAGAATTCACTAAATGGGCTAAATGTACGGCTGGATGGTAACATGGAAACCTTCGGGCGTTATGTATGTGATACCCGGCTCTATCAGCCAAATGTTCAACGAAACTGGAAAGTATAAACCATTAAAAACATCTGATATATTGACGACACTCCATTTAAAGTAAATTTGCAATTCATCGTAGGTTGGCTGACGGATACACTGCCGCTGATTTGTGACTCCAATATCTGCCCATAAATCTCTTATAATGGGTTTGTAGCTGGTGTGAAGGGAACATGTTTCTGTGAGCTTAACAGTCAAATGAATGAAACAACACAATGTATTAAACTGGTCAAGGTAAAGTGGCCATTAAACTGTTACTCCAAACTCTTATTCCATTGATTGGGTTTGTAGTCTCATTTGGTTCATTTTTTTCCTAATGAACATTTGATTTTTTAGAGAAAAATACAAGTAAGGAGACCAAACAGTGCAGTTTGTTGCCATTTCTCATTGGTCATGGCAATTTATTGATCCCAGAATGAAACACGTTGGCTCATTTTCAGAGTTTAGTTATTCCAAGATACAGTTGGACAAGGTACAGTAGTAAAGGTTGGAAAGGTCGATTCTGATAATCCAGTAGCCTGTGAATTTTACAGAAGTTTTCTGTTGTAAGTAAGTGACATTAATTAGACTTTATCTGACTCTTCCATAATCACTTACTGGCCTGTAGAGCATAGTGCCATCTTTCCTTTGCTTCCAAGAGGCACATGTGGCTTGGGCATAGGATTTCAACTCAAGTCACCACCATTTTTTGAGGATGGGGGGTCATCCAGCAACTGACCATAAACTGAAGTGCCACCTGTCTTATGTAAAATCTACCCCTGGAGTCATACTTTATATACAAACTATTCTATTCACTCATGACTCGTTTGTATCATTTAAAGGAGAAAGAAAGGGAAAAACTAAGTACGGTAAGCTTTATTGGAAAGGTCTATGTAAATACAGCCATAAGCACTCACAGAAATGCTGCACTGAGTCCTCTATCAAAAGAAACACAGGATTTCTTGTCTACTTTTTTGTAAACATGTTCTTAGGGTATCTGATTTCCTCTCTCAGAAAAATCCTTCGTTCCTGGGGCCAGAGTCTGCTCTCTTCCCTCTCCTGCTTCCCCCTCCCTTAGGAATATGTGATCTGAGCTACCAACCCCTAGAGCTGCAGCAGCTACAGTTACGGAAACTGAGCTAAAATGGCAGCTGCTCTCCTAAACAAACAGAGAAAGCTTCTAGGGCTGTTTACTCAGGTATGGTAAAGGTTTCTGCAGAATAAATATAGTAGCACTAATGTGGCAAATCTATTGGCAGTAAAATGCCAAACTGATTTTCCTTC
This sequence comes from Xenopus tropicalis, assembly GCF_000004195.4. Taxonomy (NCBI): domain Eukaryota; kingdom Metazoa; phylum Chordata; class Amphibia; order Anura; family Pipidae; genus Xenopus; species Xenopus tropicalis. The sequence goes on along the minus strand of NC_030678.2, from coordinate 160,241,487 downwards.
TCCTTTAATAGCTAGTAGTTGTTCAGAAATTCAGAATAGCTACAGGTTGCTATTTGCTCTTTATCTGCAAGAGCTTGTCACTGTTGTAGAGAGTGAATACCACACAGCTTTAAAGTTTGGCAACTTCTGTCACCATCTGGCTGCAGATGAAATGAATGAGCTTGCAATTATCATGCCCACATTCCCAGAAAGCAATATTAGACGGGACAATGACAAACCCTTATATCTAGATCTTATTATGCTGTTTTACATAACTACCCCCTTAATCTGGCTACTTTGGGAAAAATTCCCTATTACCTTTCTTCACTAGTTCCCATGGCACTGTGGCTCATTTCTTTATAAACCTGAGGTTCTTTATATCCGTCTATTGCTCCTAATAATTGAATGCAAGTTGATAATTTACCTTAAAATATATTGGTGCCATATCACCCACTTCCTTTGGGAGAGGAATGCACTCATAGACCAAATGCAACCGTTTTCTTGCATATATGTTTGACTCCAAGAAGACACAGTCCAGACCTTTAGATTCAAACATCCTGACCAAGGCTTTCCGGAACACCTAGAGAGAGACGAAGCAGCCACTTGCTCTTTTAGCAATAACAAGGTTTACTTTTAGAACATAAACAACCAGATATGCCTTTATTTATATAAAAGTCAACTGCACGTTTTCATTTATCTTCCGGAAATTAGGTTAATATATTGGTTCTTGTTGCTTATTAGAAATGGGATCTACCATGTAAAACGTCAGCATATTTAATGTGATGGAACTGTGCTGTTTCTGCTTATGGAATGTTTATGCAACTGGTAAGGGGGTAAGTTACAAGCTGGTGTTTTAACTGCCATACTTTTGAACTTGAGCACTATTGTCAAATAGCAGTGCCCCTCAGATGTAAGAATCGTACAACCTCTGTATTTTCTGAATAAATATGAAATGGTGAAGAAGCAGCAGATACATCTGTATGACCTAGAAAGCGGCATACTGCTTAAATAGCACCTGTCTTACCCATCCCCAGCCTTACCTTAAGCTACAGGCATCTCTAGTCTGCTCAATTTATTGATCTACACCATTAAACTATAATGCAGCCTTCTCCTTTATCCCCCATATTTCAAAGCACTCCACTGCCACTGTATGGTTACTGCTGGCAATGAGCTGTGTTATCCATGGAATCAGGTCGCTAACATGACAAGTAATATATATATAGAATCGCTATTAAAAGCACCTGGATTTCATTATAGATGTCTTCATCCAGCAGAGTGCTCGCTGTGTGGTGCTGCAATGGAACGATCAGGCAATGTCCCTCTGTGAGTGACAGATGGTTGGGAAGACACAAGTATACCTAGAGAAAAAGATGTCAACATATGTAGTAAATGAAACCTAATTAGTAGTTGTTATCTTTCATACTGGTTTCCTTAGACTGCAGACTATTTGGACCTTTCCTTTTTAATATATTTGTATTTATACATGTATGTCATCCCATTTGCTAAATCAGTTTAAAAAACAGCAACTATTAGTGGTGGCAATCATAGAAATTCTTTGGCTCTCAGAGCCCTGAGAGGCAACAAGCGAGCCAATATGTTGTATGCGTAACAGAAAATATGCAGAGGAGGAATGTTCTTTCTTTAGTCAACATGGTTTGTCCTTCTTCTTTATGGTCGACTTGGAAGTAAAGTGAAAAAAATCAAAGGAGGCTTTATTGTCTACTTGGAGGTTAGTGAAGAAATCAAACAAAACATATAGTGGGGTGCTTCTGTCTATTTAATTATACTGGGAATGTGCATTCCTACTGTGCTCCCAAAGATTCCCTGCTTGGACCCACAGGCGTGTGCAGGAGTAACCATAGCAATGGGTGAGCCAGACCAAAACCTGTGGGTCAGGTAGGTTTGGCCTGACATCCACACAACTTTCGTAAGTGGGTTCAGAACTCTACCATGCGCCCACCCCCGGTGACCTTATCATGACCCGCTTCTATGTACAGATTCACGCCCACATGACATCACAAAGGGGCGGGTGCTTGGCAATAAATACCGAGACTCATCGGGTTAGGGTTGGGTGTAGGTCCAATTTTGTTGACTTGCACATCACTAGCAGAGTCGATGATGTACTGTAGCAGGTGTGGGTCCTACAATGGCAACATTTTGCAGGTTAGGGTCAGATGCAGGTTAAGGTTTTGCGGGTTAGGGTCAGATGCAGGTTAAGGTTTTGCGGGTTAGGGTCAGATGCAGGTTAAGGTTTGCGGGTTAGGGTCAGGTGCAGGTTAAGGTTTGCGGGTTAGGGTCAGGTGCAGGTTTGCGGGTTAGGGTCAGGTGCAGGTTAAGGTTTGCGGGTTAGGGTCAGGTGCAGGTTAAGGTTTGCGGGTTAGGGTCAGGTGCAGGTTAAGGTTTGCGGGTTAGGGTCAGGTGCAGGTTAAGGTTTGCGGGTTAGGGTCAGGTGCAGGTTAAGGTTTGCGGGTTAGGGTCAGGTGCAGGTTAAGGTTTGCGGGTTAGGGTCAGGTGCAGGTTAAGGTTTGCGGGTTAGGGTCAGGTGCAGGTTAAGGTTTGCGGGTTAGGGTCAGGTGCAGGTTAAGGTTTGCGGGTTAGGGTCAGGTGCAGGTTAAGGTTTGTGGGTTAGGGTCAGGTGCAGGTTAAGGTTTGCGGGTTAGGGTCAGGTGCAGGTTAAGGTTTGTGGATTGGGGTCAGGTTGTTCCTCCACCCCCTTCAACTTTGAAAGAAACTGATGGACGACTTCCTCCCAATTCAAAAACTGACCTATCTGATGAGAGGCTGTCCAAAGAAGTTCAGTACCATATGGGGTACTTGGCTAGATCTTCACACTGTCTGACTAGATGTAACCTTAACTTAGACACACTGAAACTTGTAACCTTACCTCACTCTTTTACTTTTCTTTCCCTTTTCTCTCTTGTTTGTAATTTAAAATTATGCAAAATAAATACAGAGTAGGAGCTCAATCAAGAGATATAAGTTTACATATGATGTGTTTCCAAGGGATCCAAGATCATTCCTGTTAACTAAGGGCCCCACTGACTGCAGTGCATTTAAACACAAACCAAAGGCAGAACACAGTGCAAGTGTGTAGCCTAAAGGAAACACTATATACTTTTAAATCAAATGATGCTAGAAAAAGTAAATAATGGAAAGGCCCATTGGCCGCGTATAGTTTCCATGAGAATCCCTCTGCCACAAGCTTTCCAGTTTGTTCCAGCCTAGGAGTAGGGCGGCAGGAGAGCATTTATAGGGGTTTGGAAGGAAGAGCTAAATATAGTCTTGTGCTCTGATTGTTCATTATTGAAGAGATAGGAGCTTGCTTGGAGACTGCTGAGCTGAAAATGAATAGAAGGATTCAGCGAAGCAAAGCCAAAGTGTAGGAACATGTACAGAGCCAACGTTTGCTGTGCCGTAGTTTAAGAAGGCGGTTTATTTTAAAGCCGGCAAGGACACAGGTAACCCTTGTTCTGCCACCCAGATTTAACACTAGGGTTACCATACTTTGTACCACAATCATTTTTTATTACTTTCGAATAATTGGTATCAAATATGCAGCTCTTTATCTGTATAGAACTAGAGGTTCAACCAGTAGGATGGTGGTTTCCTAACTTTTGCCATTCAAGCCCCCTTGAAGGTCTAGGCCAAGGTTTCCCTTACCTATATATATATATTGTTTTACTACTTCAGGGTATCCAGGCTTTTACTAAGGAACAGTGACAAGCTCTAAACTTTGCATCCGCTAGCGGTACAACATTAGCTAGACTTCTGTTAAGGTGTCCATCTTGAGTTTTGAAATTTTATTCAAAAGGTCTGGTCTGGAGATAGGTGAATTGTGCAACTCTGCCATTGGCCATTCACTAATTTGGAACTATATGACAGAATAATCACATCAAACAGATAATATCAGGCAACTATTGGTTATCTTCAGATAGTAAGATGCTGTCCGGGGTATGATTTTATCAAAAAGATCATGGTTTCTTTTGCAATGTCTCTTAATGTTTCTGAGGCTACAAGGTTTTTCATTTCCGAGATGCCAGCAAGGACCCCCTATCCCATGTTGGTAACATTACAAAGACTAAATCTAATCGGAACAGCAATTTCATGCTAACCTGACTCTGTCTGGGGTTTCAAGCTACAAACTAATCTGGATGTAATCTTGTGAAGGGAAACCACTAGCTACCTGAAGCTTTGTTAAACACATTTCATTTAACAGCAGTGTATCATTGAGCCACAGTATTTTTTACCTACTCATTTTGCATTGACCCCACCCAAACCAGAAATACCCATGTGTCCTGGGGCTCATGTAAAAAACGGTTATCTGTGGAATGACTGCAAAGATAAAAGCTGATCCAACAAGTGATGCCATATGGGTTGGTAAACACTTGTGTTTTGTCCCTGTGTATTCATTCTTTTTTTAATTGAATTTTAAAGTAAAGAGAGACAAAATATCATGGTTTCCTTTACAATTTTATACATTGTTCCGCAGTACAAATAAAACAGAACATTATTTTTAGTTTAAAACACTTGCAGGTCCAACTTAGCTTGTGAAATGAGTACAGATATAGGAAAATATTGGTATATCAGTAATTCTAACTCGGGGGTCCTGGGCCCACCAGGGCTGCCACCTCAGGGGCCCCTTCCCCAGTCTTCCATACGGAATACCTGATGCCGCAATCCCATCTCCCAGGCACTTAGCTTGTATTTCTACTTTACCCAACAATAAGGGGAACATCCACATTTTCAGGCAGGTCTGGGTTGGCCTGGTGTTTTGTCGCCCTGTGTGACCCTGGTCATTCAGCCACATCTTCAAGAATATCTAGTATAGCAAATACATATTCATGCCAAATCTCACCCTGACTGACTTTCAAGCTGGGCTTTTAGATGTATCATAGATACAAAATTGCAGTTCTCACCCTAACTGGCCTACAGGCTGAGCCTAGTCCAAGCAAGGACCAGCACCACAGCTGGAAAACAACCGCTTTCAAAGAAAAGTCCTAGGAAAAATGTAATTCTCAGAATTCAATGTGTTTTTTACCACAATGCAACATTTTTCACAGCATAACGTGATCATCACAATCAGGGGCAACACTTTTCACCAGATACTAGAGATGCAAAGAGTTTGTGCACTTGCCCTAGTCAGTTAAGTGGACATGGAACTGTACTTGATTCAACATGATTCAACTGGAACAACACTAAGCACCTAAAATCCCTTTAAAGTGTACAACAAAATAATAAAAATGACAAGCAACTGCAGATTTCCTTGGAATACCAATGCCAACATTAAACTAAAAGTCAATTTTAAGGTTGAGTGCCCTTGAATAATGCAGCTAGTGGTGCATATTCATTTTAGAATTGTGTCAGCTCATATAAACTCCTACATGCACGTGAGGGGATCCAGTAGGCATGTGTTAAGCCAAAGCATCAACGTGGAGACAACTTGTCCTCATATGGTTTCCCAACTCAGAACGACAAGGTCTCTAAAATGGGTAACATAATATGGTTCTCTGTCACTATGATAATATGGGAAATCACTCATATATCGAGACAGCTTCTGTAGCTTCCATTTGGCGGGCCTGACCTTTGGACTCCCCCAGACAGAGACTACACATATAATTAAACCAGACAGCAGCCTGGAATCAGCCATGACAGCACGCTCATTTGCTTCCATTCTACTAGTATTTACTGTCTTCCTGCATTCCACCACATCATTATTATTCTCATTTTTATTCTGCACGCTTTACCAAAACTATATCATTCACATGGTTCTGCAGCATGAGAACTTACATATTTTGGCCAAAGTTGGCATTAAATATATCATAATTTTGTAATATTTGTTTAAATAATCTGCTGTAGTTGTTTGCTATCAATTATTCCAATCCAAATGATACCCTTTAATGGGCATGTGGCTCTCAGGCTCCCTAGCCGAGTATGCTCATTTGGCTCTCAGGTTTCCTTGAAGGACAAGAAGACTAAGGGGCTGATTTACTAATCCACGAACGGTCCGAAGGCGTCCGAATGCGTTTTTTTCGTAATGATCGGTATTATTTTTTCGTAAATAGTCGCGACTTTTTCGTAGCCGTTACGACTGTTCCGCAAAATGTCGCGACTTTTTCATACCGTTACAACTTGCGCGAATTGTCGCAACTTTTTTGTAGCCTTCGCGCAGAGTACAAAAGTTTCGGATTCATTCAAGCTTCAGTATCGTGACTTTTCTTAGGCCAGGTTGGAGCTGCAGAGTGCCATTGAGTCCTATGGGAGGCTTCCAAAATCATGCTAAGTCTGAAAGTTTTGCCCGCAGTTTACAAGCGCTCAATACGAAAAAGTTGAGGCAAGATACGAGCAAATCGTAACGGCTACGAAAAAGTCGCGACAATTCGCGCAAGTCGTAAAGGCTACGAAAAAGTTGCGACAATTTACGAAAAGTCGTAACGGCGACGAAAAAAATCGCAAAAAAAGAAAAAGTCGCAAAATGTTCGTTTTCCAATCACAATTTTTCCCATTCGGATTCGTGGGTTAGTAAATCAGCCCCTATAGGTGCCCATACACCTTAAGATCTACGGGTGGGCGATATCGGGAGAATCCAGGCTAATTCGATTGTTTGGCCCTGGGGCCAAACGATCAAATTATTATGGCGGGTATAGACAAAGTCGTTCCGGGGACCGCATCAACAAGCCGACACGGTCCCCAATCCGACTAGTTTTATAACTCAGGCCAGATATCGGTCAGGTAGGCCCGTCGGTAGTGCCCATAAACGGGCCGATTAGCTGCCGAGTCGGTCTAAGGGACCGATATCAGCAGCTAGAATCAGCCCATGTATGGGGACCTTAAGTACATATTCTAATGGCTCCATGTCTGTTTGAAAGATGGCAGTAGCCTCCAGGGGTCCTATGAGGCCCACAATTAAAAACTTAAAGTGCCTATAGTATCTGATGCATTTTGGTGGCGAACACCAAAGATTTTCAGAGCAACTGAAGCACACATACAATTTCATCCGACACATTACCACCATGCAGCTCGGTGAGTAAATGCAGAGTAGTTGTTACGGCTGACTGTTCACGTCCAGGGTCAGACGAGGCAGACAGGACACCAAGAAAAAAACCTGGTGGGCCCTGGTCCTCTCATATAGAATGCTGCAGGCACTCTGCAATCATTGTAATTAGATGCAGCTTACAAGGGGTCTTCTGTATCCCCTATTACAAAGTTCATATGGCGCAAAACACTACTCCTTTAAAAAATATTTATTATACATTAAGAAACAGTAATGGTGCCTATGTGACTATTATATATATATATATATATATATATATATACATACAAAATGCAGAATGAAGAGCACACCAACACATACAGGTGATACCTGGGTGCCAGAGCAGTAAAATTGTAATAAAATAAAAAGTGTTGGCACTCACAGGATTTGCACGATAGTACTTACAGACAACAAGTCATAGTCAGATGCAATAAGGTGAGGTTTATTGGTCCAAGGTTTCGGTTCCTTACTAGAACCTTCGTCAGGGAAGGCCGAGAGCTTTCATCCTCCTCCTATTATTAATATCCTCCACTAAGCACTGATTATGACTGATGACATCACTAAGCACTGTTTATAAGGATATCAGGGCTCTTATGTTATTATATATATCACTTCAGAGAGGACCAGCACTCCTTCTTCAAGTGATTTAGTTATTATATGATGTTTGGCCCACATTCTGGCTGGTTTGTGGACACACAGAGCTCATAAGTCCAAAGGAAAGATGGGGCAGAACCACAGAGAGCAGCAGAGGCTCATCAAGATCCAGTAGTAGAATAAAGCATTCACCTTATATATCTTTAATGCTATTTTGTAATCTAGGACACTCATTAGAGTTCGGACAAACTGACACAAGGGGAGTGATTAATCTACTATAAAAGCCAACTCGGCAATGCATCAGGGACAATATCATGACATTTTAAGGTCATCGTAGCAACAGCCAGTAGAGAAGTTTTTCCAGTGCTAATTGGACAAGTTCCCATTCTTACCTGGATCTGTCGGAACTACTGAAGCCCTTTAAATCTCCCCCCACCCCCGAGCTTTCAACTAAATGTGTCCTTGGAGAGACTTTAATTGGCAAGGGCTTGAGGGAGGCTCATTAAGAGTGAAGAGGAGTAAACTAAACATTAAAGGGAAACTGAAGCCTTAAGCTAACACTCAACTAAAATGGTGATGTTTTCACCGAACAGGGATACTGCATGATCTTTAATGTAAACCATTCCTGTGTAAGTATCCTGTACCCATACCTCCCCAACAACGGTGCTGGGGTCACTGGGTCCCATGCCAGTAAAGGAGGCAACTGTGTCTGAAGCTTGGAGGGCCAGCACATTTAAAGGAAAGCTATAAACCCCAGAATGAATAGTTAACCAACAGCTTGTTCCTTATATATATATATATATATATATATATATATATATATCAGTAATTATTGCCCTTTAAATGTTTTCCTTAAGACACCATTTTGTGATGGGCTCCCTCAGAGATCAGCTGACAGGAAATAATGCAGCTCTAACTGTAACAGGAAGTAGTGTGGGAGCAAAAAGACAGAACTGTGTCCATTCATTGGCTGATGTGTCCTAACACGTATGTGTGCCTTGGTTTGTTTTTGTGCACCATGAATGGTATGATCCCAGGGGGCGGCCCTTAGTACTTAAAATGGCAATTTTCTATTTAGGATTACCCAATGGCACATACTACTAAAAAAGTAAATTTTTATGAAAACAGCTTGTTTAGATGAACCAGAGTTTTACATATGAACTGTTTCAAGCAATATATTTTTATAGAGACCTACACTGTTCAGGGGTAGAGTTTTCCTTTAATGCCTATAGCTACTGTATAGGAGAGTGTACATTAGCTTAGCCTGCCAAGAGATCAGTGCCTTTTATTCCATTAATATTGCCACCCGCAGCCCTAGAGATAATATAGCTTTCACATTCTTGGCGGCAAAGGGTTCCCTGTAAGTACAAGTAAACTTAGCTTGTTTAGAAAATGTGTTGCGACAATACCCGAGTGTGCTGATATTTATGCTCGAGCAGAATACATTACATTAAGATGCCTGATTTCTGAGTCATCCATTTCTTTCTATTGTCTCTTGCCTGCTGGAAGCCTCAGTCCACAAATCACTTCTGCGTCTATCCTCAGCACTATCCGCACTCAAATTAGCCCTGCAAAAAAAGATCTCTCATTTCCCGGAGGTTAGAGACGGAGGCAGATTTTTGACGGCTGCATTTCTGTACCATGCGGATACCGTGATATGCCACTTAGTCTTTTCCTATGTTACTTTATAAATACAAATATGTAGGAATTAAAAAGAAATAAGTAAAATGAAGACAGCACATTTGGTTTTCTACAGCTACAGAGGTTCATGTCCAGGGCCCACAATAAGCTTCCCCTTCATGCTATTTGTTAAAGGAAAAAAAAAGGTTAAGTGAAACAACAATTATAAATAAGGTACCTAGAAGGATTTTTCCTTTTCTCAAACAAATCATCGTAGTGATCAAGAGAGGGGTAGAACCCACAGCAAGAGACCCTGGTTCTTTAGGAGCACCATCAGAAAATTTGGAGCTCCATACAAGTTATTTATATAGGGCCCCACATTAACAAAGGGGCGCAGTACAGTTTTGGCCATGCCACTGGTGTGCACTTCACTAAATTGCTCGGACAAATGGATCAACTTGTTTAATGTTATTTTTTTTCAACCATGGCTACTAAGATACAAACTCACCAGTCATTTTACTGAAGGTGGGGATGTAATTATAGAGGAAACAAGGTGTCAGGGGACCCAGGAACTATAGGAGGCCCCTGAGGGATTGATAAGTAGCTACATATGTTTATGGAAAATGTCTTGTTCCCAAAGTTTAGGGGCCCAATAACCAGTCATTCCACTGTTCATGTAGGAGACAGCTCATATCATTCAGATATGGATCCCGATATAAACAGTTGATTAGGCTCTATAAGAAGAAGTTCATATAAACAGTTAAAATGATTAATAAGTCAGTCAGTTCATTGGGGATCAGTGGAATATACCTTAAGATTTTTAATTCATCAGTGGCCAGTGGAGTTTGCCCCTACCTGCCCCTGCCAAGCTTCTCTGCACTGTCAGTGCTTGATTTGCGACAAACAGAAGCTTCTTTGTAAGGTTAGAAGTTTCTAGGACAGTTTTTGTGGACGGTATATAAATTGTGTAAGTTTTAACATAACTTTATACATAATTTACACAATTTGCATACATTTTGTGATGTGGCCAGGCCCCATTCAGATGAAGATTTCACTGGGTTTAGGACAAAAGTCCCTCCCCTCCCCATGATGGTGGCCCTGAAACTGTTAAGCGCTTTCTTTTCAGGGTACTGCTCTAGCAACTCAAAGGCTACAGCCTCCTGCAGCAACTCCGGGATCCATGTTTCACAGACAAACAGAGAGTCAGATACTGCCTGGTACCCCTTTTATATACTGTATTGCATGCATACATCTGCTTTTGTCTCATCACAAGGCTTTGTCTTTGTGCACAGTGGGCAGATTTCAACCGAAAATTGAAATGAACCCAGTGTGCTTAGTGACATGCATGTAGGAGGGTAACAAGCATGTCTCTGCTTAAAAACCCAGAGCAGTTGAAAGCAGTAGGGCGATTTCTCAGCTGCTAGATTTCCCCTTACCTTGGTACCAATAGCCACTATAAGATGCTTGGGAAGTTCAGCATTATCGAAGCAAAACCGGCATTTTTCCATTGTGGCAGTGAGACTGCGATGCTCGTGCATTGCTTGCATTCTTTCTCTTTCTTCCTCTTTATCTGTATGCTCTTTCTTTGCAGCTTTGGTGACAAACATATCATCCAAGGTGTAGTAGTCTCGGTCCGTTTTCTCCATAAACTGAGGACAAACGCACAGAAAAAAAATTGTCAGAAGGCAGTAACACTCCTTAGCTAAAAGCTGGCCATCAAACCATAACGGGGCATTGTGCAAATATGACATTTTCCATGTCTCAAGGATCAACCCATAGGGCACCTTAGCTACTCTGAGCGAGGACCTGCTTGTAAGGGTTGTCTGGGAAATCCAAGAGTAAATTTAACCCCCTTCCCAAGGATGCAGTTCTATATTTACACCCCACCTTGCTATCTTGATAACGTAGGAATTCTTGGAAAAAAACAAATTGCACCTTGCTCACAGCATAAATGAACAAAAATGAACCCTCATGTCTTTGACGCTTACTGCAAAGTTTTTCCCTCATAAAGCCACTGCAATGGCAGGCAGCAGCTAAACAGCATTTGCCTTGAAGCTTGCATGCTATTTACTAATGCAGATGCAAATTATTATGCATTTAAAAAAACTGTGCAAGTTGCAATGCAAGGTATTCTGAGTGGCCCGTCAATGTATACAGTATACAAACAATAGCATTTGCTTGCAACCCACTAGATGTATGTTAGGTGTAACCCCCGAAAGTAATACAGGTAAAGGACCTGTTATCCAGAATTCTCAGGGGTTTTCCAGATAAGGGGTCTTTCTGTAACTTGGATTATCATACTTTTAGTCTGCTAAAAATCATTTAAACATTAAATAAACTCAATAGGACTGTTCTGCCCCCAATAAGGGGTAATTATATCTTAGTTGGGATCAAGTACAGGTACTGTTTTATTATTACAGAGAAAAGGGAATCATTTAACCATTAAATAAACCCAATAGGGCTGTTCTGCCCCCAATAAGGGGTAATTATATCTTAGTTGGGATCAAGTACAGGTACTGTTTTATTATTACAGGGAAAAGGGAATCATTTAACCATTAATTAAACCCAATAGGACTGTTCTGCCCCCAATAAGGGGTAATTATATCTTAGTTGGGATCAAGTACAGGTACTGTTTTATTATTACAGAGAAAAGGGAATCATTTAACCATTAATTAAACCCAATAGGACTGTTCTGCCCCCAATAAGGGGTAATTATATCTTAGTTGGGATCAAGTACAAGGTGCTGTTTTATTGTTACAGAGAAAAAGGAAATCATTTTTTTAAAAAAACTTGAATTATTTGCTAAAATGAAGTGATTGGAGAGATTGCCTTCCAGTACTTCAGAACTTTCTAAATAATGGATTTTCAGATAAGGAATCCCACGCCTGTACACCTTTAAGGCAGGTGTTATGAAAAAATATGCATGCGAAAAATAGCGGCTAATTTTGTACTTGTAAACAAGTCAGATAGATAAAAAAAGATAAATTAACTTTCAAAGATGCAAACTTGCATTTTTTTTCAAGCAAAGGAGGCTTCAGACCCCATTTAATTTGTATTTTAAGGACCAGTAAAGCAAGCAATTAAAATTATTTCTGTTACCTGATATTCTATGTATCTGTCCTGTGCATGCCAAAATGCTTGAACTGCTTCCAAACGCCCTACCAAACAGAACAATATGCATTTTTTAAGGTGGCCATACACAGGCAAATTTAAGCTGCTGATTTGGCCTCTTCAGTCCAATAAAGAAGTGTATCTGCCCGTGTGTGGGGCCCTCCAGCAGGCTTACTAGACCAACATCTGGCTGAAAATTGTCCAGATGTTGATTAAAGTGGCCATATACGGGCAGATTTATGTTGCCAATTCCAGTCCTTCAGACCAGTTCAGCAGCTTATCTGCCCATGTATGGGGACCCCAGACAGGCCTACCCGACCGACATCTGGCCCAAAATTGGCCAGTTTAAGTTTTCTGCCGGATCGAGGACCACATTGGCTCATTGATGCAGTCCTCACTCCGATGGATCCTTTACCCATTGTAATTTAATCTTTTCACCTGAGGACCAAATGACCATATTACCCCAGTATCGCATTAGGTGGGCTTATCATATCTTTAATGTATGGCCGCCTTTAGGCAGATTTGATCTTTCTGTCAGTTAGAGGACTACATAGGCTTGTTGATTCAGTCCTAACCCTGACTGCCTGTATCCATGTCATTGTGATGCATATAAATGCAATCTGAGAGTCAGTTGACCCATGGACATCCTCTTATTCCTGTGTCAGCCTGCGTGCATGCATACGGTGTGGATTTCAGCACTGAAACTCACGAGTAGGCATTTTAGCACTGAAATCCGCCCCCTGTATCTGCACTCAGCCAACGCAGTGACTCTGGGTACAGACACAGAAGCACAGTCACAACTAGAGGCCTGCACTTATAAGCAGGATGAGAAATAGCCCATGTGGCTGTAGCCCAGTGATCCCCAACCTTTTTTTACCTGTGAGCAACATAAATATATAAAAAGACTTGGGGAGCAACACAACCATAAACCATGTTCCTGGGGTACCAAATAAGGACTGTTATTGGCTATTTGGTAGCTCCTGTATGGACTGGCAGCCTATAGAAGGCTCTATTTGGCAGTACACCTGGTTTTTATGCAACCAAAACTTGCCCAAAAGCCAGAAATTGAAAAATAAGCCCCTGCTTTGAGACCACTGGGAGCAACATCCAAGGAGTTGGAGAGCAACATGTTGCTCACGAGCCACTGGTTGGGGATCCCTGCTGTAGCCTTTCGTCAGTCTCTCTTACTTATATACATTCTAATACATCTTCCTTTGCATTTTATATAGAAGAAGGGCAAATTGGGCTGTTTGTCTCATTTCACTTCTTTAACAGCCCCTCATTCAAGATGCAAAAAGTGATGAACTAAATCCAATTTCCAATTATTTTACTAGGATTTGTTTTGCTATTAAGGGTTTCTGATGCAAGAATGCATTAAGGGCTGCACCAGGAGTGCCAGGCAGAAAGTACAGAAATGGAGTTCAAAATCATGATAGAGAATTCCTTTACCCAACAATACAGCAAGGACCATATGTCAGATCTCTTTTACATTGAAGACATGTCTGACGGCGCTGGCATTTCTGAATAAGTGGTCAAAATACACCAGGGCTTCCCTAGAAGTGCGGCCAACTGACCGTAACACACTCTGGGATTCCAGTGCTGTTTGTGCCTGCTGAGACAAGGGATGGAAACGGAGCTTGATGGGTTCTGTACAGCTCTTACAGGTACAGGGGACTAGCAGCCTTAAACAAGGCAAGGGGGGTGAATACAAAAAAGCAGGCAAAACCTCCACATATTTCATTGAGAATAGAAGGATAAACAAGCAGCTTACGGTACCTTTTAGATTAGGCTGCAGTCTATATATATATATATATATATATATATATATATATATATATATATATATATATATATATATATATATGTATGTATATGGCGATAATTGTTACATCAATATTTACAACTAAATTAAAAGTTACAAAAAATGAATTTGTCACCATATTATGTTTATTATGTATAGGTGTCTACATGAAAAAATGGCCTGGCCAATAAGTCTCAAGTGAAGGCTTTCTATTAAAGGAAAACCCTCAGAATGAATACTTAACCAACACATAGTTTATATTATATTAAGTGGCCAAAACTGGAATATATATATCAGTAAATATTGCCCTTTTACATCCTTTCCCTTGAGCCGCCATTTAGTGATGGGCTGTGTGCTCCCTCAGAGATCAGCTGACAGGAAGTAATGCAGCTCTGACTGTAACAGGAAGTAGTGTGGGAGCAAAAGACATAATGTGCCCTAACATGTATGCCCTTGTTTTGTGAAACGTATAATCCCAGGCGGCCCTTTGTACTTAAACTGGCAATTTTTTAATAAAAACTGCATAAAAGTGGCCTGTTCCCTTTTAGGCAGTACTGAGATACAGAGCTGCGTGGCCCCACTCTATATTCATGCTTCTGCTCGGCAAACCTGGGGATTTCTTTTATATTTAATATTGAAGGACATGTAAACCCCCAACCCAAAAAAATGTAATCAGTGAACAGCCTCTTTGAAATCTTTAAATACCTGCCACTTCTGTAGTTCAGAGGTTAATAGTAAGGCTGCAGCACCCCCTTAATCATTTAGGATTCCTTCTCCTCCTCTAACCCACTCGGCCCCCTCCATTAGGAACTGACTTTGGCTCTTGGCTTACTAAACATGCTCAGTTCTTCTCCACTAAGTTTGCCAAACACACCCTCCAGTCTAGCAATGAAGAGATGGCAATGCTGGTTTCCATATAAACTAGCTGCACACTCTGCTAGAGATATATATTTTTTCTTCTAACCTCCTGTCCCGAGATCAGCTTAACGGTTGCAGGGCACTATCGAAAAAGTACTTTTTATCAAAATAAGTTCTGCCTGTGTAAGCCTGCATTGTTTTTTAGCACATGTGCTGTTTGTAAATGCAAATGTCAGAGAGGGGGCGCCGGGTGAAAGCTGCTATTTGTTTAAGGAAAATGTGATGGTGCTGGCGAACAGAGGGGATATTAGCAATACAAATGGTGTGGTTTGGGGGGAAGAGGTGTTCCCAACTTATATACATGGTAGGAAAATGTAGGGTTTCAGGTAATACTGCAGTTAATCAGATGTCTAGAAACAGTGTGAAGTCACTGAGATTATGAAACCTCAAACAAGTTACATTACATTACATTAACATTTATTTATAAAGCGCCAACATATTCCGCAGCGCTGTACAATAAGTGGGTTTCATACATTGGACATACAGAGTAACATATGAAGCAACCAATAACCGATACAAGGGGTGAAGAGGGCCCTGCCCAAAAGAGCTTACAAGTTGGTCTAACATCTTATTTCTCACCCTAAAACATTTAGTGCAGTCAACGTTTCAGGTGAAGTGACGCCTTTAAAGTTGTGGTATGATATAGTGTTGCTGCAAGGGATGCAATGAGTTATTTGCTACAGTCTGCTGATCAGGCACTCCAAATCCTTCAGGCGACTGTCAGGATTATGACAACAGGAATCAATCTGCATCAGCATCCTCTCCTGCAAGGTGTCTGTTCATTTCTCTAACCTAACACTGATTAATGAACCCATGGAACATAATGGGGCAGCCACATATGGTGCTTGCAGGACTCCACAGCTCAGCAGCAATTGTTAATGATAAAGACAAGTGACGGGCTGGAGTCAGGTATTCAATACATGGCTGCTGGCTGAATTCAGTTTAACTTAGTCATACTGACCAGTTTTTGAGTTTAATGACACATTTTTGGGTCAGCTGTAGTGGGAACTGTATTGTGGAATGGCATGTGAAAGCCTAATCCACAAAACTATAGAGCAGTACATCTTTAAATACATTAAAAAGAGTTTGAAAGGCAGCACACTCAAAAAAGCCCAGCTGCTGCCAGAAAAAACAATATCAGCATGTGTTCTCTCAGCCTTTCTCAACTTTGAGAAAAGGAAACTGTTAAAAAAAAGCCTGATTAGATGAGGAAGGCCTATGTATTTCAAAATGTCTGCATCTGCAGACTTTGGAAAGTGCATTCAAAATGGCCTTATAATTTCTCCAGAGCTGCTTTAAATGAAATTTTCTGGACTCCTCCAGATATCCATATCTTTTGAGCAGTACAGATACCACAACCTTTAAGACAGTGGATACCATCAGTGTCCAATCCATCTCCAAATTATGTTCGTCTTCACACACATGGTCCTAGGGACCCATCAACATTGCCACATTGCTTGTTGGAGACCAAACTTGGGTGTTGTATGCTTAGATTCCTTGTAGGTTTCAACATAAATCATGCATTGTAATAAGTAGCAAGTAATCCCCCCCAAAAGTCATAAACCCAATTACGGATTCTTTATTGCCCAGGGAACGGTATACTGTATACATAAAGCTATTAGGTATCAGATATTACAAAAATGCCCTTGCGTAAATCAGTGAAATGGATATCAGCAGCTGCTGAGGAAACATTCATAGCTGGGCCAGCAGAACATGAAAGGTGTAATAAACAAGAGCAAGCATCTCCATTTGCTCCAGGAATTGCCCATTCAACACAAGTTCAACTCAAACAGTTTATTTTTAAATGCTAAGTAAATAATTGTACATTTGAGGCTTCCGGCATAAAGCTTTCTGTCTCATAACTTACCCCGAGGCATTCCAGAATCCTTATTATTAAAGTCATTAGTTATTGGTCTGCCATTGAGTGATAAATACGACCATTTGACCTTGGCGTACATCGCCAGTGAAGGATCTGAGAGCAGAATGGCTATGTACCTGTAATTGCTTCCTTTGTGCTTCAGTGAGGTTATATATTTGAAATTCTGCTTTTTAGAGTCTTATTTTAAAGTAAGTAGAATCTGGAATGTTGAGGAATGATATGAAGAAAGGCATCGGGAGAAATGGTAATTTGTAGGGATGCAAAGAATTAAGGTTTAATCTATATTTTACAGTTGTTGCTTGATACTGGTAATTTTTAAAAAGCCAATAACGCCAACAAATTACAGTTTTTTTTTTTAAATCCATTCAAAATATATGGTTAAAATACACGGCACTAATATCATTTATACCAACAAGTCGCTGTGTAGCCATGGGGCTGCAAGTCATGTTTTAATAGGGCTACGGGGCATTTGCAATGCAGATAAAAGATTAGTTATTTAGAACACAATGGTTTTGGAACTTTGCAGGACTCAAATGCCATTTATGACTCTTTGCACCTATATGGCATGAAAATAGGATTGTTGCTGCCAACAAAATATTTTAATGCCATTGCTGGACAAACAGATAAATCATCTAAATAAAATACTGGCCTTTTAAGGGTGAAGGTACACAGAGCTACTAGTAGCAGCTACTTGTTGTGGCTACTAAAATAGACAATGTTGATCATTTATTGATAATTGTCTCTATGTGTGTTTTAGCCGAGGCAATTCTCAGTATTCTCTATGACAGGAGATTTTTTGGCTTTTAGTAGCTGTGAAAAAGCAGCTGCTACTAGTAGGTGTCTTCACCTAAACTACACGGCCAAAAGTATGTGGAATTGGCTACTGAAGGGAAACTAACATTGCCAGCACAGTTGCCCATACACATGCAATTCTGTGCATCCTACTTCTTGCCAACAGTTTGTGGAAGGTTCTTTTCTGTTGCAGCAGTACTGTGTTCCCATACACAAAGTAAGGTCCATACAGAATGGGTTGGCAGAGATGGTAGCAGAACTGGACTTGACTGCTCACAGCCCTGACATCACCCCAAATAAACACCTCGACCCAACCAAACGCCTTGACCCAATGAGATGAACTTAAATATCCACGTGAGCCAGGCCTGATCCCATCATCGGTACCCAAACTACAAATCCACCAACAATGTTACAACATCTAATGGAAAGCCTTCCCAAAACAATGTTCAGTGGAAAGCCTTTCCATAAGAGCAGGAGGTAAAGAATGTTTTTTTGCAGCAACCAGGGGGATAATATAATAATATTATTATATTAATAATAAATAATAAACAACAGTAATAATAATATGAAAACCATTGGTTTTGAAACAAGAACCACTTATTGTACAGCTCTGCGGAATATGTTGGTGCATTATAAATAAATGTTAATAATAATAAATCCTTGAAGCACAATCTCAGCTGAATGCAGAACACCTTTACCTCCCTAGACTCACTTGGACTGCCCCGCTTTCCAATGCTAAGAGAAATGATTGGACTGTTTGGAGCAGTATATGAAGACCATTGGGGGCTCACACATTAAGGCTCATTACTAAGTGCAAACCAGCCCAGAACTATGTTGGTTTTAAGTTGGTATCTCTACAGCTGTTGAGAGCTGCAATTCCCTGTATACTAATGAAGGCAACTGAGATCTGTTGCTACAGTCGAAGAGATGTGTTTCCAACATCCGTCTCATACAGACTTTTTCAAGCTGTACCGCTTCCATAAAGCACCGAGCATGGGAAGTATAAAACATAGGAAATTAGGTCACAGCAGATGAGAAAAACTGGTCTCATAATGAACACAGAGCGCTCCGTCAGCAAACTGTAATGACATCTCCCCTAGTCTGAGCATAAAGACAGCAACTTACTCACTTAATACACATTTAATAATCTTGAATCAAGGAATAGAAAGTCTGCCTTGCAGCAAAAGCCATCTCTTGCAGCAGTGAGGCTGAATATCAGTTCACCAAACTACTGTTTATATACCACCAAAGACTGGCCAAACAACCAATAGATGGATGAGTGCACACTAAGTACCATCTCTTTATGCAGCTTTTTCATGATTTTTAATGTAATAATATGGTTTGGAACAGTTCCCTATGCCCCGCCCCCCTTCCCCTGCTGATCTGGCTGACTACTGTGAGACACAAATAAAATGTAACAGTAATCGATTATCCTCAGCCTGCCTTCAGCCTGCCTCCTCCCAATCCCACAATTCCCTGCACACGTGGTGTCAATAAGGAAAGGACCATCACAGTGCAATGCATTGTGGGCTATGTAGTTCCTGCATGCTGTCTGTAATCTGGGGAGAAGTTGTTACAATTTGCAACATCAATGTTTTAGTCCCTTCACCTGCCAGGATTTCAAATGATGCAGAAAGAGAAGAATTGTTTTGCAGCTGGATTTCAGCATATAGAAATGGTATTTATTCATACTTTCTGAAGGAACAGATTACAGTGATATTAGGGGTTTTTGTGTTGTGTGGGACTCTTTAACACACTTTGGTTTGGAAGCCAGAGTTCCCCTTTAAGATATTTTAATGACATTAGATATTTCAGGCTACTATTGCCTGGTTGTCCCTTACTTTGCTCAGGAAGGCAAGGGCCAAACATCTGCAGTTGCCTCCTTTGCCCATAGTTAAAACCTAGCAAAGGGGCAGATCAATGGCACCGGGGGCTGGGGTGTGGCATCAGAGGCATAGACTCATGTAATGGGGGGAATTATGACATTGAGGCTGTGTGACTGCGTCTCTTGGGCGCAACTCTTCCTGGTTTCAGAAGGTTGAATGCAGAAAGTTTTGAACCAGACAGCCCCTTGAAAAACCAGGCTGTCCAGTTCAAAACCAGATGGGTGCCAACCCTAGAAGGAAATGTATGTGGTTTTGAATTAACTATGGACCTTATTTCATATTCTGTATCCTAGGAAAAATGTCACTGTATTAAAGGTATTGGAACTAGGTGAACTACAGGGAGGGAAAAGCTTAAGGATCCAGTTTTAGGCTTAAACAAATGGACATTGGTAATACAAGTGAAAGGTAAGATCAGTGGAGGTAAACTAATAAATAATATTTAAAAATATTAAATATGCCCCATTATATAATCCCCTTGGCCCCCTCCAACACCAAAAAGGTCACTTATCCACTATCTAATAGCCAAGACGACAAAGCTAGGCAGCATATGTTTTTTTGCAGTCACCATCTTCGCTTTCATTACCAGAAGTGAGGCACCCAACACGGTAAAGCTGCAGATCTCTGCACTCTGTGTATGTTATACAGCAGATAAGCACATTTTTGTCCAGTGAAAACTATGGGGTTCAGGAGGGGACCAGCGGGGCATTACACTGTAAAATGTTTTAGTTAGGTCTCAACAAAACTGAAAGCTATGCAGGGACCTGGGGACCTTTCTCTAATGACAAATGAAGTACATTAAAATTGCAAAACGTAATTGCTGCTAATCTCAGTCCCTTTATACTCTCTACACTTCTGGTTCTAACTAATAGAACAATGAAGCAGAAGCCAGCTGATTATCAGATGTCAGAATAAAATAGTCCTGGCTGGAGAAGAGCAGACTATTGCTATATCAGACCAACAGTGCAGAAAGGAACAGACAGATACTGCAATTACAGTGTTAATATCATTGAAATTTTTAATTTACGTATATTGGAAAGTTAATTAAAATCATTCACCCTTTCAAGTTACATTTCCGGCACCATACGGCACTCACTAACTAGGAAGGCATTGATCAGTAGCTACTGAAGCCTAGAGGAGCATTTCCTCGGGCAATGTATGCCTATCTGTGAATATTACAGCACTCACTGCGTTTATTGCTTGAAAATGAAACAGGTCATTGTTTCTATGGAGGGTGAAAAGAGCCAGAGGTGTAGGGGCCACACAGATACTGTACATTACACAACCCTTGATCTCTCCGTGATTGCTTTCTGTTACTAAGATTTGCTATAAAACCATCAACCCCAGGGTCACAGAACATGACTAGACTACTGGTTCTTGACAGGAACAGCAGATAAATGGGTGAATATATGAAATGTTGTTTATAAAGTGACAGCTACTGACAGTGAGAACATTTGGGGACATATTTCCAGTTTTACTCTGGCAACCCCTTGCTGAGTGATTTATTCCAATAGTTTCCAGCATTCCACTTTAAATGAAAAAAAATTATTTATTTATAAACTGGGTCTATTTTAAGTTCAGTTTTAGATACATTTTTAGTAGGGCATGAGGGATAAGGTTATCCCAGTCAAATAAACTTATATAATATGTATTCTATATATTTTTTAAAGTGAGTGGACATTGCTCTAGCAAAACTGAATTTTAGCAACCCCATTGGAACAGTGAAACTGCATTGTCAGTTATGGGCATATGATTCTGAGAAATGTGTTCACTGTGATTAGATGCAGGCTGCAGGCTTCTAATATGTCATAAACTGCCACCAAAACAGCAAAACAGAGACGCTAATGTGACAAACTAAGGCATTAGCCCAAATGGCTAATACAAAAGGGTTTGCAGAGGTCTGTAGCTGTTCCTGTTAAAAGGGAGTACAATAAAATTGCAAGTACAGGTTTAGGACCCATTATCCAGAATGGTCGGGACCAAGGGTATTTCGGATAAGGGATCTTTCCGTAATTTGGATCTCCATAATTAAGTCTACTAAAAAATCAATAAACCATTAATCAAACTCAATAGGATTGTTTTGCCTCCAATAAGGATTAATTATATCTTAGTTGGGATCAAGTACAGGTACTGTTTTATTATTACAGAGAAAAGGGAATCATTTAACCATTAAATAATCCCAATAGGGCTGTTCTGCCCCCAATAAGGGGTAATTATATCTTAGTTGGGATCAAGTACAGGTACTGTTTTATTATTACAGAGAAAAGGGAATCATTTAACCATTAAATAAACCCAAAAGGGCTGTTCTGCCCCCAATAAGGGGTAATTATATCTTAGTTGGGATCAAGTACAGGTACTGTTTTATTATTACCGAGAAAAAATTTGATTAAAATGGAGTCTATGGGAGACAGGCTTTCCATAATTCGGAGCTTTCTGGATAATGGGTTTCCGGATAAGGGATCCCATACCTGTATCAACTACTACACTGTACATATAACCCATTCATCTCCATTTAAAAGGCAATTGTACCTAGTAACACTTTCCCTATATGGGCCAATACTGGCTACTGACTTGAAAATAAGAAGGCAGCATACAAGAGCCAAAGCCCAATTCAGTATTTTGACCAAGTTATTATTTGGAAGGCTTGGAAAATCCCAAACTGCAAGAGCTACATTGGGCCATGGATGCAGTCCTCTCCTGACAGATCTGCAAGGGTAGCTAATAAAATCCTAACACTGGCCAATAACAAAACAAATTGGTCAGTTAGCTCTAAACAACTACTTGGGTGATTGGATTGGGCAAAGAACTAACCACAAATGTATATCTGAGGCCCTTGATGAGCTTAAAGCCACAAATAAAATGGACTGGGACAGCAGGAGGGGATTGTCTTTAAAAAAGGACAGAGAAAACAAGAATTCTTCCAAGGGCAATCATTAATCAAACATTGGACTAAGTACAGAAATCCAAAAAAAATGTTCCTATTAGGGTTGTGTGGCCATCCAGCTTGACATCTCCTATGTAAATCTGGTCTCAAAAGGTATTATACTGAATGATCATTTAAAGATACAGAAATAAATAAAAAGAACAAATTTGATATAGCTTTCATATAACCCTTCAATAATACTACATCGCTTACAGTATATGACCAAAACCCAAACCCATCTACTTCCAGATCCCTGTTGTGTTCTGGTGCCACTGGGGCTGTAGCTTTTAGAAATAGCCAGTACCTTGGAGGCCATGCGGAGAAACTGTTTATTTTGGTCCTCTGATGTCCCCATCTTTTCTCTCTTGACCATATCTTGAAGGCTTTGGTTATCATCATCATGAAAGTATCTCACCCTCTCCTTATCAACATGAGTAGCAACCTAAAAAAGAACATACAATGGAAATGTATGTAACACACATGCATAAGTCACCGAGATTTAAGCAGTATTTTGAGGTTTAGATGTTTTTTTCATACTGTAGTGTAAAGATACCGAACAACTAAGATTTGACTCAATCAAGCAACAATTAAATTTAATTTAAGTACAGTAGGCCTCAGACATCAGAGTAATGCTGCCTAAGCCTCATAGCAAGATCTGATGAGCCTACGGGATATTTTTATTTCCAGGATTCTCAAAATAATTTCACCCACAGTACTGTCATAGGGCAATGTGTTTCCCATTTAGCATAAAAGGTGGTTCCAGGCATTGTCATTGTCTTTTTATGGAGGAACACATACCAGTGGAGAACCACCTCACGTACCCTCAACCAACAGGTACAGAAAAGGGTTGTGAAGGATGAGTGTTCCCACAATCTTCCTTAAATACTGTAGAAAGGCCACACTTGGTTCTTGCGGGTGTCAAACTAGGCCTTCCAAGGCCCCATCTAAGAACCTGACCTCCAGGACCCAATCCTGTACATAGTGCTAAATGTTATAGGCATTATATAGGACTATGGTAAAAGTAATAAAGATTGATAAGAAATGTCTTGGGCACACACAGGCAGCATAGGGCAGGCAGAGTATGGCACACACACAGGCAGCATATGGCTTCCATTAGCAGCCCTCCACCATGCATGGGCAAGAAATTCCGGCCCTTGGCACCGCAGAAGTTGGACAGCACTGATTTAGATCATTAATTTCAGCCACTGCCTATAGATCATGTAGATGTGCATAGATGGTACCATTGCGCATGGCTCTATTACCCAAGTGCTTGGCACTAAAAGTTACATATTCTAGCCAAGCACTGAACTTTTTAAAACCCATAAGACCCAACCACTGTTATTAAATAGTCCCGTCCTCTAAATATTTCAAGCCTTCCAATTTCTGCATTCCCGTCATACTGATGCTAACATTTCCTTGGAGAGAAAACTTAAATGAAAAAGCCCTTAAAGAAAATGAGCAGTAACAGTTGGCGAGAACATTAACAGAGAGAGAGAGAGAAAAATAGAACATTAATTTATACTTCTTTCCATAAATCCCAGCGACCCTGAAGATGATTTTTATTCTAAGTTGCACGCCGTTACGAAGCTAATGCAAAGAACTGATTCTTAATATCGCTGTACGGGCTTACGAATGTGCATCTTCAGTTGTTTCTCCATAAAGGCGAAGTAAACACCTGAACATGATCATAATGAACAATGTTTGTGTAGAAAATGTGTTTAGGGCAGTCAATGGGCCTACATCACTTTGGTGGCAAAGCCTTTCTCACTGACTCACTCACTTTAGTTTCACAGAGTGATATTGCTAGTGTCCCTTGTAGACGTGTTTACCTTCAAATAATCTGTGAGTTACTTCCAGCAGGCTAATGCAGTGTAATTGTGTCATGTCCCCCTGAGAGAACCAGAGCAGTCAAAACACTGTGCGTCATCAGCCTAAAATTATCTGTACCTCCTAGCCATACCAGGGGATTTCTCATCATCTCTGACAAAACCCATTTCTATTATAGAGGGATGCTGTGATCTGAATCTCAACATCATCTAAAGTAGTACAGGTATAGGACCCATTATCCAGAATGCTCGGGACCAAGGGTATTCCGGATAAGGGGTCTTTCCGTAATTTGGATCTCAGTACCTTAAGTCTACTAAAAAATCAATAAAACATTAATTAAACCCAATAGGATTGTTTTGCATCCAATAAGGATTAATTATATCTTAGTTGGGATCAATTAAAAGGTTCTGTTTTATTTCTACATAGAAAAAGGAAATCAGTTTTAAAATTCTGAATTATTTGATTAAAATGGAGTCTATGGGAGACGGGATTTCCGTAATTCGGAGCTTTCTGGATAACGGGTTTCCGGATAAGGGGTCCGATACCTGTATTTGATCTTATCCGTTTAAACTCCCTTTGAAGGTATAACTTTTGGTCAAGGCCCCACCATTGCTCATAATACAGTAACCGATACAGGAAGACATTTTGCCATTAATTAGTTCCAAGGATAACTAAGAGAGTAAATACATTTCATCTTCAAATATTCCTACATAGAGATCAGTCAGTGGGGGCTTCTCTCCTAAAAACACACAAAGTCGATCTTGAAGTTTAAGGCTGATGTCCCACGCAGAGATTAGTCGCCAATGACCGCGTCTCCTAATTGCCTTTCTACTGGCAACATAGGGAATCTGTTTGCAGGAGGAAACTTTGCCAAAGTGATATATAGGCCTTTCCACCAGTGATGCTCTATGTTGCCAGTGGAAAGGCATTTATTAGAGATTGCCTGTGGTAGCAGAGATCTGTTGCCAGTGACTAATCTCTGTGTGGGACATCAGCCTAAGACTTCAAGATCGGCTTTATATGTTTTTAGGAGAGAAGCCCCCCAACCCCACTGTCATGAAGGAATGTTCATTTCCTAGCCTAACCCCAACAATTACATTTTCCACATGCCCAAAATTACACTGCAAGATACAGCACCTCACTACACTCTTCCCATATTTCTCCACGCCTTCCTGGATTTGTACTCTGTTCCTAATGGAGCCACCATGTTTTTACCACCCACATCCAGTCTTAGACAATTCTTGTTTGCTTTCTTCTACTTCTGGAATCCTGTTTCTGAATTGCTTTGTAAAAAAAACTTAAAGGAAAACTATACCCCCAAACAATGTTGGTCTCTATAAAAATATATTGTATAAACAGCTCATATGTAAAACCCTGCTTCATCTAAATAAACCATTTTCATAAAAATATACTTATAAAATATACTTATAACAAGCCAAGGCACACATACATGTTAGGTCATATCAGCCAATTAATAGACAGAGTTCCGCCTTTTGCTTCCACACTACTTCCTGTTACAGTTAGAGCTGCATTATTTCCTGTCAGCTGATCTCTGAGGGAGCACCCAGCCCATCACTAAATGGTGGCTCAAGGGAAAGGATGTAAAAGGGCAATATTTATTCTTATATAAATGTTCCAGTTTGGCAAGATTCTTGAATAGGTCACTTAACATAATACATACATACATACATATAAACTATCTGTTGGTTAAATATTCATTCTGGGGGTATAGTTTTCCTTTAAGGTGGCCATACACTGGCCGATAAAAGCTGCAGACTTTGGCAGCTCATAGGCCCATTGATGGGGCCCTCAAATGGCCTACCCAACCAATATCTGACCAAAAATTAGCCAGATATTAACCAGTCAGGTTTTAAAATTATGTTGGGGTGCACAGTGCATCGAAACGCTCATCAATGTGGTTGATTGATCTTCAATGTGATTGATTGTCAAGGTGGGCATAATGGAGAAAGATATGCTCACCAAACAAACTCTCCATCAGACCATCTTATTCACTCTAAGCCCTTACCAGCCAATGACTCAACGACTGGGAATGGGTCTTTCTGTGTCTCTTAACACTTGGCACCTTGCCGGCAACATTATATATTTTATTATCCCTGTTTAGTGTATTATTTCCTGTCTGATTTATGTGTGTTGTTTGAAATTTGGCAGTGCCACATATACCAGAGGCTTTATATAGACAACACTATACACAAGTACCTACCATCTGTCTCTTCCTCCTTCCGCCTTTTGGCTCCATTGAATCTGCTGCTGCATTCACAGGCCATGCCCGTCCTGACTGATCTGTCCTGACAAGGAGAACTTCATTGTCTTTATTCAAGTTGGATTCCTATAGAAGAGAGAGGGGAAAATATTTCAAAGAATGAATATAAATGTACGTAGATTTGTGCTGTAAATGAAACCAGTTTGGATTATACTGTAAGTAGCCTATATTTTAATGCAGGGTATAAAATATAAACGTAGTAAAAATGGGAAATTCATTTTTGCGCTGAGCCAGAATAGAGAGAATCTAACATTTACTTGTTGCTTTTTCCTGGAGAAGCTGACCTTTTTCTTTCTGTAGCGGGTGTTAAATTATTTAAATGCTCAGAAGGCTTTTAACTTTTATTGCTAATGAAAGACTCGCTGTGCTTATTTTCTTATCCCCCTTAAACAAAATGATTAGGCCACTTCAATAATGAGATTTGTGGACAGGGAAAAGGGAATAAAGCGAATGGTGTTGAGTAGAATCTAAAAGAGACATTTTATGGTGAGAAAAACAACATTCAGCTCCCAATAAAATGTTTCTATATGATCAGGGACTGAAGGAGAAATCTCTCAGTAGATAGAATAAGGAAGGCATTGAGGAATCAATAAATATTCCATAAAGGCTGGTCTGTTCCAATAGGTCAAACTCATCCAAAGTGTTGCCAGGATTGTGAGCTGGATCACCCTCCTACTACCTTTATTTGTCCAGACTTCATCTTGGAACACTAAATGAGATCTACAATAGAGTCCTATGAGGACCTGTACCCTCGCCCAGCAACCTACGACCTGGACATGCAACCCGCATTATTACTTGTTTTAACCCACTACCCAAGCCGTAACTGCCTTCTACAACACAATCCACAACCCACTGATCACCTTTAAACAAGAAGTGCTATTGCTGCAAACCTGAAGTGACATTGTCAGAAGTGGATGAGGCCAACCAAAGAACCCGTAACCCGCAGACCCAAGACCCATCAGCCCGCATTTTAAAATCCAACCTGCAACCCGCAGTGTATCAACAACCCCCTTCATTCGTAACTCCTGGCAGTGATATCAGCTCAATCCCATGACTGGACTGTGCAGCAAATGTATGAAATGATTCATCCTTGATATACTGGCGCCAAAAAGTTCATAATATTTTAGCCTTAGGTTAGGTGTTCAGGTGTATAAAGAGGCTGTGTCTGTGTAGCTCCTAGCCAAGCAACAGCTCTGCTTCAACTGAAGAAGGTTATTCAACTGTTCCTATACTGGCTACACAATCTAAGCTAAATTAAAAAAATACATTTTACATTGTGCATAACACATAAGGAATGTTACAGTGGCTCCCAAATTCTGGACTCTGTAGAGTCAACAGCACAATGATATAAGCCAAGGAGATCAATAAAGTCTGGAGGCCATAAAAATCTTCTGGAGCGCCACGCCTGAGCAGTGGGCTTTCAAGCAGGACAGCCCCATCTTTAAGGGATGGTCAATCTTTAAGTTATATAATGCCCTATTCCTGAAACTTTGCAACTGGTTTTTATCATTTATTTTTAATAGTTTTTGAAGGATATGCCTTCTTCTTCTGCCTCTTTCCAGCTTTCAAATGGCGGTCACTGACCCCAGAAGGCAAAACACCTTCATTTTATAAGGCTGCATTTTTATTTTTACTACTTATCTTTCTATTTACACTCTCTCCTATTTATACTCCAGTCTCTTATGTAATCCACAGCCTCGTTACTATGGTAAATAAGACCATAGCAACCAGATAGCTGCTGAAATGGCAAACTGTACAGCTTCTGAACATAAAGCTACATAACTGAAAAGAGAAAGTGCAATTTGTCTAAGTATATCAATGTCTAGGTCGGGACCTAGGGTTTTCCAGATAAGGGATCTTTCTGTTATTTGGATCTCTTTACCTCTGCTAAAAAAAAAATATTGAATAAACCCAATAGGCTTGTTTTGCCCCCAATAAGGGATAATTATATCTTAGTTGGGATCAAGTACAGGTACTGTTTTATTATTACAGAGAAAAGGGAATCATTTAACCATTAAATAAACCCAATAGGGCTGTTCTGCCCCCAATAAGGGGTAATTATATCTTAGTTGGGATCAAGTACAGGTACTGTTTTATTATTACAGAGAAAAGGGAATCATTTAACCATTAAATAAACCCAATAGGGCTGTTCTGCCCCCAATAAGGGGTAATTATATCTTAGTTGGGATCAAGTACAGGTACTGTTTTATTATTACAGAGAAAAGGGAATCATTTAACCTTTAAATAAACCCAATAGGACTGTTCTGCCCCCAATAAGGGGTAATTATATCTTAGTTGGGATCAAGTACAGGTACTGTTTTATTATTACAGAGAAAAAGGAATTATTTAACCATTAAATAAACCCAATAGGGCTGTTCTGCCCCCAATAAGGGGTAATTATACCTTAGTTGGGATCAAGAACAGGTACTGTTTTATTATAACAGAGAAAAGGGAAATAATTTTAAAAATTTTTAATTATTTGCTTATAATGGAGTCTATGGGAGACAGTCTTTCCGTAATTCAGAACTTTCTGGAAAACAGGTTTCCGGATAACGGATCCCATACCTGTACTAAAAGTTAAGTTAAAGGTGAACCACCCCTTCAAGGTATGCAAAATGTGTCTAGAGGTCTTTTGTTTGAATAAGAACCTAGAACTTCCAGCCTGTAGTCTAACAGTCCCCCTTTAGGATAAAGACATGCCGACATTTTCTCTCTTCAGATCAATAAACTGGCAGTACTGCACTTTCAGGGTGTTTGTATGATAGTCAATTGGAGGCGGCAAGTACAATTTTGGGCACTTCTTTGTTGCTTATCCAGTATATGCTGGCGGAAAAAAATACTTCTTATGCGCTCAGCTTTAGCAAGTGGGTAAGTCACTGCAAATCATGCAGGAATCAGAGAAATGACAATAGTCCTGAATGCTCCCATGTTGTTATCTCTTGTGCTGAATACAGGCCTGGCAGCGAACTCCACTCTCCTTGCTGCTATTTTTAAAAGAAAACTAAATTGCCGGCTCCTTACAGATAACAATTTCACTACTCATTTTAAAACAGACTACTGCCAGCAAAAGAATAAAAAGAATGAATTGCAGTGTCATTGGCTGAAACAGACTGTTCCGCAGGCATCCAAGCAATGCAGAGGCTAACAATGGGAGCACAGACAATCAGAAGTGGATACACGGGATAGGGGAACAAGTTAAAAATATCAGGAAAGTCATTTAAAAGATACGAGGCCAGTCAGATAATAGTAACCAAATATTCTCTCATTATTGTCCGTGCTTATTTCAACTCATTCACATTCTCAAAACTAGAAAAGAGACTTGGAGTGCAGCAGCGAATGAGAAATAACCAGATAAAGTGCCCCAAGAACGCAGCAGTAATGAATATGCTTTTGTGCTTTATAAAACGTGTTAGGTGTGTATTTGATGTTTTTGTCAGTACAGGCAAATATATTCTAAGCATTCACAGCAAAATATTTGCTCTTCTTTCCACAACAAACTGGAGTTGTGAGCACTTCATAATAAACAATAATTAAAAAGGTTCAATCATTTTTATGTCACTGAAAGCAGTTGTTGTCTCACTTTTTAGTACAAAGCCTTGCACTCGAGTGGCCATACACCGGTCATTTACAGCCATCTATAGCACTTTAGAGTCTGGCCGCATTAAAGGAGACATATCCTATAAAAATTATAAATGTGCCAGTGAATTATACTCCTCTAGATATAGAAGTATTGTGCCTAAAAATGTTGTGTTTTTAACTGATTTTTTGAGAAATTCGACCAAAACCTCACTAGCCCCACCCATCTGTTCCACTTCCTGCTGGCTGAATTCTCTGGATGTGCAGGGGAGCCGGTGGCTCTCAGTACAGGCACTGTAGGATAGGAACCAATCAGCAGCTAGGCTGACCTGATAGGGAACTGAAGCCTGTCTTTGCTTGTGTGACTGCAGGGTTGTGATTGGCTCTCCCCCTTCTACTGTGCTTCTGGCAGGGACCGTTAGGACACGCCCACTCTTCATTTCATACACCGACAGAGAAGCGAGAGGATCTATAGGGAGCTCCAATAAAGGGGCCATTTTTACAGATAGGATTAATGTTTAGCCCAAAGTGAAACCAGCACCGGATATTATTCATAATTGCCTACAAAATTAGGGATTTCCCCATTTATCTAATAGGTCTCCTTTAACAGGGGAGTTCAAGGCATTGTGGGAAATGGAGTCTTGGCAACAATGAGATCATCCACTGAGTGCCTATAATTAAGGGCGGTGGAACCCGAAACATCTAAGGCAATTATGGCTCTGATGTTTTTAAGCTGAGCTAATAAAGCACTATTTTTATTGGAAGAGTGGCTGCTGTCCTGTATTTTAATTTTTTCTTTTGATCATCCACTGGGGCCTACAGACAGCCATCGGACAAGGACTGCATCAACACTCAAACCTGCCTGATTGAGATCTGCTTGATATCTTTCGGGCAGGCCCACTGGGGGCTGAGAAGTTGTCTGGAGGGGCCGCGGCAGTGGGTCCACATAGGGGCTACACCCTTGCAAACCTCATAACAATTGAATAGTTAAAGTGATACAAACACTAAAAAAAAAAATGATGACAGAGCTGCTTTTGTAAGTAATTGTAACTTGAAGTTCCAAATCTTGACTGTTTTGCCGACCTGCCTGTCCCTTCTCAGTCAGTTATAGCTTCTAATGCTACCGGACAAATATAGCAGCCCCCTTATAGAGGAACATGGGGGATAACAGAGGTAATGTAGAAGCACTGGGCAAATATTTTTATGGTGATATTCTAAAGCTCATGCAAAGGCAATGTTATGATAGTTTTAGATATTTCTGGTGTCAGTATCTCTTTAAGTTTAAAAGTGAACTCCAACTTCAAATATAAAATCTATAAAAAGAAATGAACGCACAGATGTTTTAAGATTACAGTGGGTTGTAGGAACAAATACAAACTTCCTTGTGTGAAGTAAGTAGAAAATAAATACAATAGCAATATCAGTAAAGTTATACTGGCTCCCAGCATCAATTAGGTACCAATGTGGCCAAGCATTCCAAGGGTGGCTATGTTAGGGACTTCATGCAGAGGGCTCCTAGATCAAGCTTCAGTGTGTAACACACATTATACATTCTCTTTGGCAGAGTAATGTAAAAATCAATTGCAATCTTAGCGGACATGCTTGGTTTGGTCCTGAGACAGAATCCCTAATTATCAGCTTTGCTACTTCTCTAACTCAGATATGTGACCAAGAAACAGGCTTTTTTCCCCTTAGAGAAGTGCAGAAGCTGGAGACAGAGAGACAGCAATCTTTTCTTACAATCTTGTTCCAGAATACAGTACATAACAAGCCTCTATCACCAGAGGCTGATAATCTTCCCTTCTTTTCACGAGCACCGTCACACCAGGCTTTATCGACCTCCGAGTTGTAATGCACAGCAAGAGAGGTCGGATGAAGTGCTTGAGAGAAAGAGGATTACTGACAGCAGGAGGTGGAAAAACATGGCCGAGTCTACAAATTATAGTGGTTTATTTTTATATGTTGGCCTCACAATGTATTTTGTATCTCCTGAGCAGCAAAAAGGTAATTAACTGTATAACTTTTTCAGTTGTCTCTACCTTAGTGCCATAATGCAGGTATTTAGCACTTGCATAATAAGCACAGCAGTATGTACTAAACATGTGTGCTACCTTTGATATAGAGCTTTATGCCCACTAGAGATGAGGGGGCTGGTCTGGAACAGCTTGGGTTGAAGTATTGGTGTATACTACAGAACTTTGTCAGGAACGGGTTAGGATGGCCCACTGGACTTGTCATTTGTGTGCTGCGGCTGTGCTACCCACTCCCTAATTCTTTGTTGGTTTGACCACATTCCTAGTAACGCAAGGGTCCCCAGCCTTTCTTACTCGTTTGCCACAGTCAAATGGTTAAAAGGCTTGGAGAGCAACACAAGCACCATAAAAGTCCATGGAGGTGCCAAATTAGGGCTAAGATTGGCTATTAGGGGCCTCTATGCCCCTAATCAGCTTACAGGGGCTTTATTTGGTAGTAAATCTTGTTTTTATTCAACCAAAACTTGCCCCCAAGTCAAGAATTAAAAAATAACTCCCTGGTTTGGGGGCACTGAGAGGAACATCCAAGGGGTTGGTGAGCATGTTGCCCCCAAGCCACTGGTTGGGGATCACTGTTCTAACATCTTCAGAGTCCTACTCTATAAAGTGCTGCAGAAGACAATGGCGCTACAGAAATCATTGTTGAGCTTTAGTTGTCATTTGAAGGGATACTGCTGGCATATTGCCTCCATTTAGGGGTGCTCTTCAATGTATTTAGTTCCAATCTGGAAGTCTTATCTTGCTTTATGAAAGGAATATTGTATATATTCTCAGGGTCACAAGCAATGCCCCACAGGACAAAGCAAAGCACCACCCTCTTTGTAATGGCTGCTTGAGAGCAATATAGATGCATTCTAAAGCTCCTGCCTTACCTCGGCCTCAGACCTTCTCTCTGATACAGGAGATGTTCCCTGAGACTTCCTTTCTTTCTGCTGGCGGGCTTCTTCCAGCTGGGCTCTCAATTTTGATGCCAAATCCTAAATGAATAAATAAATGACAGATGTTTATTAATTACAAAATATATGGCTGTGTGAAATACAGACATCTAATCAGCATGCAGCATGCTGTATCTACATGGGAAACATGAACCCAATCTAGCCATGGAAATCTAGCCATGGAAATGTTGACACTAGAAATAGTTGATGAATAATCCATTTGATCAACAATCAAAGACTGTAATGTATAAGGCTAGAAGTGTTCACACATATATATATTTATGCATTAATAAACTCCTCATCCACATTTTACAGCCAATAAATGACAGTAGAGACTTCACAACCCCATACATAGACCATACAGTGGGCAGGTTACTTTAATAAACAAAGTACACTTCTTATCAACTGAGCGCTTTAAACAGGATGAGATGTAAGAAATATTCACCAATGACAGAATAAAAATCATTTTTGTTGACAAACTGGAAGTCATAAATTCAAAGTTATTGCAAAGAGAGTAACAAAAACCCTAAAATGGTGTCAATGCCACAATAACCAGGGCTTTTATTGAATCCTTTCCTGTTAGGAATAATTTAGGTATGGCAATAAAGATTTTATGTAAACATTACAATACAAGAACATTGTATTGCTCGTACTGTGTGATTACTGTTGCCGGAAAGCAACATAAATATCATTGTGACAATGTTTATAATAATTATTGCATTTTTTTGCTTATTGAACTACTCATGTTTGTTTAAAGGGGAACTTCGAGATCCGAACCAAAATTTGTTAAGGAGCCCCAACAACACAGAAGATTTTTATTCATCCAGGTCATGGTATATCTAGTAAAAGTAAATCTAAAGCAATCTAAGTGCATTGCACTGTGATGTTCCTTTCCTTATTGACATCACGTGTGCAGGGCATTGTGGGATTGGGAGGATGCAGGCTGAAGGCAGACTGAGGACAGTCATGCGTATTTCCCATAGATCAGCAGGGAAATTCCATTCCCCTTGAAAGCTATCTTCTTTACAATATAGGTCCTGTGGCTTGTGGGCTGTTGCAGAACCACGACTACCATCATTCCAACAACAGCCAAGGTTGCCACTGGAACAATGCAGGTCCTTGTTTATCAACTATTCAAGCCAGGGGGCATGCCATATTTAGATGTGACAGAAAATAATATGGACCGAGCACATACATAGAGTCTTACCATGTTACCCAGCAGTTCTGCCTTGACAATCTTAGCTCCGAGCTTGTTCATTTCCTCATCACTGAGAATTCTGATAGGCTGAGGACTTCTGTCAGGCCTGCAGGAAAGACTATTAGTAAGTCAAATGATACCCATCTTTTAATTCGCTGCAAGTACATAGTAATATTCCAGTCAGGACAAATGTTACATCTCTCGCAGTATCTGAACTGATATTTTCGGATTTATATTCTGAATTAATATTTCCGAGTTCAGATATCCTTACTTTTTTGAATGTATTGGGAAAATATATTTCATGGCAAAAAAAAAAAAACAAAACCTCCCAGCAATACCATCTTGGTTTATGGCAGCCATGAACACTCAAGACCAGATCAAGTGTCTCACAAGTCATAGAGTACAATCAATATCCAAAAGGCTAGTTTATGTTTACTACAAAACTACTTGGAGAGATCTTTGCCTTTAATGGTAAGGGCAATGGTACACTTAGCAATTCTGGCTGAGACATGTAAAGGAAAACTATACCCTCAGAATGAATACTTAACCAGCAGATAGATTACATTATATTAAGTGGCCTATTATTTATATATCAGTAAATATTGCCCTTTTACATCTTTTCCCTTGAGCTGCCATTTAGTGATGTGATGTTCCTTTTCTTATAGACATCACGTGTGCAGGGAATTGTGGGATTTGGAGGATGCAGGCTGAAGGCAGGCTGAGGACAGTCACCTACTGTTACATTTTATTGAGTCACAAAGTAGTCAGCCAGATCAGCAGGGGAACAGGGGGCGGGGCTTAGGGAACTGTTCCAAACCATATTATTACATTAAAAATCAGGAAAATGCTGCATATTTTATTTAATTGATGTATATTACAAAGTTGCTTAAAGTTATGTTTACTTTTCAAAAAGCTTATGTTGTGTTTGGGTGGAGTTCGGGTTTACAGGTCCCCTGCTTATACCACTCAACTAGACCAGAATTTCTATCTAAATATTTTTGCACGTTAACATAAAGTTATTCAATTGAAGTCTAACATTTGCTTGTTTATGTTTTGTTTTCTAATTTATGCTTTGACTTTCCCTGATAAAATCTGTTGTTCTGTGGCAGAACAAATTGGAGCATGAACAAATCATATTTCATATTCCTGCTCTAGGCTCTTGGAAATTAAAAGAAGATGTGTGCATAGATAAGCCAGGTCTAGACTTTTATCTTTTCAAGATTGGGCCCTCAATACAGAATGCCTTCAAATGCCTTACTGGCATAATAATATCAAATGAACACTGCAACATAAGAAATAGCGCAAAGCCAATATAGGGTAGAATAAACGTAATTCCAAGTACGGAGAGAACTTAAAAAGTGCGAGTTGGAGCTCATTGTAATGATCCATGGCCCCCTCATACTGTTCAGCCTTTCCTCTTCGCTACCTCCAAGAGAACCCACAATTGTTAAGACATCAATTACTTATATGTAGAAAGAGGGAAAGAGGCCCTGTTACTTATTTATATCGTTCATTCTCTTTCTGGCAGGCCACCACCCCCAAAGTCATCAGGCCATGTGCTCTGAACACTATACAGGTATGGGACCTATTATCCTGAATGCTCCTGACCTGGGGCTTTCCAGATAAGGGGTCTTTGGGTAATTTGGATCTTCATACCTTAAGTCTACTTAAAAAGCAAAACAAACAGAATTTTTTTGCTTCCAGTAGGAATTAATTATATCTTAGCTGGAGTCAAGTACAGGTACTGTTTTATTATTACAGAGTAAAGGGAATCATTTAACCATGAAATAAACCCAATAGGGCTGTTCTGCCCCCAATAAGGGGTAATTATATCTTAGTTGGGATCAAGTACAGGTACTGTTTTATTATTACAGAGAAAAGGGAATCATTTAACCATTAAATAAACCCAATAGGACTGTTCTGCCCCCAATAAGGATTAATTATATCTTAGTTGGGATCAAGTACAGGTACTGTTTTATTATTACAGAGAAAAGGGAATCATTTAACCATGAAATAAACCCAATAGGGCTGTTCTGCCCCCAATAAGGGGTAATTATATTTTAGCTGGAGTCAAGTACAGGTACTGTTTTATTATTACAGAGTAAAGGGAATCATTTAACCATGAAATAAACCCAATAGGGCTGTTCTGCCCCCAATAAGGGGTAATTATATCTTAGTTGGGATCAAGTACAGGTACTGTTTTATTATTACAGAGAAAAGGGAATCATTTAACCATGAAATAAACCCAATAGGACTGTTCTGCCCCCAATAAGGGGTAATTATATCTTAGTTGGGATCAAGTACAGGTACTGTTTTATTATTACAGAGAAAAGGGAATCATTTAACCATTAAATAAACCCAATAGGACTGTTCTGCCCCCAATAAGGGGTAATTATATCTTAGTTGGGATCAAGTACAGGTACTGTTTTATTATTACAGAGAAAAGGGAATCATTTAACCATTAAATAAACCCAATAGGACTGTTCTGCCCCCAATAAGGGGTAATTATATCTTAGTTGGGATCAAGTACAGGTACTGTTTTATTATTACAGAGAAAAAGTAATAATTTTTAGAAATGTGAATTATTTGATTACAATCAAATATTTCAGTGCTTTCTGGATAACGGGTTTCCAGATAACAGATCCTATACATGTACTCCACAAACCCCAACAGAACTGTACAGGTATAGGACCCGTTATCCAGAATGCACTGATATATTTGATTGTAATCAAATAATTCACATTTCTAAAAATGATTCCTTTTTCCCTGTTATATTAAAACAGACCAAGGGTATTCCGGATAAGGGGTCTTTCCGTAATTTGGATCTCCATACTTTAAGTCTACTAAAAATGTAATAAAACATTAATTAAACCCAATAGGAATGTTTTGCATCCAATAAGGATTAATTATATCTTAGTTGTGCTCGATTACAAGGTACTGTTTTTATACTACAGAAAAAAAGGAAATCAGTTTTAAAATTCTGAACTATTTGATGAAAATGGAGTCTATGGGAGACGGGCTTTCCGTAATTAGGAGCTTTCTGGATAACGGTTTTCCATACCTGTACTAACTAAGGTTAAAAACTCATTAAATCTGGGAACAAAAGTAGAACACCAGCATCAGAAACCCACCCCAATACTTCCAAGCTCTTGGGACCTTACTTAGCATGGGCCTTTAGCTTTACCATTAGGACTCCCATTACCTTGAGAAACAACTGTAACCCATTATAAGTTAATGTAACAGTGCATTCGATATGTCAGCTCTTTAAGCCAGCCAAATGTACTCAAGAAGCATATTTCCAGCAACTGCTTTTGGCCTCACTAGAATGGTGGTCAAAATCTCCTATCAATTGTTTCCAGCTTGCCATAGCTATCCATTTAATTATACTAATATCAGAGGATTGCAGTATCATTGTGTTTAATTATCACAAACAAACAATATGTAAGTGTTTTTGTAAATTGATGGACAATATAAAGCAGAGAGATGGTTGTGTGTAAAACAAACAGTAAATAAAATCTATATTTTATCGATTCTCCTCTCTTAAATACTGTAGGGAACAGTAGGTGGTTTGAGAGTTCAAAGCTGCATTCTGACTAATTTGGAACATGACAGGTCTTAAAGAGAAGCCTTTCTGGCCTCTGCAGCACAGAACCCTGTTAAATTATTAAATAACCACTGACAACTATCACTTTAGAACAAACGCAGAAATAAAAGCAGCTGTGGTGTATACTGAATTCTAAGAGTACAGGCAAACAGATATAATAAAACTAAGACAATTCAAAGTCTTTCTTTAATATTTATTACTAATTACATTTGATTTAAAAGAAGAAGAATACCTTGGTGATTGTGGTCTCTCTTTCACAGACTGTGATTCCCTGCTGTAGGCATCTGGCTCAGTTTGCTCCCTGGAACCCTTCCTTTCTTTAGACACGGAGTCCTCCTTTTGGGATTCCTGTTTCTTCTCACTACAATATTTAGGCTGTATCTTTTTCCAAGATAATTCACCCTCACTACCTGAAGGTTTATGGAAAAAAGGTTTTTCAGAGTCTTGGGATTGCTGCTGCTTCTTCTCGCTGCAGTCTTTAGATGGTACCTTTTTCCAAGATATTTCATCCTCATTACTCAAGGGTTTCTGGAAACAAGGTTTTGAAGAGTCTTGAACACCAGTTACCTTATTCTTTAGTGATTTATAGTCTCTGATATTTAAGGATCTGCCATCATCATCAGATGGTTTTAAAAACGGATTCTTTGGTTTAAAGGAGACACTTTTATCTTGATTTCTGTCTTCAAATGATTGCCTTCTGTGTTCTGGTTCTTTCCTATATCTGCTGGACTCCTCGCTGTGCTTGTATTCTTGACTTTCTTTATGGGAATATTTGTTGTATCGATTATGATCAGTATGGCGAGGCCTACTATTGTCATCAGTGTGTTGGCTTGACCTTGGATACCTTCTAAACTCATCATCCTGAGAATGAGATTTTTTCCACCTCTCTCTTTGGCCATCATTAGAATTCTGTGAGGCTGCCTGTTCTGCTGCTTCTAGTTTTCTTTGGAAATCTTCCATTGACTTAATTGGAATGGGAAACAAAACAAACACAAAACATTTCACTATAACAAATAACGGTCTAAAGAAGTGCTAAGAGTTTTCAGCTGGAAGAGGGCCACATTATTATGTAAATGCATTTGAGACTATAAAGGTTGCACAGTTATTCTCACCCCATATCTCTCCGCCACAATGTCATCAAGGCTTCGGTTTTCCCTTTCAGATTGTTCTTTCATCCTCTGATATGATTTTCTTAACCAGCTCAACCCTCCATCCTCAACATGTTGCACTGGAACAGAAAAGGCAAATAATTCCTCTGGGTTGTATTAGAGATTACTTGAAAATGATAAAGGGTCCCTTTGTTTAAGTAACTATATAGAAATTTCTACATAGCTGCGACGATTTTGTCTAGGTTACGGTGAAAGTTTAAAGGTATTCTTTATTTAAGACGGTCAGGCAATAGGATAGCAGTCTCTTAAGGGTAAACCATTGACACAATAAAGGTTAATATCTATTCAATAAGGTATAACCAGCTGGAAGCTAGTTTTATTTTTAGGCTCTGCTGCTCTCAGCCTGCATTTTTTCTCAGGCTGAGAGAAATGGATTTGCTCACTTGCCCAGCTCCTTAAAGGCACATGCTGTGGAGTGGAGGTCGGTCCAAAAATGCCTGCATTCTCTTTTTTGGGCCGACCTTCAATCCGCTGTTTGTGCCTGCATTCAAGCGATAGCTCTACTTTTAATGTCCGATGGCTTCTGTGGCAGCAGTTGTAGGTCTAGGTCAGAAAAATGTCTTCTGTGGGGTCCTGTGTTAATGAGGGGAATAAATAGGTATGTTAGAGAAGGGTTCATGTTCTTTTCCAGTGGCCCCTAAAACGTGGCCCTGGTCCCCACAGAAGACATCTCTGTCTATGTGTCTATTTGATCTTCTTGACACACCTAAAAGCTTTAACCTTGTTACCATTTGGTTGTACGGGTTAGGGGGGGGTTGAATGGTTAATTTCTAAAACAGATCAAGGCACCTCTTCTCTCTTTGACTATTTCAATAAAGTTCAGCTATTGAACATTTTGGTTATCAGACATCTGGCCCAATGTAGATATATTTGGACAACACTCTTTTAGCAGAAAATTCTCCAACTTGGAAGATTAACTACCATAAAAGAACCCAACTGTCATGGTAAAGGACACTAGTAAGTCTAATACCTGCAGGGCCACAGACTAGGGATAGGCTATGTACAAAGTATATTCATGTGAGACCCTTTGGGCTGTAGAATGCAGGAATAATAGGTTTGATGCAGTGATACTCACACTTTTTTACTGAAGTAACATCCCCCTCCTTGGGTGGCAGCCCTGTACCACCATCCTTCCAGTAAGGATTCAGCTCTCTGGACAGCAACTTCTCCTAATATATAAACACATTTACCGAAATAAACATACTTGCCTTTAGGAGGATAAACACTTGTGATTTAGTATGCACATCATGAAGACATAAAAAGTGAAGCACATTCAACTACAAAATAGCTACAATATAGCTTGCAGAAAGAATACACTTTTGGGTTCATTAAAGTCATAAAACCGCGACTTGACAGTACGCCGCAAGTTAGATGTATGATATAATAAAAATCCAATTTTCGGAGGAATAAAAGCATGTTTGTAAAAGAAATTTAATATAAACAAAGTAACAAAGCTAATTGGTAAACAAGTTAGATCCTTATCACGGCTAAACACAGACAGCGTAATGTAATAAAAGCCCAATCAGATGTAAGTTTTTAAACGGAGGACCAGCAAAAGCTACATGCTAATTGGACGCTATATTATTAGACCAGTAGAAAACTTTGTTCCTTTAAATACGTTATGCCCTCAAATGCCAACCAACTGAAGGAGGAGTTCATTTTAGCCTAAAGACACTAGGCAGTTTTACAAGCAGAAAAAACACCTGAAATTGCCTACCAACACCTAATTAATTTACGAGATATTGTCCATCTGCACTGGCACAGGCACTTGTAGCAGTAAAGATGTGCTAGAAAACTCACCGGAAAGCAGAAAAAACACAGTTCAATTTTCTCTGCTTACGATGAAACCCCCTCACAAGTCATTAGCCTTTAGCATCTTGAGTTGCACTCCACCCGAGTGTTATTTCAGTATCTGGCACTACTCATCTACAGTACAGTCCACATAAACCAATGCTCTTTTAGAGCAATGTAATAAGAGATGTCAACTTTGCTCCTGTTCTAGCAACTTATAGCAACTCACCAAGAGATTCTTTTTCTCACTTCCGTAATGGGCAACCTCTACATTACTTATACTGAGGGTAAATAGATACCACGAAGGGCCACATTTGTATTGTTCCGTTCATTTTGGGCTACTGCCAAGCAGCAGCTTCTCTACAATGTTCTCCCTGTGGTTCAGTTTCCTCAGCTTGCCTCAGTTTTCTTCAGTTGGTAGATTACATAGTTACATAGATAAGTTGGGTTGAAAAAAAGACATCAGTCCATCGGGTTCAGCCCTTCCAAGTGAACCCAGCACACACATAAACCTGACCTATCTATCTATACACTCACATACATAAACCATATATACCAACAATCAATACATCAATGTAGATTTTAGTATATATAATAGCCTTGGATATTCTGCTTGATCAAGAAATAATTTAAGCCCCTCTTATAGGCATTAACAGAATCTGCCATCACAACATCACTAGGAAGGGCATTCCCCAACCTCACTGCCCTCACCGTGAAAAACCGCCTACGCTGCTTCAAATGTAAGTTCTGTTTCTATAATCTAAAGGGGGGGGGGCTCTTTAGCTCTGAAAAAAGAACATCCCCTATCTGCCTATAATCCCCTCTAATGTACTTGTACAGAGTTATCATGTCCCC
Source organism: Xenopus tropicalis (assembly GCF_000004195.4). Lineage (NCBI taxonomy): Eukaryota > Metazoa > Chordata > Amphibia > Anura > Pipidae > Xenopus > Xenopus tropicalis. The sequence continues at coordinate 160,199,688 of NC_030678.2, read as the reverse complement.
TCGCAAGCACCTCTTTTCCAGAGAAAACAACCCCAACCCTGACACAGTCTAACCTCATAGCTTAACCCTTCCATCCCCTTTACCAGTTTAGTTGCAGTCTCTGCACTCTCTCCAGCTCATTAATATCCTTCTTAAGGACTGGAGCCCAAAACTGCCCCCCATACTCAAGGTGAGGCCTTACCAGAGACCTATAAAGGGGCAAAATTATGTTTTCATCTCTTGAGTCAATGCCCTTTTTTATACAAGACAGCACTGAATTCCACAGCCACAGAATGACACTGCCTGAAATTAGACAACTTGTTATCTACAAAAATCCCCAGATCCTTCTCAATTAAGAATACCCCCAACACACTACCATTTAGTGTATAACTCACATTTACATTATTTCCACCATGCATAACTTTGCACTTTTCAACATTAAATCCCATTTCCAGTTTGCTGCCCAGTTTTCCAATAATGTCAAATATAATTTGTGTGGTACTGTATCAAATGCTTGATTAACTGATTTCTGGAGAACTTGACCCGGTGTGTGGCTTTGTGTAAATGCAAAGCGCTTGGGTAATACATCGACACAATAAATCAGTGATCCTCAACCAGTTGTTGAGCGATATGTTGCTTACCACTTAGATGTTGCTCCCAGTGGTCCCAAAGTAAGTGCTTTTTTTTGAATTCCTGGCTGAAAAGCAAGTTTTGGTTGCAAAAAATCAGGTGTACTGCCAAAAAGAGCCTCCTATAGGCTGGCCGTCCACATAGGGGCTACCAAATAGCCAATTACAGCCCTTTTATGGAACCCCCTTATTTTGCTCCCCAAACCTTGTTACATTTGTTAGTGTCTCACAGGTAAAAAAAAAAAAAAAAAAGGTTGGGGACCCCTGCTATAAGTAATTCCTAATAATAATGGGAAGCAAGTGATTAGCTTTGCATCACCACTAATTAAGTTATACTGAAGTATCTGTTAAATCCCTTTTGTATTTAAAATCATATAAAGCTAGAAATAGGGTGTGAATCTCTAATCAGGGCTGCAGACTAATAAAATGTTAAATATGTGCCACATTTATGTGACTCTCTGTATATTACTCTCTCAAGAACGGATGGATCTCAGTGAGAAAATGCTAATGACGGAAAATGCATCTCCGACTGCTTCGTAATGATTCTTGGCCTTAAGAGCACGGGAGGCCAGAGAAATACTGCAGCCATTAATGTTTAAGCTTTATTGTAAGAAAGAACAGCGTGTTTTGTAAAGGAACAAACTGTGAGATCTTCAAACACTAACAGGTCATGTTTTATTTTAACCCAGTCAGTACAAACGGTACAGAAATGCTGATAAGTCACCAGTATGTACCTGCTAAAGAATAGCTCATCTTTGACAGTCACTATTAAACCGCTAAATAGTTCTACTTTCCTACGACTTTTATCAATTCAATTCCAGGGTTGACATTGGGAATCATGCACCCCATACCGCCGCCCTCCCCACCTATAATTAGACAGTTATCACCCTGGGCGGAGCACCCTGCCAACAAGTAGGAAAAAAAACCCCCACATATACATGACCAAGCCGCTGATCTGCCACACCCATGATTAGACCAGTAACATGTGACAAGAAAGCTCATTCCATAACCTCTGAATTGCACTAAAGGTTTCCTCCGATAACAAGTAATAATATCTTAGTTGGGACCAAGTACAGGTACTGTTTTATTATTACAGAGAAAAGGGAATAATTTAACCATTAAATAAACCCAATAGGGCTGTTCTGCCCCCAATAAGGGGTAATTATATCTTAGTTGGGATCAAGTACAGGTACTGTTTTATTATTACAGAGAAAAGGGAATCATTTAACCATTAAATAAACCCAATAGGGCTGTTCTGCCCCAATAAGGGGTAATTATATCTTAGTTGGGATCAAGTACAGGTACTGTTTTATTATTACAGAGAAAAGGGAATCATTTAACCATTAAATAAACCCAATAGGGCTGTTCTGCCCCCAATAAGGGGTAATTATATTTTAGTTGGGATCAAGTACAGGTACTGTTTTATTATTACAGAGAAAAGGGAATCATTTAACCATTAAATAAACCCAATAGGGCTGTTCTGCCCCCAATAAGGGGTAATTATATCTTAGTTGGGATCAAGAACAGGTACTGTTTTATTATTAAAAAGAAAAAGGAAATTTAAAAATGTATATTTTTTTCTACATGGAGTCTATGAGAGATGGTCTTTCCATATTCCAGAAACCCGTTATCCAGAAAGTTCTGAATTATGGGGATTTCTGTGTGCTACCATATTACTTTTATTTCCCAGGCTATCCCTGAGTAGGCTTGCGATTATTATTACAGGGAAAATAAAAAAATTATGATTATTAATATTTGATTAAAATAGAGTCTATGGGGGGGAGGTGGCCTTCCCATAATTGTGAGCTTTCTGGATAACGGATGCCATACCTGTATTTTGTACATTCCCAAGCTGAAGCCTACACAAGGGACCACTGAAAATACACTAAAGAAGGTGTATATAGGCATCCGAGAGCTAGTTCCTAAGGCAGCTGCTTTAGGGAAGCAGCCTCAGGTGCCTATATAATAAAATAAATATATAAATACACAAAAAATTTCCTCAGCCATGCCAGATGAAACTTATGGAAGTCTAGTGTTAGAGCTGGGGGGGGGGGGGGGTGAGGGTGTTTAGGGTGTGAAGTGGTGTGATGTACTTGGGTACTTGAATACATTGCAGTTCACAATACTATAAGTTTGTGCCAGCATGGTTTTATGCGTAACAGATCTTGCCAGACTAATTTAGTCGCCTTTTATGAGGAGGTGAGCAGGAACCTCGATGCTGGAATGGCAGTTGATGTCATCTACTTGGACTTTGCTAAAGCATTTGATACAGTACCGCACAGAAGGTTAATGATCAAATTAAGGAATATTGGCCTAGAACATAATATTTGTAATTGGATAGAGAACTGGCTGAAGGATAGAGTACAAAGAGTGGTTGTAAATGGAACATTTTCTAATTGGACCAGTGTGGTTAGTGGAGTACCGCAGGGGTCAGTCCTTGGGCCTTTGCTTTTTAACTTGTTTATTAATGACCTGGAGGTGGGCATAGATAGTACTGTTTCTATTTTTGCTGATGACACTAAATTGTGCAAAACTATAAGTTCCATGCAGGATGCTGCCGCTTTGCAGAGCGATTTGACAAAATTGGAAAACTGGGCAGCAAACTGAAAAATGAGGTTCAATGTTGATAAGTGCAAAATAATATAAACGCGAACTATATACTGAATGGTAGTGTGTTGGGGGTTTCCTTAATGGAGAAGGATCTGGGGGTTTTTGTAGATAACAAGTTGTCTAATTCCAGGCAGTGTCATTCTGTGGCTACTAAAGCAAATAAAGTGCTGTCTTGTATAAAAAAGGGCATTGACTCAAGGGATGAAAACATAATTTTGCCTCTTTATAGGTCCCTGGTAAGGCCTCACCGTGAGTATGTGGTGCAGTTTTGGGCTCCAGTCCTTAAGAAGGATATTAATGAGCTGGAGAGAGTGCAGAGACGTGCAACTAAACTGGTAAGGGGGATGGAAGGGTTAAACTATGAGGTGAGACTGTCGAGGTTGGGGTTGTTTTCTCTGGAAAAGAGGCGCTTGCGAGGGGACATGATTACTCTGTACAAGTACATTAGAGGGGATTATAGGCAGATGGGGGATGTTCTTTTTTCCCATAAAAACAATCAACGCACCAGAAGCCCCCCCTTTAGATTAGAGGAACAAAGTTTCCATTTGAAGCAGCGTAGGGGGGTTTTTCACGGTGAGGGCAGTGAGGTTGGGGAATGCCCTTCCTAGTGATGGGGTAATGGCAGATTCTGTTAATGCCTATAAGAGGGGCCTGGATGAGTTCTTGAACCATCAGAATATCCAAGGCTATTGTGGTACTAATATCTACAGTTAGTATTAGTGGTTGTATATATAGTTTATGTATGTGAGTGTATAGATTGGTAGGTGTGGGTTTTGTGTGCTGGGTTTACTTGGAAGGGTTGAACTTGATGGACTCTGGTCTTTTTTCAACCCTATGTAACTATACTATACTATGTCACTTCCGCAACCTAAGGTACCTAGAGCTGCACCGGACCTAAATACAGCCCTGAGAAGGTCCCCAGACTGTTTTTTAATGAAAAGGAGCACTATACTTGGGAAAAAAACTAAAATGTAATCACATGGAGTGAGCCTTTCCTTGTCCTTTAAGCTTTTACTTCCTATAAAGGTTTGTGACTTGGTACAGGGAGAACAAGAACACTGGTATCTGCAGGTGATTAAAACACATGTCTTGTTTTATAAGCACAAACAATGGTTGGCTGGGACAAAGTAGCCATGCCTAAAAACCTCATTGTCATTCCCAGCGCTCCCAGCCTGTTGGCTTCCTTACCGTTTCTGCAGCTTGGGCTTTTTCATGCTCCAGTGTTTTCTCTTTTTGTTTTTCCGCTCTCATCGCTGCAGCTGATGTCGCTTTCAGGGACATGAAGTCTAGGGTCATCCACTCGTCCCTCTGAAAAGGCAAGCACAGGTTCATTTAGTACATTTCTGGCAAATGCTTGCGTTACGGATAAAAAGCTTCAGTAAAAAGCCTGTTGTAAAATAACTAAGGAGTGTGCCAGAAGCACGGTGCCAAAGGCTAAACCAGGCTCAAAATGACTTTCCTTTCATACGTAAATAGAATGGCACCATGTACCGAGCATACACTGGGGTGAGATAAAGGCTTACTGGGAATGCAGGATTCAAAAATATAAGGAGGAAAAGTCAAAAGTAAATTCAAGAAACTGCAATAAACAGAATTATCTATGTAGATAATCCAATTCAATGGACCAGTATTACCAATAATAAGAATGATGAAAGGAAAACTATATCCCAGAACAAATGCATAAAATCATATCAAATAGCTTATATGTAAAACCCTTCTTTATATAAATACACTACTTTCATAAAAATATACTTTTTATTAATATGTGCCATTGGGTAATCCTAAATAGAAAACTGCCATTTTAAGAATTAAGGTCCACCCCCTGGGATCATACGATTCACAGTGCACACAAAGGAACCAAGGCACACATAGGCCCCATCAGCCAATTAATAGGCAAAGTTCTGTATTTACTCCCACACTACTTCCTGTTACAGTTAGAGCTGCATTATTTCCTGTCAGCTGATCTCTGAGGGAGCACACAGTCCATCACTAAATGGCGGCTCAAGGGAAAATATGTAAATGGACAAGATTTATTGATTATATATATATTTATAGAGTGCAGTTTTGTAAGATTCTTTAGTAAGTCACATAATATGATATATATCTGTTGGTCTGATATTGTTTCTAGGGATATAGTTTTCCTTTAATATCACCTGAATGTACTATTCTTTACATGTAAAATTGGATTCTTATAGCACTGTGTTTTGTGGTCAGGGTCACTGGTTCCGGCAAACAAATATAAAAAGAATGACCGGGGGCTTTAATTTTATTATATTATTATTATAAGGCCCTATAATGTTTGCCTCCAATTTTGTTTATAAAATGGTTACCTGTTCACTAGGGAAATTAACCCCAAGCAACCAGAAGAGCTGCAAATAAATAATTAAAAACCTACAAAGAACTAAAAATATATTGAAGACCAATTGCAAATGTTCTTAGACTTCTGCTATCTACACCCTACTCAAAGTTCATTTTAAATTGAACTACCCCTTTAAAACAGCAGTCTCAGTGCCGCTGGGCACAGGGATCCCCACAAGATTGATTGTGAGACCACAATCAACAACACTTTGTCTTAAATTTCAGTTTCTTCAGTGACTGAGCAGCTTTATAATTCTATAATTGCCATATTTAGAATTAGCATGCAGGAGCTTCAACAGCAAATTGTGCTGCCCTTATGTTCCAGCTGCAGGCCTAGCCGGCAATAACTTCGTTCCCAAGTCTTTCTGCCATGGGTGACGGTATCTCATTATTATGCTCAGAACACTGCATGAGAATACATTCACTGCATCACAATTAAGAACTATCAGGACCAGTTCAATAAAAGGACACCTTTCAATAGGGGAAGCTAAAAGCTTGCATTATTTTGCAGAATAGTACCCACTGAAATAACCTTCGCTAGTTAACTCACACAGGGTTTCAGGTATAATACCTTGTTAGCTGAGGTTTTTTTCCCTGAGTGGGCTTTCTTAAAGCCTTCTATAAGCTGCTGATCTTTTCAAGACAGGTCCTTCAGGGAAAAAAACATCAACTAATGAGGTATTTTTGCCCAAAAACCCTGTGTGAGTTCCTTAAAGGTCCCCATACCCTATAAGATCCGCTCGCTTGGCGATGTCGCCAAGCGAGCGGATCTTCACCCGATATCCCCACCTACGGGTGGGCGATATCAGGTAGCAAGGGACTTAAAAAAAAAATAATCCGATCGTTTGGCCCTGGGTCCAAACGATCGGATTACATTTAAGATTATGGGGCAGTCGGTTCGGGGACCGCATCAACGAGCCGATGTGGTCCCCGATCCGAATGGATTTTCTAACCTGGCCAATTTCAGGCCAGATATCGGTCGGCCAGGCCGCTCTGTTCTGCCCATACACGGGCCGATTAGCTGCCGAATCGGTCCAAGGGACCGATATCGGCAGCTATAGTCGGCCCGTGTATGGGGGCCTTATCTCATGAGGAGTTTCATTTATGATTGCTCGAGCAATCATAAATCTGCCCCTTAGTATTTGGAGTGCTACTACAATCCCTTATCATATCATATGATTTCTCCCCTTTCAGCCTGTGGGACAAATGTGTTACTCACAACACAATTATAGCAAGAATGCAACCAAATATCCAAGGCTATTGTGATACTAATAGCTACAGTTAGTATTAGTGGTTGTTTATATAGTTATGTATGTGAGTGTATAGATTGGTAAGTATAGGTTGTGGGTGCTGGGTTTACTCCGATGGGTTGAACTTGATGGACTCTGGTCTTTTTTCAACCCTATGTAACCCAGCAGAGAGGTGTCAGCCTATAAAAAAATATATGACCAGAAGTGAACTGATACAGCCACCTTACCTTGATGTGGTATAAAGGCTTGGCCAAGTGAGTCAGGCTCCATTTGGGAAGAGTTAAAGAAAGCACTTTTAATGAACAAACATGTCCTAACAAAACTAGCATTTTTCTTAACCTAGGGTGTCAAATGTATGTATGTACATTAACACTGCAATAAATCTGACACACAAAGCTCAGCCAACAGATCCCATTACAATCTTTGGAAGCAGTTTACAAAACAAAATAAAGTTTGATCTTTGATAAAAATGCTTCTATTAAAGGCATGTGGCCCTTTAAGAAAAATAAAACACAAAATGTAATTCAGAAATAAAAGACTTCTATTACATAGGAAGATATTGCAGAAGGATGCTACCGTAGCTTTATATTTATCTTTAGAATGACAACATAATCAAAATGTTCCAGCAAACATTGCAACACCTGCAAAAAAATCATATTACAGCTGAAGTCATTGCAGGGTCAGTTTTTACCAAAGGAATTCGAACAAACATAAAATGCATTCAATTTTGTGTTATATAAAGCACTTTTCTTGGGAACCTTTCATCCCTTCATCCCACTGCAAATATATAAAATAAATAAATATAAATCAACAGACAAACGAAAAATTAAATAAAAAACCCCAAGAAACGACTACATCAAACTCTTCCAATATACCAACTCAATTTAGGTGGCAATATGGCTGTATACTGATTGACCGCCTAGCCATGAACCTCACCTTGGGTGAATCAACTTTTACAAATTCTCTTCAGTCTGTCCAAACTGTAAACCTGCTGATGCCCTTACTAGTGGGTGGATGGAGACGTGGCACATGAGATACACATATCTGATCAGACAGCGGTACCGAAGTAAACAGTAAAATCAAGAAATAACTAATACAAACTACATGCACAATGTGCATAACATTTTATAAACGTAATATTCCCATCTTCATTAGACCAATTTCCTTAATACAATCCCTTTAATTTTAGTATCATGGTTGTTGTAGGTATCTCCCCTATGAAAGCTAAAGTAGAGGGTTCAGCCCGTAAGACCAGAATACACTTGTTGCAAGAAATGCAACCAAGCAGAGAGGTCCAGAGATAGTTATGCCTACCACACATTTATAGTGGTAGTATTGCTGATCTCTATCATACAGTTTGACCACTTAGCCAGGTACATTACCATGGGTGACCGCTTTCTTCTACTTTTGATAGTGGTAGATGAAGTGAACGCTGTATATGGTTTTACCTTCCACCCTGCAATTATTTAGGAATATCTACTACAGCGAATGAGGTTTGACTCCCTAACCAGTAATGGCCTTCCTAAACCTGGACATTAACACATTCCTGCCTTTTTGCGGCTTCTGCTACTTTTCCTCTGTCAAGAAAAGCCATATTAGAAACTTGGCTACAACTTTCTTCCCAAAACAAATATTACATTTACCATTGCCCTCTGGAATGGAATGTCTATTCTATCTCTGTAATATGACATTGTTATCTTCAGTTTCTTGCCCTAAGTTAATTTTGTGTGTTGGTGTATATTCCTAGTTCTGTACTAAAGCTGGTCCCACTACAGACTGAACGCTGAACAATTCTGCAATGCTAGTGGATTACCAAATTGAATGGATCAGCCTTGTTGCATAGAAGATGGAAATATGGAAATATCGTATCAAAACCCCAATTTGGGGGCTCCACAAAACATATCACACAATTCAGAAATCTCGAATTCCAGTTTGTCAAACTCGAATTTTCTCAAAAATTCAAATGATAATTATTTTATTCTTTTATTGAGTTTCTATAGTCAATAGGAGGTGTATTTTCAACACTGATGGTACTTTGTTTTTGAATTGTAAACAGTCAAATTTGTGAAAATTCGTTTTTAGTTGAGTTAGTCGAGTCAATTGGTTAAAATGATAGTAATCGAGGAAAAAAAAAAAAATAGCAAGAATCACATTGCTCCATTCATTTTCAATGAGTGATTAGTATGTGTTGTATGACAAACTGTATTGTCTGACTAACTGTGATGCAAAAGCGAGAGGGAGGGGATTTTTCATGCATGTGCCGTTCCTCTAAATCAGTGATCCCCAAGCAGTGACTCCGGGGCAACAGGTTGCTCCCCAACCCCTTGGATGTTGCTCTCAGTGCCCCCAAACCAGGGAGTTATTTTTGAATTCCTGACTTGGGGGCAAGTTTTGGTTGAATAAAAACAAGATTTCCTACCAAATAAAGCCCCCTGTAAGCGGATAGTGTGCATAGAGGCTGCCTAATAGCCAATCACAGCCCTTATTTGGCTCCTCCATGAACTTTTATGGTGCTTGTGTTGCTCTCCAAGTCTTCATTTGACTGTGGCTCACGAGTAAAAAAGGTTAGGGACCTCTGCTCTAAATGGTCGCTCTTCATCAGTGTCGGACTAGGATGCCAAAGACCATCCAGAGAACCTTAGACCATGGGCCCACTCTCCAAACTATTTTTCATTCACTTTTTACTCAATCTCTATATTGTCCCAGTGACACCTGGGCCCACCGGGAGTTTTCCTGGTATCCCTGTGGGCCAGTCCGACACTGCTTTTCATGACATAGGCCCAACAGACTTAAAGGAGAAGGAAAGGTAAAAACTAAGTAAGCTTTATCAGAAAGGTCTATGTAAATACAGCCATAAGCACTCACAGAAACGCTGCACTGACGTCACGAAATTTTTGTACCGAACGATTGTAAACAGCGGCAAAACCGTTCCGATTTTTTCGCACTAAAAATACGAAAAAGTTGCGCAAGCGTCATAAAAGTCGTGCAAGGTACGAAAAAGTTGTGGAAAATACAATTGGACTGATCGAACGAACACTCTAAACGTTCGTTGATAAGTAAATGTGCCCCATAGTCTTACTGACTGAGCATGTTCACTTGGTCTGGGTGTCTGTGCAGGAGTGAGGCATTATGGGAACTTTCTTTACACAGCTCAGCGGTTTTTCTTCCTGTTTGGCTTCTGATCTTCTGAACGGGAGAAATATGGGGAGACTTAAGGGCACTATTGAGAGAACTGAAGGTTTGCCTGCAGCTTGAGATTAACTCTTTATTAGCCTTTCCTTCTGCTTAAAGAAAAGGAAAACTCCTTGACGAAGTTACTGCTTTTACAAACGGTATATGTAAAAAATAAAGCTGGAGATCTGAGAAAGCAGTTTAGAAACAAGACTAACCTGAAAACTGATTTAAAACCGATAAACTGCTCTGGATTTGAAAATAAAGCCACATTACCAAAATAACAGCTTCTGCAATGTTGTTGCATGTGAAATACAGCTTACACTGATGGAGCATTTAGCCTTTATGCCCTTGTGTAATTAGGTATGCTTGAAACCAAATGGTGCTTAAATCTGTTATTAAGTTGTATGGCTAGGGATTAGATACAGCACAGTTATATTACTCTCTGACACCAGTAATAAAGTTAGAAATTCCATTTAATGCTCAGTGTGAAATTAATTCGTTCCATATTTCAAAACAAATGACTCACATTCTAAACATTTCAAACTTCCCTTACAAAAATAATTTTAGGTTTTAAGTGTTTTCTTTATTAGAAAATAAAAATGATTATGGGAGTATATTACTGAATAGTTTATAAAGAGGCCCCTCGGGGAAATACTGAAAGGGCTTTCCAAACACAAATGTATACTGCTCTTTAAAAACACACAAAAATCCAGTATAAGCACCCCTCAAAAAAAACACCTTTCCCCCTACATCGCCATCTTGGATTTTGCTAGAAATGTTAGTGATATTGCACATGCTTAGTGTGCTCTTGGCAGCTGTTGAGGAGCTTAGCTTAGGGGTTGTCTCAAATCATCAAGCAAAAGACGAGGTTTGTCTGTCATATAAGCTGATGGTAAAAGGCAGATTATTATCCTGATGCTAACTGGAACCCTTGTCGTAAGACTTGGCAGGGAGATGAAATTCAAACAAATCTAGGAGACTTCTGGTATAGGTTTGGGGATAAACAGCCACTCTATATGACTACGGTACAGCCAATTCTTCTATGATCAACTGGAAACCTAAGGGCATCACAAAACTGTACATGGCCCAACAGTTTCCCATTAGGACAGAGGCAAAAGTTAAGGCTCAAAAAAGGGTCAGGGAAACATACCAGGGATGAAGAGATGAAAAGACCCAGTAAGAGATAGGGAAGCGTAAAAAAAGATACAGATAGGGAACACAAAGTGATGGATACTGAGAGAAAGAAAGAAAAGGGAGTGACAAAGAAAATGGAAGGAGATAAAAAAAAAAAGGAGAGGAATGAGAAAAGGTAGAAGAACAAAACTAATATACATACATTCATAATGTTCATAAACCGAATGCAAGTCCTTAAAATCACAAGACTTTTTTGTAAAAAAAAAAAAAATGAAAAAAAATTGAAAATTTCTTACTTTGCATTTGCAAATTAGGATTTGGTTTGGTATTCACCCAAATCTTTCTCAAAGGATTCATGGTTCGGCCAGATCCTAAAATAGTGGATTTAATGCATCCCTAAAATGAAGTTTTATAAGTAATCATCTGGAAGGTAGGATGGGAAGGAGAACACATATTATTATTAACATGTATAAAGTGCCAACACATTTGGCAGTTCTGTACAATAAAAAAAGTTTATACACTAAACATACAGAACTGCATACAAAGCAAAAAAACAACCAATGCAAGAGTTGAAGATGGCCCTGCCCAAAAAAGCTTACAATCTATAAGGAGAAAGGATTGATACACAAGGTGTGGGAACAGGCAAGATCAGAATTAAGCAATGTGAGAGATGTAGCACAGAGTATTGCTTTAAAGCTATGCTAAACTAAATGAGGGCAAGCTTCCCTAAATAAATCTGTTAAGAGACCTTTTGAACCAAATAGTTTGGAAGAAAGTCTGAAAGACTGTGGGAGCAAGTTCTAGAGAAGGGCCCCCTTATGAATTCAGTGCTGCCCAATGCAGGTAGTGCAATATTCACTGGCACAACCACTGTACTCCAAAGCGGAGCAGTCATACGGTAATTTAGGCCAGAGGGCCTTAACTGTCTTTCAATAAGTAAATGACCCCTACTATCTTGCACAGTCCCATACAAGGGCAGATTTTAGCTGCCAATTCGGGTCCTTTAGACCAATTTGTCAGCTTATCTGCCTGTGTATGGGTACCCCCGACAGGCCTACCTGGCCAAGATCTGGCCTAAAATTGGCCAGATCTCGATCGGGCAGGTTTGATTTTCCATCAGATTGGGGACCGCATCGGCTCTTTGATGTGGTCCCTGATCTGACGACTCCATTCCCTGCCACTTTAATACGAATTAGCCCGACATCGACCACCTTTAGGTGGGCATTTCAGGAGAAGATCTGCTCACCAAACAAGCAAATCTTCCCCTGTATGCCCACTTTTATTCTTCTGGAGACAGCAAATAAAATGTTTCGTCAGACAAGTCAGAATAAGTAGTAAAGAGAATACTGAGACAGATGTCACTAATAATCACATGAAAAACAAATAACATCAAGCCAAAAAAATTTTTTTTGCCCAAAAAAACGAAAATATAATTCTAAGCAACTTTCCAGTATGAATTTTTTTTAATTATTAATTTTTATTATTTTATTATAAAGCAATAATTTGATGGTAGTTAAAATTCAAGACTAAAGTGAAGCATAAGCCCATCTGCGCAGGGGACAGGGACACATCATGCCTGTTCTGAGCAGGCAGATGGTACCATGACATGGGCAGCTTGATAACAAATAAAAAATAGCAGGGGAAAGTACATTTTAAGTAAGGACTTTGCATGAACCACTCCAAACTCAACCTTTAATTAAGGGTAGAACCAAATATAAACTGGGCTTACAGGAAGCGACAGATGGGCGAGATTTCATTTAGTTTGTATTACTGACTGAGGAAATAGCTCGGATTGCCCAGATGATGATATTTTAAACACAATATATAAAACGGATGATGTTGTCATTAAACAACAGAAATTAATTAGTTTAATCTGGCATGGTTAAGTGGCTCCGTTAGGAACTTATGATGTATAAACCAGGGATATCACACTCTTGTGCCTCCATCTGTTCTGAGATGCAACCCACAGACGGCCAAGGACACAGGCAAGCGTGGTATAAACATGACATTCTGCAGTACTCACAAAGCTCAAAGTATACTTAGGTGTCCTACAAAGACCTAAATAACACAATCAAGGCATCTTATAAAAAGCATAGCCCTTAGTGTTCCTTCATCAGGGACTTTGCTGCACTCTGCTCAGGCAGTGAGTACATGGCACCCTGCAACTGCTATCATTCACTTACTTGAGCGTCTGAACAACAAGTAAGTTGGAGAACTGTGGGAGATTCTTGTGCTCCAAAACTGTGATTGCAGGCACTGACGGCAGGGTTCATAAGGGTGAAGGCACACAAAACTACTTAGTAGCAGCTACTTGTCATGGCTACTAAACACCAGAAAATACCCTGCCATAGACAATACTGAGACTTGCTAATACAGTTAATGCTGTTATCGTCATATGAAAATTTTGAGTTAAATTTTTTGTTAAAACTTGAAACTCGTTTCCATGAATCCTCTTTATTTTTCCCAAACAGGATTTGCTCCAGCAGCTATTTTAGGAGCATTGGTACTCATTCTTGGAAAACACTAATGTGTTGAAGTTTCACTTGAAACTGGGTGAAACAGAAAAGAATGATAAGATTAACTTCCCCTTGAAAATATGTAAAGGACAGGCTGTCACTGAGTATTTTATTCCTCTTCTATTCTAAGCCTCCATAGGATTATATGGTACTCGACAGATCAAACCTGCTGAATGATTTTTTTGCCAAAAAAAAGTTAACCAAACATTAACAAATCACGAATTATGGGAGTTATTTCCTAAAAACTCACATTTTTCAAAAACCATTATCGGAAAAATCGAGTACTGTCAGAAACCGTTCATAAATGGCAAAAATATCTAGAAGTAAAATAAATTTACTCTTTTTCTCAAAATTGTGCCCCACAGTGCTGCCCTGGATTTGTCATTGGGCTCCAAGAGCCTTTGCCGCAGCAACCTCCACAGGTACCACTAGGGAACTGTAGCAATTATGTGGTCGCGTCTGTACATCCATAGCAGCTTTAATTAGCACTAAAGGGAACTATCGGCTGCCACTGGTAGCACCCTGCAGCGATAACTGTGCATAGACTGGTGGTCTTGGAAATATCTGCATAAAAAAAGCGCTGGTAACAAGGATGAGACGCAGGCTATCCATCCCAAGCTCATGGCAGAATTTTGGCATAACTGTGTCCACTGCCTATGCCACTTGTCTTCCTTTTACTTGCAGCGCAACCACCAACAAAATACACAGGGTCCCAACATTATCTGTAGAAACCAGGTTCCTGCAGTGCCGAGCTGCATTTCCACTCTTCTCATATTAGTAATTTTTAGGGAATTGTAGTTTAGCAGCATCTGGGCCGTACTGCACTCATCATATGATCACAAAACAGCTGCAAATGCTGTTACACCTTAGAGTGAACACTGTACCCCATACTAAAACTTATAAAACTATTAAAATTTACCTTGTGTTCTACTGCAAGGAGAAGAGAGCAATAACACATACAAAGTCTAAACTACGTATAACCTATAATATCCAACAGGACTTATTCCCTGAGCTGCAGTTTGAAACCCAACATCCAAAAGAAAAAACTCTGCTGGTAACTACTTATTATTCTGCATTATACAGAGCACTGTTATGTGACTGAGTGCGGTTTCTCACCAAGGATTAGGTTTGGGCCACCTCTAGTGGAATATTGAAGCTGCAAGATAATCATAAACCAAATTGTGACTTAACTGAAGAGCAGTGAGCATGGTGGATGCATATATATTGTTTAAAAGAATACTAACAGCCCAATATCGAAACATTTTATACAATGCAGCGGAGGAGTTTTACAAACTCTGCTGATTAAGTACTGGCAGATGAAAGAGGAGGTAATGAGATTATTACATACAAAAGTCAAGTGGATTTTCCTCCTTGGCACTAAATATCCAAATGGCTTAAATTCAATTTTCGACGTCAATTGGTTTGTTTGCAATACAATCCATCTTGCTATTTAAACGCAAGGATTTTTTCATTGCTAGTTTGTTAGAGGTTTGGCTTTGTTTGCCCATATGCCACCTGTATCTGTCTGGTTTTAAATATGCACAAAGGGTTAACCACCCATACTGATTAAGTACTTGTGTAACTTCATGCAACTCATGCAAGTCATGTAACTTCCAGGTCTCTATGAGAGCCTAGTATGTCCTCTTCCATTTTTCCTATGATTAAGTGTGGCTGCACACAAAACACATCAGGCATGGTTGTTGTTTTAACTATTTGGTCAGTCGGTGTTTGAAACCCACATTGAGACTGAAGCTTTCTGCCTCCCAAGCTACAGGTTTGAGCTTTATGCACCCGAACCATACTCTGGCAATTGTGAGCACTGATTATATAAAACCTCTGGGTTTCTGCCTTTCAATTATATTTTAGTATCGTAGATGGAGTAAAAATTAAATTACCTCTGTAGATTTTTCAGGGACTTCAGCCTTAACTTCAGCCTTAATTTTCCATGCCTTCTTCTCACTGGCTGCCTGTAGTGGGGGAGCCTCAACCCATTCCTCCTCAGAATCCTGCAAAGACATAATAGTTTAAGGCTAGTGGTAAAATTGCTACAAAACACATCCTATAATAAAGATGCAATAAAAGTGAACCATTATATCAACATGTGAACGTTCCTTTAGTGTAAAAGGAGACATATTGGATAAATGGAAAAACCCCAAGTTTGTTGGCAATTATGAATAATATATGGTGCTGGTTTCACTTTGGGCTAAACGTAAATCCAATCAATTTTAGCGTGGGCGTGTTCTAAAAGTCCCTGCCACAAGGACAGTAGGAGGGGGATAGCCAATCACAGCCTTGCACTCACACAAGCAAAGACAGGCTTCAGTTCCCTATCAGGTCAGCCTAGCTGCTGATTGGCTCCTATCCTACAGTGCAGTGTACTGAGAGCTGCCGGCTCCCCTGCACATTCAGCCAGCAGGAAGTGGAACAGATGGTTGGGACTAGTGGGGTTTTGGTGGAATTTCTCAATAAATCAACCCAAAACACAACTTTTTTTAAGCACAATCCTTCTATATTTAGAGGAGTATAATTCACTGGTACATTCTTAATTTTTATATGATATGTCTCCTTTAATAGGTTATGTGAAAAAGTCCCTTTTTGGCATCTAAACATAAACTTTATATAGTAATATAATTCTTTCATATCAATTTCAGTTTGATATGCTTTGTGCATAAAACCACTTTTCTTAAAGGTATTTGCTTCAAAATGCAGGGCTTGTACTTCTGTAAAGTGGGCCTTGGCACTGCTCAGTCTTTCCTGCCCTATGTTCCAAATTGAGTGCTGCTGTGCATATTAACATAGGGGCACCCTGGAGCTACCAGCACCTCCTGACCAGGCAGTAGCTCCATAATTCCCTCTGCTCCCTCAGTCGCTTAAGTGCAGCTGCACCAAAAGAATCAGGCACACGCTGAACGCTTAAAATTACGACAGTGATCGCAGGCAATGATACCAGGCAGATATGGAAAATATTTGGTGCAACTGCACCTGATTTGCAACTAAGCACACATGCATTTGCTCCATTTTCAGACTTAATTCCGGTAGGCGCAGTGCAATTATGTCAATAGGATTGCCCATTTGCATCAAAACCTGGGTTGTGGAAAAGACACAGCATTGTGGGGAAAAAATACATGTCGACGGCCCTCGAATTCGCATTTTGCTCACTGTGCCTTGTAAACCAATGCGCCCAATTATCTTCCCTTCCCAATGTCCCACGGTATACCGAAGAACTGTCCTCAGAATCATCATTCCTTTCCGATTTCTGCTTTTTGCTTTTTTTCTTTTTCTCCTTTTTCAGTTTGTGGCGGTGTTTCTCCTTTTTCTTTTTATTCTTTGCAGAATGTTCCTGAAAAGACAAAACACAGTAAAAGAGACATAAAATAAACAGCATGATGCTTAGAAAAAAATATATTTAGCGATAGTTTGATTGGTTCTTCTCTGGACACAAGAACTTACAGAGTACGAAGGATTTTGCGAGCACAAATTAACTGGCGGCTAAAATCAGTTTATAGCTATTTATGTTTACCTGCGTGTATTACCTGATTTAATGCTTCTAACCGATCATTAACATCATCTAGCATCCAGGTGTCTTCTCCTCGTAGGCGCTGCTGCTCTTTACGCTTCTCTGCTTTAGAGTAGTCATCTTTGGCCTATAAGAATTAAAGAAAAAGAAAATGACAGAATAGTCATAAATCTAATTCAAAAATAAAAAATAATAATGAAAAAAAGCATAATGAATAATTAAGCAAAAAATAGCAAACAGCCAAAGTTGGTCAGAATATAAAGTATGACTTATATAAAGTAATTCCATATATCCATTCACCTACTTACATAATGGAATGCCTTTTATGTTACCTATGGGTAAATGCTACGTTATGTTTTGACAGGTAAAATAGGCAAAAAGTATGTTTAGCACAGGCCTAGTTCATTGTATTATGGCTGAACAAGGGGATATACAGCCACATTTCAGCTTTGTCAATATTTATTATACTTATTGATATGTATTTATAAACATATTCCGCAGCACTGTACAATAAATGGGTGTACACATAGAACATACATGGAACTGGAACTCTATCCCTGAATCCCCCCGTAGGGAAAACTCACCCACTCTCTTTAAGATAAAACTCAGATGCTACCTTCTGGAGCACTAAAACATTATTTTGCCCAGTCCTGCGCTTAAGGGCAAATGCCCATACCTGGTGCCCTCTTACCTTCCAGTTTGTGCCTGTATTTTACCCAACCACTTAGATTGTAAGCTCTACGGGGCAGGGACCTCCTTCCTACTGTGTCTCATACCACATGGCACTTATATATATATATTTATTGTATTTATTTATTATAACACTTGTCCTCCCTGTGTGTCAATTTGTATTCTGTAAGATTGTACAGCGCTGCGTACCCTTGTGGCGCTTTACAGAGCTGAGTGGGCACCTGGGAGTGTAGGAAAGCTGCATTAATTGGGAGGTTAGATTAATATGTGATTGCAAAACTGCAGCAGTTGCTGAACTACAACATTCCATTCCCACAGGCAGCTCTTGCCTCTGCCTTCATTGTCACTAATAACATGGGTCCCTGTGCTACTGGCCCCTCAGCCCCTGCCCAATACAAGCCGCCTGTACCTTGCTGAGCAGCTCCTGCCGTGCTCTCCTCTTGCTCTCACGTTTCTCCTCAATACTCCTGCTACTTTCAAACATGCCTCCGTCAGCTGCCATCACTCTGGCACCTTAAAGCTGTAGCTGTAATCCACTAATAACAAGGGCGGCTCAAAATCACTGCTTGCTCCCACCGTATACTGCCGCATCAATTCTGTGACTTGCAAACACGCTTTTTAGTAAGGTAATACAAAACACGGCAGATAAACTATAAGCCGCAGCTACATCGCCTCCATATTGGTACACCCGGAAGGGGGACATAACCATTTGGATACACTGACGTCGCATCCATGTTAGTACACCCAAAGTAACAGGGTACATCAATGAGGTACCGTAACGTCGCCGCCATGTTAGTACACCCGGAAGTAGCGTGAAGCCAAGATAAAGACTTCCTACTAAGAACTCAGTGCAAGTTTACGCAGGATTCTAGGCGAGTGGAACTCCCGCCTGTAGAGAGGGGTGGGTTGCGCTGTAGTGAGTTGTTGGGTCGCTTTGCTGCAGGCTTATAGCTGCCCGTCGCCCTTTTGGTGAGCAGAGTACAGATACTGTTAGATACAGGTCCTGAATAGGGCTGAGTGAGAAGGGCAGGGTAGGGGCGCATTTGCCCAAGCTGGGTCCCTTGGTGGGGAGGGAGGGGGGCAGATATGTTTTCAGGTTTATGGTGAGGACAGAGGTAATGGACAGAGCTAAAGCAGTGGTTTTGGTATGTATTTAGACTAAATGTGCCTTAAATATCATTAATGTACCTTCATTTTTAAATTATTATGCCCAAATGAACTTTCATTTCTAAATGTTGCACACTATGAGCGCCATCTTGTGTGTTGGTCACTGAGGATTATGACCTTAAGGGGCACATTTACTAACCCACGAACGGGCCGAATGCGTTTTTTTCAGGATGATCGGTATTTTGCGATTTTTCACAAAATTTTCGCGACTTTTTCATAGCCGTTCCGAATGTTTCGCAAAATGTCGCGACTTTTTTGTAGCGTTACGACTTGCGCGAATTGTCGCAACTTTTTCGCAGCTTTCGCGCCGAGTACGAAAGTTTTGGATTCATTCAAGCTGGTGACTTTTCTTGGGCCGGGTTGGAGCTGCAGAGTGCCATTGAGCCCTATGGGAGACTTTCCTTGGGCCGGGTTGGAGCTGCAGAGTGCCATTGAGCCCTATGGGAGACTTTCCTTGGGCCGGGTTGGAGCTGCAGAGTGCCATTGAGCCCTATGGGAGACTTTCCTTGGGCCGGGTTGGAGCTGCAGAGTGCCATTGAGCCCTATGGGAGACTTTCCTGGGCCAGGTTGGAGCTGCAGAGTGCCATTGAGCCCTATGGGAGACTTTCCTTGGGCCAGGTTGGAGCTGCAGAGTGCCATTGAGCCCTATGGGAGACTTTCCTTGGGCCGGGTTGGAGCTGCAGAGTGCCATTGAGCCCTATGGGAGACTTTCCTTGGGCCAGGTTGGAGCTGCAGAGTGCCATTGAGCCCTATGGGAGGCTTTCCTTGGGCCAGGTTGGAGCTGCAGATTGCCATTGAGCCCTATGGGAGACTTTCCTTGGGCCAGGTTGGAGCTGCAGAGTGCCATTGAGCCCTATGGGAGACTTTCCTTGGGCCGGGTTGGAGCTGCAGAGTGCCATTGAGCCCTATGGGAGACTTTCCTTGGGTCAGGTTGGAGCTGCAGATTGCCATTGAGCCCTATGGGAGACTTTCCTTGGGCCGGGTTGGAGCTGCAGAGTGCCATTGAGCCCTATGGGAGACTTTCCTTGGGCCAGGTTGGAGCTGCAGAGTGCCATTGAGCCCTATGGGAGACTTTCCTTGGGCCAGGTTGGAGCTGCAGAGTGCCATTGAGCCCTATGGGAGACTTTCCTGGGCCAGGTTGGAGCTGCAGAGTGCCATTGAGCCCTATGGGAGACTTTCCTTGGCCCGGGTTGGAGCTGCAGAGTGCCATTGAGCCCTATGGGAGACTTGCCTTGGCCCGGGTTGGAGCTGCAGAGTGCCATTGAGCCCTATGGGAGACTTTCCTTGGGCCAGGTTGGAGCTGCAGAGTGCCATTGAGCCCTATGGGAGGCTTTCCTTGGGCCAGGTTGGAGCTGCAGATTGCCATTGAACCCTATGGGAGACTTTCCTTGGGCCAGGTTGGAGCTGCAGAGTGCCATTGAGCCCTATGGGAGACTTTCCTTGGGCCAGGTTGGAGCTGCAGAGTGCCATTGAGCCCTATGGGAGACTTTCCTTGGGTCAGGTTGGAGCTGCAGATTGCCATTGAGCCCTATGGGAGACTTTCCTTGGGCCGGGTTGGAGCTGCAGAGTGCCATTGAGCCCTATGGGAGACTTTCCTTGGGCCGGGTTGGAGCTGCAGAGTGCCATTGAGCCCTATGGGAGACTTTCATTGGGCCGGGTTGGAGCTGCAGAGTGCCATTGAGCCCTATGGGAGACTTTCCTTGGGCCGGGTTGGAGCTGCAGAGTGCCATTGAGCCCTATGGGAGACTTTCCTTGGGCCGGGTTGGAGCTGCAGAGTGCCATTGAGCCCTATGGGAGACTTTCCTTGGGCCAGGTTGGAGCTGCAGAGTGCCATTGAGCCCTATGGGAGACTTTCCTTGGGCCGGGTTTGAGCTGCAGAGTGCCATTGAGCCCTACGGGAGACTTTCCTTGGGCTGGGTTGGAGCTGCAGAGTGCCATTGAGCCCTATGGGAGACTTTCCTTGGGCCGGGTTGGAGCTGCAGAGTGCCATTGAGCCCTACGGGAGACATTCCTTGGGCCGGGTTGGAGCTGCAGAGTGCCATTGAGCCCTATGGGAGACTTTCCTTGGGCCAGGTTGGAGCTGCAGAGTGCCATTGAGCCCTATGGGAGACTTTCCTTGGGCTGGGTTGGAGCTGCTGAGTGCCATTGAGTCCAATGGGAGGCGTCAATACGAAAAAGTCGCGACTTTTCGCGCAAGTCATAATGGTTACGAAAAAGTCACGACAATTTCCAAAAAATCGTAACGGCGACGAAAAAATATGAAAAAAATCGCAAAATGTTCGTTTTCCAATCGGAATTTTTCCGATTCGGATTCGTGGGTTAGTAAATGTGCCCCTAAGACTTGCATCATTTAACCTGGGCATGTTATATGAATGTTCCCGGCTTCTGTATGTTCTGCCGGGAATGGCCTCTCCTAAATCATTTGCCATTGTCCTTGATGCTAAGCCAGGGGTGGCCAGAGCTTTTTCATTGGCGATCGACCAATGACCAGGGATGCGGAAGTGCGGCGAGAATACATACGTACGCATTCACGCAGCACTTCCGCATCCCCGGCTTAATCACGGTCCACCAGAAATCCATGGGGGATCAACGTCTTTGCCACCCCTGTGCTAAGTGTCAATCATTTTTGCCTTTCACTCCCCCCAGCCTGTGGAAATATTAGGAAAGGTCAGTGGACAGGACAACAGGACTGATAACAGCCATAATGAGCCCTAAACCTGCCCAATAGATATGATTGATCATGGTCCAATAAATGGGCGAGTATGATCTGGAAGGGCCAAGTTGGCAGCTGTTTTCACCCTGTTAGTTCTCTCCAGTGCTACTAATAAAGTGGTCATCCTCCATTCTTATAAATAGGTGACTGTCATCAGTAACAATAAACGACTGATACTGAAATGTTGGTAAATTAAGTGTATGGATGCACACTTACCTTATGAATTTTCTTTCTGTGTTCTAGGAATCGTGTATGCTCCACTTAAAAGCTGACATTGTAACATTGTATCCTGGGAGGCCATACAATTAAGGTCCAGGCCATGGCCACAAAGCCAAAGAAACGCAAGTGTGTGTTAACGGAGTCTATTTTAATAGACTTTCCATTTATTAGGCCAGGCCCTACTGAGAACTATGCTTTTTGTACATTGTGTCAAACTGCGTTTACTATTGCGAGCGGCGGGAGATCTACGGTGAAAGAGCATTCGGCTTCCAAACGGCATCTAAACGCCTCCCAGACTTTTATTGTAAAAGAAAACTCCTTCTTTAAAACGTTTCTGCCTGATGCCAGTGAATTCAGTTTAGCGTTTCAGGAAGGGACATTCGCTTTTCACACAATAAGACATCACCAAAGCTTTTTATCTATGGATTGCTCAGCAGGTCTGATTAAAAGATTCTACGAACGCAAATTTAGTTGCTCGAAGACTAAATGTGAAACCATAATAACCGACGTGTTAGCCAAATGGGCAGAAGACACGGTTCTTCAAGATATTGACAAAGTATCTTATGTCACTTTGCTTACTGATGCTTCAAACAGTGGGCAAGTTAAGCGATATCCTGTGCTTTTGAGGTATGTTATAATAGATACCAAACCTATGGGTGACTGTAAAGTTCAAATAAAGACCAAACTTGTTGATTGTTTTGAAACAGATGGAGAGACCACAGAAACGTTGTCTGAAGATGTCCTCCAAGTCATAAGAAAGGTACTTGTAGAAGACAAAATAGTGGGCATGTCAGCCGATAATATGAACTCCGATTTTGGAGGCTTAAAAAGAAAAGGCACCAATAATGTTGTAAACAGAATTAGGGAATCCCTGAAAAGGAACGTGATTGCTATAGGATGCATAACACATATTGTGCATAACTGTGCACAGTGTTCGGTTGACATGATTCCATTAGACATTCAAGGAATGGTTACAAAGATTTTTGGCTTTTTTCATGTATTCTCTGTAAGAGCTGAATGTTTAAAAGAATTCTGTGAGTTCACCAGTCAACAATGGAAAGAGATTCAGAGTTACAGCAATGTGCGGTGCCTCTCGCTGTTGCCGTTTCTCGGCAAAGTTCTCCAGCATTACGCAGCTTTAAAATCGTTCTTTTTGGCTGAAGAAAAATGCCCGGTGGTCTTGAAAAAATGGTTTTCGGATCCTTCTACTTTGCTTTGGTTGGAGTTTGCAAATTCAAGTCTTTGTCTGTTTCAGGAAACTGTTAATAAAATTGAAAATCAGGAGGGAACCGCCATTGAATCTTCAGTAATTATGAATGATTTAATCCAAAAGATAACAGTGAGGAGAAATGAAAACTTTATTCCACCTAAGGTCAAAACCATTCTGTCTTCCATGGAAGAGCATGGCTCGTACACAATAGCTTGCTTTTTCAAAGTCTCCAATGACTTCTACACCACTGCTTTACAGTACCTGAATGCTTGGAGTGTTAATTTTGAGCATGTTGACAAAATGGAGTGCATGTTACTAAAACATTTACCGGATAGGCAGTCATTTGAGCACGCCGTTCATTTTTTCTTAAGCAAGTCTAATTTGGTGGATATAAAGGAAGACGATCTATTTAATGAGATTACATGCTTAAAAAGTTTTGTCACAAAGGATAAAGTCCAGGAGTGGAACTCAAATGGTGTCACTACTTGTGAGAGATGGAGCCAAGTTTTTTCTCATTTCAGTCAGAAATCGCTATCTTTCACACAGCTAAAAACAATAGTTGAATTAACACTCTGTATGCCTGGAAGCAGTGCTCCAATACAAAAAGTCTTCTCGGCTATGAACATGATGTCGGACGCTGATTACTCCAAACTTGGTGTGCAGAGTCTCAAGTCAGTTTTAATGGTTCTGATTAACTTTCCAATGTCATGCCAGGAGTTTGCTGTAGAACTGGCATATAGAAAAGATATACTACAGAAGATACAATTATCAGAAACATGATGTACAACTAAAACTTTGCTGGACTTAACTGGAATGAGAACCAATAATCCCATGACAGGTTGCTGTTGATTGTGTACTGATGGTGTTTTTCTATCATTCTTTGAGAAGGCCTTTACTTAATAGAGAAGTAAAGTTTAATGAAGAGAGAGAGGCTAGAAATGCTACGTATTATGTATTGGTTTTCTACACTGGGCTAGGTTGATCAAAGCCTTTTAGCAGTGAAGATTTGTGCCCCCAAAGATGCCCCCCTGTAGCTCCCCATCTTCTTTTCTGCTGATTTACAATACATTCTCTGGGCTGCTGTCACTTACCTGAGCTTAGGAAGCAACTTGCAATATACAATAAAGACAATAAAAGTCACGAAACAAGGCTAGCTAGTAATGAATTCAGATTCACATTACATGTTAATATATCTGTTTATCTCGACTGCCGCCCGGAGCACACTGAGCATGTGCAGTGTCGCTGACAATCAAAAGACAGGAAGCTCTTGTCGACAATTTTTGCAGGACTGGATTATTACAGTTAGGGCTGCTGAACCTCTGCTGGTACCAGAGCCACCAGGTCAGAGAATAGAAAAGGACTGGCAAACGCTACTTCCAATAGCAATTATAAAAACCAATAAGTAAAAAAAACCATTGCAAATTTGTAATTAATGTATATTGCAAGGTTACTTACAATTAAGTTTTCTTTTATTAGGCAAAAAATTATATTTTGGGTTGACTTTTCCTTTAAGATGTTTCAAGTATTTCATGTGTCCAGTAACATCACCTTTCCAAAATGTTGTTTCACATTAGTAAGGGATAGACTCATAGTGAGTGGTGCCATATAATTTGCTTCTGCCAATATAATACTGAAAATAGTATTTTTACATTTTGTAGGCAATAATGTATATAATGTACACATCCAACAATTAAACTAAGTCAAGTACAGGTATGGGATCTTTATGGGAATCCAGAAACCTGTTATCCAGAAAGCTCCAAATTATGGCAAGACCATTTCACATAGATTCCATTATAAGCTAATAATTATAATATTTAAAAGTGATTTCCATTTTCTTTGTAATAATAAAACAATATCTTGTACTTTATCCCAACTAAGATATAATTACCCCTTATTGGGGGCAGAACAGCCCTATTGGGTTTATTTAATGGTTAAATGATTCCCTTTTCTCTGTAATTATAAAACAGTACCTGTACTTGATCCCAACTAAGATATAATTACCCCTTATTGGGGGCAGAACAGCCCTATTGGGTTTATTTAATGGTTAAATGATTCCCTTTTCTCTGTAATAATAAAACAGTACCTGTACTTGATCCCAACTAAGATATAATTACCCCTTATTGGGGGCAAAACAGCCCTATTGGGTTTATTTAATGGTTAAATGATTCCCTTTTCTCTGTAATAATAAAACAGTACCTGTACTTGATCCCAACTAAGATATAATTACCCCTTATTGGGGGCAGAACAGCCCTATTGGGTTTATTTAATGGTTAAATGATTCCCTTTTCTCTGTAATAATAAAACAGTACCTGTACTTGATCCCAACTAAGATATAATTACCCCTTATTGGGGCAGAACAGCCCTATTGGGATTATTTAATGGTTAAATGATTCCCTTTTCTCTGTAATTATAAAACAGTACCTGTACTTGATCCCAACTAAGATATAATTACCCCTTATTGGGGCAGAACAGCCCTATTGGGATTATTTAATGGTTAAATGATTCCCTTTTCTCTGTAATAATAAAACAGTACCTGTACTTGATCCCAACTAAGATATAATTACCCCTTATTGGGGCAGAACAGCCCTATTGGGTTTATTTCATGTTTAAATGTTTTTTCAGCAGAAATAAGGTATTGAGATCTAAAGTACAAAAGGTCCATCATCCAGAAAACCCCAGGTCCCACGCATTCTGGATAACAGGTCCCAAACCTGTATTTATATGCTTATTATGTGGCTACTTTGTGTAACCAAATGTACAAGGAAACTTTTGATGGGGAAAAAATCTCCAATACCATCATTAAGGACTAGTCTTCTGCACTGGTCTTCCCTTTTCTTTGCGATTGCTTAATAAATACTTCTTGTGTATTTGAATTTTGTATGGAACAGGTAGGCATACAGGTTTGCCAGTGTGTGCTTTAGGCCCAAACATCGAATGGGCCGGTGGAACACATCATGTTGAGTTGCAGCTGTGTTCAGCACTTTACATATACCTGTGTCAGTTCAGGCCGGTAACAAAGAATAGGCTGTATTTTGTGAAATCCGCCGCAGGGAAAACGCCCTTGTGTATGAGCCCTAACTGACCTTTTCCACCCACAAGAATGTTGCTGCTAGTTGGGGCTCAGACAAGTAAATTGTACATTTTCCCAAGATTTTTGATGGAGCACTGGGTACTCTATATATCTCTGTTCAACCTAAGCCCAATAATTATGGTTTGTATTGAAAATGAAACATATCAGAAATGATACCATGCATCCCTCCAATATGGGTGTAGCTGCGTTATTTGTATTTTTTAGTTTTTTTTTTTTTTTAAACAAAATGATCTGTTACTTAAAAGTTTTAAACTCATTCAAAATACCAGTCCATATTTCAATCTAGAATATAGTTAGGACTCGAGAAAATATAGTTTTTAACACTTGCATATTTCGCCTTGTAAAGGCAAAGCTGAATTAGTGTTATTGATCAGTGTATTATGAATCACTGCAAGGATTCCGTCAAAAAGGGTCAGAAAAAAGAAGTTGGTTTGTTAACGTTTCTATGAACCATTTTATTACTTTCATTAAAGAGTATTTTGCAATTGATTGTCAGTTGTTATTGGTGCCCCAGACAGTTCATGCATCGGGTCACACAGTTATTAAAAAAAAAAACATTCTAGCAATTTCCCCTGGGCAGTAGATTATATTCTATATGTTATGGAGTTGTATTAGTTTGTTCCAGCACTTAAATCCTTATCTCCTCTGTGCAGGGATGCCTTCTTCATTTCTCTTGGAACTTCTTGTCGTATGGAATCTGGTCATTTCATTTCTTTGCCTTCTGTAAAGGTGCCAAGAACATCTTGCACTGTTAAATGTAATATAAAATGTGGTCGTTATTTTATTTCTGTTAGGGTCTTCCTGCCTTCTGTAATGCAGCTTGCACACTCGGCATAGTTCGGTAGCAGTTATTTTATTTTTTTTGTTGATACACAAAAGCTATGAATACCAGTAAAATATGTCTGTAGTAGTTGTAGTGCTTATTGGTGAAACTTTTGCCACAGGGTTTACTAAAATTTGGATATTCGGAATAGCTGGTGTTCCACATGTAAGATGTGTCTCTCCAAGGCATTTTATAGCCCCCCAGCCTGCTCATAAAATACACAGAATTTTTTTTGTGACATAATTTAAATGGATATAGACTTTACGTATGTGGTACGTCAGATGATCTGTACACAAAACAAAGAGAAATCACGAGTGCTTCGATAGCTAGCTGTTATTTTCACCAACTGAGGCATTAGTATTACATTTTGACCAAAATGTGTAAACCCACAAGCCATGTCAAGGCCCCTCATTTTATGTGAGTCCTACACTTCCTACTGTGTACTAAACATTGAAGTGCATTTAAAAACTTTAAACCCCTAGCAGCATGTGCATTATATGTGGCTAGTTAGTGTGATCGTGTTAATTTGCCTTTTATACTTGGAAACTATAGTCTGGGCCAGTGATCCCCAACCAGTGGCTCATGAGCAACATGTTGCTCCCCAACCCCTTGGATGTTGCTCCCTGTGGCCTCAAAGCAGGTGCTTATTTTTGAGTTTTTGGTAAGGAGGAAAGTTTTGGTTGTGTAAAAACCAAGTATAATGCCAAACAGAGACTCATGTAGGCTGCCAGTCCACAAAGGGGCTATTAAGTAGCCAAATAAAGCCCTTAATACTATCCCCAGGAATCTTTTTCATGCTCGTGTTCCTCCCCAACACTGAGTTGCGAGTATAAAAGGTTGGGGATCCCTGGTCTGTCAAATAATCTTCCTGCTGCATGATGGACAAAACTACTATTGAGGATATCAAAAATAAGTTCCAGGACTTCTATAAAAGCACTCAGTAGGCAGTGTGGTGCCTTGGTATGGTCATCGGTTTCCTTAATTTTTCAAAAGAGGAAAATAGTGCACATTGGCATGGGCAGTTATTTTAAAGGAGAAGGAAAGGTAAAAACTTAGTAAGCTTTATCAGAAAGGTCTATGTAAATACAGCCATAAGCACTCACAGAAACACTGCAGTCCTCTATCAAAAGAAACACAGGATTTCTTGTCTCCTTTTTTGGGAACATGTTCTTTGGTATCAGACTTCCTCTCTTTTAGGGCTCCTTCAGGTTTGGGGCTTGAGTCTGCTCAGTTCTCTCCTCTCTCCTGCTCCCCCTCCCATAAGAATGCATAAGAACTCATTCCCCCTCCCTTAGGAACGTGTGATCTGAGATTCCAACGGCTATACAGTGGCTTGCAAAAGTATTCGGCCCCCTTGAACTTTTCCACATTTTGTCACATTACAGCCACAAACATGAATCAATTTTATTGGAATTCCACGTGAAAGACCAATACAAAGTGGTGTAGACGTGAGAAGTGGAACGAAAATCATACATGATTCCAAACATTTTTTTACAAATAAATAACTGCAAAGTGGGGTGTGCGTAATTATTCAGCCCCCTGAGTCAATACTTTGTAGAACCACCTTTTGCTGCAATTACAGCTGCCAGGCTTTTAGGGTATGTCTCTACCAGCTTTGCCCATCTACAGACTGAAATCCTTGCCCATTCTTCTTTGCAAAACAGCTCCAGCTCAGTCAGATTAGATGGACAGCGTTTGGGAACAGCAGTTTTCAGATCTTGCCACAGATTCTCAATTGGATTTAGATCTGGACTTTGACTGGGCCATTCTAACACATGAATATGTTTTGTTTTAAACCATTCCATTGTTGCCCTGGCTTTATGTTTAGGGTCGTTGTCCTGCTGGAAGGTGAACCTTCGCCCCAGTCTCAAGTCTTTTGCAGACTCCAAGAGGTTTTCTTCCAAGATTGCCCTGTATTTGGCTCCATCCATCTTCCCATCAACTCTGACCAGCTTCCCTGTCCCTGCTGAAGAGAAGCCCCCCCAGAGCATGATGCTGCCACCACCATATGTGACAGTGGGGATGGTGTGTTCAGAGTGATGTGCAGTGTTACACATAGCGTTTTGCATTTTGGCCAAAAAGTTCCATTTTGGTCTCATCTGACCAGAGCACCTTCTTCCACACGTTTGCTGTGTCCCCCACATGGCTTGTGGCAAACTACAAACGGGACTTCTTATGGTTTTCTGTTAACAATGGCTTTCTTCTTGCCACTCTTCCATAAAGGCCAACTTTGTGCAGTGCACGACTAATAGTTGTCCTATGGACAGATTCCCCCACCTGAGCTGTAGATCTCTGCAGCTCCCCCAGAGTCACCATGGGCCTCTTGGCTGCATTTCTGATCAGCGCTCTCCTTGTTCGGCCTGTGAGTTTAGGGGGACGGCCTTGTCTTGGTAGGTTTACAGTTGTGCCATACTCCTTCCATTTCTGAATTGCTCCGTGGGATGTTCAAGGCTTTGGAAATCTTTTTGTAGCCTAAGCCTGCTTAAAATTTCTCAATAACTTTATCCCTGACCTGTCTGGTGTGTTCTTTGGACTTCATGGTGTTGTTGCTCCCAATATTCTCTTAGACAACCTCTGAGGCCGTCACAGAGCAGCTGTATTTGTACTGACATTAGATTACACACAAGGGCACTCTATTTAGTCATTAGCACTCATCAGGCAATGTCTATGGGCAACTGACTGCACTCAGACCAAAGGGGGCTGAATAATTACGCACACCCCACTTTGCAGTTATTTATTTGTAAAAAATGTTTGGAATCATGTATGATTTTCGTTCCACTTCTCACGTGTACCCCACTTTGTATTGGTCTTTCACGTGGAATTCCAATAAAATTGATTCATGTTTGTGGCTGTAATGTGACAAAATGTGGAAAAGTTCAAGGGGGCCACTCGGATGAGTGGTGAAACGTTTTCAAGAAAACTCAGAAAAGTCCAGTTGTTTTAGACTTAAAGGAAAAAGAAAGGTAAAGTCACTTGGGGGTGCCAAAATGTTAGGCACCCCCAAGTGACTTTAACCGCCTACCTTTTACCCCGGGCTGGTGCCGCTGTCAGGAGAAAACAGCACCAGCCCGGGGTAGCTGCCGGCGCTTCCTCCTTCCGGCTTCGCTGCGCGCGCATGCGCAGTAGAGTGAAAAGCCGAACTTAAACATTTAAGTCGGCTTTTTCGCTCTACTGTGCATGCCCGGCCACCGGCAGTTTAGGAAGTGGAAGGCGGAAGGAGGAAGTGCTGCGCTCCAGGTACCCCGGGCTGGTGCTATTTTCTCCTAACAGGGGCACCAGCCCGGGGTACAAGGTAAGCGATTAAAGTCACTTGGGGGTGCCTAACATTTTGGCACCCCCAAGTGACTTTGCCTTTCCTTCCCCTTTAATTCTACTAGATACTGTATATCATGACCTGGATGAATGAGAATCTTCATAGACATAAGGGGGCCGAATACTTTTGCAAGCCACTGTAACTGCAGCAGGAAGCTACCAAGACCAAGCTAAAATGGCAGCTGCTATCAGAGGGAGCTTCTAGGGCTCTTTACTCAGGTATAGTAATGCTTTCTGCAGAATAAATATAGGGTTCTAGGTGGCACTAATGTGGCAAATCTATTGGCAGTAAAATGCCAAAATGACTTTCCTTCTCCTTTAATGTTCAGCAGAAAGGAAAGTATCTGGTTTTGGTCTCCATACAGGAGCTTAGAACAAAAGTACAATTATGCTACAAACCTATTTATAAATTGGTGGAGCTGGCTTCCGTTGCAAAGACATGATGAGAAATAGCTTTCTCCTTAGGTCACATTATTTTTGAATACCAGAAGCTCCATATGGAACCAGCAACATCTCCCATATGCAATTTTGCCAAATCTATAAACAAGAACAATGTTATACAATTATATATAGCAAATAAATTGCTCTCTTGCATGAAAAAATGTACTACCTTTCGGGGATAACCATTTTGATCCCAGTTAAGGCCTCACCGTGAGTATGCAGTACAGGTTTTGGCTCCAATGCTTAAGAAACATTAATGAGCTGGAGAGAGTACAGAGACGTGCAACTAACTGGGGAAAGGAACAGAGCAGTTAAACTATGACAAAAGACTTTCAAGGTCCAGAGAAAACTTGCTTGTAAGGGGATATGATTACTCTGCACAATAAAGAACTTTATAGACAGGCAGAATCTTTTTTTCATATAGAAAATAAGCTAGAGGCCACCCCTTTGGACAGGAGGAACTGTACTTCCATTTTTAACAGTGAAAATGGTTCTTCACAGTGAGGGCAGTCAGGTTGTGAAATGCCTTGCCGTGTGGGGATCTGACAGCCATTAATGCCTTTAAAGGGAAACGATGAATATTTAACCAACAGATACTTTAAAATGTCACTTTATATCAAATAAACTATCTGGAATATATATTAGTAAATATTGCCCTTTTACTTTTATTGCCCTTGAGCTGCCATTTAGTGATGGGCTGGGTGCTCCCTCAGAGATCAGCTGACAGGAAATAATGCAGCTCTGACTGTAACAGGAAGTAGTGTGGGAGCAAAGGCAGAACTCTGTCCATTCATTGGCTGATGGGGCCTAGCATGTATGTGTGCCCTTGGCTTGTTTGTGTGCACTGTGAACTGTACGGTCCCAGGGGGCAGACATTAGTTTTTAAATTGGTGATTTTCTATTTAGGATTATCCAATGGCACATACTACTAAAAAGAAAGTATATTTTTATGAAAATGGTTTATTTAGAAAAAGCTATATTTTTATAGAGACCTACATTGTAGGGTGGGGGTATAGTTTTCCTTTAAAGGAGAAGGAAAGGCTAGTAAAGAGTTAATCTCAAGCTGCAGGCATATCCTCAGTTGTCTCAATAGTGCCCTTAAGTCTCCCCATATTTCTCCCGTTCAGATGATCAGAAGCCTCAAAGGATAAAAAAACGCTGAACTCTGGAAAGAAAGTTCCCATAATGCCTTGCTCCTGCACCAAGACCCCTGTACATGCCCAGTTTGTAAGACTATGAGTTCTTATCATTCTTGAGGGGGGGGGGCAGGAGAGAGCTGCGCAGACTCTGGCACAGGAAAATAAACAGAGAACAAATCCTGTTTCTTTTGACAGAGAAGTCAGTGCAGGGTTTCTGTAAGTGCTTATGGCTGTATTTACATAGACCTTTCTGATAAAGCTTACTTAGTTTTTACCTTCCCTTCTCCTTTAAGAGAGACTTGGACAATTATAATATCCAAGGCTATTGTGAACTCAAGATCAACAGTTAGTTTATTATAGGTAAAGGTGTGTATATATTTTTATGTATGTGAGAATTGGTGGGTCTGTATAGGTGTATATATACTGGATATATATGCATTGGATGGTCATTTGGTATTTTGTTAACCTAAATTAACTCTGTAACTGGATACCAGTCTAATACCTTACCCATGTTCAGCTAAGCAGAAAATTTTGTGACAATTGAATTTTATGAAATTCTTGAAAGTCATCTCAAAGTTTGCTATTTATCCCATAATATGCCCCACATTAAATAATGTACCCAGCTTAAAACATTCTATATATGAATGCCACGGGTCTACTGAACAGTTTGATGCCCAGTGTGCATACTGTACATTTAGCAAACCGTTTGGCACGTCACCTAAATGAAAATATAGCACACACAATTTTTTAATCAGCAGTCAGAATCTCAGTTTGAATAATTTCACTCAGCCAATAAGGTTTTACAGGCACAAACAAGCAATAAAATGGCTAAAAATACCACAAACGAACCATTATCTACACAATCTTTGCCAGCAGAACGCTCCTAGCCAGGAACTGGAAAAAATGTACACTACCAAATAATGAGGACATCCACACTAAAGTGGAAAGTATCATAGTAACATAGTAAGTTAGGTTGAAAAAAGTTAGAATGCTATATTTATTTTGTAGAAAGCTTTACCATACTTGAGTAAACAGACCTAGAAGCACTCTCTGTTTGTTTGAATTAGCAGCTGCCATTTTAGCTTGATCTGACTTCAATTTCCTGCCTGCACACACTGCTCCTGAAACAGCTCTAAGCTCAGATTACACAGCAGAGAGGGGAGGGGGAGAGAGGAGAGATGGGGTGAAGAGAAGGGAGGGGGAAAGAGAAGCAAACTGAGCAGACTTGTGCCGTGCTCTAATTTCTGAGAGCAGGAAGTCTGGCACAGAAGATCATGTGTACAGAATTGAAGGAAAGAAATGCGGTGTTTCTTTTCACCTAGGACAGCATTTCTGTAAGTGTTTATGGCTGTATTTACGTAACAGACTAATAGTTAACTTTAAAAAGGAAAAGTACAGAAACATTGGTGTCTAGTGGTCCTTTAAGTGCCACAAAAAGTGCAATAAGTGAATTGGAAGCAGTGGCTTAATAGGAAGATATTAGAACAGAGTTCCTCAACCTAATCTGGTAGCAACTGCTGCTTCTTCAGACCCACGCCAACGTTTGCATTCGGATGAAACTCTTCGACAATCTTTAATTCTGTTCCTAATATAGAACATTTCATTTCATTTTGGCAATGCTGTTTGTTTACCTTACATAAAACCTTGCTTCAGTGGATCCCACAAAGTGTGAGGCCCAGAGCATTCACCTGTTCTCGCTGTGAATGTAATAGCTGTAAGCCTAGTCAGCCTCCCGGAGTCCAGCAGTTGTTACATTGCTTAGACTACTACTGAATACTGAGAGCTTCCCGCACTGCTGGAATTATTGACAAAGTTGCTTGAAGGTGACTGCGCTAAAGGTGTCGATGTGCCGAGGAGGAACGAGGAGAAGAATAGATCACAGACATTATGATGCCAGACTGAAACAAGAACTGAAAGGTAATGAAATTCTCCCATAGAAAAATCACTGAGCTTGTTCATCAGGTCGTGATAAGCTCCATTTGTGAAGCTCACAATACCAGCCAGGTTTCATTGTGCTCCAACAGCTGTGGCGGAACATTGTACAATAACCTGAGATTTCCATTCCCCTCTGTAATGTTCTCATTAGCGGCACCGTAACAGGCCTGCTACATGTTGGATTAATTAGTATTCTTTGCAAAGCTGGGTCTCTCTATATTCCAAGCGTGTATAAGTACGATCAATGTCTCTATCTCTCAAGTGGGAATCTCATTATTGTCTTAAATACTCCATGAAATAGCCTCATGTAGCAAAACTCTTGACTTACTGGCCAGATGTTCCCTTAGTTATTAAATAACAGAATCAACAAAACTAAAGCTGGCTATAAACAGGTAAACAACAGAGAAGATATATTTGCATTGTACAATTTGTTTAACCCTTTCACTGACAGCCGTTTTGGACAAAGTGGAACTTCTACTGCCAGACAGTTTTTGACACTTTAGGGGCATTTCCTCGGGGGGACTTTTAGTTTACCCAGGAAAACAATATATTGTTTTTTTCACAGTGCTGGGCCAAGTAGAGAGGGTGCCCAAACGATTGACCTTAACCCCCCATTCACATAACATTTCCTGCACTCCACAGTCCTTTAGCTACTATTGGGTTATAGAGGGGCCCAAGCCAAAAAGTTCTAGGTAGACAACTACGTGCTTGGTGTGTCCCCACCATTCCGACCTAGGCACGTGCCTTTTCTGCCTACCCCTAGTTTTGACTCTGGGTAACCTAGATTTAGGCTCAACAAGTGGTGTGATTGTGCTATAAAGCACTTGTGTTTTTGTTCTTATGGACTTTTGAAGTAAGTAGGTTTTAGAATACCACTGTCTACATCATGGTTATCTAGCTGAGGTCCCCTAGCCTCCGCAGTGTTGGACTGGGATGCCAGGGGCCCATCAGAAAACCTTAGACCAGGGGTCCCCAACCTTTTTACTCATGAGCCACAGTCAAATGACATGGAGAGCAACACAAGCACCATAAAAGTTCATGGAGGAGCCAAATAAGGGCTGTGATTGGCTATTAGGGGCCTCTATGCACCCTATCAGCTTACAGGGGGCTTTATTTGGTAGGAAATCTTGTTTTTATTCAACCAAAACTTGCCCCCAAGTCAGGAATTCAAAAATAACTCCCTGCTTTGAGGCCACTGAGAGCAACATCCAAGGGGTTGGGGAGCAACATGTTGCCCCCGAGCCACTGGTTTGGGATCACTGCCTAAGACCATGGCCCCACTCTCCAAACTATTTTTCATTCACTTCTTACTCAACCTCTATATTTTCCTAGTTTTTTTCTTTACATACTATAATCTATTCTTCTTTATAGTTAGTCGATTTGTTCCCATAGAGAAATAGAGAATGACCATGAATTGAGCCAAATGGCTAGAAGCAGGAGGGCCCACTGACACCTGGGCCCACGGGAGTTTTCCTGGTATCCCTGTGGGCCAGTCCAACGCCGAGCCCCCGGAATACCCAACAGTGTATCTTAAGCTAAAGAATATGCCTTATATAGGTTTCTTCCAAATAGACTGTCTTCCTTTGAAAGTGATATGAACGTATTTTCTTCAAAAACCATTGGATTATATTTGTACCTCATTCCTTTTGCGCCTTGTTTTCCCTCTGTATAATTGAGCCATTTGTGCACCTTCTCGCCGAATCACAGCTGAAATACTATGTGCCCAGATAAAGGACATTTAGTCTTAATACATCACTTTTACGACTGCCTCTAAAATATGTCCCACACAATCAATAATGCCTTCACCCCTGAGAGACTCTTTATTCCACATGATATCACTCTCTGGTTTTCTTCTCCCTCTGGATATGTCTGACAGAAACCTATGAAAAGAAACTAAATGAAACAGTTGGGCAAAATTGTCTATTTCTTAAGCTATAATAGGTAACGTGGAGGATGCCATCCAGAAACATTGCCTTCACTCCATGGAGGCCATACAGAACTAGAGAAAATGACAGATGATAGGAACATTGTATTTTTATTATCCATTTAGATTGTTGATCTTTTAACCCTCCAGTGAAAAAGACACTCCTGGCTCCAAGAGGAATCTAATGGAGTGTGACGGACTTCTATGCAAAAAATAAATATTATAACACTTGTTGACCGGACTGCTAAGTAAATTACAACAAATTACAAATTACAAAGAGCCCCACACAACACAGAAACCCCAAATATAGCTATAACTGTAATCTGTTCCTTTAAACAGTAGGAATAAATACCATTTTTAAATGCTGAAATCCAGCTGCAAAACAGCTTTTTTGCCTTACAGATTAAACCCTACCAAATTTTACTGGGACATATCCATCTTCCTGCACATAAAAGCAGTGTTAGACTGGGGTGTTCTGGGCCCATTGGGCCAGCCTCCAACACCCTGTCCCCCCATACGCTGTACCTTATACCTCCTACCTGTGGCTGCTATCAGGGGTGGGGATGGAGCGGGGAGAGAGTCTGGGTTGGCCGGGTCCACAAAGGTGCCAGTGAGCCTAGGTTAATGGGGCACACAAGGGCCAGGGCCCAACAGGTTTTTTCCTGGTGTCCCACTGGCCCAGTCCGACCCTGTTTAGATGTTGATCCTGGAGGGAAGGATTATTCCTAAAGGTAAGTATTTAGGCACTTTTACTTCTGATAAACTTCTCTTATAAAAGAAAACTTCATTCCAGTGGTTAGATAGCTGTTGAAAACCATAGGAATGGGCCAATCTTCTGGTCAGTTATAGACTAAATTAAATTGCTAAAGTTGAATCAGCTATTGAAACCTTCTACTGCCTCATGCTCGTGTATCTCTTCTAAAGAGCAGATATGGAGAGGGCTGCCATCAGAAATCAGGGGGGCTCCATACTACAACATTTTATGGGATAGCACCCCCCAACCCTGCCCACTCCTCCCCCCACAGTGCCAAAGGTCACACAGACATGAGTGCTAAAAAAGTTGGCCAAAGGACTATTAAGCCTGCCACCACGTCAAGGTAGACTCTCTGACCAGGTACCTACTGTAACCTAAATCCCACGTAGTATTAGAATGTTTCTGCATTTCTAATATGTAAATAAAAGCCATTTGTGTAATCACTTGATCAAAATGTAAGCAGTTGTTATAAGTACGCTGGCAAATGAGGAATTGTGTTTCCCACAGTAAACCTGCACTACCTTCCCTTTCTCAGGGGCCCTAATACTGGTGTCCAATGGAGTTTACCTTTAAAGTCCAGAGAGCAAATTCCTTCTATGGCAGAAGGTTCTCTCCCTCTATCTCTGGGCAGCTCTCTTCCTTCATCGCTGGGTGGCTGCCATCCTCACTTGGTGGGCCGTTACTGCAGGCTCCTTCATTGGTGAGTGGCTCCTAACAGCGCCCGGCTCCCACAGTGGTTCACGGCCTTCTGCAGTCTTGTCAGGTTGTGTCTAGTGCCTACTGACATTATACATATGCACAGGACACAACCAATAGAATTAGCCACTGGCCACCAATAATCAACAGGCATATTAGCTAATCTGACGTGCAGCCCGGCGGGGCCCCTGTGAGAATCCCAATCCACCGGTCCCAGGACGACTGCTATTCTAAGCACTTTTGCAACTTACCATAATTCTGTCATGGGAAAACATGTTTTATTCAAACCCATCAGTTAATAGAGCTTCCTCAGCAGAATCCTGCATTGTATTCTGTTTTTCACATGGGGCTAGCCATATTCTTCATTTCTCAGGGTGTCACAGCCGAGTGACCTGTGCTCTGATAAACTTCAGTCACACTTTACTGTTGCGCTGCAAGTTGGAGTGATATCCCCCCCCCCTCCCAGCAGCGAATCAGCACAACAGTGGGAAGGGAGCAAGATAGCAGCTCCCACTAGGTATGAGATTAGCACTCAATAGTAAGAAATCCAAGTCCGGCTTGGGACTCCTCCAGTTACATGGGAGTAGGAGAAACAATAGGTTACCTGAAAGCAGTTCTAATGTGTAGTGCTGGCTCCTTCTGAAAGCTCAGACTCAGGCACAATGCACTGAGATGGCGCCTACTCACCAATATTACAGCTAGAAACAATACATCTGTTGGTTCAGGAATAACATTTTAAATGGTGAATTATGTGCTATGTAAACAGTGTCATTTAGAAATAAAAAGTACACTATAAAAGTCATGACAGAATCCCTTTAATACAAAGATACTAAGGGTTAAAATACTGTTACTGTTCGCCACTACGTCAT
This sequence comes from Xenopus tropicalis, assembly GCF_000004195.4. NCBI lineage: Eukaryota > Metazoa > Chordata > Amphibia > Anura > Pipidae > Xenopus > Xenopus tropicalis. The sequence continues at coordinate 160,161,538 of NC_030678.2, read as the reverse complement.
GTTTGGAAAGTGACCAGCAGGCAGCGCTGTTGTAACAAAATGCATTCATATTATCAGTACTTTAACCCTTCATATCTTGGAATTAAAAGAAAATAAATAATGAATGTTAATTGCAAAAGCGCTTAGAATAGCACTCTCATCAATTTTACACCAACTTATTTTAAAGGTTTACTCTAAAGGTCCCCATACACCTTCAGACATCGCCAAGCAAGCGGATCTTCTCCTGATATCCCCACCTATGGGTGGGCGATATCGGGAGAATCCAGGCAATTATAATGGCGGGCATAGGCAAAGTCGGTCCGGGGACCGCATCAACGGCCAATGTGGTCCCCGATCCAACTAGATTTTCTAACCTGCCCGGTCGATATCTGCCCGATTTCAGGCCAGACATTGGTCGGCAGCCCGTTGGTAGTGCCCATACACAGGCTGATAGGCTGCCGAATCTGTCTAAGGGACCAATATCGGCAGCTACAATCGGCCCATGTATGGGGACCTTAGGGCAAGAGAATGTTCAGATGTTTTAGCTGTCACTGAATTATGGGGCAATAAAAATCATGGCTGGAACATAACTATTCCTGGGTATTAGGTCTTCAGAAAATGCAGAATTTAGGAAGGAAAGAGCCCCGATAGGTTGGGGCACTGTTTGCATCAGCTAATGAGTGACTGTTTACAGAAACTGCAGCCGGGGGATAGTATCTTTGGGAAAAACAAGCCAGCAAACACTAAGGGTGAAGACACACTGAGCTACTTGTAGCAGCTACTAAACACCAGAAAATCCCCTGCCATAAACAATACTGAGAATTGCCTCTGGTAAAACACATAGAGAGACAATTATCAGTAATTGATCAGAATTGTCTGTTTTAGTAGCCACGACAAGTAGCTGCTACTAGTAGCTCTGTGTGTCTTCACCCTTAGGGGCAGAAAAGTTCCAAAAATCATATACTATGTAGGCAAATGTGCGGGAATCACGTCTTTTATTTGTGCAAGGTTTGCTGCTCAGCAATTTGCAATTCAAGTTTCAAATTCTGCAATTTTTCGTGATTTAATAAACAACAAACTCAAAACGATTAGAACTTTCATCTCACCGGCTCTGATCTACTGAGATGCCATAGAAATCAGCGGGAAGTGGATATTATGAATTTTGGCATGAGGATGATAGAGGGAGTTTCTCTTGAAAACTGCTGTCTCCCAACTCATCAAATGGCTTAAAAAAATGCCCAGGAAGCATTTATTCATCAACATGACCAAGGCACTTGGGTCTGAACGGTATTAACCCATTGTTGAACACAATTTCAAGCAACTTTGCAATATACATCTGTTAAAAAATATGCAGCTTTCATGATGTTTAATGTAATAATATGGTTTGGAACAGTTCCCTAAGCCCCGCCCCCTTTTCCCCTGCTGATCTGGCTGACTACTTTGGGACTCAAATAAAATGTAACAGTAGTCACCTGTCCTCAGCTTGCCTTCAGCCTGCATCCTCCCAATCCCACAATTCCCTGCACACGTGATGTCAATAAGGAAAGGATCATAGTGCAATGCATTATGGGTTATATAGTTCCTGCATGATGTCTGTAAGCTGTGCAGAAATTGTTACAATTTGTAACATCAGTGTTTTAGTCGCTCCTCCCCTGCCAGGATTTCAAATGATGCAGAAAGAACTGTTTTGCAGCTGGATTTCAGCATATAAAAATGGTATTTATTCTTACGACTATGAAGATTTTCATACATCCAGGTCATGGTATAGCTAGTACAAATAAATCTAAAGCAACTGGACTGAACAAGCTGCTCGGATGAGTAGTGAAACGTCTTCAATGATATGTATTCTTACATTTTGAAGGAACAGTTTACAGTGATAGGTATATTAGGGGTTTCTGAGTTGTGTGGGTCAGATTTGCAGGAATGTTGGGTCATCATTGCCGTTGCCATGGAGGATAATTGTAGTTATTTCATTTTTGTGACTGTGTGATTTTTGCTAAATGTGCCCTTAGACACATGGTGCAGATCTCAGCAATGGCCTAGTCACAACTGCTGGGTAAATAGGTGCAACTTTACACCCCTCAGTGCTCAGCTGAGTCTTGGGTTCAATTCTCACCAGAGCACTATCTGTATTGGCTTTGGCTATTTTACATTGCTATACTGGTAGGTTCATTGGTTCTGTTAATACGGACATGTATGTGTTTGTGATAGGGACCCCAGACTACAAGCTCCCCTGGGCCAGGAACTGCTGAAGAGTCACGCTCTCGCCCTAATGTATACCAACTGCATTTAACCTCCTTACAAGAACTTTCCGCAGCAGGCAGGCCCATCGGCATTGCACGGCACAGCATTTGTCAGATCGGATGTGTGCATGGCCGTCAGCACCCAGTATGCTAAGCACATTGTCATGCGTGTGTCAGTCATGCCCAGTCACTTATAGGATATTTCATACTGCTGGCAACTCAGACATTGCAGTTGTCAGGAACCTGCTGATGCGTGACCGGAACCATCTCCCTTCTATCTTCCCTTCTGCACCATCACAGTGGCTGGAATGACATTTGGTCACACTGAATACAAACATTTGCATAACAATATATATTATATATATCACCTATACTCCTTGTATTCCCAATGAAACATGGCAGCTCTTGCAGTGACATATAGAGAATAGGGGAGGACTCTGGGCACCCTAAGCAGAAATCCGACGCTGGGCAAGAGGAGGAATGTCTAAGGATGTCACTGTTGTTTGGAGACTTAAAGGAAACTAAACACTAAAAAATGAATACGGCTAGAAATGCCATATTTTATAAACTGAACTTATTGAAGCAGCCTAAAGGTTCAGCATCTGTAGTAATAATGATCCAGGCCTTCAGAGTTGTCACAGGGGGTACTTGAATCTGTTAGAAGTGTCAGTGACACTCTGGGCTGAGCTTAGGGGTCCTCGCAAATTATTAAGCAGAAAATGGTTGTTCTGATGCAACGACTGATTATTTAATTCTGATGCTAATTGCACTGGTTTCATAGCTGCCATGTAGTAATTATCTATATTAATTACTAATCAGCCTTATATTGTGACATTTATATTCTATATATACAGTATAGTGTGCCATTTATATTCTATATATACAGTATAGTGTGCCATTTATACTCTATATATACAGTATAGTGTGCCATTTATACTCTATATATACAGTATAGTGTGCCATTTATATTCAATATATACAGTATAGTGTGCCATTTATATTCTATATATACAGTATAGTGTGCCATTTATATTCTGTATATACAGTATAGTGTGACATTTATACTCTATATATACAGTATAGTGTGACATTTATACTCTATATATACAGTATAGTGTGCCATTTATACTCTATATATACAGTATAGTGTGCCATTTATATTCAATATATACAGTATAGTGTGCCATTTATATTCTATATATACAGTATAGTGAGACATTTATATTCAATATATACAGTATAGTGTGCCATTTATACTCTATATATACAGTATAGTGTGACATTTATATTCTATATATACAGTATAGTGTGCCATTTATATTCTATATATACAGTATAGTGAGACATTTATATTCAATATATACAGTATAGTGTGCCATTTATATTCTATATATACAGTATAGTGTGACATTTATATTCTATATATACAGTATAGTGTGCCATTTATATTCTATATATACAGTATAGTGTGCCATTTATATTCTATATATACAGTATAGTGTGCCATTTATATTCTATATATACAGTATAGTGTGACATTTATATTCTATATATACAGTATAGTGAGACATTTATATTCTATATATACAGTATAGTGTGAGTGGGCCCCTAAGCTCAGGTAAGTGACAGCAGGCACAGAGCATGGGCAGGGAATCAGCAGAAAAGAAGATGGGGGGCTACTGGGGCATCTTTGGGGGCACAGACCTTCCCTGCTAAAGGGCTGTGGGTGCCTTGGGCTGGTACAGAAGCCCAAAACATAATGTACAGCATTTCTGCCCTACTTCTTAGTTTGGGTTTAGTTCTCCATTAATATGTAGCTATACAGCATGGCCCCAGCCGGCAGCATGCAATCCGAGCCTGCAGAGGTCACTCAGATCCCGGCAGCCTTCCCCCATCTTTGTATGACTTCACCAGAGAGAGAATGACAGGTTGTGCCAGTGGGTTTAGCAGGGAATTACATGAGATTACGCTGTGCTTGATATTGTACAGAGTCAAGTCCATTTAGATGTTAGAGAGGAGGGCGAGCGGGAGTTCCGGGGAAGATCAATAAATGGCGGAGGATTTCATATAGTGGACTCTTGTGGTGCTGGAAGAAGAAACACTGCTGTTTTTTTCGATATTTAATAATAATAAAATAATAGAAACCATTGATGTTTTAGCATGTGTCCAGCTGATGCGAGCTCCGTACAATTTGTGTTTGCAAGTCTTAATATCCAAATTGGGGTTTGGATTGAGTTTGGTAATCAAAAAAATGATGGATTCACTACATACCTAAAATAAACTGCCAAATGATACAGAATGGCTGCTTGTGGTTTCAGGTAAAGGTATGGGACCTGTTATCTGGAAATCCGTTATCCAGAAAGTTCAGAATTACAGAAAAACATCTCCCTTATATTCCATTTTAATCAAATAATGATTTTTTTTTTTTTTTTTAATGACTCCCTTATTTGCGGTGGAAGCCGCGACTCAGTCCTATTGTTCAATACACTTCCCTACCAGACCTGTCTCTATAGGAAAATGAAACATTTCTCTGGTTTGTGCTTCTCTCTAAGTGATTCCTCTCCAGAATTCCATGTTTCTGCAGTCACATGAAAGCCACTGGGGCAGCTCCGCCTACTGCGCCCTGCTTGGCATCTGTAACATAAGAGCCAATAAAGCTGGGCATACATATACAGGTATAGGACCCATTATCCAGAATGCTCGGGACCAAGGGTATTCCGGATAAGGGGTCTTTACATAATTTGGATCTCCATACCTTAAGTCTACTAAAAAATCAATAAAATATAAATTAAACCCAATATGATTATTTTGCATACAATAAGGATTAATTATATCTTAGTTGGGATCAAGTACAGGTACTGTTTTATTATTACAGAGAAAAGGGAATCATTTAACCATGAAATAAACCCAATAGGGCTGTTCTGCCCCAATAAGGGGTAATTATATCTTAGTTGTGATCATATACAAACCACTGTTTTATTTTTACAGAGAAAAAGGGAATCAATTGAAAAAATCTGAATTATTTGATTAAAATGGAGTCTATGGGAGACAGTCTTTCCGTAATTCGGAGCTTTCTAGATATCAGGTTTCCGGATAAGGGATCCCATACCTGTACCGATAAAATCGTACAAAACCTAGTTTGATACGATTTTCAGACCATGCGTGGGCTCAGAATTATCATTCCAATAATTTATGTACCATAGTGATCAGTGGTTTACTCGATCGGCCAGGTTACAAAATTTTGGTCGCATAACGATAAAATCTGCTTTCATACAACTGGTGTCCGCAACTATTTCATGTTCAGAGCATCCTCCGATTTGTATTTTTAGGGCTTTAGTATACAATTTCAGTCTGAATGTTAGTCTTAGATCGTTTCATTTAAAGGTACGACCGATATCCAAACATTTGTCGGAAGAAGACTAAAATCTGAACATGTATGGCCGGTTTGAGACTTCACAGGATCATGCCAGACCAAACTGGCATGGTTACAGCTTTTATATACGATAGATAGACAGATGTGAGATAGATGCCATAGATAGATATTAGATAGATACATAGATGACACATAGATAGGTTGATGACAGATTGATGATAGATATCTAACTATGGATTTTTTTTTTCTCTCCAGTGAAATCTTGCCACCTACTGTGCAAAATATACAGTACAATATGACAACAGCAATGTCCAACTCTGGCATTCAGATATACAAGCTCCATGATCATAAGCCAGCCTGATAGGGGCACCCCAGGTATCTGGTACCCCAGCTTTATTGAATAAGTGGTGTTCACTGCATTGCTGTAATGCTTTATTAATGGTGCAAGAACTGAAAAAAAGAGATCTAAACAAGATAAATTACTAAAACATTGCCAAACTTATCTAGGCCACCTGTCATTGACTATAAAGGGGGTTGTTCACCTCTGAATTAGCTTTCAGTATGATGTAGAGAGTAATATTCTGAGAACAATTACAACTGGTCTTCATTTTTTATTATTTTTGGTTTGTAATTATTTTACTTTTTGTTCATTAACTCTCCAGTTTGGAGTTTCAGTTATCTGGTTGTTAGGGTTCAATCTACCTTAGAAACCAGGGAGTGGTTTGAATAATATATAAATAGGAAAATAAAGATAAGTAATAAAAAGTAACAATAACATTGTAGCCTCAGTAATAGTTTTTGGCTACTGGGATCAGTGACCCTCATTTGAAAGTTGAAAAGCATCAGAAGAAAAAGGCAAATAATTAAAAACCTATAAAAAATAAATAATAAAAACCAATTGTAAAGTTGCTTAGAATTGGCCATTTCATAACATACTAAAAGAGGGGGGGGTGTGGGGGCCCCTGGGGAAGCAGTCCCAATGGGTCTTGCACACCCCAGTCCGACCCTGCCTTGCTTTATTGCGATACATATCTCTGCTCTAACTGGGACTATAAACTCCCTATTTACTGCGCCTGAAAACACAGGCAGCACAGAGGAACCGGAAGATCTCCATTATACCACCTTGCACTGGGAGTACGATTATAAATAAGCTGCTACCTCTGCACCCGGTGACTCCCCACATTCACCAGTGAGGATGAAATTAAAAAAACAAATAGTTCATGCTCCATGACCAGTTAAAATAAATACCTACGGATCGGTGTTCATTAAAACAATGATCACTGTCAATGGATAACTGGGCCGCAATGGGATTTTAGAGCTTTTCCAGGATGACGCACCAGTTTCCCTGATCATGGTAACTGTGCTGGACCGCAACGTTGCTCAGTCGGTTGCACATAGCTTCCAGCTCCCCCTCACAGAAAACATGATAAAAGCGGTGATAGACAGAATCAGGTCCGTGTTCCTTCTCGTTCTGTTCCTTATTCTCAGGTGTGACTTTACTCTTATTGGTCGGTTTCAGGTGCCAGGGAACCAAGAGATCCTGGGAATGAAAGGACGTCCTGTTAGTGTGAATAGGCAAAGGGGCTTTCACTGCAAGATTAGTTCCCAGCGCATCAGAGCTCGGCCCTTGGCTGGTTTTGCTTTCCTTTAGGTACTTGGATTTGTTTTTCTTGTACTCCTGCTCCAGGGCCCAAACATAAATGAGCGCTTTGCCTCCTTTCCTGAGCAGCCGGATCAGTTCCTGCAGCGCAGCAATTCTTCTCTCCTTTGCAAAGAGAGGCAACAATTATACACATGAATCTCTATCCTCATATATACAATTTCATTCATTTCACAAGGCAAAGTTAATTGGGGTGCCAATTAGACAGTCACCCCCCAGTTACTATAATCACTGACCCCACTGCCCAGGCTGGAGCCAAGCTGAGATAGTTTATTGCAGGGTGGGAAGCTGCCACCTTCCTCTTCACTCCAAGCAATTGTCTTTAGCAGGTCAGGCTTCATGCGTGTAAAGACATGATCCAAGCCTTACCTGGTGCAGAGGATTGCTGAGAGTAAGGAGGAAGAAGATGGCAGCACCCCGGCCAGAGGCCTTTCCAATTTGTTAAAGAAGTGGTGTGCCAGCCCACGGTATGGGGTAAACAACTGAATTCACCAGGGGGTGGCAAAAAAATTTGCACCTCTCCAGTGACTAGATTGTTCCTTGTCCTCTAAATACAATTCACAGAAAGGACATATTTCCATCTAAATAAGAGCATATTCAGAATACCAGAGTGTTTCTGTGACTCCATTCCTCTTCCTTTCCACTGCCATGGCTATGTGATCATTTTTGGAACCAACAGGAGTTTTCAAGGCCTACACTACACAGAGCAATTGCAGGGCATTTTAAATGGTACAGTTCTGGTCACAAAGATGCAAAATTGGCCAGAGTGCACTTTTAAGCACTTTTCCACTTTGTATTCTAGTTTTCAAGATATTAACAGTTTTTACACTGCTAATATAATGTAAGTGAAACAACAGTGCCACCTGCTGTTCAATCCAGACAGCCGGGAGAAATTTTCAGAAGCAGAGGAATGTAATTCCATGTTGCTTTAGTATCTAAAAGTGTATAACTACAGGACTTGTTGAATAATCATAAAAACGTTTCTTCATTCACCTGAGTGAAGCCAGTAAATGCTGCATGTAATCACCTTGAGGAATGAAAACGTTTATGTTCATCCTTAAAACCTCTAATCCAAGTGGGGAAAGGTTACCAGGATGACTCCGAAGTCCAATTGCTTTAGACTAGATAGGTCCCATGGGAAATACTAATGGCTCTCCTAGGAAGCCACTATACAAAAGGAAAGAACTTACTTCTGTGGCAAAATGGTGAATGACAGCTATGGAAATACATGCGTCAAACGCGCCGGCGCGGAAAGGGACTGATAGAGCGTCACAGACAAAGGCTTCAAATGTTCTCTCTCTACAGATGTCCACAAGGTTCTTGCTGCGATCACAGCCAATCTGTCGGTGGGGTGAAATAAACAAGAAATGTCAGCCAGATATGCACAGTAGCACAGGTATCTGAACAGCATTTCATAGTGCAGTTTTGGACACAAATTGGAATTATTTTCTTTTTACCCACAAAGCAGCGTTCTTCCCCAAATTTCCAGTGCAAGAGATGCTAAGTTGAGTTGCCCCAGCTCGAGCATGATGCAGTAATTCTAATTCATTTATTTACACAACCTTTAAAGGACAAGTCAAGTCATATTCACTGGGGGGTTTCCAATGTGCTATGAACCCTCAATGTATATAACTGCTAACCTGCTGTCTGTTGAAAAGTGCACCGGCCTGCGGTACTATCCATGTGTGCTGCCATCATTCCTTGACGCCCAGAGATCCTCTTGATGTTCTGCTTGGGCACATATGGAGTAGAGTAAAAATAGCAGCGTGGCCCTCAAGAAATAGTACTCCAAGCTGAGTGCCGAGGTATAAAGTAAGCAATTAGATTGACTGGGGGGGGTTCCTAATACATTGGCACCCCCAGTGAATATGACCTGACATATTCCTTTATAACTCATGTCGATTGCAGGGCAAGTGGCCATATTAACAGAGTTTGCTATTTTCTGCTACATTAAAGGCTCAGATGTCAAATAGTTTCAAAACTCAAGTATTGCAAGTATTTAAAAAGACATCACTTTTACCTGTGATAAAATATTTTTTCAAGTGTGTACTACAGTATTAAACATTGTCCTCGACAAGCAATACTGTTGGGACCCAACTCAGGTAACCCATTTTAGAGACTTAGTATTGGACTGGGTTGTCCGGGGGCCCATCAAGGCTGCCACCTCGGCCCCACCTCAGCCGTAAAGTCAGCCGGCCCACCCCTCTTGTGCAGCCTATAGGTGGAATGCCAAAAATCTGGTACGGACTGGGTCTGCAGGCCCCACCGGGTTTTTGTTTTTTTTACCAGTGTCCCACCAGCCCAATCCTTGTATAGACCTTGTATAGACTTATTTATACTATTGCAAATGAAACAGCTGTAGCTGCCCTTCTCCAAACACACGTCTGCCTGGGCAATAATCATTTAAACTGTATGTTCATGAGGATGTCTTCGTTAAGCAAATCATAACCGTGTACAGCATTTACTTGAAACTCGTGTAGAAAATGTTCCTATTATGTGAGCCAAACAGAGGAAAAGGAATGACCTTGAGGCTGATCTTAACACACTGAGAAATGTTAATGAATTGTAAACTAATTGAAAGGTACAAAGCATATTAGCTTGTAATTTGCATCTAAATTGCATGGAATAAAATTCAGGCCAAGCAAGATTTCCGTTTCTTTTTTTTTTCTGTATTCGGATAGAGGCTAAAGAAATAAAGATAATGATACAACGGGAGGGGGGTGGAGTTATAGGCCTCAATTAGAGTTCACCGGAGCTGTTAATTATAGGTTAGTGGCTATCATTTCTCTGCCACTCACAAAAACACATGGCCCTCGCCCTTATTTATTCTGAAATTACATTCAAAATTATTCTGAAAAGGTGGCGAGGAAACGGATGGGGAAAAATACAGACGTTATTTGCGGCATAGTGAGCATGGTTTGTCTTAAAGGAGAAGGAACATAATTTTGGCATTTTACTGCCAATAGATTTGCCATTTTAGTGCCACTTAGAACAATATTTATTCTGCAGAAACCATTAAACAGCTTTAGAAGCTTTCTCCGTTTGCTTAAGATAGCAGCTGCCATTTTATGTAGCTTCCTGCCTGCAGTCTAGCCATAGCTCAGATCACACATTCCTAAGGGAGGGGGGAGGGAGTTTTTAGCACTCTCCTGGGGGGGGGGGGGGAGCTGCACAGACTCTGGACACGGGAATTAAGGATGTTTCTGGGAGAGGAAGTCATGTTTACAAAAAAAAGAGACAAGAAATCCTGTGTTTCTTCTGATAGAGGACTCAATGCAGCGTTTCTGTGAGTGCTTATGGCTGTATTTACATAGACCTTTCTGATAAAGCTTACTTAGTTTTTACCTTTCCTTCTCCTCTAATGGTAGATGGATAAGGTTATGTTTTGTTCATAAACTAGTACTGCTCTTCCGAACACTTTTGCAATTTACAATATTTTTCTAGTTTTCAAGATTTTTTTACACTGCTAATATAATGAACTTGAAACAATAGGGCCATCTGATGTTCATTTCAGGTTAGCATCAGTCAAAAGAAAATGAAGTTAGCGAGAAAAAGAAAGCCTTGCAATGACACTAGAGTCCTGCATTGGGTTAGGTACCCATGGGCACCGACAGAATTCCCTGCAAAATGGATCAGAAAGACCCCGGGTACCCTGCCTGGGTACTCAGCCAAATTGCAGGTTTGCATTTCCCCACCTCCCAAAGTTAAAAGGATTTTTTCCCCTATGACCTGGTTGATCCACCTCCAGAGTGATGTAATTTCCGCTCACCAGTGCCATCACTTCCGGTTTATGTGGGTCCCCAAGTTGGGATGAAGGTTCAGGTAGTGTGGGTAGGGTTGGGGAGCAGGGACAGGGGCATGTGCTAGCAAGTAAGATGACGCTCTGCACAGAAAATTAAGTCATCTGACGTGAAGATTAGAAAAGCGCTTTGAAAAGTGTGGGGTGAAGAGTGGCTGCACCTTCCAGGGTCCCCCCCAAAGTTTTTCTTTGCAGGGGAGCCCGGCACAAGTTATGGCACGGTTTCTAGCTCTACAAACAGACGGGTTAAGCAGGTTGCGGAGTCATTAGTACTTACCATGCACAGATCTTTGTTTACACCAAGGTACTTCCCATTGCCGCAGCCTACATCTGCCACTAGAGACCCTTTGGGCAGACTCGCGAGGAAGTCTCCAATTTTGGGCCAGGGTGTATGCCTGGTGCTGCTGAAATGGCCAGCGATATCATCATAGACCTTGTGTACGTATTCTCTTTCCAAGGTTGAAGCTCCCAACTCTCCCACCGTCGGAGGTGACTTTTCTTTCTGCGTTTGTTGGCTGTCGCATTCTGACGGGAAGGCTGAGGGTAGGTAAAAATTTAAACTTTCTGTAAATACTGCCCTACTGTATGGCAATTTACTACTGTATCCAACATATATATATAATAGCTTAATGCTCTAAATTTATTCTTTAATTAATGAATCAGGTGATCAGGGATGTCAACCCAGTTAAAAGGGTGGTTCATCTTTACATCAACTTTTAGTATGTTATAGAATGGCCAATTCTAAGCAAGTTTTCAATTGGTCTTCATTGTTTATTATTTCTAGTTTTTAACTAATTTGCCTTTTTCTTCGCTCTCCAACTTTTAAAAATGGAGGTCACTGACCCCGGCAGCCAAAAACTATTGCTCTGTGAGGCTACAATTTTCAGTTATTGTTAGTTTTTATTACTTATTTTTCTATTCTGTTTCTCTCCTATAAACATATTAGCCTCTCACTCAGACCACTCCCTGGTTGCTAATTTGAACTCTAGCAACCATATAACTTGTGATATTCCAAACTGGCTATTTGCTGAACAATAAGTGAAATAATGAAAGCACCACAAATAATAAAAAATGAAGACTAATTGCAAATTATCTCAGAATATTACACTCTACTGTACATTGTACAAAAAGCCAACTTAAAGATATACAACCACTTTAAGTTAAATAGCAGGTGCATGAATGGCCACTTTGCCCCTGACCACTCTCACATCTATGCCTAGACCACACCCCTGACTGTGCCCTTCGCTTTGCCTGTTTCTGAGAATTAGGGGTAAGCTGACACCTTTAACATAGAACACTCTATATTTAACTATAGCTAGAGACTTTATCCAAAACCACAAGTGGACTATCATCAGTGCCAGTAGGAGCCTACACGAAAGGGTGTTTGATCTGTTTTTCTCCATGGACTTCTAAAAATTGCCCACAAATTGCCAAATGTTTCAAATTGTCTTGCCCCCCCTAGGGCAGCAGATGTTTCATATAGAACAGTGTTTGTGCAATGACATAATGATATCCCCTTGAAAGAATTCAGTTGGCTTTGCGGCCAAGCACCTTGGGGCCATTACCTTAGATTTCTGTTCAACAACACAGTTTAGTGCAGACAATAACGTAAAGTTCTAAATACCCTGCAGTTGGTCACTTACCACAATCACACGGGCTATGCCTTACTTTCCTGAAGGTGAAGGATGTCCTTGTACTCCTCTTGCTCAACGTTAATTCCCCAGAATTTCCACTAATTGTTCCGACTGTCTGCCCTTCCGATACCTGAATCACATCGAACTTCCTTGGCGTGATCCTATGAAAAAATCCATTGCTTGGCATTTGGTACAAAGTGATATGGGGAAGGTTTGGGCTGTTGACCTTTAATACTGTATGATGGGAATTTCTAATTAAAGGGTTGTTCACATTTAAAGGAGAAGGAAAGGTAAAAACTAAGTAAGCTTTATCAGAAAGGTCTATGTAAATACCAGAATTCTCCTCCTCTCATCCAGGAGAATTCAGGCCCTTCCCCTGCTAAAGGCCTTATCATGGCTTCCTGTTAAACAAAGAATAGTTTACAAACTCCTTCTCTTAACCTTCAAAGCCCTCCATTCCTCTGCTCCTCACTACATCTCTTCCCTTGTGTCTCCGTACGTTCCTAGCCGACTCCTTCGTTCCTCGCAGAGCAACCGTTTGGTTGCGCCCCCCACTACTACTGCGGTTTCCCGCCTTAAACCTTTCTGCCTGGCTGCCCCTTACATTTGGAATTCCCTCCCTGATGTCCTCCGGAGAGAATCCTCCCTCAGTCTTTTTAAAAGTAAACTTAAAGACTACCTTATGGAGCACTCGCCCAGCACCTGATCTGGAAACTGGCACTTATACTGTAATGTCACCCACTGTGACCTATAGCACTTATATTTGCCTATTTGTGTCTGTTAGTTACCCCTCCCATATAGATTGTAAGCTCTACGGGGCAGGGACCTCCTTCATCTTGTGTTTCTGACTCTTATTGCAACTGCACTTTGTATTTATTGTATTTATTGTTGTACTTTGTATTTATCCATTATATTTAACCCCCTGTTTGTATTAATGAATTCTACTGTACAGCGCTGCGTACATAAGTAGAGCTTTATAAATAAAGATATACATACATACATACAGCCACAAGCACTCACAAGACAGAGTCCTCTATCAAAAGAAACATAGGATTTCTTGTCTACTTTTTTGTAAACATATTCCAAACCAATTAAATAAATAAATAAAATCCCGGGTGACCCAATGCTGACCTTACAACCTGAACCCTAAAATCTCTACCCTTTGACCTAGAAGGTAATCACCTGTGGATACTGTGTCATGGTCTATCTTGGTTACTGTAAAACAGAACTTTCCCTGTGATACATACCCATGTGTCCAGAGGTACCTAGATTCTCCGCTCATGATCAGTAGGCTCCTTTGAGGAAGCATCACGGGCACAACAGAACCATTGGGGTGTTTGAAATCCATCACAATCTGAAATATTTATTCAAAAAGAAACTGTTAAGAGATTTCCATGGCAATTCAAACTTACAAACTGCAACAAATCCAAAAGCAAAAATACTCCATCTAAAACCTGCTGAGATCATGTAGGAGCCAATGGCAGAGGGGCCTTGGATATAGGTCATCTCGTCAATTAGGTGCCGTTGAAGGTGCCTGAGCAAAAGCATGCATTTAGGGCTGAATGGTCCGATAGGGGTAGAATTCCCATTTTTTCTAGCCCCATATCAGACGATTCAGCTCTGAAGGTTAGTGGAGGGTAAGAGTGATGGTCGCAGCAAAAAAGATCCTAATTGTGTATGGCCACCTTTAATGTGATCCAAGTCTGTTGTTTTTCCCTAATCTAAAACACAATGTTCTATATCCAGTAAATGAAAGACAAATCAATTGTCGCACTCACTGAAACAGAATAAAAGCAATGGGTTTCTGGTAACAGTTGACTTTGATGTTATTTTCATTATGATGAGGAGAACTACTCCACTTTCCTTTAGCTGCTCTAACTGCTTTTTGAGATGTTAGAAAAAACACTAATTAGCCCTTACCCCTTTATGTAATAAAAGGCACTAAGTTTGCCCCCTTAATAGTCCTGCGCTTAAGGGCAAATGCCCATACCTGGTGCACTCTTACCTTACCCAATTTGTGCCTGTATGTTACCCAACCACTTAGACTGTAAGCTCTACGGGGCAGGTACCTCCTTCCTACTGTGTCTCATACCACATGGCACTTACTCCCTGTGCATTTATATATATTTATTGTATTTATTTATTTATTTATTATAGACTGTACAGCGCTGGGTACCCTTGTGGCGCTTTATAAATAAAGTTATACATACATATTATATATATATATATATATATATATATATATATATATATATATATATATATATATATATATATATATATATATATATATACTCTCTGTGAGAAATCCTTCCAAACTTCAGTCAATAGGGATTGAATTTAAAGGAAAAAATGCACTAACAGACTTGTGGGTTTTTTTTATTTCTTTAAACTGACAGTTATTTATGAAGGCCTGGCTTTGTGTACTCGTGACGTCTTTGCCTTTATACAAACTGTATAGGAGTGGGAACATAATATTTCCCTTGGCTCACACATTCTGTTTGAACAGCCTATTATGACCATTGAAAATCTGATCTGTAGATAACAGAAAATCAAACATTGTAAATTTACAGAACAATAGTTTTTTGGCTGCCAAAAAATGTAGACGAGGAAGGCAATGAAGACTAATTGCAAAGTGGCTAAGTATAGGACATCAGCTGACCATCCATATGGGCCAATGGAGGCACTAACCCAGCAGATTTACAGCAGCCTTAAAGGGGCAATGAACTTCTATCTGATTAGGCCTTCACATAAACATAACTATTGTTCTGATTACAAAACTATCACAATGATCCCCTAATTTATTTTCCATACTGTGGTTCCGTTACCTAATTCGAGACAAAGCCACTGCTATAAATTTGATTGCAAAGTCAATTAAAACAGTCATTATCACGACGAAGGTTTCCATGGCAGCTGCCGATGAATTCTCCGATTAGTTTTACTGCGAAGGGAAGAATTACCCAGGGGGTTAATGATTGCAGGTTTCATGGTGCCGGATACTGAGGGATTTGTATTATTAGGATTATCTGATAAGATGCAAATAATTAGTCTTGTGATGTCTGCTTGCAGAGAGCAACGAGGAAAACATCCATTAAATACAATGGGAAGCCATTTATATTTGGAGATTGAGATCATAATGGTAACATACCAATAAATTCCATACAATAATGGTCTGATAGGAGCAAACCTCCAGACTATTTAGAAAGTAACATCTCTTATTACTAAGGCAAAGTCAGGGTTGCACAAGGGCTCCCCCCAGTTCATGCCAAGCACTAACATTATTATACTCAAACAATCCTAATGGTGGGTGGCACAAGCAAGGCATAGACAATACTTTGCAAGCTTCTCTTAACTCTAAACAACACTCTATCCTACTCTCTGTATTTTCTCTTTCTCTTTTGTTTTCCTGCTTCTACATCTTCTGTACTTACCCCTGTCATACCCTATCCTTCCCAGTCACTGAAGCCTCATTAATTGCAGCCACTTGTACACTCTCTACTCTCTCTAACCCCATGAACTCTCTTTCTGCCCCCAACATCTGTGCTCTCTTCCTCCCTCTCAATTTTGCATGTCTAAAGCTGGCCATACACGCACCGATGATATCGTACGAAACACCGCTTTGTACGATATTCGGTGCATGTATGGCGGCTTGACGAGGCGACCGATATCGCAAAAGGCTGCGGATATCGGTCGAGTCATCAATCAGGTGGGTTAAAAGATTTTGATTGGGTGCCATTGAAGGCGCCCAAGCAAAATCTACGTTACATAGGGTTGAAAAAAGACCAGAGTCCATCAAGTTCAACCCTTCCAAGTAAACCCAGTACACACAACCTATACTATCAAAATACATAATCTATATATACACAACCACTAATACTAACTGTAGATATTAATATCACAATATCCTTGGATATTCTGATTGCTCAAGATCTCATCCAGGCCCCTCTTATAGGCATTAACAGAATCTGCCATTACCCCATCACTAGGAAGGGCATTCCCCAACCTCACTGCCCTCACCGTGAAAAACCCCCTACGCTGCTTGAAATGGAAGCTCCGTTCCTCTTATCTAAAGGGGGGGCCTCTGGTACATTGATTGCTTTTATGGGAAAACACATCACCCCCTATCTGCCTATAATCCCCTCTAATGTACTTGTACATAGTAATCATGTCCCCTCGCAAGCGCCTCGATCAGGGGCTGAATCAGCAGAAGGAGGTGGAATTCCTAATGTTTCTACCTCCATATCTGACAATTTAGCCCTGAACCTCTATGGAGGGTGGGAACGATCTTTCATGCAACCAATGGTCGCACAAAAGATCAAAAATCGCTACATGTATATACCACTTACCAGTTAAGTTTCCTACCACAGGCGCCCAAATACACATTTAGGTTTAGTAAGACAATGTCAAGTACCCTAAGAGGGGCTCAAAGGTAGAGTTTTTGCAGACATTCTAACTGCAGATAATGGAATAGAATTTACTAAAGAGAAAGCAGCCAAAGCCTCACAGTCATTGAAAAAAGCTTTGTGGTTACTTAAAATTTCAATCCCCAAATATAGAGGATATAACATTGTCAGGGTGGCCAAAACGTAGCTGGCTTATTAGCGAAGACTGTGTTTTTTTGGAAAACACTACCTCTGGGACAGAAAATAAACTGCCCGATTCTTCTTGGTGGCACTATTTATGTTATTATACTGGGAGTATATGTTAATATACTGGTCCCAAAAGCATAAGGCCACATAGCTAACAGAATTACAGCAGACATTGACGTCAAGGCTCATCTGAAATGAGATTTTATGATTGAATTCTCCTCGCTAAAGTCTGGCGGATCCCCTCAGAGCTGATTTGGATCCTTGCTATTTTCTGACAAGCACCAAACGCTGCATTGTGTTCAAACACGCACACTGGCCAAAGGGAACGGAGCTCCCTGAGAAGCAGGCCTCCATACGCAGCCCCCTGATAACTGACATCATCGGCACGCTTGGCCTGATTCATTCATGCTAAGTATTCAAGGAAGAAAGGCTCTCGGGGACGCTGAACAAAATTATACACGCTGTCAGTTCGGCTCCTTTTTTTAGAAACACTGAATTTTACATCAAAGAACCACATGGGTCATGTAAGTGAGCTATTTTAACTCGACAGAAAGCTCAAGAATATGTCCCAGCAATGATAATGGCAGAAGCTGTATAACCACCTGCAGCAAAACAAATCACCAGGACATCGAAAAGCCCTTTATATAAACAAACCCCTCGCTTCCCCCAGTTCCAACAGACAGAGGTCTTATCAGTGGACTGCTAATTTGTTCTGAATGTGCTCATACAAACCAGGAAGTAGAGCGTGAATTTAGTTTTTGCCCCTTTTTAGTTCAAGAAATAACAGATTCATAATTTAAAAAATAGGCAAAAAAGTATATTTAGCACAAGCACTATCATTTGAACAAATAAAGAAAAAGGGTGGTATACTGGTTTTAAGAAGAACTGTGATCTCTAGACTGGCACATATGTTGTAAAGAATAGGAGGAAAAGAATTTATATATAAATTAGTCCTAGTATGCCAGCACAAAATCCTCAAAATTCTGTGGTGCACAACCAAAATACATGTACAGGTATGGGATCCCTTATCCAGAAACCCATTATCCAGAAAGTTCCGAATTACGGGAAGGTCATCTCCCATAGACTCAATTTTAATCAAATAATTCAGATTTTTAAAAATGATTTGCTTTTTCTCTGTAATAATAAAACAGTACCTGTACTTGATCCCAACTAAGATATAATTACCCCTTATTGGGGGCAGAACAGCCCTATTGGGTTTATTTAATGGTTAAATGATTCCCTTTTCTCTGTAATAATAAAACAGTACCTGTACTTGATCCCAACTAAGATATAATTACCCCTTATTGGGGCAGAACAGCCCTATTGGGTTTATTTAATGGTTAAATGATTCCCTTTTCTCTGTAATAATAAAACAGTACCTGTACTTGATCCCAACTAAGATATAATTACCCCTTATTGGAGGCAAAACAATCCTATTGGGTTTATTAAATTTTTCAATTATTTTTTTAGTAGACTTAAGGTATGGAGATCCAAATTACGCAAAGACCCCTTATCCAGAAAACCACAGGTCCCAAGCATTCTGGATAACGGGTCCCATACCTGTAGTTAATTGCTATGAATTGTTGATCCATCACAATTAACTATATAAATATATATATATATTATATATTTGCTTTTCATGCATACATAATCACAGAACGACACAGCATTATTTAAACCTGTGCTTATGACTAAACAGACATAAAAAAAAGATTATTTTAGTAACAATGCTGATACACAGGATTTCTGCAGTACATCTAACCCAGTTATATAAATTAGCTAGTTAACGAAGCATTCATTTCCAATTCACATTTTGGCAATATACACAATGCACTTACCAGGGCATAACAATTGATTCAAGTGAAAAAGGGCACAGAGCAAAGAAAATCTTGTTGTCGATTCAACTCTATTTCATGCTAAGAAAATCATAAAAATGGCAACAACCCTAAATAAACAACATGTGTTTTACGGAGGCCAAAATACTGCCCCATGCTCATCTAAAAATGCACCCTTTCCCAAACTGTCTATAGGTCATCTTGTTAAAGGGCTTTTTTTTGTAGGGGGCTTCCTAATGCTTCTAATGGTAGTAAGCAAGTTGCGAGTTTCATAGATCTCTACGGTCCAGGGCTGTCCAAATGGAGGCCAGTGTGGCTGGATGTGGCCCTCCAAAGGATTTTATAGCCCCCAGTCTGCTCAAAGGCTACCAAGAATCTTAGAGCAGGGTGTAACCATCATTTGCATCCTACCTCTGCACCCAAGCTGAGGGATAGGATCTCATCTTCAAAGGCAGAATGGGTATCAACGTGAGGCGGGATTCCTGCAGAACACAAAGAAATGGAGAACAATTTTAATAATGTACAGTATAACCCCAAACAAATAAATAAAAAAGCAAAAGAATGGATATTACCATCTATTAAGAAGAACTACAAGATAGCACCTAGACCAGTAAAACAAAGACTGGGGTACATCCATAAAGAAAAATTGAATATGTGGGCTCCCTGGAAGTAAAGAGTCAAAGTAAGTAGAAATTACTTTATTAGGGCAAAGGTTAAGCCTAAAGCATTTTGAGCCTGCTGAGGCCCTTATTTATAGGCTAATGGACATGGGTTCAATATGGGTTCACTAAGTTACCCACAATCCAACCTGAATCCCGTCAAAGTGATGGGCCCAATAGATACCGAAAGATCGGATCAATCACCCACCTCACCGTGAGCATATCGGGGAAAGATCCGCTTGTCTGGTGACCTTGCCAAGTGAGCGGATCATTCAGTATACGGCCAGCTTAAGTTACAGCCCCATTAGGGGCGGGCCAAGCCGATCGGGCGCCCTAGGCAACTCGGTCGGCCACCTTGTCCCTGCACCTGTGCTATGCGCAGTTCGCGCAGGGGGGCGGGTGTTTGCGAAGCGATGGTTCATTGCCCCCGCCGAGTAATCACAAGCGGCGGGGGCCAATGAAAACGGAGTGCACAGACTAGGGGTAGGCAAGATAGGCTTCTACCTGGCGCCCCCTAATCGTTGCGCCCTAGGCAGCTGCCTCTGCTGCCTCTTCTGCCTACCCGTAGTTCCGGCCCTGAGCCCCATTCCATTTAAATGAACAGAATATGCTTTTTGCACATTGTTTCAATTAAGAAATATGCATGAATATTGTTTTATCTTGCATTTAACGGGGTGAAATCTCTAAGTAAAGCCTTTACACTATAAATTCTATGAATTTGAAACAAGAATACCATTTGCTGTTTAATTCAGCCGACTGGACACAGTTGGCTGAAAATTACGTTAATGAGAAAAGGAAAGTGAATGAGCATAAAAGAGTCATCTGACGTTTCTATGGTCAGTTGTAAGCAGAGTAATATCACAGGACTCACTTACAGATTGGTCAGCATCCAATTCTGTCACAAATCACCCACGTGAATGAGAAGGTAGCCAGCTTAGGCAAAATGGCCACATATGTTGATCACTAAAATGCACTGATCTATGTTGCAAAGCAAGGTGGGAAGCTAGAAATGATAGGATAGCCAATGAATTGAACTAAACTGTCCCTGCTCCTGTACACATACTGATATATTAACACTCCTTATAAAATATATGATTTAAGTACATTGTCTGTACATTTTTTGATACTTTTTACATTTAAAATCAAAGAATCTTGTCTCTATAGACACCAATGTAACAAAGCCCAATATGATACATACCTTGGCCAGGCTCATATTGGTTGATAGTCAGTTGATCAGGGTCGTGCTTTATGAGTCCTATCTGCACACATTTTCTTAGTGCTTCAGTACAAAAGTCAGGGAGACCTGTGTGCACCAACAGCAAATTGTGTTATGTGCAATTTTGACATTCAACCACGAGAGACCTCCATTCTGTCGGACCTGCCACTTCTGAGATATGTGGGAGAAGCGGTGGCACCACCAATGAAACCTACGGCTTTAGCTTTGGGTGTTACATAAAAGCTACCATCACTGTAATGGGAGTCTGTACCCCTTAATAAAATGTTTGAATCCACCAGGGAGTGGTCTGAATGAGAGACTGGTATATGTATAGGAGAGAAAGACAAAAATGGAGTGTGCAGTGCAGTGTGCAAGAGTGTAAATTCAACATGGGCCATTGGATTTGAGTTGCGCCTACTGACACTTGGCCCCGATTCATCAGAATAGACTGGACGGGCACAATGGTGCTTGCCATAAATATGCTCAAGTATAAGGAAACTGTTTAGTACATTTAATGAAATGTGTCAATAGGCACAATGATTACATCAATTTTTAGCAATAATGAGCTGATCTCTATTAACTGCTCTTTTCCTATACAAGGTAATTTCATCTATTAACAGAAGAGTAAATAGAAAATCACCAACCTCCTGGTAATGGTTTGTCCTTATCCACATTGTTGTTGTCATATCGGAACTCGTAGCCATAATGCTTCACTCGTCGGTGCTTTAATGATTTCTGACCTGCAAGGAAAACAGGTAAATTTGTTATTTATAGGCTTCCAGAAGCCATATTGCTGGGGAGTTTTAACAGCATGGTGCAGTGGTTGTTGGGCTTTTGCGGTTCAAGCCCACCGGTAGGATAATCTCAGTAAGGGCTTCCCATTGTTAATAACAAGGTTAGAGATATAGGGAAACATTAGTGTATCAGCCATAGCCTCAAAATGCCTAGGATAAGTTTTCACCCTAAATCTCATTAAATCTAATTTACCTTCAAGCTGGCCTTTCAGGGATATTCCAGAGAGCAAATTCCCCCAAAATATTACCCTAACTGGCCTTCAGGTTGAAACCCCCTTCTGTGTGTAAACAGATCTCAAGTAAGCCTATAGAGACTGAGCTCACATATTTTCAACCCCCTATTGGCTGATCTGAACATGATACCATATAATGTAATAAGAAACATGCTTCTGTATACAGATCTATATTTCAATGGTTTGTACAATCTGCTTCAGTTTTCACAAAAAAACACCTATTTTGTACATAAACATAGATTCAGCTTATGCTTTTGGCTTATGGAATATACTTACTGGATGTTTCAGAGTCCCAGTCAATGCTTTCTAGCATGGTTCTTTCCTGCTCAGGAGAGACAAAGTCTTCTACAATGATTAGCCCAGGGGGTAAAGAAGGTGACAGCACCTCTTTAACAACAACTGTGGAAACAAATGTACCATTAGCCCTTTGTGTTGGATGCTAAAGCAATTTCTATCTGTATGTAGCTGTATGTACGCTCCCCCAGCACTGCCTAGCTGTATGTACGCTCCCCCAGCACTGCCTAGCTGTATGTACGCTCCCCCAGCACTGCCTAGCTGTATGTACGCTCCCCCAGCACTGCCTAGCTGTATGTACGCTCCCCCAGCACTGCCTAGCTGTATGTACGCTCCCCCAGCACTGCCTAGCTGTATGTACGCTCCACCAGCACTGCCTAGCTGTATGTACGCTCCCCCAGCACTGCCTAGCTGTATGTACACTCCACCAGCACTGCCCAGTACTTTTTATACAATGTTTAGTGTGTGCTGAATACCTGTATAAATTATATATAGAATATGCCCAAAGAAACTGGCCAATCAAAGCATTCCAACTAGAAAGAGGTTATCATAATCATAAGTAAAAGTATTTATACATAATGAATGCCCCCTGGATATGCTTTAAACCAAGTCATTAGTCAGTGCCTGACAGCCTCAGTGAGAATATGCAAATGTCACCTTGGAGAAGACAAGTGAAAAATATGAGGGGAGGAAAAAAAATCGCACTTCTTAATTAAATTCAGCCCAAGTCGAGTGAACAGGTGTTTTGTGTTGGATGATTGAGGGAAGTTCAGCTTTTGTCTTGCTAAAAAGCAGCTAATTTTGCAGCTGACGGAACAGTTATTCCGTGCTGATTTAAACAGACCGTGCCTCGCTGTGCGTCTATTTCCTGCGGGAAGCCCCACAAAATGGCAATTGGCAGAATAGAAACAGCCACAAAAACATTAAAACTCTCTGCTATGAATAAAGTTGTCCTATGCCTTACAGTTACATATTAATGCAGTGATGTATTAGAGGGCATTGGCGGAGAACTAAATGGAGCAAAACCGTGCACTTTTTTTGGACTATTTGTGGCCCATATAAGGAAAAAATATGCACAAAATATATATAGATACATAAATATATAGGGGATGGAGAAATAAATATAGATAGTGTTTAAATACTGCTGTAGCCCCCAAGAAAGTAATACCTTTCTCAACAAAACTCAAGTAAAGAGTTATTGGCTGTTCTGCGTCTTCACCACAGAGCTCTTGCCCACTCAGTGAACTGTAAGCTTTGATGGCCTCCTCTGCACTGCTGTAAGTAACAAAAGCGTAGGGTTTGTTTGGGGGCATCAGAAGGGTTTCCACTTTCCCACACCTCTCTAGTACGGCCAGCAGCTGCTGCCTGCTCACTCCGTTCCCAAGTCCTCCATTGGCAACCACCAGGCTCTAAATGGAAACAACAGTTGGATATAGACTGGTCCAATTATAAAGGCTCTATTGGTGCAGAATGGACAACACTAGGGTTGGTTAGAACATCAGTGGGGGGGGGGCAAATGGACAAATAAAAGGTTACAGGGAGCTGGCACTCACATTGTATGAGTACAGGTAAATGGGGAGCCGGGGAGCACTCATCAGGCTGTCAGTGGTACAGAAAGGGTGCAGAGGGTGGGAAGCCCTGGTCTAGACTTGCCTGGGATAGATGCAACACAGTCTCAATTCCTTCATGTTTCAGCAGAATGTGCTTGGCCTTGGCTTGTTTCTTCAGAAGCTTTTTGTTGTCTTTGCTCAGCTTCGGCCTCGTTCCATCAATGCTGCCCATGTTCTGCCGGCACAAGAACATGTAACAAAAATTTAAATTTTGCATCCAGTCAATTAGAATGCATTTGTGGAATTAAAGATGGGAGGCTGGGCTGCTACTGGAAGATACCCCAGGAAAGCCCAATTGGGCCACTAACACAGCAGGAACAAAGCCCAACGTTCTGTATTTTCACTCAATCCTCAGTGCACCCTCAGGTGACACTACATAGAGCTGTATGTATCCACTATTGGCACTAGAGCTGCCTAACTCTGGGCAGGTAATATGATGGTGTGGCATCATAACCAGCTTTCTGTAGGCAGCATTAACAGTAACAACCTTCTCATTTTTATCTATAATCTATAAAGGAGATACTATGCCCAAAGCAAGGACCTAAGTAGACAAGAAAGCTTGCTTTTATTAAAGCAGGGTGCCTTATTTTTACTTAAGATTTTATTTAGTCAATCAAAATTATCACTAGAGAAAAACTAAACTTAGAAAAAAAATGAACTTGCTGCCACAGGGTGGTGCTACAGGACCAAAGAACACAAATCTGACTTCAAACCTGATAAATTTGCTTCTCTCTGCTACCGTATTTTATACAAGGGCAGGGGAGATATATAACTATATATATAATTAGTACGAGGCATATTTTGCACAGGCAAACTCTCTTCTTTTTATTTCATATTTTCATGCTGCCCAGAGTTTGATTCTGTCCTGGGAAAGGAGTCTGTATGTGTCCTGGTTATGCTGACTGCTGCTCAGAAGTCTAGGCAGGAATCACTACCCATATTGCCCCTCTTATATAAATGAAAGCCATCTGCAGACAGGAAAGGGGAGACTGACCAACCGGATTCTCTGTCTGTGCTGATCAGAACACCATGTGCTATAAGTATTGGAAATTAAGGCTGATGCCACACGTGGCGTTTTTACGCCGCGTATTTTCTAATTCTCTCGGCAGCTGAAAAACGCACGATATCATCATCCATAGAAATAACTTGAAAAGACTCGAAGCAAACCACACAAAGCGTAAATACGCTAGAAAACGCCTTAGCACGGATTTTTCAAGCGTTGGCTGAAATACGCCAGGATTCCTATGTATACACAAAGGCAGCTGCCAGACCTTGCGGAAATACGCAGCGTTTTTTACTATTTTGCACTATTAGCACCATGGAAACGGGATTTGCTACGTCACCAGTACTAGGCTGAAAAACTCCATAGTCAGGGGCTGTGTGGCTTGTGCGGCGTTTTGAGGCTGAGAAAATACACAGCGTAAGAACGCCACATGTGGCATCAGCCATAAACAAAGTAGAGGCAGCAGAAGGCAGAGCAGGGTGGTAAGGTGGGACTATGCCAGTTCCTTGTATAGCCAGTATGTTTGTAGCCTATAGCGCCCCCTAGGCCGCTGCCACCATCACTCATCTATAAATTCATATATATTAAAGCCCTGACTTATAAATGACATTTAGTCATTCAACAAACACTGTTAATGACCACTAGTGACCACTATAAAGAACTTGCCCTGTGCCCTCAGGCTTCTCCTCTGCTACTATTTTTTTGATATTTTATTCTACCTATGTTTCAGTTATGTATTAGTTTCCCATTAACCCCCCCAAACAAATATATCTTCACCTTATAGGTGCAGCTGCTGGTAATGACAACTCAGAGCCATGCATTAACCTACATATCCCAGCTGTAGCACAATGTGCATTGCTATTATACACAACGCGTCTAGCACTGCTCCCACCCACACCACACACTTGCACACACGTTACCTCACTGCAGGCAGCCATTACGAGGAAGTCGCCCCACGTACTACATTTCCCATAATGCGCTGCTCGCTAGTAGCGTTCCACTTCCGCCATTTCTCGCAGACGCCGAACTTGCCCACAAGAGGGCAGCATTAGACAGCGTTCCCGCCAATCCCAGTTGGTGTGAGGCGGTGTTTACCAATAATGAGCTTTCACCTAACTCGTTTGCCCTATTTCACTAAAAATATTGTAATAAAAAAGTGTCTTATAATGGGCCAGTACGGGAAAGTCTAGCTTGAGAGGCCAATAAAATATGTTGTGACAAAGTACTTATTTTCTCCAGCAACAACATGGAAAATGTTGATACTGCGGATTTATACATTTTTTTATTTTAGTAAATAAGGCCAGGGCTTAGCTACAGTGCAGAAAGGCACCATATTCCCCCACACTCACCCTCTCTTGGCCTTGAGCCTATGCTACCAACTACAGTACAAACCCTGAGCTGTATCTGATAGCACAGGCTCAAGGCCACCTTTTGTGGAAAGAGATACTGACCATCCTATATTTTTTATCTTTTATTTCCGTATTAATAACATTGGTCTCAGCCATTAATTTTATTCAGGGGTGGGTCTGCGCCCCTAACTGCCCTAAGCAGCGGACTTTCTGATTCCTTCCCCTCCACCCTCAACATCTACCACATACTGTACTTCCCAACATTTTGAAAATGGAAAGAGGGACAAAAACATATGGCGCGTGCAGCGCGGCAATTTTTTTTTTACTACGTCCATCATTTTTGCAACTACACCCCTAAATAAGACACCCATTTGACTAAATTTGGCAGGTTCTGTAAAATTTGAACACATTTCTGGGGGTTTTGGGGTCCTGTTTTATGTGTTATTACAGTTTTCCTGAAATTGCCCTTTACGCTGCTAGTTTCAGTTCCCCCAAGAGACCTGTTTAGCTTATTAGTTACAATGTATCTAAATACAGTGGGGCTTGTTAAGTTTTTCTGGGCTCTCTGCCAAAAGCTACTTATTTAATTAAATGTGAGAAACAATGTATTTAAGTGCAGGTGACGCTAGTTAAGACTTCTAAGCTACTTTTTAAGTAAATTTGTATCTTTTTTAGCATTCAGTGCAGGAGATCAAAGAGAAATGAAGGACTTTTCAGTAAGAATCCGGGACTGCGGGTTGAGATGTCAAAAGAGGGACTGTCCCGCGAAAATCAGGATAGTTGGGAGGTATGCTACCAGGGTGCTGCATTGCTAGCGGGGGGCCCGGCAAGTTACCAGGGACGCCAAAAACATTCCGCTCCTGCTAACTTAAAGAGCCGAAATTCCAATTTGTAGATTGGAATTTTGGCTCTTCTAGTGCAGAGAGTGCTGCAGCGCCCCTATTTTTACTAGGGTTGCCAGGTTTATGCCTGGCTGGGGGGATGTTTGCAAGGGGGCAGGCCATGAAGAACGTGTCATGAATGAAGGAAATGGCAGAGGATTTGGTCATACCTCCCAACATTTGAAAAATGTAAAGAGGGACAAAAAGAACTGGTTTAAAAATGTTTTGCCCACGCCCATTTTTGTTAGCACACCCCCTAAATACCACTCCCATTTTACAAAATTTGGCAGGTTATTTAAAATTTAAAGTTATGCTAACAAAGGGAAATTGCCATTTAAGCTGCAAGTCTCAGTTCCCCCAAGACACCTGTTTAGCTTATTAGTTACAATTGTATCTAAGTGCAGCTGTCGCTTGTTAATCTAGGCTCTCTGCCAAAAGGTATATTTTTATTTAAGTTTGAGAAACATTGTATCTAAGTGTAGGTGTTGCTTGTTAAGATTTCTGGGCTCTCTGCCAAAAGGATTTTTTTTATTTTAGTTTGAGAAACATTGTATCTAAGTGCAGGTGTAGTTTGTTGATTTCTGGGCTCTCTGCCAAAGGTTACCTATTTAATTAAGTTTGAGAAACATTGTGTCTTTTTTAGCATTCAGTGCAGGAGATCAAAGGCAAATGAGGGACTTTTCAGTAGAATACGGGACTGCGGGCAGAGCTGTTAAATGAGGGACTGTCCCGCGAAAATCAGGACAGTGGGGAGGTATGGATTTGGTAAGTATAGGAGCTAATATAAGAAAAAAGGGGTTAATCGGAGGTGGGCCAGGGGCAGAATAACTAGTTATTACAAATTTACCAGCCAGTACATTGCTGGTAAATTTGTAATACCGGTAATACTGATACTTTACCAGCAGGACTGGCAAAATACTGCCCACATATCTTCCAACACTGGGGGAAAAGGGGGCAAAATATTTAGTCCTGCCACTAAATACCACTTTTGTTTAACAAAAACATATCCTTTTGTTATATGGTTGTGACAGCAATATTACAAGTAAAGAAGCGCAAGGTGCACCAGCATTTTATGACAGACACTGTGGCCCTCACCATGAAGTTTTGTGCCTCCATCATTTCATGACACACTAAGTCCTCTGCATTTCATTAATAACACAATGTGTGGCCCAAACTATTATCACAGACACAGTATGGCACTGGCATTTCATGGCACAGTGTGGCACTGGCATTTCACGACAGACTCCCTTCACTCCCACCCCAGAGCTCACTCCACCCCATGCCAATAGCTGCTCATCTCCAGGCATCCGCAGGTTTTCAGCACTTTATATAAAATAAAATATGAAATAGCATCTCAATCTCATTCGATAAGACTCTCTGAGGAAGCTTGCAAGGAAGGGGAACTACTGAGACTGCAGGATGGTGGCTGAATATTGGGCACTGGGGTATTTTCCTAAAAAATGAAAAAAAATTGCCAATTTACTAAAAGGAGAGTATGACAAGTTTTGGTGAATAAACTTCACATGGGTCATCTTTTTTGCAAGTAATATTTCTCCAGTGATTATTTGCCAAGTTACCAAGAGTACAAGAATACATTTTTGCCAAGAGCAATTTCTCAGGTTCAGGCTGATTAGCTGCCATTAGAAAGATAGAGCAACCATTTTTGTGCATCTCATTATCTAATGCATCTCCTCCTGGCTAATATCCCACATACAGTACATTACTTCTTTGTGACGTAAATTCTCTAGCGAATTCTCCGCACTACAATTGTAGGGGGAAAATATACAGGTAAAGTTCCAAAGAATTCACATTTCTCTCTGAACAGCGTGCTTACGATTTTTAGTAAATATAAGATTTTGGTGAAAATACGCCAGAAAAATAGAAGTGACCTAAAGTAATAAATAGTGGGTTAAACATGGTGCCTATAAAACATGCCATATATTGTGATTCTAATTAGAACCCACTCCATTACAAGGCAATAAATAAAGCAGACAGTGGTTTAAAAATACAAAAAAGAATCCACTCTCCCATTGCCAAATCTCTATGGCTACAAAATGCTACAAATAAACATGTTGGATATAAACCCTGGGCCTAGATTTGGTTAGCAGCCAAATGTAACAACAGCGAGCCACTTTCACCCACATTTCTATTGCCCTTAACAATATATTATAGTGCGGAAGGAACCTGGCAGGTTATTATATATCCAAAACTTTAAATAACAATGCTAAAAAGATACATAAAGGAAGGCACAGATTGACTCACATTCCTTGGTTTGTTGGTAAGACTTTCTCTGTATATGAATATATCTTAAGGAACAGTGGTATTTATAGGCAAGTGTATGATTATAAATTGCCAAGCCACCATTCTCATCAAGGCAATGGTGCTATTTATCTTGGGCAATATGTTTCATAGGCTCTGAGCGGTTGCATTAATATAGAAAAAATGTGTGTTGCCAATGGATTGATCCTATAGGCTGACCCTTTCTCCTTGTGGCATTTTTTAAAGGTAAGAAACCACACACACAAAGTAAAAACATTTTAGGTCAATGGAACACAGAAAATGCTTCGGCATGAAATTGCCCCCAATGCCTGCTGTAGCAATTGACCAAAGGTGCCACCCCCACCTTCACAAAATCATAGGTCTCCAGTTACACGCTCAAAATTCATGATTTTGCTTGCATCATGGGTCACCCACAGCCCCCCCTACATAATTGGCCCCCTGTATAAAGAAAGCAGACTCAGTCCCCGCTTGGCCACAGGGTATGCCTCTTCTATAGTTACGCCACCATCTTCTGCCAAGTGCTTTCATGTGATTGCTACAGCAGGTATGGCGGCAATTTGGCATGTATTTACCTAAAAATCATTATTTCCAAAGTGCCCAGCACTCAGGAATTTGGGGCAGGATGGGAACAACAGGCCTGCAAATACATTGCTGGTAAATTTGTAATACCAGCCTTCTTAGCCCTGACCAGCTGGCAACCCTGCATGTACAACCAGACAGAATATAATTGAATCAATTAGTTGATGCATTTAGGTGTGTTTAAAACTGAAACACACATTAGTCGTACAACACCTATGACCTCATATTGTTTCACCACCAGAGGTGGAGGCCTAGAGCTGATGGGGTTATTTTTTTTCCAAGTTAAACTATTGTTTCCCCCAACTGGAGTGCAGGATAGGTGCCTTTTAAGAGCAAGAGAAAAAGACATCATAGCCAATTTGTTATTATATAGTGAAAATAAATGATTTATTATCTGACTGTTGGTAAGGTATTTGCATAGTATTGTACTACAGAGACCTTATCCGCACACCCTAGTACTCCAAAATTATATGCCCGGTGCACACTGCTGGAGGGATCGGCACCCTCCAAAACCAGTACAACCACAAAAAAAAAAAAGCAAATGGCACTCAGGGCTATAAACAAGGGAAAAACCCTTAGAATTTTATTGCGGAGGTGCACCTCCGCAATAAAATTCTAAAGGTATTTGCATAGACCATCTGGGCCTCAGCTTGTTGGCGAATTAATGTAATGGCAGGAATTGCCCATGGTAAGGAGAATAGCATATTTATATCCATCGTAGAAGGGGAGAGTTTACATATACACCTCATTAATAATGGGGAGCTGGATTGGGTTGCTTGAAACACTAGCCTGCGTTCTACCTGATAGGCACCTGGTCGGAACATG
The DNA here is from genome assembly GCF_000004195.4 of Xenopus tropicalis. Lineage (NCBI taxonomy): Eukaryota > Metazoa > Chordata > Amphibia > Anura > Pipidae > Xenopus > Xenopus tropicalis. Next base: position 160,130,703 of record NC_030678.2, on the reverse strand, counting down.
AGCCCTCAGTGAGTAATTATTTGCATTCGGTTTGGGGCATAGCAGAAGGGCAATGTGGCTCACAGGCAGCTCTTGTTAAATGACAAATACTTTTATCCTCTGACCCCAGATGATTTTACTCATAGCAGTATTTAAGAATTCATTGCTATTTTATCCCTTGTTGTTGCAATTTGGAGAAACACTGTTGCCTACGTATGAAGAACTGAAAAGTGATACTGAACTTCAGTAAAAAGGAAACGAAATGGCCCTGGGGTAATGTTACCCAATATTATTACTCTGCATCCGAGGATACAGCAGTGTGCGAGTGTGTGTTTGAGTATGCAAAAGATGCCTGCGCACACCAAAGGAGATAAACATTTCCATGCAGGATTCAACATTGTATGTAAATAAAAATATTTCTTATAGTGCTATTGTTTCTTTAAAGGGTATGTAAACCCTTAAAACAAATGAAAGTAAACCTAACTGCTCAGAGCTCTCTTCTAAGCACTTTTTGCAATGTACCTCCCCCCCGTAATTTCAAGTAGTTACACCACTTGCTGCTCATTTCGACCGACTGGCTAGAGTTGGCAAAAAATTAAAGGGGAACTCCACCCAAAATAACTCAACTTTGCAGTATACATTAGTTAAAAAAATATGCAGCCTTTTCATGATTTTTAAAGTAATAATATGGTTTGGAACAGTTACCTAAGCCCCGCCCCCTGTTTCTCTGCTGATCTGGCTAAATACTTTGTAACAGTAGGTGACTGTCAATGATGTCAATAAGGAAAGGAACATCACAGTGCAATGCATTGTGGGTTATGTAGTTCCTGCATGCTGTCTGTAAGCTGTGGGAAGAAGTTGTTACAATTTGTAACATCAATGTTTTAGTCCCTCCTCCCCTGCCAGGATTTCAGATGAAGCAGAAAGAAAATAGCTGTTTTGCAGCTGGATTTCAGCATATAAAAATTGCATTTATTCATAGTTTTTGAAGGAACAGATTACAGTGATAGTTATTAGCTATTTCTGTGTTGCCTGTGGCTCTTTTACAAATTTTGGTTCAGAAGCCAGAGTTCCCCATTAAGTTTATCAGAAAGGAAACATTGCTCTGCTTCCGTTCAGTTTCTAAGCACAGTAACATCACATATTTTTTTAATTGAATATTCACCAACTTTAGTGCCAGTTGTCCAAAATGAACAGCAGGTGGCTCTTGTTTCAGAATTTAATGTAAAAACTGGCAATATCATAATAATTAGGGCCTAGTCGAGAGCAATTTTACATTTATTTGTTATGAGAGTTTACATTGCCTTTAAATGCTATCAGTCTTGCTGAGGGTTTTGCTGTGCTGACACACACTACAGAAAGGCTTTGTGTCTGTTTGTTTGTTTGTTTTTACTGTGCTGTTGCCGGGTAAATAGTAACAAGGGTGACAGAATAAGACAATACTGAAGCTAGTAAGTAGTAATAGGCACATCAGCTGTGCCACAGATCGAAAAGTTCTCATTTTGCTAAGGGCAAGGTCACACGAGGCAGACTGTCAGCCTGCAGAAAAGCGCGGCCAACAATCTGCCCATATGCTTAAAAATTCTTCTAAGGGTTGTGACACACGGGGAGATTAGTTGCGCCGCGACAAATCTCCGTTGTCGAAGATGACTAATCTCCCTGCAATGCCATCCCACCAGCTAGAATGTAAATCGCCGGTGGGATGGTATACGCGGAAGTTGCCTTGAGAGGAAATTTTGGGTGACTTAGGCAAATCGCAATCCCACCGGCGATTTAAATTCTATCTGGTGGGATGGCATTGCAGGGAGATTTGTTGCGGTGCAACTAATCTCCCCGTGTGTCACAGCCCTTAGAAGAATCTCCCCATGTACCCCTGCCCTAAAATTCAATGCTTCCAGATGCACAAATAGAAGAATTTTTATGCTACTGGGGGTACCTGCTGAGGCCCAGATCTTCCGTGCAAAAAGGCTGTCGTGACTTTAGGTTGGTAAAAAAAAATCCCAAAACATAATGTTCAGTATTAAGAACCTACTTATTTATTTACTCAATATGACAGAAAAAGTTGAACTGGGGAACTAGGCCCACTGGCAAAACTAACCCCAAGAACCCCTGCCGTGGACCCCTTCATCACCACACAGAACCACCTGATGCTGGCAGACCTGCCTCCCCAGTTACAACTGCCACCTAATGCTTAACCCCCCCCCCCAAAAGCCACTACTCTGCACACCTACACAACCCCCCTCCTTACAATGGGCTCAGGGTGGTGGGGTCCAAAATAGGTCTTGAATTTCAAGTACACAGAGGCACAAACAGCCCCCACTAGTCCACTAAATAGTGCCTTAGTATGTCATGTTTACAGCAGCCCCCCTGGTATTTGCCAGATTCCCAGTCCAGGCCTGCCCACCAGAACCGAAGGGCAGACTGACTGCCTGAAAGGCCCAAATTGGATTTTGCACACTTTGCTTGTGTGTTTGCCTCTGAGTTATAAATTAAAGGAATAATCATTTCTCCTCGGATAAATCTGGGATGGCAGGACCCACAAAGTCCAGGGCTCATCTCCAGAATTTCTTTCTGTGTCCCAATCCAACCCTGGAAATACTGGGGGCAGAAGGCCTCATACACAGGATAGGTAGATCAATGCTGGACACACGTCTTTCTTCTGGTGATGGATAGTGAATAAATCACACACCAATTAATCTGGCCTCCTTGTGCGCCTCGTGTGATTGGTCATGAGAAAGCCTTGCTGTACTGTGCTGTTATTCATATTAAGACTTGCACCTAAATCACATGAATACATCATTTTAATGCTGTATGCTGAAAATGATATAATTCCCGCTGACAATTTCCAACACCATTGCATCTGATTCATCAACATTGCATGCCCTTTAACACATCATAATTCAGGTGGGGAGGAACTCTGCATTGCGGGAACAAATTTTTCGAATTGCATCCAAAATTGCACTTTCCCACACTGCATTTGGGTTCACAAATGAAACTATTATGTTACATAGTTACATAGGGTTGAAAAAAGACCAGTGTCCATCAAGTTCAACCCATCCAAGTAAACCCAGCACACTTAACCCACACCTACCAATCTATACACTCACATACATACACTATATATACAACCACTAGTACTAACTGTAGATATTAGTATCACAATAGCCTTGGATATTCTGATTGATCAAGAACTCATCCAGGCCCCTCTTAAAGGCATTAACAGAATCTGCCATTACCACATCACTAGGAAGGGCATTCCATAACCTCACTGCCCTCACCGTGAAAAACCACCTACGCTGCTTCAAATGGAAGTTCTGTTCCTCTAATCTAAAGGGGTGACCTCTGGTGCGCTGATTGTTTTTATGGGAAAAAAGAACATCCCCCAACTGCCTATAATCCCCTCTAATGTACTTGTACAGAGTAATCATGTCCCCTCGCAAGCGCCTCTTTTTCAGAGAAAACAACCCCAACCTCGACAGTCTCACCTCATAGTTTAAATCTTCCATCCCCTTAACCAGTTTAGTTGCACGTCTCTGCACTTTCTCCAGCTCATTAATATCCTTCTTAAGGACTGGAGCCCAAAACTGCACTGCATACTCAAGGTGAGGCCTTACCAGGGACCTATAAAGGGGCAAAATTATGTTCTCATCCCTTGAGTCAATGCCCTTTTTTATACAAGACAGCACGTTATTTGCTTTAGTAACCACAGAATGACACTGCCTGGCATTAGACAACTTGTTATCAACAAAAACCCCTAGATCATTCTCCATTAAGGATACCCCCAACACACTACCATTCAGTAGATAGTTTGCGTTTATATTATTTCTACCAAAGTGCATAACTTTGCACTTATCAACATTGAACCTCATTTTCCAGTTTGCTGCCCAGTTATCTAATTTTGTCAAATCGCTCTGCAAAGCAGCAGCATCCTGCATGGAACTTATAGTTTTGCACAATTTAGTGTCATCAGCAAAAATAGAAACAGTACTGTCTATGCCCACCTCCAGGTCATTAATAAACAAGTTAAAAAGCAAAGGCCCAAGGACTGACCCCTGCGGTACTCCACTAACCACATTGGTCCAATTAGAAAATGTTCCATTTACAACCACTCTTTGTACTCTATCCTTCAGCCAGTTCTCTATCCAATTACAAATATTATGTTCTAGGCCAATATTCCTTAATTTGATCATTAAGCTTCTGTGAGGTACTGTATCAAACGCTTTAGCAAAGTCCAAGTAGATGACATCAACTGCCATTCCAGCATCAAGGTTCCTGCTCACCTCCTCATAAAAGGCAACTAAATTAGTCTGGCAAGATCTGTTACGCATAAAACCATGCTGGCACAAACTAATAGTATTGTGAACTGTATTCAAGTACCCTATCCCTTATTACCCCTTCCAAAAGTTTTCCTACTACTGATGTCAGACTAACAGGCCTATAGTTTTCAGGCTGAGAACGAGATCCCTTTTTAAATAACGGCACCACATTAGCAATCCGCCAGTCTCTTGGCACCATGCCAGACCTCAATGAATCCTGAAAAATTAAGTGAAGAGGTTTGGCAATCACAGCGCTCAGTTCATTTAATACCCTGGGATGAATCCCATCCGGCCCTGGACCTTTGTTTACCTTTACATGTTCAAGTCTCTTTTGAATTTCCTCCCGAGTGACCCACGCGCCAGTAGCTAAATTACTAGAACTGGGCATATTACAAGGGAAGCCTTCATTATCTGGCTCCTCAGATGTATAGACAGATGAAAAATAAGAGTTCAAAATTTCAGCTTTTTCCCCATTCTCATCAACCAACTTACCCCCCCGTGATAATAAAGTTCCCACCCCTTCTTGCTTCATTTTTTTACTATTCACATAATTAAAAAATAATTTAGGATTCTTTTTACTCCTAGCAGCAATATCCCTTTCCATTTCTATTTTAGCTTGCTTGATAGCTTTTTTGCATGCTTTATTTGCTTCCTTGTACCTGATGAAAGTTTCCGCTGTCCCAGCTAACTTGAATGCCCTAAAAGCACGTTTTTTATTACCAACCTCGACAATAACACTTTTATTCAGCCATAAAGGTTTTGCTTTGCGATGCCTCTCCTTGCTTACAAGGGGGATATACTGTTGTGTATACCTACAAAGCAATGTTTTAAAGATGTTCCATTTTCCTTCTGTGTCTAACCCCATGAAAAGCCTTTCCCAGTTGACACATTGCAGAGATGCCCTTATACTGGCAAAGTCTGCACGTCTAAAATTGAGCGTATTAGTTACTCCCTTTAGTCTATTAAGGTGGCCAAAATAGCACAAAATATCAGCACAACAGGATTTGTTTTAGCGGGATAAACCCTGCTGATTTTAATAGTAGCAAACCATGTAACGTTTCGGGGCACGCCCCTTCGTCAGACATGCGTCATGTCTGACGAAGGGGCGTGCCCCGAAACGTTACATGGTTTGCTACTATTAAAATCAGCAGGGTTTATCCCGCTAAAACAAATCCTGTTGTGCCGGTATTTTGTGCTATTTTGGATCGTGGTGGAGAGTGCCGACGTCTCTAAAAGTACTGTGCACCAGGTGGAACAGAGTGGAAAGGTCAGGGTGTGCAGGTGAGTGTGGATTGGCATATATATTAAGGTGGCCATACACAGGCAGATTTTAGCTGCCGATTTGGCTCCTACAGTCTTTTCGGCAGGACTCAGATTCGGCTGAATCCACGCTCCTGGCCTGAACTGAATCCAAATCCTTAAAATCACATGACTTTTTGTCATGCCTATGATTAAGTGCGCATGCGCACAAAACGCATCAGGCGTTCTGGTTTTAGGAGATGAATAAAGGTTACGTTTTTATGATACCCCATGGCTGGTGTGCATTTGAAGCTGAGTATGATTGAATTGGGTTCGCTCCCTTAGGCTATGGGTTCGGGGCTTTAAGCACCCGGACCATGCATGAGTTTTCCCTCTCTAACAATTTGTTGCGGGTTGGCTGTGGACGTTAAAGCGACGGGCCCGGGGTATGCACACCTTAGGCCAACACAAACTTTAGGTATTGTGTTTTGGGCTTTACTTATTCATTGATCCCCCCTTTCTTTCTAACATTGATAGTATTTATGCCAACTCAGGAAGATAATACATGATTCTTTTTGGTTCCAATTGGGATTCATTTTGACTTTTTGTCATGTAAACATGGAAGTTGTAAATTTTTTGGCTGAATCCGATTCAGTGCATCCCTATGCGCCATCAGGAGGGCAGGGGGACAGTTGTCCCGGGCCCGGGCGTTTAAAGGGGACCCGGCAGTGCTAGAGTTTTTTTTTTTACCTCGGGCCCCCTTCACTCAACTCCGGGCCCTGTTACTTCCATTGCCGGCGTCCGCTGTTATGTCCCGAGCTCCCCGCTACATGTGTGCTTTTATAAAGTTGCGCCTTGTGCGTACTGACGTCACACGCACGGGGCGCAACCCTATAAAAGCGCACATGTAGCGGGGAGCTCGGGACATAGTGGAAGATACAAATGAAGCAGGAGCTGACACAGGTGAGGAGCAGAAGGGTGCTGGCGGCAGTAGAGGACTGGAGGATACTTGGGGGGGGCTCTGGGGAAGGTGGAGGATGCTTGGGGGGCCTTGGGGGAAGGTGGAGGATGCTTGGGGGGACCCTTTGGGAAGGTGGAGGATGCTTGGGGGGACCCTTTGGGAAGGTGGAGGATGCTTGGGGGGACCCTTTGGGAAGGTGGAGGATGTTTGGGGGGACCCTGGGGGAAGGTGGAGGATGCTTGGGGGGACCCTTTGGGAAGGTGGAGGATGCTTGGGGGGCCTTGGGGGAAGGTGGAGGATGCTTGGGGGGACCCTTTGGGAAGGTGGAGGATGCTTGGGGGACCCTTTGGGAAGGTGGAGGATGCTTGGGGGGACCCTGGGGGAAGGTGGAGGATGTTTGGGGGGACCCTGGGGGAAGGTGGAGGATGCTTGGGGGGACCCTTTGGGAAGGTGGAGGATGCTTGGGGGGACCCTGGGGGAAGGTGGAGGATGCTTGGGGGGCCCTGGGGGAAGGTGGAGGATGCTTGGGGGGCCCTGGGGGAAGGTGGAGGATGCTTGGGGGCCCTGTGGGAAGGTGGAGGATGCTTGGGGGGCCCTGGGGGAAGGTGGAGGATGCTTGGGGGGACCCTGGGGGAAGGTGGAGGATGCTTGGGGGCCCTGGGGGAAGGTGGAGGATGCTTGGGGGGGCCCTGGGGGAAGGTGGAGGATGCTTGGGGGGGGGCTTGGAAGAAGCAGCAGGATGTTGGGTGGGGGGAGCTGAAGGATGCTTAGGGGGCCCTGGAAGAAGCAGGAGGATTCTGGGGGGGGAGCGTCAAGAAGCAGCGGAGAGCGGGCCATTGTATGGGGACACTGGGGGAGGACCACAATGTTTTAGGGGGCCCTGGGCTGGCACTAATGCAAAACGTAACCCTTGGCCACAAATGTTTTAGGGGGGCCCTTGCTACCAATGCTTGTGTATCCCTTGTATTGATGGGAGGGCCGATGGGAGGGCCAGTGGGAGGGTGGGGCCCAGAAAATTTTGTTGTGAGGGGCCCCGTGATTTCTGATGGCAGCCCTGTCCCTATGTGCCATTCAGCTGGCCATGGTATGAGGGTGCAATGCATTTAGGTAATGGCCTGACAATGGCACCTGTAGCCGCTGCTCACTGTGCTTTTCACCCTCACATTAATGGGTGCAATGGGTGCACTCACACTTATTTGTGGCTAACGCTGTGCCCTCTAATAGTAAATTCACACATACATATATATACATATATCCCCTTAGAAAGGAAACCAAATAAGATGTATTGCCTTTTATAGCCCACCCCCCCTTAAATCATATATAAGTGCTTTATATATTGAGGTGATATAGTTGGGCGCTTAGAAATGCTACACAGAGCACCAGCTCTGCATCCCAGCACCCAGCCCTTGCCCTGAGCACCTTATTTACACCCAGCAGGAGAAGGTGCTGAGTGGGCGGGGCTTGGCAAGCGCTGTTAGATCGGCCGCAGGTCGCGGGAGCGCGCTTATGTTGTTCTACCAAAGGCGCGTCCCCGTGTAGCTGAGCCGCTCGGATGCAGTGACAGCAGCGATAGATTCACCATGGGACCCAGGGAGTGAGAGCGGAGCCCGGGCAACAAGGGTATCGCACCTCCTGCAGGTGAGATGGGGGGGGGGTACAGCTGTGCATTCCCCTGTATGTCGGCACACTGTAGCACAAAATCCTTACTGTAGGTACCAGGGGCTCCACTATAGTGGCCCTGCCATTCCATCAAGCTGCGTTACACTGCCAATTACACTGCCACATCGAGCGTATGGTGCTCAGGGCACGATGGGAGTTGTAGTGCGGCGGCTGCCATACTGAGATCCCTAGCCTGGGTACAGCGACCTCTAATCATTTCCATCGCTAGTTTAATAGATAGGGCTATCAGCTTCTATTACACACGCTGCTGTCATAGTCTCTGATTAATGGATGTAGTTAAAGGTTGTTAGAGGATCATGGGAGCTTAGGAGCCTGATGGCTACAGGCTGTGTATATTAATGGAACTGTATATTGTAATGATTTGCTTATTGGGCTGCTGCTGTGCTTGTCTGGCGCAAGGCTGGATGGGTAAATATTCAGGTAGGTGCCCAGGCCAGTGTGGGAATTTCTGCTTTTGCTCCGGGGGTGCATAGTAATGCCAAGTGCTGTTTATAAGGATAATGGCCAGTGCCAGATCTTGTTGGGCACTATCCCCTGCCTGGCCAGTATGTGTATTATACAGGACTCAGTACAGACTGGCAACATTCATATTCAGGTGTCACTAAACCCATAATAACATTATTGGCTGAGTGAATATGAATGTCTCAGAATGGCAGTGGTATATTGGCAGACATGGCAACAAGTAGCACTAGCATTGCCCTCTGGCTGTTTGTTTGTATAGAGTACATACCACTCTGTTGTGCTTAAAACCCTTCGGCCTGTATTCACTGGCTGGGAATCGTTCACTCTTTTATCATACGGAAACAAGACAAGGTAAAATGAAGTGCCATGAGTGCTGGGATGCCATGACACCCTTTGGATGCCCCTGAATACCAATGCCCCATTCGTTGTATCTTATTTAGAACATATGACACTAAGAACCCCGGGCTTTACATGGATTCTACCTGTCGCCATTTTAATGGGAAGCGGTTGGCACTCTAATGGCACATGATCCCTTTATTCACTTTAGCCCTTCTTTATTTCAGCAAATGTGATGGTTAGTAGGACATGTTCTCATGCCCCAGTGATTAAAATCAATGACTAGCCCACAACGGACCTGTGCTCCAATTCTGTTAAAATGCACTGACCCTGGATATTTTATTGCCATGGCTAAACTTGCCCAGGTATCCCTTGTCCTTATATAAGCTCGGTGCAGTACAGTGAAATCCAATAAAGTACAGTAATATGGATGCACCTATCCAAGGAGATGCAAGGGACAACTGGACAAGTCTCTACGAACCGGCCAGGCAGAATTGCCCTTGAGTCTCCTTTACCAGCCCAGTAAATTCCAGCCTTTTGCCATGATCTCACTAGTTAGACTGACTGACAGCGGTAGGGTTCCCCTCAGTCCCCATTTCCCGGGGACAGGCACTGTTTCAGGACCTTGGTCCCCATAAAAAGTTGTCCTCATATTGGCTCAAAAATGTCCTTGTTGTATTGGCTGATGCACCCCATTATTGTGCTGTAGGGAAGCTGCATTTTCGTTTACAGTAGTGGCAGTGTGACATTTTATTAAATGGAACTTTATTGCCGTGACCTGGAGTATGTGTGGTCAAAGTGGCGTAATCAAAAATAGTCTTGACCTAAGTAGAATTAATCACCACAGGCTTCATTTACAGGAATGGTGTAGGTGTCCCCAGACAAATCGGCTATTCACTGAAGTTCCTCGAGCTGGTGTGTTATATAAAGAGGAGCCCTTCGTTGGGAGGTTACTGCTTAGAGTCATAGGGGGACGCCCAACAAATTGTCACCCACAGTGATTCATTCTCCTTAAAAATCATGTGACTGGTAGCAGTTATGCAACCAAGGTGCTTGCTGTGCTATTATGAACCTGCTGAGCAGCCAAACAGCACTGGTTCTGTGTTCGGATTGGAGGTGATTTATGGGATTTTAGTTCAGTGACAACTAAGTAAGCACAAAATATATTCTGTGACACAGGCAGCCTCTAGGCCATGTGACCAGCGAGGTAGGAGGACATGAGCTGATATATCACAAAGCAATTCCCATGAGATTGGGAAGGCTGTCAGACACTGGAAGTCAGCTGCAAATAAGTTATTTTATTTTAGTTTTATTGTTTATTTTTTCTTCTGTACAAAATATGTCACGTTTTCATAAAATGTCACATTTGTGGTCTTATGCGGAGTTATTGGTGTTCCATTGCTAAGCTTCCTTATCTTAGCTTCTCTGCTAATTAGGTCTGTAATATGGGCACCCAGTACTGCCGTGATGCAGGTAGGATCTTTCAATGCTGTGTCATGCCGGGCTGGAACTAGGGGTAAGTAGAAGAGGCAGCTGCCTAGGGGGCAACCATTAGGGGGCACCAGGCAAGAGCCCATCCTGCCTACCCCTAGTCCTCCTTCTTTTCCATTGCCCCCCCCCCCCGCTTGTCATTAGCCCCCTGGTGCCCCCCCCCCCCCCCCGGTATCATGTATATACAGGCCACTAAAATCTCAGCCATAAAGCTTGGCAGAACAGCTGCTTTGTGAATGAAAAGAAGGAGGTGCGGGATTATAGCTGTCTTGTGATGTTGCTCTGCTTACAGCTGACTATGCCTGGCACCTCTTCTCTGCTCACTAACTTCATTTTGTGACCAGTGCAACATCACTTTCCTCTCTTCACAAACTGAATTTTCTGCTGACCGTGGCTGGCCAACTGGAAGTGCTGTTGTTTCAGATGCAGATTTATTTTGTTTATCTTGTACAAGCTGCTGAACTGCAGCTCTTTCACTGACTTCCTTGTCTAGCATGAAGCTCCGCCCTTTTGCTTTCTGAGCCCTCCTCTGTTTCCAACTATGACAACCTCAAAGAGGTGCCTACTCACCATGCTCACTGCCACTGCGCCAATTAGTCAAATCAGCATGCTCAGTAGGCACCGCTTTGAGGTCATTATAGTTGGAGAGAGAAGGAGTGCTCAGAAAGCAAAAGGGGGTAAAGCATTATACTAGACAAGGAAGTCAGTAAAAGAGCTGTAGTTGAACTGGCTGTAATAGAGAAATGAAATAAATATGGATGGAGGGAGAAAGGTATGTTATTCTGGGGCTGTGCAGAGTAATTTTAGAGATTTTTTTTTTTTTTTTGAAAAAAGGTTTACTTTTGCTTATAGAGATCTCTGAGCAATTTGACATTAATTTGTTTCGAGGGCTTATATACCCATTGTAAAAATCTACTAAACTTCAGAGAATGCTTAACGCATCTGTTAAACCATTAGGTATTATTACATTTTCTCACAGTTGTTTAAATGTTTAACAATTTCTGGGTGAGTTGCTCAGCCTAACCCTTATTCCTGGCTGCAGCCAAACACAGTGATGCTGTCAGTCACTGACAGATGTCTCCTCTTCTAATTGGATGATTTCCAGGCACGAAGCAGAAACTTGCAATGTGCTACTGACACAATGGTTGGGAGGTCTAAAGTGTGAAAAAAATATTTTGGGCTGAGACAAAATAATAGAAAATCATTTACTAATCAGTTTTTACAGTTTTTGTTTATTTATGCTAGTGTCCATCTTAATAAATATCTGTGTGGCAACCTTCTTTTCTGTGGTACACCCAGCCTGCGCTGCTACTGATCACACTCAGCGTGAGGTAGGATTCCAGGTAAATCAGCCAGGAATGAGCAGAAAGCTGGTAAGCACAGATGTTTATGGGATGTTAAATGAAATGGTGCGGGAAAGGAATGGCATGTATTCACTGATGCAGGAGCATTTGCAATAATACGTTCCACTGGTAATGGCTGATACTGCTCGCTCTTAAAGAGACAGGGAAATATACGGGTGTAGTGAGATTTTTCGACATACCTGCTTAATGCATAAAAGCTCACCCATGTTCGACACGTTCCTATGGGGTTTTTAGAAGCATATTTATCAATGAGTGAATGAGTTCACTATTTGATAAATACATTTCTAAAAATCTCATAGGAATGAATAGAATGTGGGTGAGTTTTTATGTATAAAACATAAAAATATTAAATATTGAACATTTTGACAAATCTGTCCCTTAGGGGCACATTTATCAAAGTACGATTGTTTCAGAATACGAAAAATTCATATTTTATTCTAATATATATATCAATTTTATTCTATTCTAAGTTTTCGTACTGTGCGTATTTTCTGTGGTTTTTTTTGTTAATTTGCGCAACTTTTTCATACTTTGCGTCAAATTTTATGCAACAAATTCATATTTTTCACAACGAGTATGAAAGTTTGGGATTCATTCAAGCATTGGTATCATGACTTTCCTTGGGCCAGGCTGGAGCTGCAGAGTGCCATTGAGCCCTATGGGAGACTTTCCTTGGGCCGGGTTGGAGCTGCAGAGTGCCATTGAGCCCTATGGGAGACTTTCCTTGGGCCGAGTTGGAGCTGCAGAGTGCCATTGAGCCCTATGGGAGACTTTCCTTGGGCCGGGTTGGAGCTGCAGAGTGCCATTGAGCCCTATGGGAGACATTCCTTGGGCCAGGTTGGAGCTGCAGAGTGCCATTGAGCCCTATGGGAGACTTTCCTTGGGCCGGGTTGGAGCTGCAGAGTGCCATTGAGCCCTATGGGAGACTTTCCTTGGGCCGGGTTGGAGCTGCAGAGTGCACTGAGCCCTATGGGAGACATTCCTTGGGCCAGGTTGGAGCTGCAGAGTGCCATTGAGCCCTATGGGAGACTTTCCTTGGGCCGGGTTGGAGCTGCAGAGTGCCATTGAGCCCTATGGGAGACTTTCCTTGGGCCAGGTTGGAGCTGCAGATTGCCATTGAGCCCTATGGGAGACTTTCCTTGGGCCGGTTGAGCTGCAGAGGCATGAGCCTATGGGAGACTTTCCTTGGGCCGTGTTGGAACTGCAGAGTGCCATTGAGCCCTATGGGAGACTTTCCTTGGGCCGGGTTGGAGCTGCAAGAGTGCCATTGAGTCCTATGGGAGACTTTCCTTGGGCTGGGGTTGGAGCTGCAGAGTGCCATTGGCCTATGGGAGACTTTCCTTGGGCCGGGTTGGAGCTGCAGAGTGCCATTGAGCCCTATGGGAGACTTTCCTTGGGCCGGGTTGGAGCTGCAGAGTGCCATTGAGCCCTATGGGAGACTTTCCTTGGGCCGGGTTGGAGCTGCAGAGTGCCATTGAGCCCTATGGGAGACTTTCCTTGGGCCAGGTTGGAGCTGCAGAGTGCCATTGAGCCCTATGGGAGACTTTCCTTGGGCCGGGTTGGAGCTGCAGAGTGCCATTGAGCCCTATGGGAGACTTTCCTTGGGCAGGGTTGGAGCTGCAGAGTGCCATTGAGCCCTATGGGAGACTTTCCTTGGGCCAGGTTGGAGCTGCAGAGTGCCATTGAGCCCTATGGGAGACTTTCCTTGGCCCGGGTTGGAGCTGTAGAGTGCCATTGAGCCCTATGGGAGACTTTCCTTGGGCCGGGTTGGAGCTGCAGAGTGCCATTGAGCCCTATGGGAGACTTTCCTTGGGCCGGGTTGGAGCTGCAGAGTGCCATTGAGCCCTATGGGAGACTTTCCTTGGGCCGGGTTGGAGCTGCAGAGTGCCATTGAGCCCTATGGGAGGCTTTCCTTGGGCCGGGTTGGAGCTGCAGAGTGCCATTGAGCCCTATGGGAGACTTTCCTTGGGCCGGGTTGGAGCTGTAGCGTGCCATTGAGCCCCATGGGAGACTTTCCTTGGGCCGGGTTGGAGCTGCAGAGTGCCATTGAGCCCTATGGGAGACTTTCCTTGGGCCGGGTTGGAGCTGCAGAGTGCCATTGAGTCCTATGGGAGGCTTCCAAAAACATGCACAGAAGGATCAAAGTCACAAAGGTTTTCCTGCCGTTTACGATCATTCGGATACTAAAATTTTGTGACTTTTGGATCGCCAATACCATATTATCGTGACTATTACGATTTTTTCATAAGCATTTTTGTGACATGTCTGATCATCAGAAATTATCATATCTAATCCGAATTTTACCTGTTTCGGTATTCAAACTCGTACTTTGATGAATTAAGTGTAAGAGATAGAATTGTTTAACTTATGGACCCTCCTTTGTTGTTGAAGTATTGTATCCAGAACCTGTTGGGGTCATTTATAAACACTGGGCAAATTTGCACCCATGGCAACCAATCAAAAGGCTGCTGTGTTATATCTGCAACTGGCTGGAAAAAAAGAGCATTTGCTTAGGGCAAGGGTGCTTGTCTTCTGCAATAAGTATATAAACCAGAATCTGGGATTTAGCTGTCAGAGGGGTGTATTTTATATTAAAATCTGCCATCTTATTGTATCTAGAAGAATTAAGTCTAAAACAACTGGACTTTTCTGAGTTTTTCTTGAAAATGTTTCACCACTCATCCAAGTGGCTTCTTCAGTTCAAATGACTGGTAGGGAATTCCCCGGCATTTAAACTCTTGATGGTAGTACAGTCACAGGCATCCAATCACAATGGTTCCACTGAACTTGTTCAGTTAGGTGTTAGCTGAAACTGACAGGTGTAAGAAGGTATGATCCAATCACAATGGTACCAAGATTCTCATTAGTGAAGGTGTTAATCCTTCAAAGTACATGACTGGAAGTTTGAACTGTTGTCAAACCGCTGGGGTAAGGATGTCAACGCGCCATTGTATGTTGGTTACAAGCGGTGACTCAGGCCCCCTCCTCTGTTCAGGGATGGTTTTGCCAGGCTGGCAAAACCATCCCTGAACAGAGGAGGGGGCCTGAGACTAAAGTTGTTTTAGACTTAATTCTTCTAGATACTGTATATCATGACCTTCATAGACATACTGCCATCTTATTGTAGAATTTTCTCTCCTGAGGTACCCCATGTAGAGGTGACTTGTGAGGTTCTTTTTGGAAGTTCCAGAGTTAAAAAGATCTGTTGAAGCCTCCAAGTTGTTTTTATTCTCCGTGCCAGGCCCAGACTGGGATTCAAAATAGGCCCTGGCATTTCAAGTACACAGAGGCGCACATAGCCCCCCAACAGCCTGTCAAGGAGTAACTGTCTATGGCACCTTACAGCAGCCCCTCTGGCATTTCCCAGAACCCACAGATTGCCAGTCCGGACCTGCCCCCTGCCTGTTGTATAATCTACAGAATTATGGGGCAACTGGGGTCTGATTGGAGTGACTGGTACAGTTCACACTTTTTTTTGCCAGTAAAACTGCCAGGTTAAGTCTGCTCTGGGTAATGCCTCAGCACAAGACAGACTAGGGAAATAGATCTTTCCTACCATATTTGTCAACTGCAATAAAAGGCAAATCATAGCGGCTGCTGCTTTATCAGTCTGCTAATAGAACTTAGATGCAGAGCTCATTTAGCGGTGAATCACTTCCCCGGGAGCTGCCAAGCGCGGCATTGCAGCAGAGCTGTGTGTGCCCGGGTCACTGGGTACAAAGCTTTAATGGAACAGCATTCCTAAAAGTACTTGGTGCCACCTTATGGCAGCCACTCTGCTGCATACCATATCCAGTGAAACAGAGGTATATGTGGGGGGCATACTGTAGTGCTGGGTACTGACTTCCCTTCAGGAAATCAGATCATAACCTCTTATAACTATGGTTGGCTGTTTAGTTGCTCTGGGTGGGTATCCTCATTCTAGTAACATTTATTGGGCACATGCAGAAAAGTTATTGGTACAGTGTTTTATTCTTCTGCCCTCCCCCTACCCCCCTTCTATGGTACTGGCTATACATATATGTCAGAAGTTGGGGGTCTGGGTTTGGTGGACTATGTTTTTCACCAGGGGGCCGTACATTTGGCATATCAAGGGTATGAGTGCAGTCATGTGGGTGCTTTGTGTATTGTGCTATATTGTATTAAAATATACTAGCTTAAAGCAATACTGTCATCGGAAAACACGTTTTTTTCAAAACCCATCAGTTAATAGAGCTTCTCCAGCAGAATCCTGCATTGTAATCTGTTTTTCAAAAGCACAAACAGATTGTTTTATATTTAATTTTGAAATTTCACATGGGGCTAGCCATATTCTTCATTTCCCGGGTGTCACAGCCATGTGACCTGTGCTCTGATAAACTTCAGTCACACTTTACTGCTGCGCTGCAAGTTGGAGTGATATCCCCCCCTCCCAGCAGCTGATCAGCAGAAGAAAGGGAAGGGAGCATGATAGCAGCTCCCAGTAGGTATCAGCATAGCACTCAATAATAAGAAATCCAAGTCCGGCTTGGGACTCCTCCAGTTACATGGGAGTAGGAGAAACAATAGGTTACCTGAAAGCAGTTCTAATGTGTAGCGCTGGCTCCTTCTGAAAGCTCAGACTCAGGCACAATGCACTGAGATGGCACCTACACACCAATATTACAGCTTAAAAAATACATTTGTTGGCTCAAGAATAAAAGTTTAAATGGTAGAGTGAATTATTTGCTATGTAAACAGTGTAATTTAGAATAAAAAGTGACCCATAAAAATCATAACAGAATCCCTTTAATCATAGGGGATCTCTTATGTGCCGATTGTGTGTTAATATTTTAAATATATTGATTTGTAATTAAACATTTATTTAACATTTAATTCAAAGTATTTCATAAAAAAAAACTTTGGTGTGTTCTTATTTTATGTATGCTTCTTACCTATGGATTCCATAGCAGGTTCTGTATTTTACAATATGCGCAGTATTCCTATACATGGGTGCACAACATTAGGTAAATACTAGGTGTTTCCATTGGAGGAGGTGCAGATACATGTAAATTTTGGCTCCAAAATACACGGGGGAGCAAACCCTTGGTGTTCCATGTATCATAAGGAGGCATTTACTTATGTTCGTATTTTTTTTTTCATGATTTGTGTTTTTTTGAGCTTAAACTCATTTAAAACTGAACTGCATGCCCTGGCGCTCCCACCTGATAGCAGAGGGGGGTACATGGCGCTGGAGGGAAGGGGATAGTAGGAGCTTGTGACTGGGGTGGGGGGCTCCCAGGCAGTAGCTAGGGTTGCCAACTTTCTTACCAAAAATTACCGTCCAGGGAATAGGGAAGGGTGTGGGTCAGTAAGGGGCAGGGTTATCATGGAAAAATAAGGCAGGGTTGTGATACAAAAGGGGCAGGGAGATAACATGGAAGGGGCGGTGTGGGACGGACTGGGCTAAATTTGGTGGGTTTGTGAGGAGATCGGTATTGGAAGGAGAGGGACAGAAATTGGGGTTGGGATGGAGGCAGAACAGGCAATGACAAATTGACTGTCAAATACATTGCCAGTAGATTTGTGGCCACAGCTCTGGCCCTGGCTGGTATTTTACTGGCAAAACCCACCCCCAGTGGGTGCCTGACACCCAAGTCCAACACTGCCGAAGGGGGTCAGTCACTATTATTGAGCCCTGGCTTATACATCCTGCCTGACTTTAGGGCTATTCAGGAACCTATATATAATAAATATGTATAAAATACACACACAATGACCACAAATCCATTTATGATGCTACATAATCTTGAACTTAAAAGCGACACTTGTTTGTTTTTGCATTATACTTCTCAGCCATCATTCAGTGATTCCTTTATTTTGGCCGTTACGTGTGCATGAAGAATATATTGTGATTCTGTGAGCAGCTGGTTGCACCCTGAGCTCCCTTCTCTTCCTTTCATTTCCCTTACATGTGGCCTGAGCTTACGTCGCTAAGCGACAGGGAATCAATTAAACATATACCGCCAACGGAGCAAATTATAGGGGGGGAGGCAAACACGGGGAGACCGTGTAGTTGCATGTGTGTATGCCAGTGTTGAACATAGGTACATGGAACAGAGAGGGGTCTGCATGGAAGGGAGGGAATGATCATTATTGCTGGGGGTGCCTCGTGAATGCAGAGAAGTAGGCGATGCAGGCTACCATTCCTTTGAGGAGAATTATGCACTGTCTTTCCATGCTTAATTCTGATGCATTTCTCTACGTATTCTGGTTTGGGGCTGCTGCACATACCAAGCATTGATAATTACCTTCAGAGAGACAAAGAAGGGCTCCATGGGAACAGGACATACTCCATCAAACTGTCAGCCTGCTCCTGCCAGTCCCAAGTCTCCCTGCAATGGCCCCAAACCCCCCACTCTGATAGATACAAATAGAAGGGAATAGCATTCCTCTGAAGGTGTATATTAAATTTCCATTTAAATGCTATTTTTTTAAACCCTAAATATTAAACAGTAGATAGATAGTAAATTATGATGAATATCACAATATGTTATCAAAATTATGTGAGCTAGCTCTGTAAGCCTAAGTCTGTAGTCTGACAACTAAGCTCTGATATTTGTTCCTGAACAATTATCTTAATTCCTTGGCCATATATATATATAGATATATTTAGTGCTGTACTTTCTGTTTAGGCACTGAAGGGCCTGTGCCCAGGGTGGCTGCTTTAGGAGTGTGGCCATCCAGGGCCTATATAGTGAAAAAACACTTTATGAAAATACCCCTAGCCTGCCACTGAACATTTTGGCTAAATCTGGTGGTAGAGCTAAGGGGCTTTCTTTAGGATCAGTGCTTGTGCAGACTGTACTGTGGGACCACCAATTCAGTGAAGTAACTAGAGGTCGGGGGCTACTTGCAGACAAACAAGGTGGGCCCTCTCCCCCTCAAAGGACTAATAAAGTACACTCTGGCTAGAAGAGTTATACCTCCCAAAATGTAAAATAAATAAGCAAGGGTCAAATAATGGTTTACCACATGTAGCATGGTGAAAGATTTTAGGTCACACCCACTTTGTGGCCACAAACACCACAGCTATTTTACAAAAACACCCCCATTCGCGTGTTTGGAATGGCAGCACGAAGTGCACTAAAAAACAAAGTGGCCCCGCCATTTCATGACATATGGTGGCCCTAAGCATTCCACAACATACTGCGGCACACCATTAACCCCAGACTTGCCAGCAAGTTCACTGCAGAAGTGGTCAAGGAACACTCCATTAACCCTAGACTTGCTAATAAGTTCACTGCAGAAATGGTCAGTCAGCGCTTCATTAACCCCAGTCCTGCAATTACAATAATTAATTAAATGGATAGATTGAGCATTACCTCACCCACGTAGAATACCACAAACACTGCTTGTTTTTCTCTGCCTCTCTGAAACAGTAAAAAAAATCAAAGATGGTTGTGCATTACACAGTGGAACACACAACCATCTTTACTTTATTACAGTTGATGCAAGAGCTGCAAGAAGTTCCCCACAGGCTTCAGTGGCAGCAGGGTCCCTCTTTACCTGGGCCCCCTGCATTGCGGGGTCTTCAGGGGCTTTATTTACACCTCTGCACCAATTGATGATGGGAAAGATGCTGGCTGAGGTCAGATGCCTAGGGCAGCACTGGACCTAAATACAGCCCAATATATATGCTTCTAGCCCAGCAGACCAGAAAAAAGAGTGTGCCTCTGCAGAGGCCATTATGTACACAATGGGGCACAATGTTATTATGGAGACTTGTTAAAAAAAGTTATTCTATCTGGGCTTTCCCTTAGATTTTTGCTATGATGAACAGGTGAACTTGCCTGGCCCATCATGTGCAAATCCCAGCGAAAGAGATTTCCCTTCTTAACATTCATATGGTGCCACCATTATTCAACCAGTAGGAAACGGTTGATGATTACATACAGTGGCGTAACTTGGTCGTGCCGGGCCCCCCTGCAGAAAAATCTTTTGAGAGGGCCCGGTGTGACCAGTCCCGCCTCCAAGGCCCCGACCACACCACTGTATTTAAGGTACAAATGGGGCCAGGCCTGTCTGCGACAGTTGTATATATACTTACACCTCTGATCTCATAAGTGCTTGAATAGCAATATGGTACATTATTATTTTATTTTTTCAGTAATATCAAGAAAGAAAATAGCCACGCTAGCTTGTTATCACTAGCACGTGACTAGAACAAGCTTTACATGTACCTGCCACCTGTGATTATGTTTCAGTTCTTCATCAGCGCTGTGTGTCTCCCAGGAGTGAACAACCTACATAATTAATGGGTACCCTAGGGTTTCACTCTCAGCTATGCTGCATGTGATGATATTTTTCTAGGCTGCTGTAAAAAAGCCCTGTATAAGAAGCCGTTTGCCGCAAATTCCACAAATAGTGTTTGTCCCAGTTTTACAGTACCAGTGAACCGCATGAAGATTTTAATGCGACAGTAAAGGGTATTTACTAATTTATTATTTTACAACACTGTACATTGCTGTAAATGACCAGTCAACAATACATCTGTTGAACTTAGCAGGTTTTAAAGGAGAAGGAAAGGGTAATAAAGAGTTAATCTCAAGCTGCAGGCATACCTTCAGTTCTCTCAATAGTGCCCTTAAGTCTCCCCATGTTTATCCCATTCAGATGATCAGAAGCCTCATAGGAAAAAAAAAATGCTGAGCTCTGTAAAGAAAGTTCCCATAATGCCTCACTCCTGCACCAAGTCCAGTGTACATGCTCAGTGTTTAAGACTATGAGGAAGCTTCCTGCTGATTGGCTCAGATCCACATTCCTAAGGGGGAGGGAGTGAGTTTTTAGCATTCTTGAGGGAGGGGCGAGCAGGAGAGAGGAGAGAGCTGCGTGTCTCTGGCACAGGAAAACATAGACAACAAATCTTTTGACAGAGGACTCAGTGCAGCGTTTCTGTGAGTGCTTATGGCTGTATTTACATATACCTTTCCTTCTTCTTTAAAATCCTCTTATGGGTTTTTGGTGTTCTCTCTATTTGCTTTGGTGGTCGTTTGCATCCCCTCATTGAAGGTCCTGGGTAGAGGAGTTGCCCTAACAAATACCAACATTTCTTAGAAAAGCTTTTCTTTTAAAGGAAAACTATACCCCTAAAATGAATACTTAACCAACAGATAGTTTATATCATAATAAATAGCCTATTAAAGAATTTTATACACTGTATATGTCATGGAACTCCTCAAACACTTATAATATCTCTATATTTTACAAAACGGGGTATTTTTATATATATATATATATTGAGAGAGAGAGAGAGAGAGAGATCACTACTTTCTTTTATTTGTAACCATTTATATATTACATATTGTTTTTCACGAGAACAAAGTTTGAGTTTATTAAAGGGGATTAAGCCCTGAAAACAGATGGCCCGGGGAACCATTTTAGGTCCCAAGCCACAGGTTTCACAGTGTGAATAGCATCCTTCCGCATGTTTAAGACTGTTAGCTTTAAGAGCGTCTGTATTGGGGCTAAGTTTATATGTTCAGACAGATGAGTCCTGCTCATCTCTCGCCAACCGTCACTCTTGTGGTGCAGTAGGAATCAGGTCCTTGTGTTCATCTTTCTTTGTCACTTCAATTACATCCAGTGAGGAGCACATTCAGTAGAGCAGCATTGGCGTGTAATGTATATAAATAATGTCTTGTCCATGGAGCCAGATGAACAGAAACAAACTGTCCCTGACCATCATATTCTTGTTCCTGTACCATGTGTGTGCAAATGTGATGCCTGGTAACTAGTACTAGTGTTAGTAATACACTTGTTATAGTTACAAGAAGTTATACTTACAAGAATGATCATTAAAGGCTATCTACCAAGGGTAAAATGGGCAAAGGATTCATCATTTATTTATATAGCACCAGCAAGTTATGCAGTGCTGCGATATAGGTTCTTTTACCTGTGTCAGATATTCCAGATCATTCTGCTCTGCTATTGTCTGCCAGGGCATCATTGGCTGCTTCTTGCTTCCTTGTGACATGACAATAAACAAGAAGCACAAAGGAATCAAAGCTATAGTGATGGAGGTAGAGATCTTAACCTTGGTTAAGGTGGGTCCGGGTGCTCATGCTCCAGGCCTTCAGCCGAAGCAGCCAATTTAGGATATCACATGGGGCTAGCCATATTCTTCATTTCCCTGAGAGCCACAGCCATGTGACCTGTTCTCTGATAAACTTCAGTGGCACTTTACTGCTGAGCTGCTGATATCTCCCCCTCCCAGCAGCTGATCAGCAGAACAATGGTAAGGGAGCAAGATAGCAGCTCCCAGTAGGTATCAGAATAGCACTCAATAGTAAGAAATCCAAGTCCTGCTTGGGACTCCTCCAGTTACATGGGAGTAGGAGAAACAATAGGTTAGCTGAAAGCAGTTCTAATGTGTAGCGCTGGCTCCTTCTGAAAGCTCAGACTCAGGCACAATGCACTGAGATGGCGCCAACACACCAATATTACAGCTACAAATACATTTGTTGGTTCAAGAATTTAATAAAAAAAAGTATACCATAAAAATCATGACAGTATCCTTTTAATTAGGAAATCTGTATAGTAACAATTATTTGACATAATTTGTAAAAATGTGGCATACTAAACATTCAGTTCCCCTTTTATATAACAAAACGTGCATGGGTTTTTCTAATCTTCAGGTCATTTTTATTCCGATAAATAATGCCTTTGGCACTGAACAGAAATCACAGTCATTTAGAAGCAATTCACCATATCTGAGTAGGACAGTGTCTGCGTCCGTTGAGAATTTGCATGGAAAATGTTCGTCCTAATCTAAATCTGTCCAGTTAATGTCACAGAGCAGTTGTTATTGCGTGACAGCCCCTTGGGATGGAAATTGGGTCACCTGAGGTAATTGCACAGAAAAAACGTTTTCATCCTGACATTCTGATTGTTAGAGTTTTTGCAATTCTAATTGTTTTATAGCTTTTGCATTTTGCCTAATTTTTCAGGCTGGCCACCAGGGAATCTATAATGGCAATGTATATATGTAAGATACAAATATATGTAACGTGTAGATAATCTGTAAAACAAGTCAATTTGGTGCCAGTACTTTTGTACCACAATCTTAAAGAAATACAATCATTTTCTGCTGCAAACCTGCTCTTTGTAAAAGGAACAGTGCCTGATTTTTTCCACCTATACCTTGTTGTATACCATACCATTTAGTTTGGATTACGCTTCATCATTCTGATTTTCCCTCAGAGTTCTTACCTAGGACTTTTACCTATTAGTAGAGACACTGGTGTACATGATAGCTATAAAGCTAATAGGAATAATCCTTAAAGGAACAGTTCAGTGTAAAAATGAAACTGTGTAAAATAGACAGCGCAGACTAAAAAACATTTGTAATGTTGTTAGTTAGGCAAAAATGTAATCTATAAAGGCTGGATTGGGCAGATGTTTAACATAATAGCCAGAACACTACTTCCTGCTTTTAGCTCTCTAACCTCTTAGTTAGTTAGTTACTTTAGGGGGGCCACATGGGACAGAATCAAATGCAAACTAACTGACAGTTATGTCCCATATGGTCCCCCCTCAAGTCACTGATTGGTTACTGACCGCTAACAGCTTAGAAAACTGTAAAGGAGGAAGCAGAGTTCTGCCCGTTATGTTAGACATCCACTCACTCCAGCCTTTATAGATTACATTTTTGCCTAACTATATTACAAATATTTTTTATTTTGCGCTGTCTATTGTACCCAGTTTCATTTTTACACTGAACTGTTCCGTTAAAGAAAAATGATACCCGCATAAAACATATGTAAAACCCTGCTTCATCTAAATAAACCATTTTCATATACATATACTTTTTTAGTAGTATGTGCCATTGGGTAATCCTGTTGTACCACCTAAAGCCTTGGCAAACATAAACTATTGGCTGCACAAAAATAAATATTATGCACAGCTGGGGTGTCTGTATTCTTGAAACCCCAGAAGAGAAAAAACTTTGCAGATTTGTCTTCTTTATATTTGAAAGGAAATAAGCAGAACCGCAGGGAAGTGCAGCTGGTAAGAATGAATTGGCAGCCCTTGGTCCCAAGAGCAAGTGCAAAACCTTTTACGCTCTACATGTAAGAAAAGATCTAAACATGTTTTCTAATGTGAACTGACTGATTTGATCTAAACTGACTGGTGATTCAGTTATTTCCATTAGTAAAACAGAACATGGAGGAACCAATCAACGTGAAAGGCTCCTAAGTCCACAACCAAAAGTTTATGGCAAAGCAACATGTATTTCTTCACACAATGGGTCATTCTTAAGGTCCCCATACACCTGGGGCCAAACGACCGGATTATGTAGGCGGCAATGGGGCAGTCGGTTCGGGGACCGCATCAACAAGCCGATGCGGTCCCCGATCCGACTGGATTTTCTAACCTGGCCGATCGATATCTGGCCAATTTCAGGCCAGATATCGGTCGGCCAGCCCGCTCGTTTCTGCCCCTACACGGGCAGATAAGCTGCCGAGTCGGTCCAAGGGACCGATAGCAGCTTCTATCGGCCCGTGTATGGGGGCCTTTAGTCTCTAAAACTGAACCTAATGTACTTATCACATCCACCATACTGAGGTCTGAGTGAAACTTAAAGGGGACCTGTCACCCTAAGAAATAATTCCAAATTGTTTTCGGTTTTGTTTTTCAAGTAAAATAAACTTTACTTACAATAGATAAGTTATTTACATTTTGTGTCCTCCAGTCTTGGAATTCACAATCACAGCAGGCAGGCAGGTGCCATTTTGTGGACTCTCTTATTAAGGCAAGTTTTGCATTGTGCCAAAATCTTGTTTATGTGCCAGAATGGGGGACCTTGCCCATGCACCGGTTACACAATTAGATGGTTAAGAGGAAGAGAAAATGTGAGGAGTGCAGTGACATCTAGGAAGTACTGAATAGAAAGTGAAAGTAATTGCCTGCCCCTCCTCTATGCCTGCATAGAGGTGGGGCAAAAGCATGAAGGCATAGAGGTGGGACAGGCAATATAAGATTGACAGCTGGGATTTGTAAATGCCCTTATAATGGGTATGAATGTGTTTATAAAAAAAAAAGGAATTTGGGTTTTATGTTTAATTTGAAAAGGACTTTTATTATACAGGTTTTTATACAGGTCTAGGTGACAGGTCCCTCTTAAATGTATAGTGCTCAGCCGTATTTGCCTTCTATTTCAAAATATTTATATGGACGCTGGTTTCATGAGTCCTTTTTATATTGCTTTAAAATGGAACAAAATTATTTTTTGATGGACTTTGGTGGATTTTTAGAAGACATTAAAATTAAAGAAATGTAAAACAGCAGTCAGTTTCAGAACAAAGAAAAAAGCAAAAACGTTGCTGAAATCTCAGTCATTTTTGGTAACTATGGTAACATTTTTGACACGTAGGAAATGAGAGAGCCTTCGGCCTCCCATAAGGAATATTGTCCAGACTGGCCGTGCATGTACAAGTGGGGATATGGAAAATTCAGAAGAATAATCTTTTTTTCCCAATTAAAAATGTGAAAGTTTATAACTAGGGCCCTATATGTTATTCAAAGAACAAGAAAAATTATTGTGATATATTTTAGTTCAAAGTGGCACACAATTCCCCTTCCCCAACTGCCCAAAACCTATAAAAATGTTGCCTTTGGTTACTCAGTTTCCCCAGGTTGCAGCCTCCATCTTGATAAAGATGCACTTGCTGCCCACCTCACCAGCATGTCACATAGAGATGCAATGTTGAATATACCACAAAATGTATTTTTGGGGAATTTTAAAACTTTATTTCTCTCTCAGCTCTCATTTTAGGTTCTGTTGGGACAAATTTGTTACTGTTACAGTCACTGAATATTCTCTGCTTGGATCATTAACGAACCAAAAATGAAGCACTTCATGCGGTGAGTAACCTACTGTGTGTTCATGGTGTAAAGAGACATTGGACATACCCACTGCCTCAGTGAGAGAATGATCCAGCCCGGGCTTTACAAAGCCACTGAAGGCTATTTATTCTTTGGTATAGCTCTATTATAGGCCTTTACATTCCACTTATCCTGTGATCTGAGAATATTAGCCTTTAACTCTGAGCATGCTATAGTTATTTACTCTGAGCATGTAAGCCCTTTATTCAAAGCTTCTGCCGGGGATGCATATTAAAGGCACAGTACATGGGTGGAATGTAGGTTTTCCTTGGCATGTCCTTTAGGATGTGAGAGGCAGAAGTGTCAAGGAAGTGCAAGGGAACTTTGTGTCTACCAAATGCTATGGGCAGCAAAGAAAAAGACATGAGGTATCAAAGAAAGCAACTTTCTCAGCATTCTTGCCACTCCCCTTACATAATCCATATAATAGTTTGGAGTAGATTGCCTCCAGCATGACGGGAACTAGGGGTAAACAGCAGAGGCACCTAGGGCACAACCCTTTGGGGAAGAGGGAGGGGGGCAGTATAGTTTATTGCAGTTCTGTTGTCTCAATCAAATAAATCAATAACTACTAATGGTTTCTCCTCACCTCTTCTGTGTAAGTTGGGGTAATAATGTATTAGTACCACAGCAGGGAAAACAGTTTGGGTGCCAAAGCTCCTTGGCATGGCTCTGGTCTCCAGGAGTCTAAGATGATAATAGACAGGTAGGAGCAATATAGCATGTTACTAAAGCAGACCCATGTCCCTTTAATTCGATCAGTCTGTATTGGTTTTCTCAGTTCCCCCCCGCTTGACATTTTCAACGCAGAACTTTGATCAATCGGCCTCCTGCCAATTCAGCGCCAGTGCCTAGTTAGAGTCAGGGAGCTATGTTCAGCCTACACAGTGATTTCTCTTTGAGATAAATTATAAATCGCAGGACTTAGTGCCTCAGGCAGACTTCTTTCATGGCTTTCCCAAAATAAGGCAATTAGGAGTAAGGGAAAGCCAATGAATAAGGGGTTTCTTTTTGCTTAGCAATTTGCAGAGTACAAAGATCCAGTCGAGTGGGTTCTGCAGAGCATTAAATGGCTGAGAGAAGAGGGATGCTGCGCATTATGTACAGAAAGGGCTTTGGTCAAATGATTTGTGCATGTTCAATGCCTGCCACTGCCCATATTCCATTATAATTATGATGCCTTTCACTGAAATACAAAGCAGTGCCAGTTACAAATATGCATTAAAAAAATATTACAAAAAATAAGGAGAATGCACTTTGTTAATAAAATAAATAGTCTTATGCTCAGTAACTATCATCTGTATGTGTGTAATAAAGGTTAGTGCTGGAATTTGTGTGTTATAGAGGCCAGTGCCTGCATGTGTGTGTGTTATAGAGGCTAGTGCCTGCATGTGTGTGTGTTATAGAGGCTAGTGCCTGCATGTGTGTGTGTTATAGAGGCTAGTGCCTGCATGTGTGTGTGTTATAGAGGCTAGTGCCTGCATGTGTGTGTGTTATAGAGGCTAGTGCCTGCATGTGTGTGTGTTATAGAGGCTAGTGCCTGCATGTGTGTGTGATATAGGATAGTGCCTGCATGTGTGTGTGTGATATAGGCTAATGCCTGCATGTGTGTGTGTCTGAGATATAGGCCGCATCCAAATGTAAAAACTGTTGGGGAGTCACACAAGCAAGAAAAAAGATATTTGATAATATCAAAGAAGGGCTGTGATAGCCAAAATTTAAAGATGGACACATATTTGGGGCCACTGTGAGCAACATCTATGGAGGCTGTTGTGAACAGCCACTGGTTGGAGATCACTGTTAATTGTGCTATCCAGCGCCCCCAGGAGGCAAAAGATAGATACAGCCACCCTGTGACACTTAATGACCAAGTGGTCAAAAAGCTTTTGTATTAACATTAACATTTATTTATAAAGCGCCAACATATTCCGCAGCGCTGTACAATATGTGGGTTACATACATTGGACATACAGAGTAACATATAAAGCAATCAGTAACCGATACAAGAGGTGAAGAGGGCCCTGCCCAAAAGAGCTTTCAATTTACAAAAGCTTCCTTTTCATTTAGAAAAAATAAATAAAGGTAGATTAAGAAAGAGAATCTATAAGTTATATCCCACTGATAGATCCTAAATTAGTATATGAACAAGCAATTACATATTTAATTGAAATAAACAACCATTTATTGGCTCAAAATTAAACAGAAAATTCAAAAAAACAAACATATCCTAAGGAGAGTGGGTACCATGAGGCACTGGAATGCACCTATCCATTGTTTGGTATAGTATGTTTAATATGTTTTTTGTTTTTTTTTTTAATTTTCTGTTTAATTGTGAGCCAATAAATGGTTGTTTATTTCACTGAAATATGTTATTGCTTTTCATTTAGAAAAGGAAACTATAGACATTTTTTTTGTTGCCTCTTTCCAATTATCCTGCATAAGACAACATGGAGCAGAATATCCTGGGCTAAGTGAATAGTAGGGGCTGTCTGTCTTTAAGCAGCGCTATATTCATGGATACCCCGAGCTTGTGCATTATTCACACATCCTAGATAGGGATCGCCAGCATATCCAAGGTGCTATGGAGCCCTGTACTTACCACCAACCTATAGCAGGTATCAAGGACAAGGCTACCTTGCGCCTGACTAAATGCCAGATTTTTAATCCAGCGCAGAATGTAGAAGCCATTGCCCTGGGCACAGCCGGTAAGCAATGGTAATTACTCTATAACATATTATTGCTCTAATAATGCACCTAAATAATATTACCATCTCTTTCCAATCCAGTAAGAACGATTGCATTATTTATTGTGAGATTCAGATATACCCTAATATAGCAAAATCAGTTTTATGTATTGCTGGCGAGGCTTTTTTGCAGGTGGATAGAAGGGCAGATGCCGTTGAGCACCATGGAGCTCCTACCTTTATGTCCATTAGATAAAGATAGCAGCTCGGAATCCGAGTGGGAGGAAGGGGGCATGAAATGGATGTTGCCATGGAGATGTACCTTGCAGATTTCGGAGGTGAGAGATGGTGTGATACAGCCAAACCCTCCCAAAGCAGCAGCAGCAGCACGAAATTGAGACACAAAGCTGGATATAATAATTCACAGCTGTATTAAATCTGCTCCGATCCCATTAGATGGAAAGCGAAATTCAGTTTGAAATATTTATATGTTGGATATGTGGGATATTGCTACGGCAAATCAAACCACTGGGTGCTAACCAGAAGTACACCAAACAGTGAAAGGGAAAAAGAGTCTTTACTTCATCAGGGACACAATAGCACGGGCATTAACTGTTTCAATCCTCTGGGGACATCCTGACTTCGGTCATCGAAATGTGTCGATGTCTGTGCAATTGTGTACTTGATGGAATAAAGACTCTCCTTTTCATAGGACCATTAGCACTTTCTCTATTTCTTGTTATATATGTATAAAGAGAATATATATATATTTAAGGCCAGGATTTTCCTTGAATTATTTTGCTTTTAAGTCTGTGAAACCCAGAGATCTGTTGTAAGCTTCCAGTGACAGCAAAAATAATGCAGAGCCAGGAGCCTATTGTTAAGAATGCTGTTTATATAGAACAGGGAATATAACCAAGGTGCATTTCTGATTGATTAGACATGCAAGAGCTTGGGGCTGAGATAGGATGTGATTAGTTGTTAAGCCCAGAGGGAAGAGGATGGAAAGGAGGACAATTTTCATTTGGATTTGGGTTGCTGATTCAGGCCTAACCTCGGTATGCCCCCAAGAAGCATCTAGATTCAGGTTTATCTTTTATATATAAGCTGCCCTACTCTTCTGTCAATATCATTCCATTACTCATTTGCCAACAGGGCTAGTGCACAGATTCAGTGATCTCCATCATGGCTAGTGGCAGCCATGCCTGGACTGGCAATCTGTGGATTCTGGCAAATTCCAGAAGGGCTGCTGTGAGATGCCATAGACAAGGGATCCCAAGCCTTTTTTTATTTGTGAGCCACACGCGGATATAAAAATTGTTGGCAAGCCACACAAGCCTCCAAGCTAAATGTACAACTTCTTTGAGACTAATGGGAGCAACATTCAAGAAGTTGGTAAGCAACATGTTTCTCACAAGCCACTGGTTGTGGATCACTGCCATAGACAGTCACTATTTATTGGGCCCATGGGGGTTGTTTGGGCTGTTGAGACACTCACTTATGACGGGTCAGTTCTGCATAAAGGGACACATAAAATCCCCCAGTGTCCCCTATAAAGACAACCCAAGGCAGGTGAGGTAGGAGATAAAGGTATATAAATACTATATATGCAAGGTATAAAGTAGAATATAAAAGTCAAATATACCATCTTATAAAATCACAAGGGCCAGACATGATAATGCTGACTAGTTAAGACCCTACATGCACTTTGCTATTTGCACAGCTGGTACCACAGAGCACACAGACAGTTGTAAAAGGGGTATCATATACTTTTTAGATAAGGTATGTCATCCTCTATAAAAGGCTAAGACCTTCAGGGTCTCATTTGAAGCTGTTAGTGACACATTTCAGTTGCTGTTCTGTGTTGCTGAAAGCTTCCACAAGACTCTGTCTTTGATTAATGAATAAAGCATAATTTATGCTGAGAACTTTGTCTCAGGGTCTTGTTGTATAATAAGGTTCTGGTCGGTTAAAATTACCAACAGGGCCTCTGTGTTCTTTAAATGCCAGGGCATATTTTGAATACTAGTCTGGACCTAGAATATACATGGAGAAGCTTTAGTGGTAATTCATTTTATGTAAATTCTCATCCTTATGGTGCCACTATAAATTAATATATGTAATAAAAAGTGACAGTACAAACCTGAAGTAGCAATAAGATTCCCTGTTCCCAAAAGTATCCCCTTCCTACCCTTCCACCCATGGCAGTCAAATGCTTTATTTTGTCAGACATAGATAAGTGAAATATGAAGGTATGGCTTATGGAGCAGGAATATACATATATATACACCCATATATACATATATGAAATCATTGATACAGAATGTCAGTAGAAGAGTAAAACTGCTGCAAGTGACTTGTGCTTTATAAAGTAGATATTGGTTTATTTTGCTTATACACACGTCTGCTTAAAATATCAACTTTATGGGCAACAAAATGGGCAATCTCCACTTACTCAGCACTTACTGGACCTACTTAACAGGTAAACCACTACATCTATCTTTTGACTGGGCCCTTGTCAGCAAACTACTTCAATTTATCCTACTCACCAAATCAGAAAGAGCTCTAGCTGAACGCTTAGCTGCAGCCGCAAACAAGACACTTACTTATTACACCCAAAACTGCATAAGTCTACTTCTCAGTATTGTACTCATCTATACAGTCATGAAAATTGTTTCAATAAACACATTAAACCAAAAAAAGTGTATTTATAATGGAAAAAGATAGCCACTTGTTCGAAATTTCCCTCACATCTGCTTAGATACATAATCAAGTTGTATTTAACTTTTGCTTGTCCAGCAGGTCTCCGGTTCCAGAGGTTCCAGGTAATTAAGTAGGTTAGCATACCTGTGCTTAATGGTAATCAACTGTAGGCTACGTACAATTAAAATTAATTACTTTAATGATCATTTTTTTCCATAGAGTGCTGACTTCGTGCATTTTTGATGCAAACAACCATAGACCAAGAGAGACAGTACAATAACTTACAGGTAACATTAGGTAGTGAGCTTCTCTCCTGACCCTCACGCTAACACTCTCTGCTCTTCTAAAAAGGATTCTTCCCTCAAAATTTCTAATTTGATCCAAGATGTATTTGCTATACTGACAATCCTTGTTTAACCTATTGAATTGCCTCTCTCTTTACATAGAGTCTGTTAGAGTGAATATGGTAAAAAGTACAGAGCCCTTAGTGCTTTTCTTTAACTAAGTTTGCTCTAGCCCAGTGAAAATAAAGCTACCAATATCCCTGTATATCTCCCTAATGCTCTTAGCTGTCATTCTGTGGGCCTGGAGTAGTGGCTAGGGGGGGCTCAGTGTGAAGAGCAGTTAGAGAGAGATTCAGTGCACTTCTCTGCCTTTTGGCTAAGATCAAGGGGCTGATTTACTAACCCACGAATTCGAATCCGAATTGGAAAAATTCCGATTGGAAAACGAACATTTTGCGACTTTTTCGTATTTTTTGCGATTTTTTCGGCGCCTTTACGACTTTTTGGAAATTATTGCGACTTTTTCGTTACCAATACGATTTGCGCGAAAAAACGTGAGTTTTTCGTAGCCATTCCGAAAGTTGCGATTTTTTCGTAGCGTTAAAACTTGCGCGAAAAGTTGCGCATTTTTCGTAGCGTTAAAACTTAAAAGGCGCAACGTTTTGCGCAAGTTTTAACACTACGAAAAAATCGCAACCTTTTGCGCAAGTTTTAACGCTACGAAAAAATCGCAACTTTCGGAATGGCTCCGAAAAACTCGCGTTTTTCCGCAAAAAATCGTATTGGTAACGAAAAAGTCGCGATAATTTTCCGAAAAAATCGCAAAATACCGATCATTACGAAAAAAACGCAATCGGACGCATTCGGCCCGTTCGTGAGTAAGTAAATGGGCCCCCAAGTGTAGTATCAAAATGAGAAACACTTGGTCCTCTGGCCTTTAGGTTGTCAGGCTTGATGAAAGCGGAGGAGCTGTGTTCCCATAATGAAGAGCTGCTGGCTAATTTTTAGTCGGGGGCTTTGCACATGCTCCTTCTGCCTAATCATGCTTCACTTCCTTTGCCCCAGTTATTAGGCGGGCGGGAGGTATTTTTCTTTTCGCTTTCCAGCCTCCAGCTGGAGCCTTTCCAAGGCAATCAGTGGCATTGCACCCGCACACTTCAGCACACAACACTTTTGTTTGATTTGTGCACCCTGGATGGGTGTCATAGTCTTCCGGGCTTGTCACCAGGCCAAGACTTGGTGGGTCTCACCCTAGCTTCGGCGAAGGTGGATCTGTCCGCACATGCTGTTCATTGGCGAAAGCCTTGGACACATGAGCATCGGAGCCCATGCCTTCGGGTAGGACGATGATTCAATATCATCTTGTTAAGGAGAAGACATTTTGGCTCATCTAGGGCCTCCTAGAAACTAAGGATGGAGGTCAAATAGAGTGGGACTTGAGGGTAAGCACTTATTTGTAGCTCTATATATTCTTGGTACATTGGCTTAGGAGCAGATACAACAGAGCTTTCGTATATTTGCATTCTTGTTATGCTCTAAGGAGGGCTCTAACCAAATTTTCAGCCACCAAAGGAGGACTTGTAAAGTCCAGATAACGCCAGACATGGAAAAATAGAAGGATACCTGTGCTGGTATATATTTATTGTATCTGTCATTACAGATTATAAAACCATCTAAGGAGAAGTCCCCAGTATGGAATTTGTCATTTTTATTCTTGTTTGGTTGGCCATGCTCAGTTGCATTGTGTCAAGCCAGATAGACTTCTAGGTCATGTTGACTTTATGGTTTCTTACAATTGGGTTATTAAAGGGAAATTATATCACCTTAATTTGAGATTTATTTATTTTTGTTACACAAACAAATCTGATTCCAGAGATTGAAATGAAACCCTAATTATCTGCCTATTCTGCAGGTACCAGTTCTTAGCTCCCTTTTTACAGAGTGGTCCAACCCCTCCCAGGCCTTTTTCAATCGTAAAGTGATGAAGTCTGGAAAATTAAATTCCTCTGCTGTACTTGGTGGGTGAAGCTTTTCTGTGGAAAACAGAGGGATTTTAAGTACTGGTTTCGGACCCCTTATCTGGAAACCCATTATCCAGAAAGCTCCGAATTACGGAAAGCCCATGTCCCATAGACTCCATTTTAATCAAATAATTGACGTTTTTTTTGAAAATGGTTTCCTTTTCCTTTTTCTCTATAATGATAAAACAGTACCTGTACTTGATCCCAGCTAAGATATAATTACCCCTTATTGGGGGCAGAACAGCCCTATTGGGTTTATTTAATGGTTAAATGATTCCCTTTTCTCTGTAATAATAAAACAGTATCTGTACTTGATCCCAACTAAGATATAATTACCCCTTATTGGGGGCAGAACAGTCCTATTGGGTTTATTTAATGGTTAAATGATTCCCTTTTCTCTGTAATAATAAAACAGTACCTGTACTTGATCCCAACTAAGATATAATTACCCCTTATTGGGGGCAGAACAGCCCTATTGGGTTTATTTAATGGTTAAATGATTCCCTTTTCTCTGTAATAATAAAACAGTACCTGTACTTGATCCCAACTAAGATAGAATTCATCCTTATTGGAGCCAAAACAATCCTAGTTGATTTAATTACTGTTTAAATAATTTTTTTAGCAAACTTAAGGTAGGAGATATGAATTACAGAAAGACCCCTTATCCGGAAAACCCAAGGTCCCGAGCATTCTGGATAATGGGTCCCACACCTGTACCAGAATCCATCACTTTACAATTGAACAGAGACAGTAACTGTTAAGTCAGTAATTCTTTCACACTTTGGGAAAATAAAGCAAATGTACGTTTGGCTCTTAAAATCTCCTTTTGAATAGTGGCCCTTTAAAACATAAAGCATTGGATCAGAGTACCCTGATCTCCCCAAATAAGTTCTGTGCTTTTGAGATATTTTACACCCTATGTAACATGGCCCTATAGCAGATTTTAGTGGTTGGAGGACACATTAAAACAACCCCATTGAGTCTATAAGGTATGGACCCATAGTGGCTTTTAATACAGCCAGCACGAGGAAGCCATTGGCCAGTGTCTGTAACATGGGTTTGTCCCTTTAAGTTTGAATGTGCCATTATTCCCAAGGAATTTTACAGTAAATCCCACAAACCATTACGTAAGCTAGAGCCTACTTTCTTCTATTTAAGCAATGCAAGATTACAAAAGTAAATATTTTAAGCCAGTTTAATAGAACTTTCACTGTTCTCTTAGAAGCCATTGTTCCAGTTGCTGTACAAGTCCCTGGGAGCCCTTCCTTTTGTAGATTTCAATAAGTGAATTATCTTCTTTTCCTCTCTGAATTCCTACTATTTCTGCATCCTCTCTCCACTTATCAACTCAGCCGGGGGAACACAGAATATAAAAAGCACAGATTAAAACACAGTATTAGCCATGAAACTATGCAGTAACGTGTAGAAAGTGAAAATATGACCTAAGCCAACAGAGTGGCATTATCATTTGCTAATATACATAATTATGGAGAACTGGAAACACTTCTTTGAATGGGAAAAAAAGGATGGGCAAGGGTTGCAATTTCACTGGCCAGGGCACTCTGGGAGTTGCAGTTCTGCTGTAGGTGGTAGTCAGGTATTTAATTATGGTTCTTCAATATATTTTGGGATATACAGTAGATAAGCAATAAATATGGTCTGTTTTATTGCACAGAGCCCAGTTCTTACTGTTTAACTTCAGGTTAGACCTCTTCTTTTAGCTTTTAATTGGAGCTTTTGATTTAAACCCTTGACATATGTAGACAAGTGCGGCCTATGATGATCTCTTGACTTGAACAAGAAGGTCCAACACAAGTTCTCCAGGGTATGGAGTTTAATATTATTGGCCTTATCCCAAATGGTGAATTTGTCTCCCCCCCCCCCACCAGATAATCACCACTGGGAGAAATGTAAGGGTTTTGTTGAATTGGTTCTGCATTATTTAGGTTAACATGGATAGAGAAAGAAACTAATTAGAAGGCTGATTTTAACGTTTTGAGCAGGAGTGACAGTAAATAAGATTCTCCTCCTGATATTCCAGTAGGAATGGTGGTTAAGCCAGTCTTATTGATCTGTTCTGCCATTTTGTCCATGCATTGGCGATGACATATCTAGGGCATGAAATTACAGTGCCATAAAGGCCAGAGAGGTTGCAGTGCAGCACCTCATTAAATACTTCGGTCATTTTAGTTGTTACATAGAACTGCAAACATCACCAGAGCTAATCCTAGATTCATTAGTTGTATTAGATATCGAGGTCACCCAATGTGTGGCTTGTAACATTTATGTGATCTTGGAGCAGATATTCTACTATTGTGAGATGCAGGTGGGTTTCCTTTTTGAATCTAAGCTACAGAATCAGGGTATCCTGGCTGAACACTTACTTGGGGGTCAGAGCCTGAGACAGCTCTATTGGTACCAGTATTAGCTATTACTACAATATCAGATGGAAGAAATAGGGGTACTGGTGCTGTTTCTCTATGGCTCAGCGGCTTCTTAATACTCAAACATGTTAAGTTGGCCATACACGCACCAATAATATCATACAAGACCTAGTTTCGTACGATATTCGGTGTGTGTATAGTAAGTCGGTGAGTCGACCGATATCGCAGGAAGCTGCTGATATCGGTCGACTCGCCGATCGGCCAGGTTAAAAGATTTTGATTGGGCGCCATAGAAGGAGCTTGATCAAAATCTGCCTTCTGGGCTGAATCGGCAGAAGGAGGTAGAAATCCTATTGTTTCTACCTCCTTATCTGCCGTTTCAGCCCTGAAGGTTAGTGGCCGATTGTACGATTTTTCGTGCGACCGATGGTCACACGAAAGATCGGAAATCGCCACGTGTGTGGCCACCATTAATGTAATAAGACCTATATAGTTTGCCCAGGTCTTTTAACCAATAACAACCAGGCTTTTTTTTCCAATAAAGCTGCCTGCTGATTGGTTGTTATGGGTTACTAGACCAGTAGCAAACCTTAACCCTAATTCACCAAGATATTGTAGGTGCAGTTCATGACCGGTGCAATTATTTATAGCAACCAATTATCATAAAGCTTTGAATGGTCTGGGGCAGTATTAGTAAATAACTGCTTTAATGGTTTCCTTGGTTACAGCTCTAGCGCATCCTTCTCATTGACTTTCTGATTCCCTGTCTAAGTTGAATACTAAAGAAATTGCTTAAGTCTTTATATCTTAATGCCATAATTAATATTGTAATATTGGCACAGTTTTGTCATTTTTATAAGGTTTATGATTAGGAAATATTGTATATCTCCTACAGAATGGTGGTTAAGGTGTGGATATACTTCTACTGCATTTGTCTGTGGCGTTTCTTGAAATTTATCTTGCGGAAGCTGACGGGACGCTGCGAGCTGCAGAGAATCTGTTACAAAAATAAGCCCGGTGCTGGCCGAACGCTAAAGATAGGTAAGTGCCACCTTTCTGGGGTATTTGTGTAATGGGCAACATCAATTTGCACACAGTGCACCTGTGTCAGGAACTTATTTTGCACCCTAGAGTGGTGGACCCAAGTGCAAAGTTTTATATACAGGTATGGGACCTTTCCATAATTTAGATCTCTATCTACTAAAAACACTAAATAAACCCAATAGGATTGTTTTTCACACAATAAGACATGTTTTGCACACATACATTGAAACTGCACATCATGTTCCCTATCTACGCCTGAGACTCCCAGCAGCCTTAGCTTTGCTTCACCAAGTTTTTGTGCAAGCTGATTCTAGTGTGTATTTTCCCTCCACACCCCTGCCCTACACTTTCTATAGTCTTAATGTAGAGAATAAGGAGATTTGTTATAACACAGAGACACGTTGATATATCCTGATTATCTCCATCATTTTCATTGACACACAAATTGTTTTTGCAGAATCTTCCCTGAAGTCTTCAAAGAGCAAGGTAAGTGATATTCTGCTTCTGTATTGCAACAGTAACTGCACCTCACTAATGGCTGATTGTGACATTGTCATCTCATTTGCAAATAATGTTATCATCAAGGCAGCGTTTGCAAGTGTATTGTGTTAGTGCATGAATTTGTGCCATCTTCAAAATGGTTGATCTGGTAGCATCACTGCTGTTAGTTTTATTTAGGGAAAATAGTGAAAGGCTGAGAATATATTGAAACAGTTGGGATTTCTGTGCACATAGACCAGAGACTGGCTTGAAATAATTCAGTCTGAGAGAGTCACATGCCAACAATACTACTAAAAACATGTCACCACACACAGTGGCACCTGATCTTTGCACTAAATGGTAAGTTGTACAGAGAGGAACCGTCACATCACAACATAAGGAAGGCACTAGTGGAGCACATCAGGGCAGTCCGGGACTGGCAATCTACAAGCTCTGGCAAATGCCAAAAGAGCTTCTGTAAGATGCCATAGTCACTATTTATTGTGGGGGAGGGTGTTTGGGCCTCTGTGTCTTTAAAATACCTGGACCTATTTTGAATCTGGACCTACACCAGGGGTAGTTGGCATACCCCCTAAACAATGGTTAACAAAACCAAAAATGATTCAAAGGTGACATTTATTAGAAATAACTAAGTCAACAAAGAAAATAATAGAGGCCATATACTAACTGCTGCAGTGTGCAAATTGAGACACAATCGCCATGTTTTTTTTAACCAAAATACAGTTTCCGTTCCATAATCCAGTGGGCAAATGCATCAAAACTGATGCAACTGCTGCTGTGTTTTGACACATCAGAGGCAATGGCGCTGGAAATGTCTTTTAGGTGTCATTTTGGCATTTCATAGGAAAGTGACATGCACCTAATTCTTTAGACACGTTAACAAAGGCCGCAGAAGGGAACCCTGTGGAAGCTGCCATCTGGTTTTGGAGGTGGTGGTAGTTTTAGGGTTCCCCTGCATCAATAGGCACAAGTGGGCCAAATTCGGAACAAGAGGCAGACAGTGGCACAGAGCCCAAATATATAGAAGTGGAAAGAGCGCGGATCGATGCAAGTACAGGTATGGGACCTGTTATCCAGAATGCTCGGGACCTGGGGTTTTCTGGATAAGGGATCTTTCCGTAATTTAAATCTCCATAACTTAAGTCTACTAAAAATCATTTAAATATTGAATAAACCCAATAGGCTTGTTTTACCTCCAATAAGGATTAATTATTTGTTAGTATGCATCAAGTACAAGGTGTTGTTTTATAATTACAGAGAAAAAGGAAATCATTTTTAAAAATTAGAATTATTTGCTTATAATGGAGCCTATGGGAGATGGCCTTTCCATAATTCGGAACTTTCTGGATAACAGGTTTCTGGATAAGGGATCCTATACCTGTACCTATAGTGAATCGAATATTTCATACACTGACTGCAACTGTGCTTGAGGTCATTAATGACCCATAATGCCTTATTGTGGACGTGTTCTCTGTAAACCTGTCCGAAACAGATTAGTGGTACAGTCCACGTGGCACCCTAGAGAACAGCAGGAGCAGGAAAGGGAATGGGGAGGGAGGATCTTTAAGGAATATATAACAAATGCTTTCAGTCTATAGAAGCCTCCCATTCAAACAAACCAGCAGGATCCATGGGATATCATGTGCTAACAACTTCAATCTTCATATGATACATTTATATAGGGAACTTTGTTAGCATTTAGTAATTGTATGGAAACTTTATCCCCCCAAAATGCCTCCCAGTTTTCCCCTTAGCTAATCAGCCTAAATACCAAACAATGCACACTCTGTTGTTTGTTTTTTTGGACCATTTCTTTTTTTACATTTCAACCAGCTTTCCTAAATTATTGCAAGGTTAAAAAAAATAAATTCTAATCTTCTGAATTTACAGCACAGGAAAGAGGATTATCCTCTGGTGACACGGGGAAGTGGCTTAGGAAAGGGAAGCAGCGCGGCTGAGAAAGAACCGACAGCTATAGCTAAAGGGCAGCTCCCTCAGTGTGCGGGGCGCTTTGTGCGGAGGCAGCTCATTTACTGTATACCCTGCACTGCCCCTGGTGGTTGAGTGACTGTAGGTCACATGGAGGCTAATTAAAGGAAAACTATACCCACAAACAAAGTAGATCTCCATAAAAATATATTGCATAAACTAAGGTTAAAGATGCATAAATTAAGGTTAAAGATGTAAAAGGGCAATATTTACTGATATTAATGTTCCAGTTTGGTAAGATTCTTTAATAGGCCACTTAATATGATATACACTATGTGCTGGTTACATATTCATTGTGAGAGTATAGTTTTTCCTTTAAAGTACAGGTTTGGGACTTGTTATCCATAATGCGTGGGTCCCGGGGTTTTGCAGAAATGGGATCCAATAAGGATTAAATATACAGGTATGGGATCCGTTAGTTCCGAATTACGGAAAGGCCATCTCCCATAGACTTCATTATTAGCAAATAATTAAAATTTTTGGAAATTGTTTCCTTTTTCTCTGTAATAATAAAACAGTACCTGTACTTGATCCCAACTTAGATATAATTACCCCTTATTGGGGGCAGAACAGCCCTATTGGGTTTATTTCATGGTTAAATGATTCCCTTTTCTCTGTAATAATAAAACAGTACCTGTACTTGATCCCAACTAAGATATAATTACCCCTTATTGGGGGGCAGAACAATCCTATTGGGTTTATTTCATGGTTAAATGATTCCCTTTTCTCTGTAATAATAAAACAGTACCTGTACTTGATCCCAACTAAGATATAATTACCCCTTATTGGGGGCAGAACAGCCCTATTGGGTTTATTTAATGGTTAAATGATTCCCTTTTCTCTGTAATAATAAAACAGTACCTGTACTTGATCCCAACTAAGATATAATTACCCCTTATTGGGGGCAGAACAGCCCTATTGGGTTTATTTCATGGTTAAATGATTCCCTTTTCTCTGTAATAATAAAACAGTACCTGTACTTGATCCCAACTAAGATATAATTAATCCTTATTGGAGGCAAAACAAGCCTATTGGGTTTAATTCATATTTAAATGATTTTTTAGCAGACTCAAGGTATGGAGATCCAAATTATGGAAAGACCCCTTATCCAGAAAGCCTCAGGTCCCAAGCATTCTGGATAACAGGTCCCATACCTGTATCTTAGTTGGCTTCAAGCACAAGCTGCTGTGTTATTATTACAGAGATTATTATTATACCTCTATGTTAATGGGAATCCCAAGCAGATACACTTTCCTTTAAAAAAAAACAAAAAAAAAACCCTATATATTCACCTATTCACCTTAAAAGTTTTGCTCCGAATAAATCTTTGGATTCTAGCAAATGCCAGAGGGGCTGCTGTAAGATGCCATAGACAGTTACTATTTATTGGGCTGTGTGGGCTGTTTTGGGCCTCTGTGTACTTTAAATGCCAGGGCCTATTTTTATTCCCAGTCTGGGCCTTCCATGCACCATGTTTTATTAACAAGTAAATTTAGTTTTAAAAATGGAGACATGGCATTACTGTTCTACACGTGTAGCTTCTACTGCATTGATCATGGTACAGTTTCTGCTCTGCTCTTCATTGCTTCTGTCATATGTTTCATCATATTGTTCATAGTTTCTATCCTATTGTGCATTGCCTCTTTTGTGTTCCCTATAGCTTCTGCAGAATGCCCCGGCTGCCCATCCTGATGCCATTGAGAAAACTATAGAAGACATTCTGACTTTGAAGAAAGTGAATCTTGACACAAATCCGCAGTGAGCTTCCCCTTATTTCTTTGCATTGTATTGTTAGCCCTAAATGCTGGCACAGTATGGAAGCCCTTTGCCGAGGTTTTCTCTAGGAATGCTAATTGAAAGCTCCGGTATATGGGTAGGATACGTTGTCTCTTCAATGTTATATTAAAGGGATTACAGAGTTCTGTGAAAGTGAGGAAATGATTAGTGTTTTGCATTATTATTCTCCATAAGAAGCATTGATTGTGATTGTGTATTGTGCTGAGAGTTTAATAGCATTAGCCAGTATTTGTCACATTTGCAGCATAAGCACATGGATTTAGTAAAAATGATGTGATAAAATGTAACTATTCCAGCATGCGGAGGAAGGTGAATATTATTCACACCTACTTCTTTTAGCACTGCAATAAAAGCTGTATAGAGATATGTACTGTAAAAGAAATTGTAAGGGAACACAGCACAATGCAAGATACACTACATGAAGCAAGGTAGACTCAGATACACAATATGAAGAAAACTAGGCTTAGATACACAACACATAGCAAGGTAGGCTCAGATACACAATATGAAGAAAACTACGCTTAGATACACAACACATAGCAAGGTAGGCTCAGACACACACCATGAAGAAAACTAGGCTCAGATACACAACATGAAGAAAACTAGGCTCAGATACACAACATATGGCAAGGTATGTTCAGATACACAACATGAAGAAAACTAGGCTCAGATACACAACACATGGCAAGGTAGGCTCAGATGCACAACATGAAGAAAACTAGGCTCAGATACACAACATGAAGAAAACTAGGCTCAGATACACAACATGAAGAAAACTAGGCTCAGATACACAACATGAAGAAAACTAGGCTCAGATACACAACATGAAGAAAACTAGGCTCAGATACACAACACATGGCAAGGTAGGCTCAGATACACAACATGAAGAAAACTAGGCTCAGATACACAACATGAAGAAAACTAGGCTCAGATACACAACATGAAGAAAAACTAGGCTCAGATACACAACATGAAGAAAACTAGGCTCAGATACACAACATGAAGAAAACTAGGCTCAGATACACAACATGAAGAAAACTAGGCTCAGATACACAACATGAAGAAAACTAGGCTCAGATACACAATACAGCAAGGTAGGCTCAGATACACAACATGAAGAAAACTAGGCTCAGATACACAACATGAAGAAAAACTAGGCTCAGATACACAACATGAAGAAAACTAGGCTCAGATACACAATACAGCAAGGTAGGCTCAGATACACAACATGAAGAAAACTAGGCTCAGATACACAACATGAAGAAAACTAGGCTCAGATACACAACACATAGCAAGGTAGGCTCAGATACACAAGATGAAGAAAACTAGGCTCAGATACACAACACATAGCAAGGTAGGCTCAGATACACAAGATGAAGAAAACTAGGCTTAGATACACAACACATAGCAAGGTAGGCTCAGATACACAAGATGAAGAAAACTAGGCTCAGATACACAACACAGCAAGGTAGGCTCAGATACACAACATGAAGAAAACAAGGCTTAGATACACAACACATAGTAAGGTAGGCTCAGATACACAACACATAGCAAGGTAGGCTCAAATACACAACACATAGCAAGGTAGGCTCAGATACACAACATAGCAAAGTAGGCTCAGATACATTACATGAAGCAAGGTAGGCCCAGATATACAACATGAAGAAAACTAGGCTCAGATACATAACACATAGCAAGGTAGGCCCAGATATACAACATGAAGAAAACAAGGCTCAGATACATAACACATAGCAAGGTAGGCTCAGATACACAACATGAAGAAAACAAGCAAGGCAGGCTCAGAGTAGGCTTTGGGAGAGAAAACGGGACATTTGCTCTTATCATTCACCTCATTCACAGACACTTTATTAGAGTGGTATGGGATTTGTTATTGATGGACTTAATGCAACTATGGTCTGTGTCCAGTGACTGCACGGAGAGCTGAGCAGGTAATCAGTCCACAATTAACCCTCTTATCTATAAACCTGAGATATAGGCTGCAGCTGATGAAAGGAGGGGTCTTGTTTATACAGAGCTTGTTATCAAAGTGTAAATAAATTCTCCTTATTATCCTTTTTCTCCTTATCCTTTTGCCTCGAGAGGAAACTTGCCACCGCGTATGCCATCCCACCGGCGATTTACATTTTCGTTATCCGGGGAGATTAGTCGCATGAAACACGGGAGAATTGTCGCGGGCGACTAATCTCCCTGTGTGCCAGAGCCCTAACAGGAGTAGAGTAGGGTAGCCATTAAGGGTAAGAACAAGACAGTGATTCATTAAAGGCATAGGTTACATTTTTAAAAGGTGTGTGTGTATACCTAAACTGCCCCTTTTTAAAGCTAAAATCAGGGGCTTTTGGGGGTAGATATAAGTTATTAATATAATCCTTTCCATGTGACTAGGTTGGCTGTGTCTCTCCAAGCCTGCCTCTTGCAGATCGTTGGCTACAGAAACCTTACAGTGGAAATTGAAAAGCTGCGTCGGGAGGCATTCGATTCAGAGGACCCGCAACATGAAGAAATGCTTTTAAAGGTCAGAAGGTCTAATCATTAAAACTCTTTGCAATCAGGGATCATCCAACACAAAACCTGCAGCTGGATTGGGGTTACTGTACAGTTATATAACCCACATCTTAAGCAATAACTATATAAGAGTTACCATTTACAGCAGTATTTGCCCTAAGTGCTACAGGTCCCCATGGCAGCTCCAGCCGATCCTTAAAGTCACACACCAAAAACTGTTGGGGTAATTTATTAATGCAAATGCAAATCACCCTGTATTTTTTTACTTATAATGTAGCATTTCTTCCATAATTAAAACAAAATTGCAATCACACTCTGCATCGCACTTGTGTTTTAATGCTAATTGTGTGCAAGTTGCTTCTAGCACTTTAATAGGATTGTGTAATAGTAGGCACTAAGTTTGCCCAGGAGCAGTAACCCATAGCAACCAATCAGCAGGTAGCATTTACACCTGGTCACCTGTTTGAAAGCAATCATCTTACTGGTTTCTATAGGTTATTGCTCCTGGGCAAACTTAGTGGCTTTTATTACATACGGGGGTAAGAGGGGGTTGCATCACTTCCAGAGCTCCCATTCATAATAACATAGGAACATAGTAAGTTAGGTTGAAAAAAGACTTACGTCCATCACGTTCAACCATAAAAACAACCATTTGAAACAGCTCAATTCAAGCAACCCACTGTGGGAACCCTTGTTGGTGGGGTTTGCTTGTTCACTATTCAAGAGGTAGGATAGGCTCATTGGCAGCCATATGGAAAGCAGACGTGTGTTAGGACTCAGGTAACTATCCATTTTACAGCAGGAACATTTGTAATCATTTCCTTATCTTAGGTTGATGCCAGACGTGGCGTAGGGCTGATATTTTCGGCAAGCGGAAAAACGGTTGGCGAAAATTCAGCCCTACGCCTGCTACTTGTGCCTGCACCCGAATGAATGGGATACGCTCAGGTGCAGGCACATGTAGCCGATATATGCATGAAAAAGCCAGACTGTATTCTCTCACGTTTTCATGCGTATATCGGCTACATGTGCCTGCACCTGAGCGTATCCCATTCATTCGGGTGCAGGCACAAGTAGCAGGCGTAGGGCTGAATTTTCGCCAACCGTTTTTCCGCTTGCTGAAAATATCAGCCCTACGTCGCGTGTGGCATCAGCCTTAAGCACAAGAGATAACACTGCTAGTTGGATACTTATTTTTTTTCCTCCACATTTCTGTAAATTT
Organism: Xenopus tropicalis; assembly: GCF_000004195.4. Taxonomy (NCBI): domain Eukaryota; kingdom Metazoa; phylum Chordata; class Amphibia; order Anura; family Pipidae; genus Xenopus; species Xenopus tropicalis. Next base: position 160,085,818 of record NC_030678.2, on the reverse strand, counting down.
TAGTTAAATTAATTAGTTAAATGATGTCTCAGCTATCTAGTTATTGCATTTGAATCTGGAATGTCTACTCATTTAAGTCCCAAGATATTTCCTTTCTGTTACTGCAGTACGTTTCTACTTATTATTGTGGTCACAAACTGTCTGTCTCTTATAATCAAGATCTATAACGTTATGTACATGCATGGAATAGAAATAACAAAATCATCTGCACTGAAGGAGCTGTAAACCAAATGTACTGTTTTATGTAGTTCACTGTTTTCATTTTGGAGAGAAGTAACTTCTCCACGGGATTACAGCAGTGCTTACTAACTCTCCAATGTGCCCTCCATACGAAATGCTATGAGATCCTGCACAAACGTGGGTTTCTGTTTCACAGCTTTGGAAGGCGCTGAAACCCAACGTTCCCCTGGAAGCTCGGATTTCTAAGCAGTGGTGTGAAATTGGTTTCCAAGGCGATGACCCAAAAACAGATTTCCGAGGAATGGGCCTTCTCGGACTGTACAATTTGGTGTAAGTATCAGAGTATGGGGCTGCAACATACAGTACATAGGTGCAGTACAAAAGTGTGCCCGTTGTGTGCCACCATAGAATACCAATCACAACATGTCTGGCTGAGCAAGGCAGTACTTTAAGATACCGTTCATCGTTTATTATCTCACCTTTTCTGATGTAGGGGGTTACTATAACTTTGGCCAACATATGGCTGGGCAAGCTGGGTGCTCATTTACACATCCATACTTGCTATAATCTGCTCCACTGTTGAAGATCGGGGGCCCCCCGATGGTGCAACAACAAAGCCTTGTGGTATAGAATGGTGCTATTGTCACTATGCTGGGAACTGTAACGGAGCCGCACACACATATATATGCAGTCGGGGAGTTTACCCCATTTATTATGACCACCTTGATCAGATTATGATGGAAAAACACTGATACGCAGTTTCATATTACATGAGCTGCACCATTTTCAGTGGGCTGAAGGCATACAGAAACTATGAATTCCATGGTGCGAGAGGTAGGTACTTCTTACCTCACAATATATTATCTTTATTTCCAGATATTTTGCCGAGAAAGATCCAACCTCAGCTCTTCAAATCCTCTCCGACTCCCTTCAACCCAAATCCAGGTAACTGTGAAATTTTACATTTTACTTTGTTTCTCTTTTTTTTCAATGGGGATTCAGATTGGGGCGTCAGCTGAAAAATCTTAAAGGGCAATTCCACCCAAACACAACTTTTTGAAAAGTAAACATAATTTCAAGCAATTTTGCAATATACATTGATTAAACAGTATGCAGCCTTTTCATGATATTTTGCGTCAAAAGTATCAGCTTTTGACGCATGCGTAATTTTTTTAGTATGTGCGTCATTCCTTTGACGCACACATCATAGAAAGCGACGCCCGCATCAAAGGAAGCGATGCAATTCGCCGCACACCCATCCCTAGTTGTTACAATTTAAAACATCAGTGTTTTAGTCCCTCCTTCCCTTCCAAGATTTCAAATGATGCAGAAAGAGAAGAACTGTTTTGCAGCTGGATTTCAGCAGATAAAAATGGTATTTATTCATACTTTTTGAAGGAACAGATTACAGTGATAGGTATATTAGGGGTTTCTATGTTATGTGAGGCTCTTTACCAGATTTTGGTTTGGAAGCCGGAGTCCCCCTTTACAGGTAAAGGAAATAACTGATTATAAACTCATTTTACAAAATTTACAGCAAAATATAAGGATATTCCTTATATGGCAATAAGGCCATTATTGGATAAAAATGCATGTTAGGTAGTCAAGCTGTGTTAGTGTTACTTTTCATATCATACCTTTATACTGTACTTACAGTTTCAATAGCCACTTTACCCTACAATTTTCCTACAGAATTTTGCTTAGTACAGGGGAATCCCAAAGAAATGTAGGCTATAAACAAACAATGGGGGCTGTTATTGCCAGTTACTGGCCAATGTTAGCCAGACTGCCTCTGATATTATCAGCCCATGCCCACAGCGGCTTACCACATTAAGACATTCTGCACATTAAGGTACCAAAAATCCCCTTCCCTTTAAAGGAAAAGGAAAGTCATTTTGGCATTTTACTGCCAATAGATTTGCCACATTAGTGCCACCTAGAACACTGCAGAAACCATTACCATATTTGAGTAAACAGCTTTAGAATCTTTCTCCATTTGCTTAAGATAGCAGCTGCCATTTTAAGCAGCTTCCTTCCTGCAGTCTAGCAGTTATAGCTCAGATCACACGTTCCCAAGGGAGCAGGGAGAGAGTTCTTAGCATTCTGGTGGGAGGGGGAGCAGGAGAGGGGAGAGAGGAGAGAACTGCACAGACTCTGGCCCCGGGAATTAAGGATGTTTCTGAGAGAGTAAGTCAGACACTGGAACTTCATGTTTACAAAAAAATAGACAAGAAATCCTTTGTTTGTTTTGATAGAGGACAGCATTACTGTGAGTGCTTATGGCTTATATACATAGGCCTTTCTGATAAAGCTTACTTAGTTTTTACCTTTTCTTCTCCTTTAAGCAAAGCAGCAATTGTTTGTCCATATATTGCAATATATTCAAGCTGCCCAACTACGTCAAAATCAACCCTGGTCTGGCCAGTCCTACACAAGTAAGTTGCAGGTAAAACTCAGTTCCTGTGTAAAATGTATATTGAAGCAGTAGAATTCTTAATAAATCAGATAAAAGCGAGTGTGGGATTGGCCAGACCAGGGGTGACTGTGACGTAGTTGGCCAGCTTGAATATATTGCAATGTATGGACAAACAATCCCTGTTTTGCTTGAGGGGGGAGGCATTGCTTGGTACAGTGGCTTGCAAAAGTATTCGGCCCCCTTGAACTTTTCCACATTTTGTCACATTACAGCCACAAACATGAATCAATTTTATTGGAATTCCACGTGAAAGACCAATACAAAGTGGTGTACTTGTGAGAAGTGGAACGAAAATCATACATGATTCCAAACATTTTTTACAAATAAATAACTGCAAAGTGGGGTGTGCGTAATTATTCAGCCCCCTTTGGTCTGAGTGCAGTCAGTTGCCCATAGACATTGCCTGATGAGTGCTAATGACTAAATTAGCCCTTGTGTGTAATCTAATGTCAGTACAAATACAGCTGCTCTGTGATGGCCTCAGAGTTTGTCTAAGAGAATATTGGGAGCAACAACACCATGAAGTCCAAAGAACACACCAGACAGGTCAGGGATAAAGTTATTGAGAAATTTAAACAGGCTTAGGCTACAAAAAGATTTCCAAAGCCTTGAACATCCCACGGAGCACTGTTCCACCGATCATTCAGAAATGGAAGGAGTATGGCACAACTGTAAACCTACCGAGACAAGGCCGTCCCCCTAAACTCACAGGCCGAACAAGGAGAGCGCTGATCAGAAATGCAGCCAAGAGGCCCATGGTGACTCTGGGGGAGCTGCAGAGATCTACAGCTCAGGTGGGGGAATCTGTCCATAGGACAACTATTAGTCGTGCACTGCACAAAGTTGGCCTTTATGGAAGAGTGGCAAGAAGAAAGCCATTGTTAACTGAAAACCATAAGAAGTCCCGTTTGTAGTTTGCCACAAGCCATGTGGGGGACACAGCAAACATGTGGAAGAAGGTGCTCTGGTCAGATGAGACCAAAATGGAACTTTTTGGCCAAAATGCAAAACGCTATGTGTGGCGGAAAACTAACACTGCACATCACTCTGAACACACCATCCCCACTGCCACATATGGGGGGGCAGCATCATGCTCTGGGGGTGCTTCTCTTCAGCAGGGACAGGGAAGCTGGTCAGAGTTGATGGGAAGATGGATGGAGCCAAATACAGGGCAATCTTGGAAGAAAACCTCTTGGAGTCTGCAAAAGACTTGAGACTGGGGCGGAGGTTCACCTTCCAGCAGGACAACGACCCTAAACATAAAGCCAGGGCAACAATGGAATGGTTTAAAACAAAACATATCCATGTGTTAGAATGGCCCAGTCACAGTCCAGATCTAAATCCAATGGAGAATCTGTGGCAAGATCTGAAAACTGCTGTTCACAAACGCTGTCCATCTAATCTGACTGAGCTGGAGCTGTTTTGCAAAGAAGAATGGGCAAGGATTTCAGTCTGTAGATGTGCAAAGCTGGTAGAGACATACCCTAAAAGCCTGGCAGCTGGAATTGCAGCAAAAGGGGGTTCCACAAAGTATTGACTCAGGGGGCTGAATAATTACGCACACCCCACTTTGCAGTTATTTATTTGTAAAAAATGTTTGGAATCATGTATGATTTTCGTTCCACTTCTCACGTGTACACCACTTTGTACTGGTCTTTCACGTGGAATTCCAATAAAATTGATTCATGTTTGTGGCTGTAATGTGACAAAATGTGTAAAAGTTTAAGGGGGCCGAATACTTTTGCAAGCCACTGTAGCTTATTGCACAGAATGTCCTTTATAAATACAGTATAATGAGTGCAGAGGACCTCTTGATGCCATCTGCTTTGTAATTTTATTGGCTGTTGCATTGCCATGGGCATTTTATACATACATACATAGCATGTCTTTGGTTCTTTTCCTTTATTTCTTTTATGTTTCACATTACAAGGGATGCCAATAAGGAGGAATTCAGGTATTCTGTTTCTTTATGTTGTGTTCTTTGTATTTTTGCTTTAAAAGATGTACTCCCATTCAGCTAGGTCTGCACTAGGAATAGTAACTTTTACTTTTTTTTTCTTCTAAAATTTCATGTTTGCAAAAGCGCAGCACTTAGTGCTCATTTAAAGAGCACTTCCATTGGGGGTCCGGCTGCACTGGCGCTGGATATATATTGCAGCAAGAGATGCAGAGCACAGCACAGGTGCTCCCTAACTTGCATGACTGAATGAAGGGCAAGAAGGGGGTCCAACTACCTACCTGATACGCCACTTGTGAATACAGCTGTGCTGAACCAGACGGTGCTGTATACATTAGGGGAATGTAGGAGCATAGAGTCCTGAAACAATTCATCACCTTGCCCTGCACATACTAAATGACCCTGAGTGACCTGATTAGCAGAAAAGGCCATGCTATATATACAATAAAATTGTATATTTTTCAATTGTCAAAGCAGCAATAGAGAATAATTTCCCTTTTGTGAAAGTCCAAGTATTTTACTCTGAACAGGAGTGCATCTTTTCATGAGCTTTTTGTGCGGTGTGTTTGTTGCAACTGTAGCTTTCTGTTCAGTTGCTACTAAAGTGACCATTTCAGACAGTAGGATAAACAAAGTCGCCAATATAAAGAGATGGCGAATAAAGGTACAGTACGCTGTGGCGGTGGGGTGAGCAGCATGACATGGTGGGACAATTATAAAGTGTGGTATAATGGGATGCAGTGTATTTCCATCTGTGTGCTGTTTATGTTCCCAACACAACGCTGAGAGAAGTCATTGCAAATTATAGGCCCATTATTGCTTTTTCTTCTTCTTTTTTATATTTAATTGTGTCCCTTGCGAACAAACTCACAGCTGAAATGCTTTTCTGATGGGAACATGATGATCTAGATGGGTAGCAACTTTAGATTCGTGCATATATTGTTGAAAGCCCCAGGTACCATAGAACTATTCTTGTATTACTGACTCATTTTCAGTGCCAGAATTAAAAACCACAATACATGCCTAGATTCCTTCCCACCAGCAGTATAGAAATCGCCAGTGGAATAAACATTTGTGTCTGTTTCTGAAGTTGCTGTGCAAGAAAACTTCATTCTACTTTGTGCCGCATATATCTTTCCATATATAAGGGCCATTTTGTATTTATCAGTAGCACCCATCTGTAGCTTCCATGCAGCTGAGCGCACACGGGGTCTGACATTTCAAACTTGGTACAGGAGGGGTTGTATGTTTTTGCTTTGTTAATAAAGAAGGACTTTGGGCACTGAAATCATTTCATTCATTTTATCTCTTTTTACAGCAAGATGAGCAAAACAGAATGGGAGATGAAGAAGTTTGACAAAGCAATAGGGTATGTTCATTTATGCTGTACTGATAGCCTCTGCTACTTTATGTAGGATGGCAGGTAGGTGGATACTAATAGTTATACAGTATTGTCAATATAAGTATTTCACCTTTATTAGATGCCTCAGTTGTTCCTAGAGTTTTTTACATTGTACCTATTGCCCTTTATCCCATAGCTAGGATTTATACAGGTCCATTCATTCATTCTTGACTTATTGGGTTTCTGGATAGCAAATTAATGGTATAGCAGTCCTTGTTTACACAAAACAAGTCTGCCCTGAGCCTGGCTTCCCTATGCAACCCCCCCCGCAAATTCTGCACTACAAGAGTCCACCAAATTTTGGTTTAATAACGGCATTTTGGCTCCTAAAGTTACCACTTTTTGCTATCCCTGGTTACTTGCAGGGTGCTGCCCCCTGAGACAAGGTTCGTAGTAGCAGTGTCCCTGGGTGCCAAAGAACTTACAGTTTGCTTCTAGCATCTATTACCTACAGGACCGCCTTGTACCTTGCAGGAATGGACTCCTTTTATTGGATTTGTAATCTATTGTGAGCTTCTGAATACAGCAATGTCCTGGTTTTGCGCCACTTGCTCTTAAACTTGCCACTATGGTATTGGTAAATGACTATTAACACAAACAGTTGGTATAAATAATGCAGGAATAATTTAACATAAGAATATCAAAATAAGAGTATAATTTTCTTTACTGATTTCAGATCTTATTAGAATCAAACCAAGAACCATGCCTAAGCAGATACATATCTGTATGTTCACAAATTAACAGGTCTGCCTCTTGCAAAAGATCCCCCTGGGGATAAAATTGGCTACTAACCAGCCATCTAAGAAGGGAGCCGGCTTTACTCCTGTCTGTAATGAAAATTGCATCGTCAATAACTAATTAAGTAGATTCGGAGCATGAGAAATTGATGACTTAAAAAACTTTTCATTAAGGCAGTGAGAATCTGTAATACAAGAGAAATCAGAGCAGCAAATGTATTTTTAAAGGGCAACCACAGCATCGTGTTTAAGTTTTCCCATTCTGTTTGTGGAAGGGAATCTATAATCCTTTCATTCTGATTTCTCAAAGTCTTAATACCAATGTATTCCCTATCACTTTGTCTCTCTAGCTCTTTATTATTATTTCAGGGGAAAGTCAGAAAGGTTAATTTAATTTAAGTTAACATTAACAGACTTGAAGTCTGGGTATGGGTAGAGTTGCTAGATGAGACATGCACTGCCTACTACAGTATTAACATTAAGAAACATTATCATGCCTTCTGCAAAAGGGGAATAGGTAGGTATGGCTTTAATAAGCCTTCTGTGGGAGAATAAGTCCCTGCCCCACCTAGCAGATATTACCACTGAAGGTGACTGTAAAAAATGTATTGTGCTTAGGAGCAATTTCCAAATTTTACCTAGGATTCGGGTATCTGCCTTTAGAGCACACATTCCCCAAACACCAATCCAACTTATGTTTTACTAATAAATCCTAACCCACAACACTGGATGAGGTTAAAAAAAAAATGGTCAGAGAACATCCTGAGCTGACTGAAGTGATGTGGGGAAAGGCTCTGGACCTGGTACCTCAAGTGACAATCTCAGGCAGAGACCGATATATTGGGACATATTTATTAGCCCCCCCCCCATAAACTTGCAAATATTTACAATAACCGCAACATATAGTCCTGCAACAGCTTGGGTACCCAGGTATAGATGCGGGTCACAGGTCGGTGGTCTTATATATTTCTTAATTTATATTGTATTATCAATATTTTACTCTTTAAACATCTTTTTTTAACTTCGTTCTATCCCCGCCCATTTCTGATGATGTCAGGTTTTTAGCATCAGCACTTACTGTTTAATGGTGGTCAGCGGATTGGGTAGCGGGTCGGATAGTGGATCCAAGTGGGTAGAAATGCAGGTTGCAGGTCCGGGTTTCAAAAATTGGTTCCTCGCAGGACCTATGTCCTGAATGTCGAAATGAGGTGGGCACATGCTACCATGTATTTTGGGAATGCCCCCTGATTCAGGGACTCTGGTGGGAGATACTCCCATATATACAGTGCACTCTCAACCTCCCCAGTAGTCTTTCCCCTAGCCTGTGCCTTTTAGTAATCACAGGAACGGTACCAATGCGCAGCCAGGATAAACTAGGCTATACTTCAACTGTTCTTTTATTCTAACAAAGCAACATTACTCCGGTGGAAGTCAGTAGCTCCCTCTTCATTGTCTTTCTGGAAGAAGCTCATAAATGAATCCCTTCCTAAAAAAAAACTGGTATATCTGGCACGGGGATGCCCTGACAACTATGAACAGATCTGGGGAGCCTGGCTGAATCAAAACCCCCCACAGGCAGTATGGCTCCCATCAGCAAGATAAACTGTTCACCTACTGGGCTGAACTGGGGCAAATGGAATCATCTTTTTCTTACTACTGTTCTTTTGTATGTTAACATTGAAAAATGTTAAATAAAAACGTATTGAAAAAAAGAAATATCGTGTTTATAGGTCATAGGGGTCATTTACGATGCCCCACGCAGTGTGCAAAGCGAAAAAAAGCCACAGTCGCCCATTTTTTTGCACACTGCATAGGACGTTTAAAGGATGGCTGCAGACCTCTGCACTTTGTTGTGTATAGGGTTGCCACCTTTTTCTTTGACTAATACCGGTCTTGGGGTTTGGGGGTGGGATGTGACTTCATTTGGGACAGTGGTGCAAAGGGTGGGGAAATGGGGACGCTGGCCGGGGGAAAGGTGGATGGGGCTGGTAAATGGTGGACTGGACAGGGTTTAGGCGGAGCAGGTGGTCCCATAGTTATAATGTGCAAGAGAGTCAGGGAAATACAAATTTACTGGCAAGTACATTGCAGGTAGATTTATAATACCAGTGCTGGCCCTAGCCAGGGATTTACCAGCTAGACCAATCAAATACTGGCCACGTGGCAACCCTACTTGTATATGTTAGGTGATCTTTAAGACTTTCTAGAAATCATTAGGGGCTCACAGACTTTTTAGGCTGCATATGGATGATGTTTCCTATCTTGAATTCATATACATGGCAGAGTGCTTGTATAAGCCAGAGAACAATGCAAAAAATTGCATATAGTGAGTTGAAATGTGATTAAGACCTTAGATTGTAAGCTCCACTGGGGCAGGGACTAATGGGGATGATAGGTATAATCTCGGTACAGCGGAATGGGTCTTTATAACTAAAGGCCAACAATAATGACTCCTCTGTGCAACTGCTGCGTGTATTGTTCGGGGAAGCATTCCTAGGTCTTAGACAGAGAACCCTGTTGTTTTATTCCAGTCCCACCAGCTGTCATTTGTGAAATTGGATCCATCATGTAGAGATCATTAAGAAAATGCATTCATTGGCTTCTATTGAGTAGAATGTGAGTTCGGCTAATTCAGGTTGACTCAGAGCAAGCTAACATGTGGGCCATTTAGAAAAAGACGAAAGAAACTACATTGAAATTGTGAAGTGGAATTCTGGGTAATTTTTCCACCCCCGCTAGTAACAGCCACAAACGAATGAAACAATGAATAGGCAAAGAGTGTATAATGAGTATGTACTTCACAGAACAATACCCGAAATAGACGTGTCATTGTGAGCAGCAACAAATGTGTCAGAAAAGGTTTGGTGTGAAATTTCCCGGCAACGGTGAATTTAGAGTTTATAGGAACACGGTGAGAGTTTTCCCTAGACAATAAACACATTTTCTAAGACTTAAAGGAGAATTAAACCCTATAAATGAAAATGGTTAAAAATGCCATATTTTATATAGTGTACTTACTGCAACAGCCTAAAGGTTCAACACCTCAATAGCAGCAATGATCTAGGACTTGTCACAGGGGGTTACCATCTTGGAAAGTGTCAGTGACACTGACATGCTCAGTGGGCTCGGAGCAGCTGTTGGGAAGCTGAGCTTAGGGGTTGTAGAAAATTAAGCAGAAAATGAGGCTGGCCTGTCATATAATCTGATGCTACAGGGCTGATTATTAAATTCTGGTGTTAATTGCACTGGTTTCTGAGCTGCCACGTAATGAGAATCTGAATAAATTACTAGTCAGCCTTACATTCTGATGTTTATTTTCTGTATATACAGTATAGTGTGACATTTATATTCTATATATACAGTATAGTGTGACATTTATATTCTATATACACATTATAGTATGAGTGGGTCCCTAAGCTCAGGTAAGTGACAGCAGCACAGAGTATGGGCAGGGAATCAGCAGAAAAGAAGATGGGGGGCTACTGGGGCATCTTTGGGGGCACAGATCTTCCCTGCTAAAGGGCTGTGGGTGCCTTGGCTGGTACAGAAGCCCAAAACATAATCTTATATAATTTAGTTAGGCCTATAAATGCCAGAGGAGCACATCAAAAAATGAACCTTATTCTTTGCAACTTCTGTGCTTTGTGTGCAGAACATTGAAGAAATCTTACTTTTCAGAGTGTCCCCTCCCCCAGACCCACACTCAACCCACACATAAACAGTTTTAAGCATATTAAACCGTGGCCTTTGATGGGGAGGGGTCTGTGGTCATTTATCGTCCAATAAGGAACCAAAACCATTATCTTCATCCCTGTTAGAGGTCTAGAAAGTATTAATTTGGATTGAAACACCAGTTATTTATTTCTGTTCATGGAAATGTTTTCTATGGAGCAAAAGTCATGCTGTTGTTGTCCATCTTTTATTCCTTATTGTCCTGGGTCTTCTGGTACATTCCTGGGTCTCATAATCCCAGTATGCTGTTGACCCTAACCCTTTTGCCTATCAGTCTTGTTTTGGTGCCTTCCTTTCCCTTTATGTTGGATTATTGTCACCTGATCCTTGCCAAAGCTGGCTTCTGGTCTGTTCAAACCTTCTGCTGGTTTCTCTGGTTTTTGACGATTGCCTGACCTGGTTTTCCACTCTGCCCAACTTTAACTTTAATTCCATCTCATCCCTATCTGTACCTTGCTGTAAACCTTGTCTGATCTCTGAAGTGGAGTAGCTTTTCTGCCAGTAGGCCACAGAAGGGTCCAGGGCACCAAAAGAAGCCAGCAGATCTTCCCTGCTTCATGGAAGTATTTCACGACCACTAGCTACCCTTTCGGGTTCATATTACAGAAACTGAATAGTTACCTTAACAAACTATTTTATTCCTATATTTACATTGCTATATGCAATCTATATATATTCTGTATGTTGTGGGTCAGAAAGTCCTACAAAACAAAACTCAGGTAATAGATGTAATACTCTTTATAGAACGTATAGAAAATTGTTACACAAAACACAGAAAGAAATCGCCAGCGCTCGGTCTAACCCACGCTGTAGTGTTGACCAGCTGCTAGAAACACACTATTGTGCCAGCGCTCAGTCTAACCTACAATCTGGAGTTGACCAGCTGCTATAAACGATAAAAAACCATTACCTATACACAAAGAAGAAGAAAGTTTGCCAGCGCTTAGTTTGCCTTTAAGAATAATTTTTACAAAAAATGAGGTGTTAGTACCACACTTTGGCCAAAATATGTAAGCTCACGTGCCACGTCAAGGCCCCTCATTATACGTGAGTCCTACACTGTCTAATGACTTTGAGTCTGTGATGCAATTAAAATAAAGTCCCCCAGAAAGCAATGTGACTGAGTATTAAGACCCACTGCACCTACCTTCAGCTCAAAAAGGCTCTAGTGAAAAAGCAGGGAGCTTTTGAGCCCCAGCTCATTAGTACACACATGAAAGTGATTCATTGATTCAAGGCCACATAGCAGCTAGAAGCAAAATTTGGCTACAATTTGTACACAAAACACAGAAAGAAATCGCCAGCGCTCGGTCTAACCCACGCTGTAGTGTTGACCAGCTGCTAGAAACACACTATTGTGCCAGTGCTCAGTCTAACCTACAATCTGGAGTTGACCAGCTGCTATAAACGATAAAAAACCATTACCTATACACAAAGAAGAAGAAAGTTTGCCAGCGCTTAGTTTGCCTTTAAGAATAATTTTTACAAGGCAAACTAAGCGCTGGCAAACTTTCTTCTTCTTTGTGTATAGAAAATTGTTGTCAGTGAAGATGAAGTAAACACTGCCCCTTGTAAAACTCTAGTTTACATTTATTTTGTTGTGGTTTGCAGCTACCTATCAATGTTTTTGTGTATGCATGCTCTTCAGTTGTCATTTTTCTAATCAGTCATTTCTGTTTTGTTCCAGGTACTCATTTGCCATTGTTGGAATCAATATTACTGACCTTGCCTACAACCTGCTGATAAGTGGGGCACTTAAAACCCATCTCTACAATGTGGCCCCAGAAGCCCCCACATTGCACCATTTCCAGCAGACCTTCTGTAAGTATCCTAGCCATGATGGCATTTATATGACGCCTATAGAAGTACAGTACCCTAATTGTGTTCTGTAGATCATTCAGGTCTGGTTTTCCCTTCTCTCATGTTAGAAAATGGACCTTATGTTTGGTTGTTTCAACCCGACAGGTTTCCTGATGCACGAGTTTCATAAGTTCTGGATTGAAGAAGACCCTTTGGACATCATGGAGTTCAATCGCGTCCGTAATAAGTTCCACAAGCACATCTTGAAGCAGCTCCAGAACACAGATATGGCGTTGTGTCCTCACTTTGCTGCCTCAGAGAGCTTAATCAACCTGTAAGGATCCACATCCTCGATTCCAAATCACTGCCTCACTATTGTGTTTAAACCACGGCTTCGATCATGGCTCATGCTGTACGACCACAGCGATTGTATGCATGCTTTTCAGTATTCATCACTCTTTTTCTTACACGACGATCCCTCGACACTTGGCGCTCCGTGGGATTGCGTTCATTTAGTGGGTGCACATAGTGCCATTTGCACAGTGTTCTATTTTCATCCGACATGAGAGGTTTCTATTTTTTTAGATTTTTCTCACAGTTGAAGAGTTGAAAAGTTGTATTTGTCAAGTTTAGATTGATGTTCCAAGCGGCCAGCTCTTGTATTGTAGACATTTTATGATCTTCGGTGTGTTCTTGGGTCCTTACTAAGGTCTCGGGGGTTAAATGTATTTTTGGTAATTTTTCTTAAATTCCATTGCTAGATGATGTCTCAAATACAAACATTTTAAAGTCTTTGGGAAGAACACACTATAGTAAGATTCAGTACTTTCTTACTGTATAATGTACAAAATGCTCTTAGCAGCAATGTGTCCAAGGGTGGGATTGATATTGGCTTGATTCTGATAGGTTTAAAACTGAAACGACCCTTTATATTTAACAGAATGTTAAAAAAAGACAATTTTTTATAAATATTGCTGTTTTGGAACGTAACCTCTTTTACTAAAATGTTGTAAGATCCGTACAACTTAGATAATGATTATATCTAGGTATCTTGCTAAATGGTCACCCATAACGTTTAATTTTAAATGAAGACATGGATACCACCCAAGACCCAACAGGACTTTCTATGGTCTGTCAGAAAGTGGCACAAAGAATTGTGGGATCTGTAGATGTATTGACTCGGATAGATGTGGATTCTTCTATATGATAGGTCCCTAACCTGTAGGCTTGTCTCACTCTGGCATTTCTAACCATAGAATAGGGGTGGAGTTTGTCATGAATAGTAATTTAAACTTTTGGAAGCAAAACAGGAAGACTGCTTTTTATATCTGTTACTCTGTTATGAGTCGAGGGAGCCTATCACATGTGTGGCTTTAAAATGGAGCAAAAACCCATAGGCATGCCCCTCTGAGCATCAAACTACTTGTTGGACTTGAGAACCTGACGAGACCCTTTGACGCCACACAGGAAGAAGTATCAGCTGTAACTGATCAAGAAAGGAAAGGAAAAGTTTCAGGCAGTGCCATTGGGATGGTGGTGGGCTAAGAAAGTGTTTTGCAAATAGGCTTCTATTTTACTGGTTCCGTTAAGGCAGGGGTTTTGAAACTGTGGAGCTGCCCCCCTAGGGAAGGCAGTGACTGGGAGGCCCCAGGCTGAAGGTTACTTAGGGTAACATTTGGGGAGAATGTCTATTTACTCTCCTAGAAGCCCATATTAATGCATAATTATGTTGAAATCTGGGACAAAGACTTATTTGCTATCCTAAATATTCTTGGAAATATGGCTTAATGCCTGATAGAATAGACATTTGGGAAGGACAGACCTAATTTCTGGATTTCACCATTGGTATAATTTGCATTTAAATATATATATGCTGTCAGTCTCCGGGTTGAATGTGAGCATGAAGCCACTCTGGATACAAGTCAACCTCCAATCTAGGGTGCCCAGTGAATGAGTCTTTGGGCATTTCCCCTTACATTGAACCTACATAAAAATGGGTCAGGATTTTTTGACATCTTTGTCTTAACAAAACTCACATTAAGTATGTGGTGGACTTAATTGTACTTTGGTTTTGTTTTGTCAAGTATTTATTAGAACTGTAGTATATTCTGCTCCATTCCAGCCAGCCATTTAACCTGGTATCAAGTTCCCAGAATCAGTGCCCTTGGCTTTATAAAGCAGATTTTAATGAGTTACTTTTTTCCTCTCTCCATGTTGGTTATTCTGCCAAAGGATTTCCTTCAGAACATTAATTTATATTTAAAATATAAAATAAGGACCAAACCCAACAACATGCTTAATGTTGATTTTTTAATGGACAAGGAAAGTTAAAAACACTATGGGTGCCGGCACCCTCGCCCGGAGAGCAAAATCACCAGCTGTCTTCTATAAAAAGTGAACCAGCCAGGGGTACTATTAAGCAGAGTGCAGCGGTGCCATTTTTTCCTGCTCCTGGGTTTTCTTTGCATGGACTTGGGCTGGGCACAGGCATAGCAATTTTTAAAGTTGGCGGTTCTGCACATGGGCCACAAGTAACACATAGGAGCAGAGATAAAATGGGGCCACTGCACTTAGTTTTTTATAGAAGACGTCCATTAGCCTTGAGCAAAGGGTTAGAGGTTTTGCTTATTGGGAGGGTGGCCAACAAACTGGCACCTAGACAAAAAGGAGACCTTCCTCGCACACCCTAGCTCTCCAAAAAATTGAAAAGCTAGGTGCACAATGCTGGAGGGATCGGCACCCTCCCAAAAATTACAAATAGTAAAAACCCAATGGCACTCAGAGCTATAAATGGGACAAGCCCTTAGATATTTATATTGCGGAAATGCACCTCTGCAATAAAGATTTCGAAGAGTTTCCCCCGTTTATAGGTCTGAGTGCCATTGCATTTTTACTATCAACAAACTGGCACCCCCAGTGTTTTTAAACTTTCCTTGCCTTTTAACATATCTTGTAATAAGGTACCCTGGCTTAAAATACCTTGTCATTCTGATAGCAGTGACCATTATGAAGCCTGGGTATATGTGCCTCTCCTGTATATAGCCCTGAACTGTTCTGATGGTGAGTGCATTCTCTTGCATCGTAGGTGTGGGAATAGCAACATGGTCCAAGCTATTCGATACTAATGTTTGAAAGGTATGTTTTATTTATCACATGATTCAGAATTTCTAACATAACCCAGCAGATCCAGTAATTAAATATCATTGGCAGGATAAAAGTTTGTACAATATGGACCTTTTC
This sequence comes from Xenopus tropicalis, assembly GCF_000004195.4. Lineage (NCBI taxonomy): Eukaryota > Metazoa > Chordata > Amphibia > Anura > Pipidae > Xenopus > Xenopus tropicalis. Next base: position 160,070,294 of record NC_030678.2, on the reverse strand, counting down.
CAACCATGTTGAATATATACCTTGGATGGGAACTGGACTCAAAAACCAAAATGTTTGCTTCTCTGACACTGGGATCTGATTTAGAAGTCATACATGCGTTTTTATTGAACAACCATCAATCGGAAACCGCCATCATTATGCTGTGTATAATCTCATAATACTAGAAGTCATTATTTGAATTTCGATCTACTGTGAAATCACTTGAATAAATTTCATGACATTCCAGAAAATCTGGTGTTTGTCCTTTTTAGTGAAGTAACAAAGTTCCAAAAGATTTGTTTTATGTTGTCCATCTGTTATAATGTCAAATGACCCCTCCTGCCCACCGTCCCTGTTGCTCACTGCTCCTGGTGTCCCCTTCCTGTGGTCCTTGTCTGGCATATTCCAACTCCAAACCTTTACTGCACTAATAAAGCAATACCTGGAGTATTAGGCTCTGGGATTTGATATACATTGGCATATATCTATGGAGCAGAAATAAGCCACACCCAAAACAGCTGTCATTGATCTGATTGGCTGGCACAATTCTTTGGGTGTGTCCTTGGAGAAAAGTAGTACAGGTATGGGACCTGCTATCCAGAATGCTTGGGACCTCGGGTTTGCCTAATAAGCGATCTTTCCGTAATTTGGATCTCCATAACTTTTCTGCTAAAAATCATTTAAATATTGAATAAACCCAATAGAATTGTTCTGCCTCCAATAAGGATTAATTATATCTTAGTTGGGATCAAGTACAGGTACTGTTTTATTATTATAGAGAACAGGGAATCATTTAACCATTAAATAAACCCAATAGGGCTGTTCTGCCCCCAATAAGGGTTAATTATATCTTAGTTGGGATCAAGTACAGGTACCGTTTTATTATTACAGAGAAAAGGGACTCATTTAACCATGAAATAAACCCAATAGGGCTGTTCTGCCCCCAATAAGGGGTAATTATATCTTAGTTGGGATCAAGTACAGGTACTGTTTTATTATTACAGAGAAAAGGGAATCATTTAACCATTAAATAAACCCAATAGGGCTGTTCTGCCCCCAATAAGGGGTAATTATATCTTAGTTGGGATCAAGTACAGGTACTGTTTTATTGTTACAGAGAAAAGGGAATCATTTAACCATGAAATAAACCCAATAGGACTGTTCTGCCCCCAATAAGGGGTAATTATATCTTAGTTGGGATCAAGTACAGGCACTGTTTTATTATTACAGAGAAAAGGGAATCATTTTTAAAAAATGTGAATTATTTGCTTATAATGGAGTCTATGGGAGATGGGCTTTCAGTAATTCAGTAAAACTTTCTGGATAACTGGATTCCGGATAAGGCATCCCATACCTGTATAGGTAACACTTGGGGGCTGATTTACTTACCCACGAACGGGTCGAATGGAGTCCGATTGCGTTTTTTTCGTAATGATCGGTACTTTGCGATTTTTTCGTATGTTTTGCGATTTTTTCGGATTCTTTACGAATTTTTCGGATCCAATACGATTTTTGCGTAAAAACGCGAGTTTTCCTATCCATTACGAAAGTTGCGTAAAAAGTTGCGCATTTTGCGTAGCGTTAAAACTTACGCGAAAAGTTGCGCATTTTTCGTAGCGTTAAGTTTTAACGCTACGAAAAATGCGCAACTTTTCGCGTAAGTTTTAACGCTACGCAAAATGCGCAACTTTTTACGCAACTTTCGTAATGGATACGAAAAACTCGCGTTTTTACGCAAAAATCGTATTGGATCCGAAAAATTCGTACAGAATCCGAAAAAATCGCAAAACATACGAAAAAGTCGCAAAATATTCGCTTTCAAGTCGGAACTTTTCCAATTCGGGTCGGATTCGTGGGTTAGTAAATCAGCCCCTTGGTCTAATGGTATTTTGTATATATGAAGAGGAATTTAAATAGGTTGGTGGTACCTTCCTTATCTCCATTTCCATTCACCTCCCTCTGGGCCAGCTCTGCTTCTTTAATGTTTTTGATGGGAAATTAGATCCCCCGCTATCTGCTATAACCTACTTTAACCTGCGCTCAATACACATTACAGCTCTCACCCAAGTGTCTGACTTATTGTATCAGGTACCTCAATGTCAGCAAATAACTAGAAACTTGTTATATTCAACCAAACAGAGTAATAAGAGGAAAACTGTTGCTTTTATCTGGACACAATTTGACACATTTTAATTGTATTTCACAGAAATTGAATGTGCTAGAGCGGTGCTGTAGGGAACCGACACTGAGAGTAATAAGCAGGCACACAGCGCGTGGGAGACTCACTGGTATCTGCCATGTGTTATATGGATCTTGAAAAGACTATTGGGGGGCTTTGGAAGGGGGTTGCATTCAATGGACTTTTGTATTTTTAAACCCCAATTAAAGGGAAACTTCCAAACCAAAATTTGTTAAAGAGCCCCACACAACACAGAAATCCTTAATATATCTTTCACTGTAATCTGTTCCTTCCAAATGTATAAGTAAATACCATTTGTATATGCTGAAATCCAGCTGCAAAACAGTTCTTCTCCTCCTTCATCATTTGAAATCCTGGCAGGGGAGGAGGGGCTAAAACACTGATGTTACAAATTATAATGGAGAAATCATGAAAGGCTGCATATTTTTTAATTAATATCTATTACAAAATTGCTTGTAATTATGTTTACTTTTCAAAAAGCCTAAGTTGTGTTTAGGTGGAGTTAACTGCGTAACATTTCTATTTCATTTTGGGTACAGGCCAGAGAAGCAGTAAAGCACATAGAGAGAACTGATAGTAGGGTGGGAAATTAAAAAATGTCAAAAAATCATATATGTACCCAAGATGCAATATTCTCTTTCCACATTCCTAATACAAAGTGGCACAGTTTGAGAGAATGTAAATAAATGTTGTATTACCTATGCCCCCTGTGTGTGCCTGGCAAAGACATTGCCCCCAAGCAAGAAACACATATTTTAAATCATAATAATTGTTAATAAGTATATTTTTCTTTGTGTGTTTTTAGTGGTTTTGCTTGGGAGACAGCTAAGGAAACAGAGAGCTGCAGGGAATAAGGATTTCACTAGACAGTGGCTTAATGGGAAGTTGCTTTGCTGTGGGATATCCAGAATGTTTGGGAAGATGATTGCTATTATATGAGCTATGGCACTGGATATCAGTGAGGAGCCCAACTGAGCCCTCAGATCCTCTGTTTCTATTATTAGAAAAATATAATACAGTTGTATATTTAAAATGTATAAATTGTATAATTGTAGTTATGCTGGTAATAGTTATTCCATAATCTGTATGTTGGCTGTATGCAACCTTCTGTTGTGCAGCACTGCAGAGTATGTTGGTAATTTGTACATAAATAAGTTAATGTTAATAATATTATGTTCCCACTAGATGGCAGCATACTCCAATTTATATGAATTGTATGCTCAGGCTTTACCTGCTGATGCCTCATTTATATTGCATATGAGGCCTTAAGAAGTTGGGGGGCTGATTCATAGTCTTGAAAATGGAGATCAGGCTGGAATTATGCAGGATTCTGGTTTTATTTGCTGCAATGCTGCATGGACTATGGACTGTGAGTACATTTGTAACACACATAGTGAATGGTGGTGTGCTGTGTACTGTGTGTGCCTGTGTGTGTCAGCATACAAGAGTATGGCACATACAGGCAGCATAGGGCAGACAGAACATGGCACACACAGGCAGCATAGGGCAGGCAGAGTATGGCACACACAGGCAGGGTAGGGCAGGCAGAGTATGGCACACACAGGCAGGGTAGGGCAGGCAGAGTATGGCACACACAGGCAGAATAGGGCAGTCAGAGTATGGCACACACAGGTAGCATAGGGCAGGCAGAGTATGGTACACACAGGCAGGGTAGGGCAGGCAAAAAGAATGGCACACACAGGCAGAATAGGGCAGGCAGAGTATGGCACACACAGGCAGGGTAGGGCAGGCAGAGTATGGCAAACACAGGCAGCATAGGGCAGGCAGAGTATGGCACACACAGGCTGATTAGGGCAGGCAGAGTATGGCACACACAGGTAGCATAGGGCAGGCAGAGTATGGCACACACAAGCAGCATAGGGCAGGTAGAGTATGGCACACACAGACAGCATAGGGCAGGCAGAGTATGGCACACACAGGCAGGGTAGGGCAGGCAGAGTATGGCACACACAAGCAGCATAGGGCAGGCAGAGTATGGCACACACAGGCAGCATAGGACAGAGTATGGCACACACAGGGGGCATAGGGCAGGCAGAGTGTGGCACACACAGGGGGCATAGAGCAGGCAGAGTATGGCACACACAGGCAGTATAGGACAAAGTATGGCACACACGGGGCATAGGGCTGGCAGAGTATGGCACACACAGGCAGCATAGGACAGAGTATGGCACACACAGGGGACATAGGGCAAGCAGAGTATGGCACACACAGGGGGCATAGGGCAGGCAGAGTATGGCACACACAGGCACACCCAGTCACTGATGGGAGGAAGTGACCTTACTCAGGCAGGGGACCCACATACTTCCTACTTGGTCAAGGAGTCAGGGACTTTACTAATCATGGGGCAGGGTTTGTGCCTGTTTTTGGCACTTTGCACATTGCCTCACACGTTGTAAATGAGTCCAAATATCAATAAATAAGAATAAAGTTTCCTTTACTGTGTGTTTATTTTAATCAGTATATTTGGCAAGGTATGGCTACTTATCATATTAATTAAGAAAGTACACATTGGATCAGTATTTCAGTAGAAATATTTATTAGCACGGAATCTGCAGAGACGTAAAAGATTCCATTCTGCTTCCAATCAAACCATTACACGTATGGTTAGTTTGTGATGAAACAGAAGTTCCATTCTTCACTCACTATTCACAAACATAGCTTTTCTATTTAAATATCATCAAAGTAACTCTCATTCACTGATCCATAGACACCCTCACACACATAGCATTACAGGGAATTGTCAGAGCACACAGAATAAAGGACGAGCAGGTAAAAGTTGATCTTGATGTTGATGGTGCAGGTGAAGGACACAAGGGCCTACAAGCCTGGAGAAGGTAAGCATCTTGCTACCGTGCAGAAAATACTCTCCGGTGCTTGCAGAGACTCTCCCACTAACTTTCATCCATGTCGGTAGGGACGTTCTTTAGCTTTGATAAGACTTGACAATAACCCACATTAGGAGGACAGTGATCAAGACAACCATGAAGTTGAGGAACAGCTCCTGTGTTGAACGCTCCATCCCGCAGAAGGAGAGTCAGACCTTGGGCTACTGGACAGGAATCTTTCTCAGTAGAGTTCAGAGTCAGCTGGGTGGTCCCTTTAAATCTGAAAGCAGAATAAATGTTCATGAAGATGGGGCTAAAAATCACTTTTGTTTGGCACCTCGGCCACCATTTGCTGGTTCTAATAGGTATTAGTTGTGGATGAAAAAATACATCAGTAAAGTTCAGCCCTTGAAGCTGCCAGTAGATTTATGGAAAGGGATAAAACACCCAAATCACATTTGTAGTTTTTACTAATTGTATTAATTTGTATATTTTAAACACAATGCATAACTTATATATATTTATATTAACAGAGTTGGGCACTTGGGGCAGCAAGCAGGAGAACCCAACAGCGGCAAAACCACAACTGAATCTTTGGAAAGATTTGGACATTAATGAAACTAGCCCACTATGAATTGATATCTCTCCCTTATATGTAAACCGCAATAGCTATGAATATTTGGTGGTTACTCACTGAAATTGCTGCTTTCTGTTAATATAACACGTTATAACTTAGTTGTTGAATTAAAAAATGTGAAATTTTTACTTGGCTGTACAGGTATGGAATCTGTTATCCAGAAAGTCCAAATTATGGTAGACTCGTAACAAATAACTCACATTTCTTTAAAATGTTGTAAGTAAAATAATAATAATAATACAAAATAATAAAACAGTACCTGTACTTGATCCCAACTAAGATATAATTACCCCTTATTGGGGGCAGAACAGCCCTATTGGGTTTATTTCATGGTTAAATGATTCCCTTTTCTCTGTAATAATAAAACAGTACCTGTACTTGATCCCAACTAAGATATAATTACCCCTTATTGGGGGCAGAACAGCCCTATTGGGTTTATTTCATGGTTAAATGATTCCCTTTTCTCTGTAATAATAAAACAGTACCTGTACTTGATCCCAACTAAGATATAATTACCCCTTATTGGGGGCAGAACAGCCCTATTGGGTTTATTTCATGGTTAAATGATTCCATTTTCTCTCTAATAATAAAACAGTACCTGTACTTGATCCCAGCTAAGATATAATTACCCCTTATTGGGGCAGAACAGCCCTATTGGGTTTATTTAATGGTTAAATGATTCCCTTTTCTCTGTAATAATAAAACAGTACCTGTACTTGATCCCAACTAAGATATAATTACCCCTTATTGGGGGCAGAACAGTCCTATTGGGTTTATTTCATGGTTAAATGATTCCCTTTTCTCTGTAATAATAAAACAGTACCTGTACTTGATCCCAACTTAAGCTGGCCATACACGTGGCGATCTCACGATGTTTCGTACGACCGTCGGTCGCACGAAACATCGTCAGATCCGCCACACACCATTCAGGGCTGAATCGGCAGGTAAGGAGGTAGAAACAATAGGATTTCTACCTCCTTCTGCCGATTCAGCTCTGAAGGGAGAATTTTGGTCAGGCGCCTTCTATGGCGCCCGATCAAAATTTTCTAACTTGGCCGATCGGCGAGCCGACCGATTTCAGCAGCTTCCTGCGATATCGGTCGGCTCGCTGACATGCCATACACGCACCGATTATCGTACGAAACGAGGTTTCGTACGATAATATCGGTGCGTGTATGGCCACCTTAAGATATAATTACCCCTTATTGGAGGCAGAACAGCCCTATTGGGTTTATTTAATGGTTAAATGATTCCCTTTTCTCTGTAATAATAAAACAGTACCTGTACTTGATCCCAACTAAGATGTAATTACCCCTTATTGGGGCAGAACAGCCCTATTGGGTTTATTTAATGGTTAAATGATTCCCTTTTCTCTGTAATAATAAAACAGTATCTGTACTTGATCCCAACTAAGATATAATTACCTCTTATTGGGGGCAGAACAATCCTATTGGGTTTATTTAATTATTTTTTATAGACGTAATGTATGGTGAGCTAAATTACGAAACAATCCCTTATCTGAAAAACCCCAGGTCCCATGCATTCTAGATAACAGTTCCTGTATATGGACTGTATGGGGAATTGCTATTGAAAGTAATCTGGCTAAAAAAAACCTGTGAAACAGAATGCACAGCATCATGGGAAACTGAGTCTAGGCTGAGGGAAAGCTGACTTCCATAACTTGTTTCAGACGTCAGAACCAGTAGTGCACAAAGGACTGCTTTTAATGGCAATTAAAGTAACTTTAAAACTACTATTATATTTTAATGAATGTATATTGGAAAGTTAGTTAGAGTTATATTTTCTTTTATTGGGCAAAGTGTTGTTTTAGAGTTGACATCTACTTTAAAGGAAAACTATACCTCGAACAACGTAGGTCTCTATGAAAATAAATAAATTGCACAAAACAGCTCATATGTAAGACCCTGCTTCATCAAAATAAACTATTTTCATATAAATATACTTTTAGTAGTATGTGCCATTGGGTAATCCTAAATAGAAAACTCCCATTTTAAGTACTGGGATCATACGATTCTGGCTGCACACAAACAAACTAAGGCACACATACATGCTAGGCCCAATTAATGGGCAAAGTTCTGCCTTTTACTCCCACACTACTTCCTGTTACAGTTAGAGCTGCATTATTTCCTGTCAGCTGATCACTGAGGGAGCGCCCAGCCCATCACTAAATGGCAGCTCAAGGGAAAGGATGTAAAAGGGCAATATTTACTGATATATATATTCCAGTTTGGCGAGATTCTTTAATAGGTCACTTAACATAATATGAACTATCTGTTGGTTTTCAAGTATTCATTCTGGGGTATAGTTTGCCTTTAAAGGGCAGCTATGCTGGCATAGTGTGCCTTTATAGGGTCACAGAATTATTTGGTCATTTCTCATAATCCCAGCAGTGTAGTTGGTGAATGCTGGAAGCTGAGATTCGGAAATGTGTCTAATTAATGGGAGCCGTATCAGTTCCAGACACAAAAATAAAATGCAAAAGTGAGATGTAAGGCTGATGCCACACCAGGCGTAGGGCTGATTTTTTCGGCAAGCGGAAAAACGCTTGCCGAAAATTCAGCCCTACGCCTGCTACTTGTGCCTGCACCCGAATGAATGGGATACGCTCGGGTGCAGGCACATGTAGCCGATATATGCATGAAAACGCGAGACTTTGCATTCTCACGCGTTTTCATGCGTATATCGGCTACTTGTGCCTTCACCCGAGCGTATCCCATTCATTCGGGTGCAGGCACAAGTAGCAGGCGTAGGGCTGAATTTTCGGCAAGCGTTTTTCCGCTTGCCGAAAAAATCAGCCCTACGCCTGGTGTGGCATCAGCCTAAAGGCACAAATGCTGCAGTGAGAGCCATTAGAGAGGTATGGGCCCCTATCAGTTGGCCGTGGGTAGGAGGATGTGTGTGCAGCTGTTTTATCTCACGGGAGCCTCGCTGCTCGTCCTACGGTATTTCCCAGATGCCTTGTGCATGGTGATGAGTGAGCGCTGACCCAGCGGCGCATTGTTCTTCTCGCTAAGTGGCTGAGTGAGGGGACTTACACATGTCTGGGGGGGGTGTTGTGATAGCAGAACACAGAAGGGCTGTATCATCTTTCCTTTACACAAGTGATATGATATCAGAGTAGGGCGGCTGCTCCTCTATTTATACACTGGCGTGACCATCAAAGTGCCACACGAAATATCCTTTTTAATAATGTTAAGTGAAATGCCAAGGTCAACAACAAAAAATCCTTTAGCAGTAGGTGCCGCAGGTTGGATGCCTGTTACAAATGCTGAAAATAACTATACGTTACCCAATATGGCACTTTTAGTAATATTTCCACCTGAAGGAGAAGCGCTAGACCTATCTGATTGGCAGGGCACTTATTGGGGGGTATGGATGGTACAAGTAAAGCGGTGCTCCATTAATGGAGGGTCAAAAAAAACAAATTGTTTAAATCAGAAGTGGGCCCAAACTTTTTGCACAAGATAAAAGCAGGTCTCTGATGGTGGCTCTGTTGAGTGGCTGCTTTGAGTCACTGAACTGTCATTAAATTCCAATGGGATAAATCATTTACACCACTAGTATAAAGCTTTGCCCTGTAAGTATTAGCTGGCATAGCATGTATTTTTAAAGGAAAGTATCCAATAAATTGCAGGCAGTCCTGACTGACAAGCATTTTTCCTTTAAAGAGGTTGTCCACCTTTTAGTTACCCTTAGTATGTGACGTAAAGTGTAATATTCTCAACCTTATGGACTCCCCAGAACAACAAAGAAGATTCTATTCGCAATCAGATTCCCACCTCTACTAACACAAACCAGCTCCTCCTTCCTCAGCCCCTTCTGCATGTCTTATCTCTTTCCATCCTGTCTCTGAAAGTCTCTTGGCTTCTCTTGTCAACTCCGCTCACCACTTGCTCTCATAACCCTATGCCTTCTTCCCTCTGGGCCCGTCCTGGGCCCGTCCTGTCTCTCTAATTTTTGTCCTGTCTCCCTTCTACAACCTGCCTCTAAAATCCTAGAATGTATTGTGTTCTCCCATGTTGCTAACTTCCTACACACCAATAATCATGTTTCATAATCATAATGTTGGACCCACAGCAATTCTGCTGCACACTCTACTGAGCAGCGGTGTAACTTGGTCGCACTGGGCCCCCATGCAAAAAAATCTTTGGAGAGGGCCCCTTGGGGTCCTCCCCCGTCCCCCATCCTGACCGCATTGCATCTCCCCTTCTGGCCCTGACCACAACCTCTATATTTTGAGTAGAAGAGGGGCTGGGGAGGGGGGGACTAAGGTACAAGAGAACCTGCAGTCCAGGCCCCCCTGCCCGGGCCCCCACCCCACGTCTACGGGTCTACTGTATATATATTCAGGCCCAGATCTGTGGCGGCACATCTAGGGCGGCACAAACTTAGGAGTGGAATGCCGTCCAAGCCGCACTGAAATTGTGCTCACATACGGAGCAATGGGGACCTCTCCCCACTGTTCCGTATGTGAGTTTAAATGGAAGCGCAAATGCACAAGCGCATGGGGGGGTGAGACTGGGGGCAGCCTCGGGGTGCCCTGATAACAAATCCAGCACTGTATATATTTACGCCAATGCTACTGAAACAGAGTTACACATGATATTCAGGTACCAAAGCCAAAGTTCACCTCTCTATACTAATACTCCTCAACCTTTCTGCTGTATTTGATATGTTTGACCACTTTCTCCTGGCGCAAATTCTGCATTCGATTGGTATCCATAATCAGGTTGCATCCTGGATCCCTTCCCCTAGGATGGATGGTATTCACAGAGCAGTGTTGTCATTATGCTGCCCATGCATTTTTATAAGCACTAGAGAGTGTGGGGGGTAAGTTTACACTGCACCAGGGCATGTTTTATGTGCATTAGGGCAGGAGTGCTCAAGGGTCACTTAATGGGTCCCATGAAATCGCATGTTTCAGTGGCTTCCGTGTCAGAGCACAAGTAATCCCAACATTAGCACAAGTACTTCTGTCATCGTGCCCGAGCCCCTGAGACATCCATCTCTGCTCAGACAGGGAGTGCTCTCAATAATGCAGCTGCTCTGTACTTAAAGACAAACTTTGTTCACCTCTGGGCACCAGGGAAAACATTTTTAAGCGGCTCAGTCAATGGCAGAATTCCTATAACTGGTGTCATTTTACTCCATAACCATCAGCAGTGAACTATGATCAATCAACTGCAGTAATGTGAATACAAGGAAGTCTGGTTGTTGCAATAAGTTACCATTCAGGGCAGAATCTACTTTCTTTTTTAGTTGTAGGGGTTATAATAATAGCAATTAATAAAAATACACATTGTGTATTCCATTTATAAAGCAATGTATTATAAATACGGCTGGTGGAATGCAAAAATGCATCGATGTAGAAACTTAAGCCAACCGCTGGTACCCAATATAACTTGTCCATCTGAACAAAACTAAGTTTACTTCAAACACTTGCCTGATCCATTTGGTACCGTTCTACTGTGATGTGAGAAGTTGGGGGCGCCATTATATCCCTGCAAACAGAATTCCATCCCTGTTCAGCAATGAGCCCATTTAGAGGGACAGCGGTATCCCAGCAAATGCGGCAGTAATCCAACAGAAATAAAAGAAAGGTCACCCATAATTCCACATATTATACGCTGTTTAACCATGTGTAATATTAGCCTTGGGAAGCTTAAAGCCAAGCCGGGACCTTTGTTATCTTCCAGGGCTACGGGCTGTCTTCTTTATTAGCAGACTGGCTGCATTCCTGCCAATGGGCCAATCATCCTGCAGGAGCACTTACCCTTAGCTAATGCTGAGGGTGCTCTGTATCTAACTACAATGCACTCCACTGTTGGGGGGTGCTTCTTCTTTAAAATACTTTGATTTGGGTGAAACAAAGTCACTGGGACCAATGTTTATATCTGATTAAATGCATTTTCATTAAAGTGAATTCTTAGCTTTGTGTGTGTTAGGCATATTTTTTAGTTATAGAAGCCCACCAGGGGTATCTAAGGGTGAAGACACACAGAGCTACTTAGTAGCAGCTACTTGTTATGACTACTAAGCTCCAGAAAATCCCCCGCCATAGATGATACTGAGAATTGCCTCTGCTAAAACACACGTGGAGACAATTATCAGTAAATGATCAGCATTGTCTGTTTTAGCAGACGTGACAAGTAACTGCTACTAGTAGCTCTGTGTGTCTTCACCCTAAACTGTTTCAAAGCCAGGAAGATATCAGCACTTACTGACACCCTACTTGTTTCCACAGAACAATTGCTATAAGATATAATTACCCCTTATTGGGGGCAGAACAGCCCTATTGGGTTTATTTCATGGTTAAATGATTCCCTTTTCTCTGTAATAATAAAACAGTACCTGTACTTGATCCCAACTAAGATATAATTACCCCTTATTGGGGGCAGAACAGCCCTATTGGGTTTATTTAATGGTTAAATGATTCCCTTTTCTCTGTAATAATAAAACAGTACCTGTACTTGATCCCAACTAAGATATAATTACCCCTTATTGGGGGCAGAACAGTCCTATTGGGTTTATTTCATGGTTAAATGATTCCCTTTTCTCTGTAATAATAAAACAGTACCTGTACTTGATCCCAACTAAGATATAATTACCCCTTATTGGGGGCAGAACAGTCCTATTGGGTTTATTTCATGGTTAAATGATTCCCTTTTCTCTGTAATAATAAAACAGTTCCTGTACTTGATCCCAACTAAGATATAATTACCCCTTATTGGGGGCAGAACAGCCCTATTGGGTTTATTTCATGGTTAAATGATTCCCTTTTCTCTGTAATAATAAAACAGTACCTGTACTTGATCCCAACTAAGATATAATTACCCCTTATTGGGGGCAGAACAGTCCTATTGGGTTTATTTCATGGTTAAATGATTCCCTTTTCTCTGTAATAATAAAACAGTTCCTGTACTTGATCCCAACTAAGATATAATTACCCCTTATTGGAGGCAGAACAGCCCTATTGGGTTTATTTCATGTTTAAATGTTTTTAGCCTTAAGGTAGGGAGATCCAATTACAGAAAGATCTCTTGTCTGTAAAACCCCAGGTCTGGAGCATTCTAGATAGCAAGTTTCATAGCTGCAAATTACAGTGGATATCTAAAGTGCATTGCACCAAATGTGGTGTATTTTGGAAACATCTGTATCTGATCTGACAGTAACAGAGGCAAATATCCCGTATAAACATAACTTTACATGGAATATAAATAAAATAATTTCAATAAAAGCTGCTGATTGCTTTAACAGCTACAGAAATATGTTCTGGCAAATTATATGGTTTTATATCCAAGGTTGGTCTGTCAATGACCCAATAGGAATATGCTGAGTTTGTATCATTTCATTGTATTCTTTGGACATACCCATTATTGTGGCTTCCTACTAATGAGCACTGGCTTGAATTTGGCTTTTTGTCTTACTCATTTTGTTGGACTAAAATTCAGATCTAACCAATTATAAATCTCTTTTCAAACCAATAATGTGTTTTCCTCCAGATATTGATGTCAGGAGGCGTTAAAGAAATTATATTTATCTTATATATATCAGCTTTAATCAAAAGTCAATTAAATTTCTGCAAACACCTTGGGTAAAGTCTTTAGATCCGGCTCCATAGAATGGGAATTAACTACTGGTACCGGCTTTAGATATAAAAGTTAGATTATGATGTATCTTTGTGTATTAGGGTTACACAGGAAGCAATAGTAGAATGTGGGCAACATTACCTTTATATTCACCCACTGAATACTTTAGGAGTATACCACATGTCCATATATTATTGGAGAACATTTGGCCTCCTGTTATTTGAATCAAGGTTAAGTTCTTGTGAGTGAATTTGTCATGACCCCTCCCTCCCAGTCCCCCCAGGTTGCATCTCTTGCTCTACCCCCGTAATAGACAGGTAAAGCAAATCTTTAGTGTCTGCTTCTCAGAATGTAAGAACATTTCTATAGTTTTGGTTATAACTAAGAGATATGTGTTTGCTTACAATGAGACTCAATTACTAACCTATGTACATATTTCCCAGTGCAGTTACCCACAGCAACAAATCAGAGTATTGTACACAGAATCATGAAAGCTAATATGCAATTGGTCACCACTTGTTACTACACTGGGGTAGCTTACCTGTTACCTCCTCTAAAGACTCACCCCTGTATAGACTACTGCAGGCATTAGCTGCCAGTTATGCTTTCTCAGCACCCTACAATAAGCCAATCTACTTCACTTATACAGGTGTTCAATTAAAACTCCTGGAAGTCCACTGAAACCATTGTGTGGTTTGCCTTTAAATTAACTTTCTGTATGTTATAGTATGTCCTATTCCTAGCAACTTCCTTGCAACTGGTCTTTATTGTTTACTTGTTATAGTTTTTGAATTATTTGCCTTCCTCTGCTACATGTTTCCGGTTTTCAAATGGGGGTCACTGACCCCACAGCCAAAAAACTATTGCTCTGTGATTTTACAATTATTGCTTTTGTTACTTTACATTACTTTACGTTACGATACCAGTCTCTCAATCAACCAACTGCCTCGTTGCTCAGGTAAAGAAGACCCTAGCAACCAGATAGCTGCTAAAATTTCAAACAGGAAAGCTGCTGAACAAAAAGCTAAAAAACTGCAAAAGCACAAAAAATAAAAAAAATCTAAACCAATTGCAAATTGTCTTAGAATAACAAGGTCTTTGTCACTAACTAAAAGTTATTCTGAAGGTGAACAACCCCTGTAAGAGAAAGTGCCCCTGCTTTCAGTACAATAATACTGGTCAAATCCATCTTTGAGAGTTGTAGAAGTCAAGAATTTATGGAAAAAACTGTGAAGAAAGATTACTGGAACATTGCATCCTTGTAAATGAACTGCTAATTAATATGCACAAAGGGCAAAAAACCCATCACAGCTGAATCTGTCACCATGTAATATAGCAGCGCTGAAACCCTGGCCGGCCCTCAAATCTTGTTTAAACTACAATCTCCGGTATCTCTCCGACAGCCAAAAGCTACCGGGAGTTGCACTCCCTGGGTCCCAAGACCAAAGCTGCTGTGACGGGCTCTCCTACCCCTAGAACCGAAGGGACCCCCAAAAAGAACAATTCAATTAAACCTTCTTAATACTGTGCTGCATCTTCAGGAGAGATATTGTAGGCAGAATAGATATGCCAAGGACTCCCAGGCAGATAATGGGAAAGGAGAGAAGCTGTGTTACCTGTGCCTTGCCTGTTGGGCTTTGGAGGTTTGGAGATGAGAGGTGGTTATTGTTCCCTTCCCGCAAAGGCTCTGCCGAGGCTGTGGAATTCTAATCCCTGTGTTAGAACTAAAATAGTTGGAGGGAGGAGGGCATTGAGTTAATTGGTTATGATGTCAGAGACAGTATATCGGAAAGGCATGCATTTTGGTGCACACTTGTGTCAGATGTGCAATACAAACTGGATTGGGCTTTATCTCTTGTCAGCTTACTGCTCTGCTTTCCCAAATGCTGCCCGTGGCTGCCAATAGGGATTTTCCTGAGTGCAGTTCATGTTTCTATTCTCTGCTCACTAGACTTGCTCTTTGGCCAGTTCCATGGATGATGGGGAAATCCTTTTCTGTTGTTCTGATACGGGGAAATAATGTTTATTCTTTCAAGTACATGAGATAAATATATAAATATATATATATATACACAAAGGATGGCACACCGCTACATAACATACCTCGGGTGCTCGGTAAAGGGTTCCAATAGTATAAAAAAGACCAGCAACTCCGGGATTTCTTGTGAAAAATCAAAACATATATTCAAAGTAGCATAAACAGCCGACGTAACGTTTCGGTCCCCATCGGGACCTTTCTCATGCCCTGAGAAAGGTCCCGATGGGGACCGAAACGTTACGTTGGCTGTTTATGCTACTTTAAATATATATATTATTGTACACTTTGCCTATTTGACTGGGGTGCACAAGGCCTAACGGGCTGCTACCTTAGGGACCCCCACATTCCCTCTGGGTCCCCCGTGAGCCCCTTCCCCCACTTTCACCTTATACCGGTATGGGACCTGTTAACCAGAAAGCTTGGACCTGGGGTTTTCTGCATTAGTGGTCATTTCATGATTCAGATCTCGATAACTTAAATCTGTTAAAAAATTATTTAAACAGCAATAGGATTGTTTTGCCTCCAATAAGGATTCATTATATGTTTATTGGGATCAAGTACAGGTACTGTTTTATTATTACAGAGAAAAGGGAATCATTTAACCATTAAATAAACCCAATAGGGCTGTTCTGCCCCCAATAAGGGGTAATTATATCTTAGTTGGGATCATGTACAGGTACTGTTTTATTATTAGAGAAAAGGGAATCATTTAACCATGAAATAAACCCAATAGGGCTGTTCTGCCCCCAATAAGGGGTAATTATATCTTAGTTGGGATCAAGTACAGGTACTGTTTTATTATTACAGAGAAAAGGGAATCATTTAACCATTAAATAAACCCAATAGGGCTGTTCTGCCCCAATAAGGGGTAATTATATCTTAGTTGGGATCAAGTACAGGTACTGTTTTATTATTACAGAGAAAAGGGAATCATTTAACCATGAAATAAACCCAATAGGGCTGTTCTGCCCCCAATAAGGGGTAATTATATCTTAGTTGGGATCAAGTACAGGTACTGTTTTATTATTACAGAGAGAAAGGAACTCATTTTTAAAAATGTAAATTATTTGATTAAAATGGAGTCTATGGGAGATGGCCTTTTTGTAATTCAGAGCTTTCTGGATAATGGGTTTTCGGATAATAGGTTATCTGAGCCCACTGGGGATAATTTTGTTCCCAAGGTAATTGTAAAAGTATTAATTTGGCCCTTGCTGAGGCATCCTAGTATTAACATTATAATATGATACATTTCCCACCAGTTGTGCTTCCTGAAAACTGGATGACAGGTTGGATGCACATGAGAGTTACTTAAACTTCTGTGGGGGAAACCACCTTCACTCATATGTCAGGGCAATGTTTTAGAATTCCCTTTTTGTAGACATCCCCAGATCTTTCACCATCCATACATGCACCGAGAGATGATTTTGCAGAGTAGCAATTTTAGGTAGGGGACAAGTTCAGGAAAGCATTTATGGCTGTGGGAGAGCAGGAATAGTAGGGAGAGATGGTGCCAATAGTAGCAGTGGGGGGATAATAGCCTCTGGGAAGGGACTGTGGCTGTGGGATAGCAGGGTAAGTAGGAGAATGGTGCCTATAGTAATCAGTGGGGGGATAATAGCCTCTTGGAAGGACTGGCTGTGGGATAGCAGGTTAATAGTAGGGAGAGATGTGCCTATCAGTACAAGTGTGGGGATAATAAGACCTCGTGGGAAGGCGGACCTGGGGCCTGTGGATAGCAAGGTAAGTAAGGGAGATAATGGTGCTGTATAGTAGCAGTGGGGGGAATAATAGCCTCTGGGAAGGGACCTGGGGCTGTGGGATAGCAGGTATAGTAGGGGAGAAGATGGTGCCTATAGGTGAAGCAGTGTGGGGATGAATAGCCTCCTGGGAAGGGACCTGGGGCGTGGATAGCAGGTATTAAGTAGGGGAGATGGTGCCTATAGTAGGCAGTGGTGGGGATATAGCCTCTGGAAGGGACGGGGGCTGTGGGAATAGCAGGTATAGTTAGGGAGAGATGGTGCCTATAGTAGCAGTGGGATAATAGCCTCTGGGAAGGGACTGGGGCTGTGGGATAGCAGGTATAGTAAGGAGAGATAGTGCCTATAGTAGCAGTGGGATAATAGCCTCTGGGAAGGGACTGGGGCTGTGGGATAGCAGGTATAGTAGGGGGAGATGGTGCATATAGTAGCAAAAAATATATATAGCCATACATACTAGAAAAATGAAATTATTAATCTGACACTTAAACGACTTGCCAAGGACTTCCAAGGACTTGCTGAGTACAGTAGATACTAACATTAGGTATCTCAGTGACAATGTATACACAAGTAACTTAGAAGTACATACAGTTAGGGAAAGAGCCATTATTAAGGCAGTGCCTAAAGGACAATACAACACTTGATGGCAGATGGGCATTTTAATTTGAAGCTATTTGGGCAGTGAACAAATGTCAGAGGATCCATGGCATGCTTATGAAGTCAGGGCTGACCATATCTTATGTGCTGTCCAGCACTCCAAATATCATATCCCTGCCTGCCTTCATCAGTAAAGAATCTGCACTCCACTGATCTAGAGAGAACAAGGAGATTTAGAGCAAGTGTGCCTTTAGTTTTGGATGACAGAAGGAATCTGCTGCTGCTGTGCATTTGTACAGATATCACCCTGTGAGTTTGGAAAATATGTATTTTTTACTTACAGTTACTTATATAGCACTACTTGTATGTATTTCTATTTGTATAACACTACTAGTATACACTTTGGGAAAGAGATTAAGCACAAGAAGTACCGTTTTGCACAAACCTCTATTTACCCTATGGCCGGCCTTATACCACTATACCTGAAAGCAAAAGTTGACATATATATTTAATTTGGTAAGCAAAAAGTAAGAGACAATTACTGTAGGAATCAAAACTGGCAATCAAATTTGCCAGTTTTAATACACAGTTACATTTCATTTCACCAACTTTAAAGCACAGGAACAAGGAAAATAATAAGTGGGGAATGTGCAAACGTCCCCACAAGCACTCAGTGCATGGAGACCATGTAGATGTAATACATTTTTAAAGGAACAGTAACACTAAAAAATAAAAATGTTTTAAAATAATTAAAATATAATGTACTGTTGCCCTGCACTGGTAAAAGTTGTGTGTTTGCTTCAGAAAGACTACTGTAGTTAACAGAAATAGCTGTTGTGTTGCCATGGGGGCAGCCATTTAAATTGAAAAAAGGAGAAAAGGCACAGGTTACATAAGAAGATAACAGATAACTGTGTAGAATACAATGGGAATCTATGCTACTTATCTGTTATCTGCTTAGTAACCTGTGCCTTTTCTCCTTTTTTCAATTTAAATGGCTGCCCCCATGGCTACACAGCTGGGTATTTATATAAACTGTAGTAGTGTTTATGAAGCAAACTCACAACTTTTACCAGTGCAGAGCAGCAGCACATTATATATTAATTATTTTTATACACTTTCATTTTTTGGTGTTACTGTTCCTTTAATAGGGATGCACTTAGCGAGGTTTTCTCCCAAAAGAAGCACCAGCCTGGGCAAAAAACTTAGCAATCTCTTTTACTGGGGGGGTATCAAATATTTTTGCACTCCCCAGTGAAATGCAGTTAACAAATACTTTAAAGTCATGTGATACTGGTGGTGTAAATTCAGTTCAGCCAGCACCACTCATCAAATCTGAATCCTGTCATAAAATACAGTAACATAGTAAATAAGGTTAAAAAAAAAGACATCTATTAAGTTCAACCTTTTTTAGCTGTAATATTGGTGTGTAGGCGCCATCTCAGTGCATTGTGCCTGAGTCTGAGCTTTCAGAAGGAGCCAGCGCTACACATTAGAACTGCTTTCAGCTAACCTATTGTTTCTCCTACTCCCATGTAACTGGAGGAGTCCCAAGCCGGACTTGGATTTCTTACTATTGAGTGCTATTCTGATACCTACTGGGAGCTGCTATCTTGCTCCCTTCCCATTGTTCTGCTGATCGGCTGCTGGGAGGTGGGGGGGATATCACCCTGGGAATGAATAATATGGCTAATATAAAAAAATCAGTTTCAATGCAGGATTTTTCTGGAGAAGCTCTATTAACTGAAAAAAAAAACAGATTAGCGCATTCCTTGTAACCAAGATATCTCCACTTTTTAATGGAGCTGCATTCCCAACCCACATCTTTTTAATACTGGTATATTTAAAAACTTTTTGGTTGTGATTTCACATTTTTCAATGAATGAAGCATCCAAAAAATCTGAAAACTTCCACTACCATGAAGCATAAGAAAATTTTCCAACTGGAAACAGGACAGCTGCTCATTGACATCTACATCACCTTTGAAAGGTTTTAGATGATGTGGTTTTACTTTTTGATTTTTCACGCATAATAAATGTTGAAAAAGTACGATTTCTTCCTACCAAAATTCATATTTTTTTTGCACAAAAAATACAAATTGTGAAAGAAAAGAAATATGAACTTTAGTAAATGCCCCCCCTTATTCTAACATTTATGGGTTCTAAAAGGAGCATCTGGCAGAACATTAATAAAATTCTTACCGTTCACTGGGCTGGAAGTATTATTTTTCTAATCAATGTCTGTATAATTAATACCCCCCATTAATAAAGCTTGCATCAGCCTTGAAGCCCTTTCTGTTTGCAACAGGATCTGAGCCTCTACACGAGCCGACGGCACTCCTATAAATGATCTACCTGTTGCCTCTATCCGTGAAAAGGTTAACCCATAAGGCATGAGCCCTCTCATTCTTCTCCACCACTTGGGTTCAATCCCCTGCTCCTTTTCTATTTCCCCTATCCCTAATATATAGCACTTTCTATTCACTGCCCAGCCATTACCGGTGATTACATTTCCTATAAATGTTTGGTTTCAGCCAAATCCCAAACTATCCTGAATGAAGGCTATCCTTGCACACACAAGATATTATGTAAGTATTGTGTTTCTATTAAATTCTTTGGAGGGGCCCAGCATGCAATACAAGCACTACCTGCTCCTCCCATTCCACACCCACCTGTGTGTAATTCCAAGACTAAAGAAAAAAAGATTGAAATAATTTATATAGTGTAAGTGAAGTTAATTATACTTGACTAACCCGATAGAAAAGAATTTGGAATTATTTATTGACAGATCCCCTTTAGGAATCTGATCTTCTCAATATAAAGGTGAGTGAAATGGCCATGTTCTATATGTTACTTTATCTAGTGAAATCAAAACAATGAAAAACACTTTCAAGTCTGAACATTAGATCCTTTTATTCAGCCGACATCTTATTTATTGTGTCCCAATTTGCTTTAACGTGTGTTTTTTGCCAAGACAATTGACAGATTTTCAGATTACAGATTGACTACAGATTTCTAGGAAACAAGCGTGTGACTGCCCAGAAAGTTGAGAGGTTCCATATAAACGTTTGAGACCTTTTCAGCAGAAAGCATCTTGGATGTCATGTTCTAAATGAGAAAGCAAATCTCATTGGCTTCGAATTCAGGTCATGAGCGGAACACTACTGCGGAACACTATTGTTGATATGTAAAAAAAAAATTGCGTCAGTGCCGTTGGGTTATGTACAAAGCCCCTTCAGTGCTGAAGGCTTCAGCATTGAAGGGGCTAATATCACGGTTGCCTACATCAAATCAAATGCTTGATCAAGTCTTTTTCTCCTTTTATTCTTGGTAAGATTTTACAAGAAGCCACATGAGCAGCACGGTGATCAGCACGATCATGAAGTTGAGGAAGAGCTCTTGTGTGGACCGCTCCATTTTCAAGTGTTAGGATGTGGTGAGCGCCAAGACACCTAGAAATCCACTGCAGTGTCTTTCAGTCTGGTCAGTCTCCTACAGGAACGAAAGATGGATTGTTAGGAAATTCCATTGCAAGCATATCAACTGAATATGTCTACCGGTACTTCTTACAATTCTAATGTCTTTAAAGATACATACAACAGTTTATTGTCTCTATGATGATGGTTTAATTCTAACAAAAGCTCTGTAAGGCTACTGTGAATTGTAACAGTCCCTAAAAAACCTGGTTTATAAAACCAGATGGGCAATGAGTTGATAAAGGTAAACTCTGCCTTATGAACCAAAATTTGTTAAAGAGCCCCACACAACACAGAAACCTCTAATATACCTATCCCTGTAATCTGTTCCTTCAAACAGTAGGAATAAATACCATTTTTATATGCTGAAATCCAGCTGCAAATCAGTTCTTCTCTTTCTGCATCATTTGAATTCCTGGCAGGGGAGGAGGGACTAAAACATTGATGTTGCGAATCGTAACAACTTCTCCACAGCTCACAGACAGCATGCAGGGACTACATAACCCACAATGCATTGCACTGTGATGTTTCATTCCTTACTGACATCACGTCTGCAGGCAATTGTGGGATTGGGAGGATGCAGGCTGAAGGCAGGCTGAAGGCAGGCTGAGGACAGGCGACTACTGTTACATTTTTTAAAATGTCTCAAAGTAGTCAGCCAGATCAGCAGGGGTACAGGGGCTTAGTTCCATTATTACATTAAAAATCATGAAAAAGCTGCATATATATTAAATTGATGTATATTATAAAGTTGATTGAATTATGTTTACTCTTAAAAAGCTTAAGTTGTGTTTGGGTGGAGTTCCCCTTTAAAAAATAAGTTTTGGGTTAGATATACATTAGTGGTGTCAAAAGTCTCAAACACCACTGATTGGCCAAAAGTGCCAGTAACTTTCATCCTGACCATCCATCCTGACTACAACTTCTGAAGGCCTTACAGCCTAATAAATGCACTGACTAGAGATTGCCTCACAAATGTTGTGGAAGCTCTGAGAGACATAATTCTACAACAGTTGAGTGTGAAGAACATTAAAGTCCCTTTGCTTAAAAGGTGATGAGGTTTATTATAAGTCAGCCCTCAAACTCTTATGTATTCTTATGGCACTGGTCGTACTAACTGGAGCTTATAAGCGAGAAGAAATACCATTAGAAATACCAATGTAGCACCATATATATATATATATATATATATATATATATATATATAAAATAACCCAAAACACATGACAAGATAAATACAGTGTAGAACACACAACAGCATAAATTCAGCAGCAACTTCATGTCCATCCTGTTTGTTGTAGGAAAGTCATTGGTGCTGCCGGGGGAGGCTTTTCCAAGCCCTTATTAACATCCACCTATGAAACAATGCAGAGATAGGCATTCCCAAGCTCAAGTGGTGTATCCTTGATGGAATGAAATTCTTTTTTAGCGATGGGGGTCTCCCAGAGACTGGAAGCCTAAAACGAATGCTCTCAGTCTATCCTATCTTAAACTTGGCAGCCAAGAGAATGGAAAGTCTGGAGTGGAAGGAGGAGGACAGGTACTCAAGAGTAAGCAAGGACTGACTCGAAGGTTAAGATTCCATGCTCTGCATGCTATATACCAGGGTCCCCAAACCTTTTACCCCTCATGAGCCACACTCAAATGTATAAACTTATTGGGAAACAAGCAAGCATGAAAACATCCCTTGGAGATGAAAAATAGGGGCTGTGATAAACTAATCTACGTGTCTTTATTCCTACAAAGGTTGCTCTCAAGCCAGGAATGTAAAAAATAAGCACTTATTTTAGGGCCACTGGGAGCAGCATCAGCGTGAGTGATGAGCAACATGTTGCACACAAGCTATTGGTTGGGATATACAGTATTATATACAGGGTACATGCACTGCATTATGGCTACTATAGAATGTGCTATAATTGCATGCACAATATCAGTACCATGGCACTCCCTCTTCCAAACAGTATAAGCATAAGCATGTTTATGATTTGAGAATTACATTACTCTTAATATACAGTAGTTTATAAGCCACTGTCAACTCATCCTGCCCTATATTCTAAGTACTGTATTAAAAAATTGCACCACAATATGAATTTTGTAAATATGACTGCCTGCTCTCTAAGTTTGATTCCAGCTAAAAGCAGAGAGGGCAGGGGATTTGCCCACAGACCCCTTAGCCAGAAAATGTCATTGGTGCAAGTACAAATGAAATATCCCATTTTTAGAAGCATTCATGCCAAGCAAACTGTTTAAGGAATTTGAGAGCAGCCAAAACAGCTAGAGAGTCAAAGGTAGGACATTCCTGATGTACATGGGTTTATTACATGGTTTGGTTGGTCTACAATAATTAAAATAATTAAATCTCACCCTCACTACCTTTAGTTCAGATCTGTACTGATCCAAGTAAAGCAGAAGTACGGAACACTATTTGTATAGTGCTTATCAGTGGGGACAAAGCCTCACCTTGTATCCATGTTAGTTTTTAATATGAAGACATTGGTATATTAACTTCCTAGCACTATGCACAGGAATTATCCCTCCCTGCACTGTCCATGTTGCTAATCCATCTCAGAACTGCAGCTAATCCATTCCAGCACTGTGCATGGTACTAATCCATCACAGCAATAAGCATGCTATTACTCCATCCCAGCACTGTCTATGCAGCTAATCCATTCCAGCACTGTGCATGGTACTAATCCATCACAGCAATAAGCATGCTATTACTCCATCCCAGCACTGTCTATGCAGCTAATCCATTCCAGCATTATATATAAGTAATTTATTCATTTCAGCACTGTGCATTCTATTAATCTATTCCACCATTGTGTGCAATTTATCTACCCCGGCACTGTGCATGCAATTTATCTACCCCGGCACTGTGCATGCAATTTATCTACCCCAGCACTGTGCATGCTACTAATCCATTCCACCACTGTGCATGCAATTTATCTACCCCAGCATTGTGCATGCAATTTATCTACCCCAGCACTGTGCATGCATTCTATCTACCCCAGCACTGTGCATGCAATTTATCTACCCCAGCACCGTGCATGCAATTTATCTACCCCAGCACCGTGCATGCAATTTATCTACCCCAGCACCGTGCATGCAATTTATCTACCCCAGCACCGTGCATGCAATTTATCTACCCCAGCACCGTGCATGCATTCTATCTACCCCAGCACCGTGCATGCAATTTATCTACCCCAGCACCGTGCATGCAATTTATCTACCCCAGCACCGTGCATGCAATTTATCTACCCCAGCACCGTGCATGCAATTTATCTACCCCAGCACCGTGCATGCAATTTATCTACCCCAGCACCATGCATGCAGTGTATCCATCCCACCAGCATGCATGATGCAGCTATTCCAATCCAGCAGTTTGAATGCATTTCATCCATCGCAGCAGTGTGGGCACCTGTACAGGCATTCTATATTTAAGAGCAAATAAAGCCACATTGTTCTGCTACCAGATTTTAAACTATTTATATCAAAATACATACTGTTTGTTACTTTTCTAGTCTATTATTATTGCAATAGTAACCCTATTATATCCATTCCTTTCCCAGACAACCCCCAGTGTAACTATTCCTGTATGCTTATCATTCAGCTCCATGAACAGAGCTATAATAGAGGTGTGTTCTCTCTCAGAGGCCTATTATTATGCACTGACCCAGCATGCCTCATTCATGTACCCAGTACCCTTAAATGCAGTAAATAGCTATGTGGAATAAGACAGAATTATGTAGACAGATGCAATCAATGCAATCCCATGACAATTTCTTCTAGAAAAAAAAGGTTGAATATATACTAAAATATATATAGAGAGAATCCCCATGATGGAATTACCTGAACTAGTGAGACAGAATGCCTCAGCCTTTAGGTAACAGAGGGTATCAATCCCTTCTCAGAGCCTGCTCTTCCCACCTCCCTGTGCAATATGATTCACAACCCTCCGTGGTGGAATTAAAGTACAAGGAGGGAGTGAACTGGCAGGGAATCTGATGAGGTCATGATTTCAGCTATATATATATGGCAAAATTATCTTCATAGCTTGGCCGATTCCACTTTATGGAAATATATATTGTTATGTTTTATAGCAGCAGAGAGGAATATTAAACAGTGTTTTATTCTGCATCTGTTCGGAGAAGAGAAATACCTGGAGAACTCTAAACCTCTTTATCCGACTCAGTTCCTTTTAGCAACCAATGGACCAGTAGGTCATGGCCATTCTTTGTATAAATACGCAGCTATTTCCACACCACTAGAACGTCACTAGTTGGAAAACATTGTAGTTTTTCCATTCTTTAGCCAAATTAGAGAGAGACCTATATCTGATCCAGACTCACTGATCTGGATTTTAACCCACACAGACCTACCAACCTGCAGGGGGTTTCAGCGAGGTTGGAATTACTTAACACCTCCAAAAAGGACCCACATGCATGGTCCCAGAGGACTGGTCCATACAGGTAATCAGGGCTTTACCTCCAAAAACCCAACTACTTTGCAGGTATTCCATGGGTACTGACCAGATGCATGGCACTACCACTGTAACTCATTTTATTGTGACCCTTATTTGGTTTTCATATTTGTATAAGCTAGATGTGACATTGTGACATTACAACTCCAAGAATTCCACTGATTGTGAACAATGGAGTGAACAGATGTCTAACATAATAGCCAGTTAGTAAGTGACTTTAGGGGGGGCCACATGGGACATAACTGTTGAGTTAAAGGAACAGTAACACCAAAAAATGAAAGAGCTTTAAAGTAATAAAAATATGATGCACTGTTGCCCTGCACTGGTAAAACTGGTGTCTTTGCTACAGTAACACTACTATAATTTATATAATAAGCTGCTGTGTAGCCACGGGGGCAGCCATTCAAGCTGGAAAAAAGGAGAAAAGGCACAGGTTACATAGCAGATAACAGATTAGTTCTGTAGAATACAATAGTGTTTTATCTGTTATCTGCTAAGTGTCTGTGCCTTTTCTCCTTTGAACGGCTGCCCCCATGGCTACATAGCAGCTTATTTATATAAATTATAGTAGACTTTCTGAAGTAAACACACAACTTTTACCAGTGCAGGGCAGCAGCACATTATATTTTAGTTACTTTTATACACATTCATTTTTTGGTGTTACTGTTCCTTTAAGGTCCCCATACACAGGCCAATACTAGCTGCTGATATGGGTCCCTTAGACTGATTCGGCAGCTAATCGGCTCATGTATGGGCACTACCGACGGCCTGCCCGACCAATATCTGGCCTTAAATCGGGCAAATCTCGATCGGGCAGGTTAGAAAATCTAGTCGGATCAGGGACCGCATCAGCTCGTTGATGCGGTCCCCGGACCGACTTTTCCTATACCCGTCGTTATAATTCGATCGTTTGGCCCCTCTCAAGTCATCGATTGGTTACTGACTGCTAACAGCTATTATGTTAAACATCTGCTCACTCCAGCCTTTATAGATTACATTTTTGCCTTAGTTACTATATTACAAATATTTTTTATTTTTATTTTTTTTTTTTAATTTTTAAGGTTTTGGGCAAGGCCTACAGATGCTCATGATTTCTATAGAACAAAGAGTTGCAATATAAAAATAAAGTTGAAGGTCAACTTTGACCCCTACTGTCTTACCTTCCAAAAACATAAAGCCAAGGAAAGGTTAATTGGCTCCTTGACCCTACTGTGGTATGTAAATGGGTCTTTAGACCTACTGGGATGCACCCTTTTCTATACACAATGCAATGTTTTTCCAATAATTCCAGAATTCCAAAGAAAACTTTTTCACAATGTCGCCATTTTCAGTGCTTGTCAACAAAATGACATCTGCGCAGGATTACTTAGGCGCAAGTATGCTGCCAATACCTTTGGGGGTGGCAGTCGCTCCATGGTTCCCCTGGATGTGATTTATGAAACCAACGGCCCAGAGCACAACTGTGCAGAAGAGTGACTTTGGATAAAAGGCATTTATTTGAGTCTGAAATTGTGTTACTGCAACTGTACTTGCAGGTTGCCGATGACCCCTAAGTAGAGTTGTACTTGCCAGTAAATTTGTAATACCGGTGCTGGCTCTAGCTAGTGATTTAGTGTCTAGGCCGGTTAAATACCGGCCAGCTGGCAACTCTACTTAGGGGTCAGTGATAAGTCACTCTTTTACCCAAAGTCACTGTTTTTTGGGGCAGCTTAAAAAACTTCTCAAGAGAAGTCCTGGCACTGTGGTCAGGCTCGGACAGGGGTGTCTAGGTTGTCTAAGGTGCACCAGGAATCCAACTTTTAGGGCCCTCTGTGCTCCCACCACTCCCACCCCCACGATCGGGCACAATGGTATGAACTTCCCTTATCCTTAAATATACGCTGTGATTGGGTTCAGCAGGGGGAATGGGGCTTGGGTTGGTGGGGTTTGTATTTATGATCACCAGGAAGCACTCACTAAAACAGGTTCTTGATCAAAATTGATCTTTATTCAGGCTGCACTAAATCTAAACGCTCGAGAATTTTGCACATACAAATAAATGTTTAAAAATCATGGGCTTCTTCTGGCACTTATTATCACTGTGAATTGGTGCAACCAGTGCTTATTCCTAGCATTTTAATTACCACTACTAATCAAGCAAAGGTCAGCAGACCTAAGTGCTGTATTATCTAAAGACAGATAATGCAAGGGGATCTAAATTGGAATTGTTCCTTAAATCTGGCTTTGCATTTTACACAATTACATGTTGCATCACTTTGCATGTAGTGTATTTAAGACAATTGACATAAAAAGCAGCTAAACGGGATTTGTCACGCTCCCCACTGTCTGTATACAGTAAAGACATAAAAAGCGCTACTTCTCATGCACCTGTTGCTGTCATCAGTTCCTTTTATAGATTTCAGGGCCTATCCAGTTTCCTTCCACCTAACCTAAGAGAGAGCAAGCAACAAGTGTACAGTACTGCTGCTCCATCAAGAATGTTATTTGGCCTTAAACCTTTAACAATAATGTTGTTCACCTTGACCCACCCTCTTGGTTTTGACATCAAATTACAAATATTCCCTTTTATCACTTGTTTTAGGTCTCTCAGCCCTTCCCTTTAGGAATCCAGGGTTGACAAATTCACAGTGGACAAAGGTCCTATTTGGATGAGTTCAACTGAGACCTGCCAGAAAAAGTTCCATGGAACCATTGTGACTATGGTGATTGTATTAGGGCTCTGGCACACGGGGGAGATTAGTCGCCCGCGATTAACTCCCTGTTCGCGGGCGACTAATCTCCCCGAGTTGCCTACCCCTGCCATCCCACCGGCGAACATGTAAGTCGCCGGCGGGATGGCAGACGCGGCGGGGCGATTTGCGGAAATCGCCGAAAAAGCCTCGCGAGTCTTTTTCGGCGATTTGCGCGAAATTGCGCCGCCGCGTCTGCCATCCCGCCGGCGACTTACATGTTCGCCGGTGGGATGGCAGGGGTAGGCAACTCGGGGAGATTAGTCGCCCGCGAACAGGGAGTTAATCGCGGGCGACTAATCTCCCCCGTGTGCCAGAGCCCTTAGGATTGTATTAACCATAAGAATTTAAAGGAATACTATCAGGGGAAAACATGCACTGCAAGTTGGAGTGATGCCACCCCCCTCCCTTTCCCCCCACCCAGTAGCCGGTCAGCAGAACAATGGGAAGGTAGTAAAATAGCAACTGCCTGATACATGTATTGCTAATCATGGTAGATATGGGAATAGCACTCAATAGTAAAAAAAATCCAAGTCCGGCTTATGACTCCTTCAGAAACAATAGCTTGTCTGAAAGCAGTTCTAATGTGTAGCGCTGGCTCCTTCTGAAAGCTCAGACTCAGGCACAATGCACTGAGATGGCACCTACACACCAATATTACAGCTACAAATACATTTGTTGGTTCAAGAATAAAATGTTAAATAGTAGAGTGAATTGTTTGCAATGTAAACAGTGTAATTTAGAAATAAAAAGTATATATGATAATGTATATAAAATTCAGTGCCAGAAATACAAAGGGTTTGATACGTTTTTATTCAGATTCACCAGCTGAGGGTGGAATTCTTGCCAAATATGAAAGGGTTTCTTACAAATCTCTGCACCTTTTTATCCATCTTAAAGTGAAGGGATCCATGGATAAACTATTTTTTTTTCAAGAGGCTTGTGGTGCACATAACATTGAACACAAATGCCCAGGTAGGTAACAAGAAGTCAACCTAATCCTATTAATTACAATTCCTAACATAAGAACTTT
This sequence comes from Xenopus tropicalis, assembly GCF_000004195.4. Lineage (NCBI taxonomy): Eukaryota > Metazoa > Chordata > Amphibia > Anura > Pipidae > Xenopus > Xenopus tropicalis. Next base: position 160,040,913 of record NC_030678.2, on the reverse strand, counting down.
AGTCAATTGTTAACAATTTTTAGATCAGTTTGTATAAGTTCTTACCCTTGCTCAGAGTGAATGACTTAAATGGCCTCAAAGGGAGGTTTAAAATTACCAAAAGCTACAGACAGTGTGAAATATACTGAAAAAGAGGGAACAACTGGCGTCCAATGTCCTCGGTGGGCAATCCTTCCTATTTTACTTATCAATGAAAGAAAGACTGCCTTTGCACATGTGTGCAAATATGTGTGTGTGCTGAACATACATTTTGCCTGTTGTTTTAATTAGGATATAAATATGGTTTTTGTTACTTCTTGCAAAAATAGTGGCTAAAACTGAAATTGAAAGTAAAGTCAAATTCTACTTTCTGATTTGTACAAGCAAATGTAAAACAAGATAGGGATGGGGAGGGGTTTGTTTACACAGAGAGCTTCTCAGTGAACTGCTGGTTTGATTTTACCTTGTTTGTGCAAACCAAGAAGTAGAATGTGAAAAAAGTATGTTCAGTACAAGCCCTACTCATTGAACTCATGCTAAAAAAAGCAGGTATACAGCCCCTATAAATGTTTGTGGTTTAACAAATCTGAACTGTAGTCACTTTCCCTTAGTAAATATCTCAGCACAATCAACTGCCAGCATTATGTGTGTAAACACGTTATCAGGTTGCCCCACTACTGATGTGCAGTTTGGATGTTATATAATACATTCTGGGCAGCAGCCACAGTGTCTTTAAAGAAATAGTGAATAGGGGATAGATTATAGCCTAGAATAGATGCATTTCTGGAATCTATCTGGGGGGCAGTGTCCTGTGTCATTTGGGGGTCAGTAGTTTGCACCCAGATTGGTTGTTAATACTTTGATCTTTCTGGGCATCTGAGAATCTAGGAGACAGACTGGTAAGTTGGTAAATAGTATGTCCCATAAATGGAAACCCTGAGTTTCTGCTAAATAACAAAAAGATACAGACTGATTAGAGCGGGGGTCCCCAACCTTTTATAATTGTGTCTCAAATTCAAATGGAAAAAGTGTTGGAAAGCAACACACGCATAAAAAAACTATAATAAATAATAGCTGTGATTGGCTATTTGGTATATTAACTGGCAGCCTACCGAAGGTTCTGTTTGGCATTACACTGGGTTTTTATACAACTTGCCTCCAAGCCAGGAACTAAATAATAAAAACCTGCTTTGGGGCCACTGGGAGCAACATCCAAAGGGTTGGGGGACCAACATGTTGCCCCTGAGCCACTGGTTGGGGATCACATGATAAGAGCCATGTGTCCTTCTGCAGAATTGACTGATTCCCCACATATACAGTATATCAAGGAAGGAACAAAGTAGGAAGTGGAAAAGACAGACCTACAAAAGGAAAATTTGGGAGCCATGGGCAAAACTAAATGGGATTTATTAGATTTATTAACAGGGTAATACATTTCATGATTCAGCTGCAGCCATTATTTAGCATTATTAATTCCCCCCTACACTCTGACTGAACCCCCAGCATGTCTATTGGAAGATAGAACATATGTGGTATTTTACTTTACCCTTAGGAGAAACACTGGGCTCAAGTGGCTCCTTGGCCAATAGTCAGGGTGCTGACCTACCTAGCTCTAAAGCAACTAACCGGTATATCCAGCCCTGATACTACCTAAACCTCAATTACTGGGTTGTCCTCCCTGTAACCTTTGTATTTTTCTGGGGATAGCCTGTCCCAGGTACTGGGTGCACATATTCACTATTCTCCATGTAGGGAATCTAGGAGAAAGATTGATACTTATAACCTATATAATCTTTAACTAATGGCATCACAGTGTGGCAGTGGGGCATCTACCTGTCACATAGGACACTAGATACTCCCACACAAGTGTGACATCACCTATCATTGCTACCTTAAAAGGGACATAAGCCCACCTTATGTAAAATTACTCAGAGTGCTCTTCTGAGCACTTTTGCAATGTACATTATTTTTCAACCTTTTTTCTTAATGTGCCATTCTGTGCACCTTCATTGCACTTTGTCAGTGGGACTCTACCCAGTTCCGATAGGGCTGCTCTGCCCCCAATAAGGGGCAATTATATCTTAGTTGGGATCAAGTACAGGTACTGTTTTATTATTACAGAGAAAAGGGAATCATTTAACCATTAAATAAACCCAATAGGGCTGCTCTGCCCCCAATAAGGGGCAATTATATCTTAGTTGGGATCAAGTACAGGTACTGTTTTATTATTACAGAGCAAAGGGAATCATTTAACCATTAAATAAACCCAATAGGGCTGTTCTGCCCCCAATAAGGGGTAATTATATCTTAGTTGGGATCAAGTACAGGTACTGTTTTATTATTACAGAGAAAAGGGAATAATTTAACCATGAAACAAACCCAATAGGACTGTTCTGCCCCCAATAAGGGGTAATTATATCTTAGTTGGGATCAAGTACAGGTACTGTTTTATTATTACAGAGAAAAGGGAATCATTTAACCATTAAATAAACCCAATAGGGCTGTTCTGCCCCCAATAAGGGGTAATTATATCTTAGTTGGGATCAAGTGCAGGTACTGTTTTATTATTACAGAGAAAAGGGAATCATTTAACCATTAAATAAACCCAATAGGGCTGTTCTGCCCCCAATAAGGGGTAATTATATCTTAGTTGGGATCAAGTACAGGTACTGTTTTATTATTACAGAGAAAAGGGAATAATTTAACCATTAAATAAACCCAATAGGGCTGTTCTGCCCCCAATAAGGGGTAATTATATCTTAGTTGGAATCATTGGTTTGATACCTGTACTAGGTTTGTTAAGCTTTCCATTATTAAAAGAATGAATACTTAAACAACATTATAGTTTATATCATTTTAAGTGGCCTATTAAAAAATCTTACCAAACTTTTTGTTTAAGCCACCATTTTGTGATGGTCTGTATGCTCCCTCAGAGATCACCTGACAGGAAAAATTAATTGGCTGATGTGGCCTAACATGTATGTGTGCCCTTGGTTTGTTTGTGTGCGCCATGAATGGTATGATCCCAGGGGGCGGCCCTTAGCACTTGAAATGGCAATTTCCTATTTAGGATTAGCCAATGGCACATATTACTAAAAAAGTATATATTTCTGAAAATGGTTGATTTACATGAAGCAGGGTTTTACATATGAGCTGTTGATGCGATCTCTTTTTATAGAGACCTACATAGTTCAGGGGTTGACTTTTACTATAAAGTTTCTTCTTGTGGGCTTTCAGGGTCACATAGTTCCTTGGCTAAAGAGGGTGAAATCACACGCCAGCAGAATATCAGCTTTTAAAAGCTTACACTACTCTTGAATGACAGAATGAGACATCAACATCAAACATAATACCTACAATCTATAGCTATAACATCTGACATGATCACCCCTAATGATCACAACACCCCATAATCATGGCAACCTGTGATGCCCAACTCCAATAAAAACAAAGGTTAAAATGAAAAGTATGTTGAGTGTAGCAACTTATCCATTGCTAGCTACAGTGATAGTGTTCCTCATAAACAGAAAATGACCATGTAATATATAGGTAGATCTAAAGGTAGATAGAAATTGATCAACTCAACAGACTACAGGACCCCATACATCAAAGATGAGAGTAAGGGATGTCTATTGAAATAGCATGCTGGACACATAAATAAACATTAACAACAGTTCCTACATGGAAATGTAATGGCTTGAAGAAAAATGGTTTTAAAACTCCCATGCCTGAATATTGCATGGATTTATATTACAGTTTCTTAAAGGAAAACTATACCTCAGGAATGAATATTTAACCAACAGGGAGTTTATATCATATTTAGTGGCCTCTTAAAGAATCTTACTAAACTGAATTTTATGTATCAGTAAAAATTGCCCCTTTCCCTTGAGCCACCATTTAGTGATGGGTAGTGATGATTGAATCTGTCCCGTTTCGCTTCGCTGAAAAATTTGCGAATCTTTCAAAAGATTCGCGGAACAGCGAAAAATTTGCGAAACGGCGAAAATGTCGGCCATCAAAAAAATTTGCCGCCCACGGCTATTCTTTTGTCGCGCAGCTATTATTGGGTCGCCCGTGGCTATTATTTCGTTGCGCGGCTATTCTTTTGTTGCGCAGCTATTCTTTTGATGCCCGCGACAATTTTTGGACGCACAGCGAATTTTTTCATCCGTTTCGCTAAACAATCTGCCAATGTCGAAATGCGGAAATTCACCGGAAATCCATGCCTGGCGAAACATTTCACCCATCACTAGTGATGGGCTGGGTGCTCCCTCAGAGATCATCTGACAGGAAATAATGCAGCTCTGTAACAGGAAGTAGTGTGGGAGTAAAAGACTTTGTCCATTCATTGGCTGATGTGACCTAGCATTTATGTGTGCCCTTGGTTTGTTTGTGTGCACTGTGAATCATATGATCCCAGGGGGCGGCCCTTAGTATTTAAAATGGTAATTTTATTTAGGATTACCCAATAGCACATACTACTAAAAAAGTATATTTTTAAGAAAATAAATTATTTAGATGAAGCAGGGTTTTACATGTAAGCTGATTTACACAATATATGCTTATAGAGACCTACCTTGTTAAGGGAGGTGTTAAGGTTTTCCTATTTTGACTTATTGTAAATAAGAGAACCAATTTGATTGTCATGACCAAATGCTTCTCCGCTGGCTGAAAATGCTGGTGAAGAAAAAGTCACCCCTTGATACTGTAAAATCTTTTGGTCTTTAAGACTGAATGGAATTCTATTGGTTCCTGTACATTCCCTATTGTTTTCCTTGTTCATTACATTCTTCCATATAAGAGACCCTTTAGTCTCTTTAGTAGACATTTGTTGCTATATATTGTATATTGTCTACATTTACACACCAATGTCTACTTTATCTAGGGGGTTTGCTATAGATGACATTCTTTAGTATTGTATATATTGCCTACAGTTTGCATTTCCCTTGATCAATCTAGTTTGTATTTATGTGGCAGGGAAGGTTTTGGTTGTAGGGAAAGTTTGAAGGATATAGACCTGCGAGACACTCAAAGCCAAACAATATTCTTCAGGGCTACTACAACCATTGCTAAGCCACATAAGAGAAGGATGAAGGCCCCCGAGTTATGAGTGAAGGATCAGGCGCCTCCAATCCACATGGGGCCTGTGGGATAGCCTGCCTGACCAGGATCTGCTAAGTATTGTCCCAAAAACCTGTGTTGGTAAGGACAAAATAACATCTGATTTTGCAAACCAAATATGTGGAGATTAAATCTATTCCAGTGTGTCAAGGGGTCAATAATTGCATTAGCTCTGGATTCACTTGGCACAAGGTAGTTGCTATGGACTCAACCAGTACGATCCCAAACCAGTGGCTTACAAGCAACATGATCACCAACCCCCTTGATGTTGCTCCTCATGGCCTCAAAGTAGGTGCCCATTTTTAAATTCTCGTTTGGAAGCATGAAGACCATGTGTACTGCCAAACAGAGTTTCCTATAGTCTGCCAGTCATCATGGGGCTACCAAATAACCATTCACAACCCTTACTGGGCACCCCTAGGAACATTTTTCATGCTTGCATAGCTCCCCAATATTTTTTTATTTAAATGTTGCAAAAAGTTGAGGACCCCTGATCTAAGGGAAATCTGCAATTACTGGCAGGTCAAGGCTTCTGGTGCCATCAGTGAAATATTCAAGTAAAATGGCTATAACTTCTTTAGTAATATGGAAAAAAAAGCTACTCTCACTAAACAAATAACATTGCTTTCAGGAAAAAACAAACATTTATTCTTTAAGGTGACAGGCATTGCAGTTTTAGGTCAAAACTCTCGATGTGCCATTGGCCTAAGGAGTGTGATGTTAATGTCTGAAGGGAAGGATATAGAGTTATGTATATTGTTATTTCCTATTCCCATCAGACTGCAATGCCTTCTGTGTTTTAGGGAAGTCGCATAAAACGTGATTTAGTTAAAAAACATAGGAAATCATAAAGATATTTATCACTGGAGTAAAGTACAGTAGTTTGTTTCCCTTTAAACTCATGCCTCATTTAAACCTCACACTTGTAACTACTTAAATGCTTATAATATGTGCTGGGTATTCTCCTGGCAAGGCTTCTAATTCCTGGACTCATGTTGATGTTCTAACCTTTCACAGATGCTGCTGCAGAATTTCCTGCCCATCCCTTACATATCCACGGCTGGTGTGTTTGCTCTATAATTATAACACTGCTGACTGTCAAATATGGTTCCAAGATTGGAGCAGAAGCACGTAGCAGCCTTTAACATGAGCAACAAGTAAACACTGGACTTATCTTTGTTTTCTCTCCAGTGGCAGCAAAGCATGTTAGTGCTTGACCCGCAATAAATACATTTAATAATGAAAAGAAATGATTGAAAGACAGTAAATCAGAGGGGGTGTTGGTATAAAGGCATATTGATTGTTTGCTATTTTTGATGTTTATAGCCTTAAAGAATGCAGACCATTAGACAACTCTATGTGGAACATGTTGAAGAGTCTGAAAGTTTTACAAGGCTCTTTAGTGGTCTTTTCATTTTGTTTTATTGTTAAGGGAGGAATCCCGGTGCCAAACTCGGTCTATTTTGAGGAGCTGACAAGCTGATACTGTCTGACTAAAGGTGGCCATACACAGGCAGATTTCAACTGCTGATCCGGGCCCTACAGCCTGATCCGGCAGCTTATCTGCCCGTGTATGGGCACCCCCGATGGTCCTATCTAACCAATATCTGTCCTAAAATTGGACAGATCTCAATTGAGCAGGTTTGATTTTTCCAAAATCAAAATCAGATTGGGGACCATATCGACTTCTCCGACAGAACATTTACCAGCCATTTTAGGGCCAAACGATGGCCCATATACCCGCCCTAGGGCCAAACGATTAAAACAGTCCAATATCACCTACTGTAGGTGGGCATATCGGTATACAATATGCTCTTTTTTCCAAAGAATACAACCCCAACCTTGACAGTCTAACCTTTTAGATAATTTAACCCTTCCATCCCTCTTTACCAGTTTAGTTGCAGTCTCTGCACTCTCCAGCTCATTAACATCCTTCCACACATATAGGGTTAATAACAATTTACATATATACAGATGAGAAAAAAGAACACTGTGAAAAAGGAATACAAGTTAAATAGCAAAAAAAAAACCACAAGAAGACCTATGTTTAAAAGAGGTCTAGTAATAATAAAGAGAAACAGAAGGTATTACTCTTTAATACACTTTTATTATTTATTACAATACTGATATTTATATAGGGCAAGATATGAGCAATGCAATACACAGATTTTATTAGACACAATAGCTTGTAAGGCTCACAATTAAACTAAGGAAATTAAGTAAACATTAATAGTTTTAAATTGATGCAAGTTTTATTACCAAAAACCAAATCTAGGCCTCCCAATGTCAGAGGTAAGAGCTTGCCAGATATTTGGACAGATGCTACTGATCTGCTTCTTTGGTCAATAGCCTGAAAAAAGGGTCAGAACAGAAGTGGAAGGGTGGTGGGGCCTTGTTTTCTTTCATGATCTACTGATACCCTGTCCATAATCCAATGAGAGCAGAGGATGAAAATACAGGGTAGGGATGGAATTGGAACTGCACCAAGGCCAACTGCCCCCTTCCTTACCAGATGAAGTTGTGGTGTTGCTGTGGCACTTGATGCATACCAAAAACACTGCCAGCGGTAACCAGAAAGGGGGTGGTGCAATTTTGGCATGGTTTAGTTGCGTTTTTGAGTGGGAGGCATTGACAGATCAGTTGGGATCCGAAAAGACCAGAGGAAAGTCTGTAGAGAGGGACCATACAGATGAAGCAGTCCTTATTGGAGTATTTGAAACACACACACCTTTTATCCCTTTAAATTAAATAGTGTACCCTGCACATTGTGCATGCCATATTCATCAGGTATGCCAATCAAGTCAATTTACTCAACCCTATCATTGTATGTGTTGCTAGAACAGTGGTGGCACAGACTAAAGGTCTGAAAATGGGGAGAAACTGCCAAACTACATTAATAGTTCTATGCAGGAATAGATTAAAGAACAACAGATTATTCATAGCATGAGATGTGATGGGAATGTGACCTTAGCTGAGCATATACATCATGGAGAAAATTAGATCTACAGTGTTGGTCAGCATAAGTAAAGCTGTGGTTATAGACAAATCTCCAGTGAATGGGAATGTTCAGCAAGGAACAATATTACAATAAAATATTAAAAGATGATTTTTTGAAATGAAGAGTATCTTTGTACAAATAAATATATTTTCCCACATTGCCCCCCCAACCTTTATTGACTGGGGACCCCCCGTCTCTGGCCCTTTATAGATTAAAGAGTAGAAGTACAAGGAGCAGGGAATCTCATGTAGAACAGAGTGTAAAAGCCATAGCTATTAAAATATCACTGAAGAGATAGAGAAAGGGGTACATTCCAGTAATGTTCACGAGCAGGAGGTGACACCCAAACAAGGAGCTCGAAGAACAGAATGAAATGTTGCATTGTCAACAGCAAAGGAGAAAAAATTCACTGGTGATGATTTAGGAGGTCTGATGCCCCATGTGAGTGTTTGCCGTTAGGCAACTTGATGCCTGTGACTGACGCAAGGGTGAGAGGTCAGATGCTAAGAGAGCTGGGTGTCTTCTGTGTATATTGTAAATGGTATTTTACACTTAATAACCTACTAAGCTTACCAAGTTGGGTGTGAGGGGAAAGTGGGATTCCCCCAGTAAAAAGATCTGTAGGATTAGGGAGTGTTCATACTGTAGATGGTATTTAGAGGTTAGTAACCTACTGAGATTACCAAGGGAATGTGTGTAAAGAGGAAAGAGAACTCCCTGATCAGGATCTGCAACACACAGATAAAAAATAAATGATAAAGAAGCCTATGTAAAGAGAGAAGTAGACAAGGCATTGGGATCCTGCAATAAATAGATCATTTTATGGGGTTTTTATAGTTCATTTATTAAGCAAATGCAATGTGCAAAGAACATTTGCAAACAGTTTTGGTTTTTCCAAGTAATTCAGTAGCATTTCCCAGAATTTTAGGATAATTATACCCAAGTGAGAGGCTGCTAACTTTACTCTGGGGCTCATCCATGGCAAGGGCAAGAAAGGAGTTAAGATGGCCATACACATTAAGATTACCAAACAATCTTAACGATTGCCATACATGTTAACGAAGACTCCCAAATGAGCGTTTCTTCTCCCAATTTGTCCAAAGGATTTTGGATTTTGCTTTGGATTCTTGGTAGGTGACCCTGTACATTAGGTTTAACACGTCATGTCAAGTTTTTTGCTGTATAAGGAACATCTGGGAAGGTAGGACAAGTAGGACAATAAGATAGATGTATGATCCATTAAAAATTAATAGTTTAGAGCCCCTTGCAAATAACTTTGTCTGCTACAGGAGTTGCTGATTTGGAAATCACTGGCACATAATGTGTACCACCTGATTACCGTAACACTCACTAAAATTGCTTGAGTTTAGAGTTATTCTCCTGCTATGTTGTTTTTAGTATATAAGAGATGTGTCCTGTAACTACTATAGTCTGAGGATGAAGGTTGCAGACCACAGGCTTTTTATATATACAGAATAGAAATAATATATAGTTAGTGCTAACTAGGAGTTTCACCAGGGGAAGATACATTAGTTAGTTTCAAGAAAGGGTTGGATGCCATATTAGTAAGTAACACATTACTGAAATTAACTCTCAGTACAATTATGTATAAGTACTGTTTCAGTACTGTGTCTGGCACTGCCCTAGGCCCTGCGCCTCAGCCCCTTCCCTTCCCATCATTAATCGGCACATGTGCAGGACAGTCCCAGTATGCATCAATAGTGGGAGTGGGGCATCCCCCAACCCATTCAGTTCCGCTGCCAGATTTAGCTGTAAGTACCCAGCAGCAGCCTAGAAGGAATTGTTTTGTAATATTTTTTTTTAAATATATAGGCAGCTGAGGGCCATCCTCCCAAAGCAAAGAAATTATGGTAACAATATATCTCTGGAAATATAGAGATCTAAACATTGATGTTGGAAAAACGCTTACCCATTGTACATGGTTGGTCCAGGTGCTCAAGCCCCAGACCCTCAGCATAGGGAAGCCATATAGGAATCAAGTAGGAAGATAGGCAGGCACTCCGGAATCCCCAAAAAAGTACCCTGCTAAGGCAGGTTTTCGCAATGCTGCCCCCCCATCCCCCCTGACCTCCTGTGCTTAGCTTTACAATGCCGGAGGGGGTCCAGGGGGGCCGCATAGTTAGTGCAGAGACTGCAATTATGCCCTGCACAAAAAAGCCAAATTCTTGGATTAAAACCCAGAAATTCTGCTCTTAAAGTTACCAGGAGCGCTTTTTTTCAGTCCCTGGTAAAGTACAGGGAGCTACTGCCTGAGGCAAGTTTCTCAACTTACGGCAGCAGTGCCCCTGGGGGAAGAGTAACACGTTCAATCATTTCGATCTAAATATTTTATATTTTGTCTATATTGTTGTGCCCTTACAAAACTCCCCTTAAATAAAAAGACTTTGCTTTACACAAGCGGAATGTGAAATTGATCTGCCACGGCGTCCCCAAAGTGTTAATTGCTACATTTAGTGGCACTTGTGCTCTTGATTTTGCTTTACCAGATAAAGTGTGTTTACCCTACTTGACATAAAGGAGGAAAAAGTGAATCTATATATTGCACACCGTGACCCTGCATGGAATTAATGAGATATTCTATGTTAATTGCTACATGTGTTGGCATTCCCTTCGACCCATGAGAATGCTACAGCCTATATTGAGCTTTTACACCTGCCGGTGCTTAATATGACACCTCCTATACTTGCGTGGCACTTTGGAAGCAGCAAAGACCTTTTTTTTCTAGGTTTCCAAACACTGGACCTTTAGACTTTCCATCGCCCTTGCAGACTTGACTCAGCTTTCCAAACCTAACTTCTGGACTGGAGCAGTGATCCTAATTCATTCTGTGACTGGATTCTTTCATACTTTTGGAAACATCCATCTGTCCATGGAAAAGATCTCCTATGTTCCACTCAAATTAATTCATTCAGTTAAATATACTGTGGGATTGGCCTGCCAGGTGACCAGAGCATCTCCCAGTGGGACTTAGCCCTAGTGTGTCCCAGCCCATTTTCCCCCTTCACTAGTCCTTACAATGCTGTGCTACTAAAGTACCTACTGCAGAATATCTAGACTGGACACTGTCTAGTACCTCACTCATGGGTTCTTCTACCCTGTCTTAGATTCTTCTTGGATCAACATCAGGTACTTTCCTCACTGAGGGGTATCCAAGAAACCAAACCTAGTTCCAACCAACCTTTTTTTACTGCTTGACTCTACCCCTCTAACCCCCTAACTACTCTAAGCTCTGCCACTGCTCAAAAACACCAAGAGAACATTATTTACATGGGTTCCTAGCACTCTATTCACTAGCATGTCACTTCAACGGTAGCATTCATTTTGTGGGGGATGTCACAATATCCCTCAAATAGCATTTGGCTTTATATCTAAATAGATATTGGCATAACTTATATATGGCCACTGAGGCTAAAAATAGACACATCTATCAAGTTCACCCTTTCGCTCAATTAATTCCGGTTAGCTTCCAGTTGATCCAGTTAGGAGGGGGAAATTCCTTTTTGATTCCAAAATGGCAATTGGATGAGTCCCTGAGCCAACATTACACTGTATATTAATACTAGTAGATTTGCATCTAGCACTTTCAATATACTGTACTATCTATCTGCTAGTACAACTGCTTCAGGGAGAGACTATTGTATACAACCATAGCTGAAGATGACATTTCCTATGCACATCCCCTTGTCATCTGGAAAGATTTATTGATGATCAGGTTTATGCAGAACAAATTGTATGCCCTCCCTCCCCCCCAAAACAAAGTGATCATAATGTCTCTCCTCTCCAAAAGTATAAACTTTTGCTAAATGCCCTATATTTCTCCTTTATTTAACTGAGGAGCCTGGTGGGATGTTTGATGTCCTGAAGATCCTGATATCCTGGGATGTTTGATGTCCTGCCCGACTGCTCCTCCCCTGATGCATTAAATTTACACACTCGAGGTAGGACGTTGGGTGGGGGGCCCTGCAGGAGGGGGGGTTAGGGTACACCTGCAGGGCCCCTGGGGTGGGAGCTCCGGTGGGCCCTTCACCCCCAGTCCAACCCTGAGGCCATACCTGGGAATTAGAATATCGAACCTGATGATCATGCACACCCGGGAAAGACTGACAAATAGATAAAGAGCCAAAATAAACAAAACTCCCATCTCAGAAATATTAGAGTAATTGATGGGTGCCCATTGCAGTGTGCCGACGTAAGGCTCTGCTGGGGTTTGAACCAGGGGATTCTTGGTTGCTAACCAGTGGTCCAGGAGAGCGCTTATTTCCCATTCATTCTCCTTTTCACCTGGATCCTGGCTTAGCTATTTCACCCCAGTATCATTATTGGTGGGTTGGGGCCAGCCAATCAGGGCTGACACTGCCCTATATAAGCCCAGCCCTCCTCACATTCTGTGTCTGAGCATTGGCCTATGTATATAAGCACTGTGGCTTGTCCCTAGCTTGGCTCCAGTCCTGCTCCACATTCTATACCTGCTTTGCCACGCTTCTACCTGTTCTCATCCTTCTACATCTATGTCCACGCCGTCCCACTCCCTTCTGTTCTTGCTACAATTTCCTAGTCTTTGCCCAAACACTTTAATTTATGGACTTTTTTATTACCTTACACTAATTGATGTTATCCCCAACAGGCACCTTTAACTCTGACAGCCCATCTTTATAACTCGGATATTCTATTCTAACATACACTGTACCACATTCTAGCATATAATGTATATATATTTTAAATTCTTTTAAGTAGCCTAGGTTTTTCCATTGTTAACAGAACAAACATTAATCAGTGAGAGAATTAATATGCATTTAAAGACTTTATGGTTGCATTTATCTATATGTAGATATATCTGCTTGGATACTGTACATGCATTAATAGATGGCAGCAGATAAAGTCACTGAAATGTATATGTTACCTCTCTGTTTACTGACCTTCAGCCAGTTGATTCTGATTGGAAAAGAGCTCATGATGACAGGTTGTGGGTAACCTGAACCAATTCTATTTTCTTTATCTATGAATAGTACATTCTAGGCTTGTTGCCACCTATGTAAGATAACAGCTGTTTACATGACTATTCTTCCATCTGCTTTAGGATGGTGAAGGTATACATTTTTTTTCAGTGTGCTGCTAATGCTCATCTTCACTTTTTTCATCTGTAGTTAGGTTTGGGTTGCCAACTATGGACAGAAAGGGAGGACAGTGGAAAATGTTATATCCCCATTTGAGCTATTTACACGTAATTATTACATATACTGCAAGGGAAAAGCACTGCTTTAGAGCTATTCTTCAAACATTCCAGACTCTGCCAATGATGTGCTAATCAATTCTCATAGCTGCATATCATGCATTTCTTCCAGACAGCTGCACCAATCGAATCTTAATTCTTAAGCTGGCCATACACGTTAAGAATTTTCTCTCCCTAACCACCAATTTCAGTGCGATCGAACAAATCCATCAAATTATCGTAAGGTTAGTGGTTGCCGAACGATCGAATGATTTTTCATCTGACATCTGACAGAAAACCAATGTGGCAGCTTTGAAAATGTTCCTAGTTAACAATACGATTTGCCCATTGTCCAACTGTTTGCAGGACCAAGCAGGTAGGTTTCCTAGCTTCAACTAGACAATATCACTTGAAATGGTCTTTTTCACTGATAGACAACTTGTACTTTTAAACAATCGTTTCAGGATAAGCTTGTTCTACGATAAATAAAAGATCATTTAAAAATCTTATCATGTATGCCCAGCTTTCTTGCATTCTGTCCTGTCTTCATATGATGCTTTGAGCCCCCTTAACTACTCCAGCCTTAACAACTTATTTAAGACACAAATCACAGCTGCAAATCACAGAGGGCAACCACTTGGCCCTCTGTACATCTGGCCATCACAGCAGCAATAAGTTCTGATGTCTCTACTGGTACAACCCTACCCTGATGTCTCTACTGGTACAGTTACTACCCTGTTCACTAAAGCCCTGTTTCCATACCAGACATCTCTCCAAAGTGCCTTCTGTGACTAGAGCAGAACTTCTGTTTCTCTTGTTGTCTTTTCTTCTTCTAGACCAGTGGTTATAAAATTGTGGGCCTGGCCTAGGGGACCTAAGCTTCTGAAACCAATGTGTTTTCTACAACAAACAGAATTGAGATATTACACATAGAATTAGCTCCGTATTTATCTTGCCATGTGTTCATTAGAAGCATCATACATAGAGTTGGCACTGCTATAAGTTTACTGCTAAGTATTATACATGGAATGGCCAAGGTATATTATACATGAACCGTGAAGAAAGTCTCTTCAGTTAGCCTCCCCAACACAAAAATCGCTCTCTGTCTATAGGGCCGGACTCCCTGGTGGGGCCTGGAGTAGTGGTTGAAGGGGTTCATTCTGAAAGTCATCGAGTGCAAGACTTGAGTGTGAATTGGTGGTATATATTGTTGGAATTTAGGAAGTCTCACACCAAAGATTTGACTACCATGGGAAAAACAGAAAAAGTCTGACAACTATTTTAGAATGAAGGGTTTCTTAAGCAAAACCTTGTTTCATTTTTCTTTAGGACAGTAAGATTTAAAGATGTGGGAGCTCCTGATCCATATTAGTTCTGGGGTTAATTGTCCCCTGAATTTGGCATTGGAGCCAGAGAGATATTTGATGGATGAAATACACTGCAGTAAGATACTGTCCATTTCAAGATCTGTTCAATTTGCTATATGTGATACATGTCACAGGGCACTTAGTGTATTGCATGCACAGACATTTATCTTGTAATTATTGTGTCTACTAAAAATATTCACGGAATATTATGGGTTAAATGGAGGTGAATATGAGGTTAATGGTCCCCTGAATTCGGCAATGGAGCCAGAGAGATATTTGATGGATGAAATATACTGCAGTAGGATGCTGTCCATTTCAAGATCTTTTTAATTTGTTATATATGTTATATGTGATACATGCCACAGGGCACTTATTATATTGTATGCATAGGCACTTAGTTTGCATTTCATTGTGTGCACTAAATATATTCACAGAATATTATGGGTTAAATGGAGGTGAATATGGACTGATCCTCCTCTTCCTGTGGGTATTTAAACACTTGTTTGTATTTGTATTAGGCTTGATAAAGGGCTGGATTGAAGTCCGAAACGTTGCCTTTGGCACTTGAGTAAAGATTCAAGTTTTTCAAACCAACCGGAGTGCTGCTGTTTTTATCATTTAAGCAAAACCCTCATTACCTGTATTCCTGCATATGTTTGATGTTCATTATATAGGGCTGCAATATATGTTGTGGTTATTATAATTGTAATAATATTGTATATTTCTCTTACATGTATTCAGAATAGAGTAATTTCCAAGTGTCCCTGTCATATAGAAGACAGGGATCCCAACCTTTTTTTACTTGTGAGCCACATTCAGATGTAAAAAGTGTTGGGGAGCCACACAAACATGAAAAAAGTTCTTTGGGGATGTCAAATAAGGGCTGTGATTGGCTATTTGGTAGCCAATGTGGACTGCTGGCCTGCTGGAGGCTCTGCTTGGGGTAAAACTGTGTCTCTGGGCTTCCGAAACTTGTCTCCAAGCCAGAAGTTTAAAAATGGCACCAACTGTGAGGCACTGGGAGCAACATAAGAGGATTTGATGAGCAAAATGTTGTTTACGAGCCACTGGTTGGGTATCACTGCCCTAAGGTGTCAGTATGTTTTGCAGTGAGTCTGATGTCACATGACACCAGGGCATGTTAGTGGGTGGCTACTGGGCAATCATAATATGTCGCTGAATTCAGAGCAGTTAATCAAACTTTTCTATTTATTAGAAGAAAATCATTCTTGCTATGAATTTTATAGGGGTAATTTCAGACGAAAATAGAAAGGTGCTTCACTGGGTTGTGACAACATTAAAAACCAAGGGCACTGAAGGCTGTTGAGTTCAGGCCAAGTTAGCTGTGAAACCTCTGCAGGCAGGATACCTTTTAATTAATTCAGCTTTGACTTACTATGTGGGCTTTAAACATTTTCATCAAGGATTGGATGGTATGTATGTACTTCCATTAGGCAAGATTCCTCTGTTATAGTTCTGCCAACCCTGCCGATTTCAGCAGCGAGCAACTGCTCATTTGGCTACCTGTTTAATCCCTATAGATATATGGGGAACAAATGGCAGCACAATTGTTTTACTCAGCAAGAAGAGTTATGCAAAGCTATTTTGAATCCATAGCTGGACAGCGAAAATGTCCATTCAAACATTAATTGGATTTTCTAATATCATATCATATAATATCTAATATCATATCATAGATCAGTGCAAGTAATATCAGCAGTACTGCACAGTTTTGTATAGGCATGTTCTTATTTATACATATGTTTTATGAATATACATCATTCATTTATAACATAGACCAGTGGGCAGTTATAAGAAAGTTAAGAATGTAAGAATTCCAAAGTCAAAGCCTTAATAAAAATATTTAGATACAGCTCCCTATTGGTCTTCTATTCTGTGCCCACCGCCCACCATTCAAAGCTAATCTGTTCCCACTCTTACAGCTACCAGGTATCTCTATCTGACCTCCCAAGCAGCAAATGCAGTATATGATCAGGAAGAATTATGGGACCCCACCAGTATGGTGTTTCTGATGAATACACATCAGTGCATATGTATTTGATGATTATTTGTAGATGCTGATAATATTTTTTATTTTTACTTTTATTTATGGTTGGCTCTCTCCCTCTTGTGGTCCCGTAGAAGCCATGGGACTTGGGTAGCAAAGCTAAGAAGAGCAGCAAAGAAAATACGAGTTATGGGGGTCCAAAGGCAATGAGTTGGTTGATGTTCAGTGTTTGGCTTTGTTCTTAGTAAACAAGTTAATAGGGTAATTTATTACAACCACAAGCACAGTTAGCAAAGTGAGATTTTAATATGTTTTTGCATTGATACTGCAGTGGTTTTCTCGTGATTCCACTATTATTTTTTTTGTGCAATCGACCATGGGACAATTTACACAAACTGCAACTGTGCTAGTGGCTGTAAATGACTCCTAATATGTGGTTGGAACGGAGTCAACACTCATTTTACCTGTGCCTTTAATAATCCATGAGGGATGATCTTTTACATGCAGATGGGGGGTAGCCTTGAGAGGACAGGATTCTTTTGAGAGCATGAATCTGAGAGATGAAATACTTTCCTTGCTCCAATCTATAATAAATTCTGCTCCAGGAAATATCACCCTCCCTCCCTGCTTGCAGCCTTCTTAGATCTCCTTCTTGGCTTCCCATCAAGCACCATATTACATACATCCTGCATTTTACTCACACCTTCTGTTCTCCTTGGAGTCCTTGCTAAATTGCAACCTTGACTTATGCCTGTACCCAAGGCATCATTGGTACTGTTCACTTTGGGGGATATGTAATAAAAGGCACTTAGTTTGCCCAGCAGTAACCTGTAGCAACCAATCAGCAGGTAGAATTTACTGGTTACCTGTTTGAAAGCAAATATCTTATTGGTTGTTATAGGTTACTGCTCCTGGGCAAACCTAGTGCCTTTTATGACATATAGGGGTCAGCTCTAAACAGCAACAATTGTTCCCCTTAAATTGGAACTCAGAGGGATATGCAATCCCTACCAGTGCCACGTAGAACTACAACTTCTTAATTAAGCTAATGATGGGGAGTTGGAGGTTGTAGGTATCTGGATACCCAATAAAACTCTTTAGGCTGGGAAAATACAGGTATAAGGATAGCAGCAGACCCAGATGGGTTGCATGACCATAAATGCAAGAGGCTTCAGACTAAGTGCTTTCATACAGGCCATGGAATTTCAAGTTAACTTAAAAGTCTCATATTATCATTTTATATGGATATATATGTTACCAGTTACTTGTGGCTTTGTGTAATATATATATATAGATATATATATAATGATATTGTTATATCGATAACTTAACATAAAGATGACCCATTATTAGGGATGTCTAAACCAACCCCTCAAAAGGCACACACGGTTAAAGCTGCAGCTACTACTATCACTCTTACCCCAACAACAAATATCTGGGTCTGTAGACTTCTGTGCCCAATCACAACACGGGGGAACTTGAAGTGAAAAAAATGTTGCATCAAACAAATTAATAAAACAGTTGAGGTTGAAAACAATGTTGAGATTCCTATTAAGGAACTGGCGATAACAGCTGCTCCTGCAGTTTATTAATACACATCTAATTATAGATACCATCATCAGCTTCAGAGTGCCCTTAGCAACAAACACAAGTTTTATTTTCATATTATATGATTAAAGACTAACCCTGTCCTTCAAATCCAGTAATCTGAGTTAAAAGCCCCAGACACAGCAAGTGCTGATTATTATAGTCTTAGCTGTTAATGCCATACATGCATTCTCCAGTACTAATGGGAACAGAGATAAAGTTAAAGTAAAGTGGGCACAGCATAGTGCAGCAAGGCTGGGCTACTATCTTGAAAGAAAAAAAAATCTTTAAGCTGTAGCACTGCTGACTGTCAGTGAATTCTGGGAGATGTAGTATAGGGCCAGGTGTGGGATGTATTTTAACCCAAACCACTCATCGCTTCCGTTTTATCCTTCCTTCCTTTCAAGGGATCATCTCCTCTCAACTCCAGACTTGGCATCAGTGTGGCACCCAACCTTTCTTGCAAGAACTTGGAGATGAGCTTGATACCAATCAGATACCAGTTATGGTCCCCAATTCAGCAAAAAAATATTAGAAATGCCCCAGTTCAGGATTTACCTAAACTCTAGCACTTTTTTGTAGGATTGGGACTTAAAGTGATACTGACACAAAAAAAAACCTACTTTTAAAAATATGAATCTACATAAAAAGTTGCCTATAAGTCATGTTGATAATTTTTCACTAATACGGCTGCTTTTATAAGTAATTGTTACTTCAAGTCCCTAAACCTGACTGTTTTGCCAGCCTGACTTTCCCTTCTCAGCCTGTCAGTTACAGCTTCTAATGCTAACGGCCTACTGCTGCACAAATATGGCCGCCCCCTTATAGATGAACATGGGGGATCAGCTAGGAAATGTAAAAGCCTCAAGAAATACGTTTATGGCAAAATTATAAAGCTCATGCAAAGACAATGTTATTATAGATGTAAAAAAGTTTCAATTTCTGGTATTAGTATCACTTTAAATCTTGACCGCCTGAACAACTGAATGCAACATTTTTTCATAATAAATACATTTAGAAAAAAATCTCAAATTTGAACATAACTTAAAGGTGGCCATACATGGTAAGATTTGCTCGTTTGGTGAATCTTTTGCCCAATGTGCCCACCTTGGGTGGGTGTTATCATGCTAATGCGATCATTTGGCACTAGTGGGAAATGACTGCATTACAATGAAGGGGATATGAAAAGTCAGAGCAAAGACCACATTAAAGCAATGCAGTCCTTTATTCAACAGAAAAATCAAATCTGCCTGATCAACATCTGGCCATATCGGTAGGGGAGGGCATACACAGACTGATAAGCTGCCAAATTAGTCTGAAGGACCTGAATCAGCCCATCTATAGCCACCTTTAATACCTGGTTCCAGAAAAAAAAACAACCATAAGGGTGTATTTCAGAAACACAGGAGCCTTTTTTGATATAAACCACTATAAAGCTGCTCAAAACAGCAAAATGGCTGCTCTATTTAAAGGACAATGAAAGGTTAATATAAATTAAAAGTAAGTCTAAAGGCATTGTTTTTAAGTACTTACTGCATATCTAAATTCCCAGATCCCTGCTTGCTTCTCTGAGATATGGTGCTGGCAGCCTACAGCAGTGTGAAGCCTACAGTGACATCACTGAAATCTCTCTCCCCTTCCTGTAGGTGCCAGCGGCAGCCTTCCTATTCTCTGAGCATGTGTGTAACTTGATCCTGTCTCCTGTTCTGAGCTACACATGCCCACCAGCCAATCAGAAGTGGATCTGGCAGAGGGGAGGTGGGGAGGGAATGAAACACATGTGCAGTATGAAGCAAGGAGGGAAAGGAAGGGAGAATACCTTTTTAGAGATGGCTGCCTGTTCTAGAAAATGTGAAGTAAGTGTGACTGAGTAAATATTTGATTAGGTGAGCCAAAAGTGTGGCGTTTTTACTAAACAATAGGAGGACTATTGGGCAGTATGCTTTTTAACTTTTGACTTGCATTCTCCTTTAAGTGCACATTGGGTATATTTATCATGCTGTGTAAAAAGTGGTGAAGTATTACCGGTGATATTGCCCAGGGCAACCAATCATTAATTAGATTTTAACAGTTAGAAAAGCATCTGATTGGCTGCTATGAGCAAAATGACTGGTAATGTTTTACTCCACTTTTTACACAGCATGATAAATATTAAGAAATGCATGAAGTTGCTAACCTGAATGAAGCCAGCACCATAACCATAGCGTAAGCAGACTGTTGGGTAAACCAGAAGTTATAGGGGCCTAATGGGGCACTGTCTGATAAGCAGTTCAATATACAATAAAAATGTGTTATTCACAAGATTTAGGGGGCCCTTTTGCTGTGGGGCCCAGTTAGTTTAGTTTATACCACTGAAGGAAGCCTTTCCTAGTTCTGGACTATTTGATGTGCTACAGCAGCTGGATGGAAGTAGTGCGTATCACTCCTCATGTTGGCTCAGCTGTGCCATTCCTTACACTAGGGCTCTGGGCTCACATGTAAAGTTCCCTCACTCTCCATTCAAAGCCCCCACTAACTCATTTCTCTTCTAAAAATACTCTCTTCCAATTGTTCCTCCTATTATCTTCCACTTGCTCTAACAAAGCTTTATTAATGGAACTTGTATCTTGTGTAGATAGCATTTATCTCCCACTTATTTGCCTTAATACAAGTAGCAAAAGGGCCGTCTATGAAGGAAGCTATTTAGTGCACAATAAACGGGGTCTGCCTATCTCACATTTTATTAAATGGGGATAATAGATGAAAAAAAAAAAAGAAACAGTATAGTAGGTTACAGAGATGATTTGCAGTGAGTGCCAGGCACTCCAGGAAACAATCATTCAAAAGCGACCAATCACCTGTTGGAATTAAGGTCACATGCTTTGATTGCTGACGCTCAGACCTTTCTGCCACAAAATGGGGGTTTCAGATGTAGGCTGAGAAGGGAGCAGAGCAGCTCAATCCCTTGTAGTGCCCCCCTATCCCAGAAGCAACAGCAGGGGAGTAGACAGGGGATGAGAAATTAACTTTACCTCAGGAAACAGATTGCCATGCATCACAACTGACTATGGACCCGGGCTTCAGTTTGACACCTGCTGCATAGCCCACAGCAAGATCAGAGACCTGTGGCATGGAAAGGGTTAAACATAATGCTATCAGGTGTAGCTATTTAATAGGGACTCTTAAGGCTGATGCCACACGTGGCGTTTTTCCGCGGCGTTTTTTCTCGGCCTAAAAACCCGCACAAGCCTGATTATGGCGTTTTTCAGCCTAGTACTGGTGATGTAAGCAAATCCCATTGCCATGGTGCTAATAGTGCGAAATAGCAAAAAACGCTGCGTATTTCCGCTAGGTCTGGCAGCTGCCTTTGCGTATACATAGGAATAGCTTGCTTTGCAAATACTGGCGTATTTCGGCAAACGCTTGAAAAATCCATGCTAGGGCGTTTTCTAGCGTATTTCCGCATTGTGTGGTTTGCTTCGCGTCTTTTCAAGCTATTTCTATGGATGATGATATCAGGCGTTTTTCAGCCGCCGAGAGAATTAGAAAATACGCAGTGGAAAAACGCCACGTGTGGCATCAGCCTTAGAGAACTGAGCTTCAAAACCAAACTAGGGTGTTAATGAGATGCTGGGCGTTGTAGTTCTGCAATAGAGCCATGGGTTAAGGCTTACTGCATTAAATGATACTGAAAACTTCCTGTATTGAATAAAGATTTAGCTCCACTTACTAAAATATGCCCTGGAAACTAGGGCTGCTAAAAGGAGACCTGAGAGGCTGTGCAAATGGAGAAGACTGGGTTGGGGGACGGGGGCATCTTAATATTTCTCTTGCAGCGCCCAATATATCTTGTTAGAATGGCATCCAGATGGAGCCAGGTATCAGACTACATGTCTGACACACGTTGGCATTTATTCGTTCTGAGGAGAAATATTCCCAGCCAGAGGCATTCTGGGACTTTGCCAAATAATATAAGGTGCTTTTTCTCTATAATCTAAATTAAGCATTTACAGTGAATGAAACTGACCTGGCAGGCAACCGTAACTGCACATTCCCTTTGTCTCTGATTCAGCATCTGCCTTTCCGCCCTCCTCCAATGCACCAGTTATAGCCCTACTGTAATTTGAAAGAGAAATATTGGCTCCGGCACACAGTAATGAGACGTACAGCGCAGGGGATAAAATATTTTTATATACATATATACAGAAAAAAATTAAAAGGCATTTAAAGGGACAGTATACACCTAAAAATGAGCACAATAAACAGGACTCTAGCACCTTAGAAAATTGATAGGATCAGGAAGTGAAACTGGTTTCAGATTCTTGTTTAGTGCAGAGATAACAGAACCCTTATATAGTTCTTAATTAAAACAAAATATGTTTAGGGGAAGCCCTATTCATTGAGCTCATGTTTAAAAATGGGTGCATACTGCTCCTTTAATTCAGCAATGCAAGACTTAAGGTGGTCATACACGCACCAATACTATCATACAAAACCTAGTTTGGTACAATATTCACTGCTTGTATGGTGAATCGGAGAGTCGACAGATATCACAAGATCGCCGGATATCGATCGTCTCGTTGATCGAGCGGGACGAAAGATTTTGCTCGCCCATTGAAGCAGCTTGAGCAAAATCTGCGTTTAGGGCTGAATCTCTATTGTTTCTACCTCCATATCTGACAATTCAGCTCTGAACATCAGTGGAGAGAACGATCTTTCCTGTGACCAATGGTCGTAGGAAAGATTGTAATTGTAGACGGATAGCTCACAGGGAGGTTACTCACTCGTGGTTAAACCTCTACTACCGTGAGCAACAAATCTTCAGACATGCCTTACCACTGGCAATATTAGTTTGGTGTGTCCATATGTTTCCCTACAGCAGGGGTCCCCAACCTTTTTTAACAGTGAGCCAATATACAAAGAGTAGGGAGCAACACAAGCATGGAAAGAGTTCCTTCATCAAAAAATGGCTGTTTAGAGCTCATGTGGAATGGTAGTCTACAGAAGGTTCTCTTTTTTCAGTACACCTGGTTTTTATGCAACCAAAACTTGACTGTAATTCAGGAATTCAAAAATAAGCCCCTGCTTTGAGGCCACTGGAAGAGCAACATCCAAGGGGTTGGAGAGCATCACGTTGCTCCATTGCTACTGGTTGGGGACCACTGTACTAGACAGCCTACCGACAAGAATTTGGCTTGTAACTCATATTTTCTGGCCGCCAAAACCTGCCTTCCATACAGTTGTTGTTTGCCAGCTGTTTACACATATTAACATCACCTCAATCCAGGAGTGGCACTGGGGAGCCAAAGTATCCAGGGACATAACCAGGGGAACCACAGAGGAACCCCCCCCCCCCCCTCTATTGCAGATAATATCTAACAGATCTGAGTAGTTCCTCTATTGAAATGCACATGGATATTAAGGTTGATGTCCCACGGAGCATGTTAATCACCCGGGATACATCTCTGGTACCACAGGCGACTAAACCACTTTCAAAATGCATTTCCACTGCCAGCAATAGGAGTCTATAGTTGCCCCATTTCGGAGTAGTTAGTTGCCCCACGATAGCAGATTTATCACTGGCGACGAACAATCTCCGTGGGACATCAGCCTAAAGTTACTGTGGGGTTATCTGTCCAGCGCAGGAAATCAGGCATAGAAATCCAAGACTATTTCTAATATTTTTTTACCATCCTCCCCTACATTTCCCAAATATATCTTTTTTATTTTAGTTTGTAGATCAGTGATGTCCAGCCTGTGAAACTTCAGTTGTTGTTGAACTACACACTCTTGGTCTGAAGGCCACAAAATGGCCATACATATATTTTTTTTTTTTCAAGCTAGGGCTGCAATATTCCTACCTTGGGTCAGAGATACTCTCCTCCAGGCCTCAACCCTTTTTACTTTTTTGAATTCTTGTGAGGGGGTAAAAAAAAAAAAAAAAAAGTCTTTAGAGGTCTACAGTAAAAAATGAAGCTTTGTTAATAAGTGCACTGAATTGGCACATTATACAGCAATGCCACAGTGCCACCTAGTGGTGTGATTTGAAATGTTGTGACCACACACACACTGAAATTATTGAAAATTGTTGTATTTAATACCCACAGATCATAAAATACATCTAAGAGGATTTACACTAATATGGTAGAAAAAAGGAAAAATCCAGCACATTCTCCTTGTTTTACAAGCAGGTCTCAAATATTTCATTCTCCAAGTTGTATTCAAGGTGGTTTTCCCCTAAAATCAGTTTGCCTGCCTAAAGGTGGGTCATAAACTATATAAAGCAGGGAAACTGTTGCCTTCCTCCAGAAATTGAAAGATCAATTTAAAAAGCTTTTAACAGAAGTCTATTGGAAAGTTACAGAATTGAACGATAAAATGCTCCTTTCCTATTGGACAAAACTTTAAAGGGGTTGTTCACTTCAAAATTAACATTTAATATGATGCAGAGGTTGATATTCTGAGACAATCTGCAATTTTTTTTACCCATGGTTTTTAAATGATTAAACTTTTTGTTCAGTAGCTCTTCAGTTTGGGAATTTAGCAGGTATCTGGTTGCTAGGGTCCAAATTAGCCTAGCAACCTGGCAGTGGTTTGAATGAAAGATTGGAATATGAAACGAAGAGGGGCTGAATAGAAAAATAAGTAATAAATAGTAACAATAATATAAATATAGTTTCACAGAGCAATAGTTGTTGGCTGCTGGGGTCAGTGAGCTGCCCTTTGAAAGCTGCAGAGTTAGAAGTAGGCAAATAATTCAAAAACTAAAAAAATGAAGACCAATTGAAAGCTTGCTTAGAACCAGCCATTTAAAAAATACTAAAAGTTTACTTAAAGGTGAACCACCCCTTTAATACAGTAACATCATAGGAAGTTGACGTTAAGCTGAGCAACACCACAGAATTAACAAAATTAAATTTAACAAAAAAAAGCAAAAACATGAATCAATTTTGATATATTATGATTTATTCATAAATAACAATTTTCATTAAAAAAAAATAAATGAAGAAATGCCTGTATAACCCACAAAGCAGCACACAAGCTGCCAGAATATACTGATGTGATCATAGGGGCGAGTTGCTTGTCTGAAGGTGAATGGAAATAACCCCTTATATTCCACTGAATTCCCATAGGATTGGCAGATGCATCAAAGCCACAGTGTGTAGGAATATTCCCTTTAACAGGGTTTCTGTGCGCGGGTGCAACACGCTAACATGAATGTCAGGTCTGGTAAATATAATGCCCTAGAATCCAAAAACACAAACAATGACCATCACGATAGGTTTGGAATTTCCTGTGGAATAGTGTGCAACTAGAAGTAATTGGAGCACAGTCTGCTCGGAGTACGGTAGCCAAAAGCAACCAATCAGCATATGTCTGCCTTTAAACAGACCAATAAAGCTACGTTCTGATTGGCTGCTTTGGGCTCCTAGGTATAACAAATCTGCATGTGTGATGCCATCACCCCTTAGGGCTCTATATTGTGGTGTAAGAGGGTTGAGCACAGGGCGTGAATGACACTGCACACCTTCCTAATGCAACCAATTCCTCCTGATCTGACCCTATTCCCATTGGCACTTTTCTTGATCTACTAACATACTGGGGATCATTTATCAACACTGGGCAAACTTGCCCATGGGCAGTAACCCACAGAAACCAATCAGTGATTGGCTTTTTTTTCAGCCAGCTACAAGCATACCAAACAGTGTATCAATGTGATTGGTTGCCATGGGTAAATAGGTGTTGATAAATGACCCCCCACTGTCAAATGCCTATCCTGTTCTAATGCATTAAAGACTACACATCCCAGCATGCAATAGAACAGAACGCAGCCTTTGGTGGTCATTTATGAAATCCCCTGCTGTAAGTGGTAGAGCGCTAAACAGGGCGCAAAATGCTCCATTCTGAAACTCTAACACCCGCGTGTCGGTGGGTGCTAATGCAAGGCAGGGTGCAAAGTCTATCTTTTTGCATTTTGCACCCAGTCCCACGTCACATATATACGCCCTAATAACTTCTGATCATAGACCGAGATAGGTACAGAGCAGAGTACAAAAAAAGTAATCTTACATGCAACTTTATAAGAAATTATTGTTAATAAATTATATAAAGTAAAGGCATTCAGATTGGAGGAAATATCAGCACCTGGATTAATACCTATATATTGTTCATGGAAATGTCACAAGATGTCCAAAGAGACTGAAATGGTAAAGGAATGTGACCAATAAAATAAACAAATAAAATAAGCTATATGCTGCATTGGCATAATGGCCAGGACTGGGCACTGACTGCAGCAGGTACATTGTGGGCAGGGACAGCCATATCCTTTAAAAGGGGTTGTTCACCTTTAAATTCACTTTTCATATGACGCAGACATTGATATTCAGACAATTTGCAATTGGCTTTAATATTTTATGGTTTCTCAGTTATTTAGCTTTATGCTCAGCAGCTATCTGGTCACTAGGGTCCTGTGTCCCTTAGCAACCAGGCAGAGGTTTGCATGAGACTGGAATATGAACAGGAGGGGAGGCTGAATAGAAAAATAAAGAATAAAAAGTAGTGCAATAATAAAATTGTAAGCCCATGGAGATAGATTAAAAAAAAATAGATTTTTGCCAGCTGGGAGCAGTGAGCCCCATTTCAATGCTGCAAAGATGTTGAAGTGGAAGATATATAATGCAAAACTATTAAAAATAATAAAGGTTGCTAGGAATAGGATATCCTATTACATATTAAAAGTTAACATAAAGGTGAACCACCCCATTAAAGCCCAAAGCTGACTCACTGCTAAAATGTGGCTTTGGAAGGTTGGCCATGCTATTGCCATATATCTAATCGGTGATGCCACCATCGCATCTGCATTTGTCCTTGGTAGGTGGAAGGGACATTGGCAGATGCAGAAGTGAGTAGGGCTTCTTCTCCCCCCTTTGCTCTTTAGCACAAGTTGAATCAACTGCTTGCAATCAACACTGACACCGCAATACTAAGGTGCCCAGTTGGCCAGATGGTATCAGCCGAACATATTTACATAACAAATGCCCCAGTATGTTAAAATTATCTAAAAAAAAAAAAAAACACATAAAAAACAATAGCTCAACAACTACAATACCCTTTAAGGTCATTGGGAAACTTCTATATGATGTCAAGGAGGTCTCTGCTGACATCACAGCTTCCCTTTATCTCCCTGATTGGCAACAAGAGAACAGAGTGTGGCAAGCATGTTCAACAGAGGGCATGGCCCAGACAGCGGGCCACCAATTGAGTTGACAATTGCAATACTGCTTGTAGCTAGGAGCCATGCCGGGAGGGTAGAATGCTGGAGAGAGATCAGCAGTTCGGCACGCCATGATCCTTCACTACGTGACCTTCACAGGAGGCCGCTGTTTACATTTCCTTGACACAAGGCTCTCATCAACAATCCAGCAGCAACTGGATTTTTTTTTACAATAAAAAATGTGTAATTTCTATAAAGGCATTATCTGTATTGAAACAATAAAAAGAGTCTGTATTAAAAATAAATGGAATATGTTGTAAAACTGGGGGATATCTTCTAAAACTTCTTCATATAAAATAGTGTCTTGTGACTCCCTTATAGAAGGCAGCACAAAATAAAGGTGCTGCTGAACTTTAAAACAAGCTGCAGGCCTAGTGGGCGCTCACTGCAGAGGGTTCCCCGGGAATGTACTGTAAGTTATGGGCTGGCTCCTCCTGCGCCTCATCCTCTTTCTCTGGGCCGTCAGCGTTGTGGGCGTCTGGCTGCTCCGCCGGCGTTTCGGCGCTGTAAGTGGAAGTACTGCAGTACATTATGAATCCAACCATGATAACGACAAATGCCAGGATGTACAGTATAGAGAACTGGGAGGGAAGAAACAAGAGAAATTAGACAAAAGGGCAATTGCAGAAGTCTTAAAGGGGATGAAATGTATCAAGGTAATTGCCAGTGGCCCTGCACTGGTAAAAGTTGTGTATTTGTTTCAGAAAATCTACTATAGTTTATATAAATAAACGGATGTGTAGCCATGGGGGCAGCCATTCAAACTGAAATAGGGCACAGGTTTCATAGCAGATAACTGATAAACGTGGAGATAGATTTGTCGGATTTTCCACCAAATTCACAAACCTCTATCTCCACTTTTGTGAATTTGTCTTTTAAACAGACAGTTTTCAGATTGTCATTTTCCAAACATTTTTTTATGAATTTGAATTTGCCTTTAGCTGTTAGTAAATCTGTCGGTGCCATCAAACCCAGTCCCACAGCTACAGGAGCCTTGGAATAAGGATTTTACCCGCAGGATTTTGCATTTCATTTGACATTTGTCATTTCACTTTGGGGGCATTTCCTGAGGGGTAATTTTAGTTTGCCCAGGGAAACTATACATCATTTTTTTCAGAACAATCTGGGCTTTCTAGTGTTTTCTATATTTCTGTGTAATTCCACTTCCCAACATACCCGGTGAATAGAGGTCCAACAGGGCTAGGGCCCAGCGGGTTTTTATCCAGTGCCCTGTTGGGCCAGTCCAACCCTGTACCCCAATATCCCAGTTTGGGTGCCAGTGTGTATGTGCTGTTTGCTGATCACCAAGATGGCTGCTGGGAACAGGTGGGGGCCAATGCTGTTAGGCAGCTCTGTAGTTCTGGACATGCTATGGGGGCACAGATAAGTTGGGGCAAATGTCAGTGAAGTGATTAAAGAGGGGGCACTGTTGCTCAACTAAAAATGTGCCTGGGAGGCTTTACTTTTCCTTTTAATAAAAATGTTCACAATATATTCACTGAAAATGTTATTATGGCCTCACTAATTAAGCTAAAACTAGCATAATCATGCAAATGTGAGGTAAAAACTTATTATATATGATATAAATTAAACTTTTTTTAATCAGTGTTTTACTTGTTTATAAAATTTTAATGAGGCTTTTTGCACCTATTGTTCTAGGGTTAGACAGAAACTAGGCTGCTAATCCCCATTAATATGTTAACGATCCCCCACCTACCTTAGGTGTGAAATGGAGACTGGATGAAACAAAACAGAAGAGTTTAGAATTGGTCTGACAGAGTTACACTAAAAATGTCAGGGAAAAATGTCGTTAAAACGTCAAATTCACAAAAGCGTCTGTAAACTGTCTTTCTTTCACCAAAAACGGAAAAGTGGCGGTTGAGTCGGAATTTAGGCGGATTTCTGTTTGTGACTCTGGAGAAAGTGTTTTCCACCAGTTTTTCCACCACTTTTACTCCAAAAAAGGGCTCTCTCCATTTTTGTGAATTCTCCCCATAGGGACCATCCAAAAGCCAAGAACAGCCTTCATTTGGCACCTTTAGGAACCTTTTATATGCCTATGTAGCTCCCTTAACTCTTTTTACATTTGAATGTGGCACAAAAGTAAAAAAAAGGTTGGGGTTCCCAGATATAAAGTATAGTAGTCCTTCTGGAGCAACAGTACATTCTAATTACTTTCATTTCTTGGTATTACTGTTCCTTTCATCTTTACTGTGCATTTCCCTCATGTTATTGGCTGATGTGATTCAGCCTATTGGATCAATGATTAGCAAAAGAAAGGCAAAAAAGGGGGCATGCACACTACTGAGCATAGCCTGCGCCTCCCTGCTATGTATGATTTCTAAGCTGCGGGGCCAGGAGGCCCCCTGGCTTGCAAAGTGAATTAAAAAAAAACCAAGAATCTCTGCATTGCTACATTTTTGCAACCAATTTGCAAATATTGTTTAAAGACAAGATCTATTTTTTTTTCCCAAACTGTTACAAAAAAAAATGTGAACATTCCCTTTAGATAGTCCTATAGCACATAACAATTAAGTGCATCTTCCATATCCCCTTTACCCCACTGCTCCTACCATTGGAAACAACTGTAACAAAGAAAATCCCATGCACCTTTGGCTCGATAGGGTCATTGGCCTCACTCATTGTCATTGTTTGCCAGTCAGCAAATCATCACTCCCGATAACATGCAATGATTCCGGCCTCAGTAGGGGCCACAGTAAATAAAGAGCCCTACCCCCCCCCCCCCCCAGAGAGAACTAATTTAGAATCAGCACTAAGAAAGCAAAGAATGTTTATTATTAAGGAATTATTGTTATCTTGAGGAATGAAGGATCACGCAGGATGTTCCCTCTTATCTGTTGTACTTGGAAACCATTCAACAGGGCCATAGTATTACAAGTGTTGGGTCTTCCTGGAAGATAAGGTTCCAAATGAAAATAAACTGCTAAAGTTCAAACTATGAAGCGCAGTGCCAGGGTTTAAGGCTATGATTTGCAGATGTGGCGGATTTGCTTCACAAGCAGAAAGCCAGAGCGCTGGGGAAACAACTATCCTGTAGTATGGGGCCAATGGTCGCAGCAATAAAATGCAGTGGGCCCAAAGCTGGCAAGCTCTAATTACCCAACATATATAATAAAGGGCACTAAGTTTACACAGGAGTAGTAACCCATAGCAACCAATAAGATGTTTGTTTGCTTTTTAAACAGGTGGCTATTAAATGCTACCTGCTGATTGGTTGCTGTGGGTTACTGTACCTGGGCAAACGTAGTGTTAGAGACTAATGGGGTTATGGAATAAAAGGCACAAAAAGAAAAAAGCAAGATGGACCTGTGTGTGTACATTAGCAGTGACCTACCTGAAACACTATGACAATTTCCAGCCGGATGCAGGCATAGGGGAATTGGGGCACCAAAACATACAAATATGCATTTCAGAGCCAAAATACGCTGTGGCTCCGGGGTTGGGCTGGCCACTTGGCCAAGGGCAGTATTGTGAATTTACTAGCAATGTACTTGCCGGTAAACTTGTAAAATCTAGTCCTTCACCCTGGCCCACGTCTGGCTCACCCAAATCCTGTGTGAGCTCCTCCTGTAACACACTGGTCGCCTGCTCTGCCCTGCCACAGCTCTGCCCCATACGTCACGCCTCTGCCCCATACGTCACGCCTCTGCCCCATACGTCACGCCTCTGCCCCATACGTCACGCCTCTGCCCCATACGTCACGCCTCTGCCCCCTCACTGACCTACCCTCATCTGCCTGGTACTGTAAGTTTGAAAATGTGGCAACCCTAGGCTTGGTCCCCCTGCAGACCTGACTTCACCCACATCCACTTACCTTTCCTTTAACCCTAGAGTGTAGGTTTACGTCATTTCAATTTTTGGGGTGTAGATATTTTATCCCAAGCATTTACATTCCTTAAAGGCATTAGATCTCGTTATAAACTATATTTGACTTACACTGTACCCAAACAAAAAGAGGCCAAACAGGAGGCTGTACATATCAGCGGTCAAGATGCCCAGGTTTACAGAGGTAGCGCTTGAAATCCTTATGACCACTGGCATCACACTATAGAGACTGAACATGCAGAGGGCGAATGCAGCAAAGAGCAGGCCTGCAAAATAAAAGGGTACAGTTGTAACTCATGAAACCGTGTTTTTGGAACTATGGACTATGCAATGTGCCTTCCCACCAACCTGTCAGTAATGATTTTGCTGCCCCCACTGGTCTCCTTTATAGGATTCCATGGATGAAGAAGCTGAATGTTGTGGTGAGGGCACCCCCCATGAGGGTGGAAGTACAACGCTTCCTTTCTGTTACAGCCAAACGACTGCCCCACCACTGACCAGAGTGTGTTTCACTTTAACATGGCCTCAATGTTTATTTTTTTATTTTTAACATTACAGGGGTTGTTCACCATTGAGTTAACTTTTAGTATGATGTAGTGAGCAATATTCAAATACAATTTGCAGTTGATTTTTTATTATTTTTATTCTTTACCACAGTTATCTGGTTGCTAGGGTTTAAATTACCTTAGCAACCAGGGAGTGGTTTGAATGAGCATCTGGAATATGAATAGGAGATGGCCTGAATAGAAAAAAAAATAATAAAAGTAACAATAAAAATAAAATAGTAGCTTCACAGAGCAATTTTACGGTTGCTGGGGTCAGCGACCCCCAATTTAAGAGTTGGAGTCAGAAGAAGCTGGCTAATAATGAAAAAACTTTAAAAAATAATTAAAATTGGGTGAAAAGTTGCTTAGAATTGGCTATTCTGTAACATACTAAAAGTTAACATAAAGGTGAACAACCCATTTAAAAAAGCATGGTAACGTTTCAAAGCACAGTTCACATTAAGCAATTATACAACCAGCCAATAGAATTGAAAAGGGGAAATGCCACCAAAAACTGTAATTCTAAGCAATTTTCCACTGTATATTAATGAAACATTTTCAATTGTTTGAAATTGTTTGCAAATGGAATAGCTATTGAAATCAGTATTGATGTGGCTGTTTATATTCTCTGCACTGCTGGCTCTAACTCCTGAAGCAATGTAGCAGAGGTCACTGGAGAACTGACTGCTACATGGGTTCAAGAGTCTGAAAGCAGCATTCATTTACCTATTTCTGTTTGCAGGTTCCGAGTACATGGTTTGGAATTTCTTTGGGGGGGGGGGGTTAAAAAAAACAAAACAACAAAAACAAAAAACAACCGTTTGTGGGTTGAGGTCCTAAAACAAAATTTTACTTTATTACTGTGCTTTGATTACCCTTGAGGACAGCTGATCCCGGCCCCTAAGCCTTCCCGAGATGCAATTTCACAGGCTATTATTGTCACTGTCATTAAATGAAAGATTGTTCATATGATTCCCCCTCACATGCTACATTTCTGGGATTATTACCTGGCAAAGCATGGGAAGCAGAAGAATCTCAAGAGGCTGGAGTTTAACTGTGCACTCACATGCTATATATCTACATTATATATCTCCACTGACAGCAGTGCACCTACAGAATGCTGTAGCACATATTAAATTAAATGGCTAACCATTCCAGCAGCTTTATCATCTGTGTCAGAGGGCTGCTGTATGTGCCCAGAGGTACAGCAGCTGTACGGTGCCCTCCACTCCTGCCCTTTACTGCCAAACCCCTCACCAATGTTGCTATTCGTGCATGTGTACAGTACCCAGGGCATCAGCAGCCATCAAATAAAAGAATAACTTGCAGAGGTCTTAAAGGGGTAGATCTTCTTTTCAGCTTTCAAATAGGGGTAATTGATCCCCAGCAACCAAAAAACTATTGCTCTGCGAGGAAACAACTTTATTGCTATTGTGACAGATTATAATAATTTATCTTACTATTCAGGGCCTCTCCTAGTCATCTGTCTGGTTGCTATGTTAAATTGGGCCCTAGCCACCAGATAGCATCTGTGCAAAATCATTAAACAAAGACACAAAAATGTCTCAAATGGTCTCAGTCTGAATCAATCTAAAGTTATTTTAAAGGTGATCTGCTTCTTTAATAACTGTGGGGCAGCAAAGAGAAAGAATCAGGAGTGGAAGTGGATCCTACCAGGCTTACTACATAAGGTACAGCTATCTTGTTGTTTAATGCTCCGCATGCCTTTAAAATATTGTGTTAAAAACGTACCCACTTTCCAGTCCCACTGTATATTGCCAATGGCATTGTACTCCACGATCATGCTGGGAGAGAGGGAGAAAGCACAGAGTAAGAGCTATTGTACCCTTTAGAACATACACCCATGTCTCTAACAAGTTAGCTGACCCCTCAATAAGCATGCCCAATCCCGTAGCAGAACATCAGCTAATTACCCTGGGTATCCACACACTGAAGAAATGCAGCGGAATCACTCAGACAATGTGTTTATTTTCCACATTAGTACAGATATCTATGTTTCAGTCTATATTGGACGTATGCACATTGGACGTATGAAGCATTCATATAGTTTGCTCTTTCTGGCTGCGCCTTATCGTCCCACTATGGAATGTAATAATTATACTTCAAGGGATTCGGTCATGATTATTATGGAGTACTTTTTATTTCTAAATTACACTGTTTACATAACAAATATTGACAAATAGGATTTGTGCTGAAATTACATTCTGCCAATTATTTAAATATTTTTAAAAAATACATATTTTCCTATTCTTTTGCCATTATAAAGCACTAATTTTAAAGTTGGGCTATTTTCACTGACCTTACCACCACCCTCCTTCATAAACAGGGCAATTGTTTAAAGACAGTTAGTAATGAAAGAAATAAACAAACACCATACAGATACTTACAGTTGGATCCCACTAACAAAGGTTCCAAAGAGGCCCAGCATCCCAAGGAACTCCTCTCTGGTCAGGTTCTTCACAACATACTCCTCACACACATTGGAAACCGCATACAAAGCGGCACCCAAAATAACCAAGACATCCCCAATTAGCATGTCACTGGCTGCAGGAGAAAAACCAATAAGAGAATTCAGTAACTGGCACACATTCATTTTCTCTACACCCAAGGCTAAATCACAGGTGTCCAACCTTGGCACTGCAGTGTATCCCACACATTAAACAGCAACTATTTTTAAATAAGGTTTATTTTTCTCATCCAA
Organism: Xenopus tropicalis; assembly: GCF_000004195.4. Taxonomy (NCBI): domain Eukaryota; kingdom Metazoa; phylum Chordata; class Amphibia; order Anura; family Pipidae; genus Xenopus; species Xenopus tropicalis. Next base: position 160,006,257 of record NC_030678.2, on the reverse strand, counting down.
TTTGCTGTAACATACACTATAAAACAGCCCTTCCCAGACTGTGTGGCCAACGTTAAATGTAAAGTTGCCTTGAAATTCTAGGGAGAGGGCACGCCTTGCTCCCTGTAATACTTCACACATTATAAGCATTCTAAAAAAGGTATTTTGGTAAAACATAGCAGTCATATTTACATTTCCTTTTCAGGGTCTAACTTGCTGTGTAGGCAATGTAAGAGAGAAAAAATATTTGCAGAAAACTGTAACCCTAGTATAGGTAGTGTTGTTTCAACCATATGAAAGCCTAAAGTAAACATTTGGGCAGTTTGACCACCAAAAATTATTTGCCTCCTTTATGAATTCCCCCCCCCCTATTTTTAAGTCTTTATTTTAATGAAGCTATTGAAAGAACATGCAATAAACATGGTTCACAATTATGAATATGAATAGTCATGAATATGTGGTGTCTCTGTGATACATTGCAAAAATCTCAAGACAATATCAAGCCACGGGCTCCATATTTTAGCAAATTTATCTGGGCATCCTCGAGCTACTGCTCCCTCTATCAAGTCGAATGCCTTGTTGGCATACAGCGACATGAGCCAGCATTTCAGTGGTTTGATTAGGGATGTGTAAAGACTCTCCTAAGGTTAATAGCCATAGATTTGCCAGGCATAAAACCTGTCTGATCCATATTATGGAGAGGGCAATCTTAGCTAGCCTAGAGGCAAAAATCTTTGCTAGTATTTTTGTGCCCGTATCAATGAGCGATATTGGCCTATCAGGTTCACATAGCTCAGGGTCTTTGTCTATGAATTCCCCTTTTAATGCATATTTAATGGTTTCTGCCAAGTGCCAAATATAATTTGATAATTAAGATAATCTGATTCTGGGACTCAGCACAGTGCCACAGAGCCATTATCTCCAAGGTTTTGGGACTCAGCACAGTGCCACAGAGCCATTATCTCCAAGGTTCTGGGACTCAGCACAGTGCCACAGAGCCATTCTCTCCAATGTTTTGGGACTCAGCACAGAGCCATTATCGCCAAGGTTCTGGGGCTCGGCACAGTGCCACAGAGCCATTATCTCCAATGTTTTGGGACTCAGCACAGTGCCACAGAGCCATTATCTCCAAGGTTCTGGGACTCAGCACAGTGCCACAGAGCCATTATCTCCAAGGTTCTGGGACTCAGCACAGTGCCACAGAGCCATTATCTCCAATGTTTTGGGACTCAGCACAGTGCCACAGAGCCATTATCTCCAAGGTTCTGGGACTCAGCACAGTGCCACAGAGCCATTATCGCCAAGGTTCTGGGACTCCGCACAGAGCCATTATCGCCAAGGTTCTGGGGCTCGGCACAGTGCCACAGAGCAATTACCGCCAAAGTTCTGGGACTCAGTACAGTGCCACAGGGCCATTATCTCCAAGGTTCTGGGACTCAGCACAGTGCAACAGGGCCATTATCTCCAAGGTTCTGGGACGCAGCACAGTGCCACAGAGCCATTATCTCCAAGGTTCTGGGACTCAGCACAGTGCCACAGAGCCATTATCTCCAAACAGAAAAGATTTGGAACAGTGGTGAAGGATTGGCAAAACTAATGAAATGACTCCAAATAAAAACCCATGGGCCTCTACAATAAGAAAGACTAGGCAAAAATAAGATTTATGGGAGAGTTATATAGTTAAAGGGGTTGTTCACCGTCAATGTCCAAATCTTATTAAACCACTAACAATGTCAGAAGCATGTCAGAAAATCCAAATATTAGGCACCCCCCAGTGACTGTGTTCACTTGCCTGATTCTCTAGGCCGGTGCTCCTATTGGCAGAAACCTGCAATAGAGTGAAAAAGCTGGATTTTTTGTCAAAGTTCGGTTTCTCACTCTACTGCGCATGGGCAGCCGGCACAAAGTAACAAGAAGGAAGAGGATCGCTCACCTCCCTGTTCCCTGGGCCGGTTCAGTTTTCTGCTAACAGGAGCACTGGTCCAGGGTATACACTGAATACAATCACTGGGGGGGTGCCTAATATTTTGGCACCCCAAATGATGCAATCTTTCCTGCTCCTTTAAAAGGTAAGCAGGCAGCTTGAAGATCTAAGTTTTGCATAACTCTGTCTCTTAAAAAATGTATTGACGTAAAATCTGTGCTTACTCGTGTTCCCTTTGTACAATATTTCATTTTGTGTATCTTCAAATTACTTAGGGGAGGGTATTATGAGTAATGTATCAATGTTTGCAGATGACACAAAACTCTGCAGACCAGATCTTGACCAACTGGCAATCTGGGCAGCTAAGTGGCAGATGAGATTTAATGTGGATAAATGTGAGGTCATGCACCTGGGATGTAAAAATATGCAAGCCCCGTATACCCTTAATGGGACTGCACTAGGCAAATCCATAATGGAGAAGGACCTTGGAGTCCTTGTAGATAATAAACTTGGCTGTAGCAAGCAATGCCAGGCAGCAGCTGCAAAGGCAAACAAGGTTTTGAGCTGTATTAAAAGGAGTATAGATTCACGGGAGGAGGGGGTTATTCTTCCCCTTTACAGAGCGCTGGTAAGGCCCCATCTAGAATATGCTGTTCAGTTTTGGTCTCCAGTGCTCAAACGGGACATTACTGAGTTAGAGAGGGTCCAGAGAAGGGCAACTAAGCTGGTAAAGGGTATGGAAAGTCTCAGTTATGAAGAAAGACTGGCCAAGTTGGGTCTGTTTATACTGGAGAAGAGACGCTTAAGAGGTGACATGATAACTATGTATAAATATATAAAGGGATCATATAATAACCTCTCTAATGTTTTATTTACCAGTAGGTCCTTCCAACGGACTCGAGGGCACCCACTTCGTTTAGAAGAAGGGAGGTTCCATTTAAATATTCGGAAAGGATTTTTTACTGTGAGAGCTGTGAGGTTCTGGAATTCCCTCCCCGAATCAGTCGTGCTGGCTGATACATTATATAACTTTAAGAAGGGGCTGGATGGATTCTTAGCAAGTGAGGGAATACAGGGGTATGGGAGATAGCTCTCAGTACAAGTGAGGGAATACAGGGGTAGGGGGGATAGCTCGCAGTACAAGTGAGGGAATACAGAGGTAGGGGAGATAGCTCTCAGTACAAGTGAGGGAATACAGGGGTAGGGGAGATAGTTCTCAGTACAAGTGAGGGAATACAGGTGTATGGGAGATAGCTCTCAGTACAAGTGAGGGAATACAGGGGTATGGGAGATAGCTCTCAGTACAAGTGAGGGAATACAGGGGTAGGGGGGATAGCTCTCAGTACAAGTGAGGGAATACAGGGGTATGGGAGATAGCTCTCAGTACAAGTGAGGGGATACAGAGTTATGGGAGATAGCTCTTAGTACTAGTTGATCCAGGGACTGGTCCGATTGCCATCTTGGAGTCAGGAAGGAATTTTTTCCCCTCTGCGGCAAATTAGAGAGGCTTCAGATGGGGTTTTTTGCCTTCCTCTGGATCAACTAGTAGTTAGGCAGGTTATATAGAGGCATTATGGTTGAACTTGATGGACATATGTCTTTTTTCAACCCAACTTACTATGTGTAAAGATCAGAAACCATTCAGTGTAACAAAAATGCAATAAGAGAGGAAATCAGGAGGGTGGACAGTACTTTTCACATCACTGCACACTTATGGGAACCCCTGCAGTCAGTCCGTGACAACTGAAAATCTCAGCAGATGCCTCTACATGAACAGCCAAATCAGACAATATCTGACTGTTTGACCTGTTGCAGCTGGTGGGAAACCTAAAATTTGCAGCATTTATGAAAAGAATAATTAATACCAACAGTTTATATCATATTGAGAGGCCTATTAAAGAATCTCGCCAAACTGGGATATATATATATCAGTAAATATTGCCCATTTACATCTTTTCCCTTGAGCCGCCATTTAGTGATGGGCTGTGTGCTCCCTCAGAGACCAGAGAAAATAATTTAGTTCTAACTGTAACAAGAAGTAGTGTGAGAGTAAGAGAAATTGGTCCATTAATTGGCTTATTTGGCTGATGTGGCCTAACATGTATGTGTGGACTGTGAATCATATGATCCCAGGGGGCGGCCGTTAGTACTAAAAATGGCAATTTTCTATTTAGGAATAGCAAACGGCACATGCTACTAAAAAAGTACAAATGTATGAATCCGGGTTTTACATATGAGCTGTTTTATGAGATATATTTTTATAGAAACCTACATTGTTTGGGGATATAGTTTTCTTTTAAAACAGAGAAGGTCCCCAACTGGGTGTTTAAATGTATAGGGTAAGTAGTGTGGAGCACCATATTGCTTAATACATTATAATATCAACATTAAACTTGCCAAAAACATCAAAACACTGCAGCTTGCTAATGACCCTGGCCTATAAAAGAACAAGTATATTTTTTCAATGTAACATGACTAACCTTTTCCTTGTTCTCTTCCAGCCAACACATCTGCACCAACCATAGTCCCAACGCCCAACAGACAGACCACAACAGCAAGATAATGGATCAATCTGTATCTCGAGCGAAGAATGAACCAAGAAAGAGCCATCAGTACAGGAATCCCAACACAGTCCAGCAACTACACGGTCAAAAAGAAAGAGACGGAGAGTTCATGTTATGGCATGGTTATACAAATGTATCGGATTGCACTTCCAAAGATTAAAGGGCAGATTTATTCAAGAGATTCTCCCACAGCTAGATCTCAAATCAAAAAAGTCAAATCCCACATATTGACATTTTCTCAATTTCTTTTGTCAAAACATCTCAGGGACGCTAATTCTAGCCAAAGGACAGGGCGGTCATTATTTTTATAAGGAATTAAGAATGCTATAAATGGGCAATTAAAACTAGTCAATAGAAGCCGAAGGGAACCTTACACAACATGAGAATATTTTTCTCAGCTATTTAACTGAATGCCAAAAATTAACACTTTAGTGAAAAAACACAAGAACCAAACTTGGGATTCCAAATTGCGTCTTGATTTTTGATATTTGGGCCTCCTTTATTCTACAATACAATAGTTGTACCACTGGCCTGCATTAGATCCAGCTGTTCAGTTCCAGCTTTATAGCTATTTGGTCTGCACTGGAGAGGTAACTGGATCCACATGACCATTCCTATCTATAATGCAATACAGGAACCCATTGTAGACCCAATCTTCATGCAACCAAACAGATGTGATTCCCAAAGAAGCCTTGTCCTCCTGGCGACAAAGATGGAACCCACAGGGCATGCCCCTCATTTGCCCATCTTTAATAAGGCTGCCCTGGTACAACTGAGCCAAACCAGCTCAATGACATGCAAACAAAAGGAAGAGCACGAGCAATCAGCCTTTGCAACTTCCTTCTTTGTCCTTCTGTCCACATACAGAGAAGCTTTCTAAGAAGTGCTGCTTCAATGGTATTTATATTAACATTCATTGGTGGCTATTGGTTACTAGAACCGTGACACTTATCTTTACTATTACAAAAACTCCTCTGAAAGGTTCAGTAGATTATGAAGGGAATAGATTAAGGTGCTCACCAAGAATTCGTTGGCATTTACAGGTAGGTGGTGAAGCTGCCATAGGGTCTTGACTTAGGCTTTCTTCATATTTAGGTGCTCTTTATTCTCTTTTTTTTATTAAAAAGTAAAGTCTACAACGCATTCTGACGCGGCCCAACCTAAATAGCCTTTGATAGGGGCTCAGAGAAATCATTTTTAGCATTTTGAATGGAAAAAAAAAATAGATATATATGTATTTTGGAGCGCCCTGTTCTTAAGTTTACGGTCAGGGCCAGACTGGATCGGTGGGACACCAGGAAAAAAACCTGCTAAGCCCGCAGACACAGACCCTATCCCTACCTGTAAGTACTGTCACTCCACAGCCGGCTTTCCTCCCCCAATCTCAACAAAGTAAGACTAGGTGCGCGTGGGGGTGAGCAGGCAGACAGTGGGGGCCCCTGAGTGGGTGTGGGGGCCCCTGTGGCAGTAGCCCCTGTGGCAGTAGCCCCTGTGAGCCTCAGACACCCAGTCCAATGCAGTTTATAGCTGATGTCAAGAAACACATGTACAGACAACATTTGTCTAGTGCCTGCCCATATCTATTCAATATTGCTTCAAACTTTTTTCTTGTAAAGAGCCTGCACACCGGAATATTATTCAAAATCCTTTATTCTCAGTCAAAGCAATAAAACTGCCTAATGGTTCAAAAGACTTACTATAAAAGGAGATAAAACAGTCTAACTTATGCTGAAGAGTTATAAATACTAAAACTATAAATAAGGTAAAATTACTATAATCTTTTTAACACAGTATAAAGTATAAACAGAGTATAAAGCCAGGTCAGTATTTCCAAAATTCTAATTTAAACACCTTTGATGGCATACAGCCATCCCAGAAACTTAAAAATGGGCATCTACTTTGAGGCCACTGGGAGCACCACCAAACTTGGTGAGCAACATGCTGGGGATCACTGATGTAGAGAGGAATATTCTGAAACAATTAGCAACTGGTCTTCATTATTTATTATTTGTAGCTTTTTAATTATTTAGCCTTTTGTTCAGCAACTCAAGCAACCATCTGGTTGCTAGGGTCCAGATTACCTTTGCAACAAGGGATAGGTTGAATGAGAGACTGGAATATGAATAGGAGGGACCTGAATAAAGATAAGTAATAATAATAACAACAAACAACAGTAATATTAACAACAAAATTATAGCCTAACAAGCAATAGTTTTTTGGCTGCTGGGGCCAGTGACCCCCATTTGAAATATGGAAAATAAAATAATTAAAAAATTATAAAAAATTAAGACCAACTGACAAGTTGCTTAGAATTGGCCATTTTATAAGATACTAAAAGTTAACTTAATAGGTGAACCACCCCTTTACAACTCAGCAACAGAAAACAGGTAATGCATAGAAAATATTTAGACGGTTAGAGTTGCTTACACTCCAAAGTGAGCTGCAGACAAAACAACCCATCGTGCCAAGAGGTAACGTAATTCCTCTTCTGCCGATCCCATGCAATCAGTAGTAAACCAGTAACCAGCATCAGAATGTTATAAAAGGCTAACCAGGTTAGTCCTTTAAATCCTGAGTCAGGGAGGCAGTTGTAGGGTTACAGTGGGGTGGTGGTATGAGTGTTCTCTATCAGTGTGCTGATGTTCTGTGCAGCCCCGAGACAGAATGGAAATAGTGCTAACCCAAAGGCACAAGGCAAACACGAGCATGAATGGAGCTTTATATGAATCCCTGCTTCTGGGCACAGGTATCTGACCATTACTGAAGGTATCCAGCCACTGACTAATGACAGCTGGCCCAAACCCACAGCTACACAAGCTACAGAACCATGTACAGTTTTAGCCTAGACTAACAAACCAAGGATGGAAAATGCAGCTAAAATAAAATTGAATATGCAGTGTGGAAAGAATTATAATTATCTATTTTATGTTTTAAACTAGTGTTTATCTGCTTTTATGACAAAAATATTTTCTAAATTCGGCATTAAGAAATTGTAAAGGCCGAAAAAGCCTTCCAAAAAATCTGGCTAGAAATGCAGTATTTTATATACTCAGCTTACTCTGTACCAACCTAAAGATACAGTAGCCCTATAAAAGCAATAGCAATGTCTTCTAATCGGCCCACGTCAAGCTTCCCATCTTGGATCTTGTTAGGCCATCTTTGAGCATGTGCAGTGCCACTGACACTCAAGTCTGCTACTGTTGTGAAACTACATTTAGGGGCCGTCAGAAACACCAACACAGAAAGCGAGGCTACATCTGTCACAGGCGCTGATAATACGGGGACAGTTATTATTCAGTTCTTATGCAGAGTGGACCACTTTGTTGCCCGCCATATAACATGAACCTGAGCAATTTTATATTGTAGATATACAGTATATTAAGAGTCAGCCCCTGAACCTCAGTACCTGATAGTAGCCCAGAGCATGTGCAGTGCATAAGCAGAAAAGGAGATGGGAGCTACTGGGGGCTTCTTTGGAACTGAAGTGGACTTGGGCTGGTACAGAAGCTCAAGCATTAAACAATTAAATGTTGTACCAGGCCAATTTATACTGAATACATGGCGGCTTGTAATCATACAGGAAAAATACAGAAAAAGAAATACATTTTTTTAAAAAAAACAAAAAAATCCATAATGTTCCATTATCAATCTCTGGTATGTGACTACTACAGGTCATGTGATCTCAATACCCAGGTAGGTATCTTTTAAGAGAAAAAAATAGCTGAAACCAGGTGAACACAACATACATTTCCAAAAAAGGCACAAGTAACGTAGCCACTTACCTGCACGCTGGTAATGGAAGTAAACTGGTAAGCTTTAACTATGGAATAGTTGGCTTCAACATCCACGATGGCCAGCAATATATACTTCCACCATTTGTTTCTTACTATGTACAAAAGGCCATTCTCTCCTATTTGAGACAAGTATAAATATAGGAAAAGTCAGGAAAAGGTGATGTACCGTGCTAGCCAGTCAAAATGTTTACAGGGTAACCCTGTTGAAATAAAAAGTAACAAAAGTGGTATAAAGGCGATACCTTTATTGGCTAACTAAGATCCCCTTTTATATGACTTTGTTAACACCTTCCACACAGATATTCCTTTTTTCTGGTTATTTGATCTATGAACTGAATGTTGTATGTATATATATATCTTGGTATCTTGATAAAGGCTCTAGGCCAGAGCCGAAACGTTGATCTGATGAACGAATTTTATGAAAAAGACCCTGGAGTGCGCCTATTGTACGTGGTTTCATTGGATAATATTCCCTGGCAGCACCCGGGCAACTAAGAAGCATAATATAAGTTTGAAGTGCGGATTTTACTGTGGCTCTGTATATATATATCAGAGAGCACCACAGCTTCATTGTAATCAGCTTGAAAAAGGAACTAAAATGTTCTGAAAGCTTGCTATGCTTATCTTAGTTAGCCAATAAAGGTATCACCTTTATACTTTTTATTTCAACAGGGTTACCCTATAGCAGGGATCCCTAACCTTTTATACCCATGAGCCACAATTAAATGGAAAAAGTGTTGGGGAGCAACACAAGCATGAAAAAGGTTCCTGGGGGTGCCAATAAGAGCTATAATTGGCTACTTAATAGCCCCTATGTGGACTGGCAGCCTACAGAAGGCTGTTTGGCATTATACTTTGGTTTTTATTCAACCAAAACTTGCCTCCTTACTAGAAATTCAAAAATAAGCACCTGCTTTAAGGCCACTGGGAGCAACATCCAAGGGGTTGGGGAGCAACATGTTGCTCACGAGCCACTGGTTGGGGATCACTGCCCTATAGGAAAAGTCAATACGCCAATACTTTGGCCAATAAACTCAATTCCATAGATTTAATATTGTTTAATATTTTGAAGGGTAGGGTTCTGTGAAAGGATATAAAAACAGATGTCTTGCTTGTACTATGCATTACTAAGACATCTTCAGCCATACCAATTACATCACAGAATGGACTGTACAGATAAGGAGCACATACATACCAAGCCCACAAACTGACACTGGTAACCACTTTAACAGTATAGCTTACTGTGTAATTACTGTATGTACTGCATATTGAGATAAGTTTTCAAAATTCCATATATGCAGATATGAACAGAAGGAATGCCCTGCGCAAGCCATAAGCCAAAGTTCAACAAAGGCTGTAAAGCAATGGGTTGAGGATCTCAAATACAAGGCTGGAACTAGGCAGAGGGGGGGAAATAATTAGGGTGCAAAGCTAGAGTATTGCCGAGTAGGCTTTTTGTCACTTCGCCAATTGCAACTCCCACTGGAGGAAGTTATGGGCATTTCCGAAGGGAAAATTAATGCTCCTGTGCTCTTGCAGGCCCAATGGACCTTCTGGATGGGTAGTTAGGGACAGACAGTTTTTGAACATTTGCTGTACAAATCCGCTTCTGTAACAAGACACAGGCTTCTAAAGATGAAACCAATCATATTTTCTGTACACTACCAAATTTCAAATCTTTTCAGAAAATAAGCAAATATATCTTTCTACTCCAGACGTAAAAATTCATGTGCACTATTTTCATTTGGTGCCTCTGTACCCCACATAGTTTGGCACATCTATGTATACTGGGCATCAAACTGTTCAGTAGATCCCTGGCATTCATATTTAGGATGTTTTACGCTGCAATGTAATGAAATGTGGGGCATATAATGGGGTAAATTGCAAGCTTTGAGAATTTTCAGAAATTACAAAAAAATTAGCTTAGGTTTGCTGTTTGGTGCTTTGCCATACAAAGACATTTACCCATTTTTGATTCGGAGGAATGTGTATTTTCTGAAAATATGAGCTTTTCTGGGGCTGACTTACTTGCCACTTTTTTTATTTGCCACTTTTACCACACATAAATCAGGAAGTTTTTTTTCCAGATAAGGTGTCTTCCCATAATTTGGATCTCCTACCTTAAGTCTGCTAAAAATATTATTTAAACAGAAATTAAACCCAATAGGATTGTTTTACCCCCAATAAGGATTAATTATATCTTAGTTGGGATCAAATACAGGTACTGTTTTATTATTACAGAGAAAAGGGAATCATTTAACCATTAAATAAACCCAATAGGGCTGTTCTGCCCCCAATAAGGGGTAATTATATCTTAGTTGGGATCAAGTACAGGTACTGTTTTATTATTACAGAGAAAAGGGAATCATTTAACCATTAAATAAACCCAATAGGGCTGTTCTGCCCCCAATAAGGGGTAATTATATCTTAGTTGGGATCAAGTACAGGTACTGTTTTATTATTACAGAGAAAAGGGAATCATTTAACCATTAAATAAACCCAATAGGGCTGTTCTGCCCCCAATAAGGGGTAATTATATCTTAGTTGGGATCAAGTACAGGTACTGTTTTATTATTATAGAGAAAAGGGAATCATTTAACCATGAAATAAACCCAATAGGGCTGTTCTGCCCCCAATAAGGGGTAATTATATCTTAGTTGGGATCAAGTACAGGTACTGTTTTATTATTACAGGGAAAAATGAAATAATTTTTAAAAATTTGAATGATTTGATTAAAATGGAGTCTACCTGTAGAAGCTTTGAGGAGAATTTTTAGAATTTTCATACATTTTTATAGAAGCTGCTGAAGTTCAGAAAAGTATTCCCGTCTGGTTATTAGGACTAGAAAGACATGGTTACAAATTTTGGATTTGGCAGAACGTGTACTTTTCAAAAAAGCATGGTTTCCTAGGGCAAACCTAATGTTCTAGGATTTTTGGCTTTGGAATCTAAAGTATGCTGTATTCTCCCTGTAATGCTTTGAATATTCGGTAATATACTGCTGGGAGTTTTTGGTCTATAGAAGTCAGAAATCTCCAAAAATACTATACATATATGGTATTGGCACTTTTGAGAGACATAAGGCTCTGAATCAGTCAAATTTTTGTCCATTAAATTAAATATTTTTCTGGTATAAATCCCTAAATCATGAAAAATAGCAATTTTTCTTTTTTTTTTTTTTGGTATTTAGAGCTAAGTGAAAATAAACAAAAACTCAGGTTTAGAAAGCTCAGGGGCATTTCCCCTGGGAAATGGCCCTAAAGGGCACAGCACAAAATGTTAAAAGAATGACATTCCTATAACTTCATATAAAATATATCAGAGTGTTTATATTTGGAGGACATCGCTATTTGAACATGGAGGCTGGAACATCCACACCCACCCTTCCGAAACGCCAGCCAGACAGTGTAGACCAGGAAGAGCAGGCAGTAGTTGATGAAGCTCTGTAGCATTGGAGTGTCCACTTTATAGATCTCTGCCAAGTACTGACTGGTCACCGCTGTCCCACATATAAAGAGAGAGAGCATCTGGCCCAGAACCAGGATCTTCAACACTTTCCTAGGAAACAGAGCAAGGAACATAAATGATAATTTCAGAGCAAACAGGGTTATCACTATGTCACCCACTCAGGGAATCCTGCCTCGAATCCAATGTGTCTTGGAAAGTCACTAAGGCTCATGGCAACCCAGTGGCATATTTATTATAGTGTGTAAGGCAACATCACCATTGGTGTCACCCACAGAAACCAATCAATAATTAGATTTGAACTGTCATCTACAAGTTAGAAAAACAATTGGTTTAATTGCATTACTGGTCAGGCTAGGAAGGAAATCTTAGCAATGAATCGGTTAATTGTAGAGTTAATTATAGATTATAGACAAGCTCTGTCTGACACGCTGCTCCACCTAGCACTTACTCATTACCCAGGGGCTATTGTTATAGTTAAACTGTTAAACCAGCATGACAAGGAAACACATTTTCAGATGCCTTAAGTTACGTTTATTTAGCTATAGCTACTGCGGGCACTTCAATGTATTAAAAATAACATTCAGTATTATCAGCTATAGGTATGGAACCTCTTATTCAGAATCCTTAGGACCCAGGGTCTGACTGGGCCAGTAGGACACCAGAAAAAAACCTGGTGGGCACCGCCGGCCCAGACCCAATCCCCGCCGGGCACCAGTGCTCCCCAGGGCTGTAATAGCTCTCCCTCGAGCATGCATAGCTCTACATTTTGTACACGTGCTCAGGGAACGGGCTTAGGCAGCCGGTGGGGGTCCTTGTGGGGGCCCCTGGGGCACCAGGCCCGGTGGGCCCCGCACCCTCCAGTCCAACCCTGTCGGGGACCTGCAGCTTTCTGGATCTGAATCTTTCCATAATTTGGATCTCCATACCTTACAGGACAAGGCAACGCAAAATATAATTTTTTGCCTAATAAAAGAAACCAAAATTCTAACAGCTTTGCAATATACATTTATTACAAGTTTGTAATGGTTTTTGAGTTATTTGTATTTATAATTGCTATTATAAGCAGTGCTTGTCTGTCCTTTTCTATTCTCTGCCCTGGGGGCTGACAGACCTGTATTGCTGGAGGAGCAAGACCTTTGCAACATTGTTTAAAATGTAACAACCAGGAGTTCAGCAAATGCTGCTTTCAATAGCAATTACATTTACAAATAACGTTTAAAGCGCTACAAATTTTTAATTATTTCATATTGGAAAGTTTAGAATTATGTTTTCTTTCATTATGCAAAAAAATATTTTTGGGGTTGACATGCCCTTTAAGGCTATTAAAAAAGAATTTAAACATGAAATAAACCCAATAGGGCTGTTCTGCCCCAATAAGGGGTAATTATATCTTAGTTGGGATCAAGTACAGGTACTGTTTTATTATTACAGAGAAAAGGGAATCATTTAACCATGAAATAAACCCAATAGGGCTGTTCTGCCCCCAATAAGGGGTAATTATATCTTAGTTGGGATCAAGTACAGGTACTGTTTTATTATTACAGAGAAAAGGGAATCATTTAACCATGAAATAAACCCAATAGGGCTGTTCTGCCCCCAATAAGGGGTAATTATATCTTAGTTGGGATCAAGTACAGGTACTGTTTTATTATTACAGAGAAAAGGGAATCATTTAACCATGAAATAAACCCAATAGGATTGTTCTGCCTCCAATAAGGGGTAATTATATCTTAGTTGGGATCAAGTACAGGTACTGTTTTATTATTACAGAGAAAAGGGAATCATTTAACCATGAAATAAACCCAATAGGATTGTTCTGCCTCCAATAAGGGGTAATTATATCTTAGTTGGGATCAAGTACAGGTACTGTTTTATTATTACAGAGAAAAGGGAATCATTTAAACATGAAATAAACCCAATAGGACTGTTCTGCCCCCAATAAGGGGTAATTATATCTTAGTTGGGATCAAGTACAGGTACTGTTTTATTATTACAGAGAAAAGGGAATCATTTAACCATTAAATAAACCCAATAGGGCTGTTCTGCCCCCAATAAGGGGTAATTATATCTTAGTTGGGATCAAGTACAGGTACTGTTTTATTATTACTCAGAAAGGGGAAACTTTTAAAAATCTGAATTATTTGATTAAAATAAGGTTTATTGGAGATGGTCTATGCGTAATTCGAAGCTTTCTGTATAATGTGTTTCTGGATAACAGATACTATTGAGATTAGAGAAAGTAAACAAGATCGTAACCCTGTTGTATAAATTAAAAGGTCATGAAATAGTATTAATTACACATTGGGTATTACTGTATATACAGGTATCAGATCCCTTATCTGGAAACCCGTTATCCAGAAAGCTCTGAATTACGGAAAGATTGTGTCCCATAGACTCCATTTTAATCAAATAATTCAGAATTTTAAAACCGATTTCCTTTTTCTCTGTAGAAATAAGACAGTACCTTGTAACTGATGCCAACTAAGATATAAATAATCCTTATTGGATGCAGAACAATCCTATTGGGTTTAATTAATGTTTTATTGATTTTTTAGTAGAATTAAGGTATGGAGTTCCAAATTACGATTCTACCAATATCCATGGTCCCGAGCATTCTGGATAACAGGTCCTATACCTGTACACAAGGCAACGTTTCGGGCTTCAACCCAGCCCTTTATGAAGCCTTGATAAAGGGCTGGGTTGAAGCCCGAAACGTTGCCTTGTGCACTTTAGTAAAAGTCACTTTTTTCTTCAACATAACCGGAGTGCTGCTGTTTTCATTTTTATCTTGGATACTGTTTTACCCGGGCTGAGGGGTCAGCGTGCACCTGGGGCTACAACTAGCCGGTTTGTCCACTGTGTAGCACACCTTAATCAATTAGGTCCTATACCTGTACCACCCAAGGGAGCTAAAGGGCAAGAAGAAGCTCCACCTGGAACCTCAAAGATCAGTACCAATAGTAGTGCTCTTTAAAGGGTTAGTTCCCCTTAAGTCATTTTTTTTAGTATGATGTAAACAGGTTTTTGTTTTTTATTAAATCAATTTCATTTTTTGTTCTGCACTATTCAGGCTTGTAATGTCTACTGCTATGAGGATGCTTAGATACCCAAGCAACCAGGCAGCAGTTTTAAAGTTTAAACAGATGACGAATAGGAGAATATCATAAAAACAAACCCTCATTTCCAAAACGTTGCCGAGAACAGGGACCCCAACAAACAACCATCATCACGACCAAAACTTTCCAAAGTTGCTTTGGAAAGTTCCATATATCAAAAGTTCATTTAACTTCCCAAAACTTCATAAATCAAGTTTGCATGTGTCTGAAGAGAGAACAGGATATTTAATAAAGCGTGACGGTTTGGAAATAAATTGATTGAAAAGTTTATGATGCCATTTGTTATTATATAATGAAGTGCAATCAAATGCTTAAAGGGCAAGGGAAAGTCTGTGCCCCTTTGTCTTTGCTGGTTCTGACTCCTGAAACAATGTCTGTTCATTCAGCGGATGAACAGACATGGAATAGAACAAACTAATAGAACAGACTTCTGCTACACTGAACCTAAGTTTTTGATGCTATTTGTTATTATATAATGAAGTGCAATCAAATGCTTAAAGGGCAAGGGAAAGTCTGTGCCCCTTTGTCTTTGCTGGTTCTGACTCCTGAAACAATGTAGCAGAAGCCAGCGGATGAACAGACATGGAATAGAACAGACTTCTGCTACACTGAACCTAAGAACAGAAAGGGACATGCAGACACTGCTTCCATGGCTCTCTCCCCATACCCAAACACAGGCCAGCAGTCTCTATGGGAATGAGAGAGAGAGGGGTGAGCCAGCAGACGTGGCCCTAGCACCCTCCCTATGCTGCACCTGTATCGCTCCCATCCCAACACCTGCACCGCCGCAGCGCTTACCAGGAGAACAGCTTTCTGGCCAGGCAGCCCACACGCTCCCACATGGCTGCCTTGTTATCCGGGTTCCCCAGAGGTTCCCGGGCTTCTGCATCCTCCATCTTCCGCTGCATCCAGGGGAGCAGTGATAGCTTCAGCAGCTGCCCCTCTCTGCCACCTGCCTGGGACACCACTCACACACTGACATTAAGCGCCGGCACTGTAACCATATACTCCCCTGACATGCTGCTTCCAAAGGGGCGGTAATGAGGAGCAATACGGTAGGGATTCCGGCCTGACGTCATACTTTAAGTATTACGGTAAAGTGTCCAATGGAACGCACCTCTGCCACACGTGTTGGCTGTTGGAACGCACACTAGGCCTAATGAGAAGATCGCCGCAATGTGCCAGGCTTATAAATCGATCCCGAGTAACGCATTTCCAGTTATCAGGGGAACAGTGAGAGAAGATGAGATATAGCTATACCTGGCAGTTCCCGCCCAGGACATAAATTGTAGAAGTTTATGTGATGATGCCTTTGCATACTTACCTCTTTTATACCATAAATCACATTAACATTTTGATCAAACGTTAATATAAAGTTAGAGCTGTCAATCAAACATCCCTAACCAGGGGGGATTTGGGGTGCCCCAACACATTGCCAGAATTTTTAGCAATACCCTGAAGTGACATCACATACGTCATATATGTTTCCAGAAGTGACGTCACACAAATGCGCAAAATCGATGCTGAAGCTGAAAAGTTCTATCCGCGCATGTGCAAAAGAATCAAATGGCATAAGCAAATGCTTACTGAGCATGCATACCCCAAATTCACAGCAGGACTTTGTGAGACTTCAGCAAAATGCTGCTTGGAGATGGGAGATGGGAGAGTAAAAGTCCCCATACACGGCCCGTTTCTAGCTGCTGATATCGGTCCCTTAAGGTGGCCATACACGAGGCGATTTCGCTCGTTGTGCGATGAACGATTATATCGACAAACGATCGTATGGCGATCGAGTTCCCATACGATATGCCATCCACGGGCAACGATAATTCGGGAAAGATTTTGTCGCATCATTATCGTAAAATACCTACGATCGTACATCTACGTACGATCGATGTCGTTGACTTCTGCTGCTGGCAATCGTGACATGCGCAGAGAACAATCGTTGAAAGACAAATGTCTGACACTCACACCAACTGGCAGATTTTATCGTTAAACGACCAAAATTTTTAAACCTGGCCGATCGATTTTGGGGACGATAATGTCGGCTCGTTTGGTGGGCCGACGATCGTTCGTACACCACCAACTATACGATAACTTAACGATAGCATCGGATCGTTCGGGAATCGGTCGTTTGTAAGTAAAAAATCGGTCCGTGTATGGCCACCTTTAGACTGATTCGGCAGCTAATCAGCCTGTGTATGGGGGCTACCGACGGGCCTGCCCGACCAATATCTGGCCTGAAATCGGCCAGATCGCGATCAGGCAGGTTAGAAAATCTAGTCGGATCGGGAACCGACTGTCCCATTGCCGTCAATATAATTCGATCGTTTGGCCCTGGGGCCAAGGTAGGTGGGGATATCGGGTGAAGATCCGCTCGCTTGGCGATCTCGCCAAGCAACCGAATCTTAACGTGTGTGGGCGCCTTTACTTAAATAGTGTAACTCTTGAACAAATAGGGTTAACAGCTCTGCAAAGTGCTAATGTTTGATGGAGGTTTCCAGTTATTAACTATTATTACCAAGTCTGGACTGGGATTCAAAATTGGCCCTGGCATTTCAAGTACACAGACATGTCAAACCACCCCTCCCCATTTTCCCAGCGGTTTCTGGCTTCCTGCCCCAGCCTTCTGTCACTCTACCCCACTCACCTGATTTTCTAGCTCTCCTGTAAACAATACAGAGTACACATGCGCAGAAACATTCGGCAACGTCAAAGAAGCAATGTGTGCAGCGGCTTCAGATGAGTTTATGCGTAAGCGCGGTGACGTCACTTCTGGTGAGACTGGGCCCAATCTCACAGTACTGCTCTGATGGTGCAATATGTGCACAGAGGGCTCCAACTACAGCTTAAATGCTTGAAGAGGACCTTAAGCCTGGTAGGGGCACCATGGTGGCACAATGGTTAGCATTTCCGTCATGCAGCTCTGGGGTTCTAGATTGGATGTTAGACTAGGCACTATCTGCAAGCAGTTTGTATGATCTCCCTGTACCTGCATGGGTTTACACCAGGTACTTACGTTCCCTCCCACACTCTAAAAACATACATACAGTAATCTCTGTACAGCTCTGCCAAATATGTTAGCAATATATAAATAAATAATAGTAATGCCACACAGCTTTGACCCTCTCTGTTCCTGTTCATACTACCCCTCCCATAAACTATCCAAGCATATTTCATTAGAGCACTCCTCTAAGCTTCATTACACTTGCAATTTGCAGAAGCTACTGGGAATTTACTGGGGGTATAGAGCACTCAGACCCTCAGCATTTTTGTGCATGGCAGGGATTTGATGGCACAGTGCTGCTTCGCTAAACTCCCCCCCCCCCATACAAACACCCCTTGCCTCCTTGTATTGGGCATGTCAGAGATTATGACAATATTCACACATTTCTAAAAAGCACAGGCCAATAAAAGGTGGCAGGAGAGCCATGGAGGAACACAAGACTGTCCTTCCAGCTCTCAGCACTGAACATAATTTTCTTGAGATATCTACATGTTCGGTTATCCCCAGGGTTGCTTTTGGCACAGCGGAGATCACAGAGTGCCAGTACCTAAAACCAGCACTTTACATAATTTGCTAAGATACAATTTCCTACATTCCCTCTGGCTGACCTCCAGTTGTCCATATTATACATAGATATGCATGCCATAATCACAGACTTGCCCATATTGCACACTGATGTCATATAGAATACATACCATGTAAAAATTCTCTCTCTTGCTTTCTGAAGCACATGGCACAGGTTTCTCCGGCTTGGCACTAGCTGCAAAGTGCTCTCATGCGTATTAATAGTTTCCATGTTCAGCACTGGTATGACTTGGACTTCTGCCTGCCAAGCTACCAAAGAACCAGAAGATACAAAGTGCAAAAGCCTTAAGCCATAGTATGTCTTACACAGCCTGCCTCTTCCAATCATTAACTGTCCCTTACAAGGGTCACATAGAATCTGAATATATTCAAATAAGGACTGGGGTGACGGGATTAACTACAGCATAGAATGGTCACCAGATTGCATTACCATGATGAGACGGATTGTGAATGAAAAGAAACCATATTGTTACACTTACAGAGTGTATAACATTTATTTATAAGCTTTACATGGGAAATCAGCCAGTGTGCACAGAAAATATAGAGTAGGTGTTACTTTGTATTGTCCAAAAAATTATAAAATGCAAGCTTTTAGGACTTTTTAGGTCCCTGCTTGGCATGGTACCCCAGGCTTGTTATACACAGAAACTGAAAAATCACGAAGCAGGGACCTAAAAAATCCTGAAAGTACAAAATTGTTATCAATCTGACAAGTATGTGTAAAACCATTCGCATACAGATATTGATCAATGTCTCTCAGCCAGGGTGCTTTGTAGAGGTTAATGTAATTAACACCTAGCTGTGAGGTGATGGAAGTCCTGAATTGAGAGCAAGAAAGTCTTTTGAAGTATGTCTACTGGATGCAACCCCCAAGCAGTATCAGGGTATTATTAGCCATATTCATATCTAGGCATAAAACTTTTGTCCCTGTTAAAACTGTACTGTAGGGTATTGAATTTATGCATGAATTTATATCCCCATTCCTTTTGCTCCTGTTGTGTATTAAAGCTGCCCATTAGTACAGTGACTCAAAGATCAACACAGTGTTTATTGCAGAAATAGGAGATCTGTTTTTCCACAATTGGCATTGGATCTGTGGAAGTTCATCCGCTGGTTATTGTTTGTCCAGTTTCACCCACATATAGCCCTTTGGTGTGGCATTTCACACACAGGACATACAGAATGCTTGTACCTCTGTGTTGGCCCTGTATGGAGCATTTGCCAAATGATAGTAATTCATGGAAACCATTAAAATGTTTGTTTCCCTGTTCTGCCTACAGATAGCTGAGCAAAGCTAATTACTGAGTAGTTGCTCTGGGTTATTGCCTAATTGCAAATTTGCCTGGTAATTTGCCGGTAAATGAGCTTTTTTTTTAACATCTTCTAACATTTAAATATTGGTACCCTAATCACTGAAATAACCAATAAAATGTGTCCATTGATGAAATGAACAGATTTCCTTAGCTTAACAATTTGGAATCTGTGCGTATGTGGGGTGGTGCAGAGATGACAAAATTATGACAGATATCAATGAGATTGCGTGTACCAACCATTCGTTCTTCAGTATAAATGTTTGTTTCAATATATTACAGCAGTAAATATATATACTGTAGAGGCCCAAAAAAGGAATCACACAGATTTACAAGTTAAGTATTTATTTACTTTTCTTTTACATGTTGTACAACAACCAAAAACCTTAAAAAGAAGAGACTGTACAAAACAGCATACTTTTAACTTCTCTATAGCAAAGCTCTCTGCCTTGAATCCATAAAGACACTTATCTTCACTAACATTCAGTGCAATAAAACGGAATGTTTTGTAATGAAAGCTTCACACAGAATGAAGGATACACAAACGAATGTTCAGTGTATACAGAAACATATACAGTGGTGTGAAAAACTATTTGCCCCCTTCCTGATTTCTTATTCTTTTGCATGTTTTTCACACAAAATGTTTCTGATCATCAAACACATTTAACTATTAGTCAAAGATAACACAAGTAAACACAAAATGCAGTTTTTAAATGAGGGTTTTTATTATTTAGGAAGAAAAAAAATCCAAACCTACATGGCCCTGTGTGAAAAAGTAATTGCCCCCTGAACCTAATAACTGGTTGGGCCACCCTTAGCAGCAATAACTGCAATCAAGCGTTTGCGATAACTTGCAACGAGTCTTTTACAGCGCTCTGGAGGAATTTTGGCCCACTCATCTTTGCAGAATTGTTGTAATTCAGCTTTATTTGAGGGTTTTCTAGCATGAACAGCCTTTTTAAGGTCATGCCACAACATCTCAATAGGATTCAGGTCAGGACTTTGACTAGGCCACTCCAAAGTCTTCATTTTGTTTTTCTTCAGCCATTCAGAGGTGGATTTGCTGGTGTGTTTTGGGTCATTGTCCTGCTGCAGCACCCAAGATCGCTTCAGCTTGAGTTGACGAACAGATGGCCGGACATTCTCCTTCAGGATTTTTTGGTAGACAGTAGAATTCATGGTTCCATCTATCACAGCAAGCCTTCCAGGTCCTGAAGCAGCAAAACAACCCCAGACCATCACACTACCACCACCATATTTTACTGTTGGTATGATGTTCTTTTTCTGAAATGCTGTGTTACTTTTACGCCAGATGTAACGGGACACGCACCTTCCAAAAAGTTCAACTTTTGTCTCGTCGGCCCACAAGGTATTTTCTCAAAAGTCTTGGCAATCATTGAGATGTTTTTTAGCAAAATTGAGACAAGCCATAATGTTCTTTTTGCTTAAAAGTGGTTTGCGCCTTGGAAATCTGCCATGCAGGCCGTTTTTGCCCAGTCTCTTTCTTATGGTGGAGTCGTGAACACTGACCTTAATTGAGGCAAGTGAGGCCTGCAGTTCTTTAGATGTTGTCCTGGGGTCTTTTGTGGCCTCTCGGATGAGTTGTCTCTGCGCTCTTGGGGTAATTTTGGTCGGCCATGTTTTCCATGTTTTTGCCATTTGTGGATAATGGCTCTCACTGTGGTTCGCTGGAGTCCCAAAGCTTTAGAAATGGCTTTATAACCTTTACCAGACTGATAGATCTCAATTACTTTTGTTCTCATTTGTTCCTGAATTTCTTTGGATCTTGGCATGATGTCTAGCTTTTGAGGTGCTTTTGGTCTACTTCTCTGTGTCAGGTAGCTCCTATTTAAGTGCTTTCTTGATTGAAACAGGTGTGGCAGTAATCAGGCCTGGGGGTGACTACAGAAATTGATATTGAAATTGAAAATTGAAATTGATAAACCACAGTTAAGTTATTTTTTAACAAGGGGGGCAATCACTTTTTCACACAGGGCCATGTAGATTTGGAGTTTTTTTTCTCCCTTAATAACGTAAACCTTCATTTAAAAACTGCATTTTGTGTTCAATTATGTTATCTTTGACTAATAGTTAACGGTTTTTGATGAGCAGAAACATTTAAGTGTGACAAACATGCAAAAGAATAAGAAATCAGGAAGGGGGCAAATAGTTTTTCACACCACTGTATGTCACGTCCTCTTCCAGTTAGGGCTTCAACCGGAATACATACTAGAATAGCAGGCTGGCACTCCGGATCACTGAAATGTAAACATCTCAAAGCAGTTTAGTTAACATTAAAAGCATTCTTAGTTTATTGAATCCATACACAATATACACAAAGCCTTACACGTTTCATACCAGGGGCACTTAATCATAGGTAAAGGTGGCCATACATGAGCAGATCCGCTCGCTTGGCGATGTCGCCAAGCGAGCGGATCTTCCCCCGATATCCCCACCTATGGGTGGGCGATATCGGGGACCATTTAGGTAAAAAAAATAATAATCCGATCGTTTGGCCCTGGGGCCAAACGATCGGATTATGTGGGCGGCAATGGGGCAGTCGGATCGGGGACCGCATCAACGAGCCGATGCGGTCCCCGATCCGACCAGATTTTCTAACCTGGCCGATCGAGATCTGGCCAATTTCAGGCCAGATATCGGTCGGCCAGGCCGCTCTGCTCTCCCCATACACGGGCCGATTAGCTGCCGAATCGGTCCAAGGGACTGATATCGGCAGCTATAGTCGGCCCGTGTATGGCCACCTTAAGTTTGAACTCCAAAAAGCATTCACTATTTAAAGCAAAACTGACTAATCACATTCTAGAAAAGAATGACCAATCATGATTATTAAAGGACATACATTCCTATTGGTTACAGCAAAAAGGTTAAAACAAATGGATAATTGTACAAGATTGCAAAGAACTACATGTGTGAAAGAATGGTATCCACCATTAGGAACACTGTAAACATTAAGTTACACGTGATGCATATTCAAAATGTTGACCATCTGGTTGTCTTGTATTTAAATAGAAGGTCCATTTAGTCTCTCTTTTTATAAGTTCATTAGTAATATCACCTCCTCTGGGACCTGGGATAATTCTATCTATGCCTGTAAATGTCAGATAAGACAAGGACCCATTTGAACACTCAGAAAAATGCCTAACAACAGTTGTTTTACATTTACTATCAGTAATGCTTTAAATATGTTCTCTAATCCAATCTTTTAATTTTCTACTGGTTTGTCCTATGTATTGCTTATTGCATTTCTTGCATGTCAACAAATAGACAACATACTTTCTATTACAGTTAATGTAATGTCTTATTTGATAGGTTCTTTTGGAAATGAGGAGGTTAATGATTGAGTTTTATTAACAAAGTTGCAAGTAATACACTGTCTCGCGCCACATCCAAACATTCCTTTTGTGGATAACCAAGTTTCCCTTTGTCTGTGTGTTTGGATAAGGCTGGGAGACAATATATTACCCAAGGTTTCTGTTCTTCTACTCACATATCTATAACCATTGTTCAAATTTTGATTGGTCAAATGTCTAGCAATAATTTTTGTTATTTCATTATACTGTGGACTATAAGCAAGGATACAAGATAGAACCTCAGAGTTGTCTGTAGTTGCTGCTTTTTGAAAAGCTTTTTTTCATGTCTCTTGTAGGATATCCCCTATCTCTAAGTCTGTTATGCAATTCATTTGATTTTTGAATGAAATCTTCCTCATTAGAACAAATGCATCTTAAGGTGGCCATACACGCACCGATATTATCGTACGAAACCTCGTTTCGTACGATAATCGGTGCGTGTATGGCATGTCGGCGAGTCGACCGATATCGCAGGAAGCTGCCGATATCGGACGACTCGCCGATCGGACAAGTTTGAAAATTTTGATCGGGCGCCATAGAAGGCGCCTGACCAAAATTCTCCCTTCAGAGCTGAATCGGCAGAAGGAGGTAGAAATCCTATTGTTTCTACCTCCTTACCTGCCGATTCAGCCCTGAATGGTGTGTGGCGGATCTTACGATGTTTCGTGCGACCGATGGTCGTACGAAACATCGTCGGATCGCCACGTGTATGGCCACCTTTAGACACAAAAATTGACTTGAAAGGTATGTTACATATTAAATTCTGTGGGTGACAAGATTTAACATTTAATAAAGTATTTGTATCACAATCTTTAGGAAAAATGGTGGTAGTGTCACTCTTTTCAGTGGATGTGATATCCAAATAATTAATGAAATTTGGGTTAATTTCAAAAGTAAAGCTTTAATTATAATTATTTTTCAGTTAGTGCTTCAACTAGTCAATATCGCTTGAAAAGGTCATTTTCATTGACGGACATATTATACTTTCAATGATATTATATTATACTTTCAATTATACTTTTCATGATATGCTCAGTCATACTATAACAAAAAAATCTTTGAAAAACCTTTCCATGTATGGCCACCTTCAGTCTTTAACCTAAATATCATATGAGAAAGTATTTTGTGTTTGCGGCTTAAACAGAACCATTATTACTTCATTAAAGGAGAATGCAAGTCAAAATGTAAAAAGCATACTGCCCAAAAGTCCTCCTATTGTTTAGTAAAAACGCCACACTTTTGGCTCACCTAATCAAATATTTACTCAGTCACACTTACTCACATTTTCTAGAACAGACAGCCATCTCTAAAAAGGTATTCTCCTTCCTTTCCCTCCTTGCTTCATACTGCACATGTGTTTCATTCCCTCCCCCCCCTCCCCTCTGCCAGATCCACTTCTGATTGGCTGGTGGGCATGTGTAGCTCAGAACAGGAGACAGGATCAAGTTACACACATGCTCAGAAAATAGGAAGGCTGCCGCTGGCACCTACAGGAAGGGGAGAGAGATTTCAGTGATGTCACTGTAGGCTTCACACTGCTGTAGGCTGCCAGCACCATATCTCAGAGAAGCAAGCAGGGATCTGGGAATTTAGATATGCAGTAAGTACTTAAAAAGAATGCCTTTAGACTTACTTTTAATTTATATTAACCTTTCATTTTTAAGACCTAATCAAGGGCCAAATTCATGACACTAATGGTAGAAAGGATAAAAACAATTCATATTTGTGCTACAATACTTGCTCTCTCATTTTGAAAGAGTGAGTCCTGTAGCACAAATATGAATTTTTATTCTTTCTGTTGTTAGAGTAATAACTTAATGAAGTAATAAAGGTAAAGTTTTAAGCCACAAGCACAAAATATTTTCTCAGTTTGGATTTG
The DNA here is from genome assembly GCF_000004195.4 of Xenopus tropicalis. Classification (NCBI taxonomy): domain Eukaryota; kingdom Metazoa; phylum Chordata; class Amphibia; order Anura; family Pipidae; genus Xenopus; species Xenopus tropicalis. The sequence goes on along the minus strand of NC_030678.2, from coordinate 159,981,260 downwards.
AAACTGGTGGTAGACACCACGTGCATAGCTTTACATCAATATTTAAGGAGCCAGTATCAAGTTCCGTATTTTAAATATCCTATGTATCTAGCATAATCCTCTGGCAAACAACAGTGATTTGTCAGCTCTCCCTGATAATTATTTGTTGTACGAACTTTTCACTTTTTGTGAGCCATCAGTTTAATCATCAACCCTTGAGTAATGCAAACTAAAGAGGTTACGTATTTTTTTTAACCTGGTGTATTTATAATGTCATGACAAGATATGAGAAGTTTAAATATTCTCTCAGGACCCAAGCACTTGCCTAAAAAGAAAGAGGGTGGCATCAGGATTTGGCCAAAGCAGAATTTGCCTTGTTCTTATTATTCTATAATAAGCATATACTCTATATGCTTTATATACTTTTTATTACAAGGGTTTGATAGTGTAACACATACGCTACACAATGTATGCCCTCTTCCATTTTTTGCTGTACCTCATAGTCTTAGCTGCTGCAGATATCCTGGATCCTCCAATCTGAGACTTGTCTGTTGTACTGCCAATAGTGATGTGCCAGTTATCACTCCTGGGAATACATTTCCATTAGCAGGGATCTTTCCATCACTCTAGCTGACGCTGGAAAAAGTGGATGGTTGTGTTCGGCTAGCACATATCTTCTCACCCATAATTCAATTCCTATCAAATAGTAACATCTACTGATGTTACTGACTGTGAGTTTGACCTGCCACTTTGCAATTGATCTGTAGATGTTTCCGATTTACAATCACTCCACTATTGGTTGACTGGGACAGCTCAAACAGGGAAAGATGTGACGAACTGATTGGCTGGAAAGGTTGCATCCTGTGATGGTGTCATGTTAAATGTTAGCACCTTCTTTATTATGACCAATTCTATTGCCAGTGTTTATGGAGATTGGTTGTGTGCTTGTTTATGCAAAAAGTATACTTTAGGCTAGGCTAGGCCTTTTTTACCCTTCAACCACATTTGAAGCAGAAGGAAAGGTAAAAACTAAGTACGCTTTATCAGAAAGGTCTATGTAAATACAGCCATAAAAACTTACAGAACTGCTGCTCTGAGTCCTCAGTGAAATTAAACACCACATTTCTTTCCTTCTATTCTGTACACATGACTTTCTGTCAGACTTCCTTCTCTCAGAAAAATCCTTCAGGGCATCTGCTCTTTATTTTATTACTAAATATTAATATTCAAGACAGAGGGAATAAACTGTAAAATAAATAAAAACATATAGTTATTGAGAGTGAAAGACAAGGGGTTCCCTGCCTTACACAGCTTACAATCTTACTGGGTGATTAACATACAGATTTAATACATTCATAGTTTATTAAAAGCTTGAGAATTTTTGAAGTGGTTAAGATTTTGGGGATGTAATTCCCAAGATTAGAACCAACAAGAGATGAAGGTCTGAACCAAGCAGCAGTGGATATAGGTAGTGTACAAAGGTGGCAGAAAGCAATAGGTTAATAGTAGAGAGGCAGAAGGAAAGTGTTCATTATTGGTGGGGGGTCCCAGGTTAATCACTAACCTCAGGCCGCAGTTATTCTTTACTGAAAAACACACTGCCTGGGGTACAATTCTACTGAGCCCCCACTATCTTCTTTCATGTCTTGGGTATCCCTTGAGGCTGCCCAGAGCCTGTACTGTACAATAAAATCTAACCTTTTTTAGTAAAATCCAAACATTTACTTTACTGAGCATGCACAGCGCTCCCAGCAACCCCAAAGGATCCCTGGGAAAAGATCGTGGCACGCCACAGCCATACAGTGCAGTGTTTAATTATATTCAAGGTTGGGTGTTTAACAAATCACACCCACATATCACCATAAAAAGGGCAGAGAACTGAAGTTTCTTTCAGAAATGGAAAATTTACTTGTTACCCAGTTACTTGGACATGTAAATTGAACATGTAAATGTTACTAATTTCTGTATTTTCTACAAGGCCAGAGTAAAGTTTTTTACAGTGATAAAGTTAGGCAAAAGGGGGGAAATGTAAGGGGGTGATTAATTTTAGAGTAGGTACAATATGATAGGTTTGTAAGGGGTCTGGGGTGGCCATATAATGGGTTTAATGTACAGCCCTGCAGAATGGAACACTATCCTGGAGAAAAATCTGTTATTCATGCAGCTGTGGGTAGGGAAGTCAGTTAAGGCTGATGCCAGACGAGGCGTAGGGTGGATTTTTTCGGCAAGCGGAAAAGCGCTCGCTGAAAATTCAGCCCTACGCCTCCTACATGTGCCTGCACCGGAATTAATGGAATACGCTCGGGTGCAGGCACATGTAGCCGATATATGCATGAAAATGCGAGACTTTGCATTCTCTCACGTTTTTAGAGTGTATATCGGCTACATGTGCCTGCACCCAAGAGTATTCCATTCATTCCGGTGCAGGCACATGTAGGAGGCGTTGGGGCGGAATTTTCAGCAAGCGCTTTTCCGCTTGCCGAAAAAATCCGCCCTACGCCTCGTCTGGCATCAGCCTTATGGAAAACAAATTGTGACTGCATTACTTGTCACTTCCTCACCTTTCCACAGTGCTCCCTCTCTCCTCCCAACTCCCAGGCTTGTTGGACATGCACCTATGCTGAGGCTCCCACAATTATAAAGGCCCAAAACCCTGCTGAAGTGACCTCAGACTTAAGGTGGCCATACACATTCATATTTTAGTCTTCTTCCGACAAACGTTCAGATATCAGTCGTACGTTTCAATGCAACGATCTGAAACGTTCTGACTGAAATTGTAGGATAAAGCCCTTAAAATACAAATCGGAGGATGTTCTGAACATGAAATAGTTGGCAGACACCAATCGTAAGAAAGTGACTTCCATTGTAGGTCCCCCTAAGATATTGTCAGATACACAATACTTGCGTAGATTTTCCATTAGGCGACCCAAGTTTCTAACCTGACTAAACAACAAATTGCCTCCACATGGCCTGAAAACCATACAAAACTAGATTTCCTACGATTTTATTGGTAAGTGTATGGGCAGCTTAAAGGGTCATATTTAGCATGGCCGGACATGCAGTCAAGTAGTTCCTAAAACCCAGTATGGTGAGTTGACCCACTTACCCCATGTAATTAATGGGAAAGGCCTATACCACCAGAAAAGAGGATGACCAACTCTGTGTTCACATACCTCCCAGCTGTCCCAATTTTCGCGGGACTGTGCCGATTTTAACAGCTCAGATTGCAATCCTGGATTCTTACTGAAAAGTCCCTCATTTCTCTTTGATCTCCTGCACTGAATGCTTAAAAAGATACAAAGTTTCTCAAACTTAATTAAACAAGTAGGTTTTGGCAGAGAGCCCATTAAACGTAACAAGCAACACCTGCACTTAGATACAATTGTAACTAATAAGCTAAACAGGTGCATTGGGGGAACTGAGACTTGCAGCTTAAAGGGCATTTTCAACTGTAAGACATAAAACAAGACCCCAAAACCCCCAGAAATGTGTTCAACCTTTAAATAACCTGCCACATTTTGTAAAATGGGAGTGGTATTTAGGTTGTGTGGTATTTAGGTTGTGTGGTTGCAAAAGGGGCATGGCTAAAAATCATTTTCGCCACACTATGAGCAGTAGTGATGTGTGGGTCGAGAAATACTCGACCTGCACCCGACCCTAAGCCGCCCGCTCCCAACTAGAACCTGACCCGGCTTCCTCCCTCTATTTATAGACCCATGCCCCGCAGTGATGTCACAAAAGGGGACGGGGCTTGCCAGGCGCGTGCCTATTAATTAGCCGGAAGTGTAAGGTTGCAGGCGGGGAGTGTGAGCAGAAGTGCTCAACCTGAACCCGTCTGCAACCCGTAGTTGGTGTGGCAAGGTCGGCCCGAACCCGCAGGTCTCATAGGCACACAGCCGGCCCGCACATCACTAACGCCAAGCATTTCTTTTTGTCCCTCTTTCCACTTTTCAAATGTTAGAAGGTATGCAACTCTATATTAGTAAGCCACGCAGGATCCCTCAGTGCCCTTACACCTGAGCCTGGCAGTACAGTTACACAAGCGCCCAGTGGTGCCCATACACCTGAGCCTGGCAGAAGTTACACAAGTAACAAGTAAGAGCCCAGTGCTGCCAATACACCTGAGGCTGGCAGTATAGTTACACAAGTAACAAGTAAGAGCCCAGTGCTGCCCATACAAGTAACATGTAAGAGCCCAGTGGTGCCCATACAAGTAACATGTAAGAGCCCAGTGGTGCCCATACAAGTAACATGTAAGAGCCCAGTGCTGCCCATACAAGTAACATGTAAGAGCCCAGTGCTGCCCATACAAGTAACATGTAAGAGCCCAGTGGTGCCCATACAAGTAACATGTAAGAGCCCAGTGCTGCCCATACACCTCAGCCTGGCAGTATAGTTACACAAGTAACATGTAAGAGCCCAGTGCTGCCCATACACCTCAGCCTGGCAGTATAGTTACACAAGTAACATGTAAGAGCCCAGTGGTGCCCATACACCTCAGCCTGGCAGTATAGTTACACAAGTAACATGTAAGAGCCCAGTGCTGCCCATACACCTCAGCCTGGCAGTATAGTTACACAAGTAACATGTAAGAGCCCAGTGGTGCCCATACACCTCAGCCTGGCAGTATAGTTACACAAGTAACATGTAAGAGCCCAGTGCTGCCCATACAAGTAACATGTAAGAGCCCAGTGGTGCCCATACACCTCAGCCTGGCAGTATAGTTACACAAGTAACATTTAAGAGCCCAGTGCTGCCCATACAAGTAACATGTAAGAGCCCAGTGGTGCCCATACAAGTAACATGTAAGAGCCCAGTGCTGCCCATACAAGTAACATGTAAGAGCCCAGTGGTGCCCATACAAGTAACATGTAAGAGCCCAGTGCTGCCCATACAAGTAACATGTAAGAGCCCAGTGGTGCCCATACAAGTAACATGTAAGAGCCCAGTGCTGCCCATACACCTCAGCCTGGCAGTATAGTTACACAAGTAACATGTAAGAGCCCAGTGGTGCCCATACACCTCAGCCTGGCAGTATAGTTACACAAGTAACATGTAAGAGCCCAGTGCTGCCCATACACCTCAGCCTGGCAGTATAGTTACACAGGTAACATGTAAGAGCCCAGTGCTGCCCATACAAGTAACATGTAAGAGCCCAGTGGTGCCCATACAAGTAACATGTAAGAGCCCAGTGCTGCCCATACAAGTAACATGTAAGAGCCCAGTGGTGCCCATACACCTCAGCGTGGCAGTATAGTTACACAAGTAACATTTAAGAGCCCAGTGCTGCCCATACAAGTAACATGTAAGAGCCCAGTGGTGCCCATACAAGTAACATGTAAGAGCCCAGTGCTGCCCATACAAGTAACATGTAAGAGCCCAGTGGTGCCCATACAAGTAACATGTAAGAGCCCAGTGCTGCCCATACAAGTAACATGTAAGAGCCCAGTGGTGCCCATACAAGTAACATGTAAGAGCCCAGTGCTGCCCATACAAGTAACATGTAAGAGCCCAGTGGTGCCCATACACCTCAGCCTGGCAGTATAGTTACACAAGTAACATTTAAGAGCCCAGTGCTGCCCATACAAGTAACATGTAAGAGCCCAGTGGTGCCCATACAAGTAACATGTAAGAGCCCAGTGGTGCCCATACAAGTAACATGTAAGAGCCCAGTGCTGCCCATACAAGTAACATGTAAGAGCCCAGTGCTGCCCATACAAGTAACATGTAAGAGCCCAGTGGTGCCCATACAAGTAACATGTAAGAGCCCAGTGCTGCCCATACACCTCAGCCTGGCAGTATAGTTACACAAGTAACATGTAAGAGCCCAGTGGTGCCCATACACCTCAGCCTGGCAGTATAGTTACACAAGTAACATGTAAGAGCCCAGTGCTGCCCATACACCTCAGCCTGGCAGTATAGTTACACAAGTAACATGTAAGAGCCCAGTGCTGCCCATACAAGTAACATGTAAGAGCCCAGTGGTGCCCATACAAGTAACATGTAAGAGCCCAGTGCTGCCCATACAAGTAACATGTAAGAGCCCAGTGGTGGCCATACACCTCAGCCTGGCAGTATAGTTACACAAGTAACATTTAAGAGCCCAGTGCTGCCCATACAAGTAACATGTAAGAGCCCAGTGGTGCCCATACAAGTAACATGTAAGAGCCCAGTGCTGCCCATACAAGTAACATGTAAGAGCCCAGTGGTGCCCATACAAGTAACATGTAAGAGCCCAGTGCTGCCCATACAAGTAACATGTAAGAGCCCAGTGGTGCCCATACAAGTAACATGTAAGAGCCCAGTGCTGCCCATACAAGTAACATGTAAGAGCCCAGTGGTGCCCATACACCTCAGCCTGGCAGTATAGTTACACAAGTAACATTTAAGAGCCCAGTGCTGCCCATACAAGTAACATGTAAGAGCCCAGTGGTGCCCATACAAGTAACATGTAAGAGCCCAGTGGTGCCCATACAAGTAACATGTAAGAGCCCAGTGCTGCCCATACAAGTAACATGTAAGAGCCCAGTGCTGCCCATACAAGTAACATGTAAGAGCCCAGTGGTGCCCATACAAGTAACATGTAAGAGCCCAGTGCTGCCCATACACCTCAGCCTGGCAGTATAGTTACACAAGTAACATGTAAGAGCCCAGTGCTGCCCATACACCTCAGCCTGGCAGTATAGTTACACAAGTAACATGTAAGAGCCCAGTGCTGCCCATACACCTCAGCCTGGCAGTATAGTTACACAAGTAACATGTAAGAGCCCAGTGGTGCCCATACACCTCAGCCTGGCAGTATAGTTACACAAGTAACATGTAAGAGCCCAGTGGTGCCCATACAAGTAACATGTAAGAGCCCAGTGGTGCCCATACAAGTAACATGTAAGAGCCCAGTGCTGCCCATACAAGTAACATGTAAGAGCCCAGTGCTGCCCATACAAGTAACATGTAAGAGCCCAGTGGTGCCCATACAAGTAACATGTAAGAGCCCAGTGCTGCCCATACACCTCAGCCTGGCAGTATAGTTACACAAGTAACATGTAAGTGCCCAGTGCTGCCCATACACCTCAGCCTGGCAGTACAGTTACACAAGTAACATGTAAGAGCCCAGTGGTGCCCATACACCTCAGCCTGGCAGTATAGTTACACAAGTAACATGTAAGAGCCCAGTGCTGCCCATACAAGTAACATGTAAGAGCCCAGTGGTGCCCATACAAGTAACATGTAAGAGCCCAGTGCTGCCCATACAAGTAACATTTAAGAGCCCAGTGCTGCCCATACAAGTAACATGTAAGAGCCCAGTGCTGCCCATACAAGTAACATTTAAGAGCCCAGTGCTGCCCATACAAGTAACATGTAAGAGCCCAGTGCTGCCCATACAAGTAACATGTAAGAGCCCAGTGCTGCCCATACAAGTAACATGTAAGAGCCCAGTGCTGCCCATACAAGTAACATGTAAGAGCCCAGTGGTGCCCATACAAGTAACATGTAAGAGCCCAGTGCTGCCCATACACCTCAGCCTGGCAGTACAGTTACACAAGTAACATGTAAGAGCCCAGTGGTGCCCATACACCTCAGCCTGGCAGTATAGTTACACAAGTAACATGTAAGAGCCCAGTGCTGCCCATACAAGTAACATGTAAGAGCCCAGTGGTGCCCATACAAGTAACATGTAAGAGCCCAGTGCTGCCCATACAAGTAACATTTAAGAGCCCAGTGCTGCCCATACAAGTAACATGTAAGAGCCCAGTGCTGCCCATACAAGTAACATGTAAGAGCCCAGTGGTGCCCATACAAGTAACATGTAAGAGCCCAGTGCTGCCCATACACCTCAGCCTGGCAGTATAGTTACACAAGTAACATGTAAGAGCCCAGTGCTGCCCATACACCTCAGCCTGGCAGTATAGTTACACAAGTAACATGTAAGAGCCCAGTGCTGCCCATACACCTCAGCCTGGCAGTATAGTTACACAAGTAACATGTAAGAGCCCAGTGGTGCCCATACACCTCAGCCTGGCAGTATAGTTACACAAGTAACATGTAAGAGCCCAGTGCTGCCCATACAAGTAACATGTAAGAGCCCAGTGGTGCCCATACACCTCAGCCTGGCAGTATAGTTACACAAGTAACATGTAAGAGCCCAGTGGTGCCCATACAAGTAACATGTAAGAGCCCAGTGGTGCCCATACAAGTAACATGTAAGAGCCCAGTGGTGCCCATACAAGTAACATGTAAGAGCCCAGTGCTGCCCATACAAGTAACATGTAAGAGCCCAGTGCTGCCCATACAAGTAACATGTAAGAGCCCAGTGGTGCCCATACAAGTAACATGTAAGAGCCCAGTGCTGCCCATACACCTCAGCCTGGCAGTACAGTTACACAAGTAACATGTAAGAGCCCAGTGGTGCCCATACACCTCAGCCTGGCAGTATAGTTACACAAGTAACATGTAAGAGCCCAGTGCTGCCCATACACCTCAGCCTGGCAGTATAGTTACACAAGTAACATGTAAGAGCCCAGTGCTGCCCATACAAGTAACATGTAAGAGCCCAGTGCTGCCCATACAAGTAACATGTAAGAGCCCAGTGGTGCCCATACACCTCAGCCTGGCAGTATAGTTACACAAGTAACATGTAAGAGCCCAGTGCTGCCCATACACCTCAGCCTGGCAGTATAGTTACACAAGTAACATGTAAGAGCCCAGTGCTGCCCATACAAGTAACATGTAAGAGCCCAGTGCTGCCCATACAAGTAACATGTAAGAGCCCAGTGCTGCCCATACAAGTAACATGTAAGAGCCCAGTGCTGCCCATACAAGTAACATGTAAGAGCCCAGTGCTGCCCATACACCTCAGCCTGGCAGTATAGTTACACAAGTAACATGTAAGAGCCCAGTGGTGCCCCACGTGACCCGGCGGCGGCGGAGCCGCTAATCTCGCGTTGGGCCTGAGATCTCGCGGGATCCGGCGGGAAGACAAGTTGAGGGAACATGGCGACGTCTAATTTGTTAAAGGTAAGAGGAGCCACCTCTCTGTACTGTCCGCTGCTCGTATGCCGTGGGAGGTCGGGACACACAGCCCAGCCCCACCCCGGTTCCGGCAGCCTTGGTTAGTAAGCCGGTCAGTGCGTGTCAGCCCCCCTGGCCGCTGCATTTGCCCATTACCGATCTTCCCATCCCCCGCATATCTGCACACCGGTAGCTGTGTGGGGATAGAAAGCTGCACACCCAATGGGTTATTGGGGGAGCGCAAAGCTGCCGCTTTCCTGCTGTGGCTGCTGCTTCCTACAGGGGGCGTTGCGTTGAGTATGTGAGCTTTGAGTTCCAGTCTAATGCAGTTATATAGGGGGGAGAGGGGGGTTTTCTTAGGTAGAGAGAAGTTTAAGGAGTTCAGGTAATTGATTTCAGAGATCACTGTGGGTGTGAGTTGTAGTTCACCAACAGCTAAATGTGGATATCTCTGATCTAAAATAGCTACCACTTGATTGACAGCTAAACACACCCCCAGGGGCCCCAGAGGTGGAGGGGCCCAAGCCTAATGTCTTCTGTTTTATGCCAACCTGGCCCCTGTGCAAATCCTGCGCTACCTCCTCTAAACTGGAGAGAGTTGGGTACAGGTAATAAGCAGGACTACTGGCCTCTGGGTGTTTCCTAACTGACAACACCAGCACTTGGATCAGAACGCACCAGCACTTGGATCAGAACGCACCAGCACTTGGATCAGAACGCACCAGCACTTGGATCAGAACGCACCAGCACTTGGATCAGAACGCACCAGCACTTGGATCAGAACGCACCAGCACTTGGATCAGAACGCAACCAGCACTTGGATCAGAACGCACCAGCACTTGGATCAGAACGCACCAGCACTTGGATCAGAACGCACCAGCACTTGGATCAGAACGCACCAGCACTTGGATCAGAACGCACCAGCACTTGGATCAGAACGCACCAGCACTTGGATCAGAACGCACCAGCACTTGGATCAGAACGCACCAGCACTTGGATCAGAACGCACCAGCACTTGGATCAGAACGCACCAGCACTTGGATCAGAACGCACCAGCACTTGGATCAGAACGCACCAGCACTTGGATCAGAACGCACCAGCACTTGGATCAGAACGCACCAGCACTTGGATCAGAACGCACCAGCACTTGGATCAGAACACACCAGCACTTGGATCAGGACCCCAAGCCAACCTGGATCTGAACAGCAGCCACCAACATCCCACTGACAGAATAATGCTGTTTGGGTGCTGGAAGCTGAACTTCAGCATCGTCTGGAGAGTGGGCTTGCCCTTTAATACTAGCCACGTATGGAATCCACATCCTGGTTTATTAGCAATTAATTTAGATGCTATATGATTTATGTGAAGCCATGCAGCATGCATCTAAAGCAGGAGTAGGGAACCTATGGCTCGAGCGCCAGATGCGGCTCTTTTGATGGATGCATCTGGCTCAGTGCCAAATCTTTAATAAAAAAAATAATGGGGGGCGTGGCCTGCACTCGGCGGATAGAAGGCGTGTTCTAAGCCATGTCCGGCATCCTTGGGACCCACCCTACCTTGCCCCGCAGCATCCGTGGCCAAACATATTGCATGGCTCTCACGGAATTACATTTTAAAATATGTGGTGTTTATGGCTCTCTCAGCCAAAAAGGTTCCCAACCCCTGGTCTAAAGTAATTGCTAAATAGCCATGCAGGATGTGGATTCAATTAGTGATACAGGAATTTATTATTATTATTAACATTTATTTATAAAGCGCCAACATATCCCGCAGCGCTGTACAATAAGTGGGTTACATACATTGGACATACAGAGTAACATATAAAGCATTCAATAACCGATACAAAAGGTGAAGAGAGCCCTGCCCAAAAGAGCTTACAATCTACAAGGAGAAAGGGTTGAAACACAAGGAATCAGTTCTTTGCAAACAATTTGCGGGGAAAATTCTCAAAATGCATTAAAGTCAACGGGCGGTTTTCCACAGATACAGCGCAACCTTTTTTTGTTTGTTTTATTGGTCTTTGGAGTCCGAGGTGGCTGTTTTTTTCATGGTGAAACCTGGCAAAAAGATTTTGCTCATCACTAGATTCAATATGAGCCCAGTACAGGTATGGGACCTGTTATTCAGAATGCTTGGGACCCGGGGTTTTCCAGATAAGGCATCTTTCCCTTAAGTCTGCTAAAAATCGATTAAATAAACCCAATAGGACTGGACCAATAAATTCTACCTGCTGATTGGTTGCTCCTGGGCAAACTTAGTGCATTACATAATCCCTAATAAGCCTAAAGGTTAGCCAAGCGAGCGGCTCTTCTCCCGATATCCCCCACCTACAGGTGGGCGAAATCGGGAGAATCCAGGCTAATTCGATCGTTTGGCCTTGGGGCCCTGATCCGACTAGATTTTATAACCTGCCCGATCGAGATCTGGCCGATTTCAGGCCAGATATCGGTCGGGCAGGCCCGTCGGTAGTGCCCATACACAGGCCGGGCCTAAATGGATGAGCTAATTTGTTCCACTATATTCTGCCCGTTGTATCAATTATTATTCATATCTGCATTTTGGCATAGTCACATTCCATTTCTCCTGCTGAATAGGGAGTACAAGGGAATGATGTGTGTCATTCCCTCCACACTGTGCGATAACAAGATGCTTTACTGGAAAACACGCGGCAAGTAACTTTCTAAAAGGACGGTTGCGACGACTAATCAAAGCATTGGGCAAATACTTTTAAGGCAAAATTATAAATAGCGTGCAAAGACAAAGTAAAAAAAAAAGGTCTAATTTCTGGTGTCCGTATGGCTTTAAGATGGCTTTACATGTATGAACACTGATCTTTTCTACAATCATATCTCCAAAATAGAAAACATAATGTCCGACTGTTTGACTGTTCATGTGGTATACATTGGCATCTATATGGGTACGGCTTCCTTCATTGGCTCCACTCAAGGGTCATAGTAATTTTAAGGAGTGGTAACAAGCTATCCCTTACTGCTTCAGTGCTGCCATCTTTAATAAGTGTTCATTTAAAGGAAGATGGAAAGGTAAAAACTAAGTAAGCTTTATCAGAAAGGTCTATGTAAATACAGCCATAAGCACTTACAGTAATGCTGCACTGAGTCCTCTATCAAAAGAAACACAGGATTTCTTGTCTCTTTTTTTGTAAACATGATGTTCCAGTGTCTGACTTCCTCTCTCAGAAACATCTTTAATTCCCGGGGCCAGAGTCTGTGCAGTTCTCTCCTCTCTCTTCCCCTCTCCCCCTCCCACCAGAATGCTAAGAACTCCCTCCCCCCTCCCTTAGGATTGTGTGATCTTAGCTATAATGGCTAGAGCTGCAGTAGGAAGCTACTTAAAATGGCAGCTGCTATTTTAGACGATAATAGAAGAAAGCTTCTAAAGCTGTTTTGGTTTCTGCAGAATAAATATTTTGTGCTAGGTGGCACTAATGTGGCTAATCTATTGGCAGTAAAATGCCAAAATGGCTTTCCTTCTCCTTTAAAGCATCTAAATAAATGCCTTGTGTAGATTTGGAATGAATGCATATTACTTTCCTATGTCTACCTAGTTGGCAGGCCTTAATGGTAGTAAATTTGGGATTGTACACTTATGTGTTCTAAATATTTGGGAACTATAGCAGGATCACTGTGAGTATGAAAATGACTTTGTTAAGCATTAAAGATATTCCTGTGTCTGATTTCCATAGCACTAGACTGTAAAGCCTGAGTGTGACTGTGAAAGTGGCAAGCTATAATCTGTATTGACTTGATACTGATTGGTCCAGCTTCAGTTTGTATAAAAATGCTGGTATAAATGAACCACATTTTGTGACTTTTGGAAGCAAAGTAAGACATGACAGCCAAAGGCAGCGAGTTTTTTACACCGACTATGCAGTTTAGTCAGTGGGTCTTGAATATGAGAATGACAAACATTGTACACAAGTTCACAAATACAGGTCATGTCCACAGAATGAAAGTCACCGGTCATAGACTGTCCTAAAAATATGCCTGCTGCTGGAGCAGTCTTCTGCAAGTGCTCGGCATAGCTTTACTAGCACAGCCACACCATTATTAGAATAGAATATATCTTTATTGTCATTGTCACATAGTAAACAACGAGATTTGAAACAAGCAACAACTAGAGCATTATTAGAGCATTGATAGAGAATACGTCTTCAAGGACTTTAACCGAAAAGTCATTACCATATGCAAGGCAACCCGCTGGCAAGCCCGCAGCATACTGGACACCTTGAACATCCCTAACGCATACTAAGCTTGGTTCTGTGCTAGAACTAATGTTGGATTGGTTGTAGTAAGACAGAATCTATCTAAACAGATTGAATATTGAACAGATCCAAAACATAGGTTGCAATTGACCGAGTGAAAAGAGGTAACTGTTTTCGAAAGGCCTTTGCTGCTGTACTCCCACTGAAAATCCACCCGACAGGCTGCCCTGAATGATATCTGGTCATAAATTGGCCAGGTGTTGAACGGATAGGTTTGATTTTCCCGTCCGATCGTGGACCACATCGGCTCATTGATGTGAACCTTGGTCCTACAGGGCCTATGTCCGCTGTTGTAATTCAGTCTTGGCCCTAGGCTCAAATGATTGATTTAGCTCGATATCACCCACTTTCTGTGGGCAAATCGGAGAAGATCCACTTGTTTGGCGACTTTGCCTTAGGTGCAAACTTAGGTGGTTTTAGAGTTTTTTGGGGGGTTTTGACATTGTCATTTGTGCAACAATATGAAAAAGTTGTGGTTTTCATGTTTTATCTTCCATGTTCTTTTTTTGTTTGTGGAAATGAGTTTAGTCGTAGTTTCAAAAACATAAAAAATCCAAATGTTGATACATGGACCTCTAGGGTTCCATAAATATCTAGGGTAGCAAATAGGTGTTATCCACAAATCTTGCCCTAACTGAGTGCCAGGCTGCACCTTTCCAGACAATGCTACAGTTTGGGAACCATAACTCCCGCACAAGCCATAATAGAATATGTAGTAAAATATCTCGGGCAACAAATATATGTTATTTCCCAAACTCATCCTAATTTTATTTTTTTAAAGAGATTCTGTCATGATTTTTATGGGGTACTTTTTATTTCAAAATTACACTGTTTACACAGCAAATAATTCAATCTACCATTTAAAATGTTATTCTTGAACCAACAAATTTATTTTTTTTTGTAGTTGTAATATTGGTGTGTAGCCAGCGCTACACATTAGAACTGCTTTCAGCTAACCTATTGTTTCTCCTACTCTCATGTAACTGGAGGAGTCCCAAGCTGGACTTGGATTTCTTACTATTGAGTGCTATTCTCATACCTACTGGGAGCTGCTATCTTGCTCCCTTCCCATTGTTCTGCTGTTTGGCTGCTGGGGGGGGATATCACTCCAACTTGCAGCGCAGCAGTAAAGTGTGACTGAAGTTTATCGGAGCACAGGTCACATGGCTGTGGCACCCTGGATAATGAAGAATATGGCTAGCACCATGTGACATTTCAAAATTAAATATAAAAAATCTGTGTTTTTTAAAAACAGATTACAATGCAGGATTCTGCTGGAGAAGCTCTATTAACTGATGCGTTTTGAAAAAAACATGTTTTCCATGACAGTATGACAGTGAACTTTAATTGGTACATCTGCATTTAGTATGGATACCACTTACTGTGTAAAACCGCTGCTGTACCAGTCACACACATTTCCAAAAGCATGCTGGAACGCAACTAGACAATTAGGCATGGCTTGGGAACCTTTGCAATTAAAAGATTTTAATGACACTAATTACCTTTATTTGATGTTAAGGAGGTGCCATAGTCACTGACAGACGGTGATCCGATTACTTTCACTTGCTACATGTACTACTTTCTTATTATGAATGTAAATCCTGCTAAAGGGTTTTTATATTCATTTGGTACATATGGTCTTACTTGGCTTATGTGCTTTATGGCAAAACTACTGCAAACTATGGCATATACCTTCAGTGCCTCCTGTACTTAATTCATATGCATAAGATTATTTTATTCATAAGTCAGGCTACTCTGGTTTTAGTGTGTGTTTTGTAAGATTATTTACTATAGCTTCAGAACAAGAATTTATCTAAACAAGGAAGGCGTAAAAAGAGACTATGAAACATGAAAATGTTCTTGACCCTTAATGTAAAATCAGTGTTAGGTAATCCGGAAACCGGTTATCCAGAAAGTTCAGAATTACAAAAAGACCATCTCCCATAGACTCCATTATAAGCAAATAATTAAAATTTTTAAAAATGATTTCCTTTTTCTCTGTAATAATAAAACAGTACCTTGTACTTGATCCCAACTAAGATATAATTACACCTTATTGGGGCAGAACAATCCTATTGGGTTTATGTAATGGTTAAATGATTTCCTTTTCTCTGTAATAATAAAACAGTACCTGTACTTGATCCCAACTAAGATATAATTACCCCTTATTGGGGGCAGAACAGCCCTATTGGGTTTATTTAATGGTTAAATGATTCCCTTTCTCTGTAATAATAAAACAGTACCTGTACTTGATCCCAACTAAGATATAATTACCCCTTATTGGGGGCAGAACAGCCCTATTGGGTTTATTTAATGGTTAAATGATTCCCTTTTCTCTGTAATAATAAAACAGTACCTGTACTTGATCCCAACTAAGATATAATTACCCCTTATTGGGGGCAGAAGAGTCCTATTGGGTTTATTTAATGGTTAAATGATTCCTCTTTCTCTGTAATAATAAAACAGTACCTGTACTTGATCCCAACTAAGATATAATTACCCCTTATTGGGGGCAGAACAGCCCTATTGGGTTTATTTAATGGTTAAATGATTCCCTTTTCTCTGTAATAATAAAACAGTACCTGTACTTGATCCCAACTAAGATATAATTACCCCTTATTGGGGGCAGAAGAGTCCTATTGGGTTTATTTAATGGTTAAATGATTCCCTTTTCTCTGTAATAATAAAACAGTACCTGTACTTGATCCCAACTAAGATATAATTACCCCTTTTTGGGGGCAGAACAGTCCTATTGGGTTTATTCAATATTTGAATGATTTTTAGTAGACTTAAGTTATGGAGATCCAAATTACAGAAAAATCCCTTATCCAGAAAACCCCAGGTCCCGAGCTTTCTGGATAACAGGTCCCATACCTGTAATTGGATGCCAGTATGGAAGAGTTTAATGTCGTATTGGTTGGGCATTTGGTTTCCCTTCCTTCATGTATGGCAGGGATCCCAGGCAACTTGTAGCCATTCCTGAGATTAGTCGCCCACAGTAGCCGAAGTTTAACCTCAGGCAACTGATCTCTGTGTGCCATTGCCCTTAAGGCCCTCAAAACACTGTGCTTGCTGTGCCCTTGCAGTTGTGTTCCTGCACTTCTCCCCGCAGTGAGTTGCATATTGAACCCCATTTTGCAAAGGTATGGGGACGTCATGCTGAGCACTGAAAATAATGCTAGGTACAATTCTGCACAGTAGCATCATATGCAATGCCCCTTGCGACTGCAATGGTCTTGGCATTCTGGTAAAAAAAACACTGAGAAAAAAACATGGCACTTGCTCACTGCACTTGTGGGCGTAAATGGATCCCCATTATTTATAAATGTACAGTAAGTGTTAAACATTTGGTATCCTTACTGCTATTTAATAGGTTGGTGCACAGTAGATATTGTTCCCATTTAGCACCCTCAGCTAGACATATGGGAGAGCTAATTATGACAGCCCTTCGTTAAGGCTTCTAGCTCTGTGTAACTGAAAGGGAACGGGCCCATAGCTGGACTGGTCACGGCGCTGGCCTATTTATAGCCTGCTGCATAGCAGCCCTGTGTAGCTATTTCTGGGAAATGCCTGTTGCAGTCTGTGCAAAACCTAAAATATAACCCTGCCCAAAAATTTCTATCACTGTAGCTGCGCACAGATGTATATTGGCTTGATTCATTCGATTATCACATAAACATTTATGGCAGGGAGAAAACATTTCCAAAACAATTTTTAAAAGTAATTGGACTTAAACAATTTCTGTACCTTACATTTTAGCCATTCATGGAAACTGGCGAAATGACATGTACTGTTTTATTATTACAGAGAAAAGGGAATCATTTAACTATTAAATAATCCCAATAGGGCTGTTCTGCCCCCAATAAGGGGTAATTATATCTTAGTTGGGATCAAGTACAGGTACTGTTTTATTATTACAGAGAAAAGGGAATCATTTAACCATTAAATAAACCCAATAGGACTGGTCTGCCCCAATAAGGGGTAATTATATCTTAGTTGGGATCAAGTACAGGTACTGTTTTATTATTACAGAGAAAAGGGAATCATTTAACCATTAAATAAACCCAATAGGACTGGTCTGCCCCAATAAGGGGTAATTATATCTTAGTTGGGATCAAGTACAGGTACTGTTTTATTATTACAGAGAAAAGGGAATCATTTAACCATTAAATAAACCCAATAGGGCTGTTCTGCCCCCAATAAGGGGTAATTATATCTTAGTTGGGATCAAGTACAGGTACTGTTTTATTATTACAGAGAAAAGGGAATCATTTAACCATTAAATAAACCCAATAGGGCTGTTCTGCCCCAATAAGGGGTAATTATATCTTAGTTGGGATCAAGTACAGGTACTGTTTTATTATTACAGAGAAAAGGGAATCATTTAACCATTAAATAAACCCAATAGAGCTGTTCTGCCCCCAATAAGGGGTAATTATATCCTAGTTGGGATCAAGTACAGGTACTGTTTTATCACAGAGAAAAAGGAAATAATTTTTAAAAATCAAAATTATTTGCAAAAAATGGAGTCTATGGAAGGAAGCCTTTCTGGATACAGGGTTTCAGATAATGGATCCCATACCTGCAATGTCTATAGGAACATGTCATTATAAATTTGCTCTTGCTGACTTTTATAATTGTACTTGATATTTTATTGCTGTTTCTGTACAGAGATGTGTATGTGCACATGTATGATCACATACAAGTAATTAAGCAGGCCTTGTTCAATCAGCTAAAGGTGTCGATATGAAAGAATAACATTGGCTTGAAGTTAAATGAAAGTTTTATTTTACAGATGTAGGACCAAGGAACTATAGCTAAATGGCATTTGCTTTCTCTTACAGAATAAAGGTTCCCTTCAATTTGAGGACAAATGGGACTTTATGAGACCTATAGTTCTGAAACTTTTACGCCAGGAATCCGTCACAAAACAGCAATGGTTCGATTTGTTCTCGTAAGTATTAAGAGAAAAACTGTGCTAGTTAAAGTGATGGAGGAGAAACAATTTCCTGTAATGCCTAAAAGATAATCAAGGTGTGTATTAAAGGGCATTTGAAGGTAAATTTACCCTTTATATTACTCCTCCATGGAATCCTGCTTCCCACTCATGTACAGTGGCACAGTATGTTGCTGACTGATGACAAATATGCTTTAAACATTATTAAGCATCCACTGCACTTAATGGATTTATTATATTAATAACCATTCCTCTTTTAAACCATACTGACCTCAGATAATGGAGTTTGTAAATAAGGCAAGAAATGGCCTCACCAGGACCCCATAGCATGGGAATGGCATTTACAGGGTGAACACATATTTGGCCATGGTCTAGTAACCTGTAACAACCAACCAGATGTTTGTTTTTAGCTTACAAGTCAAATTGGCTATTATTATTATTATTAATAAAAAATAGACTTCTAAAAAAGTATTTAGGTCATTGGCAATTTTAATGCTTGAGTTACAGGAAAAAGGTTCCTGCATTAATTTGCTTCACATGCACGCAGGATCCCACAAGACAAAGCAGGATCAATCCTATGTATACAAACACTGTTCTGAGCAGTGTACACACAAGGCTATACTGCCCTAAATGTGTAGTAGCAAAGGTGGTTCTTAGTATTGTCTATGGCAGGGTATTTTCTGGCATTTTGTAGTTGCAACTAAGATTCTCGTTATATGGCAGCGCAAAAATCAATGCATCACAACTTAATAATCAGCTCTGTAGCTTTATTTTACAAAGAAACCTCATTTTCTGCTTGATGATTTCTGACAACCCCTAAGCTAAAGACCCCCATACACGGGCCGTTAGAAGCTGCCGATATCGGTCCCTTGGACTGATTCGGCAGCTAATCGGCCCGTGTATGGGCAGAAACGAGCGACCTGGCCGACCGATATCTGGCCTGAAATTGGCCAGATATCGATCGGCCAGGTTAGAAAATCCAGTCGGATCGGGGACTGCATCGGCTCGTTGATGCGGTCCCTGAACCGACTGCCCATGGCCGCAAACGATCAGATTATTTTTTTTTAAAGCAACTTGCTACCCGATATCACCCACCCGTAGGTGGGGATATCGGGTAAAGATCCGCTCGTTGGCGACATCGCCAAGCGAGCGGATCTTATAGTGTATGGGGACCTCTAGTTCTCAACAGCTGCCTGGAACACAGTGAGTATGTGCAGTGCCACTGACACTCAAAAAATAAACAAGATCCAAGCCAGTACACTGCTGTTTACAGCGTTGAAGGCCTGAATCATTACTATTATTGGGCTGCTGAAGCTCCATTCAGTATATAATATACAGCATGTCTATCTGTATTCATTATTAGGTTTTACATCTCCTCTAATATTTTGTAATGCCAGCAAGCACCATTTCATTTAAGTAATATGTTATGTACAAACATAATATTTAACATGACTTGTCAAAAGAAGATTCTGCTTTCTGTTTTGCTTAACTTTAGTGTTAATGTGACATGGCAGAGGTATTTATATCAGGGGTGTCAGTTTCAGGGCTGCTTGAAGATCTTGAAAATTGATGCGTGCAGGAGTTAGAGGCAGCCACATTTGCCTGACTTTATTTAATGTGGTGTTGACACCTCTAAACAACGCTGGAGTTATATCAAATAATTGACATCACTCACAGGCTGTGCAGAATTATTTAAGAGGTAGAACTTACACTGGTAGAAATACCATACATAAAATAGGATGATTGGAGGGTATTTAAATGCAATCATCAGGCTTGCATTGGTTTCATGCTGTCATAATACATGCATTACTTACTACTTTCTATTATGATATAATGATAGAGCGTAGAAGTGGATTCAGAGGTATCTGTTAAACACTCCTGGATTTTGTTTTGCAGAGATGTACATGCAGTTTGCCTATGGGATGACAAGGGCCCTGCAAAAATTCATCAGGCTTTAAAAGAAGACATCCTTGATTTTATAAAGCAAGCTCAGGCTGTAAGTTGCCCATTAATTATTTGGACTTGGAAATGGTGTTATTTACTAGTGTTGGAGACCTTAGTAACCCCCTCCATGGTATACTGGGCTTTTTTTTCCACTAGTAGGGACCAGTATACTCCTTCATAAGTACATGCCTGGCAGCTGCATTATTTTCACCACCCAATACAGCACAGTCTACACTTGGTTTCTGGTAAAACTTTATCCATATTAATTTCGGTCCTGTTCTGGTCTTCACTGGATTGTAAAGGGTACAAACTGTGTGAAAAATAATATAGCGCCAATGAATTGTCCTCATCTAAATATAGAAGGAATGTGTTTTAAAAATTATTTTGGGCAGAATAAGATTTTAAATAAAATTCTTGGTAGCCCAGTAGTGAACTAATGTCTTCTATAACATTTACTGGCTAATGCAGTTTATGTATCTTCATTCAATGGGAAATTTCCATCCTGTTTTTCTTACCTGTACCTTACAGAGACATGGTATTGTGTACATTTACATTACTGCTGATTGGTTGGACAGTTTGGGCCTCACTTGCACTAGCATTTGCATCACAGACAGATCTATTGCTTTTATACATTACTAATTAAAAAAAAATGCTTATCTTCTGTTATCATTTGTTAAGATAAATGCTGAATCCTGAGCAGATTGCACCAAATGCGACTTATAGCCTCTGCAGGCCAATTCAACAAGTAAACTTCAAACGTAAAGCTGTATATTTAAATGAATTGATGGGTAGGGGCAAGTGTATCCATGTGGGTGTGTAGAGTGCAAGAAACTACTGCTGCTCCTATCTGGGCAAGCAATAATATCATGACCACCACCTATGAGTAGGGGCAAATGTATCCATATGGGTATGGACAGCAATAAGAGAGCCTCTGCACTCACCCATTATCAAAATGTTTGTCCATATATTGTAATATATTCAAGCTGGCCAACTACGTCACAGTCACCCCTGGTCTGGCTAGTCCTACACTCACTTTCATCTGATTCGTTAAGAGTTCTACTGCTTCTTTATACATTTAACAAAGGGACTGAGTTTTACCTGCATCTTACTTGCTTTCAAGGTTAAAACCCCCAAATGGAAGCACTTTTATTGGCTGCACTGGGATCACCTGACTGTAGCAGGGAAGGGTGGGAGGGTATGGGCCTAAAGGGCAGGCAGTAATAGACTGCAGGAAACTGCTGCTGCTCCTACTTGTGCAAGCAATAATAAAGAGCACCACCACCAGAAGGAAAATAGTAGGAAGATCTAAACACACCACCCTGCTGAATACTATTAAATGTTGCTTCTCGGCCTGTAACTGTGAAAGCAGTTACAGGCATATATCTGGCATAATACTGGTGTAATAACTTCCTGGATTGTGCCATGTACAAGTCACCCAAAATTGCTGCCCATGAGTAGGAGCAAAGTGCAACATATAAGGGGGAGCATTTATGTGAGATATTTGACTTTATATTTACATGTTGTATCTTTATCTTGTTTTTCTGCTTTTGTGCTTCAGAGGGTACTAAGCCATCAAGATGACACTGCATTACTTAAAGCTTACATTGTAGAGTGGCGCAAGTTCTTCACGCAATGTGACATCTTACCAAAGCCTTTTTGTCAACTAGAAATCACTTTAATGGGAAAGCAAGGCAGCAACAAAAAATCCAACGTAGAAGATAGTATTGTACGAAAGGTAAGCTTATTCTAATGAATGGCTATAGTTTTAAATGAGAATCATTTCTTTGTACGTACTACTTACACCGTTTCTTTTCTCTTGCAGCTGATGCTGGACACATGGAATGAATCTATTTTTTCTAATATAAAAAATCGACTTCAGGATAGCGCAATGAAATTGGTCCATGCCGAGCGACTAGGAGAGGCTTTTGATTCTCAACTTGTAATAGGAGTGAGGGAGTCATATGGTATGTGCTGGATACAGTTTTTTTTTTTTATCCTTGTAGATTGATACAGAAAGCGTACACTGGGAGCTCTTGAAATGTATGTGCTTGTCAGACGGTTTATTTCTTGGTTTTTGGGTTTTCATATTAAAGTGAGCTGATGGGTTTAGCAATTGTTTTACTTATCCGCTTGAAATTTTATACAAACCTCTACATCTGTTTGATTTTATTGCACATGTTCATATGTGTCTAACAGAAAGCAGAGTGGTCAAAATACCGCTATCCATTAGCTGTCTCTTATTTGCTTTAATATATCCCTCAGTGGGTTGCACCAGTAAGGAGTATGGTATGTCATGGCATTTTGACTGCTATTGTGCTTATAGGGAATACCATCATAATATCTGGGCTCAGTGGAAATAAGGCAGTGAGCTCAATGTATATGACAGGCAGTGTGCTACATAACAAACTCTTTGCCACTTGTCATGTGAAGCTTGTAACACTGACCAAATTATGTGCCTAAAAATATGTAATGTTTAGCAGAGTAGATTTAAAAATAAAATACAGCTGGGTTATAATTTGCTTTCTACTTGGTCTTAAGGTGGCCATGTAATGGGAGGTCCACTTGTTTGGCAAGGTTGGTAAATGATCGGATCTTTTATTATTATTATTACTATAGCGCCTTCAATTTACGCAGCGCTTTACAGAATAAAGGGGTACAAAAGACAGAACAGTTAACATATACATATAAACGATTCACAAAAATGGTTTACAGTTACATTTGGATGAGGATCGGAGACACTAGGGGGAGGGCCCTGCTCGCAAGAACTTACATTATAAAAGGGAGGGTGGCTGAGACATAAGGTCAGGGTAACTTGCATGACTTTGCCTGATGTGGCTATTTTTGTGTTGGGCCACATTGAGCTGATTTGATCATTTGGCCCTCTCATCAAAGATGGGATCATAACTGAGGCGAATGCAAGCTGTCGGAAAAGGAAAGCATCAACACACCAATGCAGTCCTCCTTCTGATAGGATTTTCAAACCTGCACAATAAATATCTGAAAGTCAGGGAGGGCCCATACATGATCAGCTGACAACTTGGTCTGAAGGGGCCAAATCAGCAGCTTAAATCTGGCCGTGTATGGCCAGTAGCTTAACGTTTCAAAGGGCAGTATGTAGCTTTTCATGCTAGCTGGGAGGGATATTTGTGTTAGAATAGAGTTTTCACTCTCTGGTTCTTCTGTTCTTAGTTAATTTATGTTCTAATCCGGAAGACAAACTCCAGATCTACAGGGATAATTTCGAAAAAGCCTACTTGGATTCAACAGAGCGTTTCTACCGCACACAGGCCCCTTCCTATTTGCAGCAGAATGGGGTACAGAACTATATGAAATATGTAAGTATAAAGAGACAGAGCGGCACACCTTCAACGTGCGGCAAGTGACCCAAAGTTTGTAACCCCTGTCATCTTCTGAACAGGCAGACGCTAAACTAAAGGAAGAAGAGAACAGAGCGCTCCGTTATCTAGAGACACGACGGGAATGTAACTCTGTGCAGGCAGTAGGTATACCGATACGCTTCTGTCAGCGTAGATTCACCTGACTGAGAAGCTTGCTGTATAATGAGCTGCTGCTTATCTTACACTCTTATCGGGCTGCAGGGAGTGGGTTTGTTTATACAGAGGCTTCTTAGTGATTTGTTTTGTTTTTGATTGTTCTGGTACAGACAGGAAGTAAAATGCTGCTTTACATTCAGTTTCAGTTTTTGCAAAAATTTTATGTGTAGTGTGGTTTTGGACGTCATTATCTAAATTAACAAAACCACAAAGTGTATAATATAACATTATAAGCTTCAGTTGGGTCAGACAGGAGCTATACTGTATATTCTGTTCAGAGTTTAGAATGTGCAGTTTTTATATATGTGTATATATGTATATATGCCCTCCGATTTCCTAGCCCAGGCCCACTGCTGCCCTCTGCTGGCACCACCAACATCATGCTGCCAAATCTAATGTGGTCATCGGTTTGATGTCAGCTATGGGTGACCAAAGGAAGCAAGTGGATGGGAAGAGATGGTAGGGAGTAAAGGAGATAAATTATTTCAAGTGTGTTACTTGACATGGAAGATCGTAGCCTCTGGCTAATGATATAACAATGTCCCTGTCCAAATGCTTTATTTATTTATTCATTAACATCTTTGGTTCAGCAAGCTATCCTTACTGTTTTTTTCATTTGTGTTTTCAGTTAATGGAATGTTGTGTAAATGCTCTTGTGACGTCCTTCAAAGAGACAATTTTAGCTGAATGTCAAGGCATGATCAAGCGCAATGAAACGGAAAGTGAGTACAACTGCTTTATTCCTCTGTAGCTTGTTTTATCTATGTGCTTTTGCTTGATTGGTTCATCTAAACAAAAATGGTAGTTGTTGACTCCTTGACTCTAGTCTGCAGTGTGGCCTCCAGATAGGTGCATGGTTTTATTTCAGTTGCAGCCCAGTACTGCTCATACCAGTTGTAACAGGTAGATTTTAGTTGTGCCACATTGCCAAAGGCATTATTGTGTCTAAAGCCAACGCCACCTTGCAAAGGGCTTTTCCATGTAGTACTTACCCAGTGGCACCCAAGGTGCTTTCATTCATGTGACATAAGGAGCAAGGGTTAGTTACAGTAGGTAATCTGTAATTTTATTTAAAAGTTGATATTGTTCCTTAAAAAGAAGGTAAGACTGGAATTATGCTTTAAAGGAGAAGGAAAGTCATTTTAGCATTTTACTGCCAATAGATTTGCCACATTAGTGCCACATAGAACAATATATTTATTCTGCAGAGAGCATTACCATACCTGAGTAAACAGCTTTAGAAGCTTTCTCCGTTTGCTTAAGGTAGCAGCTGCCATTTTAAGTATCTGCCTGCCTGCAGTCTAGCCGTTATACACATTCCTAAGGGAGGGGGGAGGAGTTCTTATCATTCTAGTGGGAGGGGGAGCGGGGGAGGGGAGGGAGAAGAGAACTGTGCAGACTCTGGCAAAGTCAGACACTGGAACATTATGTTTACAAAAAAAGAGACAAGAAATCCTGTGTTTCTTTTGATAAGAGGACTCTCGTTTTTGTGAGTACTTATGGCTGTATTTACCTTTCTGATAAAGCTTACTTAGTTTTTACCTTTCTTTCTCTTTTAAATTTGATGGTAACTTGATTATAGTTTAAAAAAAACCTTATTTGACACTATAAATATTTATTGAATTTCATTACAGAGCTGCATTTAATGTTTTCCCTTATGGATAAAGTCCCTAATGGAATAGAACCCATGTTAAAAGATCTAGAAGAGCACATTGTAAGTGCTGGCTTGGCTGACATGGTGGCTGCTGCAGAAACCATTACTACTGTAAGTAACAATACTGTTTGCCATTTTCAAAGATACACAGAGTAGACAAAGCCATTGAACTTCTTGCTTCCCATGTAAATTGGCTGTATATGGCTTAACAATACAGTAAATGATGAGTAAAGCATCCTGTTAACATTTTAACTGCATTACCAAGTGCTCTGTGTGAGCTCTGCACTGCAATATGATCACTTTCTGTTTATTTACCTTTACTCCAACTATACATGTAATCCAGTTCTGAGTCACCCTTTGCACTCACCCTAGATGAAGTGCCTGTACTGTAAGGATTTGCATGTAAGCAGCACTCTGTGTTGTTGCTTCCTGGGGTGATGTGCATCCCAGTGTCTGAAAGGCACAGGTCAAGTCATGCTTTATAATAAAACCCCTTTATACCAGTTTAATCCCCTGCAGAGGCTCCCTCTTGAACCACACCATCTACACACCAAATACAGCTTTGCATGTTTGAACCTCATAATAAATGGCAGAGTAGGGTAACAGGGTTGGCTCTCGCCATGTCTGAACACTGTTGGTAATTTTACCTACCAGAACCTTATCTTTTACAACAAGACTCGGAGATAAGGTGGTTAGCAGAAACGACTGCTATAATGTAAAAAACAAAAATAGTATTGGAAAGCATTCAGCCACCCAGCATGAAATGTATCACAGAAGGCTTCAAATGTGACTTTGCAAGTCACAGCTTTTTATAGGCTCCTTCTTTATTATTTAGATATTTGCAAATGGCATGACATGCACATAGTTACTTGTCAGAGGTCCATAAACATTTTTACCCGTGAGCAACATTTATGTAAAAAAAAAAAGTTGGGGGCTGTTATTATGGTTGTTGGGTTGTCTCAGGTGACACCTGTGGGGGTTTCAGGCTGGTTCAGACTGGCAATATGTGGATTTTAGCAAATGCCAGAGGGGCTGCTGTAAGATGCGATAGACAGTCATTATTTATTGGGCTGGTGTAGGCCATTTGCAACTCTGTATAGTTGTAATACCAAGGCTTATTTTGAGTCTGGACCTGGACTTAGGTGTCCCTTCAGAACTTACCCATCATCAGTGAGTGTCCCCAATACCACTGGACCCCCTCTCTCTGGCAGAGATTGCCAACTAGTAGCAAGAACATTTAAAGCCAATATGGCCTTGGCTTTAACTGCACATACCACTTTAATCCCCAGCAGAGGGCCCTACCAAACCTCACCATCCACACACTTCAATACAGCCTTGCTTCCTTAGACCTTACAGTAAAAGGCAGTGCAGCACAGCAGGGTCAATGGCTGCCATGTCTGACCACTGCATGCCAACCAGGACTGTGTGCATTTGAAACTGATATGGTCCTGGCTTCCGTTGTGCATACTTTTGTCTGCTGGATATCAAGGGCAGAGGAAGTCAGTCTGTCATACATGAGGCACAGGGGAGCAGGGCCATATTGGTGTTGGTTGGGAGGTGTGGGGGGGAGGGAGGCCTCTGCAGGTGAAAAAAAAAATGGTACAGAGGAGATTCCTTCCCCCTTACATTAGAATGTTACCCTGCTTCACATAAACCAAAATGAATTAATACTCTAGATTTAACATGGTGTAATGCCACTTTATGTGCCCCGCCCCCCACACTCACATAACTGCTTTGCTGTTGCACACTGTTTTCTGCATTACAACAAAAGAAGGGTTTCTTTAGTACTAATACCATGCTTTTTTTTGTTTACTTGTCTCAAGGATTCTGAAAAATATGTTGAACAATTACTGACCCTGTTTAATAGATTTAGTAAACTAGTAAAAGAAGCCTTCCAGGACGATCCACGGTTTCTCACTGCACGAGATAAGGTAATATAACATTTTTTAGTATTACATTTTATTGTTGTTTTACGTAAATGTTGAGTATGTTGGCCCAACATATATAAAGGTAAAATAAATCCACTTTCTAAAGCTATTCCATTACTTTTGAAGGCATTGCTGGGCACAGAAAATAATTTCTATGGAAATTAGAATTTGTAAACAGAATTGAGAGCAACAGTGGTTGTGTGGCCAAGCTTCCAATAGAGTAGCACCATGGTCCTATTACTGACATACCAAGTATTCATTGGCTGGACTGTATAAAAATGATGTTGTACTGAACCGTCTATTTCATGGAGGGGGAGAGTAAAGAGAGATACAATTAAAACATAACTTTTATAGATGCATACATGTAGATATATGTGCAAACAATTTAACGTCTGTTTTTGTGGCAATTTGATTTACAGGTTAATGACGTTTAATTGAAATAAATATGTGATACTGTTTCTGCATTTTGTATGATAATAGGTGCTCAGTGGACCCATTCTAGCTCGTTAATCTCAGTTGTGCCCTATAATAGGTATATAGGTTCTTTGGGATGAGATTTATATTATGGACAAAGAGAGAAAGAGGGTGTCACCGAGATAAGGTCAAATCTGAAAGAAAAATTGTTGCATCTTTAGAGAAGCTGTTAATATATGTACTGCACAAATATACATACAAAATAAAACCTGGTGTAATCATTGCATTGGACTTCAGAGATCTGTGCCAGTGTGCCAATTCAATAAATATTACATTTCTGCCAAGCATTAAGTGTCCAGTTTAAATTTTCCCTGTTTCCCTTTATTTCAGGCATACAAAGCTGTTGTAAATGATGCAACAATATTTAAACTTGAATTGCCACTAAAGCAGAAAGGGTAAGTCACATGTGTCTTTAATTGTTATTCTCTTTGATTTATATATTTCTCAGGCTAAATGATTTTGTGTTATACTTATTTATAAGGAACAAATTAAGAATAGCTGGGAGAGGCGAGGGCTGTCGTGATAGATCCTCAGACAAGGGTAGAGATAAGGGCAGGGGTTAGAAATAAATTGATGTACAGGTAAGGTTCCATAGTACCTCTTCCCATTATGACAATATAATGTATATTATTTTGGTAGGAGCATCCTGGATCTATAAATCCAAAATGTGGTGTTAGTAACAATCATTATTCTTATTATGGGATTCTTTCTCATTTAAGGGTGGGTCTGAAAACACAGCCGGAGTCCAAGTGCCCAGAGTTGCTCGCTAACTATTGTGATATGTTGTTACGGAAAACGCCACTCAGTAAGAAACTGACTTCTGAGGAAATCGAGGCAAAGTTGAAGGAAGTGGTATGTACAGAACACATTTTGTGTCCTTCTTACACTATGATTTGGGCTTTGTTGCATTCAAAGGTAAATGGTAACCTTAACGTTATTCAGCATTTGGCATCTGATGAGCAGTACACCAGCTTCCTTCACCTACCGGGCTCTGTAGGACTAAGTAGGCTGTATAGAGACTGAATATGAAACAGCAGAAACTCAACTTACCTTTTAGGCAAACCAATTAATTCACTAAGGCCCCCAGACAACAGCAAGCTAGTGGCACAGATGCTCATAGCCGCAAAAACTCTATAAGAAAATGACGTGTCACCCTTCCCAACTCAGGCTTGTTATGAAGGAGAGAGATCTTTCTCTGATATGTGTAAGAGGGGCTGAAACCAATCATTATACAGCAGGTTAAGAGATGGTGTTGGTTACAACTGTGCTATACTGCAGAAAACCATAGAAGAGCTACACCCTTGATGTAACACCAATAGACCGATAGAATTGAATGACAATGGGTTAAACTCAATTTACATGTTCTTTTCTGATTTCCTACCTGTAAACATATTTGGAATAAATTAATTACTGGAATAAAAAAAAATATAACGGACTGTATTTGTTTTCCCCTGCAGCTGTTGGTGCTAAAATATGTGCAGAACAAGGATGTGTTCATGAGGTACCACAAGGCTCACCTGACACGCCGCCTCATTTTAGATATCTCCGCCGACAGTGAAATAGAAGAAAACATGGTGGAGTGGCTCAGGGTAACTATCACTTGAGCTGTTCAAACTGACATTAGACAGTGCCCAAACAGTGGGCACTGTAAATGGAGCAAGTTTAGGGAAACCCATAGTAGACTGATTGCAGGTAGCTAGTCGCTGGTAAAGTAAATATCTGTAGGGCAAGAATCTTTCACTGTGTAACATACTACATTTCTTTGTTCTGTTGTGTATATCTTTTAGGAGGTGGGCATGCCAGCTGATTATGTAAATAAACTAGCCAGAATGTTCCAGGACATCAAAGTATCAGAAGACTTAAACCAGGCTTTCAAAGAAATGCATAAAAATAATAAATTAGCCCTGCCAGGTAAGTTTGGAATTGGGTTTAAAACAATTGTTATTATTTCCTGGTATTTATATTGTGCTGACACTTTTCTGCAGTGCTTTACAGAGATTATACCATTCATATAAGGCCATGCCCCTAGGACACTAGGATCAGTTTTATCAGGAGCCAAAAGACCTGCCTGTTCTTTTTTTTTTTTTTTTTTTTGTGGGTGTGGGAGGAAACCAGAACTAGGGGTAGGCAGAAGGGGCACGTGCCTAGGTCACAGCTGAGAGGGGGAGCTAGAACCCTAGGCATATACCTCTGCTGCCTCCACTACCTTCAGCCCTGGGGGTCAGGTATGCTGAGTGAGGAGCTGTGCCATTGACTGAATGGTGGAGCAGAGATCAGTGGCAGCACCAGAAAATAGGTGAGAATGTTAAGAAAAAGAGACTTGCTGAGTAAGGGAGAGAGAGTTGCGACATGGAAGGGGGGTGGGTCGATAAATGAGATTTTCCCTTGGGTATCCTGGTGTGGTGGCCCTTCTATAAATGGAGGAAACCCATGGGGAGAATATGGTGCCCAAGCCGGAATCAAAATAAGGCCCCCACCCCAGTAAGGCCGAAGTGCTACTCGCTGAGCCCACCCTCATTATAAATATGACCATTGTTTATTTTTTGCCCTTACTTCCACTTCCATAATCAGGACCAAAAACACCTCATTTTCAGGCTGGTAAGCACTTGTATTGGGGGTTTTTTGTTAAATTGACAGTGTGTGGCACTTTTCACATGTCTAGTCCTTACTAGGACTAAAAGTTCTTTATACGGGGTATTTATCTGGATAGAGTAAATTAATTAACTATCTTCTTCTTCAACAGTGCATTTTATTTACCTGCTTTTTTTTTTTTTTTTAATTATGGCCAGCTGACTCTGTGAATATTAAAATTTTGAATGCCGGTGCTTGGTCACGGAGCTCGGAAAAGGTATTTGTGTCCCTTCCCACTGAGCTCGAGGACCTCATTCCTGAAGTAGAGGAGTTTTACAAGAAAAACCACAGCGGCAGAAAGCTTCACTGGCACCATCTTATGTCCAATGGCATTGTGAGTATCTGCTCTGCACGGCATATTAGTGAATTGAGTTGCTAAGGGCTTTCCATGTATAAAGCACTTAAAAAAAGAAAAAAAACACAGAAATTCCTAGTAAATCACTGTAATCGGTTCCTTTAAAAATTATGAATAAATTCAATTTTTTATGTTCAAATCCAGCTGCAAAAAAGTTCTTTCTTTCTGCATCATTTGAAATCCTGGCAGGGGAGGAGGGGCTAAAACATTGACGTTACAAATGGTAACAACTTCTCCACAGCTTGCAGGAACTACATAACCCACAATGCATTGCACTGTGATTTTCCTTTCCTTATTGACATCACATGTGCAGGGAATTGTGGGATTGGGAGGAAGCAGGCTAAAGGCAGCCTGAGGACAGGCAACTACTGTTACATTTTATTTGAGTCTCAAAGTAGTCAGCCAGATCATTAGGGTGTAATTTGTTATTGCAAAGTTTTTGGTGCTTTTTCAGAATCTCTCTCTCTCTTTGTATAATGGACCAGTCCTGTAATGTTGAACTGGATGGCACGCCACTGTTTTACAGATAACATTTAAGAATGAGGTTGGCCAGTACGACTTGGAAGTTACCACTTTCCAGCTGGCAGTTCTGTTTGCTTGGAACCAAAGGCCGAGAGAAAAAATCAGCTTTGAAAATCTTAAACTGGCAACAGAGTTACCTGATGCTGAGCTTAGGAGAACTCTGTGGGTAAGTGTAAATGTGTTAGTATCGGTGTGTGTCATTGGCTAAACTGAACCTGCATGGCTGTGAGTTGTTGCATGGTAAGCCAGCCAAATCATTGCCATGTACGTGTTCTATGTGGGATCCAAGTGTTTGGTTCTTAATCACCTGGGGGCCTGTTCAGTAAATTGCAGACTGTATAGGGGCAGAGGCACTCCAAGGCTGACTAGATTTTGGGTTGCCCTTGGCATAACTGCTTACAATTGTTTCATTTTCTCTGTTTAGTCTCTTGTAGCATTTCCAAAGCTGAAACGCCAAGTATTATCCTATGAACCGACGGTAAATTCCCCAAAAGACTTCACAGAGGGTACCCTCTTCTCTGTAAATCAGGAGTTCAGCCTAATGTAAGTCATGTTTACATGTTTAATGCTGCTTGGTATCTTGTTTAATAGCTGCTTCACTAAACACTGCTGAATGTCTGTGCACCTTGGGTGGATCTATAAGCATTCTACTTGCACTGCTCCGGCTTTCATTTACAGGGCAACTTTACCTTTATTTTGTCTAATGCAGATATCCATAGGTACATTATAAACTGTTTCCCCTAGCTTCTGTGTCAATCTGCCAGGTTCAGCTCTGTAAAAGCTTCTCTTGTTCTTAAGGTGGCCATACACATAAAGATCTGCTCGCCTGGCAAGGTCGCCAAGCGAGTGGCTCTTCTCCCGATATCCCCACCTACGGATGGGCAACATCGGGGAATTTAGGCTAATTTGGTTGTTTGGCCCTGGGGCCAAGCGATCGAATTATAATGACTGGAATAGGCGAGCCGATGCGGTCCCCAATCAGACTGAATTTTTTAAGCTGCAGAATCAGTCCAAGGGACCAATATTGCCAGCTTCAATAGGCAGGTTGGCCATAACCTTATCTCCTGCCTAGCCCTCCCTAAATGTGATCAAACCCTTACAAGCAGAAACTCTTGAGTGGTGACTTTGTGGCTCCATGGCCTTATGTTACCTTTGGCTTTGTCAGTCATTTGTGGCCTATAATGGGAATGTCCAGGAAAGTGGTGGTAAAACGTGCTTTTGCACTAGCACAATAATTGGAATCCCCCACTCTTCCCTTTACCCACAATCTGGCACAGTTAGACAGGAAGGTGCTCCCAATGAATCACTAAGTGCTACTGTTTTATCACTTCATCATGACTGTGTGTTCTAATCCTAGAAAAAATGGAAAGGTTCAGAAACGGGGTAAGATCAACTTAATCGGCCGCTTGCAGCTGACCACGGAAAGGATGCGAGAAGAAGAGAATGAAGGCATTGTGCAGCTAAGGATATTAAGGACACAGGTACAGTATGTCCTGGCTATTAGATGGGAGTCACAAAGGGAGCCATGTCCAACACTGACATTTAGGGCAGAGGTGCTGGCACGTTTTGCTCCCTGTGCTATTTACTAGCTCATAGGAAGGGGGGAGTAAAGCAGAAAAAAATACCCCACCATAGACTTTTATGATAGTTGGACTGATTCTGCCAGTATGGCATCTTTAATGTTCAGCTGTTGTGAGTACACAGTTGTATAGTTAGTACAGCTAGAGTTAAAAGGAAGTCACTGGACTTAGCCCCCTGTGGTTAACACATGAAAGTGTTAAAGAAACTAACAATAGGGCTCTAGAAGAATTTTGGGAGTTAAACCCTGGAACTGCCCCTACTGATGTAGTGTGGGAGGCTGGGAAAGCCACCCTTAGGGGTGCCCTCACCTCCGCAATTAAAGGGGTCAGGAAAAAGGCAAAAGAGGAACTAGAGGAGAGACAAAATAACCTAACGGAAGCAGAGAAACAATACATTATCCATACAGGCCCAGACACCCTACGTACTTTTAGGGCGGCACAAACCGCATTAGAAGAGACCAGAATTAAACTAACACAGAAAAAGCTGCTTTATGCTACGCAGAGAACGTTTGATCAAGGGGAAAAAAATGGCAAAATCCTTGCATATCTCTCCAAAGCCCAAGCCCCTTCGAACACCATCACTAAGATCACATCCATGAATGGGGACATAATTACTGAGGTATCCCACATAACCAATATCTTTGCACAATACTACAAACAGCTTTACACCACTGAAGCCAACTATACCCCACTGCAGCTATCAAACTACATGGATACCATCCCCATCCCCCGATTATCCCTACTACTTAGGGCCCAACTCAACAGTCCCATCACACTAGTGGAGGTAGAGGAGGCAATAACCTCGCTTCAACTCAATAAAACACCAGGCCCAGATGGATTCCCTGCTGACTGGTATAAGACATCTGCAGAACTTATCTCCCCCTGGCTCCACAAAACTTTGCTTGACGCAACAGAAAATAATAAACTACCTCGCTCCTTTAACACGGCCCTTATTGTGGTCATCCCCAAAGATGGTAAGGACCCATTGGAGTGCGGCTCTTACAGACCTATCTCCCTCCTCAATGTAGATGCAAAAATCTTTGCAAAAATCCTCTCTAACAGACTGAAACTAGTAGTTGAGGAACTAATTGAGCCTGACCAAACAGGCTTTATGCCAAACAGATCCACCAATATAAACATCCGTAGGCTGTTCACTAATATCCATGCCGACCACACCAACAAAGGTTCCCGTGTAGTAGTCTCACTTGACGCAGCCAAAGCCTTCGACTCCGTCGAATGGCCCTATCTCCTGAAACTCCTTGAGAGGTTTGGCCTGGGTGAGCAGTTTGTTAAATGGGTGGGAATGCTATATGAAGCACCAACAGCAAAGGTTATGGTAAATAGACACCTATCCCCAGAGTTCTCTCTAGCTAGAGGTACCCGGCAAGGTTGCCCACTGTCACCTCTCCTATTTGCCCTAGCAATAGAGCCCCTTGCCATTCTGATCCGACACTCTGCAGCCATAACAGGTCTCAAACTGGGGGCTGTGGAGGAACGCATATCTTTATATGCTGATGATGTTTTACTGTATTTGGACTCCCCTGGTGCCTCACTACAGACAGTCCTAGGCATAGTCCAAAACTTTGGGGACTTCTCCGGCCTGCGAATCAATTGGGAAAAATCCAGCGTATTCCCCATAGACTCAAATATTGATCCAAATATCTTCCCTCCTACTCCCTTGCAGTGGGTTGACACATTTAAATACCTGGGTATCCAAATAAGAAAAGAGCTGAGCGACTTCATCCCCAACAACTTAGACCCCATTCTTAAAGCCATGAAAGAGAAGCTGCTGGTGTGGGCCAATCTCCCCTTATCCATCTGGGGTAGAATCAGTCTGTTAAAAATGATATTCCTTCCTAAATTTCTCTATATTCTCCACAACTCACCTATTTCCATTCCACCCAAATTTTTTGCCCCTCTAGATAAAGCACAGACTGCCTTTCTGTGGGCCAACAAACCTCCCAGATTTTCCAGAGCCAAACTTAGAGCACCAATCACGGAAGGCGGTCTAGGTCTCCCACATTGGCAATTTTACTTCCTAGCAGCACAGGTCTATTACGTCCAATGGTGGTTCTCCCCAGATCTCACTAACCCCAATGTTCCACTCCAGGCAACCCTAGCTAGCTCAATGGAGTCTCTGAAGTATATCCCATTTCGTAAACCATTAGATATCCTAACCAACCACCCAGTCATTGTGACACCCTACAAAGCATGGCAAAAGATATTACAATTATACAAACTGAAACCTCCAATCCTATCCCCGGGCCTGCCATTGTGGGGAAACTCCTACTTACCCAACTTCCAACAAATTGCCCCATACTGGGTGTGGCCGCACTGGGGCATACGTAAACTGGGAGATGTGACCAATGCTGGGGCCCTGCTACCTAGGAGCCAGATCAAACACATAGATACTGGAGACCTATTACCCTGGTTCTCATACTTACAACTCCAACAGGCCTTCCGACACCAATTCCAAAGAACCATAGTCCCCTTTGTGCTTACTAAGCTTGAAACCACCCTTCGAAACCCCTCCCCCAAAAAGCTGATCACCACAGTATACTCTCTGCTCCTCTCTACGCTCCAATCGCCCTTTCTCACAGCCCAAAAAGCTTGGTGCCAAGACATACCGGAGCTGCACAACGAAGACTGGGAGGAAGCGACAGACAGGGCCTATGACTATTTGATCTCTACAAGAGACAAACTAATCCAATTCAAAATCATTCATAAACTCCATCTGACCCCCTTACGGTTATATCGAATGGGAATTTGTGATTCGCCTCAGTGCCCTAAATGTGGTGCCCCTGAAGCCGACTATTTTCACCTAATGTGGTTATGCCCACAAATACACTACTTTTGGGACCAGGTCCTTGACCACATCCAAAATGCAACATCTTTACCTAAAATACTCGATCCCAAGATTTGTTTATTTGGCATTATAGATGATATTATTCCTAAATCAGCATCGCGCATCCTCTTTAGAACATTATTGTTTTATGCCAGGAAATGTATCCTCTTGCAATGGATGGCACACTCTCCCCCGACAGTCCCTACTTCGCTCAATTTACTTAAAGCCCTTCTGCCACTGATACAACTCACACAGCAAGGGGATGCCCCCAAAAATATGACAAAGTATGGGGAGGATGGGTCGAGGCTATGGAATAGCATCACATAATCTTGTCCCAAAGAATCCGAATCCCACTGAGAACCCCAGAGTCCACTTCACCCTCTCTGACGGAAGCCTTAACATTACCTTGAGTAGGTTGTTACTGATTATATAAGTCAATGTACTGTATATATCCTGACATGAACAGAATTCGCTTGTAGAACCAATGTCATTATGTTTAATGTTGTTTTATGTTACAAATGCATAAATAAAAACCTTTGAAAAAAAAAAAGGAAGTCACTGGATGGGAAGGAGATGCTGCCTTCCATTAATTAAGGCACACATTTCAGCATTGTGGCAGCCTAAATATAGGATTGAAGGGCCATCCCTAAAGTTGTTACCCTAAGCCTGGGCCTTTGTGGCCTTTCCACAAATTTGGGCCTGGCTGCTTCAGTGTAGGCTGTACTAGCAGCAATGCAAGTATATTTGTTTTACTTCGGGGATGGTCAACCTGTGGCCCTTCAAATGGTGTTTAGCTACATGTGGGTTTTGACAAATGCCGGAGGGGCTGCTGTAAGATGCCATAGACAGTCACTATTTATTGGGGATGTTTGGGCCTTTGTGCACTTGAAATGCCAAGGGCTATTTTTAATATATATATATTTTCGGGTCATGCGTAAACACCCTTATTTTCCCATTCCAGGAGGCTATTATTCAAATCATGAAGATGAGGAAGAAAATTACTAACGCCCAGCTCCAGACTGAACTTGTAGAAATTTTAAAAAACATGTTTTTGCCACAGAAGAAAATGATAAAAGAGCAAATTGAATGGCTCATAGAACACAAGTACATCAAGAGAGACGAATCCGACATTAACACCTTCATATACATGGCGTAATATGGACAGCCTATCGGTTGGTATGGAAAATTGCCCACAAGTCCTTGG
This sequence comes from Xenopus tropicalis, assembly GCF_000004195.4. Lineage (NCBI taxonomy): Eukaryota > Metazoa > Chordata > Amphibia > Anura > Pipidae > Xenopus > Xenopus tropicalis. The sequence continues at coordinate 159,944,342 of NC_030678.2, read as the reverse complement.
AGCCGGCCATCTCAATCATTCATGCTGAAAGCGAACTCCTGACTTTTGTAATGTGTAACTATTACAACCCCCTGCCTTATTTTAAGGACAAAAAAAAAATATCATTGCCAATGTCATATTGACAGCATGACACTGTCTTCTTCTCCATGTTTCTTTGACCAGCATGCAGTTTTAATGCAAACTCCTTTATGAAGAACTCGTTGTGAGCTTGTAAAGTAGATTTCATTTGGTTCGACCAGAGAAACCTAGTTGGTCCCCTCTCCCCCCCCAGCGGACGAGGACATCACATTTTCATGCACTGAGGAACTGCTCGAATTGTAGTTTTGTGTTTAAAGAAAAAACAAAAATACAAAAAAAAAAGAAGGCACCCCCTCCTTGCGATATAGCACTTTCACATCCAAGTATTGCATTCATTTAACATCAGTTCCCAATCTTCCCCGCACAACTTTTTTGTGAATCTTTTATGCATATCATAGTTTCAGGTGGTTTGTTGTAGTAAATATGTTGAATCATGAACAACGCTTTTGATATTACTTCTAAAATAGCTTTTCAGGTTGGAATCCCTTTGGAAAAGAAAAAATAATAACGCAGCAGCAAAATGTAGAACTTCTTAGCATTTTATGTAGTTTTGGGGTTTTATTTCCCTTTTTCTGTAACATGCTCATTTATGCGATATATTCCTTGTTGACTCCTATGTTGACTGAGCCACACCCTTGTACTTGATAAGTATAGGAATCTGTAACTTGTGAATAGGGTATCCTACCTCTGTAGGCAACCTCCTGTCCATCCAATTCATGATAGAAACAAATGTGTCATTTCATTCCCAAATACATGATTTGGAAAGTCCACTATCAGGCTCTATCAGATCTGTCCTTAGTGTATTTGCTGGCCCCCAGTCTGCCTAAGTGTGTTTTAATAACAGTAATGGGGACCATCCTGCTGGCATGGATGCATCAAATATGGCAGAGCCAATGCATGTATGGATAGGGTCTGCTTTAGGACCTTGTATGTGTGTGTGTATATATTTATATATATATATATATATACAGAGAAAAACAGAGCACACCCTAATAGTAATCAACTGCCCCGGGTGCTTGCAAAAAACATGTATAAAGCAAGACAGTGAGCCGCACACACAGGGACTTAGTTAGAAAACAAAAAAATTTTTATTAATGAAAAAAATCCAACGTTTCGAGCACCAACTGTGCTCTTCAAACCACGTGGTTTGTCCCTGAGGAAGAGCACAGTTGGTGCTCGAAACGTTGGATTTTTTTCATTAATAAAAATTTTTTTGTTTTCTAACTAAGTCCCTGTGTGTGCGGCTCACTGTCTTGCTTTATATATATATATATATATATATATATATATATATATATATATATATATATATAATATATACACAAGAGTCACAAATATCCAGAAATTATATCCTTATAAACGGTGCTTACTGATGTCGTCAGTTATAATCGGTGCTTTGTGATGTAGTTTCTGTCACATGACTCACTGGAACGGTGTATTATAAAGAATAATGCACTCGCTGTTGTAAAATATGAGGATATTAGAAGTCACCCCAGTGTTCCATGACCTATATCGTCATAAAACTCCTTGGTGACGTATAATATTCTTAGAATTTACAACAGGGGTTCCATTATTCACTATATATATATATATATATATATATATATATATATATATATATATATATAATATATATATAATATACACACACACACACATACATATACATGGCTATAAGCCTTGAAACCATGCTGTGATTTGAATGTTAGTGTTGCGAGAGGGGGAAGTTGATTAATACCCACCCATATGATTTAATGTAAAAATGCTGTTCTGATCACTTCTGCAGTATAAAATTTTATTTTTAGATTTTATGATATTAGCGGTTGTACACGTTTGATATCACAAATGTGTAACAATTGTGTCCTCTACTTTTGCATCCAGGCAGGGTCTGCAAAGAATGCCAACATTTGTTACTGGTGCAAGAAGTGTCTGCTGAAGCTTCTCGTCTCGGTTCTTGTCACTGAGCAGACAAACATCAGGGACACTTGCTGCATCAGTAAATTAAAGGGTAGTTCACCTAAGTTAACTTTTAGTATATTATAGAATGGACAGTTCTTAGCAACTTTTCCATTGGTCTTCATTTTTTATTTAGTTTTCAAATTTCCTTTCTTCTTCTGACTCTTTCCAGCTTTCAAATGGGGGTCAGCCAAAAAAACTATTGTCATTACTACTTTTTAATTATTTTTGTATTTAGGCCCTTTTTTATTCATATTCCAGTCTCTCATTCATACCACTGCCTGGTTGCTGGGTAATTTAGACCCTAGCAACCAGATAGGTGCTGAAATTCCAACCTGGAGAGCTACACAAGTAGCTTAATCATTAAAACAACACTAATAATAAAAAATGAAGACCAACTGCAAATTGTCTCAGAATAGCACTCTCTTCATCATGCTAAAAGTTAATTTTAAGGTAAACAACGCTTTTTTTTTATGTTTTGTCCGACTACTGCCTGTACAGAACAGCAAGGGACAGTGCTTTGCCAACTCTCTGGGTGCCAAGGCAACCACCCCACCACAGTGAGGTGATGCCGGGGAGGGGGTTGTTGGGTGGTGTGACGTCACACATTGAATTGCCACTCCCCCAGCCGACTGGCAACTTTAGTTAAAGAAAGCCGAACCAGAGGTAGGCAGGCAGAGAGAGGGATGTGCCAAATGCCCCTTCTGTTGCACCCTAGGTACATGTCTCTTCTGCCTACCCCTAGTTCCGGCCCTGGCAGAGGGTGATCCTGTTACACACAATTACATTAAATAATATGTTTGGGTATTTTATTGCATATGTGGATTTGTGCAAAAACCTAGAGACTGTCTCCCAGAAAGGGCAAAGTGATGGACACTCGGCACACACTGTACTGGCACCTATCTGTCTGGAGAAGAAATACATGGAAAGAATGCCTAGCATAACATTAACTATTAATGAAACATAGTATTTACGTTGAGCCCTCATAGCCCAGACATATTAAACAGATTTTTGTTTTGCTTATGCATTTTTAAAGGAACAGTGTAAAAATGACTCAGTTCTCATGAGGCCTTTCCCCCCAAATGTTTGTTTTTTGATGATGATGATGATGATGATAAAATATCTATTTATACAAGTGGGATTGCCGTCAGGATGACACTGTGTGTAAGTTATATATCTATGTATGTGTTCATATGTACATACATATTTATGTGTTCATAGATATGCACACATCTATTTCCCCTGTGTGTATAACTAGACATATACGCACCTCCCTCCCCATTATATGCCCGTGTATATATTCACATGTGTTTCCACGGATGCATGTCCTTATATACACTTTATATTTGTGTACATACAAATAGGCACATCTATGTGTAGATATTTTATGTAGATAATGTAAGCATATTTGAAAAGACGACAATATATGTAAATGAAATAAAAGACGAGTACTTGGTCATTTATTTATTTTTTATTCTACAGTGTGTTAAGAGCCGTCCATTTTTATTTCCCAAATGATCGCCATCCCGCTGTCCATCATTGCTTAGTCCTATTTCCCTAGGTAATTTGAAACTGAAAACCAGTTAAAGGGGGTGGTTCACCTTCAGGTAAATATAAAATGGCCTGCTCTTAGCAATTTTTAATTTGGTCTTTATGTTTTATTTTTTATAGTTTTTTATTTATTTGCCTTCTTCTTCTGACTCTTTCCAACTTTCAAATGGGGGTCACTGACCCCGGCAGCCGAAAAAACCCTGCTCTGTGAGGCTAAAATTGTATTATATTTACTTTTTTATTACTTCTCTTCCTATTTAGGGTCTCTCCTATTCATATCCCTGTCTCTCTTTTAAACTACTGCCTGGTTGTTAACTTAAATTAGACCCTAGCAACCAGATATCTGAGATAATTCTAGCACTAGAGAGCTGCTAAACAAAAAGCTAAATAATCCAAAAATGGCAAATAATAAAAAGTGAAGACAATGGCAAACTGTCTCATAATAGCACTCTCTACATTATACTAAAAGTCAGTTTAAAGGTGAACAACACTCTGGTGTAACAAGCAGTGATTTATATGTGGAGAGAGCCTGTGGGGGACGCATCAGGGCAGGGGGCCAGTTAAGTTTGCTACTCTGCAATGGGCCCCCCCTTTTTTTTTTGCAGGGGGGGCCCGGCGCAGAGTAGTTATGTCACTGGCAACCCCTTTAAAATTTAAGAGCTGAATAAAGCGAGAAGTACAAAGTTTGATCCAGGTCTAGTAACCTATAGCAACCATTTGGCAGTCAGTAAGATTAAGGCAAACGTGATTTGTCGCTAGAGCCGGAGCAAACATTCTCCCTTAATGTGAAGCTGTAAGCTGATGTTAATTTTAAAACTCATACAAGTAGGTGCTGCCAAAAGGTCCTTCTGTGTGTATACTGAATGCTAATTTCCTATACTGGACTATTAGGGTGAAGACACACAGAGCTATACTAGTAGCAGCTACTTGTCGTGGCTACTAAAATAGACAATGCTGATCATTTACTGATAATTGTCCCTACATGTGTTTTAGCAGAGGCAATTGTCAGCATTGTCTATGGCAGGGGATTTTCTGGTGTTTAGCAGCCGTGACAAGTAGCTGCTAATAGTTGCTCTGTGTGTCTTCACCCTAAAGGTCCCCATACACGGGCCGACTATAGCTGCCGATATCGGTCCCTTGGACCGATTCGGCAGCTAATCGGCCCGTGTATGGGGAGAGCAGAGCTGCCTGGCCGACCGATATCTGGCCTGAAATTGGCCAGATCTCGATTGGGCAGGTTAGAAAATCCGGTCGGATCGGGGACCGCATCGGCTCGTTGATGTGGTCCCCGATCCGACTGCCCCATTGCTACCCACATAATCCGATCGTTTGGCCCCAGGGCCAAACGATCGGATTATTTTTTTTTTTACCTAAATGCTCCCCGATATCGCCCACCCATAGGTGGGGATATCGGGGGAAGATCCGCTCGCTTGGCGACATCGCCAAGCGAGCGGATCTGCTCGTGTATGTCTTGGCACCCTGTTTGGCCCCAGTGTGACTTTACCTTTTTTTTTGTTTTGTTTTTGCTAACTATGCTGGTGATGTATAGATTGTTAGGGTGAAGACACATGGAGCTACTAGTAGCAGCTACTTTTTCACGGCTACTTAATGCCAAAAAATACCCTGTCATAGACAATACTGAGAATTGCCTCTGCTAAAACACGTGTTAGACTGTTATCAGTAAATGATCAGCATTGTCTATTTAAAGGAACAGTAACACCAAAAAATGAAAGTGTATAAAAGTAACTAAAATATAATGGGCTGTTGCCCTGCACTAGTAAAAGTTGTGTGTTTACTTCAGAAAGTCTACTATAATTTATATAAATAAGCTGCTATGTAGCCATGGGGGCAGCCATTCAAAGGAGAAAAGACACAGGCACATAGCAGATAACAGATAAAACACTATTGTATTCTACAGAACTTATCTGTTATCTGCTATGTAACCTGTGCCTTTTCTCCTTTTTTCCAGCTTGAATGGCTGCCCCCGGGGCTACACAGCAGCTTATTATATAAATTATAGTAGTGCTACTGTAGCAAACACACCAGTTTTACCAGTGTAGGAATGGCTGCCCCCGTGGCTACACAGCAGCTTATTATATAAATTATAGTAGTGTTACTGTAGCAAACACACCAGTTTTACCAGTGCAGAAACGGCTGCCCCCGGGGCTACACAGCAGCTTATTATATAAATTATAGTAGTGTTACTGTAGCAAACACACCAGTTTTACCAGTGCAGGAACGGCTGCCCCCGGGGCTACACAGCAGCTTATTATATAAATTATAGTAGTGTTACTGTAGCAAACACACCAGTTTTACCAGTGCAGGGCAACAGTGCATTATATTTTTAGTACTTTAAAGCTCTTTCATTTTTTAGTGTTACTGTTCCTTTAAGTAGCCACTAGAAGTAGCTGCTGCTAGTAGCTCCATGTGTCTGCACCCTTAGGGCAGGGGTACACGGGGAGATTAGTCGTCCAGCGTCAAATCTTCATTGTCGCGCAAGGCAACTTCGGGCGACTGCGGGACATCGCATTGATGTGTATGCCATCCCGCCGGCGATTTACATTCTAGCCGGTGGGATGGCATTGTGGGGAGATTAGTCGGCCTCGACAACAAAGATTTGTGGCTGGGCGACTAATCTCCCCTTGTGCCCCTGCCCTTACCCTTAACTATTCACTGGGGTGCATACCAGTTTTTTGGCATTATTATTTACCCCATGTGTTTTTCAGTGACTCAGGACTAAGCCGCCTTTTACATTTACTACTATTCCCAGGATCTGTAGCCAGTCATAAGTAGCACTGATATCTTTACTTGTACCCCCAAATATGTATTTATCCTATGCAGCACACGTGGAATGTATGTGCCTGTACCCTAAGGGGCTGATTTACTAATCCACGAATCCGAATCCCGAATGGGAAAAAATCGGATTGGAAACGAACATTTTGCGACTTTTTCGTATGTTTTGCAATGTTTTCCTCACTGTCGCGACTTTTTCGTAGCCATTACAAATTTCGTGAATTGTCGCAACTTTTTCATAGCCATTATGACTTTTGTGAATTGTCGCGACTTTTTCATAGCCATTATGACTTTCGTGAATTGTCGCGACTTTAGCATAGCCATTATGACTTTCGTGAATTGTCGCGACTTTTTCATAGCCATTATGACTTTCGCGAATTGTCGCGACTTTTTCGCATTGAGCTCGAAAAATTTGCGACAATTCGCGAAAAAGTCGCAGAATACCAATCATTACGAAAAAAATGCATTCGGACGCTTTTCGGACGTTCGTGGATTAGTAAATGTGCCCCTAAGTGTGTGTATGTGTATTACCCTAAGCCAGCACTTCATAGTGTTTAAAGGGGTTGTTCACCTCTGAGTTAACTTTGAGTATTATATAGAGAGTGATCATCTGGGACAATCTGCAATTGGTCTTCATTTTTTATTATTTGTAGCTTTTTTAATTATTTCAATAATTGTTCAGCAACTCTCTAGTTTGAGTTATAATAGCTATCTCATTGCTGAAGTCCACATTACCTTAGCAACCAGGGAGTGGTTTGAATGAGATTCTGGTGTATGAATAGGAGAGGGACTGAATAGAAAAAAAGTAATTTAAATTAACAATAACAAAACTGTAGCCTCACAGAGCAATAGGTTTTTGGCTGTGGGGTCAGTAACCTCCATTTGAAAGCTACAAAGAGTTTGAAGAAGGCGGCAAATAATTTAAAAACTAAGAAATAATAACGACCAATTGAAAAGTTGCTTAGAGTTAGCCATTATATTACATACTAACAGTTAAAAAAAGGGCAAACCACCCTTTTACAAGAGGTAGTTTGAAAAGTTGCTTAGAATTGGCAATTCTATAACATACTAACAGTTAAATTAAAGGCAAACCACCCTTTTACAAGGGGTAGTTCACCTCTAAACTACTTTTTAGTATGATGTAGACAGTGATATTCTGATACAGCTTGCAATTGATCTTCATTTTTATGTTTTTTTCAGTTATTTAGCTTTTTGTTCAGCAACTTTCCAGCTTGGTATTTTAGGAGCTGTCACTAGGGTCTTATTTCCCCCTAGCAACTACGCAGTGGTTTGAATGAGAGACTGGAATAAGAATATGAGGGGGGGCTTAATAGGAAGATAAGTAGTAAAAAGTAACAATAACAATCAAATTGTAAGCTCACAGAGCATAGTTTTATGCCTGCAGGGGTCAGTGACCCCCATTTGAGAGCTGAGAAGAGGTAGAAGAGGAAACCAAATAACTCACGAACTATAAGGAATAAATAATGAAAACCAATTGCAATGTTACTAGGAATAGTACATTCTATACCAACTATCCCTATTTCCCATCCCTGAAATTAACCCAAGTTTGTGCATATGCACAACTGCACCAAAGCCTGTTCTCTGTGTTTATTCTCATTTGGTAACCTGCAATAAGTGAAAAGGCTGATTAAATGGCAAGGAGTTTGTAAGCCCTCCCCCTTTTTTGTGTGTGTTTCCTCCACCACTCCCACCGGCTCCTGATGAAGTTGACCCTAGTGAATGTGCATTGTGTGGTTGTAATAGGGACCTTAGATTGTAAGCTCCGCTGGGGCAGTGTTGCTTAAAATGCAGTGGCGCTATATAATGAAATATAATAAATTAATTTCAGTGTTATTATACTTTCATTCATTTCACTGACAGACCGGAAGGGATGATTGTGTATCTTATGTGTATAAAACATGGTTTTACAGTCATGGAATTTCTAACTGTTAAAGCAGAAGGAAAGGTAAAAACTAAGTAAGGAAAGGTCTATGTAAATACAGCCATAAGCACTTACAGTAATGCTACACTGACTTCTTTAATTAGATGTCTGTAATTCCTGTGCCACAGACACGCAGCTTTCTGCTCTCTGCTCTCTCCTGCTCCCCCCACCCTCAAGAATGCTAAGAACTCACTCCCCCCCCCCCTTAGGAATGTGGATCTGATCCAATCAGCAGGAAGCTTCCTCATAGTCTAACTAACTGAGCATGTTCAACTTGGTCTGGGTGTCTATGCAGGAGCGAGGCATTATGGGAACTTTCTTTACACAGCTCAGCGTTTTTTCTTCCTGTTTGGCTTCTGATCTTCTGAACAGGTGAAATATGGGGAGACTTAAGGGCACTATTGAGACAACTGAAGGTATGCCTGCAGCTTGAGATTAACTCTTTATTAGCCTTTCCTTCTGCTTTAAGGCAGCAATACACTGGGCAACAGTGAACACTTCCTGTATAATTGGCCTGTGGTTTAGAATGGGCCATACATGGCATGGGTGCATTTCTATGGTTACAATAGTCCAGGCAGGCAGACCTGTGGTTCCTCTTTACTTACTCATCTGTTGATGCCCCATCCACTGACAGATACTGGCTACAGGTTCAACAATCTCCAAGAGCAGTGCTGCCATGTTTGCACATCCTTTCCCAGGTTACCCTTTGGAGACTGCGGACCAGGCGCATACTCACTGGTAGAACAGATCACGTGGGTGCACCAGCAACATCCATCCTGGAGCAAATCTGTCTGGCCAAATGGGCTAACATGACTCTGCAACTGTGTGTGGAGCTGGTACCTACCTCATGGGGTGTTATTGCTGCAAAAGGGATCTTTATAAAATATGTGGGGATTAAAGCATTATGCAACAGTGCCATCCTCACTTTAAGTAAGTACATGTTTCTTCCCCTCTATTTTATAATATTTAAAACCTATAAAGGGAAATAAATACTTATCGTTGGAATTTGGGGTTTGCACAGAAAGAGACAAAAGAAAAACACAGAGAAACAACAAATAAAGTTCACTGGGCATATGTGCACTATAGAATAAACTGGGCGTATAGGTTACAACTACACAACAGACAACCCTGGAGGAGACAAGTCAACTCACAACAATGTCTTCCTCCTCTACTGATGGAGTCAGTATGTCAGTATTATGGGGTAAATAATAAAAGAATTATCACCATTTACCTTTGCGGTTCTTTGTAGCTGGGGGGTATATATATATGTATGTGTATATATTTGCTGTTTTCTAAAAAAAATAATGCTTGATGCTAATTATTCCAGAAAGCCAAAAAGAAAGGAAGATTAGCATTAGTTAGTAAACTTCCCTGTGCTTCCCCCACATCTTCCCCCCTATACCCCATGTGTGGAATGGTAGGGAGTAACTAGTGACTAATAACCATGTAGCTTACACTATCCTGTTTGAAGTCAGGCCATGTATAAAGTAGTTTCAGGCCCCACAATAACAAATAAATCAGTAGTGTGTACTTGATGGTAACTAAGCGACATGAACCCATATTGGGGTCAAACAATCTTGTACTGGGTTTAATTTCAAGCAACTTCAATTCATTTTAAATGTAATAATATGGTTTGGAACAGTTCCCTAAGCCCCGCCCCCTGTTCCCCTGCTGATCTGGCTGACTACTGTGAGACTCAAATAAAATTTTACAGTAGGTGACTGTCGTCTATAATCCAGAATATGTAAGTGTCCCTTATCCGGAAAACCCAAGCATTCTAGATAACAGCTCCTATACCTGTATAAATATATGGTAGAGTGGTATTTTAAAAAATGTAATACTATACTAATATGTAATACTATAGTGTAGTCATCCATCTACACCCTGCTCCATTATGTGCAAAGAAATCAAGTTGTGTTGTTCATTATTGTAGCGACATAACACCCAAGAAGAAAAAAATATTCTTAGAAAAAAAACACCAGTCCAACACTGTCCATGTTGTGCCAGTCTGTTACTATTGTCTGGGCTCTGGAAAAGAGGCGCTTGCGAGGGGACATGATTACTCTGTACAAGTACATTAGAGGGGATTATAGGCAGATGGGGGATGTTCTTTTTTCCCATAACAACAATCAACGCACCAGAGGTCACCCCTTTAGATTAGAGGAAAGGAGTTTCCATTTGAAGCAGCGTAGGTGTTTTTTCACGGTGAGGGCAGTGAGGTTGGGGAATGCCCTTCCTAGTGATGGGGTAATGGCAGATTCTGTTAATGCCTATAAGAGGGGCCTGGATGAGTTCTTGAGCAATCAGAATATCCAAGGCTATTGTGGTACTAATATCTACAGTTAGTATTGATGTTGGTATATAGCGTGTGTGCACAGTATGTTTCTAGATAAGTCAGTACAGGTTGTGGGTGCTGGATTTACTTTGAAAGGGCTAAACTTGATGGACTTTGGTCTTTTTTCAACCTAACTTTTTTTTTTTTTAATTCAGGCAAGTTTATTGAGAAGTTTTACTGCAGTTCAGCATATATACATCACATTATGGGGCAGAGTTACACAATGTAATAAAGTTCTAGTATAACACATGTTTTGCAGTAACAAAAGTTGCGAGTTATGTTGCATTTGAAAATACATTGTAACCTTTTCTTTTGCGTGCATTTTCCTTTCCCCTGTCATTTCCGACCCTTTCCCTCAGGATGTTGGCACATATACAGTTTACAAACATGTTATCTTAAAATGCTTTAAGAAAATTCCACCTATTACTCTCTAAGTGGATTTTTCTAGCCATTTTCCCCATATTTTTTCGTGTTTCTTGGGAGCTCCTCTAGTTTTATATATTAGACTTTCCAATGTACATAAGTGTTCGACTTCAGAGAGCCAATGTGAATATTTGGGGAGTGTTGAGTCTTTTTATTTCCTTGTTATTGCTTTTTTTTTTGCTAAAAATAAACATTCTCTGGTGAATACACGGAGATGTTGTTTGAGTAGTTCTTACTATGTAACTATGTAATGATTATAGTTATAGTTACTGAGACAAATTGAACCCTATGTATAAACCATAACAGTCTGCAGTGTTTATAATACACATTCTATGGTCACAATACTGTTACAAAGTGCATCAGTGACACAAGTCTCATCACTATTATCACATATAATATTCGGTAACCTCCCCCCCAACCATCCTCCTCCTGCAATTTACCTTTGGAGTAGTTAGTCAGTATTGACCCCTGACATAGAGTTGGAACTCTATGGTAGATGTCAGGGGTCAATATTGACTAACTACTCCAAGGTTTTTTCCCGCGTTCCCACACTCCAGGGGGCGTATGGCAGAACCCCGTGTGACCCATTGCCAGTATTAAAAATGGCTGCCTGCCAGTTTCCTTTTCATCGCCTTCGTTACCGTCAGCTCATGACAATCCGCTTGCTTGTCAGCTGTAGCCAATAGTATCCGGGGGCTGGTCAGAAGCGCTATATGATTGGCTGTTGAAGAGGGCGCTGTTCTTTGGCTAGAGGTGACTCGGAGGTGCCCAGAGCGGGGTGACAGTGTCCCACAGCCATGGCTTTCTGCGGCCCTCGTACAGCTGCTCGCCTCTCACACTCCACTCGGGTAAGTAGCCCTCCATGGCTTGGTCTGGATCATTTACTGCTGCACACACAGTAGGGCAAGTGAATAGACAAGCCGCTGTCTCACACTGTGCTGGCCTCTGCAGTCAGAGTTGCGATGAATGGTTGGCAGGTTCTGGAGCTGGGAGGCATTTGAAAGGGTGTCAGATCGTTCTGTTCCACACAAAATGTGTTCCTTGGCTGTTGTATCTGGCCTCTCTCTCTCTCAAAATTGTTTGTTGCTGGGGGCCCTACTCCTGGTAACAGCTGGAGGAGAGCACATGTAAAATCCCAAATAAATAAATATATATTACTACTATACTCATCAGTCAGTGTTATGAGGGGCATTAGCCCATTCCTTTGTTCCTGTACAAGGCCTTCTCACTGATTAACAGGCAAAGCTGGCAATGCCCTTCAGCCCCAGCTGCTGCTAAGTTCCAGTTTACCCTAGCAACCAGGCACTGATGTGAATCAGACTGGGAGATGAATAGGAGAAGGCCTGAACAGAAAGATAAGTGATACAAAGTAACTAAATATTGGTCTCACAGAGCAATCATTTTTTGGGATGCTGGAGTTCGTGACCCCTGTTTGAAAGCTGAAAAGAGACAGAAAAGGAAAGCAAATAATTTGAGAAAATGAAGGGCAGTTGATAAGGACATTCTGTAATACCCAAGCCAAGGGGCCAGAATTGCCCTTGCACCCTGCCTAGTGATGTTTGTGGGTGTCCAGCTCCGAACCCCTACAAAGTGATGCACTGACTGCATTCCCTCCTGTCAGTACTTTGCTACATTTCTCAGCCCGGCAACAGGACACTGCTGACCCGTTCCCTATTTGTAGCTTACAGACCTAAATATATATAGCAAGTGCTCAAAGGGCTCATTTTTGGTGATAAACCCCCAAGGAGAATGTTAAATTGCTCAGAGCACTCTTCTGAACGCTTTTACAATTGACATTTATTATGTTATTCTAGTTTTCAATATATTATCAGTTTTTACACTGCTAACATAGTGAGTTTAAATGACAGCGCCACCTGCTGTTTAAGTCTTGTGATGCTGGAACTTATCAGAAATGTTTACAGGATAACCCTTTTGAAATAAAAAATAACAAAAGTGGTATAAAGGTGATACCTTTATTGGCTAACTAAGATAATCATAGCAAGCTTTCAGAACATTTTAGTTCTTCAAAGCTTTTTCAAGATGATTACCTGATTAATCAGCTTGAAAAAGGAACTAGAATGTTCTGAAAGCTTGCTATGGTTATCTTAGTTAGCCAATAAAGGTATCACCTTCATACCACTTTTGTTATTTTTTATTTCAAACGGTTATCCTGTAAACATTTTTGACTGGCTAACACGGTACATCACCTTTTCCTGAACTTACCAGAGAAATGGCAGATAGCTTTTATCTGCCTACTAACAAGGTTGCATTTTGGTCCGGTGGTTCCCTAGTTACCAGACCCACAACTGTATTTCCCCACCTACCCTACATCTGGAAATGTAGCTGTGCAGAGGCATCATTACCATATAGGCACTTGAGGGGTGGCAGTTTTAGGGGGGGCAGCACTCAGATGCCTAATAGTGAATAAACCTTTCTGGGGGAAAAATACCCCTTCCCTGCTGCCAGATACTTTACTATCAATTAGGGCAGAGGTGGGGGGTAGGGACTCCTTGGTGATTCCACGCATATGCGCCAACTTGGTGCCCACTGGCTCCGTGCCTACAGCAGCACTGGACCAGAATGTCAAAGGGAAAACACTGTGTGCTTCTCTTGGGCTTCCCGCCCTTAAAGGGGCATTATATGGGCCAGTTATTTCAGTGGAACGGCCATGTCTGACAGATGCTCAGTTCTCATGTTGGTTTGTAAGTTCAAGCAGCGCATAGTCAGCTTTTATCCACTAGTTGTCAGTGTTGCGCTGGAGTAAGTGCTACGTTTTCCTCATTAGAGTAATGCTAAGTTGTTTTTACTCATATGAGCAGATAGATAGGGGCAGGGAAGGCCAATGTGCTTTACACCCGAGTGTATTTAGCTGCAATGAAAGAGTGTATGAGTTTCTCCTAATACACAGCCTTGCTCCTATGGGCTTTACTCTTCTGATAGACACAGTGACCTTCATTAGCTGCATTTATTCCTGACTGAATATAGCCCTTTTAATCCTGGGTCCCCAGATGTTGCAGAACTACATCGACCCATCATTCTATATTGGAGGATGCTGGGAGACATATCCTATACACCCCTGTTTCTTTGTATAGATCAGTGCTGTCCAACTGGCGGCCCGCGGGCCGCATGCGGCCCGCGACCCCCCTCTGTGTGGCCCCCCACTTGTCTGGCTGCTTTGATGGCTTACTCTTGTGTAAGATCTTAATGGTATCAGTACTGTGATTAACTGCCCCCCCTGCATGGTTCTCACCTGAGATTCAGGATGTAATCAGGCTGTATTGTTTAAATATGTAATCCCTTGTGTTGTTCACACCTTTTAATCTCTGCATTGTTCACCCCCTGTAGTGTTCACACCTCAGGCTCAGGCTGTAATCACCCCCATTGTTCCCCTGTTCACACCTCAGGAAGAGTAGAAACCCACAAATAATCCCTGCACACTACAAAAAGAACATATACTGAGGTGGTACTTCGATTAAAAAGTTTTTTAATATATAGTTATTGTGCAGACTGTAGCAGTCTGTGTGTGCCATACACACAAGCATCATAGGGCAAGCAGAATATGGCACACACAGGCAGGGTAGGGAAGGCAGAGTATGGCACACATAGGCAGAGTATGGCACACATAGGCAGAGTATGGCACACACAGGCAGAGTATGGCACACACAGGCAGAGTATGGCACACACAGGCAGAGTATGGCACAAACCAGCCAAGAATGGCAAACACAGTGAAAGTATGGCACATGCAGGCAGGGAAGGCAGAGTATGGCACACACAGGCAGAGTATGGCACACACAGGCAGAGTATGGCACACACAGGCAGAGTATGGCACACACAGGCAGAGTATGGCACACACAGGCAGAGTATGGCACACACAGGCAGAGTATGGCACACACAGGCAGAGTATGGCACACACAGGCCGAGTATGGCACAAACAGTGAAAGCATGGCACACAGGCAGGGTAGGGAAGGCAGAGTATGGCACACACAGGCAGGGTAGGGAAGGCAGAGTATGGCACACACAGGCAGGGTAGGGCAGGCAGAGTATGGCACACACAGACAGGGTAGGGCAGGCAGAGTATGGCACACACAGACAGGGTAGGGCAGGCAGAGTATGGCACACACAGGCAGGGTAGTGAAGGCAGAGTATGGCACACACAGGCAGGGTAGGGCAGGCAGAGTATGGCACACACAGGCAGGGTAGGGCAGGCAGAGTATGGCAGGTTTTTGCTGTACTACAACCATTAATATGGGTATGGTCATGTGATAACATGGGTGTGGTTTCAAGTGGGTGCGGTTTCAAAAAGGGGAGTGGTCAAAACTGGCTTCCATTATCGGCCCTTCACCACGTAGGTCGGAAAAATTCCGGCCCTCGGTACAACAGAAGTTGGACAGCACTGGTATAGATAATGCGCAGACAACCTTCTCACTGTAGGACTGCACTAGCAGCCTCCCACTGCTCAAACACTGGCAAAGTGCCGGGAGTTGTAGATTAGCCTCTGAAGCGAGAAAAAGGTGGAATATCCCAGTCCTCGATCAGCTCTTGGCTTTGAACTATGCGTCGGCATCCAAGTGCAATGTACTTTATTCTTATCAAACGGCTGATAAACTGTTGTGACATGTCAGGGCACTGAGATATGGAGTGTCCCTGCTGCCCTCTTGTTACTTTCACTGGTTCTAGGCTGGGTGAGTGAGTGCACCATGGGCGCGTGTCTCCCTCTCTCTCTCTCTCTCTCTCTCTCTCTCTCTCTCTCTATATCTATATCTATATCTATATATATATATAAATTTGTAAGCACACAGGCCATGTAGTTATTCATTGCCCCGCTAAGGGCCATTAATAGGAAGCTAAGTGTATAAGTGGTTCCACTTTTGGGGATTTTAGCCCATTAGAGGGCAGTGCTAGTGCCCCAGTAGGTTGGATGCATGGGCAATAGAAGCCCAAATGGGCAACCAAGGAGAGGTTGAAGGCAGGAGAAGGCAATGTGGGTTGGCATGTGAGTAGTAGAGGTACAAGGAACACATGGAGACAGCAAAATTTGCCCAGGGGCAGTAACCCATAGCAACCAATTAAATGCATGCTTTTACACAGGTGACTAGTCTATGCTCTGTGCTTATTGGCTAATATAAGTGACTAGATCAGTAGCAGACTTTGCACCTTTTATTACATAACACACTGAATTACATTATGCTATTTATTTGTTGCCTAATGGGCATCCATGAGACAGACTGGGCTGGCACAGGAGGGGCAGTTGTGCCAGTGAGATGTTGCAACTGAGAGCAACAAACCTACATGGTGAGAGGCAGGAGGGCATGCAGCTGGCAGTAGTGCCAGTGGGCACCGGGTGCAAACAGATGTTTTCTCCCTTTAACTATTCTCTATGTAGAAGGGGGGGGTATGGAGTCTGTGGGAGTCATGTTGATGGGTTATGTTTTGCTGAAAGACCCCCTCCCCAGACTGACAGTGACTGCTGCTTTTCCTGCACATATGAGCCAAATGCCTGGCTCTGTAAGTGCCAAATCACCTTACTGTGTACTGGAACTCGTTGCTCATTTCTCTGTCCGACCCAGTTTCTACTGAAATGTCCTGAAACATTGTATCAGAAGCCAGTAGATTAACAGACATGGAGGAGTACTGACTTCTACTGCAATGTTAAAAGAGTCGGAGAACAGAAACAGAAACAAATTCTGCTGATGTCCCAGGCAGGGCCATTATTTATATCTGCCCCCTGACTGTACATTCTGATTGAAACAGTTGCAGTATAGGAAAGGCCCCTCTATAGAGAACTGCCCAAAGCAGTGGAGGGGATGGGGGTCCTCCCCTGAATGGGAATTAGTTCAGTTCTGTCTTTGCCTCCTGTTAACCCAGAGCTGGACTGGGCTATCTGGGGCCTACCAGTTACCCGACATAACAGCCCACCACTCAACCACCTAAGGGCCCAGCACCCAGATAATTTAATTTTTTATACCAAAGTAAGTAGCACAGCGGAGCAGGGCCCAGTGGTGTCAGGGCGGCTGGCATGCAGGCAGGTGGCAGGGCCCAACAGGAGCCCAGTGGGATTTTCCCTGTATCCCGTGGGTCAGTCCAACCCTGTGTTAACCCCTTTTAAGTGCAAGCAAATACTGGTACTAATAAAAAAGCGCCATCATGGTCACCTTTCAAGGGTCCCTGTATTTTATTTGTTTATTTCCAGGTTTAACATTAACTTTCTATTCCTATAAATAGTAGATAATGAACAATGAACCAACGCCATGAATAAGCCGTAAAACATATCCTTATAAATGCTGTCTCCAGGCATGCTTAGTGATGTCACTTGTGCCATATGACACTTTAAATAAAAATGATGTACCCCCTATTGTAAAATATAGGGATACGGGGAGTCACCATGGAGTTCCCAGACTTTATATTGTGATAACTACACCCATAGCTGAGGGTAACTGTACAGTGGGATAAATGGAAATGACTTTGTGGGATGCTCAGAGGGTGAGATACAAACAGAATGCAGTACATGGATGTGACAGTTGTGACCTGTTGTTATTTTCTCTGTTTTGCAGGCATTGCACTACACACACAGGGGCCATGTCTCCCAGCGTACCTTAAATGTAAGTCTTCTATCCGCAATCTCAGTATTTGCACTCATGTTCATAAATGAGCCCTTTTATGTATAAGGTGCTGCAGTTGGATATTTGTGCCATTCACTTGAGTCTGGTTACTATGCATTAACTACAAGCTCTTCTTGTTCAGGAGGTGGTGATTGCAAGTGCAGCTAGAACCCCAATTGGATCTTTTCAAGGGTCTCTGTCATCACTCCCAGCAACTAAGCTTGGTTCCATTGCCATTAAAGCTGCGGTTGAGAGAGCAGGTAAGTACGGCATTTGCCATAAACAAAGTATGGCCAGAAACCCCCACTGTCAGGCCAGCACTGGGATTAAAAACAGGCCCTGGCATTGCAAGTACACAGAGGCCCAAACAGCACCCCCACCAGCCCAATAAATAGTGACTGTCTGTGGCATCTCACTGCAGCCCCCCTGGCATTTGCCTGAACCCACAGATTGCCAGTCTGAGCCTGTCCACTGTCACAGACTTTCTGTATACCCAGATATACCCATTATATCACACTACTTGTGCCCACACAAACTGACCCAGCAAACTGTACCAACTGAAGCCCAGTGTCTTGGACTGACCCAGAAGCAGGATGAAGGCATAATGCTTCCCTTCCATTATACAGGTATTCCAGGCGATGAGGTGAAGGAGGTTTACATGGGCAATGTTCTCCAAGCTGGCCAGGGGCAAGCACCCTCCCGGCAGGCTACACTCGGGGCAGGTAAGTCACGATAGGGAACACCCCCACCCTCCATTTTGTTCTCTTTGTTGGCTGCAAATGCGTTACCACATTGCTGAGATTACTGAATAATTTGCTACATGTACAGAGAGTTGGAGAACCTGGCAAAGGCAAGGTATTAGTGCAGCATCCTAAGGCAGCCAATCAGGCATTTGATATCATCCTCTGTCAATGCTGTTACAATACAGTATTTTGATAGGAGAATATTTCTGCTTACTGTTTCTATCACTCACCCCAAGGCCTGGCTATCTCCACTCCCACAACCACCATCAACAAAGTGTGTGCGTCAGGGATGAAATCCATCATGCTGGCTGCGCAGAGTCTCATGTGTGGCCATCAGGTGAGCTATATACAGAATTTAAGGTAAACTTAATTTAAAAACATATAAAAAATAATTTGCCTTTTTCTTCTGACTCTTTCCAACTTTCAAATGGGATCACTGACCCTAGCAGACAAAAAAAACAAACTATTCTTCTATGAGACAACATTTATTATTATTATTTATTATATTCCTGTCTCTCTTTCAAATCACAGCCTGGTTGCTAGGTGAAATTTGATCCTGGCAACCAGATAGCTGCTGAAATTCCAAAGTGGAGATCTTCTGAACAAAAAAAGCTAAATAATTAAAAAAACACAAATAATAAAATATGAAGACCAGTTGCAAATTTCCTCAGAATAGCACTCTTCTTCAGGGTCTGACCCTGCAGCTAATGTGGAACTACAATTCCCAGTCCTTGGTGTTTAGGAGAGAGTGTATATATACTGTTCACATACAGTGCACAATATGTACATGTATATAATATATACATGTAATATATGTATATATAATAGACAGCTTGCTTTAGGCTACTGATTTATTTCCTGACTAGTAACCTTAATGATATTCAATATATATGTAACAGCAAGTGATGGTTGCCGGCGGGATGGAGAGCATGTCCAACGTTCCTTATTGCATGAGCAGAGGCGCCACGCCGTACGGAGGAGTGAAACTGGAAGATATTATAGTAAAAGATGGCCTCACCGATGTCTATAACAAATTCCATATGGTACGCTGGTCTTTACTTCCAAATTATATTTAAAGAGTGGGCTTACTGGGGTTACATCTCCTGTATAAAGGCACTTGGCTTATAGCCTTGTGTCGTTATATGGTCATGGGAGGCCTCTGGGACTTCTAACATCCTCATCAACTGGGGGTATATTATTGCCTATATATTCAACACTCAGACTTATCTGCGTGTCGCATTGTCTCAACACCGGTGCCACCTACATACTTTTTAATGACGGCCGCTTGGTACAGAGTAAAGTGCAAAGATTGAAAGGCATATGATTACTGCTGGTTCTATCTCTGCTCACTCCTGCCCTATACGGAGGCGCGAACTAGGATTCAAAATAGGCCCTGGCATTACCAGTGCAAACAGCCCCCCCAGCCCAATAAATAGTGACTGTCTGTGGCATCTTACAGCAGCCTCTCTGGCATTTTCCAGTCCTGCCTGCCCTATACAGACTGTGTGTGTTGTTCAGTTGCTCCCAGTGCTCATCTTGCTCTGTTTTTTAGGGGAATTGTGCAGAAAACACAGCCAAGAAGCTCAGTATTAGCCGAGAAGAACAAGACAGCTTTGCCATTAACTCCTACACTCGAAGCAAGGCAGCGTGGGACTCTGGTTTAATAGCCAATGAAATTGTATCAGTTACCATTTCACAAAAAGGTACATGTTAGGTAGGGGAGAGATGATGATTACTCTAATTATGAACAAAATAACTGGTAACCCCTTTGGCCACGTCGGTTGTTATTTGTTACCAGCAGCAGCGATGTCCAACCTGCACCTCTCCAAAATCACTGTGTGTGCACTCATATTCTGTAGTGTGGGGTTGTCCAAGTGGGGGGCTGCAGATGTGGCCCTCCAGTAGGTTTCTTAATCAGCCCTAGCCTGCCCAAGAGCTCCATAGACTTGTTTGTATAACATTGCCATTTTAATATAATGTGTCCCTCAAAAATGTAGTAAGATGCACATTCACAGCCACATAAGGCACCACAATATAATCTCTGCTGCAACAGAATCCAATATGGGAGCAGCTGCCCTGTCAGTAACAAGGAGACATAGTGCAGTTTGATCGACTGTCATACATTTAGGGGCATATTTATTATAGTGTGTAAGCCAACATCACTGGTGATGCTGCCCATAACAACCAATCAGCAATTGGAATTTGAACAGTCACCTGCAAGTTAAAAAACAAAAGCAAAGGTCTGATTAGTTGCTATGGGCAACATCACCCCTGATGTTTGTCTTCAATGTTAATAAATACCATACACAGCCAGATTTTAGCTTCTGATTCGGGTCCTTTAGACCGATTCGGCAGCTTATCTGCCTGTGTATGGGCACCCCCAATGGGCCTACCCTAAAATTGACCAGATCTTGATCAGGCAGGTTAGATTTTCCGTCAGATCAGGAAACGCATCAGATTCTTGATGTGGTCCCTGATCAGATGGCGAATTCGAATTAACCAATCACCCACCTTTAGGTGGCCATATTGGAAGAAGATCTGCTCACTTGGCGACCTCACCAAACGAATGAATCTTCCAGTGTGTAGCCACCTTTAGTGTAACAGCCACAGACTCTGATAAGGGGCTGAGGGGGAAAAGAATAACAGAATAGTGATTCCCAGCAATGGAGGTGTTTGCCATGTGTCATGCAGGTTTTGCTGCCACAGACATGTTGCCCTGGCCTCCTTGACAGGTCCCAGTTTTATATAGTGTTTTATATAGAGTTTTATACATAGTAGGCTTAACGCAAAGTGCAAAAAAAAACTACAATCAGCCATTTTTTGCACTTTGTATGCTGTGTTTAGCTGTCTGCAAAAAGCTGCAAATGAATTGCAGAGATCTGTGGCACAGCCAGTGTGTTAGTGCTGGATCCAAGAGAGACAGGTAGGCATCCCCACACCCGCCCCCTTACCCTGCATGTGAATTAGATGTGCAGAGTAACATAGTAACATAAGTTAGGTTGAAAAAAGACATACGTCCATCACGTTCAACCATAATGCCTACATATAACCTGTCTAGTTGATCCAGAGGAAGGCAGAGGAGTGTAGACTCTCTGTGTAGAGTTCAGGAGTGTGCAAGTGCTCTCAGAAACACTCTTAGGCTCCCAGAATGAGCACTAAGGGGCTTGCTTTTACAATTGCGCCCCCCAATGGTCAAGAATGACCCCTTCTAAGCCTTGTAATGTACAGTAGGGAATAGGTTCTCTGTAATGAGTAGCTTTAAACTTTGGCCTATACTAATCAATAAACTGAACATATCGGAATGATAAAAGTAGATAACAAAGAGCAGAATCAATATGCTGCCACTTACAGTCATGATGCTTTTGACCCTGATACCCGTATATAAAGGGTATAAAGGAGAAGTAAAGGTTAAAACACTAAGGACACTGCCAATATTTTGTGCCACCCACAGTAAGTCAAATTGTTAAACTTGTGGGCCATATCTTCCATGCAGGGGATACTTGGCTAATTGTTTCTAGTATGGGTAATAGGAATATACAAAGCAGATGTTGGCTTTTAAACAGTTGAATAAATTCTACCTGTTGATTGGTTGCCATGGGTTACTGCTCCTGAGCAAACTTTTATTACATAACCTCCTAAATGTTTAGCCTGTATTCCACAGGACTTCATTCACTGCTGTATAAATCTGTGTACTCAAAGATCCAATATGCTCAGTCACTAACTGTTGTTAATGATGGCAAACTGGGAGTCAGGCAGGTGCTGGGAGTAGCAGACTGTGCCCTTGCAGTCTCCCATGTCTAACTGGTCTCTGTTACAGGAAGACCCGATATCATTGTCCAAGAAGATGAAGAGTACAAGCGCGTTGACTTCAGTAAATTCTCTAAACTTAAGACTGTCTTCCAGAAGGACAACGGTGAGTGACTGCTGGCTTCCCAGCATTCCCTTTGTGCCAAGTCATTTCCTGCTCAATTGTTCTGACTCAAGGAGCTTGCACTCGGCTGGAACATATTGGTGCCAGTAAGCCTGCAGGAGAGAAAGGGAAGTGTATTGGGCTAGGGATCAGCACCTCTAAGGTTCTGATGACACTAAGCTGCAAAGGGGCAGACATTTGGGTACCTCCATGTGTCAGAGGCATAACAACTGGATAGAGCCATAATGCTATATTGTGTGTATGGAAAAATAACTGTCCTCAAATGGGTGGTTTGCCTATTCCTAGCAACTTTGCAATTGGTCCTCATTATTTGTTACCATTTTTGAATTATTTGCCTTCCTCTTCTACATCTTTCCAGCTTTGAAATGGGGTTCGTTGACCCCAGCAGCCAAAAAATCTATTCCTCTGTGAGGCTACAGTTTTATTATTTTTGTTACTTTTTATTCCTTATCTTTCTATTTAGTCCCTCTCCTGTTCATATTCCTCTCTCATTCAAACCACTGCCTGGCTGCTAAGGTAAACAAGACTCTAGTAACCAGATAGCTGCAGAAATTCCAAACTGGAGAGCTGCTGAACAACAAGCTAAATAACTGAAAAACCACAAAAAGAAACAAAAAAACGAGATTCAGAACGTCAAGGTCTATGTTGTACTAGAAGTTAATCTAAAGGGGAACTAAACAGACAATAATGGTTCAGGAAAGGGAATATGGTATAACACAGAGATAGGTTAGGCTGTGTATGGATATACGGATTAACAGCCACAGCACACTTTGGGTTTCCGAAATGACTTTGCCATTGGCCTTGATGTAGCTCTAAAATGGGCCCACTGAGTTGGGACTTTAATGCAAATTTCATCCCTTTCAGAAAGACAATCTGACCCTTTCCTTGTCTGCCTACACCTTATATGCTTTATTTCACCCCACAGGTACCGTGACCGCTGCCAACGCGAGCACATTGAATGATGGAGCCGCCGCTTTGGTCCTTATGACTGCGGGAGCCGCCAGCAGGCTCAATGTTACACCTCTCGCAAGAATCGTAGGTATGAAGACTTCCAATAGCCTTATATTAGGCAACAGGGGGTTTATTATTCCCTATACTATATACAGGACAGACTTGTATGATGCAGCTGTCTCTGAACTGCTAGGTGACAGCTAGGTGGCTGCAAGTTGGGCACATCATTTACTGCAACTGGTAACCATGGAACTGCAATAGCAATGGACTCCATGTCTCAGAGCCCTATCCTACTGTACAACTAACCTGCTATAACCCATTCTGTGTTTTGTAGCATTTGCTGACGCTGCTGTAGATCCCATTGATTTTCCCATAGCACCTGCCTATGCTGTTCCTAAGGTAGGAAAGTGGGATTCGGGGGCTACTATGTGCCGGTGATAGGGCCATGACCGACTGACTAGCAACTTTGCTTTTGTTTTATAGCTCTTGAGTGAAGCCGGGCTGAAAAAAGAAGACATTGCAATGTGGGAAATAAATGAGGCCTTTAGTGTGGTGGTGTTGGCTAATGTCAAAATGTTGGACATTGATCCTGCCAGAGTCAACGTGAATGGTGGGGCAGTGTCCCTGGGACACCCCATAGGGTGAGTTAACACATTAATATAAGCAAGTCTGTATAGACTTTATAGCAATAGATCATATAGGTGTGTGCCTGCCCCCTGTGTGACATCAGAGTTGGGGCAGGTGCAAGTCTATGAATAGAGGTGAATTTCCAGGTCAGGGTGGGTGTGGGCAGGTTAACTTTTTGTCGCCTTTTACGCTGCCTGTGATTTCAGACAAGTAGCATGAATGTGTGTCTCTGTAGGATGTCGGGCGCTAGGATTGTTGGCCACATGGCTCACGTGCTGAAGAAAGGCCAGTTTGGCATCGCTGGAATCTGCAATGGTGGGGGAGGCGCGTCTGCAGTTCTGATTGAGAAGCTGTAGGGTTCGTAGGAGACACATTCAGCCACCAACCATGCACTTTCTGATCAGAGCGCCGTTGTCTGTTACATCTCACTCACGCACTCAATAAATCCCTTTGTTTTATAGCGGCGTGCCTACTCTCTCTCTGCCTATGCTCCTCATTGCCTATTTACTGTGTTTCATTTTCCAAGCAAATGAGTAAAGGCCTTATATCTGCTGGGGCCATAAACGTTCTACAGCCTGAGAGGAGCAGTAACAGAATGTAACCACCTTTTCTTTGAATGGGAAATGTCAAGTTCTGACTCTCTCTCTCAAAATTATACAGGTCACTTGACCACAGTGTAGAAATCTCACAAACACTGACAATTGATTCCCTGGTAATCAGAATCCCATTCGGGGGTGGGCTGGTATAAGTCACCAGGCAGTCATTCCCCACTTGTTAGAATCAAAGGGGGCTTTTTGTGGCAAAAGTTGATTTGATGAGACCATTTCCCTTGAGAGGACAGCATGGAGCAGAAATGCTCGAGTGCAATTTGCCTTGGTGGTCCTAAACAGACATCAACAATTAATGAAATACTGACCAAACCAGCTTTATCCAGAACTTTAGCACAAACACCCCACAATGTCACTTTAATATCATTATCCCAGTATTTTCCATTATAAGAATGATGCGATGTGCTGTGTAATGTCCAACTAAGTTTGCTCTATCTGTTAGAATCCTGTGCAGAGACCCATATTTTTACTAACTTTGACCCTCTGCCCAACCCGTAACTGACTTATCCAAATCCGTTCCGTGACCCACTGACCCCCATTAAATAGGAAGTGCTGTTGCTGCAAAGAAGTGACATCATCAGAAGTGGGCAGGGGGTAGAAAAAAAAGGAAACGCATGTAGATAACATATAGATAATTCAGGTAATAAAAGAAATATGCCTAAGGGTACTGTATGAGCTGCAGCTTTCTCTCAGCAGGGAGAAGTTTACAAAACAATTAATAAAACCTTATACTATATTCTGTATGGTCTACCCACCTGATCTAAGTGAAAAACACATGGGTTCCGGGTGTCAAACTGCACATCACCACTGCTGACTACAGGAAACAGCACACCTATACCCTAAGCAACATTGCAGACAAGGGTTATTGTCCAACTGAGAAGCACCCACACCTACAGCATGTCCATTGCGTTACTGGAATCTGCCTAGCAACAGCAGTTACATGTGTATTCCAACTTGAAAACACACAAACTCAGTTTTTTTCAGATGGAAATCCGCCTGCCCCAGATGATGACAAATGGCTGCAATGAATGCAACTGACAGGCAGCACAGCTGTGGGCACTCAGGCAACAGCAGGGCACTGGTACAGAACAGGCTTTGTGCCATCAGCTTAAAGGAGACATATCCTATAAAAATTATGAATGTGCCAGGGAATTATACTCCTCTAGATATAGAAGGATTGTGCTTAAAAATGTTGTGTTTCCTGATGATTTATTGAGAAATTCCACAAAAACCCCACTAGCCCCGCCCATCTGTGCCACTTCCTGCTGGCTGAATTCTCTGGATGAGCTGGGGAGCCGGCGGCCCTCCATACACTGCACTGTAGGATAGGAACCAATCAGCAGCTAGGCTGACCTGATAGGAAACTGAAGCCTGTCTTTGCTTGTGTGAGTGCAGGGCTGTGATTGGCTCTCCCCTTCTACTGCGCTTTTGGCAGGGACCGTTAGGACACGCCCACCCTTCATTTCACACAGAGACTGAGAAGCGAGAGGATCTATAGTGAGCTCCAATAAAGGGGCCATTTTTACAGATAGGATTAATGTTTAGCCCAAAGGGAAACCAGCACTATATATTATTCATAATTGCCTACAAAATTAGGGTTTTCCCCATTTATCTAATATGTCTCCTTTAACACTTACAGTGCTGGCGCTAGAATGTCCATTTGCAGCTCCTATTGTTTCTCTTAAATTCCCAAACCTTAGATTGTAATCTACGTGAGAGGTACAGTGCTTGAAATCCCCTCCTGGCAGCCCTAATCCAATAGTTAAGCCTGAGCAGTGAGGAAGCTATGGCTGCAGACTGTCCCACCAGCGGAGGTGCCTGCCCCCCGGGTCGTATATCTGTGCAGAATCTATTTATACACACAAGGAAACGTGGGGTGTTTAGTAGAACTTTTCTTTTTAATGCAATGATGTTAATGAAATGATGAAACTGCACGAGGAAACCAAGCAGCCGCTAATGACATTTATGGAACAAAAGAATTTCCAGGCCACGATAACTGAATTTGAGAAAAACAACAGTAAAGCTGCTTCTGTTTAATAAAAAAAAAAAAAAATCTGACCTTATTTTCAGTTTATACCCTCCCTTCATGTACACAAATGTTCAATATCTACAGATCCACCCCTTGGTCAGAAATAGTTAAGTGCCTAAAATATTACAAAATATGAAGGATTCTTCACATTGTAGGTCTATTTACAGAAACATACAAATATATATATATTATATATCTCTCTAAATATTGGGGTTATTCATCATAATGCAGAGACATTAGGAACTTGTCCACATCCATCCCAGCTGGGAAAGCATCCGTGGATTTCTTCCGATGTTTCTGGGGAGGAGAGAGAGAAAGAGAAAGGGGAGTTACACATTTGGCAGTAACCATAGCAACACCATTGTGACATCCATTAGGGAGGCGACAGACGAGATTAGTCGCCCCGTGACAAATCTTCATTGCCGCAGGTGACTAATCTCCCCGCAATGCCATCCCACTGGCAATGTAAATCGCCGGTGGGATTGCATACGCATCACTGCGATTTGCAGAAGTCACCCGAAGTTTCCTCTCAATTACAATGGAGAGGCTGGGCCTGTACTTACTCCCAAAAGCTGTGAGAGGAGGAGGGGTAGTTACTGCGCTGGGTGCTAACAATCTATATACATCTGTCTGAGCCCTAAACAGATGTATATAGTCCCAGTAGAACCACACAGGGATTGGATGGGTGAAGTTTGAATTTCCCCTCCAACCCATCCAATCCCTGTTCAGCACTACTAGGACTTTCCCTACAACACAGAAAGCGGTGTATCGTACAGAACATGCAGCCATAGGAACTCCTGCTCTCCCATCTAAGCTCACTGACAGCAGGGGGGGGCTGTCTAATCAAGTAAGTGCAGCATGACCGGGCCCCCCAACACAAGTCACCAGGCCCAGGGCAGCCTCACTCTCCCATGGTGGCCCTGGGAGCAGGACTGGGCATACAAGGGCCTGAGGGCCCACCAATTTTTTCCCCCAGTGTCCCGCTGGCCCAGTCTGACACAGAATCCATCCCATGCCTGCCTCCTACCTTATCTCACAGCTCCCTTTCTTGCCCAGCCTCAAACTCTTTCACCTCAAAAGCACCCCACTTACTTCATGCCCTGCCCCCATTGTCATTGCTCTGCTCCTGATCTGTTGTACCCACCCCCTGCCCTGGCTGGTAAGAGGAAGCCTGAAAGGTGGCAGCCATACCCCTTTGTCATATTAATTGCTTGCATCCTAATTGATAAAGAAGATACCTTAGAATTCTGGGCAAGATGTTCAATCTGGATTCAACTAACACAGGCTCCCTGGTTTCCCCTGACCAGTGGGAAGGTCACAGCCACCCCAGGCTGTTTTTTGACCTGCGTATAAGCACAGGCTAAGAAAACCGCCCCTGCAATTGCAACCGCACTGCTGTGTCTGAGCATGGGTGCTCATCTGAGACCCACACCCAACCTATACCTGCCATGGTTACGCGAACTTTAACCCTGAACAAGCCTGAGCCATGGTTTTTGGATCAGCCCAGACATCACTACACAATTCAGCAGGGAAATCTGTATGGGGGGGGGGGGGCTGTTTATATTTATAGAGTAACAAATAGGAAGATGATGAAGAAAAGCACTTTTTTTACCTTTATTTTCTTTCTTTTCAGAATGGCAGAGGGGCTCTGCAACTCCTTTTTATGCGGCCGCCTCTCATATTCATCAGGCTCATCGAGCTTTCTCTTCTTTGAAGAGCTTTTGGACAATTTTAATTGCTGAGTATTGTCCTTTAGGGGAGAGCTGCTGTCAGTCTTTGCAAGGGTGGCACGTGACAGTATCATTAGCGTGTGGGCAGCCATGTTGACACTGTTCTCACTGCCAGTTTCACTGGCCGGACTACAAGCTGGTAACTCAGGGGTTGCAGGGGGCAGCATGGGCTTGGGAGTACCTCCATCCTCATGGTAGCGTTTAGATTTGGGGGTTTTCATATGGTCTGGGTGGTTATCTACCAATCTGTCATCAATTCCTGAGCCTGGGGTACGTGGTATTGGCAAGTCCCCCCCACTGAAGTGTTTTGCATTGGGACTGTTAAACTGCATGCTTTGCAATAGGTCACTGGCCTGTTTAGTTAGTGGACTTGTGGGGCACATTCTTTCCGTGGATAATTTGGTTCTCCTTAGTATGCTCGGCAGAGATGCAAGCTTCCTGCCAGTTTCATGGGTTGGTTGCGCGGCTCGCTCGGAATTTCCAGCTGCACCATCACTACTGGCAGGTTTCTTGTTGGACTCTGGTAGCTCTTGCTTTTTATTCTCCTTCTGTAACATATTCTCCTTGTTGGCCATGACCCCACCATGGACTTCTGCAGACAACGCTACGGCCACAGTTTTCTTGTCTCCCGACAGATCCTTTGGAGCGGGTACAACCGGCTGCTTGGACGGAACGCTCTCAGACTTGGAGTTTGTCTCTGTGCTTGGGGCTTTTTTGTCGGGTTTGCTGTCTTTGCCACTCTGCTTGGAAGGCAATAAAGCACTGGAAGCTCCAGAAGAGTTCACGGTCTCCACCATATCTTTATTTTGGGGTGCTGAGCTATTATTAACCGACTTGGTATTTGCTGTACCCCTGTTGGCAGCAGAATTCTCAAAGCACAGCACTCTCTTATGATTCTCAGCTGCTTTAGTGCTTGGATTGGTGCTGCCTGTCTGTCTCTCTTCCGGCTTGTTCTGTGACACGGCAGCAGAGTTTTTATCAACATTCTCTGACCTGCATTTCATGAGAGAGAAAGAGAATGTCACATCCAGTAGCCATAAAGCACCAAGGCAAATTAAAGGCAAATGCCACTCACCTCTGCCCTCGAGAGCTCGATGTTCGGCTCACAGAATCTGTGGTTGAGGCTACTCCCTGCTTCTCTGCTACAAAATGAAAGGAAATCAGTCAAAAAGGGAAAAATAAATCACTGTAGGGAATTTCCAAAATGATGAGAATCAGTTGCAATAAGCTCGACATTCCTATTCTACCAGCCTTTGCAAGGGCAGTATATGTAGGCATCTGGGTGCTATACTAAGAACCACTATGTGCAGGCAGTTTGGGACCTAAAGATACTGCCATGAAGGTTACATGTATACAAACTGCTTTGTGTTAAATGTTCTTATTGTGGCTTAAAGGGGTGGTTTACCTTCAGCTTATCTTTTAGTATGTAATAGAATGGCCTATTCTTAGCAACTTTTGAATTGGTCTTCATTCTTGAATAATTTGCCTTCGTCTTCTCGCTCTTTGCAGCTTTCAAATGGAGGTCACTGACCCCCAGCAGCAAAAAAAAACTATTGCTCTGTGAGGCTACAAACTTATTGTTGCTTATCTTTCTATTTAGGCCCTCCTCCATTCATATTTCAGTCTCTCTTTCAAAAGACTGCCTGGTTGCTAGGGTAATTTAAACCCTAGTTACTAGAGATGCACCGAAACCAGGATTCAGTTCGATATTTGGCCAGGATTTGGCCTTTTTTGGCAGGGTTCGGATTCGGCCGAATCCACTGTCCTGGCTGAACCGAATCCAAAGTAGGATTTGGAAGGGTTAAATGTTGCCGCGTGAACGCGGAAGTTGAAAATGTAACCCTTCCAAATACAAATTAGCACATGCTAATTAGGATTCTGTTCAGTATTTGGCCAAATCCCTTACGATGGATTCAGGGGTTCGGGCGAATCTGAAAAACTGGGTTCTGTGCATCTCTACTAGTTACCAGATAGCAGCTGAAAATCCAACTGGAGAGCTGCTGTACAAGAAGTTAAATAATCCAATAATTTTAAAGAAAAAATGAAGACCAATTCCAAACGGTCTGACTCAACTTAATACTGAAAGTTAATGGTAACCGGGTAATTTATTTCCTCTATTAACAGCCATGAAATAAAAAGCAAGCAAGGTGTTGGAGTTGTGTGTGTTCTATGTTCTGCATTTTCAGGTTCCAACTACAAACTCCTGACGCAACTGCTGCAAATACTAAGCTCCAGGAATGACCAAGTAAAAGACACGGTTTATTGTGCATATCCTTTACCGTTAATAAGGACATCTCAATGTACTTATGTAGCAAACAGAATTTAGATAATGTCAGTAGATACCTGCGCTTGCCAGATTTCTTGTGGATGGAAGTTTCTGAGACTTCGGAGGGAGCGGCAGCTTGGGAACGCCTTGTGAAACTGGTACATGCAAAACCTACAGGGGGGACACATATAATCTGTTAAAAGTATTCTTACTTTTGTTCAGCATAAAGACATGAAACAGAATAGCCGCATTGCCAGGGTCTTCTACAAAAACATTCATTTTATTCAGTTATGCCATTAATTACAGCAGTGTTCTACAGGAAGGCCTATGTTTATCCACAGGTCAAGAATCAGCCTGGTGTGGCACTAGCCTTAGGCTACAGGGGTATGATATCTGTGCCAGCGTTTCTACATAACCTGTTTGGGTTCTCCATTTTTGCTGTGTGAGCTATGAAACACAGGACAGGCAATGTAAATATATTTAGTCTTCATTAATCAGCTAAGTTAGGGATCCCCCAACCTTTTTTATACCCGTAAGCAACATTTCAATAAAAAACTGGGGAGCAACACAAGCACAAAAACTTTCCTAGTAGGTGACCAATAAGGACTGGTTAATTAGTAGCCCAATGTGGACTAGCAGACTACTAGAGGCTCTGGTTAGCAGTATACATGGTATTTATGCCTCCAAAACTAGAGAAATTCAAAAATCGGCACCAACTTTGAGGCCACTGGGAGCAACATCAAAGGGGTTGGTGAGCAACATGTTGCCCTCGAACCACTGGGTGGGGATCATTGACACACTTTGACCCTCCTGATGTTGTGAAACTATTCTGCATAGCTGTTGGGAGATGAAGTTCTGTTGTAACTGAATGCCAGTGGCTTTTTTTTGAATGACAACATGGAGAATGTAGACTTTTTTTTTTGCACTTAAGCTGATTAGTAAAGACATTATATGTGTTTCATATCTGGTGCTAGGAATGAATTCTAAACCAACCAGTCATTTTCACAGTCCTTGTTTTCTTAGAATTGTGTTGGATATTCCTGTATTGTACAGAGAAAATTTGGATTATAAGATAAAGTCCAACTTGCCTGGTGAGAAGGTGCTGCAAACGCATTACTGCTCTGCCCAACAACAGAAAGAGGGAACATGCCCACCACACCAGGTAGCACCGGCTGCATAGCGGAGGCCAGGATAAAGGTAGAACCTGCAAAACAAATGGGTTTTGACCATTTCAACCCAGCTCTGTAGAGTGTAACAGTGCAAGAGACAGCATACATGCATACTGATCCTATAAGAACTAAATAAGAGATTTGGGTTTCAGATAGAGATTGAAAACAAAGACTCTGGTAACATCGCAGCAGACACGTGGGGCTTTGTTGCTTAAAGGGACCTGTCACCCTAAGAAATAATTTCAAATTCTTTTCTATTGTGTTTGTCAAGTAAAATTAACATCACTTACAATATATAAATAATATAAATCTTGTTTCCTTCAGTCTTGGAATAACAATAACAGCAAGCAGGCAGGCACCATTTTGTGGGCACTGTTATTAAGGCAAGCTTTGTATCACCCCAAAATCTTGTTTATGTGCCAGAATGGGGGAGATGATGCACAAGCCCATGTACTGGCTACACAATTAGATGGCAAGGAGGGAAGGGGAAAAAACATCTTGGGAAGTGCTGAATGGAAAGTGAAAGTATTTGTTGCCCTGCCTCTATGCCTAGAGCATAGAGGCGGGGCAGGCACTATATGACTTTATAATGGCTACAGTTGTGTTTATAAAAAAAGGAATTTGGGTTTCATGCTTAATTTTAAAAGGACTTTCATTATACAGCTTTTAGTGTCTGGGTGACAGATCCCCCTTTAAAGAGGTCTAAACCCCAAACAAAACCTATGAGAATTTCATAAAAAGAATGCCATCAGATTTTTGGGCTACTTTCATTGCCATATCTGATTGTTGGCGCTGCTGATGTGTATCTGGGAGGCTATTCTTGGTAACTGCTACCCCACCTTAAGGCTGAAAAAAACCTTCTGCCAATACCTTGTTAATAGGTTAACTGTATGTTTGTATGAAGATATATATGAAAGACCCTCACCTTGTGAAATTTTAGGTGAAATGGCCTGTCCGACTGTATACACACTGTGTGGCCTGGGAGGGGTTTGATAATGGCATGGCTGCTTTTGGCTGGCAGCAGGAGCACAATTACTGGGTACCACCATGATGTTGGACTGCTGTGCGCCACCAGTGTTACACGTGCTGATAAAAAAGCTGCCTGATGGTGCAAAGCTAGAGCTTGTGGCCGGCATTAGCTGTATGATCCCCCCGTCAGTGGAGAGATTAGAAGTCCCAGGCAGAGAGAAGATGGTACATTCTTCAGCTGGCTTCACTCCAGCAGCAACATCGCTGGACACAGTCACTACTTCTCTCTGATCTAATAGGGCCAAACCCGACGTCTCGGTGGAGGGGCCTGGGTTAGAAACAATGCTACTGCTTTCCTGGAGTTTTTGGAAAGGAGACAAGAGTAAAGCAGAGTTGCCCCTTTCACTGATACTTTTAACTGCCTTTGTTAGCTCGGCATCCTCTGGGATATCCTCAGTGATAAAGCTGAGAGTTATTATTTGGGATGGATCGATGGAGGACATGCCAATACAGGACTGCTCTACATTGCTGCTGACTGGTGCTGGTACCGCCACAGAGCTTGAGACTTGTAAAGGAAGACTGCTTCCATCAGAACTGGATGATGCTCCCTTTATGGCTGGACTTACAGACGGCACCACCGGATGAGGTGGTGTCTTGTCTGCCTTTGATGGTTTCTGGGGCACTTTTAGTTCCTTTGATGCGATAGAGCTTTCTGCCTGCAAAGGTTCACTCACTGTACTATCAATAGGAGTGTCTATTTTGCTAGGTGTTGCATTTACTTCCCCTTGTTGGTTCTTATCATTCAGAAGATTTGACTCTGTAACAGGGCTTCCAATAGAAACCAGTACAACAATATTCTGAGACTGTGCTGTGTGTTCTTCCGCAGGGCCTTCACTTTTATCCCTCTCCACCTGCCGACTGTCTGAAATCTCATTTTTTAAGGGTGTTGATTTTTTAGCTTTACTTGTCTTTTCAGGCGCTCTCTCTTTAGGAGTCTCTTTCTTTGAATTCTGAACACCGTGAACTGTTAAGTCAACACTCAATGGAGCTGCTTCTTTGGCCAACTGACAGTTGGTTTCTACCACATCTCTATGTGAAATGTTCTTCATCTCAACATCTTGTGACTGTGACACTGCTATCTCCATAGGTGTTACTTGTACGTCCTCACTGGATTCTACTACTGTGTCGCTTCCAGTACTGTCCAGAATGATGATGGAATCAGTTCTTTTCTTTGACTCTACACTCTGATCTGACATGGCGGATCTGTCACTGCCAGATGTTGGTATTCCCTGTGCTTTAGATGGAAGTCCGGTGCTTTCAGTACTTTGTGTTGTGAGGATGGGTGTTGGGTCTTTCTTCTGTTCTGCACCCACCCCTGTGGGGTTGCTGGAGTGTGATGTAGTATCTATATAGAAAACAAGAATAAATGGCTCAAATGGGTTACTAATATAATATGCGATACTGTTTCAGTGATTGCTACTGACCAGTTGGCAGATGGAAACAAATACCCACACTATTTGTACATCACAGGAGTATCCAATTTTTTAGAGGTTTTACTAGTTTCCATAAATAATAATATAAAATACACAATAACTTACCACCTCCTTCAAAAGAGCTTTCCATGGGTTCCAGGTTATCATTAGCCACTAGAGTATTGCTGGAAGCAACCCCTTCTGTTTGTAAGGGAGGGTCACGAGATGCAGTTTTTGTTGTCTTTGTCGAACCTAATAAAATAAATAAAAAGGCCTGTGAGTTTGAAACCACTGAGCAATCTGGCCAAGCTCATAGCAAATGACTTGTATGATGTTAAATTTTAACGTTAACCTTTAGTATGTTATAGAATGCCCTATTCCTAGCAACTTTCCAGTTGGTCGTCATTATTTATTTTGTATAGTTTCTAATTATTTACCTTCCACTTCTGCCACTTTCTGGCTATTAAATCAGGGTCACTGACCCCATCATCCAAAAAGCTACTGCTCTGTGAGGGTACAATGTTACTGTTAATATTTACAACTTATCTTCCTATTTAGACCATCTCCCACTCATATTCCAGTCTCTCATTCAAACCACCACCTGGTCACTAAGGTTAAAAAAAGACCCTAGCAACCAGACAGCTTCTGAAATACCAAACTGGAGAGCTGCTAAACAAAGCTACAAGCCTGTGATCAAAGGAAAGCATCACAACTGCTAAGACTTGATAATGTTTATTAGGACAGGGGATTTTTTTCATTTTTTTACACCAGCAACATTTATTTTAGGAAGGACACAAGAAACTTACTGCAAGCAAAAAGGTCATATAACTCCTGGAAATCTGGATCCAGTTCAGTTTGCTCTAGAATATCATGAATAGCTTCCTCTGACATATGAATCTCCCCTCCCTAAAAGAACAAAGGATGTTAAAGTCTACAAAAGACAAAACTGTTAAAAGGAGAATTCAGGGTTAGAAATATAAAAATATGCATAGAAATGCAGTGTTTTATTATATATATTTACATAATGTACTGTACCAGCCCTAAAACAATACAGACCCAGGCCTTTAAAGCAGCTTCCCATCTACTTATCTTTGCACATGGGTTTAGGGGTTGTCGGAAATCATCAACAATCACCCATAAACCCAGAATTATATGCCCAAAGCATAAACTGTGAATAAGCAAAAAAGATGATGGAAAGATGCCAGGGGCATGTACAGAGGCACAGATCTTCCCTACTAAATGGCTGATACCAAAGCCCAAAACATTAATTATTATAGCATGTAATACAACATCACCGGGGATCACCTACAAGTTAGAAACCAAAAGCAAAGATCTGATTGGTTGCTATGGGGAACATCACTGGTGATGCTTGCTTACACACTGCAATAAATATGCCCCCACAGTGTAGAATTTCTAGCCTTATTCTTTGCTGAGCTTTAATTCTTGTTTCATGCATAACTGTGCCTGACAGCAGGGGGTTCCAGAAGTGTAATGAATTCCACTATAATAATTTATTAAAGCATTACTGAGGCAGTGTAACGCTGCATTACCTGAAGTCCAAGGATTTCATCAATGGAAGTATCCTGTTCAAGAGCACCTCCCTCGGATGGCTTGGCTGCATGGGCAGCTGCGTCGCTTTAGAAACAGTTACAGGTTAGGATTCACCCAAGAAAGAACAGTTTCATAACTTGCAGGTTTTTCTTGTGTTTGCAATAGGTGTAATGAAACAACGTAATAAGTTGCTAATATCCAGAATACAGGGGAGCCCAGGAGCATGGAATAGTCGATGAGCACTTCCATGTTACTGCATATTACTATGGGGACTATGGGGAATATGAGATGAAAACTACATAAGGAATATTTCCTGTTTCCACATGTGACATCTATGCAGATTTAAATGACTGCCTTAAAGGTACAGTAACACAAAAAATGTTATTACATAACTCACCTCTAAACGGTTATGTTTGTTGCACCACCCTTCAGTTTTTTTCCCCATCTGCTTCCCACAATATTGGGATATATTACATATCAGACACCATGCAGGCTGAATGCCTTTGTGGGCTGGTTCCGGTTCTAAACTGGAAGTAAGGGAGCAGCTCGGGAATCATGGTTCGTAGCAGCATTGTTAACTAAAGTTTCTGTATCTTTGGTTTTGCTTAACTTTCAGGACAGGAATGTTTGGCAAAGTTCCCGATGGACCCAAAGCTTCTCCGCTGTAAAGCTGACTTCCAGCTCAGGATGAATGGTGCCCGACTGCCCTATTTAGAAGTGTACAGCACACCTAGGGAGCGCTTTTAGTAGATTTATTTATGGACAAAGCATTTGAAAAGGGGGAGTAAAATGTAACTTCGCACAGCACCTTAGAGGTGGGTTAGGTACCAAAAGATGTTGATGTTACTGTCCCTTTAAACGAAGGCCAGTGTCACCCAGGTTACCCTACACATGTGATCCAACAGGTGTGATGCACCCCTGGAAGAATGCCCAAACCAGGAAATCATCATGTAACATTAAAGTGGTTAACTTCTAGTATTAAGCAAACATTGCTATTCTGAGACAACGTGCAATTGTTTTTTTAGCAGTTTATCAGCTATTTCGCTTTTTGTTCAGCAGCTCTCCAGTTTGGAATTTAAGTGGCTATCTGGTTGCTAGGGTCTTGTTTACCTTAGCAACCAGACAGTGAATAAGGGACTACAAAATGAACAGGAGAGGGCCTGAATAGCAAGATTAGGAATAAAAAGTTACAATAATAATAATAATAATAATAGAATTGTAAGGTCACACAGCAGTAGTTTTTAAGCTGCCAGGATCAGTGACCCCCATTTAAAAGCTGGAAAGATTTAGAAGAGGAAGGCAAATAATAAAATATTATTAATATAAAAACAATAATAAAGAAGACCAACTGCAAAGTTGTTAGAAATAGGACATTCTATAAAATATTAAAAGTTAACAAATAAATAAATGTTAATAATAATTAAAGGTGAACCACCCCTTTAAAGGAAGCCTTAGCTGCACACAACTTATAATTACCTTCCAAGAAACTTGTTTATATTTTCCGCCAGCTTCTCTTGCAGGGATTTGTTACTTAAAATCTTCTCTCTGGCATTTTCTATTACCAGTTGCTAAAATGGAAAACACATATGGTTTAAAAATTATTTAATATTTAAAAGGAGAAGGAAAGCTAATGAGGCATTTTATTGCCAATAGATTAGTTACAATAGTGCTAGAACGCTATATTTATTCTGCCGAAAACTTTACCATATCTGAGTTAACAGCCCTAGAAACTCCCTCTGTTTGTTTAAGATAGCAGCTACCATTTTAGCTTGGTCTGACTTCACTTCCCTGCCTGCATGCTGATCCCTGGAACAGCTCTCAGCTCAGGTTACAGCAGAGAGGGGAGGAGGAGAGAGGAGCTAACTGAGCAGGCTTTTGCCTTGCCCTGAAGGATTTTTTCTGAGAGAAGGAAGTCTGTCACAGAAGATCATGTATATAGAATAGAAGGAAAGAAATGTGGTGTTTCTTTTTACTGAGGATTTAGTGCAGGGTTTCTGTAAGTGTTAATGGCTGTATTTACATAGACCTTTCTGATAAAGCTTATTTCGTTTTTTCCTTTTCTTCTCTAAGTCTGGTAAGAAGAAGACAGTAGAGGGGCTAATTAACTAATGTTGGTGCTTAATTGCTAAAAATCTTTTAGTAGTCTGATCATAACTAATTGCCGTGGCATGATATTTATTCAGAAATCCTACAAAACATGCAGTCACTGCATGCGTCTTCAATCTCCTCAACAGAATAGGGAAGCATGGGCAAATATATGTGATTTTTGTAGTTTGGGATGTCAAACTATGGGCAGAGAATGGGTAAATTGAGGAAATATCTACCAGAGTAAGTCTGCCCTATGACAGTGTTCCTCTGTCCTCTGTCCTAT
Source organism: Xenopus tropicalis (assembly GCF_000004195.4). Taxonomy (NCBI): domain Eukaryota; kingdom Metazoa; phylum Chordata; class Amphibia; order Anura; family Pipidae; genus Xenopus; species Xenopus tropicalis. Next base: position 159,906,248 of record NC_030678.2, on the reverse strand, counting down.
AGAACAGAAGGGAAATACTGGACAAAGGGCCTGTAGGGGAAGAACAGCAGCAACAGAAATAGGTCACTTTACTTTTAAGTGTCCTCTCTTTTGGCTGGTTTGGTTTTAGCCCAAAAAAGTGCCCAGGTCACCCAGTACTAGGAAAGAAGCCAATCATAACATAGCCATCCAGCATCCCACATTACCAGCCGCCAACCCTGAATCTCAATTGCTTTCAGAAAACAGGAATAGAAAACCCTAACTGTCTGAGATACCTTGACTTGGGAAATTAAGGGATAAGCAAAACCCTAGGTTGCCACTTACAGGGAAGTTGCCATCAATAAGTTCTTGGAGTGAGTCAGCATCCCCTTCTGTTTCTCCTTCAGTAGCTGTGCTAGAGTTCAGCGGAGCCACACGTCTTCTCCTTTGACAATCCCTGTAAAGAAACTGGCAGTAGTCATGATATGGTAAGACAATATTTTCCTGACGGTTTTATGCTTTATTCTATAAGATTAAGTAACAGTCCCTTGAAACAGAAATTGCTGACCCAATCAAAACCCAAGCAATCTGTTAAGGTAAGCTAACTCTGCAATGGATGAATAAAGATGGGAGGGGGACAACTCACGCTTTTCGCCTCATAGGTGAGGAAGTCTGTTTCTTCTCTGCAGCTGACAAAGCAGAATTCTGTAATGTCTCTCCTTCTAAACAAATGGAGGGGAAAAGAAAAAGCTAAATAAGGAAAATAATAAACGGCTATACAAAAAAGGAGGAAGTAGGAATCATCCATTTAAAATGTCAAACCTTAGCAGACCCTTAAGTACTAATTTAATACAAATATATCCAAATATCACACAACCCTGTTTGATCTATTATGCCAGACTCAACTCAGCAGGACTGCCTGATAAAATTCTAATGTCTGAGGGCATTTCTGAAGTATCATACAGTAGCTGTCTATTTGTCCTGTGGCCCAATCAGCCATTTAGCATGGAGGATTGGTCTGTGTTTGGCCGCCTTTACTCATGGGGGTTACAGCTAATACAGACACATTATATATTGCCTTATAAGAGGGAAACTTACTGCTTTCGGTAGCAGGAGAGTTGGTACACTGAATAGTAGACTGACCAATGACCAAAGGGCTGACAATGGTTGGTGATGCACTTTGAGACACAAATGACCTCAACATGACTTGCTTTGCTGCTATTGGAGTAGATGTTTGCTGGCATGCCATGGCTGACCCTGTCGAAGCTGCATGTGATGTCAACATTCTTTGGTGTCTCAGGTCCTGTATTCCATATCTTGTGCGGACTGTGCATGGAAACAGAGTAAAAGGTGTGATAATTACTTGTGGAAGTAACACCCAGGTCAACTGCTGCAAAAAATACCCTGATTCGACTCCAATATCCTTCAGCTAATATGCAATAAAAGCAGAAAAATACTCTAGCACGAACCTTCCCTACATATTAAATATAAAAAAGAGAATGAAAAACAAAAGACCCATCGTTGAACTGACCTTTTTGATTGGTGGGCAATAACAGGCAGTTCTGCATACTCCTGGAAAAGGGGAAGAATATAATTAGAGCACAAAATAACAGATCTTTGTACAAATTTTAGGAAACAATATTTAAAATCAAAGGACAATTTTATTGCAGAAATTGTGTTGAACTATAATTTCAAGGCCCCACCTCTGACAACCTTTAATTGTTTGTAAAATGCTGGCAACAAATGAGCGATACATATCATGAAAAGAGTTCCTGCACTCCCAAATTTTGTAAATAAAACAGAATTACATTGCTTGCTATTTGCATGTTCCCCTTGGCGTCTTACCTTATCTGAGAGAGAGTGTGGTCAAGCTTCTTCCACAGAGCTGAAACCATGACTGGTATCTCTTCTTTATTCTCTGCAGCAAAAGCAAAGAGTTATCATTACTTCAACATGCTTTATATATCTGCTTCACAAATAGTCATTTTTTTTTCTTACAGGTTTAAATAATCAATACATTAGTTGCAAGTTCCTTAACCTAGCATTTTTCTCAGCTGCAACCAAAACGCTGCTGCTGTGAGCCACTGACAGACTGCTATAACTGGCTGATCCCACCCGAGGCAGCAATCTGCAATGTAAACACACGCAGGGTTGCATTGTTTGCAGATGAAAAAAATATTAATATTATTATGAATAGGGATGCACTGAATCCAGGTTTTGGTTTGGGTTTCTGCCTTTTTCAGCAGGATTCAGATTCGTCCGAATCCATGGCCTTGGCCGAACCGAATCCTTAAAAAGATATGACTTTTCTTCACAAACACGAAAGTTGAAAATTATGTGCCGCGTGTTCTTATTGACCCTTCGGTGTCTTGATTTGCCCATGCAAGTTAGGATTTGGTTTGATATTCGGCCGAATCTTTCGCTAAGGATTCAGGGTTTGGCTGAATCCCAAAATAGAGGATTCGCTGCACCACTAATTATGAATCTACTATAGTTTTGGTGCATGTATAAATCAATGACATTTTACCTTTACTATCCAAAACCAACTTCTAGCCTCAGCTATTCATACTTAGGTGAAATGGAAAATGTTTTAAATACTAAGTAAAGCCCTTTTGGCTTTAGTTGACTTGCAAATCCCTACATCATGTAAAAGTCTCAGTTACCAACTGATACTGCAGGTTATACTCGTGGGTCGCAGTTCCAATATCCCTTAGCTACATAATAACATATGTAATAGTGTAGTGCACACTGACTAAAGCTGCCAATATACAAGAATCCCCCTGTTTAAATTGTACTGCTTGTCTGGCAGTTGCCGCTGTCATATCTAAGGGTGTGGGCTTCGAGAGACCAGAAGAGTGACTAAATGAAGAAGAATGGACTGCAATGATGGAGAAAAGCAAAATGTTTTGCTTCTAATGGAGAAGCTAAAGAAGAATACAGGCCCTTACCTTTTGCTTTCATGGCAATATATTCATTTAAAATCGTTGTCAGGTTTTTCCCAAACAGAGACTGAAAATAAAGCAAAAAAATAAAAAAGTTAGGAAATGAGAGTTAGAGGCAGCACCGTATATGTTCTGCTTTACAAAGGAAATCCGTATTATTGACTTCATTTTTAATTGTTTTAGAATTATTTGCTTTCCTCTTCTATTTCCAGCTTTCAAATGGGGGTCTATAAAAGGAACAGTTCAGTGTAAAAATGTAACTGGGTAAAATACTGTAGATAGACTGCGCAAAATAAAAAATGTTTTCAATATAGTTAGTCAGGCAAAAATGTAATCTATAAAGGCTGGAATGAGCGGATGTCTAACATTATAGCCAGGACACTACTTCCTGCTGGAAAGAGTCAGAAGAGGAATGCAAATAATTAAAAAACTATAAAAAATGAAGACCAATAAAAAAGTGACTAAGAATAGGCCATTCTATAACATAGTAAAAGTTAACGTGAACCCCCCCCTTTAAAGGGAAAGTCTCTTTCATGTGCGCACACAGAACATGGCTGCATAAACAATTCATGCAAAAACATGATGATGGGAATTCAACTCTTGTGCAACTGGTCTAACTGGGTGAAAGCTAGTACATGATGTGAATGGACCCACTAACACTCCCATGGAAAATGCACTCTCAACCAAGGTTGCAACAGGCTGCTTAAAAAGAACTACACTACGATATTTTAAACCAGATTTACTATAAAACACCAACAAGCCTGTGGTTTTAAATGCTGGTTTGAAGTAGTTTTGCCTTTAAAATGTAATATTTAATTACACATAAACCACTATTTTATATCCAAACATAAACCTTTCCTGTCAGTAACAAAATATTAAGCATGTCTATCTGTTTGTAATTGCAAAGCAAGAACAAAAGTAAACTGCTAATCTGCCCAATGGAAATATGACCAGGGTACTTACCAATACGCAGCCTGGAATAGACCCTTCATCAGTATAATGTTCTGCATATTCCTTTAGGTTGGGGCTCTCTAATATAAATGATTGGCATGTAGAAGAGAGTTTCTCTTGCTGCAGATAGCCTGAAAGCCACAAAAGATGGTATTATTTACTTCTATAACACCAGCTTTAAATCAGACCCTCCCTGCTCCAGGGAAGCTCACAATCTATTCTGCTTATGGCACACTAAAAGAGGCTATTATCCCCACTGCTACTATAGGCACCATCTCTCCCTACTATACCTGCTATCCCACAGCCCCAGTCCCTTCCCAGAGGCTATTATCTCCCCACTGCTACTATAGGCACCATCTCTCCCTACTATACCTGCTATCCCACAGCCCCAGTCCCTTCCCAGAGGCTACTATCCCCACTGCTACTATAGGCACCATCTCTCCCTACTATACCTGCTATCCCACAGCCCCAGTCCCTTCCCAGAGGCTATTATCCCCCCACTGCTACTATAGGCACCATCTCTCCCTACTATACCTGCTATCCCACAGCCCCAGTCCCTTCCCAGAGGCTATTATCCCCCCACTGCTACTATAGGCACCATCTCTCCCTACTATACCTGCTATCCCACAGCCACAGTCCCTTCCCAGAGGCTATTATCTCCCCACTGATACTATAGGCACCACCTCTCCCTACTATACCTGCTATCCCACAGCCCCAGTCCCTTCCCAGAGGCTATTATCCCCCCACTGCTACTATAGGCACCATCTCTCCCTACTATACCTGCTATCCCACAGCCCCAGTCCCTTCCCAGAGGCTATTATCCCCCCACTGCTACTATAGGCACCATCTCTCCCTACTATACCTGCTATCCCACAGCCACAGTCCCTTCCCAGAGGCTATTATCCCCCCACTGCTACTATAGGCACCATCTCTCCCTACTATACCTGCTATCACACAGCCCCAGTCCCTTCCCAGAGGCTATTATCCCCCCCACTGCTACTATAGGCACCATCTCTCCCTACTATACCTGCTATCCCACAGCCACAGTCCGTTCCCAGAGGCTATTATCCCACTGCTACTATAGGCACCATCTCTCCCTACTATACCTGCTATCCCACAGCCCCAGTCCCTTCCCAGAGGCTATTATCCCCCCACTGCTACTATAGGCACCATCTCTCCCTACTATACCTGCTATCACACAGCCCCAGTCCCTTCCCAGAGGCTATTATCCCCCCCACTGCTACTATAGGCACCATCTCTCCCTACTATACCTGCTATCCCACAGCCACAGTCCGTTCCCAGAGGCTATTATCCCACTGCTACTATAGGCACCATCTCTCCCTACTATACCTGCTATCCCACAGCCCCAGTCCCTTCCCAGAGGCTATTATCCCCCCACTGCTACTATAGGCACCATCTCTCCCTACTATACCTGCTATCCCACAGCCCCAGTCCCTTCCCAGAGGCTATTATCCCCCCACTGCTACTATAGGCACCATCTCTCCCTGCTATACCTGCTATCCCACAGCCACAGTCCCTTCCCAGAGGCTATTATCCCCCACTGCTACTATAGGCACCATCTCTCCCTACTATACCTGCTATCCCAAATCCCTTTTCAGTAGCAGGCAGAATGGGGCCTAGATGCAAAATGTTATGGGGCACATATAGGTGATAAAAAGGCTGGTAGTCCAACCCCATTACCTAAATAAGTAAGCTAAATATTTACCAAGGGCGAACTGCCCAAGATGCAAAGCATTTATGGCTAACTTTATGCACCTGATATGGGACTGCCCCGTAATACAAAAGTTTTGTCACAAAGTCACAGAATTTATGGGTACAGAACTGAACCTCCCCCAAATATTCAATCCAACTACCTGCATACTGGGCCTCCTAGACTCACTAGTACACAGAGGAGGCTCAGTGCCCAGGTGTAATTACCCTCCCAACTGAAAATAGGTTTGTTTTGCCAGGAGGGAAGTCGTGGGGGGATTTAGCAGAGGAACAGGTAGAGTTGGAGAGAATGGAGGAGGGGGAGGAGGAGAGGGAGAAAAGGAAAAGTCTCTCATCTGATATCATCTCCAGCAGGAAGAAGAGCAAAAGAGAAGGGGCTTTTCAGTCTCAGGGGGCAGAAAAGGAGTCACTGGAGGAAGGGGAGTTGGGGGAGCAAGATGTGATGGAGAGTCAGGGGGCAGGTGTGCGGGTACAGGTTAAACGGTCTGCTGGGAAATGTTTGGACAATTTTCAAAAAAAGAAACATAAAGATGCCTCTTGATATGTGTTTTAAAATGATCTGTAAGAAATAAGATGCTTTGGAGGGAGGTACGCTTTGTTTTTTGATGTGATATTGATTTATATGTTTGTTTGTTTTTGTTTTGTTTTTTGCTTGATTGAAATGTAATTATTGTTTAATTGTATTTGTTTAATATATTTTAATAAAATTCTCTCCCTGCTATACCTGCTATCCCACAGCCACAGTCCCTTCCCAGAGGCTATTATCCCCCCCACTGCTACTATAGGCACCATCTCTCCCTACTATACCTGCTATCCCACAGCCCCAGTCCCTTCCCAGAGGCTATTATCCCCCCACTGCTACTATAGGCGCACCATCTCTCCCTACTATACCTGCTATCACACAGCCCCAGTCCCTTCCCAGAGGCTATTATCCCCCCCACTGCTACTATAGGCACCATCTCTCCCTACTATACCTGCTATCCCACAGCCCCAGTCCCTTCCCAGGGGCTATTATCCCCCCACTGCTACTATAGGCACCATCTCTCCCTACTATACCTGCTATCCCACAGCCCCAGTCCCTTCCCAGAGGCTATTATCCCCCCACTGCTACTATAGGCACCATCTCTCCCTACTATACCTGCTATCCCACAGCCCCAGTCCCTTCCCAGAGGCTATTATCCCCCCCACTGCTACTATAGGCACCATCTCTCCCTACTATACCTGCTCTCCCACAGCCCCAGTCCCTTCCCAGAGGCTATTATCCCCCCACTGCTACTATAGGCACCATCTCTCCCTACTATACCTGCTATCCCACAGCCACAGTCCCTTCCCAGAGGCTATTATCTCCCCACTGCTACTATAGGCACCATCTCTCCCTACTATACCTGCTATCCCACAGCCCCAGTCCCTTCCCAGAGGCTATTATCCCCCCACTGCTACTATAGGCACCATCTCTCCCTACTATACCTGCTATCCCACAGCCCCAGTCCCTTCCCAGAGGCTATTATCCCACTGCTACTATAGGCACCATCTCTCCCTACTATACCTGCTATCCCACAGCCCCAGTCCCTTCCCAGGGGCTATTATCCCCCCACTGCTACTATAGGCACCATCTCTCCCTACTATACCTGCTATCCCACAGCCCCAGTCCCTTCCCAGAGGCTATTATCCCCCCACTGCTACTATAGGCACCATCTCTCCCTACTATACCTGCTATCCCACAGCCCCAGTCCCTTCCCAGAGGCTATTATCCCCCCACTGCTACTATAGGCACCATCTCTCCCTACTATACCTGCTCTCCCACAGCCCCAGTCCCTTCCCAGAGGCTATTATCCCCCCACTGCTACTATAGGCACCATCTCTCCCTACTATACCTGCTATCCCACAGCCACAGTCCCTTCCCAGAGGCTATTATCTCCCCACTGCTACTATAGGCACCATCTCTCCCTACTATACCTGCTATCCCACAGCCCCAGTCCCTTCCCAGAGGCTATTATCCCCCCACTGCTACTATAGGCACCATCTCTCCCTACTATACCTGCTATCCCACAGCCCCAGTCCCTTCCCAGAGGCTATTATCCCACTGCTACTATAGGCACCATCTCTCCCTACTATACCTGCTATCCCACAGCCCCAGTCCCTTCCCCGAGGCTATAATCCCCCCACTGCTACTATAGGCACCATCTCTCCCTACTATACCTGCTATCCCACAGCCCCAGTCCCTTCCCAGAGGCTATTATCCCCCCACTGCTACTATAGGCACCATCTCTCCCTACTATACCTGCTATCCCACAGCCCCAGTCCCTTCCCAGAGGCTATTATCCCACTGCTACTATAGGCACCATCTCTCCCTACTATACTACTATCCCATAGTCCCTGCACATTAGAGACCAGCATACACTACCTAACTCGGATGCCCCAGCTAGTGGCAGCTTTGAGGCACCCAATGTTTACATTAGCTTAGGCACCATGGGTAAGGCGCAGCAGCTAGAGAATGCTGAGACTTCCCTGATGAGCTCGCAGTGCGGGGGTTTCTGGGTAATAACAAGCCCGCGTCCCTGCCATTAGTACGGACTTACCCAGCACCAGCCGGGCCACATCAGACGGTAGAAGCATGGTGGGAGATTCAGAGTTGCATATTTCGCAATTGGGGGTCCAACAGCCCTCTCTCAGCCTCCCCAACTCGCTCTCCGCTCTCCCGCGCTGGGCTGTGCAGCTCCTACTCCATCCGGTCTGCTACACACACTCCGCCACTTCAGTTCCGGCTATCCGGAGCGCTTTGCTGGTGACGCTACACTGAGGGAGCAATGGCAAGGGGCTTAGTGCCATCTCAAAGTCCGAGACCCTATACCCAGTCTTACATTAGAGTGGGGCAGAGAAGGCATTTGCCTTGAATCCCTACTAGCATCGCAGTTGCTTCTGAGGTGGCTGATGAGAAAGAGGTTGTAGTACAGCAACAATAACTAGAGATGCTGCAGATTTAATGGCTAATATTTATATATGCACCCCCTAATGCAATCCAGGGGGGTGCAATTCCTGCATGTCTAGCCCTGCTTCTGCCTTCTTACAGCAATAATAGTTGGAACACGAGCTGTGCCTCTTTGGACATTGGATGGAATGGTATTAGGGTGGGACAGAGAAGGCATTTGGGCCCTATTAGCATTACAGTTAAGGTCCCCATACACTGGCCGATAGAAGCTGCCGATATGGGTCCCTTGGACCGATTCGGCAGCTAATCAGCCCGTGTATGGGCAGAAACGAGCAGCCTGGCTGACCGATATCTGGCCTGAAATTGGCCAGATATCAATCGCCCAGGTTAGAAAATCCAGTCGGATCGGGGACCGCATCAGCTCGTTAATACGGTCCCCGAACCGACTGCCCATGGCTGCAAATGTAATCCGATCGTTTGGCCCCTGGGGGTGCCAATGAGAGCTTTAACTGCAATTTAATAGCCCCCATGTTGACTGGCAGCCTACAGAAGGCTCTGTTTGGCAATTACACTGGGTTTTTATGCAACCAAAACTTGCTTCCTAACCAGAAATTCAAAAATAAGCACCTGCTTTGAGGCCACTGGGAGCAACATCCAAGGGGTTGGGGAGCAACATGTTACTCCTGAGCCACTGGTTGGGGATCACTGGTATAGTGGGAGGAAACCAAGTCAGTCCTGGTTCTACTGGGCCCCAAAAGCCCAAGCAAACTGGCAGGCTGCGTGGTGCAGCGGTGGAGTGGTAGGGCCAAAATGCATGATAATTATCTGCACTGGTGGTGGTATTCATGGTGAGTGGTGAGCTCTTAGCAGGAGGGTGGGGCGAGGATGGAGTGAATGGTGGGCTTTTGGCTTGGGGTCCCCCCCTTCCCCAAGTCCAACACTGAACAGAGCTCCCCAAGACATAGGGGCAGTAAGTTTTAATTGCACAAAAGTTGCAGTATGCTATGGAATGTGACTAAGCCTGAAATTCTGACCTGGCATCTCACCTAGCTGTGAGGCACATCAGGTGGCTTCTCCACCGGCATAAAAATGTTTCCAGCAATGTTGCTTGTCATTGACATGAATGTATACCCTGTCTCTGCTCATACAGTAGATTTTTGGCCTAAAACAGTCACGTTTTACTTGCATGTGGCAGGGGCAGTGACAGGTAACTCTGTGCCTGGTGAGCTATTAGCTTAGTGGTCTGTATAAACATCCTATTCAAGAAAGAAATGGAAGGGAGGACTGCTATGGGCATGGGTTAAATAACAAATTAGAATGAAATAAGACAACAAAGGAAGTTAAGGTAAGAAGAAAATAAACACAGAGGCTGATTGAACATAGGTGCTACAAGTTACAAGTGAAGTTCCCCATAACAACCAATAAGATCTCTGCTTTCATTTTCTTAAAGATAGTTTCCTTCATCCAATTTGGGTACCGACACGGTGGGCCAATTCAGGATGATGTAATTGTTAGGCCCTCGGGCTAACAACCACTAAACTACCCCAACTTGGCCAGACTTTCCATAAGCAGCTTAGTTGCCCTTATTTAAACTCTCTCTAATTCAATAATATCCAGTGTTGGACTGGCCCACAGGGATACCAGGAAAACTCCCGGTGGGCCCAGGTGTCAGTGGGCCCTCCTGCTGCTAGCCATTTGGCTCAATTCATGGTCATTACTTATTTTTATATGGGAACAAAGCCACTAATTATATAGAAGAATAGATGTAAAGATTAAAAAAAACTAGGAAAATATTGAGACTGAGTAAGAAGTGGATGAAAAATTGTTTGGAGAGTGGGGCCATGGTCTAAGGCTTTCTGGTCGGCCCCTGGCATCCCAGTCCGACACTGATAATATCCTGATTGAGCGCTGGAGAGCAAAACTGCACAATTAGGGTCACAACCTGTCCGGGTCAAAACCTTCTACCCGGTCTTCAAAATTCTGAAAACCAGTCAAAAACCCTTGGAATTGCATCTGATGGATGCAATAACCCCACCCCTGACGTCACCACATGACACACAACGGCATCACACAATTAAATTGCATGCAGCGCTAACGTCGGCACGCATGCCCGGCAAAAGGTGGCAATGCTATGCACAGTTAGGGTTGCCACCTTTTTAGGAAAAAAATACTGGCCTTCCTATATGTCAAAGCCTTTTTTATTTAAGAATAACATTGGCATAAAGCATAATTTTTACTGGCAGCAACCCTATGCACAGCATATTCTAGAGTGCAACAATAACCCCTTCCTGAAGCAAAGCTATGTCTCTTTTAATACAGCAAGGTGTAGTTCTCCTCACAAAATATACTTTAGGTAATTTTTCTGTCAGATGGGCGTGCAGTATACGGACCCTCCCTGTCCCAGTCCCCTGCCTCACTGCCCGCCATCTGCCTCCGGAACTGAAAGTGAAAGTGCGCGGCCGGACACATTAGAGTGAGGCACCGCGACTGACAGCGTGGGGCAGAGACTTTAGACGTGGTACCGGCCGGGGGTAACTATAGATACGGATATGGTGTGGGGATCGGGGGGACTGCGGCATGTTTGAGTGGGCGGTTTGGGTATAGGGAGGTATATTCGAGCTGGTATGGCTGGAATTGGAGTATGAGGTGATATGACTGGAGTTCTCAGTGAGTTTCAGGAGGGAATTCTGGGATTTGTAGTTCAGCTAGAAAGATAGGACTGGATTTCTCAGTGAGTATGTCAGGGATTTCTGGGATTTGTAGTTCAGTTAGAAAGATATGACTGGATTTCTCAGTGAGTATGTCAGGGATTTCTGGGATTTGTAGTTCAGTTAGAAAGATATGACTGGATTTCTCAGTGAGTATGTCATGGATTTCTGGGATTTGTAGTTCAGTTAGAAAGATATGACTGGATTTCTCAGTATGTCAGGGAATTCTGGGATTTGTAGTTCAGTTAGAAAGATATGACTGGATTTCTCAGTGAGTATGTCATGGATTTCTGGGATTTGTAGTTCAGTTAGAAAGATATGACTGGATTTCTCAGTATGTCAGGGAATTCTGGGATTTGTAGTTCAGTTAGAAAGATATGACTGGATTTCTCAGTGAGTATGTCAGGGATTTCTGGGATTTGTAGTTCAGTTAGAAAGATATGACTGGATTTCTCAGTATGTCAGGGAATTCTGGGATTTGTAGTTCAGTTAGAAAGATATGACTGGATTTCTCAGTGAGTATGTCAGGGATTTCTGGGATTTGTAGTTCAGTTAGAAAGATATGACTGGATTTCTCAGTATGTCAGGGAATTCTGGGATTTGTAGTTCAGTTAGAAAGATATGACTGGATTTCTCAGTGTTCTGGGATTTGTAGTTCAGTTAGAAATATATGACTGGATTTCTCAGTGAGTATGTCAGGGAACTTTGGGATCTGTAGTTCAGTTAGAAAGATATGACTGGAGTTCTCAGTGAGTTTCAGGAGGGAATTCTGGGATCTGTAGTTCAGTTAGAAAGATATGACTGGTTTTCTCAGTGAGTATCTTAGAAGGGAATTCTGGGATTTATAGTTAAGCTGGAAAGATGTAATGTGAACATCGTAGAAATAAAAGAATCCACTGGAGAACCAAATGCGTTCTGTGTTGTTTATTAGTTCAGAGATGCATAGCACTACATGTTTCGGACCGCTGGGGTCCTTCCTCTGGTGCAGTATGGAAGGACCCCAGCGGTCCGAAACATGTAGTGCTATGCATCTCTGAACTAATAAACAGTGGATTCTTTTATTTCTACATGGTACCAATTTGTAGACCTGGCGAAACCTACACCATTGTGATTGAGCCTCCTCACTGAATTTCACATTTTGTGGCACACCAGCTGTATTTTCCTTTTTGTCACAGTAATGTGAACATCGGCAGGCTAATGTAATAAGGGGAGCACTAAGGTGGTTGGAGTCACTTTCTCTGCATTGGGAGAATTAAGTTAAGATGTAAGGTGCCTCTTATGTGTGCAGGACCGGTGCAAGCAGTATGGCAGTGTTTCTATTGTATTGAGTCAGGCCACTGTCAGCCATGATTCCACTAATGACATGGGATAGTTACAGTTCTTATTTGTTGAATGGGAACTTAACTGTGATTTAATATGTGCCCCCAATGGCGCTCACAGTCAGTGGTGAATGTTTCAAGGTTGGCTGTTACCCTCATATAAAGGGATGTAAGCAGTGTGGCCATATATATTTATTTTAGGTGCCACTCCCCCCAGCTGTGCCCACGCCTGGCACTCTGTAATGCAGGGGTCCCCAACCTTTCTTACTCGTGAGCCTCAGTCAACTGTAAAAAGACTTGGGGAGCAACACAAGCACCATAAAAGTTCATGGAGGAGCCAAATAAGGGCTGTGATTGGCTATTAGGGGCCTCTATGCACCCTATCAGCTTACAGGGGCTTTATTTGGTAGGAAATCTTGTTTTTATTCAACCAAAACTTGCCCCCAAGTCAGGAATTCAAAAATAACTCCCTGGTTTGGGGGCAGTGAGAGCAACATCCAAGGGGTTGGGGAGCAACATGTTGCCCCGGAGTCACTGCTTGGGGATCACTGCTGTAATGTTTAGTCATTGCCTCTTTAAATAAACATGTTGGAATTCTCTGCTGAGACAGTGGCACAGAGTATCCTATACCAGAGTACAGCGTCATTTTTGGAATGGATTATTATAAGGCTCACAAGTCTGCATCCGCTACTGTCCCCCTCCCCTCACTCTCATACATCTTGGTACAAAGGGGAATTTGGGCACTAAGGTATCAGATAAAGTGGCAATGGGGGTGGTGTGTGTGGTAAGCAGTTTTATGGTTGCCATTATATGTAATTGAGCCCCATACTGCTTACGTAGCAGTGCCTTCCCTGAGGGATATCAGCCTACTGCCTTTGCAGAAGAATGGATAAAAGGGGCTGTGGCTGCTTATCAGCTCTGCTTAGAGTCATTTGGATGCTGACTGTACTCCTAAAGGAAAAGCCATAACCTCATTAGTATTTTGGTTTTGTTGATACTAAATATTGCTATATATCAATAAACTTTTATAATGTTGCAACTGAGTAGGTTATATCCATTTACTTAACTTTTACATGGAATGCCTGTGACTGATTTACTCTCTGTAGTGAATGAAATAAGGAGAGTTACTGTAGCTAAATTGATACTTTTACCTAACATTGTGTGGTGGGGGGAAATTCACTGTATTTAAAGGTTACATGGAAACCTAAACAGCATAGGTACCCCACACATAGAATTCTTGCTCTACAGAAATCAACATAGAGGGCAATAGGCATTTGGATGTCCATGCTATATCCAGTTTGGCAGGCAATAGGTCAAGTAATTTTCTAACGAAATGTGGCAATGTGCATGGAAAATGGCCTTTCATGTCACTGAGGGGCAATTGCAAACATTTTGCCACACACTGAGCTGGAAATTGCTGGAAACATTGTAATGCTATTGTAATAAAAGGGGTTAATTATGAGGCAACAGTATCTCCTTAATAGGTTACATTACAAGATTGACTTTGGCTTAATGTATTAGTTGAGTGTGATTTATTTATACCTTTCGTATGCATGGATACTTTTTACTATACAAAATAGTCATGAATACTGGTCTTTATGAACATGTCATACAAGCACTGTACTGTAAGGATAAATGCTCAGGGTCTGCACCCATGGGACTGAGACCAACACTCAGTGCATTCAAAATATGTTGTGTTTTTATTGTGTTTTCCATCGGTCTCTTTCCTGTTGCGACAGACCCACAGATTTGGACTTCTGTAAAACTGTATATTTGGCACCTCATTTTTGACTGTAGTGCATGTGTAGCCTAAAATTGCATCTTTGAAACTGATACTTTAGGTGCTCTGCACATATATTGCATTGAGTTCATATATGGACTTTTACTTGCAGCTGCTCCTGCACTGCCCAGCTCTGGTCGCCATGAGTCTCGCTCTACACGAGCTGCTGCTCTGCTGCCGCCAGATAGAAACTGACAAGGCCACTGAAAGAAGGGTAAGTCTTAATATACAAAAAGAAAAAGAAAACCTTGACGTGGTGTGGTGGCTTACCAATCTTATGATCATAATTTTGTAACTAAAAACATTACATTACATTAACATTTATTTATAAAGCGCCAACATATCCTGCAGCGCTGTACAATAAGTGGGTTACATACATTGGACATACAGAGTAACATATAAAGCAATCAGTAAACGATACAAGAGGTGAAGAGGGCCCTGCCCAAAGGAGCTTACAGTTACAATCTAAAACCCCTGTTTCTTGTCAATATATGCACTTGCATGAAACTAACAGACAATTTACTTATGAAATAGGGGACCAGGGAATGTGCATTGATTAATCCCTTTTTCTTTTTGTATGTTTGTAGTTAATTTGGCCAGATCAGTTGCACTTCCATTGTATTTGTATACTTTATTTAGCCTTGGAGTGTTCCCACAACCTCTTTTTGTGTATTCAAGTCTTAATATATGTAGAGTCACTTACCACCTTATGGTATATTGATTCTTTATAGTGAACATGGTTGTAGGGTTGCCACCTTTGCCAAAAGCTAAATCAGAACAAAAGGGACGGGGCAGAGGAATTGCGGGTGGAGAAGTGATGTTGGACATGGGCATAATGACATCAGAAGTGGGCACAATGATGTCCAGCAATTGGCTGGATTTCTGTCCAGTTTTCTGGAGAGAAAGTTTGAATTGGACAGCCCTCTGGAAAACTGTCCAGGTCAAAACCACATGGGTGGCCACCCTATCTATATCTATATTCTGCCTGATGAGTAAGTCCAATTCTTTAATTAACGGTATTGGATCTATTATCTAGAAAGCTTTGAAATACATCAATACTTAGTTTTATACAAATGCTAATTAATTGATTTGCATTTTTCTGTAATAATGAGAAATTAATAGATTTGGATAGATAAGGGGCTGGCACTCTGTACATCCAGCAATAATCCACCTGTTCTGGTGAAGGGAGAATGCTATCAGTAAGAGCTGCTTGGCAAGAACATAGTTTTCAGCTGCTATAGGTTAATGGACAATAGACAAATTTCAAAGTGTTTCCCTATATTAAAAGATCTGCTTGTTTGGTGAAATTTATTTCTCCTGATATGTCCACCTAAGGTGGGTGACATCAGAGTAGGAACCATCAGAGTGAGGACCTCATCAGTGAGCTGAGGTCGTCTCCGATCAAGGAAAATCAACCTTCCTGATGGACAGCTGGCTGATTTTTGCCCAAATATTAGTCTGGCAGACCCATGCACAGACAGATAAGCTGCCGAATCTGTCTGAAGGACTCAAATCGGCAGCTTAAATCTGCCCGTGAAAAGTGCCATGACTGGTGCCATATTCAGCAATGTTACATCTAATGCCCATGCTCACTGTTGGTGTGAAGCTGAATTGTTTCACCTTGCTATCCCCCACCCCTGTTCATAATTATTATTTTTTTTTAAATTTGTATGCCTGAAATAAACCAAAGCTCATAATACTGAGTTTGCGTATTTTAGGGGATGAGAGTCTTCATGAATACACATTCTACATTTTTTACGAAATTAAATTTAAAGAACACAAATGCAAGCAGAAACTGCACTATGTCTACAAAGGGTATCACTGTCTGTGCGGGTTTATTTGAGTCACTGTGATAATTTATTCTCATGGCCTGTTTCATACATAGAAAGAAATAGAGAAGTTTCGGAGGCTCCTTAGAGATTCAGAGACAGTTCAGCAGTTAGATCAGAACTCTGACAAGCGGCAAGCTAAACAACTC
This sequence comes from Xenopus tropicalis, assembly GCF_000004195.4. Taxonomy (NCBI): domain Eukaryota; kingdom Metazoa; phylum Chordata; class Amphibia; order Anura; family Pipidae; genus Xenopus; species Xenopus tropicalis. The sequence continues at coordinate 159,889,952 of NC_030678.2, read as the reverse complement.
AACTGGGACACAGTATTCAGGTAAGTCATTCAATATTCTCTGCTGTAATTGGAAGATACCAGTGAGACCTGAGATAAAGGCCAGCAATAAATACAACATACTGCACACTATTTGTATATATTTCTTTATTCATAAAGCTCTACTTATGTATGCAGAGCTGCACAGCAGAACAATACATTAATACAACAGGCAGTCATTACAATAAATACAAATTTGCTCCACAACCCTAAGCATGTTACAGTGTCACATATAGAGGTTTGTAGCTGCTGCCTGGCTCTTTATAGGGTGGTGGAACCTAGTATTTTTTAATAAATAGTTGTGCGCCTTATGAATTCAGTGTTTTATTTGAAACATAGAATGTGTTGGTAGGTTTTTGCAGAAATATGTCTACAAAGAAATGGAAAGCATTAAATCCGCAAAGCCCAGTGTTTCTCAGACTACACAAAGCACCCGGAGGAAGAAGATGCAAGACATTAGTAGCGTGGTCAAAGATTTTATTCGATGTGCAAATAAGCGTGAGTTTACTACTGACCCATTCCAGTCTTGTGTACACATGATGAATTCAGTTTTGCACTTTAACCTTTGCTGATTTTGTTAAACTCAGTAACTTTGAGTTTTTTCGTATCTTCTTCTTAAATGGTAAACCAGCATTAAAGCGGTTGTTTACCTTTGAAATTAGCTTTTAGTATGATGTAGAGACTGCTATTTTGAGACAATTTGCATTTTTTATTATTGGCGGTTTTTGAACTATTTCGCTTTTTGTTCTGGAGCACTTCAGTTAGGCATTTTAGCAACTGTATGGCTGCTAGGCCCCAGTTGTTCCTAGCAACCAAGCGGTGGTTTAAAAGAGATTAAGAATAGAGAAGGGCCTAAATAAAAAGTTAAGTAATAAAAATAATATGATTGTAGCCTCACAGAGCAATCGTTTTTGGCTGCTGACCCCCATTTAAAAGCTGGAAAGAGGCAGAATAGGGAGGCAAATAATTGAAAAACTATATATATATATATATATATATAAAAAATAAATGAAGACCAATTGAAAACTTGCTAAGAATAAACCATTCTATAACATACTAAAAATTAATCTGAAGGTGATCCAACCATTTAACTAATATGTGGCTGTTCCATGGATACAGTGCTTCTAATTGAGTCTTTATAATTTACAGTGCCCCCATAGTTGTAGCCTTTAATGCAGCCATTAGTGTTAACATGGCAGTAATGTTAGTTCCGCTACCATTTGAATTCCCCTTTAACAGTCTCCTCACTTTACAGGAACTCCTTTTGGACTGTGTAACCACTTTATACACCAAAATCATTTTTTCTCTTTTTTTTAGGAGGCCCAAGGTTAAAATGTACTGAGCTTTTATTGCATGTGAGCAACACTGTGAGAGACCCAACAACATGTTCTGCATATGGGGCAGACTACAGCAGCATCTTGCTGAAAGATATCCTGTCTGTCCGCAAATATTGGTGTGAGATAACTTCACAGCAATGGGAAGGTAAGTAGCTTTTTAGTCTATATCACTATTGTAATATAGCAGGTTTGCATGCCCTTTGGTACTTTGAATCATGTATTAGACCAGTGATCCCTAACCAGTGGCTCAGGAGCAACATGTTGCTCACTACCCCCTTGGATGTTGCTCCCAGTAGCCTCAAAGTAAATGCCCATTTTTACATTTCTGACCTGGAGGCAAGTTTTGGAGGCATGAAGACCATGTGTAATGCCAAACAGAACCTCATATAGTCTGCTTGTCCCCATGGGGCTACCAAATAACAGCCGTTATTGGTCACCCCCTAGGAACATTTTTTCATGCTTGCATTGCTCCCCAACTTTTTTGTTTTTATATAAATATTGCTCATGGGTAGACCAAAAGGATGGCTTCTCTCCCGGACATCAAAACTTTGCATGAATACATTTTTTGCAGTGTTTTGCTATACTTTGCAATGCTTTGTTATTGCTGATGTTCTTATGGTGGGACACAGTGGGATTTGTAGTAGTAGTTTTTGTTTTTGTCTGGGAGAGATTGTGGTGTGCCATCAGCCAGTCAAACCACTGTAATGCCTTTTTAACCCTGCCTTATAGAAGCAGAAGGGGCAGGGAGTTTTATTTAAAAGTAGGGATGCATAGAATCCCTGTTTTGTTAAATGGATATCTTAAAGTTCTTAATATCTTGAAATGGTTATATGCAAAGATTTATTTTACTATTTATGCCTTTGTATTCCTTGCTGCCAGAAATAATCCATTCAGCCAGCTCTGCAGTGTGTATGTGCTGCTCTGGTCTCCACACATATTTATGTATCTGTTTGCAGACTTAGTGACCCTCTACTTCAGCTTGTATCTAAAACCAGAGAGCACTGTGAACCGCTTGCTAGTTGCTAGAATAATTCACACTCTGACCAGAGGATGCTGCCAGCAGACTGACGGACTGCACTCCCTGTTCTTCCAATTTTTTTCAAAGACAATGAAGAGAGTCAGGTAAATGGTTCTTACCCAGAAAGCAGCGCTACTGTGGTACAAGATCTTTGATTTTATATGGGTGACAGCTCACATGTCTTCATGGGATAAATATATAAGAGCTCTCGTATGTCTGCAAGTGCTGTCAAGTCCCTGCACTCTTCCCACAGTCAGTTGCATGTAAAACCTAAAGCCTATTGACGAAGGGGAACCCGGCGCTACTGCAACCTCCTGACCAGGCAGTCGGTCCAGCAAACTTTTAGTGATCTGTGTTAATAACTGCATTTTAGTTACACGCATCACTCACGAACCGAACACCAGAAAAGATGCCATGCAGACATCAAAAATATTCAGGTCCAGGTAAAAAACTCTTCATTCTGGGGGAAAAAAAAAACATGGCAATTGCCCTTGAAATTGCAGTTGCAGACGTAAATGTGCCTATAGTGTTTCATTTTGTTGGTGTCAGCAGCTGAATGTTTCTTCTGTTGAGATCTTTGTTAGGTTTCTGGGTACATCTGATCTGGTCCTTAGAATTTCTGGCTGTAAATGAAAAATGAACTCCTATCCTTGTGCCCAGTTTCCTTGTCCAGGGCAATGCCTCAAGTATCTCTTTCTTAGTACTCATCAGCCTTGTTATGTTTCCATATATGTATATATAAATGCAGTAAGAATCTAATTATAGTTAACCTTACACTTTTAATTATAGTAGAAGCGAAGATCTGTGCCCCCAAAGATGCCCCCAGTAGCTCCCCATCTTCTTTTCTGCTGATTCACTGCCCATGCTCTGAGCTGCTGTCACTTACCTGAGCTTAGGGACCGACAGATAATTATACAGATAACTACTCCATGGTAACTCAGAAACCAGTGCAATTATCATCAGAATTTAATAATAAGCCCTGTAGCATTAACTTATATGACAGGCAAACCTCATTTTCTGCTTGATAATTTTCAAAGACCCCTAAGCTTAGCTTTCCAACAGCTGCCCAGAGTGCACTGAGCATGGGAGTATCTCAGACACTTTCCAAGATGGGGAGCTCCTGTGACAAGTTTAAAAGTCCTGGATCATTGCTGCTATTGAGATGCTGGTGCAGTAAGTACAGTGTAAAAAATATGGCATTTCTGTCCATATTCATTTTTAGGGTTTAGTTCTCCTTTAACAAGAGGTTAAACATTCCATTTGTTAGTTGATTATCCATAAGGCCCTACGCAGAATGGTTTGATATCAGAAATGCCAGTGCCCACAGTATATTATTTAAATATAAACAATTCTTCATTCTTACCTAATTGACTGTTCCATAGTAATGCAACTACAATCATTCATTATTAATACAAACTAATCCTGACTAAATTGCAAATTGGGTGTACTGAATGATTTTGGCAATTGCACACAGGATGTTTATCCGTAGCCCCTAGTTTTTTTGAGAAGCGACTTCAACCAACTTTATAAAGCGGTGATGCATATGTTTTGCCAAAATTTCCCATGTTCCTTGTCCTAAACAGCATATATTTTAGTATATTTTTTACATGTTTCTGCACATTTTGGGTGAACAACAACCTGACTCCAACATCGGTAGTTAATCACAGGATTCACCAATAATTTCTTTCTAGAGTTGTGCTGATATAGGTTACAAAGATAGCTCGTAAATATATTATGACTGGTTAGGTAGCATGAAAAAAACTAACAAAAATTGATTCAGTGGAGGGCAAACAGACAAACCTTCTCTTACAAAAATATGTTGGACACTAGGGAGACTTTAGTACATCATTATTGGGTACTAGTATGTGCTAGTTTCCTTAAAGGAACAGTAACACCAAAAAATGAAAGTGTTCTAAAGTAATTGAAATAAAATGTACTGTTGCCCTGCAATGGTAAAACTAGGGTGTTTGCTTCAGGAACACTACTATAGTTTATATAAATACGCTGCTGTGTAGCCATGGGGGCAGCCATTCAACCTGGAAAAAAGGAGAAAAGGCACAGGTTACATAGCAGATAACAGATAAGACACCATTGTATTCTACAGGGTTTATCTGTTAGCTGCTATATAACCTGTGCCTTTTCTTCTTTTGAATGGCTGCCCCCATGGCTACACACCAGGGTTTATATAAACTCTAGTAATGTTTCTGAAGCAAACGCACAACTTTACCAGTGCAGGGCAGCAGTACATTATAGTTTAATTTCTTTAAAATATATACATTTTTTGGTGTTACTGTTCCTTTAAACAGTAGTAGAAATAGATGTTTGACTACCACTTCTCTCTTCCTTCTTCTCTCTTTTCTCTCTTCTCTCTTTAAGGAAATAGATTGTTCAATACAAAATGACATTATATTGATATCCAACCTGTAAAAGTTAAAATGCAAATAAAAATCATTGAAAAGAAATAGATGTTTGACTGGTTCCTTCTCTAAAGTATGGTAATGTTTTGGTGTTGCTTTGTTTGCCAGGGATGAGAGAAACCCACCTGGTCTGGATCAGATCCTCTCTGCTCTGAATGTGTTCCTTACCAGCGCCTCAGGGAATTGCCGGATGCGAGTGTGCAGGCTGGGGGAGGACTTGTTCCTCACTGTATTGCGGATCTGGACAATTCAAAGGCCTAAAGATGCACTGAAGGAGGAGATTGTGGAGTTCTTCAGGTTACTTCTTCGAATTCATCATCCAAAAGGAGCCAAGACTGTAGATGAAGGTGCAGCTTCTAATTCCTCACATTTAACTTTCCATGCAATGCGTGGTTGTTGAATCCCCTGAGATTTGTGATATGCTTGCTGCTTCTAGAATTGTATAAGGGGTAGTTCTGAGTACATTACAAGTACATTTACTCTTTTTATACTTTAAGACCCCTTAAGAACCCAAACATTTACAGAGTAGATCGAACAAAATCTTTTCCACAAAAACTATTGCTCTGTGAGGCTACAATTTTATTGGTATTTTTACTTTTTATTACTTATTTTTTTATTTAGGTCTCTCATTCATTCATTCGTACTTACTGGTCGCTAAAGTAATTTGAATCCTAGCAACCAAATAAGTGCTAAAATTCCAAAGAGATAATTCAAAACCTCAAATTAATAGAAAATGATCATCAGTTGCAAATTGTCTCAAAATAACTGTCTACAATATACTAAAATCTAACTCAAGAGTAAACAGCAACCACTTTAATATGGGAAGGGTGAAGTGCTGAAACGTCGCTGGAAAGCTCTGATAAAGACATATGGAATTTGCTTTATTAATGTTTTTAATGATTTTATTTTTACCCAGGTGCTTACGCTTTTGATCCAGACAGATGGAAAAGGAACTTGTACAACTTATATGACACACTGGTAAATGAGATCAGCCAGATAGGCAGCAGAGGGAAATATTCCTCAGGCTCCCGAAACATTGCAGCCAAGGAAAACTTGATTGAGTTGATGGCTGACATTTGTCATCAGGTAAATTTTTTGTTTTCTGCCAGAAACTTCTGAGCAATATATATTAATTTAATTGAGCTTTAAAAATATGTTGCTGTTGGTACCAGTAAATTCTGGTCCACCAAGGAGGACAGCACCACATTTTAGGAAAACGAATAAATTCTGACCTCTTGTCTTGGTCTCTGTTGAACTGGTTTTTATCTTTTCCATTTTCATAGAGCATTGTGGAAAAGGTTATTGCTTATAGACATTAATACCATCTACCTACCATAGCCCGTTCAATGTCCACATCTGCTTTATAGTGAAAAGATCAGTCCTTCCAGCCAATAACAACCCAGTTTCTCTTTGTCCAGCTATTCACTGAAGACACTCAGGTGCTGGATATCACACAGGCTGCTTTCCTAGTGACCCAAAGGGAACCATCTGGAGCCCCCAGCAAGCGCAGAAGGATTGAACTTGGGTGGGAAGTGCTACGTGACAACCTTCAGAAGTCCCATAAAGATTTTGATATCATCCCTTGGTAATATGAACTTCATGTTTTATCATTTGTGGTTTTTGAATTATTCAGCTTTTTGTTCAGCAAATCTCCAGATTTAAATTAAAGCAGCTATCTGGTTGCTAGGATGCATATTACCCTAGCAACCAGGCAGTGGTTTGAATTAGAGACTATATTATGAATAGGAGCTTTGAAGTTTGAATAAAAAGATAAATAATAAAAATGATTAATAATAAAATTGTAGCTTGGCAGAGCTATAGTTCATGGACCCCCTATTTGGTGACTCCTATTTGGAAGCTTGAAAGAAGAAGGAGGCAAATAATTAAACTATAAAAAAAAATAAAGAAACCAAAAAGACCAGTTGAAAAGTTGCTAAGAATTGGCTGTTCTAAGCAGAAAAATGCATGTGGTCAAGATGGGTGCTCTCACAATAGTATGAGAATCCATAGGCACATAGCACTAACTAATATCTCAGTCCTAAAAACAACTCCAAAAGCACTTCAGGGTGGCCCCACTCAATATATAAATTTATACACTATTTGTGAAGCATAATAAAATAAATATTTACAAATTAGATGAGATCTCAGCATATTATAAATACAATTACTTTTGTCCAGAGAAGATTATTAGGTAACTGAAAATTATTTTCCTGCAGACAGAAGTTATAATATGCTGACATCTGCTCTTTCCTATTGGTTCAATAGTGGTTCAGTAGTGGACCACCAAGGATTATCTACTGTTGAAACAGCACTTGGATTCTGATTTCCTATACAAGAGCTGGGATTTTCCTACTGCTTTTACTTAAGTATCACAATGCCCAAGGGGGGTATGGTATGCCACCCCTATCGGTTTTGGCTAAGTTTCCTACTAGGCAGTGCCAGAAGTAGCCCTTGCCTTTATGCACCCAGGTCCTAAGTGATCATATAGAGAGAAAAATGAATAAAGTTACTTGGATTTTGGCAGTTGTGGTCATTTTGTTATTTGACAGTTTCTGTATTCAACGTTTCTAGGTTACAAATTGCAACCTGCTTGATTGCCCGATACCCAGTGAGCCTGCCTAGCAATGAGCTGACTCCATTACTGACGGTTCTACACCAGTTACTTGCCCAGCAGAGACGAGGCGAGAGGGCCGCTTATGTGCTTCGCTGCCTAAAAGAGGTTGCCGTTTGTCAAAAGCAAAAAACAGATGTGAAGATCACACCAAAATCAGATCTGTACAAACTGTGGTCTAAAATCTGGGCTGTTACGTTGCGTAGCATCAGTTCTCCCCAAACAGAAGAGGAAAGTTTTGCCTTACTGGGCTCCATCTTACAAGGAGGTCTAATACCGGCTGACACAGATTTCTGGAAGATTTTTTCAGGAGCTGCTGCCAAACCATCCAGGTGCTTAAAGAGTTTTAAGAAGAAGCTAAAGGTCGAATTGTATTTTAAAGATATGTTTCAAAATTTAAAGTTTTGTTGTGAGAATTTGCTGCTGGGACTTTTCTCCTCTATCACCAAAAAATTACCTTCAGATTTAGGGTGCAGCCATATAGAACCCTATATTCTTTCTTTTTGCACAGACCCTGACCAGTGCTGCCTTCAGTGTAATCACAGCTGTTCAGCTGTGAGATAAGTTAAGTAAATGTTATTTAGTTTTTAGGTATCACTAGGGTGTGGCACATTGCACATAATTGCATTTTTGGCTGTATATAACCTTGCAGTAAACAGAGCTAGAAACTACCTGTGGCCAATTTCCAATAGGATATAGCTCATCAGAGCCCTGGAATCAGTTAATAGAGCTTCTCTAGCAGAATCCTGCATTGAAATCCGTTTTTTTAGGGCTCTGGCACACAAGGAGATTTGTCGCCTGCGTTTTTCCTCCTGGCGCTTTGGCGACAAGTCGCCACGACAATACCCACGAAGAGATTTCATGCGAGTTGAGCTCCAGGCGATCTGCTACCCATGGTACACTCAACAGTTAACCCCCCCCTCATGTTTACTTAAGTCGCTCAGAAAAGGGTCTGTGTGCGATTTGAAACAGCAGGCGATTTGAAGTAGCCTCGTATGTTTTGACGCTGGCGATTTCCATTGGCGTCTTGTCGCTCGTCTTGTCGCCAAATCGCTCTTTTAAAAATCGCCGGCGACAAATCTCCTCGTGTGCCAGAGCCCTTAAAAACACAGATTTTTTTATATGTACTCTGATAAACTTCAGTCACACTTTACTGCTGAGCTGCAAGTTGGAGTGATATCACCCTCCTCCCAGCAGCCGATCAGCAGAACAATGGGAAGGGAGCGAGATAGCAGCTCCGTCTTGTAATTAACACTTTTTCTGCTTTTCTGCCCTCTCCCCCTTTCTCTGTGTGTTGTAAATGAGCCCTCTGGTCTCAAGTGTACAAAAAACAATGTTATGGAACTTAAAGGATAAGGAAAGCTAAATTCACTGAATGCTGCCCATATATTAGACACCCCCAGTAAATTTAGCAGAAAGGGTAGCCACGGTGCAGATGAAAGGGTAGCCATTTTGCAGCAGAAAAAGTAGCCACGTGACAGCGGAAAGGGTAGCCACTGTGCAGCAGAAAGAGTAGTCACGGTGCAGCGGAAAGGGTAGCCACTGTGCAGCAGAAAGAGTAGTCACGGTGCAGCGGAAAGGGTAGCCACTTTGCAGCAGAAAGAGTAGTCACGGTGCAGTGGAAAGGGTAGCCACTGTGCAGCAGAAAGAGTAGTCACGGTGCAGCGGAAAGGGTAGCCACTGAGCAGCAGAAAGAGTAGTCACGGTGCAGTGGAAAGGGTAGCCACTGTGCAGCAGAAAGAGTAGTCACGGTGCAGCAGAAAGGGTAGCCACTGTGCAGCAGAAAGAGTAGTCACGGTGCAGTGGAAAGGGTAGCCAAAGTGCAGCAGAAAGAGTAGTCATGGTGCAGCAGAAAGGGTAGCCACTGTGCAGCAGAAAGAGTAGTCACGGTGCAGCGGAAAGGGTAGCCACTGTGCAGCAGAAAGGGTAGCCACAGTGCAGCAGAAAGAGTAGTCACGGTGCAGTGGAAAGGGTAGCCACGGTGCAGCGGAAAGGGTAGCCACGGTGCAGCGGAAAGGGTAGCCACTGTGCAGCGGAAAGGGTAGCCACTGTGCAGCAGAAAGAGTAGCCACTGTGCAGCAGAAAGAGTAGCCACAGTGCAGCGGAAAGGGTAGCCACTCATAAAATGTGAATTGGGGTGGCCTCTGGGTGCCCAAAAATGAAATTCCGGCCCTGACTGTAGAGTAAGAGTAACTGACATGTTCCCAATAGCTGAGTATATAAAAAGTTGGTGAAATAGTGATACATACAGTATTAACCACAAACCTGATGCCATTGCAGAGCTAAAGAATATTATTAGTGTGTTTTAACACCATCATACCTGGCAGAGGAGGCAAGGTTTGCTTGAATCTGTGTGTTTCCTTGCAGCCCTGGGGTTCATTGCTTGGCTGTGGCCCTCACCTCATGTTGCCTCCCGGAGCACGTCAGTGTGGGTTTCGATAATCCCATGCATGAAGCCAATGGCACTCGAAGCTCTCTGAAAGAAGAAATCATAAAATGGCTGTTGTTTGGTCATCTGGATGATGAAATGGAAGACACTAATGAGCTTTCTCCTGTCATAAGCAAGTTAGTATACAATACATATATACATACATATACGGCTTTAGTTATTTGGGGTACATTCAAAGATGGAATATTCCATGTATACAGTGAGCAATATCCTGATTGTCTCTAACTCTTCATATCTCATGAGCTGGCATAGAAGGTATATCAAGTAAGAGTATTACAGCTCACAGCTGTTATTTGGTTCTCTCTGCTCTTTATGTTTGTGCTTCTGCATAACCTTATTATATATTATCATACACACAGGGACTTCTCCTACCCTGCTCTTCAGAAAATTCTTGTGAGTCTGACAATGAAGGACTCCAGAGCTGCTATGAAATTCTTCACAAGCCTTTCTCAGTGGTAAGGCATTATATTTCAAATTTTGTTTATTTTGTAGGAGTTTTACAGTTAAAAGAGAAAAATATGGTCAATGTATGACTTTTTCAGTTAAAGCCCTTTGTGTAGCCTTTGGTCAGGCACTCATAGCATGAGTGTTTCCCCCCCCCCCCCCATTCCGCCCCCATGAGATCTGCTCATTTTGTGAGGTCGCCAAACAAGCATATCTTCTCCAGATTTGCCCACCTAAGGTGGGTGATATCAGGCTAATCTGATTGTTTGGCCCTAGGGCCAAATGATCAAATTAAAACAGCGGGCATAGGCACCATTGGACCGAGGACTATATCAACAAGCCAATGCGGTCCTGACCTGCCGATTTGACAGATAAGCTGCCAAATCGGTCTAAAGGACCCAGAAATCTGCCCATGTATGGCCATCTTTACTCTGGTCTCTCACACATTATGTATTACAGAGACGTGCATTGCAGTGTAAGGGACCGCCACACAGTCCAATCCCTTCTGTTTAGCTACACAAAAGTGTTACTGAAGTGAACAGAATCTCATTCAAGGCGTATACATCTAATGGAAAGCAGTTCTCTGATCTGTTAGTTTGCCAGTAGCTGGAAAGGGGCTGGTTTAGAAGAACTGACCACTAGAAATATCTGTCCCATGTACCTAAATTGCACTAATGGGTCCAGATAATCAACATTCCATGTTGGCTTGCACTAAAGGTGCCAGCTCTCTTCTCCCCTCCAAAAAGTGTATAAACATAACATATTGGCTGTTATTTATTAATCATGACTGTGTACTTTTTCATCCTTCAAAGCTCACACATCAAAAAGGAAAATGACGCCAGTTTTGCAGATACAGAAGAACTATACTTACATACCTCATTTAGTGAAATTCCAGGGGGGCCTCATGTGGGTCCTATGGACGCTGACAGAAATGGAAGCTCTCCCTGCCTGACTGTGAATTTAGCTATAAGAGAGAAACTGGAGCAAGACCTGCTCACCGTGTCTGAGCAGCAACTTAACTCCTACTCCTCTGAGGTACATATCTGGTGGCTATAAACATCCCTCGCAAATTAGCTTAAGCGAATGATTCATATGGTGCTTTTCTCCAGTGGGACTCAGAGCAAGCAAGGCAGCCATTATAGGTACACTAAATATGCCGGGATACCAGGAGATTTAGTGACTTGTTGAGCGTCACGGAGTTAAACCAGAATCTCTAGTAGTATATCCCACATCTATAAAGCTGATCACAAACTCTAGGCCATCTCCTAGAGTAGTAAGGAACATGCAAAGTCAGGTAGGAGGTGACCAAGTGGATATTGCTATATACATATAAATAAATGAATAACAAAAAAATATGTCCTGAAAAATATGCCTGGAAGACACAAGGGCATGTTTTTTGTTTTGAAGATGTATTTTAACTACATTAGACCTGTATAACAAACTGCTGTTTGGTTGTTAACCCCTTAAATTATATTCCATTCCATTATCTATACCATATATTTATGGTACCATTTATACCATATATTTATACAATTTCTACCAAGCTATTTCTGCTAACTTGTTGGCTTGTTGCTGTTTTATTCAAGGCCACTCCACCTGTCAATCTTGTCCGATGTGCCTGCCTTTTGACTGGGGTATTGGGTTGTTACCGCTATGCAGATATTATCACTGAAGAGGATGCCCTTAAATCCAATTTATTTCAAAAAGCCAAGGTAAGTGCCTTTTTTTGGGGAAATGATGTTGTATAGGGCCCAAGTAATGCACACACAACTGAAAGTAATATTTTGTTTACAACCACTGACCATTCAGTCTGCCAGTCAGTATCTGTGTGGAAACAGTGGGGATGTTGAGGTGAATGACCCTTATTCATGCAGCTCTTGGCCTTGTGTGTTTCATTAAGATGCTGATGCAGTGTGCTGGGGAGAGCATTGCATTCCTGAAGGCAAAACTGAATGAGGATACCAAGATCAGCTCCTTGGCAGTGCTGTTAACTCAGTGTGTGGCCTGTGTATGTAACTGTGCAAAGGTAATGTAGACTTCTGCTAATCTCCTACTTCCAAAAAAAAAAAAAGTTAGAGCCCTGCACGGGTCCAGTTGGGCAGACCCATGCCCCCAACCGAACCAGCTGACCCGCAACCTGACCCGAACCCACTAACCTGCTATGCTCCATTCCTGCCGTCTGCAGTCGTTAGATTCTAACCTGATCTGGAAACCGGAAGTGACGTCACTGTTGGCCTGAAGTGACTTCACTCCAGAGACAGATCAAACAGCTCAGAGGAAATGATCTTTTTAACTGGGGTGGGTAGAGGGATGAGAGCCTCTGTTCTAACCAGGTACCCATAGACTATCTTTATAGGAACTCATTGTAAATGGGCCTATTCTAAGCAACTTTTCAGTTTTTCTGTATAATTAAATAATAAATGATTATAGGCAATAAACTCCTAAGAACTGGATATTTTAAATAATTAAAAAAAACAATAAATGTATAAGTTTAGGATTCTGCTGTGTACGTCATACAAAGTTCATTCTAATTTGTGCATTATATACCTGTCAGTTAACTTATTTCCAGTCTGTAGGGAAGCACCCCGTAATATTTCTGTTATAAGGAATCTTTCCTTCAAGCAGAAATTACGAACAGATTTTTTAACTCGAATTTTGCAAATGTGTATTTGTTAATTTAATCTACATCATCCTAAAGGGAATATAGAATTTAAAGGAACAGTAACACCAAAAAATGAAAGAGCTTTAAAGTAATAAAAATATAATGCACTGTTGCCCTGCACTGGTAAAACTGGTGTGTTTGCTACAGTAATACTACTATAATTTATATAATAAGCTGCTGTGTAGCCACGGGGGCAGCCATTCAAGCTGGGAAAAAGGAGAAAAGGCACAGGTTACATAGCAGATAACCGATAAGTTCTGTAGAATACAATAGTGTTTTTTATCTGTTATCTGCTATGTGCCTGTGCCTTTTCTCCTTTGAATGGCTGCCTCCATGGCTACATAGCAGCTTATTTATATAAATTATAGTAGGCTTTCTGAAGTAAACACACAACTTTTACCAGTGCAGGGCAGCAGCACATTATATTTTAGTTACTTTTATACACTTTCATTTTTTGGTGTTACTGTTACTTTAAAGGCATCAACTATTCTTTCCTATTCAGTTGCTGCTTTCACCACACATTCATTCTGTTTTTCTTGTTACAGAACAGTCCCATGTGGTTCCTCACAGATTTTTTCCTACGTCTTTTAACCCCAAGAATGTTAAATGACTTGACAGACATCAGTAAACATTTAGTAAGTAACATTTATAGTACTGAACATTAAAGGGGAACTATGGAAAAAATGAAAATTTAATATAAGCTTCACTAAATGAAAATAGCACCTTATGCGCATTTTGCTCAAAGGCAAGTGCTTGGCAGTTGAACAGGAGCTGGGGGGCAGGTGTGGCGGAACTATTCCTGTCACTGAAGTCTTCCTATCCTTGTATACTGTCTGTAATTTGATTTGCCTGTAGCTTACCAACACTGGAGGATCGGTGGAGGCCGGTGAGCATGATTTAATAGATGATACAGATTCCAGAATGGAGACAGAAGACCAGGGAGCTGTGGACCTGTTTGATGATCATTGTGTTGCTGAACCAGCTGAAAACATGGAGTTTGGGGAGCTTCAGAATGTTACTGGTAAGTATCCTGATAAGGAGATATAATTCCTAATTAAAAAAGCAATGGGAAATATGCAACGTTTAAGAAAATGGCGCAGGTTCCCTGTTTTTTGCACCATGTATGTTTCCCCGCAATTTGGGTTGCGGGTCCATGGTGGGCACGGGGTTGCCCAACCGGACCTGTGCAGGACTCTACCATGAAGTGCAGGTCTTTGTATTCCTAGAATAGCACGCAAAGAGCTTCCCCTTGCTCTGAATACTGTACTGCCTACGTTCAGCTTAACTGCAATCATATGGGAAAGGGTAGTATGCATGAGTCCCCTGAAACCATTTATTTTAATGATATATATCCCCTACCTGTATTTCATAAAAACAACAACAAAAAACAGACCAGTTGGAAATATCTTACAACAGCCCTGTCCACATTATAGTGAAAGTTAAAGGGGAACTTCAATTTCTGAACCAAAATTTGTTAAAGAGCCCCACACGACACAGAAACCCCTAATATACCTGTATACCTGCACTGTTATCTGTTCCTTCAAAAAGTATGAATAAATACGATTTTTATATGCTTAAATTCAGCTGCAAAACAGTTCTTCTCTTTCTGCATCATTTGAAATCCTGGCAGGGGAGGAGGGACTAAAACATTGAAGTTTACATTGCGTGTGCAGGGAATTGTGGGATTGGGAGGATGCAGGCTGAAGGCAGGCTGAGGACAGTCGACTACTGTTACATTTTATTTGAGTCTCAAAGTAGCCAGCCAGATCAGCAGGGAACAGGGAGCGGGGCTTAGGGAACTGTTCCAAACCATATTATTACATTAAACATCATGAAAAAGCTGCATAGTTGTAATTGATATATATTGCTTGAAATTATGTTTACTTTTTAACCTCTAAAGTTGTATTTCCCCTTTAATTTCATGGGAAACTACCCCTTTAGTATGCAGTGATTTTCCTGCAGAATTGGGCTGAGGACAGCAGAACACCTGTGTTTTATGGCCTCACCTCTGTGGTTTTATTAATGCAGTAGAGGCATCAGCACAAGTGCAATGTTCCCAAAGTGCTAATGTTCCCTGTGGGACTTTCTGTGCAGGAGCAGTGAGCCCCCTGTCGGAGGAACATCTCACCAAGCCGGAGGCTGTCCTGCTGCAGATCCTGGAGTTCCTTTGCCTTTGTACATCTGCTGCTCAGAATCACACAGTCAACTTCCGACCTTCAGATACCCGCAGAAAGCTGTTAGCCCTGATTGATAACAATGCTCTGGACATTAACAAGCCGCTGCACCTTCATGTGGTAAGCTGGGCCATTTAATAATTAGGCATATGAGCACGGTCAGTGGGCTGAGAACAAACCTCATATTGCATTATTTAAAGAGTTATGCATTATATGGGCTGCTTAAAAGTCATATCTTTGTTAATATATGTGTATATATGGCTTCTACTACTATCAACATTAACTGCTGTGTGCCTTGGGTAGTCATCAGATTTGGGTGATGTATTGCTTAAGCAGAGCCAAAGCCAAATATCCTCTATGATGCTCAGTGGCACTCGTCTGATTAGACATGGTTTAAATTTTGCTGGTTTCATCTGGAATGTTAATTACTTGTATTAATTTACATGGATATTGACATACATTCTTCAGTACATATTCTCACTGTGTCAGAAGGTGTTTATTTCCATTTCTTCTTTTGCAGTTCTTACAGCTCTTAAATGAGCTGCCCAAAGCTGATGTGCCACTGCCTGTTGATGAAATTATAACGTTGCTGAAGCCACTTAAGTAAGTGGTTCCATTGCCTTGCCCTGCTTATGTGGTCTGACCATTGCCCCCTAATGTGTTTCATGACCATGACAATTTCCCCTTGCAGTGAAGTGTGTTCTTCCTATCGCCGAGACCAGGATGTCTGTGCGGTTATACTAAAAAAACTGCTCCCCGTGGTCAGCTGTCTAGGGCAGGAACCAATGGACACAGATGAAACATATGATGCTCAGGAGCAACTCCTGAATGTTATTCAGGCATTTTGGTATTTACTTTTCTTGTGCTTCTGCTCAAATTTGTTTCAGCTTTGTAGGGATGACTTACTTAAAAGAAATGGGGCTTTGCTTTCATTGCTCAGCCAAGGTATGGCCCTAGGGTTGGTAATATGATCATCCAACTTATTATTGCTCAGTTAAACTTGTATGTAGGCAGCCAATGAGACTATGCAACTTTCACTGCTCAAATAAAGAGTTTGGCATTAGTGGGCATCCAACAACACCATCCAATTTCCATGGCATGCAGTGGGCTACCAATGAGGTCCCTCGGTTTGTTATTGTTCAACTAAGGGTGTGGCCGTAATGGGCAGCCAATTAGGTAATTAAAACTAGCCATTAAAGCTCGTCAGTGGTTTGCCCAGGGTTTGGTGCCTGGTGGCAGCCATTTAGGCCACACAGCTAATGATTGCTCAGCTCAAGTAATGGGCCAGTAGCCAGCCAATAAGGTTGCTATGCTTGTCATTTCTCAGCTAAGGGTGTGGCGACAGCAAGTGTACAATAGGGCCACATGGCCCAATGTTTTATTTTATCTATGTATATTCATTGGTTATTGTTATAGTTGATCTAAAAACAAAAATCATGTTAACAAGTCATTTCTTTAGCTTTACCATATTGTCGCAATCACAGGATTTTAACAAAAGATGGAAAATACACTGCAGTGGTCCGTGCCTCTCTGGTGAATTGCATGAAGGCCCTGCTAGAGGTATGTGCCACAAGCCTACGACTGAGCCTATTCTCTTGCTATTAGAAAATGCAATGCAGTCTTTTTAAATGTTAAAGTTCAGGAAAATGTGTTATATATTTTCATGGGTTTATTTCTACATTGGCATCACGGGTATCTGTACTCTTGCCTTGTTCCAGGTTGACCCTCAGTCTAAGTGGGCTATTCTTACAGTTGATGACCAGGATGTTCCTGTGAGAGACATTTTCCCAGCTTTTCTGGCTGACTGTCATCACCAGGTCCGCTTTCATACTACAGTGTCCATAAGCAGGTAACAGAGAGTAAATATAATATACAGTATAACAGTTCCATGAAGATTGTCTGTGTGCTTGCCTTGGCCTTGTATCAAACGACATAGCGTCAAGTTTTTAAGAATTGTTAGCGTAAGTCCGGCACCGTTAAAGCATCTGACTACATTGTCAAGATAAGATATTGCCATTATATTTTCAAATAAGAATTCACCCCCAAATCTTACAATCTGGCATTACAGGTATGTCTAGAACAGTCTATTAGACATCCTCTAAGTCCCTCTGCGACTGCTCCAAGCTGCACCTCCCCCCATTCCAGACAGCTACAAAGTTTGGGAACTACTGGCCTTTAAGAAGAATGAAAGTCAAATTACAGATCCAGCTTAGCAGGGCTGTATTTAGGTCGCACCGGACCCAAATAACCCCCCTTTGACGTGTAAGTGACATAATTCGCAGCACACACGTCATGTCACATACAAAAAACCTGCTGCCCTAGGCTCAGAACTTAGGGTGCCTTTATATAAATACGGCCTGCAGCTTAGTAAAAAGGCCATTACCATAGCAATAACAGCATTCCTTTAGTGGAAATTTCAGGTCTGTGTAATCCAGAATGCAATAAAAAATTCCTCTCCTTCACGAAATACTAGAGATCAGGGTTTGCGCAGTGAATTCTTCTATGAAGCCCAAGAAGAAATCTTGTAAGTACAGGTATAGGACCTGTTATCCAGAATGCTCGGGACCAAGGGTATTCTGCATAAGGGGTCTTTCTGTAATTTGGATCTTCAAACCTTAAGTCTACTAAGAAATTAATAAAACTTTAATTAAACCCAATAGGATTATTTTGCATCCAGTAAGGATTAATTATATCTTAGTTGGGATCAAATACAGGTACTGTTTTATTTTTACAGAGAAAAAGGAAATCAATTTTAAAAATCTGAATTATTTGATTAAAATGGGGTCTATGTGAGACAGGCTTTCCGTAATTCTGAGCTGTCTGGATATCGGGTTTCCGGATAAGGGATACCATACCTGTACATGCACACATCACAGTGTTTTCTTGGCCTTTAGATTGTTCCAGGATGTAAAAGCACAAGCCCTTCCTCTACAGCTGCAGCAGAAGGCATTTGATAACGTTTACCTGAAGGTTCAAGAAGGAATGCGCTATCTGGTAATGTGCCTTTATTTATGTAAAAATATTATCATAGTCAGAACTGATGCAATCCAACAGTTCCCAGATTTGGCCAGGGGCCCAACAGCACTGTAGCACATACATCCTTCATACACACTATATACACCTTTTATCCTTTTTTGTTTCACACATATGCCTTATATGGGCAAAACTTGGAGCGTTAATAAATTTCATTTATGAGCAAAATATTTGTAGCTCTTGATGGGCTATCTAGGTATGGAATCTGATCTTGGGGCAACATCTGCTCTTGTGTTTGCCCTCTTCTAGTTGTTTCCTATTTGGATGCTGAGCTTGCACTCTGTATAGGTGCAGTAATGCTCACCAGAGGACACCGCAGGAGGCATTTCCAGAGTAAATTGCTTTTTTCTTAGGAAATGCTAGGTGTTGGTACAATATACAGTGCCAGCCAGTGGAGCCGATCAGTCTGCCCCGCCTCTCCTGCCCAACCACTCCAGCATCTTGTGCCACTGGTCCTACATGGAGGTAGCTTCATCTTATAAGACTGTGTCACTTGACTTTGTTATCTGTGTGACTCTGCCTGATACCAGTGGATGCAGCCATTCAGGAGTCTGTACGTCTATAGTACCAGCACAGTATAGCATATAACATCAGTTGGACAAAAAGCAAAAAATGGACACAAAGCACACCGTTCCCTAATACGATAAGTATAGATTTGCAATGTGCACTTCTTTTTGTATACAGAGCTGCATACAGGGGAGATGTAAGGGGGAGGCATAGTGGCATCTCCTAAAACACCCCTAGATTGGGTATTAATCAGAATGTGCACAATTAAAGGGGTAGTTCACCTCTAAGTTAACTTTTAGTATGTTATAGAACGGCCAATTTATTTTTTTTTATAGTTTTTGAATTATTTGCCGCCTCCTTCTGAATCTTTCCAACTTTCAAAATGGAGTCACTGACCCCAGAGCCAAAAAACTATTGCATTGCTCTGTTAGGCTACAGTTTTATTGTTATTATTACTTTTTATAACTTATTTTACTATCCATGTCCTATTATTCACATATCATTCTCTTATTCAAACTACTCCCTGGTTGCTAAGGTAATTTGATCCCTAGCAAACAGATAGTTGTTGAAACGTCAAACTGGAGAACTGCTGAACAAAAAAAGTGAAACAATTAAAAAAAATATATATAACAAAAAATGAAGACTAATTACAGATTGCCTCAGAATAGCACTCTCTACATCATACTTAACAACCCCTTTAAGGGGACAAAAGGCTCTAGGGACACCCGTACTTACTACATTCACATGAGCTTTCTTGTGCCTGACTGCACTCTGCACCCTGAGCTGGATTTATAATCTGGAGAATAGCACAGTAGCAGAACAGAAAAGGCACAATCCTGTAGTACCTGCAGGTCTAAGGCCAGGGTGGTGGAGTAGCACCTAGCGCTCCATTAACAGGTCCTTAAAAGTACTATCTTGCCCTTTAAGAATGTACAGCCAGCTATTGTCAGCATAATTTACAGCTGTTCCCTTGGCAGGATCATATTGTAAAACACTGATTATAAATTATTGCAATGACTTGTAACTTACAGGTTGTGTATAAGTGCAGCTTAATGGACAGCTCTTGATTTACTCACGCAGCACACACTGAGATCTCTAAATCAGGAGGAAAGATATTTGGATATTGGGTGATGGCCTTTCAGACAAATTTGAGAGCTTCAGACACCTCCTCTTAACTGTATGGCTCATATTCAGCCTGAATCATTCTGCATAAATAATGGATTTTATTTGGCTCTCGCTCATTCTTGACATGGCACTTGACACAGTAAAAAGGTGCTTGATGTATCTGTAGCGAATGTGAGATCCAGAGAGTTCTGATATGGAATGAGCTTAAAAAATCAGCCTTAGCAAAATATCCGCAGGCCAAGGTTAGGGATACAGTGTCAATATGTTCTGCTGGCTTAATGCTATAATTGACACTAGTAGAACTGATTGCAGAGTAGCTAAAGACCCCATTGTTATCTTGTTCAGTCTCGTAGCAGCTGTGACCCAGATGAGCTCCCTGATGAAACCTGGAACCGAAGATCTACGTTGCTGATGTTGATATCGATGATTCTGCGGTGTAGCCCAGTGTGTGAGAAGCAGGCTCTGTTTGCCATCTGTCAGTCTGTGAAAGAGAATGGGCTGGACCCTCAGCTTATCAGAAAGGCAAGTCTTGCTGTACAAACCATGGACCAGTAGAACATTACAGAGTTCTGGGACCTGGCTATTTTGCTGTTTTCCTTTGACAGTCCAGGCTGTAGAAATCTGAATTTACTTCTTCAAAAGAGCTTTTTGGGGGATATGGTATTACTGTCTGTCTAAGGTATACAGGTATAGGGCCTGTTATCCAGAATGGGACCTGGGGTTTTCCAGATAAGGGTTCTTTCCATAATTTGGATCTCCATACCTTATGTGTACTGAAAATTCATTTAAACATTAACTAAATGGATTGTTTTGCCTTCAATAAAGATTAATTATATCTTAGTTGGGATCAAGTACAAGGTACTGTTTTATTATTAAAGAGAAAAAGGAAATAATTTTTAAATGAGTTATTTGCTATGGGAAATGGCATTCCCGTAATTCCGAACTTTCCTGATAATGGATCCTTTACCTGTATGACCCAGTCCTGTTTGGCACAGGACATTTGAGAGAAACTCTGGATTTTGTTACTAAAGCATCCTAAAGTGTTTTGTTCTCATGCGTCTGTTGGAGCAAGCGGTACCACCAATTGGCTAATGGGTCATTAATTCCTTGGGTCTTGTCCAAGCCTGCCACAGATTACTTTATCAGACTTTTTACTGTACAGTTGTAAATAATAACTGTATCTGGCAGAGAAGTAATACACAGAGTTAAAATGGTGACAATGGTACAATAATGCTTCATTCCTTCTCCCATTCTAGGAGCTGGGCAGGGTTTCTGCTGCTCTGGGATACAGAGGAGTAAAGGACTTCATGGCTTCCCATTTAGACTATCTGATCCTTGAGTGGCTTCGAATGAAGGTTTCTGGGTACAGTCTCTCAACATTCCCATACATCTTGCTAAATTACTCCTCTCTCAATGAGTTTTACAGGTATGTTTAGAGAACCTAATGTTGCTAATTACCCCATCTGTCCCTTTATTTTCAACTTACTGCCCATACCATGGGATAGTGTATTTATTCCCAAAGCTTATGGCCAGTCAGCTCAAACACAGAGCAAATTTTGGCTCAAAAATGCATACCTTGTAGTTTGCATGCTGAAATTCAGGCTGATCGCAGGCATGTCAGTGCTCAAACATTCAGGCTAATGAGGACCCTAGGGTTTAATTATCCATGTCAAAATTAAAAAAGTAGAGAGCCTGAATCAAAACAAAAGCAATAAAACCCATGAATAATGATAAACTTGAAGCTTCAGTCTGTTTTTTGGTTTTTTTTTTGTTACCAGGGTCAGCAAACCCTGGCAACCAGAAAGCGTTTCAAGTTCTGTGCCACAATGTATAAGTGAAAAAAAATGAGGACTTGCTTGAAATAGGTCCATCTACAATATATTAGTATATTTAAAGGTGACCCCTTTAGCTGCTGTAAATGTCATGTACAGTATATTGTGATCCAAACAGCATGATCCCATGTGTTGGTTTAATCTGGAGTAAGACCTGACCTTGCCAGTCAAACCATGGACTCACATCTTTATATATATGTATCTGATGTCAATTTGCAGATCTTGTTACAAAGTTCTTGTCCCCCATCTGGTGATAAGGAGTGAATTTGAAGAGGTGAAGGCCCTTGCTACGTGCATTGAGGAGGACTGGAAGCTTCTGCTTGATGATTGCTTTCCCAGAATTCTAGTGAACATCCTCCCCTACTTTGTCTCCGAATGTGCTGCTGATGATGAAGAGATGGCACAAAAGAGAGAGGTTGCTACTAAAGTATATGACTTGCTGCTAGATGAAAGCTGTTTGGGCAAGCAGGTAATGTACTAGGCTGTAGTGGGTTCCTACACAGGGGGAATAGGCACTAGATTAGAGCTTTTCACCAATCACAAGTCCCATTTTCAGCTATGGAAATGCTGATTAAAATGTCATTATGGACTACTTTCTGGTTTTATCTTTAGGCCTATACAGAGAGGTACTTAAGTCTGTACCTGCAGAGGAGTCTTGGTTCATAGTGGCCCTTCAAAATAATCCATGCAGTATTTTTGTTACATAAATGAATGTGTTTCTTTTATAGCAAATCGACAACTTGTTCTTCCGAAATCTTCCAGAGATTGTGGTGGAGCTGCTGATGACACTGCATGAAACTTCTAGCAGCAGCGCCAGAGAGGACCCTGATGTGATACAGTTTGCAGGGTACGGGTACAGATCTGTGTATAGTATTACTGGAGCTTTTGCTGTGCCGACTGTCTTTCCTTCTGGGCTTTTTTTCCCAAAGAGATGCTGTATTGAATAGGTTTTCACTGCAATCTCGATCAAATGGGTCACCCAACCACAGGGAGTGGTCCACATGCCAAAAAGGGTTGCTTTCAGAAAGTCAAAAATAAAAATAATGTAGCTTTACTTACCCTTTAAATGAATACCATGATTTTTATTTATTTTTTTAATTTGTGTCAGAAAACAATGAGTAATTTTTGGCAGAGGAGTCTTAGGGAAATATTATTAAAATACATTTTTAATTGTAACTCTTGTTTGCATTAGGAAGGGTTATTGTCCTTCCCTTCTCACCCAGTGCAGTAGTTTTTTTCCTTCTTTACAGCTGAGATTTTAGCTATTTTTATAAGCAATCATTCACCTGGGGTTTTTATCTCTCAGTGGCATTTGCTGTAGGGTAAATCTGTAATTGGGAACAAATCCATTTAGCTTATCCACTGTGTTCTTTTAGGAAATTCAATATATCTGGTAATGGAAATCATCCCAGTATAAAGAAGCTAAAATAGTTGTATTTTAAAGGGCAAGTAAACCCCTAAAATCCAGTGTCCTCAAGCCACCCTTGGTGTAGGAGCACTCACCACTCAGTCTGCACATACACAAGATGTCTAACCCAAACCAGTTACTAGCAGTGTATGTAACACTGGGTATGCACCACTTCCTGTGTGGAGGGCTGGAAACCTGAAAAGGAAAAGTGCAGTAAAGTTGGCCATGCAGGGGCAAACATTGGTTTCAGTCGGTCTGTGTGTAAATCTAAAATAACTTTAATAATGATTGACACTTGATTGTCTCTTTTAAGGGAACTGGATCCAGCCCCAAACCCCCCTTATTTTCCATCATCTGTTATCAAGGCAACATTGCACTACATCAGCAGCTGCCACAAAAGCAAAATGAAAAGTCTGGTAACAATATTGTCCAAGACCCCGGTGAGTAGGAGCCTGTACATTCAATTCAGGATTGCAATTGAGCCCCTAGTAACATGGGGTTTCCTTTGTGATTGCTTGAGACAAATTCTTGAGCAATCAAAATTTTGCTTCATAGAAGCAAAGTTCTAAGGAAAGTAGCCATTTCCATAATATTTATAGGTTCACAGACCCTTACTCTGGTCTTACCAACAGTCCATACAGGAGTAAGACAATGTTTAACACTAACGGTAAGCACATCTTAACCAGCATTGTTATATGGAATAAGGTCACCCCTACTTTTAATGTTCTGTGACTGTTTCAAGGTATAAGTTAGCAGATGCTTTTCTATAAGTCACGGAACCCCAAATGCGACGCCTGCTATTTTATTTAACAGTAAGGGTGTTATTATACCATATTTTACATTATATCTTCTCATTTAGGGAGGGTACATGGAGAACCAGAACTGATTTCCCTGCATAAGATCCAAAACATCCAAACCTTTGGGGATTTGGCCGGGCAGCCCCTTAGTGTATATATGTTTAATTGACGGGAGGGCTTGCTCCTCCAGTTCTATCCAGAAGTCAAGCATAGTGGGATGACTGGCTTAATGGTTCACGGCTATAACTTTTTTGCATAGAACAACAGAAACATAAGTAGAGTTTGTTTAATTCTGGATGTTACTGTATCAGTCCTATACAGGAGGACTGTAGGGTGACTGGCAGAGATTTCGGTCCAAAAGGATCTAATTTAAGGACAGTCCCACCTCTGTAAAGTGCTGCGACAATGTGTCGTAAAGGAAATAAATAATAAATGCCATATGGAAAAATTCACAACAGAATTCATACATTTATTACAAATATCGGGGATTAATTCTATGCAATAAACAGGGAGGGTAGTAGGCCTGGTGTAAGTATTTAAACTGAATAAATGTATCTCTAGATCTGGCTAAGAGGAGCAGGGGTTTGTTAGTATTGTCTCCCATTGGTTTATTGCAAAATCTGGTATATTACTAAAGCTGGCCATACACGTTAAGATTTTTAAAAGATCTTTTAGTTATTGTAGGACCGAGCTTATCCTGAAACGATCGTTTAAAAGTACCATTTGTCCATCAATGAAAATGACCATTTCAAGCTAAACGTCTAGTTGATACAATCGGACAATGGACAAATTTTATTGTTAAAATTTTCAAACCTGCCCGATCGATTTTCTGACTGATGTCGGATGAAAAATCTCTAGATGTGCCATCGTTTGGTGCTCACTAACCTTATGATAATTTGATGGATTTGTCGGATCGCACTGAAATTGGTCATTAGGGAGAGAAAAATCTCAACATGTACGGCCAGCTTAACCCACTTGCCATGACAGAGAAGTCTTCCAGGGGATGAGTTTCAACCTGCAAGTCATTAAAGTGTTATTGTTGCATCTATTTTTAATTAATAATTGAAGCCCATTGCATTTCACTGTTTATCTATAAATAACTTGAGCTCATTTGTCATTTTTTGGGATTAGGGTATGGAAAGACCCATTCACTCTCACTACCCTTGTCGTTTTATGCAGGATTCATTTCAGAAGATATTGCTGGCTATATGCAATGAGGCTGCGGAAACAAACAATGTGTACAAGAAGCACCGCATTCTCACTATCTATCACCTGTTTGTTAATCTGCTACTTCTGGAAATAAAAGATGGTCTGGGCAATGCTTGGGCATTTGTTCTAAGGGACATCATTTACACCATAATCCATCACATCAACAGCAGGTATGTCTGTAGTAGTGCACAACTGCTGCATCTGCATCTGGCTAACTAGGCAAAACAGACCTACCACCTGTTCAGTGTTTTGTATGTGGTAAACTGCTACAAACATATGTATGTTTGTAGCAGTTTACCACATACAAAACATTGAACAGGTGGTAGGTCTGTTTTGCCTATTTTAAATCCCAGTCCTGGTTTTTGGTCCTTTCTTGGTCCTTTAAATATATACACTGTGTTGCGTACCTGGTAGAACAGGATATACAAGTTATTAATGTGCAGATGCTGGGTCCAGTGAGCTATATGAGTGTACAGTGCATACTTAGCAGGACAGGATAGATATACAAATGCACATAGCACAGTACAAGGGTTGGATCTAGCTTGCTATAGAATAGTATGAAGGCAGTTACATGTCTTGGGTTTGGCTAGCTGTACCAGTGTACATAGTCATACAAGAGGAGATATGTCTAGTTGTACAAGTGTACAGAGCAGTGCACAGCTGCTTGGTCTGGTTAAGTTATAAACTATACAGCTGGACAACTGGTAAAATCTGGTAAAACAGGGTTGCGCTATGTGTATAAAACTAAGAGCTTCCATAGAAGTCAGTGGAACTATGTGTTTGAAATACTGCCTGTGGATCTTATTACTTATACTTACTGATAATTTTCCTTTAGGCTTATGCCACATGTGGCGGATTCTCAGCCTGAGCATAAACACAGGGCAACATTCCGCCCCTAAACTTGAACGAGTGCTCTTCTGTGTGTGCAGTTACAGCCACCGTGTTGGCCTGGGCTCAGGCACATGGAGAGTTTTTTGGCGCATCACTTTCTGTCCTTCCCTTCTCCCTTCACCCTTGTGCGAGACTTCTGTTTGAGTTTGTGGGAGGTCTCTCTTTTAGAACTCAGGAAGCATGCTCCAGTGCTCAGAGCCAGATACTTGAGTTGTACAAGCTGTGTTCCCAAGAAAAAACTGTACTACCTGCCTCCATCCCTCTAGTGTGGTGCCCAATAGTGGGGTTGGCACATATCCCTGCCTGTATGTGCCTCGCTACTGGTTTGAGTTAGAGGGGGTCTCTCTTTGCCTTACCTTTTCAAATGCCTTTGGTTACCTTATTTGGGGGGGATTAGTATTCCAAAAGCCCAGTTTAGTCATTTTCCCAGCAATAAAGGGTTACTTTTTGCATGTCTAGCTTAGGTTTGCTCACAACCCTATTTTCAGTAGGCAATCCTCCTTCTGCAGAGTTCTTAACTCTTCCTTTCGCCATTTTCTAAATCTTGTATCAGATTATTTTGCAGGTGCCCATATGCTTCCATGTTTGTAAGATCACTGCAGAGTCATTTGAAATACTTAGAGTTTTGTTAACAGTTTAATAAATGGCTGTTTAGCAAATGTAATGACACTAGGGATCATTTCATTTGGCCATCAGTAGGACGCAGGGCACTTTCTGTTCTCTCTAATTATAAATCTCCTTTGCAGACCTGCGCCCTGCAAAATGGATGATGTATCTACGCGCAGTCTCTTGCTTTGCCTCGACCTTTTGCACCGAGTTTGCCAAGCAGCTGTCACTCACTGCGGAGATGCTTTAGAGAGTCACCTCCATGTCATTGTGGGCAGTCTGATACCTTTGGCAAACAGTCAGGAAAGAATTCAAGAAAAGGTAAGGGATTTGGCATTATTGGTCATCTGGCCTAGAGCCTCACTACCCATTTATTACAGACTGGATTTTTATATGGAGAAGAACGGAACTCGTGTTAATGCAAAGAACCTTTTTATGTCTGGTGTGAATAATATGTATGCTCTGTTATAAGAAGTATATTGTGTACGGAGGTTATTCATGGACAGTTCTAATGGAAAGTCTTTGCAGAGGAACCTTTATCTAGTTGTTACCCCAGTTATGCAGCTGAGAGATACTAGGCTGTGGGTGGGTCTGTGGGGCTCCCCATACATACTGTAAGATCTGATTTGCTGACCACAGCTTGGTATGGCCTCCCATGACATGGTTTGTAGTTAAACATTAGTAGGAGAGTAGGGTATTGAATGTACCCAGTTTTATTTGCCTTAGACTTAGGGCCCCAACCCTCCTGCTTTTTCTCTGGCCTTCACATTGGAGTGCACTGCATTGCTCTGCATACTCTTAGGGGCAGATTTACTAATGCACGAATGGACCGAAAGCAACCGAACGCGTTTTTTCATAATGATCGGTATTTTTGCGACTTTTTCGCCGCCGTCGCGACTTTTACGTATGTCCCGCGATTTTTCCGTCGTCGTTACGACTTTATTGTATATTTTGCGCGACTTTTTCGTCGCGGTCGCGAAAAAATCGGATTGGTTTTTCCGCCTTTTACAATTGCTCAATACGAAAAAATCGCGACAGCGCCGAAAAAGTAGCACAAAATACGATAAAGTCGTGACGGCGATGAAAAAATCGCGCAAAATACGGAAAAAACGCTATGGTGACGAACAAGTTGCAAAATTTTCGTTTCCAATCCGATTTTTTTCCCATTCGGGATTCGGATTAGTGGATTAGTAAATGTGCCCCTTAGTGTCAAGTCACACAGAGCTACTAGTAGCAGCTACTTGTCACAGCTACTAAAATAGACAATGCTAATCTTTTTCTGATAATTGTCTCTACGTGTGTTTTAGCAGAGGCAATTCTCAGTATTGTCTATGGCAGGGGATTTTCAAGCGTTTAGTAGTCCTGAAAAGTAGCTGCTAATAAGTAGCTCTGTGTGTCTTCAGCCTTATATTGGGGTGCAGGGGATGCAAGCAGGCAGGTGGTTGGTTGGAAGAAGGGCCAGGTAGGGGCTGTTGTGCATGCTGCCCCCCCCCCCCCGATGATTTATTTTTGTGGGGGGGGGGGGGGGGGGCTGGTGAGTTGTTTTTACGCCACTGATACTGGTACCGCAGTTTGAATGGTTGCAGCCAATAGGCAGGACACTAAGGACAGAGACTGTAGCAGGTTTACACAGTGAAATCCGCTTTTGTCTCATTGTGCAGGTGTGCGACTTGCTGAACTTCCTGGTGATAGAGAACAAGGACAATGAGAATCTCTATCATACCATTACACTTCTGGATCCCTTCCCTGACATTCCTCTCTTTAAGAACCTGCGTCAGGCCCATCAAAAAACCAAGTACAGCAAAGGCCCATTCTCCCTTCTAAAGGTACCAGCTTCTATCTGTTTTCAAAAAATTAAGTTATTTGATTAAAATGGAGTGATGGCTTCCTGTAATTCAGAGCTTTCTGGATAACGGATCCCATACCTGTGTAACGATTCTGTAGCAGCTGCAAATGAATGTTAATTGCAGAGGTGGCTAGCAGAGCGCTCTGAGCAATTTTACATTCATTTCTTTGAGACTTTATATTCCCTTTCACCTAAAACATTGCCTTTGTCAGTGAGTTTTTCACCCAGTGAAAGTAACTTAGAACTTAGAACCTGGCACTTGCTACCTGCGTATTTGTGAAACCAATTTCTTTCTTTTTGACAGGAAATTCAGAATTTTCTCTCTGTCAGCATCTGTGATTCCCTTCCCCTGACCAGACTAGAAGGACTCAATGACCTGAGGAAACAGTTAGAGCAACATAAGGATCAGATGAAGGAGCTTGTGAGAGATTGCCAAGGTATGCCTTACTGTCTGCGAGTAAGTGAAGAGAGCTAGGCTACTGCAGGCAGGTACATCTCCATTCATGCATGCTCCGTAATCATCCTTGTTATGTCTCACTCAGGAACCCCCCAGGACAGTGTTATAGCAAGTCTAGTAGTGAATCTGTTACAGCTCTCCAAGAATGCAGTGCATCAGTCTAATGGGAAAGAGGTTCTAGGTAAGTTTGTGTCATTTCTACAGTTGCACTGCTGCTGCTCAGTGTTAAAAAGGAACGCCACCCAAACACAACTTAAGCTGTTTGAAAAGTAAACATTATTTCAAACAACTTTGCAATAAACATCAGTTAAAAAATATGCAGCCTTTTCATGATTTGTAATGTAATAATATAGTTTGGAACATTTCCCTAAGCCCCGCCCCCTGTTCCCCTGCTGATCTGGCTGACTACTTTGAGACTCAAATATAATGTAACAGTAGTCGCCTGCCCTCAGCCTGCCCTCAGCCTGCCTTCAGCCTGCATCCTCCCAATCCCACAATCCCCTGCACACGTGATGTCAATAAGGAAAGGAACATAACAGTGCAATGCATTGTGGGTTATGTAGTTCCTGCATGCTGTCTGTAAGCTGTGGAGAAATTGTTACTATCTGTAACATCAGTATTTTAGTCCCTCCTCCCCTGCCAGGATGTTAAATGATACAGAAAGAGAAGAACTGTTTTGCAGCTGGATTTCAGCATATAAAAATTGTATTTATTCCTACTGTTTGAAGGAACAGATTACAGGGATAGGTATATTAGGGGTTTCTGTGTTGTGTGGAGCTCTTTAACAAATTTTGTTTCGGAAGCCGGAGTTCCCCTTTCATACAGGTTAGGAGATGTCTCATTAATTTTGATGTTTTCTGAATAATGCCCCTGTTGCTCCCTTAATCATCTATGGAATCAGTGCTCTGGTCTGTGAACCTATGTACTATAACGAGTGAAAAACATTCAGAGTATGTAGGGCTTCAAGGAAATGTAAACATTTTTAAACAACAGTGCAGCCTCACTCCACTCATTTTGGCCAACTGCTACAACCTGCTAAATATAAATTACCTTCAGAAAAGTAATGCTTTGTGATGTTGCTGTGCTTAGGACTGGCCAGACAACTGTCAGGTGACTCCCTCTAACTTCTTTACTCATTAACTTTTTATTCTGAGTAACATCACAAGACATTCCATTATACAAGACAGTAGCCAGTCAGCTGAAATGACCAGCAGATGGCGTTATTGTTTCCATATTTAAAAACTGGCCAGAGAAATCGGTGTTTAGTTTCAAATACATCTTTAGTTTTCATATACATCTCCTCCTTCATATTAAGTGTACGTGGATTTAGTACCCCCTTCTCATATTATTATTTATAGTATTATTGCCCCTAACAACCAGGCAGTGATTTGAGTTAGACTTGAATATGAATATGAGTGGGACTGAATAGATAGATAAGGAATAAAAAGTAACAATAAAAAATACAATCGCAGCCTCACAGAGAAATAGTTTTTCGCTGCCGGAGTCAGTGACCCCCATTTGAAAGCTGGAAAGAGGCAGAAGAGGTAGGAAAATAACTCAAAAACTAAAAAGAATGAATAATGAAGACCATTTGCAGAGTTGCTAGGAATTGGACATTTTATAACACACTAAAAGTTAACTGGAACCACCCCTATAAGTCACTGTGTTTTCCTTTGCAGAAGCTGTTGGCAGTTGCCTTGGAGAATTAGGACCTATTGACTTCTCCACCATTGCTCTCCAGCACAAAAACGATTCGGTCTATTTCAAAGCAGACAAAGTCTTTGAAGAAAAAGAGCTTCAGTGCGTCCTGGTCATGCTGACATTAATAAATAATGCCCTGACGGATCACTGGTGCGTACCCTTCATTGTTCCATTCTCTTGGGCTTTCCCTGTGGAATGGTTCTGCTTACCCAGTGGTGCCTGTAGTGTAGCTGGAGTATGGGATCAACACTTCCCCTCTCTGTCTGCACATATTGTTCCTTCTGAGTGACCCGAGGGGAGCAAATTTGGAAACTAGTGCTAAATAACACAGAACCAATATAGAAATTATTTTTTATGGGAAACATTTAGATAATTTCATTAATCTGTGCTGTGGCACAAGCAGCAAAATACAGCCATTTAGTGAGAACAGTGCAGGCCTCATTCTAACAACAATCGATAACCTCTCTTTCTTCAGCATCCAGGTTCGGTCGGCAGCTGCTACCTGCTTAAAAAACATTCTGGCCACAAAAACTGGCACTATGTTTTGGGAGGCCTGTAAAGACAAAGGGGAACCAATGCTTCTCTACTTCCAGCCTTTCCGTGTTCCGAAGAAAAAAGTAAGTCTTTTGTAAATTCTTAATGCTTAAGGCTAATGTCAAACAGAGCAAGTTAGTCTCCTGTGATAGATCAGTGCTACTGCGGGCAACTAACCACTCCGAAATGCCTTTCCACCAGCAGTGGCCTACGCATCACTTTGGCTTTCAGAAGTTGCACAAAGTTGCCTGCAGGAGGAAACTGCACAACTTGGGAAAGCCATTTTGGAGCGATTAGCAGAGATCTATCCCCAGTGACTCTCTCCGTGGGACATTAGCCTAAAGTTTTCCTTACTTAAAAGGGAAAGTTCTACTCATTCTACTACTTCTTAGGCATTTCTTTAGGAACTGTATTTCTATAGGGAAGTTTTACTTGTGGCTAGCTTTTCTAAGGTTAAAACTCCTAAAAGCTTGTTGTTTTTATTGGACATCAATGAGATTACATGAGAGTAGGTGGGAATGATGGGAGCTACAACAAGGAGCCGGCTCCTGCTCCTGTATAAACTATAGCAAAAGAAGGGAAAGTTGTGCCCAGCACTAAACTCTTTTATACCACTAGGCAGGGCTTCATTGAGGCTGTGAGTATAAATAGGACACTGATATTTTATACATTAGGATACTAAAAATACCCTCCTCTTTAAACAAAACAGGGATTGTTCTTCTGTATCAATACATTTTTGTGCTGTTATTTCAGTTTCTGGAAGTGGAAGAAATTCAGAGAGCTGGTGCTATGGAAAGCCTGGATGACCCCTGTATCTGGATCCCTCAGAACGGAAACCATGAGAGTTGGATAAAACATCTGACTTGCACTTTGCTGGAGAGCGGTGGGGTGAAGAGTGAAGTTCTGCTCCTATTAAAGCCTTTATGTGAGGTGAGTGCTGTATGTCCAGGGGGCCTAGACGAGCAGTGGGCTAAGAACTCCAGCATCCATAGCTGTATATGTGATATAATGAATGAAAATGCTTATTCATAATGGTATCTTTTCTTTTGAATAATCATTATTCTGTGTTATTTTTATTTCCACTCCTATATACAACCTAATGCGTGCCATGTTTGTGTGTAGGTGAAAGCAGATTACTGTCAGGCAGTGGTGCCTTATCTTCTACATAACATTCTTCTAAATGACCCCAATAACACGTGGAGGGCTCTTCTCTCAAAGAACGTCCAGAGGTTTTTCACCTCATGTTGCCAATCTCTGCCAACGTCAAGTAGATCAGCTACTCCAGCAAGTTCAGATTCAGGTACCTACTGTTTGTGTCTCTGGTTTACGTTAAACGATGTCTCTAGGTGGTGATTGGCATAGAGTATGAGGTAGTGGAAATTACTGTAGTGGGGAAACTGCTGTATTGTTGGTAAATAATAGTGGTTTTCATCCAAATGTAATACTTTGCATTGCCTTTGTAAATAAGCCTTGCGGCCTTCAGATTTTGTAGGGTGCCCCTATATGATCAGGTATTGGCTGCCAGCTCTGTATTGGCAAAGGGATAGTTCCCTTTTATCAGTGTCAGATTTGGCCAGGAAACAAATCCTATTGGCTGAGTACCTTATCAGGCTGTGAGTGCAGTCCCAGTATCTGGCATGGTCTGGTTTCCCACGGACCAAATGATTGGATTGGTCCAGTGTAGAAAAAGATCCACTTATTTGTACATATGCATTTAAGGAACCTTCCCGTTGAATTAGAGATATTTGAAGATGAAAGTCTTTCAACAATAATTAGCTTCTCAACACTAGTCTGCCACTTCCATCTACTGCAGTCTTAGCACGGAGACAAATATCCAAATTAATTCAGTTCTTATGCTTGAACCCAGAATCGGACGTGCTGGCACGTGGGGCCATAGACATTGCTTCCAGGAGGACGATGCTATCTGTGATCGAATACTTGCGCAAACAAAGGAGGTACTGTGCCTTTAATCATTATGGGTCAAATCCTAAACTATTAAACTATCTGATCTACTTGCTGGGGGCAGTTTAAAGTTCTGTTGAGCTCATACTTGGTTTTCATTAATGATTCTGCTATTCCTATTGGTTTCATTTGAATCACATTTAAAGGAGACATATCATGTGAAATGACTGTACCAGTGCATTATACTCCTCTAATTATAGAGGGATTGTGCTTAAAAAAAGTTCTGTTTCAGACTGATTATTGAGAAATTCCCCCAATCTGTTCCACTTCCTTCTGACTGAATTCTCTGGATGAGCTGGGGAGCTGGCAGCACTCGGTACACTGCACTGTAGGACAGGAACCAATCAGCAGCTAGGCTGACCTGATAGGGAACTGAAATCTGTCTTTGTTTGTATGACTGCAGGTCTGTGATTGGCTTTCCCCCTCCTACTGTGCTTCTGGCAGGGACCGTTAGGACACGCCCACCCCTCATATGTAACAGGGACAGAGACCTGATAGGACCTATAGGAAGCTCCAGTAAAGGTGCCAGTTTTGGAGCAAAGTAAAACCAGCACCATATATTATTCGTAATTGCCTACAAGATTAGTGTTTTTTTTTTCATTTATCCAAAATATCTTCTTTAAAATAAAATCCATGTTCTACCAGGGGAATGTAAACTTATGAACACAACTGTAACTCCTTGGCTCTGTGGCACATTATTAGAATCTAGTAGTGATAGTCTCTTCATACTGATAATACTGTTCTTCCATTCACAAACATATAATCCTTATTATTAGTATGAGCCCTGATGCCCTGTTCTTTTTTGACCTTTATGAGTAATTTGTTACTTTAGGCCGGTGCCAGGAACAGCTTTTGATGACAATTTCTGGTTGGACTTAAACTACCTCGAAGTGGCAATGGCTGTCCAGTCCTGCGCCGCACACTTCACTGCTTTACTCTACTCTGAAATCTATGCCGATAAGATCAAACAGGATGGTGAACAGCGAGCAAGGTAAGATCTTTCATAAATCAAAATGCGCCAGGGATAAAAATGGCTGATATTGCAAAGGGGAGGGCATCTGAGCAGTGATGGGGCAGCCACTGACACTCAATTCTTCTCTTTGGATCCACTCACTCACATGTTGCTTTAAAGATCAGCCATTAGAAATTTAGCAAAAGGAATGACTCTTCCCCCCCAGAGATCAGACTTTTCCCATATTACCTACTCTTTCCTAGTGGAGAATGACAAGAGTAGGTGGGAAGGGTGAAATGGCAGATGGGGCAGATAGCTGGTGTTTGATCTTCCATAGAATTGGCTTAGGGGGTAAAGAGTAGATGCGCTAATATTTCATATTATTTCATTAGTGGTTTCTTTATGACTATATCACAAGGTAAAATTGACATTAATTGGCACCGGTTTTGCATAATTAGGGGCAGCAGGTCAGCTTGGCCCCAGTATAGTGACCCGTTGGCGCTATGTCTATCCCTTCAGCTAAACCCATCATAGCCAGCTTTTACCCACAAATTATTTGTAACTGTAACATTTTTTCTCAGTACAAACAGGTCCAATGCACGCAAATGCCTGAAATTTGAAGAGGGTAGTCAGACATTGGATATTACTGGCCTGAGTGAGAAAAGCAAAGAGGAGACTGGGATAAGCTTACAGGTAATGATTCTGTGTATGTGTATATTGTATTGTATTTGTGCTTCTGTATATGTGTATATTGTATTGTATTAGTGCTTCTGTATATGTGTACATTGTATTGTATTTGTGCTTCTGTATATGTGTATATTGTATTGTATTTGTGCTTCTGTATATGTATATATTGTATTTGTGCTTCTGTTTATTGTATTGTATTTGTGTCTCTGTATATGTGTATATTGTATTGTATTTGTGCTTCTGTATATGTATATATTGTATTTGTGCTTCTGTTTATTGTATTGTATTTGTGTCTCTGTATATGTGTATTTTGTATTGTGTTTGTGCTTCTGAACACGTGTATATTTTATTTGTGCTTGTGTATATTGTATTGTATTTGTGCTTCTGTATATGTATATATTGTATTTGTGTTTCTGTATATGTGTATTTTGTATAGTATTTGTGCTTCTGTACATGTGTATATTGTATTGTATTTGTGCTTCTGTACATGTGTATATTGTATTGTATTTGTGCTTCTGTACATGTGTATATTGTATTGTATTTGTGCTTTGACACAAACACACATTTATACAGGTATAATAAAATATATGTTAAAAGCTTTAATATTTTTGTGTGCTGGTCCATTAAGGAAAATGCCCTTGTTGTTTGTATATAGGACCTGTTGATGGATATCTATAGGAGCATTGGGGAGCCTGACAGCTTGTATGGCTGCGGTGGTGGAAAAATGCTCCATCCTCTTGCAAGGTGAGTAACACATTTAATATAACAAATTCATATAAATTCTAGGTACATAGCCTGTTTTTATATTAAATAATAATTTGTTCATTTTACATTTTTAATAGAATCCGCACTTATGAACATGAGGCTAAATGGGGAAAAGCATTGGTGACCTATGACCTGGAAATGAACCTCCCTCTGGTTACCCGCCAGGCAGGGATTATGCAGGTACTTGCAGTTGGTCACTCCTGTTTCCATCATTTAGAACAGTGCTGTCCAACTTCTACGGTGCCGAGGGCCGGAATTTCTCTAGCATACATGGTGGAGGGCCGCTAATGGAAGCCAGTTTTGACCACTCCCCTTTTTGAAACCACACCCACTTCAAACCACACCTATTTTATCACAATGGTGGTAGCACAGCAAAATCCCAAATGCTTGGTCCTTACAGTGGGGATATCAACCATCATTCATATGTGAAAGAATTATGTCATATTAAGATATACCCTTAAATTACATATGCCTCCTCCTCCCCTGTGGATAGCAGAGCAACCCCCAGTACATAATTACACACCTTAGGGGCCATTTAATGGCTATTTCCAACTGCTAACAAACTCCCACAACAAACCCCTGCCAGGTTCACCTCCCACAAGCAGCATAGGGCAAGCAGAGTATGGCACACACAGGCAGCATAGGGAAGGCAGAGTATGGCACACACAGGCAGAGTGTCATACTCTGCCTGCCCTACCCTGACTGTGTGTGCCATACTCTGCCTGCCCTACCCTTCCTGTGTGTGCCATACCCTCCCTGACCTATGCTGCCTGTGTGTGTCATACTCTACCTGCCCTATGCTGGCTGTATGTGCCATACTCTGCCTGCCCTATGCTGCCTCTGTGTGCCATACTCTACCTGCCCTATGCTGGCTGTATGTGCCATACTCTGCCTACAGTACCTATGTTTGAGGTGTGAAGAAGTGAACAATGGGAGTGATTACAGTCTGAGCCTGAGGTGTGAACACTGCAGAGGGTGAACAATGCAGAGATTAAAAGGTGTGAAAAACACAGGGGATTACATTTTTAAACAATACAGCCTGATTACAGCCTGAATCTGAGGTGAGAGCCATGCAGGGGGGGGCAGTTAATCTCAGTACTGATACCATTTAATGCTTACTCAAAGGTAAGCCATCAAAGCAGCCAGACAGGTGGGGGGCCACACAGAGGGGGGTCGCGGGCCGCCAGTTGGACAGCACTGATTTAGAATAATATCCTCTCAGGATCTGGCTATTGGTACTATAAATAATGTATATTGTATTTTAGGGCTCCTTTAAATGCTCTTTTCCCCCAAGTATTTTCAGCAGCATTATAAACTTACTGGCAATGAACTTCCTGATACAATTGTAATGCATAAGCTTTCTGCCCCCAGTCAGCTCCAGCATACACCTAGATCTTGCCCTATGCATGCCCCTATAACAGCAGATCCCCCCAACTCAACGGCCCATCCCTGGTCCACCAATCTCTGTCTTGATTAGGTCATTGTCCCACCCCTTTTCATCATGACTCAACCCCCTTTAAGCCTGGGTGGTACAAGGATATTGAAAGGTGGCAGTTGTAGTTGCTGTATGGGTCACTTGGTTCTGAATGGTTCTGATCTCATCTCTTACCAGCGCATTTCTGTTCCATAGGCTTTACAGAACTTTGGGCTCTCCCATATACTTTCTTCTTATTTACGAGGACTCGAACATGAAAATGCAGAATGGACCTCAGAAATGCAGGAAATCCATTTCCAGGCTGCCTGGAGGAACATGCAGTGGGACGACTGCTCACAGACAAAGTATTGTACTTTATTCTGTCTACTTCATTCCCTTGGGTCCCCCTCCCCTCACACAGCCTTAATGAGTGATATAATAGTAATAGGCAAAAAGTTTGCCTAGGTCTGGTTAAGCATAGCTACCAATTCAATTTTTGTTTTCAAACAGCTGACTAGCAAACTAACTAGCCAACTTCATTTCATGTACTTAATTTGTTAAGGTGCCCATACACGGGCATATTCGGGTCCTTCAGACTGATTCGGCAGCTTTTCTGCCTGTGTAAATTAGTAAGTAAAAAAGTAAATTTGTAAGGGTGGCAACCCTGCCTATAAATCCTTCCCTTCCCTGCCCCTCTCCATGGCAGATCACGCCCAGCCTAGTTACTGCCCTGCCTGTTCATTTTCCCATCTTGTTACATCATCATCCCTCCAGTGACATCACTCCCTGTCCCCTACCCGAAGGCCGGTATTGCTGCTAAAAAAGGTGCCAACCTTACCTGCCTGACATACTGGCTACACTCATTTATCCTTATTATGTGGCTCACTCTTCAGCCCCACCCAACCCCAAAACTCCCTGGTATCATTTTGGCATCTTGGGGTGTGCAGGTATCAGAGTTAACACATGAGCTGGTAATGCCATAGAGGGGGTTATGCTGAGAATAATTTTACAACGGGAGATAAAACACACTAGTCTTTTATTTTTAAAGGAACGAGACCTGTGGACCTGGTTACCATGAATCGCTCTATCGGGCCGTACAGTCACTGAGGGACAAGGAATTCTGTGGCTTTCATGAGCATATAAAATACGCCAGGCAAGTAGAATATAACCTTGGGCCCCCACCCAGACTAGTGTGATGGCTGTATATATGTGGCTAAGCAGTGGGACAGGCAGGAAGCCATTGTACGGCACACTATGGTATTGGTGGGACAGGGGAGTGAGGGGTGGAATTAAAGGAGCACCAAAACTACATGTGCATAGGAAGCAGTTCATTGGTCAGGCCGTTTCCAAAAAGGGGTGGGGTGGGTTAGGGGCACACACAAGGATAATTGTACAACTGTTTGAATTGTTGAAATGGTAAAATGATACATTACAGCATTTTCATATGGTTTGGCAGTTTTCAACAGTAATGGCCAAGCATCAATCCATGTGTAGCCAAAGCTACCAGCTTCGCTTCATTATTGAAAGCCTTCAAAATTTCTGTTGGGTTGGCCCAAACATATTCATTCTGTCAGTATTACTGTCAAAGCCAATTGGCAAGTCATCTGGGCATTCATCTGACTCTGGGCACTTATAAGTTGTACTTATTATTATAAAATTGTCATGTGCCTTCTGTTTACCTCTATTGCTGTAACTCCTTCCCACTGGGCACCACACCCTGCAGCCATACTTCTGTTATTATGCATTCAGACCCTTCCAGGTTTTATATTCTCACTGTCTGATGGCTGATGGCACACTTCTTTTGTTACCCTACATCAGGGATCCCCAACGTTTCTTACTCGTGAGCCACAGTCAAATATAAAAAGACTTGGGGAGCAACACAAGCATCATAAAGGAGCCATGGAGGAGCCAAATAAGGGCTGTGATTGGCTATTAGGGGCCTCTATGCACACTATCAGCCTACAGGGGCTTTATTTGGTAGGAAATCTTGTTTTTATTCAACCAGAACTTGCCCCCAAGTCAGGAATTCAAAAATAACTACCTGGTTTGGGGGCACTGAGAGCAACACCCAAGGGGTTGGTGAGCAGCATGTTGCCCCTGAGCCACTGTTTGGGGATCACTGCCCTACATGATGAAGGGGTAATGCCCTCCTGCTTGTTTTGTTTCCGTTCAGCATTGCTTGGTGTAAGTGCAATTCCTCACACACATTCCCCCATAGGTAATAAAGACACTAAGTTTTCCAAGAGCAGAAACCTGTATCAACCAATAAGATGTTTGCTTTTAAACAGATCACCAGTAAATTATACCTGCTGATTGGTTGCTATGAGTTACTGCTCCTGGGCAAACTTAGTGCCTTTTATTACATATGGGGGATTGTGCACACATTATTTAGCATCAAGTAAAGTTCAGGTATAGCGAGGATACCCATAGGTGGCACTCTTACACTCTCACATAACTAGGCCTTTCAATGTGCTGGGACGTATGTGTGTATATAGCACCGCCAATGTGCGCAGTGCTTAGGTGTTTCAGTACACAGTTGGATGAGGTCCCTGGCTTTAAGAGCTTACAGTCTTTTTGGCAGGGGAGACAGAAACAAAAAAAAAAGGGTAGAGAAGTGCAAAAAATTGTTAAAAATTGTATTCTGGCCTTAAACTGATTTTATTTTATTGCAAATTTGCTTTTCCATTTCTGTTTAGGGTTAAGGAGGTGGAAGAGCTGTGCCGGGGCAGCCTGGAATCTGTGTACTCTCTCTACCCTGCGCTGTGTCGGCTACAAGCTATCGGGGAGCTTGCAAGTGTGGGGGAGATGTGCTCCAGGTATGTCGTTGATGTTCCTGCCACCTTTGTACCATTGCCCTACTACCTCTGCTACCCCACTGTTCCTAACTGCTCAGGGCAGCTGATCCTCTTTATAACCTCTAAAGCCAGTTTGGGATAGGAACCACTATGTGTCATTGGTTAGCTGTCTGGCTACTATAATGTAGTTTAACTCTGCAACTCTCACAATTCACAGGATGAAGTGAATTGTAATGAGAGTCCCTATGCCGCTTCCTTCTCAGGTCCATCACTGACCATGGGTTAATGGATACTTACTTGAGGTGGCAGAGGCAATCCCAGTTTCTAAAAGACAGTGATTTTGAATTCCTTGAGCCCGTCCTGTCCCTACGGTCTGTGATTCTGGAAACGCTGCTACAGGAGGAGAAGAAGCAACCCAGCCAGGAGTCCCTGAAGAACATCCTAACTAAGCACCTGGTGGATTTATCTAGAATAGCCCGGAGCGCTGGAAACACACAGGTACAGGTTCCCAAACTGTGGGGGCTCAGCCTGAAGCTTAGTTTGTGGGGAGATTTGGGTAGAATGCTTTGCTGTCCGTAAACAAGTGTAAGCCCAGCTAGACGGTCAAATTAGTGTGCTGTTGGGGGCCTTGTTAGCTGCCCTAGATTTTCTTGGAACTATTGCCAGATGACTGATACACTGATACTTCCTTATATCTGTAACTCTGAAAGAAAGGCCCAGATTGTTGACCTCCAAGAGCTTGAACCTGAAAAGGCAGGCACTGCTTTAAGGTGAAAAAAGATTCACACAGAATTCAATTGTCTTGCAGCTTCCAGAGAAAGCCATGTTCCAGATCAAGCAGCATAACCCCAGTCCGTTTGGTGTGTCTGAGTGGCAGCTCGAAGAGGCTCAGATCTTCTGGGATAAAGAGGAGCCAAGCCTAGCGCGGGTGATACTCAAGCAAATGATTAATAAGCTGGAATTAAACAGCTTTGAGGTTTGTAAGAAAGTCTGGCTAATGGGCTACAAACACACTTATTACTCACTGCACCATAGAAACAGCACCACATTATAGGATAAGTAAACTTATAAGTTGATGTCAAATGGATGAGAGGGCTGCTCTAAGCACTATCAATATTTGGCCATACGTGCTGCTCAGAGCTGTTGGGTTAGATCAGTGATCCCCAACCAGTGGTTCAAACAAGATTTACTACCAAATAAAGCCCCCTGTAAGCTGATAGGGTGCATAGAGGCCCCTAATAGCCAATCACAGCCCTTATTTGGCTCCTCCATGAACTTTTATGGTGCTTGTGTTGCTCCCCAAGTCTTTTTACATTTGACTGTGACTCCTGAGTAAGAAAGGCTGGGGACCCCTGGGTTAAGTGAAGTATGGGTTTGTCATGGTGATTTCCCCAACATCATGGACTCCCAGTAAAACCTGAAATAGACTTGGTACATCCACACATTCATAGCACCACTTGCCTGCACATCACTGCCAACAATCAGAATTTGTTCAGTGATTATATGGAGTCCTCCAAAAAATCAAATTTGCTTTTGTTGCGCTGATGGGATTATGCATTCCAGTGTGAGAGCAATTCATATTTGTGTCTAACAAAACTGACTAACTTAGTTGTTATCAACAGACTGAGAATGATTCCACCCTTCGCTTGCTCTATGCCGAGTGTCTGAGGTTATGTGGAAACTGGCTGGCAGAGACCTGCTTGGAGAGTCCCACAGTCATCATGCAGAATTATCTAGAAAAGGTAAGCAGTAAAGACACATAGGGGGTTATGTAATAAAAGGGTTATTGCTCCTGGGCAAACTTAGTGCCTTTTATTACATATGGGGTATAGTGTTTCCATTGCTGCTGCTTGTGACCATTCATACATCATACCCCCCCAAACCACTTCCGCTTTACTTGACTGGGGAGTTCTATGACTGCGGCGAGTCTGGTACCCTGTATTCTTATTGCTCAGAATCAGTGTTTCTGATACTTAGGCCCTGCTGAATTTTCTGACCCACAAGTGGTGCATGGCAGACCCCTGTGATCCCTTTCCCCCCTCCCTCAGGCTGTGGAAGTTGCTGAGTACCCTGATGGGGCCGGAGAGAAGCTGCAGGAGGGCAGAATGAAGGCCTTCCTGTCTCTAGCTCGCTTTTCTGATGCCCAGTATCAGAGGATTGACAACTACATGAAGTCCTCTGAGTTTGAGAACAAACAGGCCTTGCTGAGAAAAGCCAAGGAGGAAGTTGGTCTAATGAAGCAGCACAAGGTTCAGACCAATAGGTGGGTACCTCACTGGCACATTCTGTATTATAGTAGCCAGTTGTTCCTTCGCTGTTGTATACTGCGCTTACCTACATGCTGGAAGGCCACCATATATAAACATGTTAGACACTGCACCCCTGCATTTGTTATTCGCCTATATTAATAAATCAATAAGCCCCTGTGTCCATACATTCTGCTGCCCAGGGTAGGTTGATTTAGTGCCCCTTAAATAATTTCTCATTAAATAATTAAAGAAAGGAAAGGTAAAAACAAGTACTCACAGAAACGCTGCCCTGAGTCCTCTATCAAAAGAAACACAGGATTTCTTGTCTCCTTTTTTGTAAGCATGTTCTTCAGGTATATGATTTCCTCTCTCAGAAAAATCCTTCATTCCCGGGGGCCAGAGTATGCACAGTTCTCTCC
Source organism: Xenopus tropicalis (assembly GCF_000004195.4). Lineage (NCBI taxonomy): Eukaryota > Metazoa > Chordata > Amphibia > Anura > Pipidae > Xenopus > Xenopus tropicalis. The sequence goes on along the minus strand of NC_030678.2, from coordinate 159,847,634 downwards.
TCTCTCCCTTCTCCTGCTCCCCCCTCCCATAAGAATTCACTCCCCCTCCCTTAGGAATGTGTGATCTGAGCTACCAATGGCTAGAGCTGCAGCAGGAAGCTACTGAGACCACACTAAAACAACTAAACAAACAGAGGGAGCTTCTAGGGCTGTTACTCAGGTATGGTAATGGTTTCTGCAGAATAAATATAGCGTTCTAGGTGTCACTAATGTGGCAAATCTATTGGCAGTAAAATGCCAAAATGACCAAAAGGTTACTACTGTCTAGCACTATCATCACTCTTTGCTTTGCATGTCCACCCAACCCATTAGTGATGCCCATATCATAATCTTACAAATACTTTTATGAGTCTGTTTTTTTTTTGCCTTGAACACAATGCCATGGGGAAATAAATTCACAAAGTGGCCCAATCACCTGCTGCAATTTGCCCGGCAGGTACACGGTGAAGGTGCAGCGAGAGCTGGAGCTGGATGAATGTGCCATCCTGGCGCTGAGGGAGGACAGAAAGCGGTTCTTGTGCAAAGCAGTAGAGAACTACATCAGCTGCCTCGTTTCTGGAGAGGAACACGACATGTGGATCTTCCGCCTTTGCTCCCTCTGGCTTGAGAATTCCGCAGTGTCGGAAGTGAACAGTATGATGAGGGTACGGCACATCCCCTGAGGAGCAACTGGTCAATTAGGGAAAAAAAATGCTCAGTCATCTGTTTTGTCATTTACAGCAAGATGCCCAGAGGATCCCATCCCACAAATTCCTGCCTCTGATGTACCAACTGGCTGCTCGTATGGGCACCAAGAAGATGGGAAACCTGGGATTTCATGACGTCCTTAATAATGTAATGACATTCTACCTTGCCACACCAGCCAGGGCGATTGTTCTGCCATTTGATTGAGACATGTAATTGGCCAATCAAATGGAGCTCAAAATAGGATCATCTTGTAATTTATTTTAATTACAATATACAGTTTTTTAATTTCCCTATGGGACCAAACTGTAAATTATATCCTTATAAATGGTGTTTTGTGATGTCATTAGTTAGTGATGTCGTTGTTGTCACATGACTCATTGAAACTTGTTTATCATAATGAACCCCCTGTTGTAAAATATGAGGCTATTAGAAGTCACTTTGGAGTTCCATGATCTGTATAAAAGTACCCTGTGTTCAGCCTGGTGCCTTTATGTGGTCATGGAACACCTTGGTGACTTCCTAATATCCTTATATTTTACAATAGGGGGTACGTTATTCATTATATCATGAGTGTGCTTGAACTGGCCACCCAGGTTATGACCTCTAAGAAACACCTATTGTATATGCTAAACATAACCCTATTATGAACGTTACTTTATATAGAGATTGCATGCTTCTTGTTGGTGAACTGCTTCCTTTTACTAACAGCTGATTGGTCGGATTTCAATGGACCACCCACATCACACGCTGTTTATTATCCTGGCTCTGGCCAATGCAAACAAAGACGATCAGCTGATGAAACCGGAGGCTGTGAAACGGGGCCGGCTCACCAAGAATGCCCCCAAACAGATCTCCCAGCTAGATGAGGTACGTTTGTATTTGGGTTCTTCATCTTCAACAACTGGATGGGAGATATTTCCCTGCTGATGATTTCCTTGGGTCTGGAACTGACCAGAGAAACATCAGATGGCTGTTATGTTATTAAGAGTGTGTGCTTAATTGTACTGCTTTCACTAATCATTGAACGACCCTGTAGGATCGCATGGAAGCCGCGCGCCACATCGTCGATACCATAAAAAAGCAGAGGACTAACATGGTGCGAGATGTGGAGAGACTCTGTGATGCCTATATAACCCTTGCCAACATGGATGCCAACCAGTGGAAATCCCAGAGAAGTAAGTTATTCTATCAGCACAGTTACTCCATCAACAAAATGGTACCTCAGTGAATATAGAAACCAAACGCTGGGCCCATGCATTCCTCATAATGAGGAGCCACAGCTCTTTCTCATTTTCTGCAGTTTCAGTCATTGGGTTGTTTGGTGGGTACAACGGAACAGTTGAAGGCGGCTGTGCATGGGTGTAACCACTTGGTAGGTGTCTATTTGGTATTAATCAGAGACCATGCAGGATGGGGCAGTGTTGGTCTAATTCAGCCGTACCATGGTGTAGTAAAGGTAGATACATCCTTGTATACAATAGAACAATATGGGATGGTGAGCGTGCTGCCAAAGTGGGGTTACGTGGCACACACTGCGAGGTTACGTGGCACACACTGCGGGTTACATTGCACATACTGCGGGGTTACATTGCACACACTGCGGGGGTTACATTGCACATACTGCGGGGTTACATTGCACACGCTGCGGGGTTATGTTGCACACACTGCGGGGTTACGTTGCACACACTGCGGGGTTACGTTGCACACACTGCGGGGTTACGTTGCACACACTGCGGGGTTACGTTGCACACACTGCGGGGTTACATTACACACACTGCGGGGTTACATTACACACACACTGCTGGGTTACGTTACTTACACTGCGGGGTTACATTACACACACACTGCTGGGTTACGTTACACACACTGCGGGGTTACATTACACACACACTGCTGGGTTACGTTACACACACTGCAGGGTTACATTACACACACTGCGGGGTTACATTACAAACACTGCGGGGTTACATTACACACACTGCGGGGTTACATTACACACACTGCGGGGTTACATTACACACACACTGCTGGGTTACGTTACACACACTGCTGGGTTACGTTACACACACTGCGGGGTTACGTTACACACACACTGCTGGGTTACGTTACACACACTGTAGGGTTACCTTACACACACCGCGGGGTTACATTACAAACACTGCGGGGTTACATTACACACACTGCGGGGTTACATTACAAACACTGCGGGGTTACATTACACACACTGCGGGGTTACATTACACACGCTGCGGGGTTACATTACAAACACTGCGGGGTTACATTACACACACTGCGGGGTTACATTACACACACTGCGGGGTTACATTACACACACTGCGGGGTTACATTACAAACACTGCGGGGTTACATTACACACACTGCGGGGTTACATTACACACACTGCGGGGTTACGTTGCACACGCTGCGGGGTTACATTACATTCACTTTCTCTCATTGTAGATGCCATCCCCATCCCATCAGACCAACCCATCACTAAACTGAATAAACTGCATGACGTTGTGATTCCAACTATGGAAATCAAGGTGCGTAAATAACGCTAAAGAATTCGAAAACTATATAAAATGAAGACCAATTGAAATTGTCTCAGAATATCACTGACTACGCCATACTTAAAGGACATATCAACCCCAAAAATATTTTTTTGCCTAATAAAAGAATCTTAATTCTAAGCAACTTTGCAGTATACATTCATTACATATTTGTAATGGTTTCTGAGTTATTTGTATTTATAATTGCTATTAAGAGCAGTGTCAGTCTTTTTCTATTCCCTACCCTGGGAGCTCTGACTGAAACAATGTAACACAAGCCAGCTGACTGACAGACCTGTATTGCTGGAGGAGACTGACCTTTGCAACATTGTTTAAAAAGTAACAACCAGGAGTTCAGCAAATGCTGCTTTCTGTAGAAATTACATTTACAAATAACTTTTAAATCACTAATCATTTTTAATAATTTGATTTGCTTAGAATTGTGTTTTCTTTTATTAGGCAAAAACATTTTTTCAGAGTTGACATGCCCTTTAAAGTTTATTTGATGGTAAACTACGCTTTATTGAAAAATAAATGGAAGATAAATTATACTTGTATTTTCTTTTACAAATTACTTAATAAAAGTAGCTAATCCAGGGGTGGGCAAACTACGGCCCGCGGGCCACATCCGGCCCGTTTACCTTTTTAATCCGGCCCGCAGACTCCTGATTGGTTGCGCCCCGTGCGTGCGCGTGACGTCAGAACGCACGGGGCGCAACCGTATAAAACTTCAGATGCAGCGGGAGCCGGGGGACTGACACAGCCAGAGGAGGCAGGAGGTCGCTGGAGCATGGAGCCAAAGGAAGCTGTAGGTCGCTGGGGGGGGAGAGCTGGTGGGAGGATGTTGAGGAGGATGATGGGAAGAACGCTGGGGGGAGCTGCAGGATGCTGAGTAGGATGCTGAGGGGGGAACTGAAGGATGCTGGGGGGAACTGCAGGATGCTGGGGAGTGGAACTGGAGGATGCTGGGTGGGATGCTGGGGGTGAGCTGAAGGATGCTGGGGTGGGGAGCTGCAGGATGCTGGGTGGGATGCTGGGGGTGAGCTGAAGGATGCTGGGGTGGGGAGCTGCAGGATGCTGGGTGGGAGCTGAGAGGCCCCGTGATTTCTAATGGCGGCCCTGGGCATAACGCTGGTCCGGCCCGGCCCGGGCCATCTGTAAGTCAATGTGGCCTCTGAGCCAAAAAGTTTGCCCACCCCTGAGCTAATCATTCTATCTCATCTTTCTATTTCTTGGTCATAATTCCCCTTTTTTCTGTCTCTCTAAATCATCATTCTCTCTATCACTCCAGCTCATCTTTCTCACTAACTCATCTTTCTAGACCTCTAGCTCATTTTTCTATGGCTCATCTTTCTCTTACTCTGCCACTCTAGCTTATCTTTCTACCACTTTAGCTCATCATTCTATCTCTCTAGCTCATCGTTCTTTCTCTCTAGCTCATCATTCTTTCTCTCAAGCTCATCATTCTATCTCTCTAGCTCATCATTCTATCTCTCTAGCTCATCATTCTATCTCTCTAGCTCATCCCTCTATCTCTCTAGCTCATCCCTCTATCTTTAGCTCATCCCTCTATCTTTAGCTCATCCCTCTATCTTTAGCTCATCATTCTATCTTTCTAGCTCATCCCTCTATCTCTCTAGCTCATCCCTCTATCTTTAGCTCATCATTCTATCTTTCTAGCTTATCCCTCTATCTCTCTAGCTCATCCCTCTATCTTTAGCTCATCCCTCTATCTTTAGCTCATCATTCTATCTCTGTAACTCATCCCTCTATCTCTAGCTCATCCCTCTATCTCTAGCTCATCATTCTTTCTCTCTAGCTCATCATTCTTTCTCTCTAGCTCATCATTCTATCTCTGTAGCTCATCCCTCTATCTCTAGCTCATCCCTCTATCTCTAGCTCATCATCTCTCTGTTACTCTAGCTCATTTTTCTATCAGTAGCTTTTATTTCTCTTGCTCTCGACTTTAGTTCATCTTTCGAAATTCCACCTTTCTCTCTGTCTCATTTTTCAATTTGTTTTTGTAACCAATTAAAGATGACCAATTACAAATTGCTGAAGAATTGCTATGTGTAAATGATAGTGTGGGGCACAGTTACTAAAGGCTGAAAGGACAATCTGTTCCTATAAGCTTATGGAGTATCAGTATGAGGGCACCCTTTGATAAAGATCAATGCCTTTTGGGTTCATTAAGGGCTCAACGTCCCTGTGGTGGCAGTGGCACAAGTAGCAATACAGCTTATTCGCTTGTAATATGCCATAACGTTTGTAATGCAAAATCAGAATTGACAGTTAATGTGGAAGTGTGGGTGCTGACAGTAGCAGGCCGGATAGAGCAGAGGCTTTGGGTGCCCCAGGCACATGAATAATGACCCATGTTTAGCTGAATCTCTGCTTAATATCACTTGGCAGGTTGACCCCAGTGGGAAGTATGAAAACCTGGTGACAATCGTATCTTTTAAACCTGAGTTCCGCCTGGCCGGGGGCCTTAATCTGCCGAAGATAATTGACTGTGTCGGCTCCGATGGGAAAGAGAGGAGACAGCTTGTCAAGGTTTCTTTCATGAGTTTCATCCCAAGCGCTGTACCATACACTGTATAAACCGCTGCTGCTCCACCAACTTGTATTATTCATTCAATTATGGGATTATTTATTTATTCATGGAAACGTTTACACTGAGACCATAAAAGCACAGGAAATTGGTTAATTGGTTATATATTATGTAAAGACCAATGTGTTTAGATTAAAACAGCCTCCTTGTAAGGGAACTGTATAATAGGATGGGTTATGTCTCAATTAGAACCTGCCCTTTAATAGGAGCACAATAAAGCATTAATGCTTTTCTCTGTGTAGCTGGGCATTTGCAGGCCTAATTGGCTGATAGAAAAAAATATTTAATAATTAACCTTGTATTGTGGCTTCAGTATATAAAGTACATTGTGAGTGGGCCCCTAAGCTCAGGAATCAGCAGAAAAGAAGATGGGGGGCTACTGGGGCATCTTTGGGGGCACAGATCTTCCCTGCTAAAGGGCTGTGGGTGCCTTGGGCTGGTACAGGAGCCCAAAACATAATGTACTAATTCTTAACCATTCGTTTACTTTAATTGTTTACAACTTGTGTGTTTTGCCCAGCGAGCAGTTTGGTTGGTCAGTTATATTTTAGCGCCACGTGCAGAGCCTGAGAAATAGGCACGTATATGAACATTACCGCCACCTGATCCTTCTTACATATTCCAGCCCCCCTGCTATAGCATTGGATCTGCATTGTGCTGCTCTTCTCCTTTTATTAAAACACAATTAGTGACAAGTGGAACAGCGGAACAGTCTGTTGCCAGCACAAAGCTCAGTGCCCAGGAGTGGCCTTACACACACATCTACTGGGCAGGTAGAATTCAGTTCCCTGGGTGGATAAATATCACTTTACAAACAGTGGGAAAATGCGTTCTCTATTATTACATATAAGGGTATGCGGAGGTCACAGATGTGTATAACAAGCTGAGCACATATAGGCTACACAAATCCAAGGTGAGATAAAACCAGTATGCAGGACATTGGGTATTTGCCATTGCCCCCTGTGCAAGTGCTAGAGCACTAAGGGTGCAGAATTGCTCTCCCTTGGGGCCCACACTTGCGCACAGGGCAATAGTCTATATACACTGTGTATTATACCTGGAATAGTCAGGCAGTATGTATAGGGTTTCCCAGCACTTTCTGCTAACTGGCATTTCCTGACCTTGAGCAATGCGTAAGGAATTGGGGGTTGGGGGGGGTGCAAAAAAAATTGCCTTTTTGCACAAATTTGTTGTACTTTTCACTGTTCTAGAGGCCTCTTTATTGAGATCAGCAGCCCCTTACATAAGGGCTTCTGCTACAGGGATGTGCTATGTTTGGGTAAGTGACTATTGAGTGCTAGAAATGTGGGGAACCAATCAGCTGCTTGTACCAGACAGTGGATTCATTCAGTCAGTCAAAGTGCACATCATCCATTGGCTGCACTGCTGAAAATAGTTGGACCCCCCAAAGAAGCAGAGGATATGGGTGTCCATTTTTGGGAGTGAGAGAAGAGTAGAGGCATTGAGCGCATAATTTGGGTGAAATGACGTGTCCCCCCTGCTGTCTGACAGGGCAGAGATGACCTGAGGCAAGATGCAGTCATGCAGCAAGTGTTCCAGATGTGCAACACATTATTGCAGCGCAACAGCGAGACGAGGAAAAGAAAGCTGACTATCCGCAGATACAAGGTAGGTACACACCTTGTGCGACACCTGTACATTCTGCACTTTCTTGCTTTTCCATCTCGTCCACTTGCTTCATTTTTATAGGAAAATTGTAAGAAATATTTATCCTTCCCAAATCAGTCCAAGTACTTTTTTCATTGTTACTTTCCATGTAAATGGCTCCTTCTATAGTAGTGCATTTCCCTAGGTTTTCTTATTGTTTCTGACAGGAGATGCCATAAAGTGAGGATGCGATCTGAATACTTTGCAGTCTCTTTTTATTTCTATTAACTTGTGTCTTTGTGCAGGTCGTCCCCTTGTCCCAGAGAAGTGGCGTGCTCGAGTGGTGCACGGGGACAGTTCCGATTGGGGAATACCTTGTCAATGAGAAAGAAGGTGCACACAAGCGTTACCGCCCAAGGGATTATGGCAGCTTACAGTGCCAAAGGAAAATGATGGCAAGTTTTCTGCTATATTTGTTACAGTATTCTCACTGTCCTGTCAGCAGGGCCATCTGTGTGTTTGTTTAGTCATATTTTCTTGCTGCAAACTAGTCCCAGGCTGAGCGCAGAAGCAATGGCTTGTACCAGTAGAGCCCTGTTAGGGTGAAAAGCATGTGTGTGTATCTATAGATATAGCTACTTGTGTACACAGGGCTGTACATTCTAATAGATGTGAAAGGGAACAATGAATATTAGAACATAAACATACGGTTAGCGCTAAGAGTCACAAATGGAATGAGGTCCGTGCCCCATAGAGCTTACAGTCTAAGTCTATGTGCCAGGTAACTAAACAAAAAATAGCAAAAAAAAGAAAGCAACTAAGTAAAACGTAACCTTTAATTACCTAATTGTTTCAATAATCTTTCTTTCTCCCCACTCAGAGGGTGGGGGATTTGACATGTGACTATAAATTTAGGAATAATGTAATTAAAAGTTAAGTTTTACTTAGTTGCTTTCTGTATCTGAATGGTAAGTGAGTGGTGGAACCAATGGATCCTCTTTTTTTCCTATTTTTTGTTTAGTTTATCATTTGGATCTTGCGCACATCCTAATCTAGAATTTTTCCTCATTGAGTGGGGCTGCGTTCCTTCAATCTATTGCTGTTTTATGTTTCAGTAAAGCTGAGCATAAATAAATCCCTTCATTTCCTGGATTTTTGCCTGATTTGGGCAAATTGGACTGATCCAGTTATTTGGACCCTAGGCCGATGATCAGATCATAATAAATACCTATGGAAACTATATCAGACGGGCAGATAAAGTACTCAAGCCATGATATTTTCAGATATACAATTGGCTGATCTCAGGCCATGTATTGGTAAGACAGGTTGCTGGATTGCTCCCATACACAGGCTATTTAAGCTGAGGGGCTGAGGGTGGAGCTAATTAGGTCCATGTATGAGGAGTATAGGTCCATGTATGAGCAAGCTGTATTGGGCAGCTATCAATTAGCACGACTAAGTCAATTAGAGTCTGGGTGTAATTGCAACTAGAAAATAATGTTTAATAAAAGATCACCTTGTTTGTCCTGTCCCATTCATTTGGCAAACTCATTTGTTCTTATTTCTCCTTTGCTGTGTGTTGGCAGGAGGTGCAGAGAGGACGCTTCGAAGAGAAGTACCAGACATTTCTCGACATTTCCGAGAACTTCCGCCCAGTCTTTCGCTACTTCTGCATGGAGAAGTTTCTGGATCCTGCCATGTGGTTTGAGAAACGTTTAGCATACACTCGCAGTGTGGCCACATCCTCCATAGGTACAACAGCCCTATATTAACTGCCTCTGTGAGCCTTACCGGCACCATGGCTGCCCAATTCCAACTAGTCATTCTGTATTCTGACATTTACCATTCTTATTCAGCTATTGGGGCTGCAGTAGAGCAGTCACATTGCAGTTGAGCAGTTAGAATAAAGAAGGGGTTCATATCAGAGTCATATTGTAGTCTAGACAGTTACACTTCAGAGGAACTGAACTGAAGAAGTCAGATTGTATCTGAGCAGTCACATTGTAGGAGTCCATGCTGCTTGCTTTCAGTGCCGCAGGTTTGTTGGTTGTTTACAAAGAAATGTACCATAACTCAATATTGTTCTTCTGTGTCCTTAGTCGGCTACATTGTTGGGCTCGGAGACAGACATGTCCAGAACATCCTTATAGATGAGGAGAGCGCTGAACTCGTACACATTGACTTAGGTAGGGGAAGATTGAATTCCCTTAGCTCAACTGTTGTATCTAGTCATGCCCTGCACTAATTCCCATGTTACCTCTGGCAGGAGTGGCTTTCGAGCAGGGTAAGATTCTGCCTACACCAGAAACTGTTCCCTTCCGGCTCACAAGAGATATCGTGGATGGTATGGGCATCACTGGAGTTGAAGGGGTTTTTAGAAGGTAAGTTTGTTTTATTAACATAATTAACAAAAAAGCTTGTGAAGGGCAAGGTGCTGCTGCTCAGATACAGTTGATTGGTTTGGGAGTGGAAGGCAAAAATACACGGACACCCTTTCTTATTATTAATATTGGCAGTTTAAGCACCGCCCATCATTGCCAACACAGGTGCCTCTATATGGTACAACTACATTCTCGACCGTTCCGTGTTTCCTACTTTGTAGCAACAGTTTGGGTATTTCTATTCCCTTTCCTATTTCAGCACAATAATGCCCCCATGCCTAAAATAAGGCGCATACAGAATGAGTTTGCTTAGATAAAAGTGGAAGAACTTGGATGAGTTCTTAAACATGTATGTGAGTGTATAAATAGGTCAGTGTGGGTCTGTATGTGAGTGTATAGATAGGTCAGTGTGGGTCTGTATGTGAGTGTATAGATAGGTCAGTATGGGTCTGTATGTGAGTGGATAGATAGGTCAGTATGGGTCTGTATGTGAGTGGATAGATAGGTCAGTATGGGTCTGTATGTGAGTGTATAGATAGGTCAGTGTGGGTCTGTATGTGAGTGGATAGATAGGTCAGTGTGGGTCTGTATGTGAGTGGATAGATAGGTCAGTGTGGGTCTGTATGTGAGTGGATAGATAGGTCAGTGTGGGTCTGTATGTGAGTGGATAGATAGGTCAGTATGGGTCTGTATGTGAGTGTATAAATAGGTCAGTATGGGTCTGTATGTGAGTGGATAGATAGGTCAGTATGGGTCTGTATGTGAGTGGATAGATAGGTCAGTATGGGTCTGTATGTGAGTGGATAGATAGGTCAGTGTGGGTCTGTATGTGAGTGTATAAATAGGTCAGTGTGGGTCTGTATGTGAGTAGATAGATAGGTCAGTGTGGGTCTGTATGTGAGTGGATAGATAGGTCAGTGTGGGTCTGTATGTGAGTGGATAGATAGGTCAGTGTGGGTCTGTATGTGAGTGGATAGATAGGTCAGTGTGGGTCTGTATGTGAGTGGATAGATAGGTCAGTGTGGGTCTGTATGTGAGTGGATAGATAGGTCAGTGTGGGTCTGTATGTGAGTGGATAGATAGGTCAGTATGGGTCTGTATGTGAGTGGATAGATAGGTCAGTATGAGTCTGTATGTGAGTAGATAGATAGGTCAGTGTGGGTCTGTATGTGAGTGGATAGATAGGTCAGTATGGGTCTGTATGTGAGTGGATAGATAGGTCAGTATGGGTCTGTATGTGAGTGTATAGATAGGTCAGTGTGGGTCTGTATGTGAGTGGATAGATAGATCAGTGTGGGTCTGTATGTGAGTGGATAGATAGGTCAGTATGGGTCTGTATGTGAGTGGATAGATAGGTCAGTATGAGTCTGTATGTGAGTAGATAGATAGGTCAGTGTGGGTCTGTATGTGAGTGGATAGATAGGTCAGTATGGGTCTGTATGTGAGTGGATAGATAGGTCAGTATGGGTCTGTATGTGAGTGTATAGATAGGTCAGTGTGGGTCTGTATGTGAGTGGATAGATAGGTCAGTATGGGTCTGTATGTGAGTGGATAGATAGGTCAGTATGGGTCTGTATGTGAGTGGATAGATAGGTCAGTATGGGTCTGTATGTGAGTGTATAAATAGGTCAGTGTGGGTCTGTATGTGAGTAGATAGATAGGTCAGTGTGGGTCTGTATGTGAGTGGATAGATAGGTCAGTGTGGGTCTGTATGTGAGTGCATAGATAGGTCAGTATGGGTCTGTATGTGAGTGGATAGATAGGTCAGTATGGGTCTGTATGTGAGTGGATAGATAGGTCAGTGTGGGTCTGTATGTGAGTGGATAGATAGGTCAGTATGGGTCTGTATGTGAGTGGATAGATAGGTCAGTATGGGTCTGTATGTGAGTGGATAGATAGGTCAGTGTGGGTCTGTATGTGAGTGGATAGATAGGTCAGTGTGGGTCTGTATGTGAGTGGATAGATAGGTCAGTATGGGTCTGTATGTGAGTGGATAGATAGGTCAGTATGGGTCTGTATGTGAGTGGATAGATAGGTCAGTGTGGGTCTGTATGTGAGTGGATAGATGGGTCAGTGTGGGTCTGTATGTGAGTGTATAGATAGGTCAGTGTGGGTCTGTATGTGAGTGGATAGATAGGTCAGTGTGGGTCTGTATGTGAGTGGATAGATAGGTCAGTATGGGTTTGTGGGTGCTGGATTTACTTGGAAGGCTTGAACTTGATGGACTCTGGTCTTTTTTCAACCCAACTTAACTATGTAACTTGACTGGCCTGCGCAGAGTTCTGACCTCAACCCAAATGAACCCCTGTGGCATTAATTATAATTCCAATGGCAGCCAAGCCTGATTGCTCAACATCAGTGCCCAACCTCTTGCATATGGATGGAAGCAAACACATCAACAGTGTTCCAGCATCTAGAGGAAATCTTGTCCAGAAGAGTAGAGGGTAAAGGCTATTTTAGCTGAAAAAAAGAGAAAAAACGTTATATTGATACAATTGGTTTTGAGATGAAGTGCAGGACCGACCAGTGTCCCTATACTTTGGGCCATAAATTGCATGTTGCTATCATTTAGTTATGGTGTCATAATGGTCCTAGTGCATAGGGTGCATGTGTCTCGTGACTGATGTGCCTCCACTTCCTCAGGTGCTGTGAGAAGACCATGGAAGTCATGAGGAACAACCAAGAAGCTCTTCTGACCATTGTTGAGGTTTGTTGCCCTTGAGCATTAACCTTTCTCACAGCAATTAAAGGTTGTCACTGAGTGGTGGCTCTGAACACTGGGAGCACTGAATTGGAGCACTTTTTTTATACATTTCCCAGGAGTGCTTTTAGGGCCATTGCCTTGGTTCTGCTACAGTTCTGAGTGATATTTCTTTCTTGCAGGTTTTACTCTATGACCCGCTCTTTGATTGGACAATGAATCCCCTTAAAGCTCTGTACCTGCAACAGGATGAAGTGGATTTCAATGCCACCCTTGGTGGTGATGACCCAGAATGCAACAGAAATTCATGGTAAAGAAGCTGTTAGTTTAGTCTTTTGTTTATTGGGGTTGTTCTACTGTAACACAACCACACAACACAGGTATTTTTTGACATCCTATGACCAACATGTAAATCGGCCAATTTGTTTTCTTCAACAGTGACAGCCAGAGCGTCAATAAAGTGGCAGAGCGTGTTCTCCTGCGCCTTCAGGAAAAGCTGAAAGGAGTGGAAGAGGGGATGGTTCTGAGTGTAGGGGGACAAGTCAATCATCTCATCCAGCAGGCAATGGACCCAAAGAATCTCAGTAGGCTGTTCCCTGGCTGGAAGGCTTGGGTGTAGGTGAGGGAGTGGAGGATATTTGTTTAATACAACTGCAGCACATTGCAGTGACTGCTTTAAAATGCAATGGCTATCAAAAGTAGTATCCATCTGTCCCCTTGCTATTATCTGTACTGCTGGTTCTGACTTGTGAAACTAGTGGAGCCTCCAGGACCCAATCAGACCCCTCTAATAGAGGGCCCAGATAAGTGATCAACAACTGCTGCTGAACCACAATTCCCAAACAATTCAGCCATTGCCCTTTGTCCTCTGATTGGTTGCCGTGGGTATCTGCATTGCTGCAATTTAGCCCCTGTCTTAGTAAATCAGCCCTCTCGTTTCAAGGTGAATTGGTTCCACAAGGTCTTTAATAGGCTAGTGCTGCAATGGTTATTATTAACTGATCAGATGGTCTGTGAGTGGCTCCTCCAGCTCTCAGTAGCACCGCGGTGTATATCAGGTATCTGGAAGGAGGCCATGCAGTCCCGAATATATGTATAAAGCACTTTAGTGTAGCATAGTGTGGCACAAATGTATTTTAGTTATCTAAGATTAAATTGCAGTTGTGGCCTGAACATTGTAGTTTTGGCTGCAGTAGCTATTTCATCAATTGTTCTATGTTCACTTCAGTGGGGAGTGATTGATTAATTTCTTAAGAAAAATGATGGACTGTATATTTTGTTATTAATAAAACCAAAAAATATAATAAATCATCTCTTGTATTTATTTGTATGCTGGATTCTTTCTCTCACACTATCACACTGTGCCCACACTAAGGCCTTTCATCCTGCATTGCATTCAGAGTTCCCACACTCCATAAATAAATCTGCCATAGAGCTGACTGCCCAAAGATAGGGCTCACTAGGTATGGGGGTGTACAACGCCTTCTCTGCAGGAGTTAATTGGATGAAAGGCCAACGTATTATGTGCTTGATGCCACTTGATTCTTTTAGTTTGAAAGAGAATCCAGTGTGCGGGGACCCAACAGTCAGCCATTCTGGTTGTTTTTGTGTCTTTAGAAATTCTTCTTATTATGTGCCTTATAGGTTTATATGGAATTGCAGCTGTCATCCGCACTGTAGGCATGGCATTTAGGGTCCCCATACACCTTCAGATTGGCGATGTTGCCAAGTGAGCGGATCTTCTCCTGATATCCCCCACCTACAGGTGGGCGATATCAGGAGAATCCAGGCTAATTCAATCTGGCCCTGGGGCCAAACGATCAAATTATTACGACGGGTATAGGAAAAGTCGGTTTGGGGACTGCATCAATGTGCCGATGCGGTCCCCAATCTGACTACATTTTTTTAACCTGCCCGATCGATATCTGCCCAATTTCAGGCCAGATATCGGTTGGGCAGGCCCATTGGTAGTGCCCATACACGGGCCGATAAGCTGCTGAATCGGTCTAAGGGGCTGGTATCGGCAGCTAGAATTGGCCCATGTGTGGGGACCTTTACAGTTCTAATAGTTGGAAGCACATCTGTTATTAAAGCTGCAGTGTTCTTATCAAATTGTCATTATTGTCTGCTCCTGGGGACAGGCCCTGTTTCAGGTGTCTGGGGAAAAATATGTCCTGGCCCCATTTATAAGTAAGTAATTGGTATAGGGCCCGAAATGACCATATTTGCCACTGTGGCATGTTTAACCTCCCGGTAAATGAATAAATCAATTGGTGAACAAGGAATAGCGGTACTTGTTGATGATAGCAGCTCCACAAATATCAGTTACAGAAACATTGACTTTTCCTTTGATGTGTGAAACAGCTGTCACTGAGCGGATGTGATTTATTTCATATACATATCTGTACACAGAGAACTCTGTGTTTTCACTTCTTTGAAGCACTGATTTTATATATACAGGCACAAGACCTGCTATCCAGAATGCTTTGGACCCCTGGTTTTCAATCATTTTGATCTCCATACCATTCTACTAAAAAAACATTTCAACATTAATTAAATCCAATAGGGCTGTTCTCCCCCCAATAAGGGGTAATTATATCTTAGTTGGGATCAAGTACAGGTACTGTTTTATTATTACAGAGAAAAGGGAATCATTTAACCATTAAATAAACCCAATAGGACTGTTCTGCCCCAATAAGGGGTAATTATATCTTAGTTGGGATCAAGTACAGGTACTGTTTTATTATTACTGAGAAGGGAATCATTTAACCATTAAATAAACCCAATAGGGCTGTTCTGCCCCCAATAAGGGGTAATTATATCTTAGTTGGGATCAAGTACAGGTACTGTTTTATTATTACAGAGAAAAGGGAATCATTTAACCATTAAATAAACCCAATAGGGCTGTTCTGCCCCCAATAAGGGGTAATTATATCTTAGTTGGGATCAAGTACAGGTACTGTTTTATTATTACAGAGAAAAGGGAATCATTTAACCATTAAATAAACCCAATAGGACTGTTCTGCCCCCAATAAGGATTAATTATATCTTAGTTGGGATCAAATACAAAGTACTGTTTTATTACCACAGAGAAAAAGGTAATAGTTTTTAAAAGTCTATGGGAAATGACCTTCCTGTAATTCGGAACTTTCTGGAAAATGGGGTTTTCAGAAAATAGATCCTATACCTGTGTTTGTGTGTGTATATATACACACACACACACAATGTAACAAGTGCTCACTTTAATGTTCTTCAGTCACGCTGAGGTCGGGGGAAGTCTGGCTGCTTATTTGTGAGAATTCGTAATGATCATACGGAGACTGAATAAATGTGGTTCCTAAAAGAGAAGAGGTTACAACAGACTTTAAGTATAATGAAAGATTTGTAATATTCAAGCTTTTATAGGAGTGTGGCTGGCACGTGCTGGGAACTGTAGGGCAGTAGGAACGGTTTGTAGACATTGGCCAAATGTTTTTTATTCAAACTACGTTAAAAAAACAGAGGGGGGGACTTGCCAGGGGGCTGGCCTCCTCTCCTAACAGGCTACACCCCCTGCAGGGGCTGTCACTACCCAGAACGTACAAAACAATTCAGGCAGAATTATAAACACAGAACAGAAGGCCACCAGAAAGGATCCAAAGGAAAGCTGCTGCAACACAGAAAAATGCACCAAGAAGTCTTCACCATAAGAGGCTGGAAGGATCAATACGGAAGGGCAGCGCCCCCTGGGAGGGTTGTCAAGACCTTGTACTTTGAATGTCCCTTCCAACCAGATGGTAGTGTTAAGCCTTCAGTTCATGTGTCCCCCTTTCAATGAAGAGAGAAAAGGCACTAAAAGGACATCCAAGATCAGTCCTAAGAAAAATCACGCCTAAGCCTGCACTGCGGCCTGCAGAACCTTCCTACCAGAAGTAGCTTCCGCCATGGGGGGACACGTGCATTTGCTAAAATCATGTAAAGTTATAGATACAGGACCAGGTGGCTGCTCTGTAAATCTGCTCCACAGAAGCACAAGGTTCTTTGTTTTCCAATTAAGCGGCCAAGGATCTGGTTGAATGAGCCAAGAGTCTGAGGGGAAAAGGTTTGACAGCAACCTGATGTTCCCCTGATCCACTTGGCAAGGGTTGTCTTTGAAGCCAACCAAGAAGGGCATCGGATCTCCTAAAAGTTGCCACCCTATGAACATAAAATTTCAATGCCAGGACCACATGAAGGGAATAAAGGGCTACCTCCTTAGGATTCTTAGGGTGAGAACAAAAGGAAGGCATAACAATGTAATAGTTTAAAAGGAAAGCATAAACCACCTTCAGCAGGAACAAGGCAAATTCAGGTCCCGGCCTGGGGTTGGTTGATGCATTGGGGAAGATCCTGAGCAATCTGGCCTCAGCACAGAGAGGGTGGAGACCTGGGTCTTAAGAGAGGCCAATTGAAGATCCTTATCAAGACCCGGCTTTCAACAACAGGCTGTCCATCTACTTTAGTGTGCAATGAAACAAATTATACAAGTTACACTGAATCCCACCATGAAACAATTAATCAAACAGTGTTTGAACCGCTCACTATTGTGGCTGAACATGAACTTGCTGGGAGAGGCCAGAAGGCACAATGCACGGATTCAGAACTCTGGGTACATGAATTAAATCACAGCTCAAAGCAATGAACAACTGCAGAGCGAGTAAGGAACTGACAAGAAGAGCCACAGAAACGACATTAATCACAAACTGTTTGGAAGTAAATCTAATATGTGCAGTGAGTGTAGGAAGATGAAAGTGAGCGCTGAGGAGTAATAGGAAATAAGTTACCAAGCAACAAGAGCTGGCTGTGTCCCGGCCACACTCGGCACAGAGAAATGAAGAACGAAAAAGATAAGAGTCGTTTTAATAGAATAAAAATTGGTGTGTTCCCCAGAGAGGGCAAGTAAATGGATTTCTGGGTAGGAATCTAATACGTTGCAGGGAAGTGCTGTACGGCAGGCTGGGGCAGTGTAGCAGAATACTCAGCATTGTACACACATTAGCCCAGATACAGCAGAAATGATTCCCCAGGGGGAGCTGCAGGATTGGATAAGGGAAAGTATTTCCTATCATGTTGGCTCATGTGATGGATTCTGTTCCAGCAGCTGAATGGGGCAGGCTGTACAGTATTTACTGACGACCCAACTTAATACACAGCCATACAATACTCGCTTACCTTTAAATGCGCAGGATGATTTACTGGTTCCAATTTCTTTCCAAGTGCTTATGTACCTGAGCAACACACAGTAAGACTTATTAGTGCTAATCACACTGGTAAAGTTCATTAAGTCATGGTTGAACAGTACAGTAAGTAGTTGTGGTTGCTATGGCCTTGCTTACCTTAGCAACCAGACAATGAAAGACTATGGAATATGAATAGGAGAGGATCTGAATAGTAAGATAAGGAATAAAAAGTAACAATATTAATACATTTGTAGGCTCTCAGAACATAGTTTTTGGCTGTCAGGGGTTAGTGACCCCCATATGGAAGCTGGAAAGAGAAGAAGATGGCAAAAAAAAATCAAAAATTGTAAAAATAGCTTGAATTTTGCCTAGGGTAACTCCCATTGACTTCTACATAAACTCACAGGTCTTTACATGGCGAGGTTTAACATCTGAGTGCTTTGTTCTCCGTAAAGTTAACTTTTAGTATGATGTAGAGCTTGATATTCTGAGACAATTTGCAACTGGTCTTTTTATTTTCTGTGCTTTTTGAACAATTTAGCTTTTTAGCTCTCCAGTTTGGAATTTTAGCAGGTATCTGGTTGCTAGGATCAAATTATCCTAGCAACCAGGCAGTGGTTTAAATAAGAAACTGGAATATGATAAGAGAGGGGCTGAACAAAAGATAAGTAATAAAAAGTATAAAAAAGTATAAAAAAAAAGTATAAAAAAATAGTTTTTGGCTGCCGGGGTCAGTGACCCCCATTTTAAAGCTACAGAGTCAGAAGAGAAGGACAAGTTGCACGCTGACCTCTTCAAAAGTCCTAAAACCTCCCATTGCACTCCTCCTCGCATCTGCTCCTGTGATGTATTGTGTATTGCGTATTGCGATCCATTAATTACATCTGACATCAGACATAATCAGTAGAGCAAGGAGACACAGGAGAGCACACAGACATTTTTATCAGATGCATGGAGGAGTGCAGTACAGTAAGGTATTAGACTTTAAGGGTAATTACTCGCCCACAAAAGATCTCTGCTATTGCGTGCAAATAACCACTCTGAAAAGGCTTTCCACCGGCAACAATAAAAGTCACCGAGGGAAAGCCCTTTCCGAACTCGTGCGAAGTTGCCAGCAGGAGGAAACTTCGCACTATTGGTTACTCGCCCGTGATGGCAGAGATCTATTGTGGCGACTAACTTAGTGGGTTCTTACCCTTGAAGAGGTCGGCATGCCTGTGGAAAACAAATTTAAGGTGTTCAGGTACATGCTGGGAGTACCTGCACTATTATATATTTTGAAGGTCACTGATGCTGGTTACTCTAGGGTTTAATGCTAGATGCTACTTTGCAATTAAATGTTGGGGGGTCAGTGCCTGTAATGCTGGACATAACTGTGCCATTTAATGTTGGGGGGTCAGTGCCTGTAATGCTGGCCATAACTGTGCCATTTAATGTTGTGGAGTCAGTGCCTGTAATGCTGGACATAACTGTGCCATTTAATGTTGGGGAGTCAGTGCCTGTAATGCTGGCCATAACTGTGCCATTTAATGTTGGGGGGTCAGTGCCTGTAATGCTGGACATAACTGTGCCATTTAATGTTGGGGGGTCAGTGCCTGTAATGCTGGATATAACTGTGCCATTTAATGTTGGGGGGGTCAGTGCCTGTAATGCTGGATATAACTGTGCCATTTAATGTTGGGGAGTCAGTGCCTGTAATGCTGGATATAACTGTGCCATATAATGTTGGGCAGTCAGTGCAATATGATGCTGGAAGTTGCTTTGCCGTTTAATGTGGGGCAGTCAGTTTGGCCTTAAAGGTGGGTGTGGTAACATGGGCTAAGTGGTTGTGATTTAAAAACTGGGCGTGGACAACACACGCTTCCATTACCGGCCCTCCACCATATATGTCAGAAAAATTGCGTCCCGAGTTTGAAGAGCACTGAGATATGAGAGATTCCTTGCTGTAACAAAGTACAAAGATGTCTCTGGCTAAATGAGCCTGTAATACATAGGCTGAATTGGTCTGAAAGTTCCAGACTTTTTGTTAAGCTAATAGTGATATGTGTCTATTTGGGCCAGGAAAGAACTCACTGTTCTGATGATGTACCCCGGGCTAGAGTCAACATGCATACGGGTTCCCTGGGGTTCTTGACCTAACTTGGCCTTTCTATAGTGATTTCATTATATACTTGTTGCCTGACCAGTGAGCGGAAAGCCAATTCAGCAATAATTCTGCCGGATTCCTCCAGCCCAGATGTTCCTTCCATAAAAAGAATTTATTGTGAGAGTCATAACTTAGTCCGGCGGTGTCTCACACTATGTAATCACAGATGTCCTTGTGGAATTCTGCTCTGCTAACAAGCTTTTATGGTTTGTATATTTTCTTTATTGCCATCATGCTGGCTCCCTCGACTAAAATGATTTGAGCCCTTCTGGCACGCTGGCATGCCCTGCTGCTGCTGCAAGCAGTTAAAATGAATTGCCACATTAGCTGGGCAGGGAGAAGGCCTATTCCATTTAGACACATAGAAGCATATTTACTCTTCGTAGCTGAGTGCATTGGTCCAACTCAGCAGCTCATCCACCTCCCAATCCATGACGGTATTTGCACCGTGCTCCTCTGCTGTTTGGATCACCCCTTCTGTGGCCTGTTGGACCAACAAAGCAATTTCTGGGTCTGAGGTCTCGGCATGCAGGCTGCCTTCATAATACCTAAGCGAACAGGAACATCAGCTGTGTTATTTAACATATTCTAATTTAATTATCAATATAATAAAGAATCCATATTTCATTTCTTATCTTTTATTGTTAGAATGAACTAGGCTTCAAAATCCAGTCAGGCAGGGGTAGCATGGGCATGTTGATACAGTTCTCTCCTAATGGATCTTCATAGACCCCCCCACAAGGGCTAAATAAATGGATCAGCCCAATGTGACCCAATGTGTTTGTGTACAAATTAGGCCACATTCCATTGCCAAATGAGTGCATCTCTCCGTGAATGGCCAGCTTTAGCCCTCACTGTACAGCAGGTGGCGCTGCTCTCAAATACCATTTACAGAATGGGCATCCACTGTGCCAGGTATTAAACCGTGCTTATTTACTAGTTTTCCACTCCTGCATCTTAAAATCTAAGGTCCTGCCTATCACATTCACACATACCATGGGTAACTAGTATGCTCAGGAGCCAATTAACATGCCTGTAAGTTTTGGAGTGTGGGAGGGAACCAGAGTATGCAAAGGAGAAACCCAAGAACAGGGACAACAAACAAACTCCTTGCAGGAATTGTATTTGGAACCATTTCAAGCTGAGACACTACAGCTGATTAATGAGACAATGGGGCTCATTTATAAACACTGAGGAAGTGTGCACCTGGGCAGTAACCCATAGCAACCAATCAGCAATCAGCTGCAGGTATAACACTGAAAGCAGACTTTTGATTGGCTGCCATGGGTTACTGCCCAGGTGCAAATTTGCCCAGTGTTTATAAATTACCCCCACTGTACTTCTCTAATAGGCATGGGATTATACAAATGCCTGTATGGTAGACAGATTGATTATACTTACATCTTCTTCATCCACTCAATTTTTCGATATTTCTGCCTTTTCTCCACATCCTGCCTCCTCTGTAGCTTGGAGTGATGAAACGGAATCCTCTTCCTGCTGTCGGCTATGGTTACCAGATCTAGGCTGTGAGATATCTGAGGAGCAAACCTAGAGTAGTGGTCAGTGTTCCATGGTGGGCACAATAATGTACATATTAACTGATAACTACACTTGGAGCAAGCTTTGCACACAGGCGCCATCCTAAAATGCTTCAGTACATTTGTGTTTAAGCACTGACATTAGGAAAAGTCAACATAACCGATTACAGAACAAGCTACTGTTCATTTACTTCCTGTATAGGTTATTTTTATGTGATGCAAATTTTCAAGTGTTAAATCTGCCTGCTGTGGTTATTAGAGAGCACATTGCATTTATGTTCTCATTCACTGACCCTAGGCGTGAGAAGTCTCCAACCGTTGTTCTCCACGCGTGCGTACCAGCCACTGAGGTCCTGCTTTGGCACAAGCCCCCGATTGTGCATCTGTTTAGGCAACAGCTGCTTCAGGCAATTCTGGGTGTAATCCTTCGGGCTATTGGCGCACATGTCCACTATAGGTCTGTGAGTAAACAACTTGTAGTAAATGTTTGGCGGAAACTGAGTCTGTGAATAGAAATGAGTCAGGGAATTATTTATACATAATGCTAAAGCTCTGATCTCTTAAGTTTCTCCATAACAGAAATGTTACATTTATCCTAAATAAGCTGAGGAATTTGGAAAAGATTCCTTCTGTTATGTAAGAAGAAAGAAGCCTTTGGCTTTCATTAGGATGCAAAGAGTTGCAGTTCAAGAACATGCCTTTAGGGTGGACATTGTTAATATATATTATATAGCTAACATAATATAATAAGTCTTCTTCATGTTTGGGGCCCAGAAAATATGCGTGCCCCTATAGTCCATCAGCAAGTAGAGTGCAGCTGTGGCTGTGTGTCTCTAACTGCTTAGCCTGGTAGGATAGATGGCACAGTGCTGCAAGCAGAACATCTCTGGCTGTGCACCTCTACAGCTGCTCTGCCCCATTTAAAGGTAAAGCACAGTGTAGCTTATATTGTGAAACAGATGATATATGTGATTTCACTTACCCCACCTAATCTGAAGCGAGCATGGACTCCTGCTGCAGCATCAATTAGCTCAGCCTATAAAGAGAAAAGAATGGAAGCAATTGTTAGTGCTACCCTACATTTGTACTGTAGCAGTGCTACTGGCAGGTAGGTTGGGGTACCTGTATTTAAACCCAGGAAAATTGTAAAAGGTAGGAGAGATGCCCATTAGCTCCAGATACTGCCAAGGCAAATATGCTATATTTCTGGGCATTTTCAGTACAGAATAAAAAAGAACTCACCTCACAAGGGTTTACACATTTCAGCAAGAGCCGTGGATCACCTTTGCCTTTGAAACTGAGGAGATTTTTGTAGAACTGAAAGATTTGTATGTCCTAATAAAACAAATAATGTAGTTACATATTACTAGTTTGTCTTAGTTGATCTGCTGTCTCCCTTTGGTTAACTCCCATTACCTCCATCCCCAGTACAATGTGCTAGATAAGAGCAGAACATGCATCTCTTACAGACATACATAGGCCTAATGCCATTCAGAGAAACCACATGCCATACAACACCCTCTAACAGTTGGCAGGTTTCCTAGGGTACACATGGGCAGTAAACCTGAGTAAGCCATTATAATAGAACACCCAAGAAAAAAACACAAAGTACAGCTGCTGCTTTGAGCAGTTGAGCACCAATTAGTTCTACAAAGTGTTAAAACCTGTCTCTATAGGCCCCTTTAATCAATGGCCAGAGGACAAACAATTGGATCAGCCCGATTTGGCCCAGTTCATGCTGAGGTCAACAAAGCAGCGGATAGTAAAGAACATAGGTTTATGCTATGTAGACAATATGGTGCCATCCAGCAACATCAGTATGTAAAGCCTGACATTATGCAACACAATTTCAAGAGAAAAGCTGTGGTTGTCCAGCCAGCGAAAGCCCTTGCTTTATCCTATAATTAAAGTTACTGGACAGAACCTATAATAAGAATTGTAGGGTGTATGAGTGGAGTGGTGCAGGACCCTGTTTCTCCCTCTCTCTCTCTCTCTCTCTCTCTAATACCATGGTACCCTTTGTACATACCACCCCTGTTCCAGATATTTGTATGTAGCTAATGACACTGAATTACAGAAAGGGCAATCAGAGGAACATGAAATCAGTGGAAGGGCTGACTGTGTTCAGGGCAATTCAGTGCAATGTTTGGTTTCAGTGTCTGTGGGTGGCACTAACCAGAATCCGACGGAATGCCCTCTGGATCACTCTCGCAGCCCGTTCCCGTTCAGCAGTGTACTTGTCCGGAAAGCTTTTCTCCGAGTCGCTCATTTCTCCCACCTCTCTATTTTCAACCTGCAATACACACACAATTAGAATTAAGTTATATATAGGCATCTATCTATTGTGTAACAATATTCAGATATTTTTATACAATTATTATTATTATTATTAACATTTATTTATAAAGCGCCAACATATCCCGCAGCGCTGTACAATAAGTGGGTTTCATACATTGGACATACAGAGTAACATATAAAGCAATCAATAACTGATACAAGAGGTGAAGAGGGCTCTGCCCAAAAGAGCTTACAATCTACAAGGAGAAAGGGTTGAGACACTAGGTGTTGAGACATTAGGGCTGTCCAACCTGAACTACAATTCTCAGCATCATACCTTAGAGCTGCAGTTTAATAACAGCCAAAAGATAACAGGTTAAACACCATGATTTGAACTGTAAAAAATATCTAAAATTTGTACAGGTATGAGACCTGTTATCCAGAATGTTCGGGGGTTTATGGATAAGGGGTCTTTCTGTAATTCCCCCGAGGTGTGCTCCTCACTGCCCACTAGGTGGAGACACTGAGCTGTAAATCCCAGTTCCCTGTATCTTTCATAGCAAAGAGACTTGCCTTCCTGATTGCCACAGAAACTGCGCCTGAGGTAAAGAGGGTGTGATCCTGCTCTGCGGGAGTGTGCCAAGAAAGGGTTACAGGGCACCACAGAGGCTGCCCGTTACTACTCCAAGTCTTGGCATTTCCATTAAATAACAGTAATGGGCCAAAAATGCATTGAGCGCTACTGATTCTGCTGGAAACCAAAATACCCTGTGTGGGGCACCATAGTGTTAAGGGAGCTGCCCTACCTGACCTCTAGGATGGACATGTGTTCTTTACTATGATAGAGGGCTCTCACCATATCCCCAGCCTTTTGCTAACCCTACTTTTGGCCCCAGTAGGAATCATGAAGGGCCACAGAGACGTGGGCAGCTCCAGAGACTTGCTGAAAGAACAAATAAATAATAATATAGCTCAGTCAAGCTCAGTAACTCCTTCCCATGTCCGCCTACAACTCCCAGAAACCCATTGGCAGTAGGAAGCTGTTCCTCTCTGCTGTATACACTGACTGCTAATATATATTTTTAATAAACAACATAAATATGTCCTTTGTGCTATTTTCTCCCAAATGGCTTCTGTATTTCTAAGGGATTTAGAGAAATACACTATATAGGGATCATATAATAACCTTTCTAATGTTTTATTTACCAGTAGGTCCTTCCAACGGACACGAGGGCACCCACTCCGTTTAGAAGAAGGGAGGTTCCATTTAAATATTCGGAAAGGATTTTTTACAGTGAGAGTTGTGGAATTCCCTCCCCGAATCAGTCGTGCTGGCTGATACATTATATAGCTTTAAGAAGGGGCTGGATGGATTCTTAGCAAGTGAGGGAATACAGGGTTATGGGAGATAGCTCTTAGTACTAGTTGATCCAGGGACTGGTCCGATTGCCATCTTGGAGTCAGGAAGGAATTTTTTCCCCTCTGTGGCAAATTAGAGAGGTTTCAGATGGGTTTTTTTGCCTTCCTCTGGATCAACTAGTAGTTAGGCAGGTTATATATAGGCATTATGGTTGAACTTGATGGACGTATGTCTTTTTTCAACCCAACTTACTATGTTACTATGTTACTATGTTACTCCAGGCCCAACCCTAAAACTTGCCCTGGAAGCAAGATGCATCCATATTTCCCCCATTCCAATACTTCACCTGCGTAGCAGATGGCAGCGTCCCGTTTCTATGGTTACACCTCACTTCGACCGGATATGACGATGAGAAGCAGTGATTCTGTTTGGAACGCAGGTCCGTATCAGTGGGCGGGGATACTGCTGGAACTTCCGCCTACGGGAGCGGACCAATGGGCGTTGTGATTTCATGCTGTGATAAAGTGTAGTTCGTGTAGGGGCGCCTCAAACCTCAGGGTGCGCTCCATGCACGAACTCCTCCGTATAATAAAGCAGCCCCTACCTGTCAGGCCTTTACCCTGACAGCTATTTAGAGACATACGCAAAAAAAACAATACCATTACCTTTTTTTACATCTAATCATTGCGCCCTGGCCCCCCTGCATGTCAAGGGAAAAGTTAGAACTGAACACTTATCTATTTACAGTTATCTATTTCCAGTCTGTGCGATGTTGGAATTAGTTATTTTTTTTACATAAACCTATAACAAATGAAAATAAGACATATACCACCTTAAAACACCTTAATACCACCTTAAAGGCTACAGGCTTTAAAGACATAGGCTGGTATTTTTCTCCAGAAAAGATGGCAATGTTATAATAACCTTGTCCCTGGACCATAGGGTTCTGCTTCTCTTTGCTGGTGTATATGCCTAAATGTGTTGTGTTGCCATCTCTCCATGTTACTCTAAAGAAAATGTAAACCCTTGGTACAAATTAATGGAAAACTTGTGCAGAACTCTTCTAAGCACCTCTACAATAAACATTTTTAACTTTTCAACATACTATGGAGCCAAATTATTATGCTAATAAACAACATTTGCTGAAAAAAGCTGTGTAAAATAGCAAATTTATCAGTGTTTTATTTTGCACCATCCGAATGGCAGATATGACACTGTTATTTCTGTCAGAAGTTGCTTTAAATGGGGTTGTTGACCTTTGTGTTAACTTTTAGTATGTTATACAATGTCCTTTTTCAAGCAACTTTGCAATTGGTTTCCGTTATTTATTTTTTATGGTTTGTGAATTATTTACCTTCTTCTTCTGCCTTTTCCCAGCTTTGAAATGGGGGTCACTGACCCCAGAAGTAAATAACGATTGCTCTGTGAGGCTACAATTGGATTATTATTGTTACATTTTATTGCCTGTGTTTCTATGCAGGTCCTTTTCTGTTCATATTGCAGTTTCTTGTTCAGCCCCCTGCTTGGTTGCTAGGGTAAATAAGAGCAATGTCAACATCATACTAAAAGTTAATTCAAAGGTGAACAAAACGGGAAAAAACAAACAAAAAAATGAAACCATTTTTTTGTGTGGTGATGTGTGGTTGAATTTTACTGGTGTTTTTTTACACCACATAATGACTCTTGCAAAACTCTTGCGAGGTCGCTCTGCTTAGAAAATTAGTGAGCAGAAAAGAGTCATCTGATATACTGCTGGTCAGTTTTAAGCACAAACTTTAGGAAAATAGAAACCCTCAAACCAATGAAAGTGAAATTGCTTAGAGTGCTCTTCTAAGCACTTTTGCAGTTAGCTTTCATTTTTTTCTTGTTTTAAAGGAGAAGGAAAGGCTAAGTCACTTGACACTTGATAAAGGGCACGAAAGGGGCCGAAACATGTCGCGTATGGAATAAAAATAAAAGCAGTTTTTTTGCAGAAATTTTGCATTTTGTCTCGTGCTCCCCCCATATATATTTTTCGATTGGAAAAGCTAAGTCACTTGGG
This sequence comes from Xenopus tropicalis, assembly GCF_000004195.4. NCBI lineage: Eukaryota > Metazoa > Chordata > Amphibia > Anura > Pipidae > Xenopus > Xenopus tropicalis. The sequence goes on along the minus strand of NC_030678.2, from coordinate 159,820,537 downwards.
GGTGCCAAAATGTTAGGCACCCCCAAGTGATTTTAATCAATTACCTCGTACCCCAGGCTGGTGCCCCTATTAGGAGAAAACAGCACCAGCCCGGGGTACCTGCAGCGAGTGCTTTCTTCATCCGGAAAATCTCTGGGCAGGCACATGCGCATTAGAGTGAAAAGCCGACTTTGTTGTTAAAGTTCCACTATTCACTCTACTGCGCAGTGCGCCAACGTGGAAGAAGGAAGCGCTCGCTGCAGGTACCCCGGGCTGGTGCTGTTCTCTCCTAACAGGGGCACCAGCCCAGGGTACAAGGTAAGTGATTAAAGTCACTTGGGGGTGCCTAACATTTTGGCACCCCAAGTGACTTAGCCTTTCCTTCTCCTTTAAAGATATTTCTTACACTGGCAACATAATGAATTTATAGCAACAGTGCCAAGTTGCTCAGTTTGGCCAACCGGTTGTGGTCAGCAGCAAATGAAGCCAGTGAACTTTCCTCTGCTCACTGACTGAAAGAAAATGAACCCTCACAACAGATAGCAAAATTGCCCAAGCACTTTCACAACTGATATTATTTCTTAATATATGATATTAAAGTTTTGTGATGTTATAACTAGAATCACTGCGGTCTCCTTTGAAAAAATAATAATAATAAAAACACATTTTAAATCATCGAAGTCTAATACTGTAAAGGATGTAAAATCCTAACTGGCTGAAAGCGCAAAACTGCAAATATCTGAGACCACTAATATAAAAAATGAATACAAATTGCAAAACTGTATAGAGAAGCAACATGAGTAAATTTATATCAATTAAGTGTTAGGCTTATATCCTGTTTTATGAATAGAGTAATTTATGATATACAGGGTGGGCCATTTATATGGATACACCTTAATAAAATGGGAATGTTTGGTGATATTAACTTCCTGTTTGTGGCACATATGTGAGGGGGGAAACTTTTCAAGATGGATGGTGGCCATTTTGAAGTCGGCCATTTTGGATCCAACTTTTGTTTTTTCAATAGGAAGAGGGTCATGTGACACATCAAACTTATTGAGAATTTCACAAGCAAAACAATGGTGTGCTTGTTTTTAACGTAACTTTAATCTTCCATGGTTATTTACAAGTTTCTGACCACTTATAAAATGTGTTCAATGTGCTGCCCATTGTGTTGGATTGTCAATGCAACCCTCTTCTCCCACTCTTCACACACTGATAGCAACACCGCAGGAGAAATGCTAGCACAGGCTTCCAGTATCCATAGTTTCAGGTGCTGCGCATCTTGTATCTTCACAGCATAGACAATTGCCTTCAGATGACCCCAAAGATGAAGGGTGAAGTTAACAAACAAAACCACTGCTATTGGTCTGACACTAAACCACATTGGATAGATGGATGGTATGGTGTGGTATATGGGGTACAAAGATAGTGGGGCCATTCTTCATCAATGGAAACCTCAAGGCCACTGGATATGCGAAATTGCTACATGATGATGTGTCTATGAAGATTCTCATTCATCCAGGTCATGATATACAGTATCTAGAAGAATTAAGTCTAAAACAACTGGACTTTTCTGAGTTTTTCTTGAAAACGTTTCACCACTCATCCAAGTGGCTTCTTCAGTTCAAATGACTGGTAGGGAATTCCCCGGTATTTAAACTCTTGATGGTAGTAGAGTCACAGACATCCAATCACAATGGTTCCATTGAACTTGTTCAGTTAGGTGTTAGCTGAAACTGACAGGTGTAAGAAGGTATGATCCAATCACAATGGTACCAAGATTCTCATTGATGAAGGTGTTAATCCTTCAAAGTACATGACTGGAAGTGTGAACTGTTGTGAAACTGCCGGGGTAAGGATGTCAACGCGCCATTGTATGTTGGTGACAAGCGGTGCTGGAACATCGGAAAAACTTCAACTTCAACTTCAATTTTCAACAAACATCGCATTCCTGTGTTTTTCAAACCCAGCAACACCCTGAGACAAAAGCTGGTGCACCCGAAAGACCCAACACCCAAGCACATAAAAAGTAATGTGGTCTATGCTGTCCAGTGTAGTGAAGAGTGCTCAGACTTATACATTGGGGAGACAAAACAACCTCTCTGTAAGAGAATGGCCCAACATAGGCGGGCAAACTCCTCAGGACAAGACTCAGCGGTCTATCTACATCTCAAAGAAAAAGGTCACTCTTTTGAGGACAGTAACGTGCATATTTTGGACCGAGAGGACAGATGGTTTGAAAGAGGTGTGAAAGAGGCCATTTATGCCAGCCTGGAAAAACCATCCCTGAACAGAGGAGGGGGCCTGAGACACCGCTTGTCACCAACATACAATGGCGCGTTGACATCCTTACCCCGGCAGTTTCACAACAGTTCACCCTTCCAGTCATGTACTTTGAAGGATTAACACCTTCATCAATGAGAATCTTGGTACCATTGTGATTGGATCTCACCTTCTTACACCTGTCAGTTTCAGCTAACACCTAACTGAACAAGTTCAATGGAACCATTGTGATTGGATGTCTGTGACAATACCGGGGAATTCCCTACCAGTCATTTGAACTGAAGAAGCCACTCGGATGAGTGGTGAAACGTTTTCAAGAAAAACTCAGAAAAGTCCAGTTGTTTTAGACTTAATTCTACTAGATACATGATGATGTGTTTCCCTCTTTATGCACTGAAGCTGGCACGTTCCCTGAGTTTTTCCAGCAAGGTGATGCACCACCACATTATGGGTGTCAGGTCCGAGCATTCCTAGATGAACAGTTTTCTGGAAAGTGGATTGGTCGTCGTGGGCCAGTTGAATGGCCCCCAAGGTCTCCCGATCTGACCCCCTTAGACTTTTATCTTTGGGGTCATCTGAAGGCAATTGTCTATGCTGTGAAGATACAAGATGTGCAGCACCTGAAACTACGGATACTGACAGCCTGTGCTAGAATTTCTCTGTGGTGTTGCTATGTTGCTACTTGCTGCAGTGTATGAAGAGTGGGAGAAGAGGGTTGCATTGACAATCCAACACAATGGGCAGCACATTGAACACATTTTATAAGTGGTCAGAAACTTGTAAATAACTCATGAAAGAATAAAGTTACGTTAAAAACAAGCACACCATTGTTTTTCTTGTGAAATTCCCAATAAGTTTGATGTGTCACATGACCCTCTTCCTATTGAAAAAACAAAAGTTGGATCCAAAATGGCCGACTTCAAAATGGCCGACTTCAAAATGGCCACCATGGTCACCACCCATCTTGAAAAGTTTCCCCCCTCACATATACTAATGTGCCACAAACAGGAAGTTAATATCACCAACCATTCCCATTTTATTAAGGTGTATCCATATAAATGGCCCACCCTGTATATATATATTAGGAATGCACTGAATCTGCTAATATGGAATTTGGCTGACCCTAAATAATTCTTTATGAAAGATAAATAAAAAAAATTTCAACTTCCGTGTTTATGTGACACAAAGGGGCACATTCATCAAAGTACAATTGAGCCCGAATACAAAAAAAATATATTTATTCTAATTTATAGAACAGTGCGTATTTTCTGCATTTTTTTTTCATTAATTTGCGCAACTTTTTCGTACTTTGCAACAAAATTTATGCAACAAAACCGTATTTGTCGTGCCAAGTACAAAAGATTCATTCAAGCTTCAGTATGGTGACTTTCCTTGGGCCGGGTTGGAGCTGCAGAGTGCCATTGAGCCCTATGGGAGACTTTCCTTGGGCCGGGTTGGAGCTGCAGAGTGCCATTGAGCCCTATGGGAGACTTTCCTTGGGCCGGGTTGGAGCTGCAGAGTGCCATTGAGCCCTATGGGAGACTTTCCTTGGGCCGGGTTGGAGCTGCAGAGTGCCATTGAGCCCTATGGGAGACTTTCCTTGGGCCGGGTTGGAGCTGCAGAGTGCCATTGAGCCCTATGGGAGACTTTCCTTGGGCCGGGTTGGAGCTGCAGAGTGCCATTGAGCCCTATGGGAGACTTTCCTTGGGCCGGGTTGGAGCTGCAGAGTGCCATTGAGCCCTATGGGAGACTTTCCTTGGGCCGGGTTGGAGCTGCAGGGTGCCATTGAGCCCTATGGGAGACTTTCCTTGGGCCGGGTTGGAGCTGCAGAGTGCCATTGAGCCCTATGGGAGACTTTCCTTGGGCCGGGTTGGAGCTGCAGAGTGCCATTGAGCCCTATGGGAGACTTTCCTTGGGCCGGGTTGGAGCTGCAGAGTGCCATTGAGCCCTATGGGAGACTTTCCTTGGGCCGGGTTGGAGCTGCAGAGTGCCATTGAGCCCTATGGGAGACTTTCCTTGGGCCAGGTTGGAGCTGCAGAGTGCCATTGAGCCCTATGGGAGACTTTCCTTGGGCCGGGTTGGAGCTGCAGAGTGCCATTGAGCCCTATGGGAGGCTTTCCTTGGGCCAGGTTGGAGCTGCAGAGTGCCATTGAGCCCTATGGGAGACTTTCCTTGGGCCGGGTTGGAGCTGCAGAGTGCCATTGAGCCCTATGGGAGACTTTCCTTGGGCCGGGTTGGAGCTGCAGAGTGCCATTGAGCCCTATGGGAGACTTTCCTTGGGCCAGGTTGGAGCTGCAGAGTGCCATTGAGCCCTATGGGAGACTTTCCTTGGGCCGGGTTGGAGCTGCAGAGTGCCATTGAGCCCTATGGGAGACTTTCCTTGGGCCGGGTTGGAGCTGCAGAGTGCCATTGAGCCCTATGGGAGACTTTCCTTGGGCCAGGTTGGAGCTGCAGAGTGCCATTGAGCCCTATGGGAGACTTTCCTTGGGCCAGGTTGGAGCTGCAGAGTGCCATTAAGCCCTATGGGAGGCTTCCAAAATCATGCACAGAAGGTTCAAAGTCAGAAAGGCTTTCCCACCGTTTACAATCGTTCGGATACGAAAAATTTGTAACTACGTACCACGATATTTTCGTACGACCACGATTCTAAATTTTCGTACTTAAAGCGCACATCAGAAAATATTGGATTTAATACAAATTTTTTGTATTGCGTTTTTAAGGTACAAAAATCATACTTTGATGAATGTGCCCCCAAGTCATGTGATTTTAAGGATTCAGATTCAGTTCGGTCAAAAAAGGCTAAACCCGAACCAGATCATGGATTCGGTACATCCCTTATATATATAGATGTAAGAATCTGTGCCAAATAAATATGCCGTGACTATCTATAAGAGTCAGATGTGAGTATCTTACTAACAATACAGCATTATTCTCTCTTTATTTAGCAGAGTCAGCGTGTTCCCTGGCACATAATAGCGCCGCCTCGAAATCTGCCGGTTTCCCGTGGAAAAGTTAATTATATGATTTGCTATATGCAGTTGGATGAAAGATTTACCATTGACTTTTACAGTTTCATTTCATGAAAGCTGCTATTTTGTCACCCTGTAATTGGGATGGAGCAGGAGATATGAACTAATTACTACATCTGTCTCGGATCTGCCATCCCAAGCAATTCTAATGACTAACACAAATCTCCAAATGGTATGTTTAGTGGGCTTAAACCGATAGCCTTATTTCTGCTTGACTGGATTACAGATAGAGCAGTTAATTAGGCTGACTTTCAGTGCCTTGGAACAGTAATGATACTCATCATTTTAATTCACGTTCATTCCTCTGTTCGGTTCTAGACCTTTATGATTGGAATCTGCCCCCGGGATGGCTTAATACCAAACCATGCATCCCTTCTGGAAATGACTGTGGGTTTTTATCCTTTGCTAACTGGTTGATTTGCACCAAGGTAAAGTATGTAAACATGTAGTTTTAGATGCCTTAACTAACTTTCAAAATACAGGAATACAGGTATGGGATCTGTTATCTGGAAACCTGTTATCCAAAAAGCTCCAAATTATGGGAAGGCCATCTCCCATAATCTCCGTTTTAAGAAAATAGTACTAATTTTTAAAAATGATTTCTCTTTTCTCTGTAATAATAAAACAGTACCTGTACTTGATCCCAACTAAGATATAATTACCCCTTATTGGGGGCAGAACAGCCCTATTGGGTTTATTTAATGGTTAAATGATTCCCTTTTCTCTGTAATAATAAAACAGTACCTGTACTTGATCCCAACTAAGATATAATTACCCCTTATTGGGGCAGAACAGTCCTATTGGGTTTATTTAATGGTTAAATGATTCCCTTTTCTCTGTAATAATAAAACAGTACCTGTACTTGATCCCAACTAAGATATAATTACCCCTTATTGGGGGCAGAACAGCCCTATTGGGTTTATTTCATGTTCTAATGATTTTTAGTAGACTTAGGGGAGAGATTTATCAATGTTCGAGTTTGTTTTTTTTTCACAATTCGAAAAAAAAAACCTCAAATTTGAATTAAGTTTCAAAAACTTGAATGGCTTGTATTTATTTTGTGCAAAAAACACGACAAATCGTATGTAAAAATTCAAGGTATCTGAGTTTTTATTTAAACGAGTTTTCCTTATTAATAAATAAACAAGCTTTTGATATGCAAGTCTATTTGATTTAGAATTCACACACTTGAAAACTGATAAATAAGCCCATTAAAGTATGGAGATCCAAGTTATGGAAAGATCCCTGATACAAAAAACCCCAGGACCAAGCATTTTGTATAACAGGTCCCATACCTGTACAAACAGAACCAATGAAAGATTCTGTAGTTTGAGAAGTGGGAATTACCTGTGCTGGGAATTAATTTTCTTCACTTTGCACTACTATGTTGAGGTACTGGTCAGGGTTGGAACTAGTGGAAGGCTGAAAAGACATATTCCTAAGGGGTAACTGGGGATAGGGTCCCTGAAGCCTTAGGCCCTGTGTGTATTGCAGAAGCTGTAAATGTAGCAGTAGTGGGTGCGAGTGAGCAAATTCACTGTGGAGGTGGGGGATGGAACAAGTTTTTGGTGCAAGACCTTTTAGCCCATGTAAGAAATTGTGTATTTGGGTGCCATTATTTGTGATATATATAAATATATATATGTGTGTGTTTGTGGCTCTATTGTGTTATACACTGAGTATGGGGGGAGCTCTACTGATTATTAAACTGATTACTATAAACCAGTTTTTCAAGTTGCACCCGAAGCCAAATCTCCATATCTAAGGGTTTTTCTGTGGATGGTGGGACAGTACGTCTCAGAGAAGCCATAAAACTCAACAGTTACTGACCAATGGGCAAGGTGTGGTTTTTTATCAACCCCATCTGATCAGTTGGTATGTGGGGGACAGTGGCTGAAAGGTGTATAAATGTGTGCTGGACAGAGAACTTGGGGGGAGCAACCTGGGGGAAGAACCTGGGAGGAGCACCTGGGGACTGGATCAGAAGTGACCGGGCAGGATGTGAGACAGACCAGAGAGGAGGCTATGGCAAGGAATCAGACCGCCATGTTCTTTGTTCATCGGTAGCTATAATGTAGATTTTGTCATTAATCTTTAAATGTAAATAATGTATAAATATTGTTTTGTGTTAATTAATCTTTCATTGTAACAATCCATCGATTTGCTACTCAATATATTCATTTTAATATACACTTATTGTTGTGGGTTATTTGTCTGCTTCTCAAAAGAACCGGAACCCTAGTAAGAGGGGTGATTGTTAATATTATATTATTATTATATATAGTCAAAATCTTACAGATGGCGAGCCAGGCAGGAGAGCAATGCATGGCATTTAATTCATATTTATAAGTGTATAGTATTGTGTAGCAAACCAATCGATTGTTTTGTTTTGTGTTGTTTTAGTCTTTGTTTTAAGTTTAAAAAAAAAAAAAATGGATGTCTTAGCTAAAAAGATTGCCAAGGTCACATGCTCAGGGGAGATTGTTAAGTGTATGAAGGGATCTCCAGATCCATGGGCTAAGGCTCAGATTTATGTGACCAGGGCAATTCAGGAAAAATGTATGTCGAAGTCAAAAGGGAAAAGTGCACTGGTTTTTGCTGCCTGCTGGATAGCAGAACAGTATAAAACTCTAGCGGTGCAGAAGGAGAATCTGGAGGAAAAGATTCTTTATTTGAATGATACAATTGATTCTCTGAAATTTTCTGTTGAAAATGCTGCTGCTATGTCCATTAGCAACCAGCAAACAATGGCAGAAAACCAGAAGGAGATTGCGCAGCTCAAACAGAGGCTGAGAGATGCAGAGGGCACCATTAAAAGTTTGGTTGCAACCTCAACCAGCAATGTAGGGGCTGATAATTCAAAATGTATATCGGAGATTAAAGGGTTAAAAACTCAGTTAGGAGCAAGAAGTCCTGTATCAGCGGTTAATGGGCAGAATAATACTAAAAAGGGTAGAGATCTGTCTGTTAATGAAAGCAGTTTGAAATGTGAAACTGCAAGTGAAGGTAATGTGACTAGTTTAGAATGTACTGGTCATGCCAGGCCTTCTAAATTGATTTCTAATTGTGCCGAGTACAGGACTGATAAACTGAAAGACAACAGTTCAGGAAAACAGGTTTCTAACCCCCTGCAATCTAGAAAACAGCATAACAATGAAAAGGTGTCTGCAATACAGGCTTCTCTCCCTGCTAAACAGAATTGTAACAATTCAGTTAAAAAACACACAGAAAAGAAAGTGTTTAGGTGCTATGTGTGTTCCAAAGTTGGGCACATAGCCAGGTATTGTACCATGAAAAACTATTATTGGGATAATAATAATTGGTACAATGAAAGAGAGAATTGGAATTCCTCTAGGTGGGGATTTCAAAAGAAAAGTAGGAATGGGAATACATGGATCCCATATCAGGTTCTTAAAACTCAGAAAGAAAGGCTGAGTGCAGAGAACTCCTATCTCCAAAAGGCATGGGAAGCATTTAAAAAAGAGTTGGAAAGTATCCAATTAGAACTTTCTCAAATTAAAGGAAGAAGGGCTAATGAGAATAGAGGGAAACACAATGTGAATATGCCCTGACTTTTTCCCTTCACCAAGTTTATATTTTACAGGATAAACAAGGATTCAAGATTATGTAAAGGAGAATTCCGTACCTTACCTTGTCCTGTGGAAAAAAAAAAATTATAGAGGACCTTATGTATTTGTTTTTTTTTCCTTTTTACACAGAAGGAGAAGCCTCTAAATTGGTTTGGTACAGTCAGGTTATACAAATTCAAAAACATTTTTGGGTTTTAATAGTTAGAATGACCTGCACTGTGAGGGAGTAAAATGGCTGCTGCTTTAGTTTAGTAGGAGAGTAAAAAAAGTACTGAGGCACAATTTGAATTTTATTTTTGATATGATTTGCCTGAGTCAGATTTTGTTTTTTTTACTCTTTGTATTAGCAGCAACACGTTTGTGACATTTTTACATAGAGTGCATGCTGCTTGATAACTTCAATATATGTTATGTGTTTCTGTATCAAAGCAGTATTCAGTCTATAGTTTTTTTTCTCTCCAAAGTTTGTCTTTTGTTGTTTGTATTGTAAGTTTGATGTGTGTGTAAAGTCTTCAAGGTGGGGTGTTTTAAAATCAATTCACTCTACAAGTCTGCATTAGAGTTACCAGTCCAGTCTGTTCTATGCATCTCTAGTTACAGCAAATTATGTTTATGGTCTGTACCTGTCCAAAACAGCTAAAACAATGATGTTCCTTACAATTGTCTTGCTCTATTTAGATGATCAGGCATGAAACTGAGGGAAAATACTGAGACAAAGATGACAAACATCTCACTAGTGATTTGGCTAAGATAGTGCTGCACACTTTAGTGTAGTATATCTGTTTAATTTCCTGAAGTCAGTATTGGTTATGGTCACACCTATCCATGAATTGAGGTGCTAATCCCAGCTATGCTGATTAATAAAATGTGCCACAGAGTTTCTCACCCTACTCCACAATAATAAAGGATTTTCCCTGTTTGGTCTCTGTTATATGGTAACTGTGGTAAGCAAAATGTGTTGGGTGTTGCAAACACCAAAGTTTAAAGGCCATGGGTTACTGCAGAGGCCTAAAATGGGATCCAGCCCAGACATGGGTGGAGCAGTGTCACGTGGGTAAGTGGTGTGTACAGCGCACAGACAATGCAGCAAAGTAAGCTGGAAACAAAGCCTCTAAAAGTGTGTGGGATTTTCTAACTGGCAGAAGGGTTCAAATTATGAGTATGAACTGTGAGTGTTTTTATAATTAGGTTAAATATTACCTCACAGTACCCTAAAACTTAAGCCTGTGTGAGTGTTATATAATTTGGGTCTCAGTAATCATTTCACTTTCAGCACAAATACATATTATTCATTAATGGGTATCCCTGAATGTTATACCTTTTTGTATTTAGAGGGCTCTTTCCTTGTGAAGTCCTTCGCCCTCTAGGTGGGGATTTGTAAGAAATTGTGTATTTGGGTGCCATTATTTGTGATATATATAAATATATATATGTGTGTGTTTGTGGCTCTATTGTGTTATACACTGAGTATGGGGGGAGCTCTACTGATTATTAAACTGATTACTATAAACCAGTTTTTCAAGTTGCACCCGAAGCCAAATCTCCATATCTAAGGGTTTTTCTGTGGATGGTGGGACAGTACGTCTCAGAGAAGCCATAAAACTCAACAGTTACTGACCAATGGGCAAGGTGTGGTTTTTTATCAACCCCATCTGATCAGTTGGTATGTGGGGGGCAGTGGCTGAAAGGTGTATAAATGTGTGCTGGACAGAGAACTTGGGGGGAGCAACCTGGGGGAAGAACCTGGGAGGAGCACCTGGGGACTGGATCAGAAGTGACCGGGCAGGATGTGAGACAGACCAGAGAGGAGGCTATGGCAAGGAATCAGACCGCCATGTTCTTTGTTCATCGGTAGCTATAATGTAGATTTTGTCATTAATCTTTAAATGTAAATAATGTATAAATATTGTTTTGTGTTAATTAATCTTTCATTGTAACAATCCATCGATTTGCTACTCAATATATTCATTTTAATATACACTTATTGGTGTGGGTTATTTGTCTGCTTCTCAAAAGAACCGGAACCCTAGTAAGAGGGGTGATTGTTAATATTATATTATTATTATATATAGTCAAAATCTTACACCCAGCTCTGTACCCAGCATCTAATGACATAGATATAAAACATGGCCTGATTGTCTTGCTTGTGGTCTCCTTCAGTGCCCATCACCTTTTACTTTGGACATTTCTACACTATTATTCACTTCTTTGGAAAAGGCAAATCCACATTAGTTCCCTCCACATCTGTTATGATACTATCCCCAAGTGTATGGTATTGTTATGCTGCACTCTACTCAACAAGACTATCATATCCAGGTTGTTCAATAATCCTAGGCTAGGGGCTAGCTCAACTATTCTTCTAGGGCAAGTTTCCATTTTTTTGATTACTTTATATTTCAGGTGGCATCATTCTAAAACTGTATATCCCAAGGGGCAGGATTATCAACATTATTGTCCATAACCGCATTGTCATGTGCTTTATCTTACCACATTGTCTCATTAAGATTCACATGCTATGGTCCAGCTGACACAGGCACAAGGGAACTTGGCACTAGGATGTACCTGGTAGTGACATGGCAGCATGTTCCATGAAACAAACTGCTCCCTTCAGTTAGAGAGCAATCTTACTGTCATGGCTGGGGTGTCATTGGGTGATGTTGTAAGGAAGCAGTTCCCAAACTGTGTAACTGGCCAGGATAAATAGAATGTGTAATTACCCACTGGGCCGTCCATTGATACATATACCTGTTACATTTATTCATATACCTTTTACATTAGAGGTGCCCAATCAAATGTTAGAGCACAAAGTAGAGCTGAACCCACAAAAAAAAAAGTCTAAATACAGGAGGTCCTTAGCGTTTTTATCTCTCACTGACTGGACACATTTGTGGCCCGAGGGTCAGGCAGCTTTATGGCCGTGCAGACATGAGCATTCATGAGTCACATCATTACTGTTTCATGTGAGTAATTCCAATGTTTAATTGGGCCTTATGACAACATAAGAATAAACAAACCATAACTTATTTTTCTATACACTGCACTGCCTACGCCTTACTATGTACTCAGATTTAGAGAAATATTTGAATCATGTGGTCTAGCGAGTTTTATATTTCCAACTCCCTTCTCACTGAAAAATAACATTTGTGCAGTTTGCACAGAGATTTGTACCGCTGGAGAACCTGACTTGGGCGGGGTTGGGTTCTCCGTAGTGAGGGGCTTTAGCTGTCAGGGTATTCTATTCTAAACTATTCTATTAATTGTATAATGAATAAAGAATCATTTGTGCCGGCCTTTTCTTTACTCTGTAGTTGTGTGTACAGGACAGATTCCCTCTCTGTTCTGCCCTATAACATCTCTCATGGATACGATTGTGCTTGGCCTCCTTATGTTTGATGATAGGGTGACCAGGGAGTGCTTATAAATTGTGCTTCCATTTTGGATTACAAAAACCCCACGCTGTCCATTATTATAAGAGTTACGCAAGGGCTGTCCCAATTAGAGACAGAGAAGAAAAACCCCACCCTCAAATAAATGGCCTACTGGGTGTTTCCTACCCAAGAGCAAACTTGTAAAGAAGTTTAAAAGGGTTCGACTTGATGGATGTAATCCCAAAATAACAATTTGCCTAATGAAAGAAAATCTGATTTTAAAAATTTACCAATATACAACAAATATACAAGCATTTAAAAGTTATTTATACCTGTAATTGCTAATAAATATAGTATTTGCTTATCTCTTGACCTCTCACTTTCAAAACAATGTTGCAAAAATCAGCTCTCTTCCAGCAAAGACTGGTCTGTGAGTCAGCTGCTTCCATTACATTGATTCACAGGTCAGAACCATCAGGAACAAAATGGAGACAAGCAGATATGGTTTCCAGTACAGGTATAGAACCCATTATCCAGAATGCTCAGGACCAAGGGTATTCCGGATAAGGGGTCTTTCTGTAATTTGGATCTTCATACCTTAAGTCTTCTAAAGGTTCAATAAAACATTAATAAACCCAATAGGATTGTTTTGCATCCAGTAAGGATTAATTATAGCTTAGCTGGGATGAAATTCAAGGTACTGTTTTATTTTTACAGAGAAAAAGGAAATCAATTTTAAAAATCTGAATTATTTGATTAAAATGGAGTCTATTGGAGACGGGCTTTCCGTAATTCGGAGCATTCTGGATATCGGGTTTCCGGATAAGGGATCCCTTACCTGTAGTAAAGAACATTAAAGCTATTCACAATGTGTAATAAATATTTCCTGGAAATTTGCTTAGAATTACATTCTCTGTCATTAGGCAAGGTTTTATTTTTGGCCTGACATTCCCTATAAGACATTTTTCTTAATTCACTATGTAAACAGAGGTAGGTAGAAAAACAATTTTGGGTAAGGTGTAAAACATTTGCAGGGAACTAGGTAAAACACACTATTAATCACATGATAATACGAAAAATCATATATCAAAGTTTCCTTTATTATAAATCAATTTTACAGTACAAAGTTAAAATATATACATTAATGCTTTGTTTTTCCCCAGCCAGTGGCTAAGGCTTTCCATATAGATGGGATGGAACCATGTTTGGTGCTAAAGCAGGCTTCTCGCCCTGGGCTGACGTACTGGCTGTAATGTAACAATAAGCTATAAAAACTCTGTATGAAATGGCACTTTCTGAAAAAAATTGTTTTAAAATCTGTGGGACAAACATGTTTTTTTCCAGTTAGGACCAAATTAAATTGTCATTATCATCTCAGTGCAAATGCAGCCAAACATGGTTGTGTCTGTAGTAGTAGCGTTTGGTCCTGAAAGTACCTATCAGTTGTACAGGAGCAAACAGACTGAGCCCTGGGGTACCTTAAGCTCCTCCTTCCAATCCGCTGGTTGCTAGGCACATTCTGTAGAGTTACTAGAGTTCCTCCTTGCTCCTTTTCTTCCTGTGGCACTGGCACATAGCAGAACTGTCATCTGGCTGAGGGACATGTTCCATATTCTCCCGGATTTCAGGCTTGCTTGTTTGCCGCTTGGCATAGTTCTGTAGTATATGGGATGGAAAGTGTGTTATTTACTGTAGATGGAGAATCAGTGGCTGGAAACAGTTCTCCAATGGATTTTAGCCCCAATCCTGCCCAGGTGATCCCAAAGGGGTACCAGTGTAATATAGGAGGATAGGTAGAAACACTTAAGTAACCTCCTACCCTGGTTACTTAAGTGAAGTGCTTGTGCTGTGCCAAGGCTGGAAAATTTTAGATTTGGGGGAGACATACCCATAGTCTTGTACTGAGGTGCTCTTAAGGCTTATGGTCAGAGTCAAGTAGTACTGGTGTCGCCCTACTTAGGTCTCTTGGTGCACACAGGCCACTTACCACTCTCCCCCTTCAATTGCTGCCTCCAGTGACTACACCGCTATATTTAATGTAAGAGAGGGGCCAGGGAGTGGGCACTAAGGTGCAGCAGACCCTGCGGTCTGGGCCCCCCCACAAACGAGGGGTCTGATATATATATTTTTTTGTATGTAAATCCGTTTGTACAATGTATACACCTATTTATTGTTCAGCACACTACAACACATTGGTGCTCTATACATGTTTATAATAATATTAATGAGGGAGGATAGAGCAGAAGTACAATATGTATCATTGTTTGGGCCCTCATTTACTAACACAGTTAAATCTGCCCCTGTGCAGTAACCAATTAAACATTTGCTTTTGGTAATCTACCAAAGGTTCAATTTAGTGATACACTTTCCTGCATCAATGATAAAAGCCACATTTTAGGGCAAAGACACATGGGGCGGCTAATCTGAGTGGCGAAAATGTGCAAGCGAATAGTTGCAGCGACTTCCATTGTACGTTGCGTTGACTAATCGCCCCGTGTGTCTTTGCCCTTAGGGGTTTTATCTGCTCCTTTGTATTTACCATCTAGTGCCACAGAGGCAACGGCACCCACACTGCAAGCACTGATTCATCCTATGCACTATCCCACTAACCTCAAACAGTTTATAATAATAGCAGTACAGCCTGTGAGGTTGCAGCAGTTCTCTGGCAAGTGTCTGTCCTTCCTTGGCAATCTGTTTCGCTTCTTCATCGTGATCCTGGGAAGAAAATACACGAGTCAGAAGAAGGAGGCCAGTCATGCAAACAGCACATACAGCCCATATCCAACTACTGAGAAACATACAGGGAATAAATATGTACCCTCTACTGTAAAATATAAGGACATTAGAAGGGATTCCATAACCATATCAAGATATAAAAATACACAAAATAGAGACTTTTTAAAATAGAAGTATAGCTTTTTAAACAAAGGATAAGTTGGTGAATTTCAAAGAGAACTAGACTCGTGATCTTTGATTTAGTTACATTCGTGATGAGAACCTGCCAGGTTTGGTGCTTTAACTTTATCTTGTTGCTAGGGATTATTTACCCCAGTAACCTGGGAGTAGTTTGGAAGTCAAAATGGAATATGAATTTTAGAAAGAAAAAAGATAAAATGAAAGCCTCACAGCTAATCTGTTCAATGACCCTGACAAACAGGAAGCATTTTCAGTTGCAGGCTGCAAGGAGGCAGGGCATTAAGACAAATTACATGAAGGCAATTACAGAAAGTTTATTTAAAGGCAAACTTCCTTTTTCAATATGCACTAGACCCCTTTTAGTAATCATTTCTCTGTGTATAATGGACAAATGTACAGTATATTCAAATTATAGTCCAACTTTAGGGCTTTAACGTCTTTCTAGACATTTGCTTGTAGAATGTGCCTTAACCTAGAGAGTATTGTTTGACAATAAAGGGCAAGTTAGAAATTAGAATTATTTGCTTTAAATGGACTCCTCCCATAACAGTGGTAAATAGGTGGTGCAGGTTTTGTTAGATATTCGCCTAAAAAATTGCTTTGGCTACAGCTTTCAGGCAGTTCTTATAGTGGACAAAAGGCAGGCAAGCTTTGACTTTCAGGGAAATGGCACACTGTAGTGATGTGCGGGCCGGCCACATACCCACAGGTTGGAGGGGGGGTTCGGGCCAACCTCTGCACTACATATTCAGGTCGTGGGTGGGTTTGGGTTGAGCTCTTCTGCTTGCCTTCCTTGGTGGCGGCCTTACACTACTGGCTTACTGATTCTATATAGGCGCGCGCCCACCCACGCCCTGCACCTTTTGTGATGTCAGCGGTGGGCGGGTCGGCACAGGTCAATAAATAGAGGGGCCTAGCCGAGTTAGGTTTGGGTACGGGTTTCCTCAGCCTGCGTTTTGTACACAGACGGAGAAAAGTGGATCCGCTGTCATCTGCTCTTTCGTGTAGCCCCATTGGCAGACTAAGTGGATTTTGGTGTGAAAATGCAAACTTTTGTTGTTTCCGCACTGATATCCGCTCCATGTAGCGCCACACAGGTCTGTAGCCAACACTATAGCGTGAGCGAAACCATATAACAAGACAACTTACCTTCGCCCACTGGATCTTTTCTAATAAATCACCCAGATTCCTTTTGAAGGGCACATAGTGTTTCCATGGCTTGAGTCCACTATAGAAGTGCTCGTAGTACGGGGAGTCCTGCTTCAGCACAAGGCTGTCCCCCAACATGAGGTATGGGAATCTGTAGGCTGCCACTGTGCCATCTACATTCACTTGGTATTTGTACTGAGGGCAGGAAACAGACACAGTCAGAATTATTTTACTGGGTATGGAGGAGATTTATGCATAGTGTATGTTATTGGTGCATAAGGTATCATGTTAAACTATATTAAACTCACTGGGGGTCATTTATATAGTTTGCACAGTCCAGAATTATTCGCACAGTGAAAATATTTGCCCTGCCCGTGTTTATATTCATAAAGCTGGTCAAGACTAGTGCACTTAATGTTTTTTAAATAGGGCATATTCACAAATTACAAACTCTGTGTCCGAGTTGCACCACAATTTTAGTGGCGGAAAAAAAAGCTGATTTCGCAAATTGCGATTTTATATTTGCGAAATGAAAATCAGTGCTATGTTAGCACATAATAAAAGTGCACAGAGGGCTCATTTGGAAATTTTTGTATGCAATTCGCTATTCACTTTTCACTGTGATTCCCAAAAAAAAGGAAAAGACGTGCACAATGTAAGTGTTTAGGGAAAAACCTTTATAAATGACCCCCACTAGCAGCTGGAAAGGCAAGTGATTCATCCTTCTTGATATCAAGGAAGTCGTGGCCGTAACCAGCCATGGATTCATATGGTGTAATGACAACTTCCATCTCTCCATAGAGTGCATAATAATTCCTACTAATTTTCTCTTCACTGGCTGCCCTGTCTCAATGCCACTGAACCCCTATGTCTTAAGCAATTGTGTTATCCTGCCATGCCCAGTTCTGCAGCCCTCTGCAGCATTACATTAAGAGCAATGATATATGTTAGAGACCTGCGTGGGTCCAGTTGGGCAGATCCATGCCCTACCCGGACCCACAACAAGACACTAACCTGCCACCTTTCCTTCCGACCCCCTTGTCCATGGGTACCGGAAGTGCTGATCAACCAGGCAAAGGAAAAATAGCATTAATGTCAGGTGTGGGAAAGAGGGAACAGAGCTGCCCCAATTCCCTAACCCTGTGGGCGGCACTTAGGTACCGGGTGCATGGGTGCCTTGTACCTACGGACCGCCCATAGGGTTAGGGAATAGGGGACTTTCTTCCCTAATACCAACTGCTTCATGTATTCTGTGGGTACCCAGCCCAGTACAAGACTCTAACAAACATATTGCCAACTGTTTGGTCAGCTACTGTAAGAATATAAAGATTTTACTGAGGCCCCAGTAATGGTCACACAACAAGGGGAATTCTATTTAAAAAAGAAAAAATAAGATCCCTTAATGCACCCCTAAATCATGTTGATCAGGCACAACAGGTCCCAGTTCATCCCTCTAATATATTTGTGTATTTTAAGTCACTTGTACGAACAAAAAGCATTATATGATAATTCCAATCAAAGTGAAGGCATTTAATGACTTGAGGAGATTATTTTCTGGTCTAAACTGAATTATACACAGCAGTTTCTGTACCAGCTAAACACTGTAATACCACAGGCTCTACTAACCCACAACAACTAATCAGATGCTTTCATCAACAAAAAACTGGTAAATCAACTGTTTTTTGGTTGCTATGGGTTACTAGACCCGAGCAAAGACAACAACTTTTACATCATTACTCCAGTGTCACGCATGTGGCGCTTCAGATTGTTTTGCTTGCGCACTAGTAGGGTTATGTTATAAACAGCACTAAGTTTGCCCAAGAGCAGTAACCCATAGCAACCAAGCAGCAGGTGGCATTTACTGGTGACCTGTTTAAAATAAAAAATCTAATTGGTTGCTATGGGTTTCTGCTTTTTTTACATATGGGGGTTAGGCACTTACATTAAAGAAATCAAAGAAGCCGATAAGTGAAGCTTTTCCCAGTTCCTCCTCCAATTCCCTAAAGAAGAAATACCCCGTTATTCCAGCATCTAGGAGCTCCGGGTGCTTCCTTGACATGTGGACAAGTTGAAGACGCTCCTCGCGGCTGTCTCGTCCTCGGAAAAAGCCCTGCTCAGTTTTGTTACTCCAGGAAGGACCTCAAACATCAGGGAAATAATTATTTTATAATACATCATATAGCCAAACAAGTTTTTTTAGGCAGTTTATAACTTATTTGCGATGGGGTCATCTTTATACATGTAAGGACAGTCATGTGATCCATCTTGGATGGACTAATGGGATACTGTTATAAAAGCTGCCTACAGCCAAGTAATTAACATCAACCACTCTTATCAGCTGATCAGCCAAACATTCACTTGGCTGCCTTTAGTTAGCTGACATGGGCAACATTAATTTTTTCATTAAATCGCCCCATATATATGTGCAGTAAAAGGGAGACAAACCCCTACCAATTCAAACTGCAGCCTGTGTTTCAGGCTTACAGATAAGGAGGAGTTCACTATACAGGGGCTTATATGTGAATTGGCTGATTAACTTCCTTCTCTTAAAATTGTAGTAGGAATGTGTTAAACCCTAAGGAAATTAAGTTTCATTTAAGAAGGACACAGGGTTTTACTGCTGATTCAATTAGACGGTGGCTATTCCGAGTTGACTTTGAAAATAAAGTCTAAACATAAGGGCTGGGTATAGAGTAATAACAGCTTGTGTCTGGGCAATCGTACCATCAGGGGCTATAGTTCATTTAGTAGTATTACATTATCTAGTCTATAGAGTAGTTCCTATAAGGAACTTACCGGTGTGTCCCTGAATGGAGAGAAGGTCGTTGGTCACCCCACGGAGAGTCTCAAGGGTTGAATGAGTGATGTCATAAGTTGGGAGGATGATGTCTCTGGAATCAGCAGAGCCACACCAAGAGATCATTGGCAGAGGCCCTGGGGTGTCATTGGCCTTGCGATGTTCCACTGGCCAATCGCCAACATTAATATAGAATTCAAAATCAGGCAGACGCACCTAAACAAAAATGTATTTCAGAATTATCCTCACAACATGGCAGCAAGAACCACATGACTCATCTGGCCCAAGGCATCAACAAACAAAGCTAAAATAAAGCACCTCTGTCTAAAAATGAAATGAGCCAAACCTTGGCAATTCTCCCTATATATGTTCTGGGGCCTTAGAGGAGGCCCTGACGCACTCGTACCTTTCTTGCCAGCGACTGCAGCATCTCATCAGAGAACATTTTGAAGTCGGTGTATCTGCCCATGGAGTGCCGGTAGATATTGTTATTGAGAACAGTATAGTGTACAATGGCTCCTCTGTCGGCAAACCTCTTGGGAACCTCATCTAGCATCCTGGTGAGGTCGATGCTTGGGAAGGGGTCAAAGTCTTTAGAAATCTGAGCTTCTGTATCTGGGCAGGAAAGAGTCTCCTGCCATGCCTGAGGGTCTTCTTCTGGGCAGTCACAATATTCATGATAGACTGGACCTAGAGGAGCAACAGACAGGTGAGTATGCGTTGCTTCTCAGCCATTGCCACCCTTTGTGTTACGCTCATTCCTTCTGCCTGCTCTGTAGGGAATAAGCCTAAACTATACCCACCAATGACGGCTACTCTCTCATTTATCAGAAAGACATCTCTTTGAGTTGGCTTACCCTTCAGTGTATAAGGGGACTGGGCAACATGCTTGTCTCCATGAAGCACCTCGATCATTAGCCCCTGGTTCCCAGTGCCGTACATGCGGTATCTCACCAGAAAGGAGCCATCATTCCGGTCTAGGGGATCCGGTACATGAATCCTCACAAACTCTTTGGCAAGGGATTTGATAACAACCCTAAATGCCCTTTTTCCTAGGAAAAAAACATGGTGGTTCATGCGTGTAGCTGCTAGAACATATATCTATATAGAAATGATAATAATAAAATGACCAAATTTCAGGCTTATTTACACCAGGAGATTTGTTTTCATTTTTTTTTTACCAAAAACTTTCAGTGCTTTTTTGGCAGAGTGTTAAAGGAAAACTAAACCCTAATTAAAGAAGTAAGGCAGAAATGTACATTATGTTTTGGAGGCTCTGAACCAGCACTTTAGCAAAAAAACAACCCAAAATATGGGGAATCAGAGACATCACTGACAAATACCACAAACTTAAAAGGGCCAAGTGCTTTTGTGCAAGTAATATGAGGGCTGAATTTACCATACATGCAACAATGGGCCTAGGAATCGGCATTGCGCACACCTGTAAGACCCTGCATTGTTCACACCTCAGACTGTTAAGATGGCCATACAAGGGCAGATTTATGCTGCCGATTTGAGTCCGATTTGGCAGCTTACCTGCTTGTGTATGGGGCCCTCCGACAGGTCCCCCAGGTGACCTGTTGATCAAACAAGCTTGATTTTCGCATCGGATCAAGGACCACATTAACGGCCCATTAATGTGGTCCTTGTTCTGATTCCTCATATCCCCTTTATTGTAAAGTGAACTTGTTTCACATATACATGACAGGTAATATCCCTGCAGTGAGTGCCTGGTGTGCTACAACCATTAATGTGGGTATGGTCTTAAAAGTTCATGATAACATGGGTGTGGTTTTAAAGGGAAATGGTCAAAACTGGCTTCCATTATAGGCCCTCTACCATGTTGGCCAGAGAAATTCCAGCCCTTGGTACCACGGAGGTTGGACAGCACTGATTTAGCATAAGGAGAAGATGTTACAACTTAGTAACAATCACACTAACAGTCGTGGAATGTTGGGTTCTACAGACCAAGTGTGGTCCCATAACATAAGTATTGCAGTGTTTTATCTGGTTCAAGGTGCAGACTGCAGACAGATTTTTTTATTTTTGTGATAGTTTGCCTTTAAGGCCCAGTGAAAAGTCCCAGTTTGCACAAACACACTGCTTATACCCTACCCCCCCCCCCCCCCAAGGGAATGCCCAGCAGGGGCCTAACTCTAACGATTATCGATCAGATTGGGAGTGGGCAGTGCAAGATGCATCCTGGGAGATAAGTGTGAGAAGGAAGTAACTGCCTGAATGTGATCAGATAACAGGAAGCAGTTACAGATCATGGGCAGAGATACAGGGGTGGGAAGAGCAATGTAGATAAACAAGATTCTCTCATCTTGTAAGACTCACATAAATCAATAACAATATAAATACCCCCCTGCCCCCCTTATGGACCAGGGCACAGGGAACAGAAAATACCCATAAACTTCAGGTGCCATTGGGCAAGGATCCCATCAGGTAACTGAATGTTCCTCTGCCAATAAATTACCCCAGTTGATCCCAGCAGCCCATAGCAAATAACTGAATGCTGGTTTCATCCACCTACGTGGCCAAACTGGGCATAGATTCCTGTAAAAATGTCCATGTTCGGATACTGCTTTAAAGTTTGACTGGCAGGACTGGCACCGTTTGCCGTTAAAGTCACAGGAGCATCAGGAAATTGATTCCCCCATACATACATAGATAGCCCCAGTATTTATTGCAGAAGGAAAACTATTCCCCATTACACACGGCAGCATCAGGGCACATACAGACAGAGTCGGCCTTAGGTCAATTGGACCTATTGGGCCCAATAGGGTCACTCACCAGGGGCAATAACATAAATATCTATAGCCCCCCCCCCAACAACAATTACTCAGTAATGCTGCTGTGTGTTCTGGGGCATTAAACACAAAGTGGGCACTGTATTCATACTGCTACCCCAGGGTACATGTCTCACTGTGTATAGTGTGATTAAGGGGACAATAATCACTGCCTCACACTGTATATAGTAGGCTTGGTATGTCAGCGCCCAGTGCTTGGGGGCCACTTTGTGATCAGATGTTGGGGGCCAATGGAACAAGAGAAGTGAAAATGCGGGGTTACACCATCAGTCAGATGGAGAGAGCAAAAGGCAGGGACTATATGCCTGTCCAGCCCTGGAACCCTGTGCCAGCTGGCAACACCTTGTGTAGGGGGCCCCACTAAAATGCTTCCAATTGGGCCCCACAGATTATAAAACCAGCTTTGCACACAGGGCAGCATCAGGGCGCAACGCCGGGCAGCATCAGGGCGCAACGCCGGGCAGCATCAGGGCGCAACGCCGGGCAGCATCAGGGCGCAACGCAGGGCAGCATCAGGGCGCAATGCCGGGCAGCATCAGGGCGCAACGCCGGGCAGCATCAGGGCACAACGCTTGTTGTCATGGAACCTGTTACACTATCATCTTGCCATTGCCATACCTGCTACTCATCCCATCCCCCCCTATCAGTCTGTGCCAGAGCAATGAGCAGGTAGGTACCCGGCCCTCTGAGAAGCAGCCCGTATAGCTGATAACCTGTAGCTGCCTGTGTAATACCAGAACTTCTAAGTCCCACACCCCGGCTGTGCTTTGCCCTGATTGGCAGAAGTTAAGCCTACCTGGTGAATGGGTGAAGTTGCGCCCCCCGGCGGTGACAGCCTGTATGTAGAAGTAGCGGACCGGCAGGACTATGTCAGGGTGCAGCCCCGGCCCCCACACCAGGCTCCTCTCCGGGCTCAGAGTCTCTGCGCTCCCACCGGCGGCTCCAGGCGAGGCCCAGGCCAGTAACAGCAGCAGGGCAGCCCCGGGAAAGGGCCGTGTCCGTCCCATCTGTCCCCCCACCCTGCTGCCTCTCAGCTACCGGCTTATTCAAACTCACTGGGGGGAAGTGGGGCAGGGCCCAAAGCTAACGCGGATTGGTGGGAGGGCTGGCCAATCAGGCGCTACAGTTCCGCCTGTGCAATGAGAAGTCCGTCCCGGTACTTGGGAAGTGAAGGCGGCGATGAGTCCCAAGAGCGATAGTATGTACTCACTGGGGATAAACTGCACAGCTCCTGCCCATGTCTGGCCTGGGATTATACTGACTTTCCAGCTGAACTGCAACATTTAGAGCCTGTCAGGGGATTGTGGGAGTTGTAGTATAACAACAACTGAAAGAGTCCCGTACAAAGTGTAATTATGCTGCATACCCATCCCAGCCAGGAGCTGCAGTCTCTGCCCTGAGAGATAAATATTTGGGGTTTAATAAAGTGTCTTTACTTGCTCAGCGGGGCCAGCAAATACAGCAGGGTTCCATGTAACTAATGACAAACTGCCTGGGTGTCTCTATGCAAAGGAAATGTGCCATTATATCCCAAGCACGCAGCCCGGCATTATACCCCCGGTGCCTATATCCCAAGCACGCAGCCCGGCATTATACCCCCGGTGCCTGTATCCCAAGCACGCAGCCCGGCATTATACCCCCGGTGCCTATATCCCAAGCACGCAGCCCGGCATTATACCCCCGGTGCCTATATCCCAAGCACGCAGCCCGGCATTATACCGCTCAGTGCCTATATCCCAAGCACGCAGCCCGGCATTATACCCTCAGGGCCTATATCCCAAGCACGCAGCCCGGCATTATACCCCGGTGCCTATATCCCAAGCACGCAGCCCGGCATTATACCCCCGGTGCCTATATCCCAAGCACGCAGCCCGGCATTATACCCCCGGTGCCTATATCCCAAGCACGCAGCCCGGCATTATACCCTCAGTGCCTATATCCCAAGCAGGCAGTTTGTTAAGTTTAGGCGGGTTGGGGCTGTTTCGGGTTTGATTGCATGAGTTAGCGAAAAACTGTGTAGTTGATGTGTTAACCCTTACAGCTGCCCGCCTGGTCATGTGCGTCTGTGGTGGCGTTCGTGACACCCCTGGTAGGACTTTCTGCTTTGCCCTGAGCCCCACATACAATGGCAGCAAGGGAGTTCCGCTGTGTGTTGTGGGAATCTAATCTTACTTTAAGCTTAAGTAAAGAAATGTTGCACATTACGTTTTGGGTTCTGTACCAGCCTACAGCAACGACAGCCCTTTAGCAGGGAAGATCTGTGCCCCCAAAGATGCCCCAGTAGCCCCCCATCTTCTTTTCTGCTGATTCCCTGCCCATACTCTGTGCTCTGTGCTGCTGTCTCTTACCTGAGCTTGTGATACAGGGCTGATTAGTAATCAGTTCAGATTCTCATTACATGGCAGTTCTGAAACGAGTGCACTCTGCATCAGAATTTAATATTCAGCCCTGTTGCATGGGTTTCTTTGACAGCTAAACCTCTTATTGGGTGATTTCCAACAACCCCTAAGCCCAGAGCACACTGAGCATGTGCGGTGTCACTGACACAAAGAGACCCAAGGTGGGAAGCTCCTGTGGACAGGAGCTCACTGTTAAAGGGCTGCTGAACCTCTCTGCTGTTACAGGATATAAAATATAGAATTTTCTGACACCCTCTTATGTAAAATCTGGATTAGGGTGCAACCAGTGCAGGAACTGGGGCTGGGAATTCCTATGCACCCAAACCTGAACCATCCACGTCATGTGACTCTAAAGTGCTGAACATCTGAAGGTGGCCTATATTTATTCACTCATAATACAGTGTTTTAGATTCTGTTCCATTTGTAAGGTTTGGATTGGATTGGTCGGTATTCTGAGCCTTCAGCTCCATTACTGGTGATTAACTTTATTTACTCAACCTTGTAACTGTACAAACGTGCATTGTGCTCCGTATCCTTCCACCCTGAGATGTGCTTGGTGAATGCCAGCTTTAGGCAACTTATTACCAGAGTCAAAAAAAAAAAAAAAACACACAAAAATGTTTGTAACATAATAACTATATAAAACATTAAGTGCTCCATTTAATTTATTAAACAACAAAAATATATCCTTTTTTTCTCATCATATTGCACAGAGTTCAGATTCCACAAATCCAACATAAATAAACCCACTTTTTACTGGACAGAGACAAATATACATAATTATATATACACGCCCCATAAGGGGATTTAGGGGGTTCTCCCAGTAACAATATGGCTTCTGCTGGAAGTGACTGTTTCTAGCTGGTGCTACAGTGTTGTGTGACAATCCCCACTGCTGCAAGGGAAACCAATTGCCAATGACTTTTGTTTAAATGATATATTTGCTCATTTTGTTCACTTCAGGATCAGTTGATGTGCAAAACTGCCATAGTCTACTGTATGTATCAGTACTGTGACCTAAGTAGAAATAGCTGGTACCTTCTCATTCTGTACAAAGGCAGCTTAGCTCTGACTATGAAAGGCCTACTCTGTGTGTTATACACCATGCAATACACAAAGGTATTGGATTATGTGAATGTAACACCTTTTAGAAGGCTCTGGGCACTTTTTTTTTCAATTTACATTGCAATTTTCTCTCCTAGTTTAAGAGACAATAGGAGTTTTTACATTGCCACTGTGATGAATTTGAAAGAGCGCCACCTGCTGTTCATAGTCTGCACTTCGTGAGAAGACTAAAAGTCTTGCAATGTTGCTCTACTTAGACCTGACCAGAGAGATATCACACGATTTCTCTTTGCTCATTGGCATAATTTAATGAAAAGTCTTGAACACCACCACAAGACTTTCCTCTTCTCACTAATGTAACTTCCTGCTGACCGTGAGCAGGGAGCCAATAAGAACAGCAGGTGGCACTGTAGTTTTAAAGTCATTCTGTTATCAATGTAAAAACTGCTCATTTAGACCACATATAATGTAAAAGTGCTCAGACGAGCCCTCTGGGCAGTGTTTCCATTCGTCTGTTTGTGGACATTTTATTTCATATCAAAGACCAAACTCATCTACATGTACAACCCAGTGGGAAAACTGCCACAAGCAACCTATTGAAACATAACTCACAGAGTCATATACCTTGTCCATGTCATGGTCTCATTTGTTTCAAGGGTATTACATTTCGTTTCCTGCAAAGCAAAAATCATTTTTTCCCCAGTCTGCAGGGGACGGAATATATAATACTATTAATATGGTTACTATATCACACAGCAGTTTGTCAGTGTATCTAGTAATGCTAATTGGGTCAGTCATTGGCTAATTTATTTGCCTTTTGGGAGAGGTCCATGGACCGTGGTACACTGCCATGTCATGTACTTTACATGGTAGTATTTATATATGGCCAATGTTTCAGTAAAAATACTCTGACATCCTTAAGAATAGCTATAGCAAGCCTGCACAAAAAATAGTATGTGTGTGTGAAGGTCAACATGGTAGCCAAAGGGCTAGCTCACACCATTCTCCCTTGACTATTTCAACTGCAAGGCTGCCCTTTGGATGCCATGTTAAGGTGATGGGTTACGTATGTTTTTCACCATTTCTGACAGTTTCGTTAACCTATCTATCTACTGAATGAGACAGTAATACATTGCATTATGGCTCTCCATCTGTACGACTTCAAGTCCCAGCATACCGTAGCCTGCTAGGTAATGTCGAGAAATGCAAGTCATCTACAGGTGCCACGACTCAAAGAGAAACTCTTATTATAAGCAGGCTATATATGTGGAAACAAAGTCACAGAAACAGGTCAAACACAGATAACGAAGATCACAGAAGAAAATCACATCTGATACCATTAAGTCACGTAGAATAAGAACCCTTTTAGAAGTGCTTTGGCTATAGTATGTGTCCCTGCAACATGGAATATTAACTCACCATCATCTGTGGCTATAAGTGAAAGTCATGCCTTCCCTCTGTAGAAGCTGCAATTGGTCCTTTGATTAGATTAGAAAAGCTGGACTCAAATTCATATTTAGTTCCAGTATTGCACATATATAATATATACATAGAGACAAACAAGCATTAAGGCATCCTTTGGATGCAATCTCTGGACATAATAGAAGCATTTAGACATTTCGACAACCTTGTCTATAGAGGTATGGCTCTTAGAGTTCTGTCTCTCTATCTAAGTCATCCAAGTAATACTCATCGTCCGTAGTTGTATCTGTTTCAGGGTCGGAACGATTGACAGCCTCATCTTCATATATATTGAGGAAACCCTGGGGACACAGTAGATAGGGTGAATCTCCATCAGAATGGTATCGTGGACCTTGAGAATTGCGATGCTGGTGTGCGTCACTTCTCAGAAAGCCAGGGTTTTTAAGAAAACAAGGTCTCCAAAGCCTGCCTTCTGTGAGCGCTCTTTTTACATTGTCCAAAAAAGCCTTTTGCTGCTCCTCCCCAAATATACCATAATCAAGAGACTTAGAGGTATATACAGGTTTGTGGGGGTAGCTTGTTGTAGTACTTGGACAGTTGTGATTTTCGTCCCTAATCAGATCATGTGACAATTGTCTATTATACTTCGTATCGTGGACATCTTTGCATACAGAGGGACGTACATTACTGAGCATTCCACCAGTGCTCTTTGAGGAATACCGACGATCAGTCTTTTGTTTCGTCAGCTCGTGTTTGTCTCCTACATTCAACCCTTTTAAACTTTTTGATCGGTGCAAGTTTGAGTGCTGGTTGTTGGTTTGGTCCCCCCATTCTTGCAATTGTGGGTCCAAGGGATTCTGATACTTGTCATTCATTGAATAGAACACATATGGGGAGTTTGTGCCATCGTTCATCCTAGTGCTGCTATCAAATTGTTCCATGGACGGCAAACTGCTAAATTCATTTTCTGGTGGACCAGTGTCGTCACAGGAATAAAGAAACCTCCTAGTATCAGTAAGAGCCTTCATTTTATTTTGAATATATTCCGGACAGTATGGAGGTTTGTTTCGATGTAACATTTCACTCACTTTGCTGAAATTTGCCTGGTTTTGCATGAGTGGTTCGATGCTTGGTGAGCTGGAGATCTTACTGTACTTGAGCTTGGGTGGGTTGAAAACTTTTGTTTCTTTGGAGTTGAGAGGAGAAAGCTTTTTATCCTGTGGCACGCCTTTGCAATGGGAAGCATTTTGATTACGTATCAGATTATCACTGTTTATAAGATTATTTATATTGTCTTTCTCATAACTGGCAAGTAACGTAGGTGAATAATCAAGGTTATCCTTCCAGAAGTTGGGATCAAAGGAATGATCAGGAGAGGTTTGTATTGGAGGTTCAGCCTTGTCGGGAGAATAAATATTGTTTTCACAGTGCAGGTTGCTATGTTTTTGAAGACGCTTCCCAAAATCCCTTTGATGACTTCTCCGGCTTGGCAACGTATAATAAAAGTCCCACTTGTGCTTAGTAGGAGACCCAGAATGGAAGTGAGACGGATGTCCTTGAGATAAAGGCAAATCAGTGAGTCTGTCCTCAATATCATAAGACAGAGATTCTTCATCTGAAAAGGACATCAGTCCTTGTTTAAGTGGTATGTGTTCTATGTTGTAGGGGGATGATGGTTCCCACATGTCCTGTTGCGGATAACTACTTCTCTCATCAAATTCATCACAACTAGGTATAATATTTTCCAGCTGATCAGAAGAAGTTCTATTAAATTCCAGTGCCTGAACCTTGTTTCTTATATCTTCAGGAAATAAACCTACCTCATCTTGATGGGGAAGGCTGTTGTAAACTGTAACCAGCTTGTGGTACTCGGTCTTTTCAATATCAGACAGAACATAACCTCTGTTGTTGTAGACCTTAGTGTTCTCGAACACTGTTGAAAAGGAGAATGATGTACAAGAATTTGGATAGTTTGTACTACAAGTAGTCACAGAATTGACTCCTACAGAAGTTGCAGAGCAAAAGGACTGAGATGTAATGTTTTGTCTGAAAACTTCTGGAGATGGAGTCAAATGCTGTTTTACCAGGTTAACGTTCCGGGTAATAGGTGGACTTATTGACATGTTACAAATATCATCTGGTAAATCTTCACTTTGATTATAAAAAGGAGACATGACTGAAGATTCGGATAGCTTTGCTGGGTGCACACCCTCAGTTATAGCATATTTGTTACGGACATTATTTATCAGGTTTTGGTTGAAGTTACTTTTAGTTTTTATTTCTGGTTTGGCAAGATTTTCTGTGTTGGAACTTTGTCCACTTGTTATAGTCTGGAAACTCAGAGGCACACCATTAGCTGAAGAAGGAGTTCCTCTGCGGCTCTGCACAATGCCCTTGCTGTACAGGCTTTCTTTCTTCTTGCCATTGTTATCCTGGCTATTAAATATCTGGTAATCGTTTGTAACTAGAGCACTATGAATCTGTGGGTGTGTTTGCTCCAAGACACCTTTCCCAGGCCCCATGTCAAACTGCCTGCCATTTGTAATGTGATTTGACGTTCTATCCTGCGTCATCAGGTTATGCGATGATTCTGCTATTCTCGACTGTCTGTTGTTATTATTATCAGCTTTCTTCTGTCCAAAATCCATAATTATTCCTTTGACAGAAGATTCTGAATGACCTTGCCCTCTCTTTTGTATATTATTTAATTCATTTTGATGGATGGTTCTAGGCATTTCCTCTTGTAATGGATCTCTTGTGTGTGACACAGTTCTCATTCCCTCGCTTTGTTCTGTTGTGCTTTTGGTTGTGACATTGCAAGACTGTACAGCAAGTTGTGCTAACCTTTGTGACGTTACAGTTGGGCATTTTTCTTGTTTGCCACATGTCATATCAGATACAGCTTGAATGTTGTCTCTAGAAATGTTGGTGCTCAATAAAGGTTCTTTGGGTTTTTCAGATCTGTTTATTGAAGCTGTGCCCAGATTAATACTAAAATGGATATTTCCAAGATTAAAATCGGTGGACTTCAGATGGGTTGGTATAGTGTCTTTTTCCCTCCAGTCACTTAAATCAGGAAGAGAGGATGAGTTTCTGATCTGTGTTCTTAGGGCATCAGAATGAAATCCATAGATATTCCCCCCAATCATTTGGTCTTCGTGTTTGTAATCTTGGGCAGCACAGTTTCTAAAAACCTCAATTGCATGGGCATTTTCTGGAGTAATTGTTTTTCTAACAGGCTCTGTGAAATTTGTATCTATATTTAGATTTATGAAAGAAGTTGCCTCTTTGTTTGTATGTGTTGCACCAGAATGAAGGGTATTATGTTGCATGCGTGACTGGGGAACAACATTTAACACCTCAGGCAAAAGAAGGCTTTTGGGTTCAATGGACTCCTGCCGTGCATTCACTTTCATGTCACACTCAGGCTTATCACTTAGCGGTAAGCCAAGTTGCTTTTGTTCTTGTATGTTGTGGGCAAGATGGGAGATGGCTGAATCGGTTTCATCCAGTGATAACTCTTTGCTTGTTTTACTCCTCTCGCTACCCACAGTTAGATCTTCTTGTATTACTTTTGCTGTGTTGGCTTGCATGTCACATGGGATCTTGTGTTTGTTGCTGCCATTAGTATTCAATGTGGCCTCTATTGCTAAATTGCTCTGCCTTATGCTTCTTGTTGAATGCTTTGTGCCTTTATCCCCACATTCAGTTTCCATGGGTTTTCTGTGATATTTCTTGCTAGAAGGAACAGGGAAATGTTTAGGCTCCATTTCAGTAGATTTAAAAGCATTTTCTTTGTCTTCCTGCTCCCAAACTCTGTTGCCGCCTTCCTCTATATTTTTTCCTGAAATTGAGACACTAGAGTCCGATTTGTGCACCCCAGTGGGGCTGACTTGGCAATTACTTTTAAGAGTTTTTACAGAATTTGCGTTATTAGAGTCATTGTTGTTTAACCTAAATTTGTTTTTGAATTTGTAAAGTTTATAAATGCGGTTTTGTTTAGAAGAGTCATTGTGACTGGAAAGATCCAAGTCAGACTGAGTCCTGAAAAGTCCATTATGTGTTTTTTGCACCTCGGATAAGATATTTTTATTGTGGAAAACTTCTGCGTTTACATTTGTTGTATTGACCTTATTAAATTCAGGTTCCCTGTGAGAGTTTCTGTTTCTGTACAGTTCATACATTCGGTTTGGGTTAGTAAGGTCCATGTCAGACTGAGTCCTGAAGACACTGTGGTGCTTCTCGC
Organism: Xenopus tropicalis; assembly: GCF_000004195.4. NCBI lineage: Eukaryota > Metazoa > Chordata > Amphibia > Anura > Pipidae > Xenopus > Xenopus tropicalis. The sequence goes on along the minus strand of NC_030678.2, from coordinate 159,789,478 downwards.
TGTGATCAAGAGTTGGCACCATATTCCAGTTGACAGAGGAGATAGGCGGCCTCCTAGGTTTATGAAACCTATTCTTCTGTTGCTCAGGGCTGTTCTTCTCAATCATTAGCGGTGGCAGACTTTTTGCAGAAAATGTACCAGCACTGGGAGCAGAACTGGGTGCTTTACTTGACACAGCTGAACACAGGGAAGGACTTTTTTCCACTTTATTGTTCTGTGAAAGTTGATGCCTTGGAGCCAGGTAGGTGGCACACGTTCTATAGCCTTCACTTATTGATACAGTTTGAGGCTTTTCTTGGAAATATAAAGTGCTACATTCAGTCCTGGGCTTTGGCATGTTGTGAAGAGAACCACCATCCTTAGGATGACTGTCTGACCATAGGCTTGTCGCACTTCTGTTGTTCTTAGCTTGTTGGCCCTTCTCTTGTGCTAGTTTCTTGTCCAACTCTCCTAAAACTAAAAAGATACACAGATTAAAAACATCATGCACATTGCATTCTCCCATCCACAATATCAAGAAGAAAAGTGTTCATATAATAACAGAGACAAGCACTGCATTCAGGACACAATACTGCTACAAGATAAGGATAAATGGCAGTTGCAGTCTGAGACAAGTTAGAACTTCAGAAAGAGCATTTTATTTAACAGCATCAGTGTTAACAGCATCACAATAAAACTTCAACAGAAGTGTACTCTGACAGAGGAGTACTGATAGTAATTTAAATAAATTGTTTTTTTTCATGAGTACCCACGTGTCCCAGGCTGCTATCTACTATTTAGAGCGACTAAACAACAGAGTAGGAGCGAGGGGTACCCTACCACGCTGGGGGAGCCAGGGGGCAACCCTACCATGCTGAGGGAGCCAAGGGACGACCCTACCATGCTGAGGGAGCCAGGGGACGACCCTACCATGCTGAGGGAGCCAGGGGACGACCCTACCATGCTGAGGGAGCCAGGGGACGACCCTACCATGCTGAGGGAGCCAGGGGACGACCCTACCATGCTGAGGGAGCCAGGGGGATGGCCCTACTGTGCTGAGGGAGCCAGGGAACGACCCTACCATGCTGAGGGAGCCAGGGGGCACCCTACTGCACTGGTGGAGCCAGAGTGCGACCCTACCATGTAGGGGATGCCAGGGGGAACCCTACAGCAATGGAGAGTGAGAAATTGGGGAAGCCAGGGGTTGACCACACTGTGCTGGGGGAGCCAGGGGAACCCTACCATGTAGGGGATGCCAGGGGGGACCCTTCAGCAGTGGAGAGTCAGAAGTTATTGAGCAGCACTGAGAAACAAAAGCTATGACTACACAGCATTGCAGAAAACCAGCAGTGTGCATTTTAGTCTGTAACTGTCCCTTTCACAACTATCATCGAAGAGTTGTTTTTTCTCTCCGTTTCTGGAACAAGCAGAGTTATGTGTGTATAACAGGCCCAGATGTTATGAGGTTAATATAATTTGTTGACTCAAGCAAAACAAACACAGAACAGGAAAAGGGGTGGCTACATAAGGTTGGGGGCATCTACTGGCAGCAACTGTCCCAGAGCCAGCCATGTTATTGCATGTGAACTACAGTGCCCTCGCTGTGCTGATTAATGTATCCAAGCCATACAAACTCATTTCTTTCTGGCCAATTAGAGAAAAAATAGGATTGCTGTGTAATTAATGTATTTGCGTTTCCTTCTGCCTTCTCAGCTTGAATCCTCCGTGGACGTTCCCTCCTAGAGTTATCTACATACACAGGAATGCGTGAGTCACTCCGACACTGCTGTTGTTGCTCTATATTTATTCAGTTAAATGAAATTCAGACATACCTACCGAACACACATGGAATCAATTAACCAGCAAACTGGGTACAATCCCATCAATTACTGTGACTTATTTATACTAATGATTTTATTTCTATGACAGCAAAATATTTATAATTTAACAATTACACAGCTATTGCTTAATCTTCTATTGCAGACAAAATCTCCAATCAGATGAAACCTCTGGTTCTATAAAAGTTTTCAAAATTCAGCCCTTGTAGTAGTAAATAATCGGGTCTTTGCTTTTATGTTATTTTGTAGCAGACTATTCCAAATTAATTGCTTTTTGGTTGCTATTAGCAACTGCACTTGTGCAATTTGCTGCATATGTTTGTAAATAAGCTCTATATCTGCTACTACCCAACTTACCTACCAGCAACTGATGCTAAATTACACTGTTTACATAGCAAATAATTCACTCTACCATTTACAATTTTATTTTTGAACCAACAAATGTATTTTTAGCTGTAATATTGGTGTGTAGGCGCCATCTCAGTGCATTGTGCCTGAGTCTGAGCTTTCAGAAGGAGCCAGCGCTACACATTAGAACCGCTTTCAGGTAACCTATTGTTTCTCCTACTCCCATGTAATTGGAGGAGTCATGGCTGGACTTGGATGTTTTACTATTAAGGGTTATTCTCATATCCACCACTAGGGTATGAGAGCATATTTAGCAATACAGGTGTCAGGTATCTGCTGTCTTGCTACTTTCCCACTGTTCTGCTGATTGGCTGCTAGCCCCACGAAAAAATGCAACATTTGAAAAATGGATTTCAATGCAGGATTCTGCTAGAGATCTGTTGCATGAACTAATGCATTTTGTAAAAAACTGTAAAAACATGTTTTGCCGTGATAGAATCCCTTTCAGTTCCAGCCTCGAAGACAACAAAACTAAGTTCTTATTTAGATTTTTAGGACTGCTAATGATATCAATTTTGTCACAATACATAATATTTAGTTTTTTCATAGACACATGTTAGCAACCATTTTGCTGCTTAGTTATAGACAGTCCTACCCTTGATCTTGACCTTAAACTCCACCTGCTTTTTGCTAAGTCCTACCCCTTGCGCTTATGATATAGCTCTGTCCAGCCATAATACAGATAGTTTCTTGGAACAGGTGAAAGCCTTGGCTGTTTATCATAGCTTGAGTCTTATATAGACATTTTTTTTAACAAAGGGAAGCCCAGTATTACAATGGTTTCTCCTCAATCTGCCAAAACCCATATACCTTCAAACGCCTCTTTTTCAATTTCAGCATGGGTCAGTGGGACTTTGTGTTCTTTGGTCTTCTTTCCAATGGTTTCAAAGAATTTTATTGTCTGTCTTACACTCCTGGTAGAATGGAAGAATTCAGCCTGGAATCAAAAACCAAAGGCAGTTTAATAGCATATAAGCAAAAGAACGGTTTTATAGGCACACTCACTTAAGGCAGTCTATTGGGTTATTGCTGATAAAGCAACCTGGTTTGTCACATTTGCAGTGATAAGAGAGAGCTTCAATAACTAAAGCTTATGTCACATTTAGGGAGAAGACACACAGAGCTACTAGTAGCAGCTACTTGTAGTGGCTACTAAAATAGACAATGCTGATCATTTAGTGATAACTGTCTTTCCATGTGTTTTAGCAGAGGCAATTCTCAGTATTGTCTATGGTAGGGTATTTTCTGGAGTTTAGTAGCCGTGAAAAAGAAGCTGCTACTAGTAGCTCAGTGTGTCTTCACCCTTAATGTCCTCCAGTGCTGTATGACAGGGGGTTTGTATTCATGTCAATGGCAGGAGAGACAGCGGGAGTACTGGGTGTTTCTGCACTGGCTTAAGCACACAAGTCTTAGACCATTTAAACATATAAATTAGAAGTAAAATTAAATACCAGTTTATAAAGCTTCAGTTCAACACTGTAAAAGTGCATATGCCAGAATTTACACCAAAATGATACACTTGACTTGGGGAAGTCCAATGAACTGTATGGGAGGAAAATGGTGCAAGTCTTGTTAACCTGCATATAAAACTGGGTTAGGTATGTACATTCTTACTCAACTGTAATAACTACTCTATTTTACTAGCTACATTGGTTTCCAGGCAATGTTGCTAGACTTGCCCAAGTTTCTATGCATGTTGCTACGCAGTCACTTTAACACTCTTTAAATACTTTGACGTTTAAAGTGTATATGAGGCCCAGACTGGGATTCAGAATATGCCCAACTACACAAAGGCCCAAACAGCTCCCCACTAGCCCAATAAATAGTGACTGTCTATGGCATCTTACAGCAGCCCCTCTGGCATTTGTCGGAACCCACAGATTGGCAGTGTGGGGCTGGTGTATATCGCCTCCCTTACATTTTGTTCATTTAGTTTGTTCTGTTTCCTTGTGATGTATATCTATATCTGTGGCTGCTGTTAGCTGTGTCCCACAGTGGGTTGCATTCAACTCCTATGTGCTATCCGCAGCCAACCAGCTTGATCACAGCCCCATATTTCCAAAACAACAAAGTGAAGGTGTCAGGAAGGAAAAGGCGCGGAACGCAAACTCTGCTGCATGTCTGGAAACTTGGGAACAACTATACCAACCCGAATATCCTTTACATACCTTTTTCTTTTCTTCATTGCGCGTTCCCTTGGTCTGAGGAAATATGTCATTTCTGAGGGAAACCAAACGGCAGAATTAAGGCTTTTTTAAATGGGACATTTAGGGACAGATTTACTAAAACTCTAACATTTCTTATTGTTTATTTTTTTACTAAAGAACGGAAACTTAAAAAGTCACAATAATCCCGTGTTTTTCGACTTCGACCAGCATCAAAAATCCGAAAACTTCTAAAGTTTCAAAGGACAGAATGATCCTCCAGGGAAGGGATATCCGTCATTAATTTCTACACAATCTCGGCAAATTTTAGCTGGCGAATTGTCAGATTTTTAGCCATTTGGAGACATATTAAATCTTTTTTTCCCTGCGACTTTTAGCACTAAAAATCCGAATCGGGAAAAAAAAATCCCACAGTTAGTAAATGGCCCCCATAGTGTTAAAAACTAGTACAGATTTTAACAGCTGTAGAAGCTGAATGTTCCCTGTTAGATGAGCTGGCAATATTCTGTCAGGTGCAGTTCTTCAGCATTGAAGGTCGCCTGTAGGTAATTTAATTAACCTTTCATGTTCTATACATTGAAAAGGCCCAAACCAGCCAGACTGAATACCTGGGTGTCATGCTACTGCCTATTAGGAAATCACAGTGGGTGTGCGAGTACTCCTGTACACCTGTTCCACTGCTGCCCTACAGTATATCTGGAAAGTTTACATTTCATGCATTCAGCCTGACAGATTGTGTGCAGAGTTCTTCCTTCTATGCACGCAAACAGAAAAGGAAGGGAAGAACACAGACCAAATGAATAGAAGGGTCTGAGGGCACACAGGGTGCAGAGGCTGGATACAGAACATGGCACAACTTGCAGTACAGTTGGTACAACCTTTTTGTCAATGTGTTGGAACTATAGATCACTTACTGAGCAAGAACGGTAGTTCTTGTACCTGCAAGCACCAATCATAGAAATCTATAGAAATAAAAGATCATAAATAATGATGCTTGTCTGGATTTTGAGCAGTAGTCCCTGCAGTACAAGTCTGGAATCTCCCGTTCTCTTGGCATTGGACATCAAGCAAATACTCATCTGGGACCAGAGAACTTCTTACAGAGTGAGAGTATTTACAGAAGCAATACACTGCCAGTCATCCCTTAGATGTGTCTCACAACTACTGTTATAATGATCAGGGGGGCTGTGGATGTCCATGTTTACTCGAGAAAAATGGTGTTTCAGGGGTTGGTATGATTCCCATTGGTCAAATGGTAAGAAAGCCAACAAGGAATCAAAGTACTGGTGTTAAAGGTTGAAGTTTCTCTGGATGCTATGCCCTAATTATGGTTGCTTGCTTACTAATAAACACTAAAATGCATTTATGCATAAGGGACCCATTGGGCATCACAAACAAAAGCAATGTAGCAGCTGGATTAAACAGCGAGTCTGGCTATAAGTAGGAAAATAGTAATGGCTCCTCTACCCTGTGTAAGAATGTCTTATACTTCATTAATCAAAATAATTGGAAGTCTCAAGAAGGAGGTTTTAATTACCATTTGGTAGGTCAATTCATGGTGATTTTCCCAGGGTACATTTGACACTGCCTTTTCCAATACAAGCATTGCAATCTCTTATGCAACATATTATTTATACAGTAGTGCAGGAATGTCTGGTTACATAAGAGCAGCGCTACTGTACATGTGTTTTGTTGGCATTTTTTGTACCACAAGGCACATTGTCCAATAGGATCAGGTCAGTGGAAACTTCTGAACTCTTATTGGCCAAGCTATGGTCTTTGCTTCGGGGCCTGGTGGCAATAACACAATTCATCTTCTATAGAAAGTAGAGAAAAAGCAAAGTCTTCAGTGTCCCTTCCCTGCCTTTGAGCACACAGGAGCCTCTTTCATCAGAGAGCAAATGTGGGAGTGAAAAGGAGTGACGTGTCTGGCCTGCCAGCGATCGAGTTCCAACATGCTGCGCCACATCCCAGTCTCGGGTTCATGTCCAACTCACACAGCAGTAGTTTCTTGTGTCTGAGCAACAGAGTGAAACACAACAGAGCTGCCAATCAGAAACCAACCTGTGCAAAACAGATCACTTGGTACTGTAATCCCCATTGGCCTTTATAGGAGCCAACCTAGCAAACAGCCTGGGGCCGAGAGGCTCCCGCTGGCACAGAGCCCCACCAAATGGCATCACTCAGCACCACAGAGATTTGCTATATCTGTCACCACTAAAGGGGCCGTGTATGCAGGGCCGCCATCAGGGGGGCACAGGGGGGACAGTTGTCCCGGGCCCGGGCGTTTAAAGGGGGCCCGGGCGTTTAAAGGGGGCCCAGCCGGGCTTTGTAACTGTTATTGCTGGTATCCGCTGTGATGTCCCGAACTCCCTGCTGGGGGGGGGACTGGAGGATTCTTGGGGCGGCCCTGGGGGAATGTGGAAGATGCTTGGGGGGGCCCTGGGGGAAGGTGGAGGATGCTTGGGGGAACCCTGAAGGAAGCAGCCGGATGCTTGGGGGACCCTGGAAGAAGCAGGAGGATTCTGTGGGGTGGGGGGGAGCGGCAAGAAGCAGCGGAGAGCGGGCCATTGTATGGGGGACACTGGGGTAGGACCACCAATGTTTTAGGGGGCCCTGGGCAGGCTAGCAATGTTTTAGTGGCACTGGCACTAATGCAAAACGTAATCCTTGGCCACAAATGTTTTAGGGGGGCCCTGGCTACCAAGGTTTTAGTGGGCCCTCGCTACAAATGCCTGTGTGTCCCTTGTATTGATGGGAGGGGCCATTGGGGGTGTGGGAGGGAGGGGCCATTGGGGGCTTGGGTGGGTGGGGCCCAGAAAATTTTGTTGTGAGGGGCCCCGTGATTTCTGATGGCGGCCCTGCGTGTATGTGTGCGCCATTTAGTTGGTTCTGCCTCAGCTGAGCTCTATAAAAGAGGGCTGATCAAATGTGCCATCAGCCAGTGCTTCAATTGTGGTGAAAGAAGTGGAGGGATACTGTGTAGCACTGGGTGCAAAAAAAAAAAAAAAGCCCCACCTACATTTATAAACCCCACCCACTGTTATACTAAGCCTTGCCCACCAACACTTTTTGGTTCCGCCCACTTTAAAGTAAAGACGGTTTTGCTATTCCTATCTACTAAACCGTTCCATGCCCAACACAATTAGATTTACCAAAGTATCTGGCCTGTAGGGACCCTAAAATGTAAACAGTGCATACGATTTTGCATGGCTGGCAGTTGGGTATTGGGTGTTGTAAGACCCCCTAAAAAAAGACCCCAGAAAACCATATATTTTTTGGAAGTATACATTTTGTTCAATCCAACACGGACAAATATCTCTCTCACTAAAGATACAGATTTTCAAAAGGGGTGGTTAACCTTTAAGGTAACTTTTAGCATGTTATACAATACACTGTTCCTAGCAACCCTGCAATTGGTCAGCATTATTTTATTTTTTTTTATGGTTTTTGAATTATTTGCCTTCTTTGTCTACATCTTTCCAGCTTTCACCTGGGGGACACTGACTTTTTATTCCTTATCTTTCTGTTTAGTCCCTCTTATATTCATTTTCCAGGCTCTCATTCACAACACTGTCTGGTTGCTAAGGTAAACAAGACCCTAGCAACCAAACAGATGAAATTTCAACTGGAAACTGCTAAACAAAAAAGCCAATGAAAACCAATTACAAATTGTCTCAGAATATCATTGCCTACATCATACTAAAAGTTAATTTCAAGGTGAACAAACCACTTGAAATCCCCTAAAAAAAAGCACCCTAAATATGAATGCCAGGGGTTTGCGGAATAGTTTTATGACCAATATGCAAATGGTGCAAATGAATTTCCCCGGCTGCCAACTCAGCTTCTGCAAACAGAGCCCCCTGCTGGTGTACTGTGGGGCGTATTTATTAACAGTGGAGAAAACCATCACCGGCGATATTGCTCATAGCAACCCATCAGCAACAGATTAACGTTGGTATTTATCTTAAATGTTAATAATACGCCCCTGTGTGTTATAACACAGCAAAACCCCAGCTTATTCTATGTTCCCCCACTCTCCCAGCAATATTGTCTCCCCATTTATCTTCTATAAGCTCTTTTCTTGCTCTTTTTAACTTCCCTGTTTTACTTTTTCCCTTTTTAGCACTTTTCCACCATCCTGCTATCGACTCCCTCTTATATTTATTCACCATTTCTTGTTTTTCTGCTTTCAGGTTTTATCATTTCCTTTTTCTTCTTTCACCTAATTCAGCCTATAATAAAGCATAACCTGCAGTGCTGGCATTTTATAGCTTTTTACAACTACAGATATGTCTCCTGTTTTTTTGTAGGTTTTGGTACAGCCATGTAGAAACTGGACAGGCTGCAAGGAGGTTCAGGGATTACTCACCAGCCTATCCAATCCCTGTGTGGCTGTACCGAACCTGACGCAGATGATAAGCTGTTGGAAGTTATAAAATGGCAGCACTGTGCATTATGTGGTGGAGAGTAGCAAAAGGAAGCTCTGGTATTATAGAAAAAAAGCTTCTGGTTCACTATTGCAGTACTTCACAGAAATAAAGAAGTGGAGGGATGGCATCCCCTCTGTATGCACCCCAATTCCTGCACTGGTATTAGCCAAATCAGCCCAAGGTCCAAACAAATACCTTTCTTTTGTTCCATTCTTTCAGGCTGACAGCCCAAACGAGAACTAAATCTGCACGATATTGTAGTTTAATAACAACTCACTCCCAAAAAGGACAGCCATAATGGTATGTGTAATAAAACTACTGCAAGATTTTGTTTATGCCACATAACACACCCACCATGTGAACTAAACAACAAGGATTTGCAACTGTAAAAGCATAAAATGCTGCAGATCAATAAAACTGTGCTGGATAAAGGCTCTTACTGTAGAGCTGCCCAGTGAGTGAGAGGTGCCTGGCATCACAGATGTGCCTGCAGTGCAGCTACATGTGCCTAGCAAGGCGTACGGAATGTTCCATGGCAGTGCAAGCCTCGGCAGGCTCTGTGCAGCTCCAATCCAACCTGCAGCTCTAAATGTGCAAAAACATTTCCCTGCTGCGCAGGGAGCTGGCCATTAATGGGGTACAGTCGCCTATAGTTAGTTTGTTCTTATAACGAACCCAGAGTTCTCTTAGAATTGAACATAAAGGAAGCCATATTGCACTGTACATAGCCATCATATCAATGCAGGTTGGTGACAATGGGATCCATGCAGTGCTGGACTGGGACCCATGGGGCCCACCAGAGAAAAAGCCCAGGGTCCCATCTAATCACATAAAGGAAATGTCCTATACCGTAACATTATATTAAATACTTCATACAGAAAACTCTGTTGGCCAACACAATAACAGGAATAGTATGAAAACATAAGTAGGTTCCACATCAAATAGGCATTCTGCTAAAATATGTAGTTTTTTTCTGTGGTGGCTAGTGGTACCCAGGAGGGCCAAACTTCAGGCGATCTAATTGTGCCAACACCTCCCCTCCAGGGATGTCATCCCACCAATCAGGCCAGGCCCAGGTTATAACGTGGCCATGGTTTAAGGTGGGTTGGGAATAACATGAAAGAATTATAGAAAATAAAATATAATTATTCTGGCAGCTGTATGTGTTATACCCTCCCCCACCCCCACGTCTTTTTATGCAGGCCCACGGATTCCATATTGCATGGCCTTTAAAGGGTTAACAGAAACATTAGATATTGTTTAAGAGATGCACATTTATACATTTTCTAAGTGCTAGGTTAGGGGCAGGGTGGGGCTTGAGAGAAATGACAGTAAAGCTTAGCCAATCAACAAGCAAAGGGCTGAGCTACCATGCTAAATAGAAAAGGGGGTGCTTTAAAATCTCAAGGGAATCTATACTATATATATATATATATATATATATATATATATATATATATATATATATATATATATATATATCAAACTCAACAGTAGAAAGCATTCACAGCTACACCATCAATCAGGTCAGTGATTTATTTCAGCATACCATCTACGCGTTTCGATCACCACAGGATCGTCATCAGGATCATCATCCTGATGACGATCCTGTGGTGATCGAAACGCGTAGATGGTATGCTGAAATAAATCACTGACCTGATTGATGCTGTAGCTGTGAGTGCTTTCTACTGTTGAGTTTGATGTATTATTTTTGTCAGCACCCAGCCTGTGCCCGATACTGGTGAGTGCCGATTCTTTGCAAGACTATATATATATATATATATATATATATATATATATATATATATATATATATATATATATATACACTGTACCCTATAAAGCAGTCCATATTTAAAGCACTGTTTCATTCATATAAAGCCTTTTCAAGAAAAATATATAAGAAAAGATATTACCTCTCTTGTAGCTTTGTATTTTGTTTTGAAAATTTTCCAAAGAAAGAGAACGGAGATCGGATGCCAAGAAATGAAGGCCCGGAGTTAACATTCTTAGAGGATGGCGACTTTTCCAGTCTTGACATTTTAGAATCGACCGACTCTAGAGAAAATCCCAATAAGCCATTATGAATAGAAGTGTATATATATATATATATATTTTTTTTTTTATATATATATATGTATGTGTGTATGTATGTGTGTATGTATGTTTTTATATATATATATATATATATATATATATATATATATATATATATATATATATATATATATATATATATATCTATATCTATATATACCTGTTAATTAGGCACAACAATGCACAAGGTGCTTAGCAAGTTGACTTCACAGGAGAAAAATCAGCTGAGCAATGCAACTTGGCTCAACCGCCACCTGCGTCACAGCACTGTGTCACCTATAGCACAAACCTTTGTGCTTCACACACCATAAACATAAACAAGTTGTACACAGTTTTGTAAATAATCCTGTAAATGCTCTGTAAGTGGTGAGAATGTTTAGGTGACAATGAGTAGAGCTGTAGGGGGGTGGAAACTGGAGGCTTGCAACATGCAGTAGTCCAATTCACAGGGGGGCTGGGTAGTAAGTGGGAGGGTCATGGGTGCCCCCACACAAAATGTACTTAACCATTTTATTGGGCCTCCATTCTACTTAGTTGGTAATGCCTGCCACCCAAGGGGGCACAAGTAGTCAATAGACTAATAACTGGGTAAGGGCCCTGCTAATTAATTTGTATGGAAACCCATGAAGTCTGATGGCAGCCCTAAAATACACTGGAATCTCAGAATAAATAGGGGGTCCTGCTGTTACAGGTGAACATATGCTATTTCCTCTATACCCCTTCAGCAGTCAGCACTTCAAGGTACTACATAGCAGAAACTAGCAGTTATGCGATACGTGTGTGTATATATATTATATATATATATATATATATATATATATATATATTACTAGGTTACTAGAACAAAAGCAAATTTAAAGGAACAGTAACATCAAAAATGTGCTGAATTCTGCACCTATAAAGAAGCCCTGCATAAATACAAATGTGTCAAATATGCAAACTTTCCTGGCAGCAATAACCAGCAGTTACAAAATGGCCCTACATATACAACAATATGCTGCAAATTAGCACGTACAAGGCAGCTCTACAGAAGGATTAAAGTATATTAAAGGGGTAGTTTACCTTTAAATAAACTTTTCAATTGGTCGTGATTGATAGGGTTTTATTTACGCTAAAAACCAGGCTGGTTTCAATATGAGATTGAAAGATGAATAAGAGAGGGCCTGATAAGAGAGGAATAATAAAAAGTAACAACAGTAAAATTGTAGCCCTACAGGGCAATGTTTTTTTTTTTGGCTGCTGGGGTCAGTGACCCCCATTTGAAAGCTGGAAAGAGGCTGAAAAGAAAGGCAAATAATTCAACAACAAATTAAAAGTTGGCAGGAATAGGACATTTTATAACATACTAAAGGTTAACTTAAAGATGATCCACCCCTTTATTAGCACTACGCTACACCTCAGCACTTCCACACAACCCTACCTAAACAACAATGTGCTGCAAATCTGCACCCACTAGGCAGCCCAGCACAAACAGCAAAGGCTGGCAACCTGCCCTACATGAACAGCAATGTGCCGCATATCTGACCCCCTAAGGTAGCCCTCTATAATAACCTTTCATGGCAAAGTGTATTAGGCAGCAGCCCTGGCACAGCTTCAAATTAATTAAGTACTTTTGAGATTTAACTCTGCAGCGGACCCTCTGAAAGATACCTCATAGGAAAAGTACTACAGTAAGAATGTTCAAATAGTAACATTACTATAGCTAGCAAGGGCAATTACTCATAATGATATTGGTGTAGGTACAACTATTAAGCATCCAGTAGGTTTTCTCTTGTTTGGTGCACCAATTCCATAGTTTAAAAGAAGGCCAGCAGGCTAGGTATATTATGTTACTCATATGTTTTTAGAAAGAGTCCAGACTGAGTACCCTGGGGGCCAGGAATTAGCTCTGCTAATATTTGCTATCCTGTCTAACGTGGTGTCTCCTAAAAGCAGCCCTCGGTCCCTCGCAGATCAGCTCTCACCAGAGTCATGTCTGCAGCCTCCCAGTTTGTAGCAGTTTGGTGTGGGAATGAGTGAAAGCTGAAACGATACAGACCCACCTCGGTACAGACATTGACTCACCAGTTAGAGGGCTCGTCTCCTGCAGCCGACAGGCAAGGGGCTGCCTCACCAGGCTCCTTACATCGCGCTCCTCCTTATACTTCTCTTTCTGGATTTCCTCAAACCATTCTCCGGACGCGGCGTGTAACCATTTCCCGTCTTTCTTTTTTCCCTGGAGCTTGCTGAAATTAAACGGAGGAGAAAGGATTTTTCGACATTAGTCCAGGAAGCTGGGCTCAATATGTTTACTATGGTAATGAGGCATGCTACCGACGCGGAAGGGAAACCTGTTGGACCAGATGTTTTGTCACGGCGGAGACCTGGCGGGGTGATGACACACCTGGGCAAGGTGGATAAGCGTAGATGTGCCGCCCTCACCCACAGTGGGCCAAGCCGTTTGGCAATAGAATCACAGAGAAAGCAGCAAATGATTGGGATTTAGGGGGGTATTTATACTATTTTAACTATTTAACTCCCTGCAGGTTTATTATAGTGTCATGGATTTTAGGAACTGCACATTATCTCTGTTTTTAATGGCACCAGTTAGGGGGTACTGATTAGCAAGGCTGTATTTATATACAGGCACCCAAGGGTCTGTGCCTAGGATGGCAGCATCAGGGGGTGGCAGCCACCGGATGCCTATATAATCAAAATTAAAAAATAAAAAAAGAAACCCACCCCAGTTGCCGAGAGATGTACCCGGGCAAATCTGGTTTCAGAACTGGGGGGGAGGGTTCCATCCGAGATCGCTGGCGCTTATGATGTCACGTCCAGCAAAAGTGACATCATGCGCAGAGGAACATATACATGTGATGTAATTTCCGCAGCCTAGGGGCACATTTAGGCCCGGTGCCTAGGGTGGCACGGACCTTAAAACATTCAGCCAAATGTGGAACAAAATAAAAAAAAAGTTGCTTATATGTAATATTGTTCTGCCCCCAATAAGGGGTAATTATATCTTAGTTGGGATCAAGTACAGGTACGGTTTTATTATTACAGAGAAAAGGGAATCATTTAACCATGAAATAAACCCAATAGGGCTGTTCTGCCCCCAATAAGGGGTAATTATATCTTAGTTGGGATCAAGTACAGGTACTGTTTTATTATTACAGAGAAAAGGGAATCATTTAACCATGAAATAAACCCAATAGGGCTGTTCTGCCCCCAATAAGGAATAATTATATCTTAGTTGGGATCAAGTACAGGTACCGTTTCATGATCCCAGAGAAAAAAGAAATACATTAAAAAAAAAAAGATATTATTTGGTTAAAATGGAATGTATGGGAGATGGGCCCATAGCTTTCTGGATAACAAGTTTCCAGATAACGGATCCCATACCTGTAATATGTATGTGTAAAACGATGTGTGTTGTGGAACTGTAACAATTGGAAATACAAAAATTACATAATACAGAAATGTATTTTATTTTTAGCAGGGAGAAAGCCCTATGGGTGGAATGCATGCTCTAAAAGGGTGCAAAAGGGTTTGCTCCCTTCAACTTCTGCAACTCCCCAAATGCTACTCTGACAGCTGGGGAGCCAGTGCACTTACCTAAAGAATTTGCTATTAGACCCAACTCTTTCATAACAAGTACCTCTCCTGTTTATCCGTATCAAGGCACAGTCATATGATTGCAAAGTGACTTTATTAAATACACGCCAGTCCTGTGATATAAGCAGCGCTGGTACCAAGCAGTTTACTCACATACACCAACTCATGCAGTCACAGATAAGGGAAAGCAAATTAAAGGCAAAGGTAACCCTTTACCCACACAGCTGTCAACTTTTAAGAACTGCTAGCCGGGGGAACCTGCAATGTGCACCAGCGAAAATTTGCACCGGTACCTGGAAATTGGGCATTTTGCATGTGCGAATGCCCAATTGAAACTGATAAATGCTACCCATGCATGCACAAATGCTTCTAATGCTTGTGTACTGCGCACGGAATTTGACGCAAACTTCAGGGGATTGCAAAGAAATCAGGAGCATGCTATTGGGTGACTGGGGGAAATAGCCAAAAGCAGATAGCCCCTGACCACAATGCGCCACTCACACTCGCAACCACTCACATTCTCCATTCTGTGTTTGCTCCTGAGCTGCTGGTTTCCAACCCATTAGCAATCCCTAGTGGTGATGTTAAAAAATAAATAAAAAGGCTCTGAGAATTACATTTAGCTAAATCAGTCACTAAATAGGGCTGGCGTGCATCACCCCTTCAGCTAGAGCATACCTCCCAACATTTTGAAAACGGAAAGAGGGACAACAACAAATGCTGCACACAGTGTGGCATATTTTTTGACCATGCCCATTTTTCGACCACACGCCCTTAATACCACTCCCATTTGACTAAATTTGGCAGGTTATTTAAAGTCTGAACACATTTCTGGGGGTTTGGGGTCCTGTTTTATGTGTTATTACAGTTGTGCTGAAAAAAGTGAAATTGCCCTTTAAGCTGCAAGTTTCAGTTCCCCCAAGAGACCTGTTTAGCTTATTAGTTACAATGTATCTCAGTGCAGGGGGGGTTTGTTAACTTTCTGGGTTCTCTGTCAAAAGTTACTTATTTAATTAAAAGCGAGAAACAATGTATCTAAGTGCAGGTGACGCTTGTTAAGATTTCTGGGCTCTCTGCCAAAAGCTACTTTTATTTAGACTTGTATCTTTTTTAGCTTCAGTGCAGGAGATCAAAGAAAAATAAGGGACTTTTCAGTAAGAATCCGGGACTGCAGGATGAGCAAGCAAAAGAGAGACTGTCCCGCGAAAATCGGGACAATTGGGACGTATGGGCTAGAGGGGGGCACTACTTACACACACATATATATTATATATAATATACATATAAAAATAAAAAAAAATAAAAAATAAAAAAATTATATATATATAATATAATATATATTATATATATGCTATACACATTGCCCCAGCACTCCATTATAAAGCTTCAAATTTTTTTTTTTAATTTTTCCTTCAGTGTCTGCAAAATTGGTTTTTAATTTTCTCTTGAAGCTATATAATGAAGTGCTGGGGTAATGTGTATAGCATATAATACAAGCCACTCACCTACGTACACCCAATTAGTTTTGATTGATTCATGGGATGAGCTTAACCCACAGGCCGGGGTATGAACCCTACGCGGATACCTGGTCAAGCCACCAAAGTGGCAGTATAATGAGTTATGCAGTATAATGCAGTATCACTATGTGGTGTATGACAGGGGCCCTATAGTTGTTTACTTTATCTCAGCAGTAACTCTGCCTCCATCCCAAATTGTAATGCGTTTGAATATTTAAAAAGGAGACAAAAATATTGGAAAGGGAAGAATGGAGGAAGAGAGGAAAATGAGGAATGAAAACAATCTGGGTGGAATTAAAAAGGGTTTCCTGTTCCTGTCATGCCCCATGATTGTCACAGTTTATAAAAACACCCAAAAGTCCTTTACAAAGCAATTATAATATGTGTCATCACCCTAAAAAAATCTCCCTAGCGTTAATGGCACACAAGGTGGTTAAATCATAATGGTCCTGTCAGGTAGAACATACCCTGGGTCCACTGTGACCAGCAGAGATGCCAAGCCAGATACCGTCATACCCTGGCCCACTGTGACCAGCAGAGATGCCAAGCCAGATACCGTCATACCCATGCCCACTGTGACCAGCAGAGACGCCAAGCCAGATACCTTCATACCCTGGCCCACTGTGACCAGCAGAGACACCAAGCCAGATACCTTCATACCCTGGCCCACTGTGACCAGCAGAGATGCCAAGCCAGATACCTTCATACCCTGGCCCACTGTGACCAGCAGAGATGCCAAGCCAGATACCGTCATACCCTGGCCCACTGTGACCAGCAGAGATGCCAAGCCAGATACCGTCATACCCTGGCCCACTGTGACCAGCAGAGATGCCAAGCCAGATACCTCCATACCCTGGCCCACTGTGACCAGCAGAGACACCAAGCCAGATACCTCCATACCCTGGCCCACTGTGACCAGCAGAGACACCAAGCCAGATACCTCCATACCCTGGCCAATGTCATTAACCTAAAAATTAAAATAGATATTCAAACTTCATGTTACAATATGACATTGTCCTTTAATGCATAAAGGCGTTCCTACCCAAGCAAAGGGTTTAGTGGCAGGGAATAGGTGTGTGGGCCGATACGTGCCATCGCTGACCTTGCTTGTTTATACAGATCTTATTAAGGTTATCCTGTCATGGCAACGCTGTTAATCTTTCTCTTGGAACAGGAGGATTTATTTCCCTTTGTGCGGCCGACTCTGGCACCTAGCTGCGCCCAGCCCGCTGAGCACTTTATAAAGCCGATTTATATGCACGTTGGCAAGATAACAAACACATGCTTTCCTCCTGCTTCAATGGTCAATAACAACTAACTGTTAACTGCTACGTGTCCTGTTGTTTAACCAAAGTAACAATCTGACCACTGAGATGGGGAAATTACTTGTTCATTAGGACTATTTATATAATATTTTATATAACTCTCACATTCATAGAAACTCTCCCATATCCGGATTCTCCTGCTGGACTCAAATGTATTCAAATAGCAATGTTTCTACATGTCATGGCCACGGGAGGGCGCTGTTTCACTAAAGTCTTTAATGAGATACAGAAACCAATTATCCAGTATTCAGCTGGTAACCATCATCATCATCATCATCATCAATTTATATTGAGCCAGCAGGTTATGCAGCATTTTACATTAATCATCCAACACCAATTCTCACAGGCGATCATTATACTGAGGCTTCCAAAATCCCATTTAATATACAGTGTAGTGGGTATGCTTAATAACAAATACACAAAAACTAGTTGTTATTAATCTCAAAATTAAATACTGTGCAGTAGTATTAATCTCACCCAGTCTTGGACTACAAAACTTTTTCTTTTTCATTTTTCTGTCCAACTGCAAGGCCTACAAGGCAAAGTGACCTCCAACCCAGAGTATTGTATGGACCCCTAAGTGCCGTCACTCATTCACATTTCTCCTTTACTGAGCTAAGTGGAAGCTCATGTACAATTGTGCACCTGTCACAGTGGAATGTAGAGCCGGCTAAACTGCATATTTCACTACTGTTTGCCAGTAATTGTTACATGGAGTTCCTAAACCTGACTGTTTTGCCAACCTGACTGTCACCTCTCAGCCTGTCAGTTATAGCTTCTAATGCTAACGGCCTCCTGCTGCACAAATATGGCAGCCCCCTCATAGAGGGACATGGGGATCAGACAGGCAATGTAAAAGCATCAGGCAAATACTTATAAAGCAAAATTATGAAGCTCATGCAAAGACAATTTTATGATACATGTAAAAAAGTTTTAATTTCGGGTGTCAATGTCTCTTTAACATATATCCCAATGGTCCATTCAGAACAGTCAAGAATTGCAGGCCCTAAAAGGGACAGCCTCACCAAAACTGAGGTGGAAGGTCCCGGAGCCAGGTGGGTGTCTGTTTAGAATCGGGTATGTATATATATATATCCTGCATACTTATATAGTTACATAGTTAAGTTGGGTTGAAAAAAGACCAGAGTCCAAGTTCAAGCCTTCCAAGTAAACTCAGCACCCACAAACATATACTGAACTATCTATACACTTACATACATAAACTATATATATCAACATCAATACTAACTGTAGATTGGCATGATATATTTAGATGTGAGTTTGCTCTACAGTACAGCAATATGCCCTCCAGTATCAATCACTTTTTTCTGCTGCTTAGCTGGCCACACAAGGGTCACTTTTTTCAGCCACTCTTGACTGAGTTGCCAGCACACTTGTCCATGTATGGGCCACAACCCAACCAGATATGGATGAGGTCTATCAAGTTCAAGCCTTCCAAGTAATACACTCCCATACAGACCCATACTGACCTATCTATCCACTCCCATACAGACCCACACTGACCTATCTATCCACTCCCATACAGACCCACACTGACCTATCTATCCACTCCCATACAGACCCACACTGACCTATCTATCCACTCACATACATAAACCCATACTGACCTATCTATACACTCACATACATAAACCCATACTGACCTAACCATATATATCAGCATCAATACTAACTGTAGATTGGCATGATAGATTTAGATGTGGGTTTGCTCTATGGTACAGTAATATGCCCTCCAGTATCAATCACTTCTTTCTGCTGCTTAGCTGGCCACAGAAGGGTCACTTTCGCCTGCTCATTGGGCCACTCTTGACGAAGTTGCCAGCACACTTGTCCGTGTATGGGCCAAACCCCAACCAGATATCAATTGGTCTGACTGGAAAATACTGCTGGGTAAAGGCCACCATGGATGAGATCCTCTCCCAATCCAGTCCTCAGCAACAGCCGACCACTTGATCCATTTCACCAATTTTTAATGTTTCCCATGATGAAAGGTCTTGCACACTTGTCTCCCAAAACACCTGTAGCCAAAAAGCTAAGAACCATAGAAATCAGTATAGGCCGGACTGTATCTCGGGGCAGAATATTGTGCATGTTTTCCAGCCTTATGTTGATTTCTGCAATCTTTGAGGCACATTGGCTAACTCAGCATGAGAAGTGGAGCTCTTTGGAACAAAACAAATAATTTGTCACTCTGCATTACACCCAAAAAGATTTACAAACTATTGTGCTGAATAAAATAGGCCAATCCTTTGTGGTTTTGCAGAAATAAAAGGCATGATATGCTTCAAAGAATGCTACAGCCTTGGCCTTGTAAGAGAGAAATACTTGTAGCATTAATAAGCAAGGGGGTACGGAGGGCAACAGTCTTTATCCAGCTGCTAACAAATACATTAAAGGGGCAATTCACCTTCACACAACAGATTTTAAATTCTACTAATATGTTACTAGGTTCCAATTATTTTGGTGCCCATAAACTTTGTGGATAAGGCATTTTAATTATGCCTAACGCCCCAGAGCAATAGCAAGGTTTGCTACTCGACACACCGAATGATACCGCACTGTTGCCCCATAGGGAGGGGGTAGTGCCGCAGTTTGGAAACCTTGGATATGAGGAAGAGGAAAATCACTATATTATATATATATATATATATTATATATATATATATATATTATATATGAGCATAAAATGCTATACCTTTCCTTTCTTTATTGTATGTATACATTTATGTGTTTTGTCCCTTTGAATTAATCTCTCTCGAATTGCTCATTAGAAGAAAGCCCAGGGTGTTTGTACCTTGCAGGCAGAGAGAAAATCTACTTTTAATGATTTTTTGCCTTTCAGTTCCCAGGCATGTGCCCCTCACTAGCGACACTAGATAATTACAGGCAAGGAGCGGGTCTTTCCAGCTTTTGGAAAGCTTTATAAGAAATGAAAAAAAATAAAAAGCTTAAATACAGAAAAAGGGAAACAATCCGAGCTGTAACACCCCCCACACCAGAAATAATGAGCAGCCCCCCAAAAACTGGCATTCAGTACATGCAGATAATGGATAAAGGATAATGGGGTAACAGGCAGGTCCAATCAATGTAGTATTGCAGAGCTGTGTAGATCATATATATTTATAGATGGATTGAATTAAATAAGATGTTGTTAGTAGGTAATCACAACACATGGGGGCCTACACACTGGATACGATACAGACAGACATGGGGCTACAACCCCCGCTGCGCTTATCTGCTTTCTCCCCCGCTGGGGACATCCAATGGGTTCTTAAGTGGGGTCCTGCAGGGTTCTGTATTGGGTCCCCTTTTATTTAAAGTTATTTAACTGTATCAGTGTTAACAGATGGCACAACCCAATTAATTCTATGCAGGATGCAGCAATCTGGGCAGCTAAGTGGCAGATGAGATTTAATGTCAATAAATGTAAGATCATGCACGTAAAAATATGCAGCCACTTATACCCTTAATGGGACTGCACTAGGCAAATCCATAATGGAGAAGGACCTTGGAGTCCTTGTAGATAATAAACTTGGCTGTAGCAAGCAATGCCAGTCAGCAGCTGCAAGGGCAAACAGGGTTTTGAGCTGTATTACAAGGGGCATAGATACACGAGAGGAGGGGGTTATTCTTCCCCTTTACAGAGCGCTGGTAAGGCCCCATCTAGTATATGCTGTTCAGTTTCCAGTGCTCAACCGGGACATTATTGAGTCCAAAGAAGGGCAACTAAACTGGTAAAGGGTTAAGTATCAGTTGACCTAGTTGGGGTTATTTATGCTGGAGAAGAAGCGCTTAAGGAGTGATATGACAACTATGTTCAAAAATATATAAGGGGATCATATAATAACCTCTCTAATGCTTTATGTACCAGTAGGTCCTTCCAACTGACACAATGGCACCCACTCCGATTATAAGAGGGTTTGTTACTGTGAGAGCTGTGAGGTTGTGGAATTCCCTCCCTGAATCAGTCACAATGGCAGATATATTATACAGCTTCAAGGAGGGGTTGGATTAAAAATACCTCTTAGTACAAGTTGATCCAGGTACCAGTCCAATTACCATCTTGAAGTCAGGAAGGAATTTTTCCCCTCTGGGACAAATCGGAGAGGCTTCAGATAGGACTTTTTGCCTTCTGGGTCAATTATCAGTTAGGCAGGTTTCGCTTAGTCATTAAAAGGCTGAACTCGATGGACGTGTGTCTCTTTAACCTAACGTGCTCTATTACTATTCATATAAACGGATGTGAAAAATCTGAACCCAAGCCAAACAGAAGCAAGTGCCACAGCTTGTACTTTGGATTCAGACGTGCCCAAAGGGTCAGCTCTGGCACAAACCTCCTGTTATACGAATGCTTTCTAAAAGATTTATAATAAAAATGAATCAAAGAACCAAAAGATATGAGTTTGAAGACTTACATATTTTATACAATTTATCAGAAAGACAAATCCATAGAAGGGGTTAATCAAAGCCACACTACAATTCTATTGCAGTAGTGATAAGATGCCAGACAGACTTTGATCTTTAGGTAATAGAACCTTTCATACATGGGTACGTTATACATTCTGACCCATAGCACACCAGGCGTTTGCTGCGGGTGAAGAAAGCCAGTTACCGATTGGCTGCCTGTCATAGAATAAAAAAAAGGCCTCATATTTAGTAAAGTGCAGTGTGCAGAATTTGTCTTATGCTAACATAAGTAATGCCGGCTATCACAGCAGCAGATCTTAGCAAGTCCTATATTAGCGCTGTAAAAAAACGCAACAACAATGCTATTAATTTGTGGAATTTTTTGGTGCCATTGCAAATAACACTAACAAATAGTTTAAATAGCTATTAGCAATTTGTTCATGTATTATTATATTTACTATGGCCCATTAATGAATATCACTAATCAATGATTTTCATATATTAATTACTATCAATGCATTTACTAATACAGGTACAGGATCCGTTATCTGGAAACCAGTTATCCAGAAAGTTCCGAATTACGGAAAGGCCATCTTCCATAGACTCCATTAAAAGTAAATAATTTTGATTTTTAAAAATGATTCCCTTTTCTCTGTAATAATAAAACAGTACCTGTACTTGATCCCAACGAAGATATAAATACCCCTTATTGGGGGCAGAACAGCCCTATTGGGTTTATTTAATGGTTAAATGATTCCCTTTTCTCTGTAATAATAAAACAGTACCTGTACTTGATCCCAACTAAGATATAATTACCCCTTATTGGGGGCAGAACAGTCCTATTGGGTTTATTTAATGGTTAAATTATTCCCTTTTCTCTGTAATAATAAAACAGTACCTGTACTTGATCCCAACTAAGATATAATTACCCCTTATTGGGGGCAGAACAATCCTATTGGGTTTATTTCATGGTTAAATGATTCCCTTTTCTCTGTAATAATAAAACAGTACCTGTACTTGATCCCAACTAAGATATAATTACCCCTTATTGGGGGCAGAACAGCCCTATTGGGTTTATTTAATGGTTAAATGATTCCCTTTTCTCTGTAATAATAAAACAGTGCCTGTACTTGATCCCAACTAAGATATAATTAATCCCTATTGGGGGCAAAACAATTCTATTGGGTTTAATAATGTTTAAATGATTTTTCAGTGGATATTTCCGTAATTTGGATCTCCATAACTTTATTCGGAAAACCCCTGGTCCTGAGCATTCTGGATAACAGGTCCCATACCTGTAATACATTAATAAGTTTATTTCTTCCCCAACAAAAACTAGTTCACTGGCCATGTAAAAAAAACAAAAAACATCAAATCCAATCCACTATACCAGTGCTGTCCGGCTTATTACGTGGTTATTACGTTATGTAGTGGGTTGACTATTTTTCATACAGCATGTTCAAGGGCCAGATTAAATTAAAATAATGCCATACAAGGAAGTCTAGGGAGCCATTAAGCAGACTACAGGCCATGAAAATCCTTTGGAGGGCCACATCCGGCCTGCGGGCCTACAGTAGGAGAGTCCTGCTCTCTACAATTTCTGGTGTTATTTCTCATAATGCTATTTACATGATGTGAATGCATGCATAGCAGCAGATTTAACTGTATGAGTTAAGGTTGCCACCTCTCCTGCCCGGGAACTCGGGGCAGGGAGGCGGGGTGTGATGCCACTGGGCAGGGCAGTGACGTCACGGGGGCGGGCCACGTTGGGGCTACGGCGCGGCGAACGCCAATTGCCCAGGCAGGCAGTTTTGAGCCAGACAGCCCTACCGAAAATCAGGCTGTCCGGGTCAAAACCAGACAGGTGGAATATAAAAGGAAGGTGCATATAAACTCAAATGCAGCCTCAATTTATGATGCATTTCACAATTATTCTTGCACCCATGATCACAAGCCGTAAAAGCTACTAGGGATCATTTATAAATTCCCTGGGATACAAGTACCCGGGCAATTCTGCTCTCTGCACCAAGCGCCACAATCAAAAATCACCACCTACCCTTACCAACACAGGGATGTATACGAGGGAAGACCACGGATCTCTGCGCATACCTGTGTCAGTACTAATAAACCAGAGCCACAGTGTGTCAAGAGAAAAATAGTGGCCGACTGACACCTTTTTGTTGCAGTGTTCTCAGTGGCTATGAGCCCTAATATATGTTTGAGCAGCAAAGACAGAACGGAAATAAATATCCCCATGTAACCCAACAGGGGGCAGTGTTGAATACAGAAACAAGGCGCAGTCGTCGGACGAAGGCACACGCTTTATTTATGGAACTTGAAAGAGGTAAGAGAGCTTGGAGAAGTGATTAATCACTAAATGCAGAAGGAATGGGTCACTGAATGCCACCGCTAAATAGATTGCTCCATTCTAACTCTTCTCTGAATATATTATTTTGTGATTCTTCCGCCTGCTCTTTGCCTGGAATGAAAATGAGGACAATAAGAAAAACAATTCCTCGCATACTGATCCCGCAATTTAATACCTTAAAGCACTGAATGGGTTGGGGACGAGGGGTGGCGTAGAAGACGGAATAGTAATTAAGGTGAAGTAAGGTGAAATTTGATGCTAGAGATTATTTGCTCTTATGGATATACTTTTGATTACCGCGTAGCAAGGTATTTTATGTTTTTTCACATCTAGGTTACTCATAGCAATCACACAACCATTAGTTCTGATTGGTCAGGACTAGGTTGGCCTTAGCTAATGTAGCCAGCTACCTGCCAACTAGTAACTGCCAACATCCATTTGAATGATGGCCACAGGCCCTAAAGTGCAGCCCTACCGTAACTGCAATTTAAGAACAGCAGCAGGGCTATTGTTGGAAATATCTGAACCTTGATGCATTCAACATTATGTCCTCAGCAGGGACATTTGCTGCCATGTTTGGCCAGAAACAGCTGAGAGCAATAGAAAGTGCGGCCATAGAGATCAATACCCTGGAAAAGGTTCCTAGAAGCTACTCAGCCAAAATCCATATCGTCATATAAGCAATTCTGCTTCCCAAGAGTTCCAAAACTGCAGTTTTGAAAGTGTCAGCTCCACATCCATCCATCCTTAGTAGCGGTCATATGACTGCTGGTGTAGGCCACAAACCACTGACACCAGGGTTCCTACACCTCTCACTGGCCTATTATGGTTCCATCTTTCCATCATAGCTCATCAATGGCGTAGCTCAGTGATCCCCATCCATTGACTCATGAGAATGTTGCTCACCAACCCCTTTTGGATGTTCCTTGGATGTAACCCAAAGCAGGTGCTCACTTTGAATTCCTGGCTTGGAGGCAAGTGTTAGCGGCATAAAGACCATGTGTAGTACCAAACAGAGCCTCTAGTAGTCTGCCAGGCCACACTGGACTACAAAATATCCAATCACAGCCTTTATTAGTCACACCCTAGAAGAATGTTTCCATTGCTCCCCAACCTTTTTAAAATTTAAATGTTACTCACAGGTCAAAAAGGTTGGGGGATCCCTGGTCTAGCTTATAGTATGGATAGTTAGAGTATGGATAGATCCTGCCAAAGAGACCTCAACAGAACCTCTAACTAGCTGTGTGCGTTGTCTAGAAAAGAGTACTACCAAGGGTACAATTGTAGCAGGACCCTAACTGACAAAGTACCGATATATGTTAGTTTGTGAGGGTTCCATAACCTATTGGTATGGATTCCCCCTAAAAAGAAAAAAGGTTACCAGCTATTTACCAGCTATTTTTTACTACAATAATGGCAATGAACATGCAATTTTAACATCATCTTGCCGAACCCAAGACTTCTTTCCTTTTGAAGTTCCTTATTATTTATCTGTACCCTAAACTGATGGATTTGGTTCATTTCTCTCCCATGCATCACATATTAACAAACTAACTTTAGAGCTGCTGTGTATTTTATGCAGTTGTCAAATCCAATACGAGATTAAATGGGAAAATAAAATATGCCCGTCTGGACAAATGTCAGTGAAACTATTAATGCAGTCTGCCCACGGCCGGCCACGTATGGCATTAATCACATTAATCCTGTAGCAATCGTTCTTAAAATGCTTGAAGGTCATACACTGTCACTGTATGACAAATGGAGATCGCCCGGTGTCTATGAAGGCAAGAAGTGAACGTAAAACATTTCCGAGTGGTACCGACTCAGCCCTTACGAGATGGTAATCGTGTGGCTGGCGCTCTCCTTCTGCATCGTGGTCGATCTCTTCCCTTGCACTGTACGACACAATAACAACAGAAAAACTTGCAAAAGTAATAGGCCCTACTTTATTACCTGTGAGCAACACGTGATATTTTCAGCCCTGTATACAAAACAGGGGTTTGAAGCTGCTGCTAAGCCAACTGGTAAACTCAATATACCCAAATCACTCACTGATTAAATAAAAAATAAAATTCATGATAAAGTACAGGGGACAGATTTCTTCTAGTAAAGGTAAGTGGTCACAGGGAAATTGTGCATTTAAACACCATATAGTAAGTGTCTGCGTTCTCTTCCACCTAGTGACGATGTGGAGGGAACCCCATATTTTACACCTACCACATATGCAATTATTTTGCACTATGAAAATTGTGCAAAATGAAAGGGGGCTTGTATTTACAAGTACAGGACTTGTTATCCAGAATGCTTGGGAGCGGGGGTTTCCGGAAAAGGGATCTTCCCGTAATTTAGATCTCTATACCTTAAAGCTGGCCATACATGCACCGCTAAAATCATATAAAACTATGTTTAGTATGATTTTCGGACTGTGTATGGGCTCCGAATTATCGCCTCGATCATTTAGTCGATCAGCCAAGTTAGAACATTTCGGTTAGACAACCTTAAAATCTGTGCATGTATTGTGTATCTGACTATATCCTTGGGGGCCCTACAATGTATTTCCAGGAAGTCACTTTTGTACAATTGGTGTCCAACGACTATTTCATGTTCAGAACATCCTCCGATTTGTTATTTTTAGGGCTTTATCCTACAATTTCAGTCTGAATGTGAGTTTTAGATCATTGCATTTAAACGTATGATCAATATCTGAACATTTGTAGGAAGAAGACTAAAACCTGGACATGTATGGCCACCTTATGTCTACTAAAAACATTTAAACATGTTGCAAAGCTCCGAAAAATAAAATTTGTGAGAAAAAGTGCAGAATATTTTTTACATTTGTGTTAAATACTAATACGGGTATAGGACCTGTTATCCAGAATGCTCTGGACCAAGACTATTAAGGATAAGGGGTCTCTCTGTAATTTGGATCTTCATACCTTAAGTCTATTAAAAAATCAATAAAACATTAAACTCAATAGGACTATTTTGCATCCAGTAAGGATTAATTATATCTTAGTTGGGATCAAATACAGGTACGGTTTTATTATTACAGAGAAAAAGGAAATCATTTAACCATTAAATAAACCCAATAGGACTGTTCTGCCCCCAATAAGGGGTAATTATATCTTAGTTGGGATCAAATACAGGTACGGTTTTATTATTACAGAGAAAAAGGAAATCATTTAACCATTAAATAAACCCAATAGGGCTGTTCTGCCCCCAATAAGGGGTAATTATATCTTAGTTGGGATCAAGTACAGGTACTGTTTTATTATTACAGAAAAAAGGGAATCATTTAACCATTAAATAAACCCAATAGGGCTGTTCTGCCCCCAATAAGGGGTAATTATATGTTAGTTGGGATCAAGTACAGGTACTGTTTTATTATTACAAAACAAACAAAAACTACTTAGAAAATTTTAAAATTATTGGATTATAATGGAGTCTATGGGAGATGGTAAGTTCAGAGCTTTCTCAATAACGGATCCCATATCTGTACATGCTTATGTCCTGTCTATGTCATGGGGGCAGGTGTGATTTATGCAATGGTACAACATTTGTGGTCAGTTAAATTAGGTGTAAGTTTTGGGAGAAAAAAATGCTGCACTGTGGGAAGTCATAGCAAACTATGGTGATTTTTTTTGCCTGTTAGGAAATAAGAACTTAGCTCCCTAGGGTTCAATCCAAGAACAATCCCTACCGTGGATGCAAAATTGGCACTATGCACAAAGGTTCTTGCATCCAAACACACTAATGTTCCAAACTATCCTACTATGATGAATTGTACACAACTGTGTGCATGAACATAAGGGAACCATAGAATTATCAGGAGCCTGGACCAGCCAGAAGTTTCACGATTCCCTTAGCATATAGTGTATCAATAGCTGCAACTGCCTTGTGGGAAGTGAACTGGATGCTAATACTGCTTCAATGGCACCCCAGAAGTGACACCATCCCCACTATGGAAGCACCTTGTATGCAATTTACCAAACAGAGTGGTGGTGGATGCTATTTAGCAGGCAACAGCTGAAATTTTGGGGAGAAAGGCAGAATTGGGAGTAAAAACACATAGCAATATGCATCTGACTTTTGACCTTTGAACATTAAACTGCATTGTAAATGAGCCCTGCTTAGCTCTAAGACATACACAGGAATGCTTTTTTTCTCAGACAAGTAGCTCTCACTTATAAAACAGGATCTAAAGCATATTTACTAACAGGCAAATCTGCCCTGGAGCAGTAACCAATGGCAACCAATCAACAGCTATTTGCAAATGAGACCTTGAAATATCTAATTATCAGTTATGAGTTACTGTACTAGTGCCAGTCTGCCTAGTGTTAGTAAATGAGCCCAAGTGCATAGAGAAACCAGACCAGTGTGACTGAGCTGAGTTAATGGGATTAGCCTCACCTATGCCTGATGTGGACGACACTGCTAAAATGTACAGCAAATAAATGACTAAGGACATCCTTGAGCAAAATAACATAGCCAAACATCTGCATGCATCAGTGATTTGCTGAAGCAAAGGGAATGTGTTCTTAATAACAAGGTAAGTGTTCTGGCCATGGTGCCTTCCTAACAAGGTAAGCTCTCTGCCCACGGTGGCGCATAACACACCCATAACAGGGCTGGTTTAGTCCCATTGCTCACTAGAGTTAGTCAGGACCAGAGAACCACAAAGCCCACATATGCTTTGCAAGCCCAAAAACAAAATTGTATTTATCATGCACCTCCATACTACCAATAATAAGAACCAAACCGTTACATTACCCCCTCAAGTGTTTTTCAATCTGTCCTGCTATTACCAAATCGTTCTCCTCTTAAAGGGATTCTCTCAAAGGAAAACATGTTTTTTAAAAAAAAAAATACATCAGTTAATAGCACACTTTCAACAGAACCCTCCATTGAAATCAGTTTTTCAAAAGAGCAAACTTTTTTTTTTTATATTTAATTTTGAAATTCATAGTTTCCCAAGTGCCCTCAGCCATGTTAAGGTCCCCATACACGGGCCGATTGTAGGGGCAGAAACGACAGCCATACCCGACAGATATCTGGCCTGAAATTGGCCAGATATCGATCGGGCAGGTTAAAAGATTCAGTCGGATTGGGGACCGCAACGGTTCGTTGATGCGGCCCCCGAACCGATTGCCCAAACAAACGAATTAGCCTACATGTTCCCCGATATCGCCCACCCGTAGGTGTATGGGGACCTTTACTTGTGCTTCAATAAACTTCAGTCTCTCTTGCTGCACTGCAAGTTGAAGTTGTCACCCCCCCCCAGCAGAACAATGGGAAGGTAGCAAGGTAAAAGCCCCCCCCCCCCCCCGACACCTGCATTACTAAAAATGCTCCAATGTCCCACCTAGTGGGTGGTAGATATGAGAATAGCACCCAATAGTAAAAATCCAAGTCCCATTCACCCAAGGCTCCTCCAGTTACACTGCGTAGAAGAAACAATAGCTTATCTGAAAGCAGTTATATAGTGTAGTGCTAGTATAATGCACTTAGGTGGCTGCCTACACAACAATTTTTTACAGCTAAAAAAATACATTTGTTGTTTCAAGAATAAAAAATGCTCCTCATCCATGAACCATCCACTCATCTGTTGAGACCTACCTAGTCTTAAGCCATTCAAGTCATTAAAAAAAAAAATAAAAAAAAAATACACAATTTACATGTTAAGGCCAAAAAGACAGGAAAGTCAACTTGATGGCAAAACACAGGATTATCAACTTTTTTAGAATTCTGTTCAGGTCTCACCATCACCTCATTGGTAACCTGCAGGATTTCTCTAGGGCAGTATGTTATCTTGTGGAATAGAGGTGGCCATACACTATAAGACCTGCCTGTTTGGAGAGCAGATCTTTCACCCCACTATGCCCACCTAAGGCCCTAGGGATAACAAGGATGGAAATAGGAACCAATTGGAGCAAGGGTCACATCAATGAGCGGTCCCCGATCCCACAGGAGAGACAAACCTGCCCAACTGACATCTGGCCAATTTTCGGAAGCTTAATTCTGCAGTGTATGGCCACCTTTAGTTAATGAACAACAAAAAGTATGTGTACTTCCCTGACTTTCATTTGCATTTTGGGAATAAAAGTGCAGACTTGTCAACTAGGCTTGTTCCACGAGTTTCTACCCCACGCAACCATCAATTTTCTTAATCGTATACTATTTTCAACCCAAACTCTCCTTCATAAACAAGTGATTTATAAACTCAGAGGTCAAATTCCATCTCAATTTAGCTTTAATCTTCCCAAACTACTGGCTTCTAGTACAGGAATTGGATCTATTATCCAGAATGCTTGGGACCTGCGGTTTTCAGGGTAATGGATCTGTTTACAATCATTTAAACTTTGAACAAACCCAGTAGGACTGGATATGGATTCCTGCAGCTTAGTTACCATCAAGTACAAGTTACTGTTTTATTATTACATTTTTAAAAATTAGAATTACTAAAATGGGATCTGGATGGGAGATAGTTTACCCGTAATTTGGAGCTTTAGGGATAACAGGTTTCTGGATAAGAGACCCCATACATGTACTTAGTTTTCCACCTGTCCACATACTAATGTTATTTTGAGTTTCTTATGTAAATACCTCCAATTCTTTAATCAATGACACCCAACCAAAATTTTACCATGTCAGTGAGTAGACAAAAAAAAAATAAAATGTACTTTTGCACTCAGGTAAAACACTAAAACAAGCATAAATCTGATAGCTTTAATGGCTAACTACAAAAATACAAGTTTCTCTCATTGACATCCAATACCAGCTAAAGTTCCCAAGCCTTTGTTGCACTGGTGCCTGAGGGCTCATTCTGCATTTGAACACAAAACAGGAAAAAAAGCATTACTGTCCCTTCTATACATTAACATATTCTACAGGATCAGCTTTAAAGAATACTGGTTCTGGTCCATTTGATGATGAAAATTTCAGTTTTGATTCCAGATATTCCAAATGGCTGCTTAAAGGATACTTGTCACCCCCAAATTGGTTTTTCCATCAGTCTTTCTCTCCTCCAGTGCTGGGGAGCTCCCTCCACTGCAGTCAGTAGCGCAAAAACAACAAAGATTTCATGCATTAAAGGTGCCTTTCATGCCTTCTGCCCTCCTGCCTCCTGTTCTGAAGTTCCTGCACTTGCAGCTACTGACGCAGAGGATCCCTGGAGCTACCGCCACCTCCGAAACATGTGGTAAGTCTAAGGTTCCCACAATGTCCTGCAGGAATCTTCACTATGCAGTTGCGCCAAAAGAACAGGACGCGCATGTTCCTCTCATGCTAAATGCTGGAAATGGCACCAATTACACACAGAACATTTTCAGCACAATTGCGTCCAATTTGTGTGAAAACACAGGTGCAAATGGGGGGATCCATGCAGTGAGTAAATACGGATAGAGTGCTTGGCACATAACATTGAGTCGGGTGAGTGACAGGGAAAGTCACGCTGTACAGCTGCCCAGTGACTCACACCTGTCCGCCCACACCTTCTGGCACAAAGGGACTCTCTGTCGGTCTCAGGCACTACACCTTTACTATAACTACAAACACCCACAAGCAGGGCCCTTAGGTACATGCAAAGTGGCCAGCCAAATAGGCCCAGGCTACTCAACCAGTTCTGTGTGTGAAGCCTTCAGGCCAGAGCTTTCATCCCAGCCATAACTAGTTGTGGTCCCCAGGCATTAGTTATAGGGAACTATCAAAGGGTCTCAGTCACTATCATAGTCGTTGGTTAAAGCCCCCCATTAGGGCAATACCCCACAGAACGACTTACTCACCCATGATAGATCACTGCTATCGGGGCACGTAACTGCTCCAAAAATGGTTTCCAAGTCACTGGTGGAAAGCCCTTTGCTTTGGTTTCCAAAGTCACGCGAAGTTTCCTCCTGCAGTCAACTTCATTTTTTATGAAGGGGTTAGGTAACCAGAAGCAGGTCTGGACTGGGATTCAAAATACCTCTCTGGCTTGTACAGGTATAGGACCCCTTATCCGGAAACCCATTATCCAGAAAGTTCTGAATTACGTAAAGGCCATCTCCCATAGACTCCATTATAAGCAAATCATTCTAATTTTTAAAAATGTATTTCCTTTTTCTCTGTAATAATAAAAAAGTACCTGTACTTCATCCCAACTAAGATATAATTACCTCTTATTGGGGGCAAAACAGTCCTATTGGGTTTATTTCATGGTTAAATGAGTCCCTTTTCTCTGTAATAATAAAACAGTACCTGTACTTGATCCCAACTAAGATATAATTACCCCTTATTGGGGGCAGAACAGCCCTATTGGGTTTATTTAATGGTTAAATGATTCCCTTTTCTCTGTAATAATAAAACAGTACCTGCACTTGATCCCAACTAAGATATAATTAATCCTTATTGGAGGCAAAACAATCCTATTGGGTTTATTTAACATTTATTTTTAGTAGACTTAAAGTGGGGAGATCTAAATTATGGAAAGACCCCTAATCCAGAAAACCTCAGGTCCCGAGCATTCTGGATAACAGGTCCCATACGTGTACATAATGTTTTGGGTTTCTGTACCAGCTCTTTAGCAGGGAAGATCTGTGCCCTTAAAAGATTCCCCAGTAGCCCCCAATCTTCTTTTCTGCTGATTCCCTGCTGTCACTTACCTGAGCTTAGGGACCCACTCACACTATCCTGTATATATAGAATATAAATGTCATAAGACCGATTAGTAGATAATACAGATAATTACAACATGTAACCAGTGCAATTAGCAACAGAATTTAATGATCAGCCCTGTAGCATCACCCTCTATAACAGACAAACCTCATTTTCTGCTTGAGAATTTGCAACGACCCCTAAGATCAGCTTCTGAGAGTCAGTGTCACAGACACTTTCCAAGATGGTGACAAGTTTGAAGTCCTGGATCATGGCATTTTTAACCATACTCATTTTTAGAATTTAGTTCTCCTTTAAAGGTGATCTACCTTATTAATACTAGGAATTCTAATGAATCTTTCAAAGCCAATAATTCTATGTTTGCTTTCTTACAAGGCGTTAAATGAGAGAGGCTTAAGAGTTGTTAGCTTAAAGATATGTGGATATACTCTAACACACCAACGTAACCAAGAAATATAAAAGGGTCAGAGCAATAAATATAAACCACCCCTTAGAGAAATATCAGATACGGTTTCTTTCCATGGATAAAACAGGGCCAATAATACTATTCAACCAGTTTAAAGTGAGTGTTCTTCATATGAGGAACATATAGAGCAGACATATTCACTAACACTACACACAGCATGTATCATTCCCATCATTCTCTGCCCCAGTGTAAACGACAAGCTTGTTATCATATTAACACACACTATAACGCATTTTATCAGGAGTCAATTAACCTGCTTGTATGGATGTGGCAGATGAGGAGAATGTACAAACTCCTTGCAGACAGTTGCTTGGCTGGAATCGAACCTCAGACCTCCAACCATGCAAGACAACAACACTACTCTAAAAAAACAAACAATTTTTTTATATTTAATTTTGAAATTTCACATGGGGCTAGCCATATTCTTCATTTCCCAGGGTGCCACAGCCATGTGACCTTTGCTCTGATAAACTTCAGTCACACTTTACTGCTGCGCTGCAAGTTGGAGTGATATCCCCCCTCCCAGCAGCCGATCAGCAGAACAGTGGGAAGGGAGCAAGATAGCAGCTCCCAGTAGGTATCAGAATAGCACTCAATAGTAAGAAATCCAAGTCTGGCTTGGGACTCCTCCAGTTACATAGGAGCAGGAGAAACAATAGGTTATCTGAAAGCAGTTCTAATGTGTAGCGCTGGCTCCTTCTGAAAGCTCAGACTCAGGCACAATGCACTGAGATGGCGCCTACACACCAATATTACAGCTAAAAATACATTTTAAATGGTAGAGTTAATTATTTGCTATGTAAACAGTGTAATTTAGAAATAAAAAGTATACCATAAAAATCATGACAGTATCCCTTTAAAAGATATCTCATCTTCCCTCCCTGCTTATATTTAATGTAATCATTTTCATGCTTGTTAGATAATTATCATTTAGATCAAGGTCAGCAGTTTTGCACAGCATCATTACCTAGTTCAGATAGACCGATAACCAGACTATTTCTGAATATGAAAGCTACAGGCAGCCGCAACACAAATCACTCCAAGTCATTTATTAATCAGCCAAGATAAAACTTCATGATAAAGACCTGCCCTTTGTTTCCATAAGGGTGCTGTGCAGAGCTTTAGGGCTGCGGCACACCGGGAGATTAGTCACCCGCAACAAATCTCCCTTTTCACGGGCTACTAATCTCCCCAAAATGCCATCCCACCGGCGATTTACGCCGGTGGGATGGCATACGCAGCGGCGCGATTTCCCAAAATCGTGAAAGTTGCCTTGAGAGGAAACTTTGCGATCTCGGGAAATCGCAGGCACATATGCCATCCCACCGGCGATTTACATTTTCGCCGGTGGGATGGCATTTTAGGGAGATTAGCGCCCGCGACAAAACTCCCTTTTCGCGGGCGACTAATCCCCCCCGTGTGCCGCAGCCCTAATATCAAAGAGACATATTTATGTAAATAAGGGAATTATTGCTTTTCATTTTGCATTTAAGGACAAAGGCCCACAGGGAGATTAGTCACTTGCGGTTAATCTCGACTACCATGGGCGACTAATCTCCCAGAAATGGGTTTCCACTGGCAATAAAGTGAATTGCTGGTGGGAAGGCATAAACGGCGCCCAGAGGCCGCTCCCGTCCCCTCCTTCCCCAGGATACCCCCCTTTTTGCTCACACACAGAGCACTGGGGACAAGACAAGCAGAAAACGTCAGCGCTCCTAGACCCCAGTGATCCGTATGTGAACAAAGTTTAGTGCAGCTTGACGTATGAACAGCCAAATTTGTCCCAGATCTTGCAGTATATGGATTTAGTTGATGCACGTCTTACCAGCATCTGTAGAATGTTAGCTGTTATAACTGATTCAATAGACTTTATAGGAACAGTAGCACCAAAAAGTGAAAGTGTTTTAAAGTAATTAAAATATATTGTACTGTTGACCTGCACTGGTACAACTGGTGTGTTTGCTACAGAACCCCTACTATAGTTTATATAAACCAGCTGCTGTGTTTCAATGGGGGAAGTCATTCCTGCACTGGTACAACTGGTGTGTTTGCTCCAGAAAGACTACTATAGTTTATATAAACCAGCTGCTGTGTAGCCATGGGGGCAGCCATTCAAAGGAGAAAAGGCAAAGGTTACATAGCAGATAAATAAAATGATAGTCTACAGAGCTTTTCTGTTATCTGCTATGTAACCTGTGCCTTTTCTCCTTATTCCCAGCTTGAACGGCTGCCCCCGTGGCTACACAGCGGGGTATTTATATAAACTATAGTAGGGTTTCTGTAGCAAACACCCCAGCTGTACCGGTGCAGGAATGGCTGCCCCCGTGGCTACACAGCTGGGTATTTATATAAACTATAGTAGGGTTTCTGTAGCAAACACCCCAGCTGTACCGGTGCAGGAATGGCTGCCCCCGGGGCTACACAGCTGGGTATTTATATAAACTATAGTAGGGTTTCTGTAGCAAACACCCCAGCTGTACCGGTGCAGGAATGGTTGCCCCCGGGGCTACACAGCGGGGTATTTATATAAACTATTGTAGGGTTTCTGTAGCAAACACCCCAGCTGTACCAGTGTAGGAATGGCTGCCCCCGGGGCTACACAGCGGGGTATTTATATAAACTATAGTAGGGTTTCTGTAGCAAACACCCCAGCTGTACCAGTGCAGGAATGGCTGCCCCCGGGGCTACACAGCGGGGTATTTATCTAAACTATAGTAGGGTTTCTGTAGCAAACACCCCAGCTGTACCAGTGCAGGAATGGCTGCCCCCGGGGCTACACAGCGGGGTATTTATATAAACTATAGTAGGGTTTCTGTAGCAAACACCCCAGCTGTACCAGTGCAGGAATGGCTGCCCCCGGGGCTACACAGCGGGGTATTTATATAAACTATAGTAGGGTTTCTGTAGCAAACACCCCAGCTGTACCAGTGCAGGAATGGCTGCCCCCGGGGCTACACAGCAGGGTATTTATATAAACTATAGTAGTGTTATATCATAAATTTCCCATCAAACATCTCTCCCATAAAGCAAGAAGAGAAGAGTTCTACACAATATATACTAGCCCCAGCACACACACAAGTTTTTCTGATATTTCCTCATCTCTGCACGCAGTTTGTATTTTAAAATGTGCACAACAAATAGAAAAAGAATTACAGTTTAGAACAAAGATAAGAAAAAAGCAAACATTACACCCATAAATCTTTGCCGAGTGTTTTCCCATGGGCGAGCGCAGTGTGAGTTTCAGACTAGCTCACAGCAAAAGGTGGGTAGGAATGACGCAGGAGTAAACAGAGCGAGTTCCCACACTCAGTGAATGAAACTATTCAGCAGTGGGATACACTATCTGTGTGCCTGTACAGGCACCGCTATGCCCCAAAACTCATGCAGGAACAAGAGGCACACACACACAAAATAGCAGCATTGTGCTTGACCCATTTATTAACCAGCCACAGCGTGTGACAAAATTGTATCGTTTCCAGGAGGAGGGGCTGAAACCTTCTTTTATTTCAGGCAGGGAGATTTACCTTTGAGACATTTTATCAGACTCTGTGGCTGGTTAAAGGGGTATTTCACCACTAAGTTTACTTTTAATATGATGTAGACATTGATATTCTGAGGCAAATTGCAATTGGTCTTCATTTTTTTTTTTTTTTTAATCTTTTATCGTTTTTCATTTAGCATTTTGTTTGGCAGCTATCTGGTTGCTAGGGTCTCATTTACCCTAGCAACCAGATAACAGTTTAAACAAGAGATGGGGATATGAATAGTAGAGGGCCTGCATAGAAAGAGAAGTAATAAAAAGTAAAAACAATAATAATATTGCAGCCTTACAGAGCTATAGTTTTTGGCTGCTGGGGTCAGTGACCCCCATTTGAAAGGTGGAAAGAGGTAGAAGAGAAAGGCAAATCATTTGAAAGATATAAAAAATGAATAATGAAAACCAATTGCAAAGTTGCTAGATATAGGACATTCTATAACATACAAAAAGTTAATGTAAATGTGAACCACCAATATTACAGATTACAAACAAAGTAGACTTATTTATTAATAAATGGATGAAGCACCCTACTGAAATAGTGTTTGCAGCTCCAGTTCCTACATAATGATGCAGCCCATCTTGTCTAGCCATTTTAAAAGTATTCTCAGTATAGACCTATGCCTGGAATGGCTGGAATGTCTGAATTCTGATTGTCACTTGTACTAGAAATGGCTATTCCATACTCCCCCATGGCACAGCACAGTAATTAAACATTCTCCAACATGTTATTTATTAGCTTTGCATATTTACCCAATTTCGTAAACATGACCAAACTTAGATTATAATCTGAAATAGCCTGTCTAGTCTGCCTCTCTCTTTTGAGTCTAACTAAAAACCAAGCAATATAACATTGGATTAGCAAGGATTGTGAATACACCCCGGTAGGTATTTTAACAGCCTAGCCTATGGTTGGCAGCTGTCCGGTTCAAAACCAGAGAGCCTGGTTTTGCTAGGGGTTACCTGGTTTAAAACTGCCGGTCCCGGTTTCAGCTTTGTAAAAACCCAGAGAGAAATTGGCCCAATGGTAACCTCCGATATCACAGCCCTGCTGCCCCTGTCCCCAGTGGTATCACCCCACCTCTTAAGGACATCTCCCTACATATCTGTCCAAGTTTCGCTACAAGTAAACATGGCAACCCTAGCCAGTAAAATACCAGGCAAGTCAGTGCCCCGTATTACTAATTAAATCAATGGAAATCAATTAAATCAATGTAAATCCACAGCTCCAGCCCACCCCAAAACTTCTCTATAGGTTCCAAAAACTACCCCTACCCATCTATCATACTACCCTACCCACCAAGAACAAACCTGTCCCGCCACTCAGTGTTATCAGCCCAACCCCTTACATCACAGCCCCTTTACAATTGGGCCAGAATATTTTTTAGGAAAGGTGGCAACCCTATCCACAGGGGTAAAGTGCATCTGAACCAGGTCTTATTATCTGCTGCAACCAATCAGATTCTTTGAAAACAGATGAGCACTGAATAGTATTTGTAGTAGCTTTACTGTACCTGGCTGGTGCATTACTGCAAGCAGCCAAAGGCAATCACTGTAGAGATGACACAGTGGAATTTCTGATGCACTTTACAGCACGTCACACATACACAGGGATGTTACAAAGGGCATGGATGTATACAGACGGTGAAAGGCTAATGTTCCTCGGACATGATTAATATCCACATTCTTGTTATTCAGTTAGAGACAGGGATGTGTGCTTGGGTCAGTGGAGCAGAAGGAGCAGCCAATTCTCTCATTAGGAAAATGTGAGCCCTATAAAAATAACGGAATGTCGTAGTGCAATAATAGCTGGGGATCTGCAGGGTGCATTATAGCCCATGGGGTCCTCCACAAGGTATCTTCCCTAGACACTGGCTGAACCTAAGGATAGCAATGTACAGCATACGCTTGAGGTTTATTATAAATTTACTCAACTAAAAGAAACTAACCTTATAAATAGTGGCCAGAGAACAATAACACCAAGTCCATAAATGGGGCACGCAGGAAAGGCCGAGGCCCGGCACATCGCCCATGGGACTGCTGTAAGTGACGCTACCATACAGACTTCTCCCTCGGCAAGGTCAGGGTTAAAATGACACAGAACTGTCAATATTACAATATGCAGAGAGAACAGATATATAGTATTTAAATTAACAAGATTCAACCCGCCCCCAAGTCACTTTGTTTTGATTAATGGCAGAACATCTACTGCCATGGTCCTCTGGCCCCTATCTAAAGATCTACTTGCATGGGCTTGGGCCACTGATCCAAATAACCAGAAAGCAGGTAAAACAACAAGTTCAACAGAGGAACAAACAAAACTTGAAATATAAGAAAATACGTGTCTTCAGAGAAAAATATAGCCTGGTGATAACAGAAATTAACAAGTCACTGCCTATAGGGAATGGGTTAAATAGGAAAGGGAAGGAAGCAGAGGAAAGAGGACGTGTAACCCCTGCACTATTTATTATTTGCCATCAGGGCAGGACGGAGCTCATGTTGTAGCGCAGGTACCACGAGGGAATATGGGAAAATAATTATGTGTGTGTGCGTCCCCACAAGCTCTCTGTCCCATTAATAACGGTAATATAATAAGCCAATTAGCCAAGGTACACAAAGCTGCATCTTTCCACCGCAATTTATATCAAGTACATGAACAGAGAACCACTAACATATTTATCATTCTCTCTCTCTGCCCAATAGTCATATTGCTGCCAGTCAGTGGCTATATAGTATATATATATATTCTGAACCGCTCAGGATCCCAGTTTTCTAACCAGCCTGGGGCTGCCTTGGTTTCCTCTATACCTCCCTTATCTCCTTGGCCATCACTGCTCCTAATTATCTACCTGCTGCCCCACTTACTTATCATAATCCTCTTTAACGTGATACTTTCCTATTGCATGTATTCTTTTTTTTTATGTAATTGGAATTCCCATCATACAGTGACACATTAGCATCGGGCCTCTGGCCTCCTGCTTGGCCCACTATGGAGCTGTGTGCCCATCTGTCAGCAGCGGGTCAGCAAGGCTTTCATTGGCTGGAATAAAGCTAGCAATATACAGTATGCCAAGGCGGTGAGTTGGTAAGGAAAGTGATCTGAACATTTGGCCCCTGGGACCACAATCCGATCCATAAAACAGAACTTAAAACCAGCCTCATGGAGATCTGACAATGCCTAGATAAATATCAGCTGCGCAGGCCATGTTTTGGCTTAATTCACTGGCCAATAAGCTGCCAACTTGATTCAGGGTGGCCAGGCTAAGCAAGTCTTTTGCCCCCTCCTGTCTCTTATTTTTTCCTCAGCTGCCCCAAGTACTTCTCTCTACTACATCATTACCCCTGCCGCCTCTTATCTGTTGCCAAGGTTACCACTTACTGATCTTTCTAGGCTTCACCCATGACCCCTGCCCTGTTACCCCACACGCTGTTCCATCTAACCACCCCTTACCACTAATTGCCCTCACCAGAAAACGAAGTGGCTCCAGTTCTCCCCCCTCTCAATCTCTCTAGTCACAGGGGCTAATTTATTAACATAGCCTCTAAATTGCACCAGTGCAGTTACCTGAAACAACCAATTAGGAATTTGTTTTTCATCAGTTCACGCAGTAAAAAAATTAAAGGGAACATGGGATTGGTTGCTCTTTCATGCTTTATTATCTCCCCTACTGTACTGTCTGAGCTTTGCATTCCCCACAGTCAGAGCCTCTTACAATCCCCAACCTCACATCCCATGCTGCAGTCCCAGACCACCCCGGCCACGGCCTCCCATATCCCCTTCCAGTGCCGGGCGCCCTAGGCAACCTGGTTCGGCTTGGCCTGCCTACCCCCCCCCCCGGAAATGAGCGCACGTTGCGTACACAGGACCAAGCAGGTAGGTTTCCTGGTTCCAACTAGACGTTTAGCTTGAAATGGTCCTTTTCGTTGATGGACAAATTGTACTTTTAAACCATCTTTCAGGATAAGCTTGGTCCTACGATAATAAAAATCTTTTAAAAATCCAAACGTTTATGGGCAGCTTAAATCTGCTGTCTCCATCATGGTCACCATCAAAGGAACACAGTGGGGAGTCAAGTCAGGGGTCTTGTGGCAGAAGGGCCCAGAGTCCAGTTGGGGCAGATCCTGGGTAAGTTCTGGATATAATGGTCAGTGGCAAGCTGGGTTTAGGCAGCCATTTTTCTTTACTGTGGACACTAAGTTGGTAGGAGCTATCAGGCAGGGTCACAGTCTGGCATTGGACTAAAAGCGGGGCAACCTCACCCACAGGCACATCCCCCCTCTACCCCTGGACTCACAGGCACCGCCTCCACTTCCCCTACAGCCTCACTCGCAGGCACCGCCTCCACTTCCCCTACAGCCTCACTCGCAGGCACCGCCTCCACTTCCCCTACAGCCTCACTCGCAGGCACCGCCTCCACTTCCCCTACAGCCTCACTCGCAGGCACCGCCTCCACTTCCCCTACAGCCTCACTCGCAGGCACCGCCTCCACTTCCCCTACAGCCTCACTCGCAGGCACCGCCTCCACTTCCCCTACAGCCTCACTCGCAGGCACCGCCTCCACTTCCCCTACAGCCTCACTCGCAGGCACCGCCTCCACTTCCCCTACAGCCTCACTCGCAGGCACCGCCTCCACTTCCCCTACAGCCTCACTCGCAGGCACCGCCTCCACTTCCCCTACAGCCTCACTCGCAGGCACCGCCTCCACTTCCCCTACAGCCTCACTCGCAGGCACCGCCTCCACTTCCCCTACAGCCTCACTCGCAGGCACCGCCTCCACTTCCCCTACAGCCTCACTCGCAGGCACCGCCTCCACTTCCCCTACAGCCTCACTCGCAGGCACAGCCTCCACTTCCCCTACAGCCTCACTCGCAGGCACAACCTCCTATTCCCCTTTAGAAGTGATCCCCAACCAGTGGCTCAAGAGCAAAATGCTGCTCCCCACCCCCTTGGATGTTGCTCCCAGGGGCCTCACAGTAGGTGCCATTTTTAAATCTCTGCTTTGGAGACCAGTTTTGGAAACAGACACAGTTTTACCCCAAACAGAGCCCCCTGCAGGCCAGGAGACCACATGGGCTACCAAATAGCCAATCACAGCCCTTATTTGGCATCCCCCATAGAACACCTGCTTGTGTGGCTCACTAACACTGTTTCCATCAGAGTGTGGCTCACAAGTACAAGAGGTTGGGGACCCCTGCCTTACAGCCCCCACACTTTGGCTAGGATTTCCATACAAGGATTCAGCATTTGCCAAATGCCAATGTTCCCAAATCCGCTCCCTCACATGAATAAGGGGCAAAGCGTTATATCTCTATGGGGCAGTGCCTGTACCGGATCCGTACCTGCTCCCACCCCAGCCTCAGTGCTGCCCCCTATCTCCGTACTTCCCATTGCCACTTACCGGACTCGCTGCTTCTCAGTGTTACGGAGTTGCTCGTCCCTCTGCAGCACCCGCAAAATCTTATCCGCTTCCTCACTGTCCAGGAAGCTTAGGTCCAGCCTTTCCCCCTCAGATTCAGCCATTTTCCTCCAGGGAAAGGAAGGACATTAACCCGCTGGAGTAATGAATGGGGCGCTATCCCTCAGCCCTAAGTTCCATGTGAGACTGCGGGAGCAGCGGCGCCACTGTGCAACATTCCCTCAGCGTGTTCATAACTACCTGCTGCTCCGCCTCCTCCCTGACTGACACACCACCCAGCCAATCAGCACTAAGCAGGGCTGTTAGACCAGCCAATAACGGGTAGGGCGTACAGTACACCTTACTGACAGTTCCACTGATGCGCGAAGTTATAGTAAATGTCCCACAGACTGCCGGTACCGGCTGTCTCTAAGCCCCATGTACGCATTGTCTGTGTGTGGCGTAATATACAGAGTAAAATGCATGGTAATTTCTAGCAAATTATCATCAACTGTTAAAGGGACAGTAGCAGGGACAGGGCCTGTCACCATCTATTTGCTGGCAAAGTGCAGTTTATAATCTTACTTCTAAGTGCAGAGAGCAGCTCTTCCTTGGGCTGATGTTACACAGTATGTCAGTTCATATGGAGCCTTTACTTCCCCTTTAACTTTGTAAAGCCTATTTGGTAGGTGCAAAGCAGGTCTGGACAGGGTTGGACTGGGCCGCCGAGACACCGGGAAAAAACCTCCGGGGCTTATGCCTAAGGGGGCCCTGTACCCCCTAATGGCCCCAGCCGCCTTAACCCCCCCAGAAGCCCCAACTCCCTCTGACCCCTTCCCCCGAGCACTCCTAAAAGAAACTTACCTGCAGTGTGTCGGATCGTCGGATTGCGAGAGCGCCCCGGGGGGATCGGATCTGGGATGCCGAGGACATCGGGCAGGGGGTTAGGGGGGAGCGTCAGGGGATGCGGCAGGCGGGGGCACCTTGGACCCCCAGTCAGTGGGCCCTGCACCCCCAGTCCGACCCTGGGTCTGGACTGGGAGTCAAAATAGGCCCTGTCATTTCAAGTACACAGAGATCCAAACACCCCCCAACTAGCCCAATAAATAGTGACTGTC
Organism: Xenopus tropicalis; assembly: GCF_000004195.4. Classification (NCBI taxonomy): domain Eukaryota; kingdom Metazoa; phylum Chordata; class Amphibia; order Anura; family Pipidae; genus Xenopus; species Xenopus tropicalis. The sequence continues at coordinate 159,746,162 of NC_030678.2, read as the reverse complement.
TGTGGCATCTTACAGCAGCCCCTCTGGCATTTGCCAGAATCCACAGATTGCCAGTCCGGGCCTGATGTAAAGGCAGGGCTGCCATCAGAAACTTTTTGGCCCAATACAAGTTGTTTATATGGGCCCCCTGAACACAAGCACGCAGTACCAACATTTTGGCCATGCCTATTTTGTGTTGACATTACTCTATACTATTCATAAGCAGCTCATATGAAGAGTTACAATAACTAATGTACTGAGTAACCATAAGTTCATTGGGGGTCAGTGGTGTTTGCCCTAAGTTTAAACCCTACACTCCTTCGTGCCCCTGCTCTGAGCTGTCATAGCTCGATATCGAAGTTATGGAAGGTTTTTGCATCAGTTACGAAAACTGAATAAGTATAGGGGCTGTGAAGCCCAAAAAATAGTCAGTAGTAGTTCATAATAATAGTAAACATAATTAATTTGCTAATAAGTCAGTTTTTAATTGGGGGTCAGTGGGGTTTATAGAAAACTTTTGCAGCGCAGCCGGGCCCCCATTTAAACAATATTTCAAAGGGCCCAATACAATAGTAATCCTTTTCCCCCCGATGGCAGACTTGTGCAAAGGGTACATGTATTAAACTTCCAAGAGTAAACCTGTGTTGAAATGGCAAGCCCACTTAACCATTATGGATTTATTGAAAATGATGTAGTAAATTGGGCTTTTCTTGTCGAAAGCAATCAAACAGATATTTATTTTTAGTATATGATTGTACCCAGTGTTATATTTGGGTTCAGTGCTGCCATAGGCACAAGATCTCCATCTGCCGTCACTGAGAGGAGAGGACAGGGTCAGAATGGGCTAGTGGAGCCCACCTGATTTTTTCCCAGATCCCTGCTGTGCTCCCCCGGGCCTCTGGTCTCCCCAGGGACAGGTGGCCCTCGGGGGGTGTGGGGGCCCCTGGGGTGGCAGCCCCGGTTGACCCTGCATCCCCTAGTATGACCCTGGGAGAGGATAACCCCCCTGAGCTCTACTCCCTGATTTAGCCACAGATGTCTGGCTGCAGGGTGGGGGAAATTGCAAGAACTGCAAAAAAATGTAGCTATGTTATAACTCTTCATAAACCCAACTATTTTTTGTAGAATAGTAAGTATGCACACCGCATGGTCTCCAAGAATTATATCCGCCCGACTTTTCTCTCCAACCTTTTATATTAATTTGAAGATAATTTCCCATATCTCCCACATACACCGGATATTATCAGAGTTACCCTACAGTGGTATCCCAGGTTATGCCATATAGTTCTATCTGCAGCCACTCTGGTAACATAACATTCTTAGGTGGTGATAGGTTGCATTGCCCAAAATAATCTGAATTTCTTTTGGAATAACGGCAGCTATATCTATAAGAGGAGCTAATAATTTTGGTTGGGTGTATTTAATCGGCTTGTGCCAAATATGTTTCATTGCTTTGTATATGACACACCTCACTATTTTGAATCTGTTTCCTTAACCCGTACATATGAGCTTGGCAGCCAGCCTATTTGTGGCTATATGTTATCATAACTTATTCTGACATTACCTGTCTGGTTGTGAATGTTACTGCTGTGTATTTTGCTTGTAAAAATAAACCTATTGGTTTGCTGGATGAATGAGATGAGCTGGCAGCACCCACACAGCATGACAGGTATTTATTCTGGTTTATTCATAAAACCGCAGATGAGCTGCACATACCTCTGTAGGGGAGGGACGGCTCGATGTGCCTGCCTGTGGTCTGGTGTTGCACAGCCAATATCCATAAAATAACAAAGGGATTTCCTCTTCTGTGGGGCTCCACATGCTGCTATTTGTTTATTGGAAGCCAAGGCAATAAATGGATATTTTATTCTGGACTTCAATTTTGTACTTTTAGTACACATGGCTTTGGGGAGGCAAGCATGGTGGCTGCCTTGAAGCACTCAGTCCTGAGTTTGATTCGGGTCTTGGCAAGGTGTTTGTAGGCTGTCCCTGAATGGGGTTACTTCACTTTCTAAAATTAAGAAAACATACAGGCAAAGTCCAATGGCTTTTGATGAAATAGACTCATATACCTGCAACTGGAACCTTAGATTGTAAACTCCACTATAAAAGTATTCTTTGACTACATTATTCAGGGCCACTGTTGGGGGGACAAGGTTCCAAAGAAACCATTGGTCAATTAACACACTCCCTGCATATGGATAAATATTTAGTAGTGGCAGAATGGTAATGAGGATTAAAAAGGGCTTACAAAATGATTAGTTGGCGCTCTGCTGCAGCCCTTTTGCCAGTGGGGTAACTGTAGAGGAAACAGACCCAAGGTTAATAGGCGACCTGGAATGAGGAGCTGCTCTCCAACCTAAAAGCAAGTGGGTGGCGCAAGCTGGTGGGGAGCAGGGGACACAAGCAGGACAGGTGGGTGGGTACAGGGGGTGTTGCTGTTTTTTTTGGCAAGGGAAAGTGGCGTGGGATAGTTATGCCATGGTGGCATTGGCAAAACAAACAACAACACGAGCAGTGCAATACTAGCGCTCTAGATTTTATAGAAGAACCACAGGCATCTATAGGAGCAGGCCCCAACTAGCAATCTGTGGATTCTGGCAAATGCCAGAGGGGCTGCTGTAAGATGCCATAGACAGTCACTATTTATTGGCCTTTTGGGGGGCTGTTTGGGCCTCTCTGTACTTGAAATGATAGGACCTATTTTGACTTCCAGTCCAGACCCAGGGTCGGACTGGGGGTGCAGGGCCCACTGGGACTGCTACCCCAGGGGCCCCACTCCCCCCAAGGTGCCCCCACTTGCTGCATTCCCCACTGCTCCCCCTAACCCCCTGCAGGGACCCCCACCACCTGTCCGATGTCTTAGGCGGCCCAGGTGAAATGCCAGAGCCTACTACATATTTTATGTGACTAGGGCATTGCTAGATATTGTTTATATTTTATGTTCTTGAACTTTTCTGAAGGCTGGTGGCATTTTGATGACAATTTGTTAGTACTTAGCAGCATGTAAATATTACAGATATGGGACCTGTTATCCAGAGTGCTCAGGACCTGGAATTTTCCGAATAAGGAATCTTTCTGTAATTTGGATCTCCATACTAATTCTACTAAAACTCATTTAAACGTGTAATAAACCGAATAGGATTGTATTGTGTCCAATTAGGATTCATTATATCTTAGTTGGGATCAAGTACAAGGTACTGTTTTATTATAACAGAAAAAGGGAAATCAATTATTTGATTACAATGCGTTCAATGAGGATCCATTATATCTTAGTAAGGATCAAGTACATGGTACTGTTTATTTAATTTGGGCTATTTTCACTGAACTTAACCCCCTTCCTTTTTAAACAGAGCAAAATGTATTGTAACACATAATGTTAACATTTCATATTCAAGTCGGTTCCCTTTTAATGCTACATACACTCAAGTAACCCATTAATTCTCCACTTTCCCATAGGGCAATTTGTTGACTGGTTTCTATCAGTATGGGGTAGTCACTGCTCACTCTCAGGGTAAGAACAAGCGTCCAATGTATTGTTTATCAGTGGCATTTTAAAACTGATTGTAGATTGTACGTTGTAGATTTAATCTAGAAAAATAGCTTGGATTAAACATTGTTTGAATTCGGAGATCTTTGATAAGTGAATTCTTCCGTTTGTTTTATCAGCCCAAATGCCATCATCGTGATTTTTTTTTTTAGATAGCAACGTCAGCAAGTTACTCTTTACACCAACTTACTACAAACAGGGGTCTTCCAATGATTTAATAATCATAGGATAAAGAATAAACAGAGGATCAGAGGGTTCTGCTTACAAGAGCTTATACTGTAGATATCTATAGAAACATCTGATGTTTTGCTAAAGTATATGGCATATGCACACCATGGAGTTTTCTCTTCCCAAGATAAAGTCAGATAGGAGAATAAGGAACGTTTTGACCCTGCGACTTACTACAGGAATGAACAAAAAAAAAACAGACTTTTAACTTAACAAAAATAGCTTTCATTAAATATTACTGAACTTTCAATAAGAGCAGAACAAATTACTAATTTAGCTGTAATTGGTTCTGAGATTGGCAGTGATACACAACTGACCTTTAATGCCAGTCACGCTAGTGACCCACTTTGGAAATGAGTGCCGGACACCCACTGATGGGTATTTTTAACGCATTATTACCATTTTCTTTCCTTGTGTCCGTCTAGTAGTTCCTCATTCAGAATTCTTATTTCTGGCTGATTTATTTTCCCCAGAATGTCACAGGATGTATATAGTCTCATTCCAATAAGCTGGGTCTATGTGTTGCACAATTAGTTTAATTAATGTGGCAATTGGAATATTTTGCCATGTAAACTGGCCAACATTTATTAGCAGCAAAGGTCAAAGTCATTAAGAACATAAAGAAGATGTATTGAAGGAAACAAATGATTCCTCCAACACTTATTTTGTCCACTGGCAAACTGAGCGGCCAGTGCTGAGAGCTCAGCATTAAATTCCCTTTCCAGGACGCTATGTCCTACATCAGATTATACCCCAGACAAACATGGAGAAAGCATGGCACACTTCCATGTATCCTCACCCCTTGCTATCGGCTCAAAAGGCCCCTAAATTGTAATCATGCATCGCTTGTTTGCAGTTTTATTGCAATGTACCTGGTGCATAATGTCATTATCTGTTGATTTTGGGGGGTTTCCACTTCAGTACAATTTTGTTCAGTGAAAGTGTATTCCGACGCACAAGATAGTGGGTCTCATTTATCTGCACAAGTGAAGTTGTGGCCCCTGTCATTTTCCCTGCAGTCAGTTGCACATAAAACCACTTTCAATAATAGCACTTGCATGAAAATGCAGGCCTTGGACACTCTTCTGCCTGATACATAGCTCCAGGCCTAGGGGGACCTCCGCGATACTGAAGAATCAGGTGAATTCTGTGGCGCACGTTACCTATCAAATAAAGAAAAGACACAGGCGGCACCGGGGAAAGCAAAGACACGTCCCTTTAAATGATTATCAAAGAAAACATTAGTAAAGCTCTGCATTGTATCTATCACATACTGAAATGTACTTCAGGAGTGAATGTGTGAAATTGAGGAGGGAACACTTCCTATCTGGTGCTGGTGTTTTGTTAATAAATGGTAGGTTCCCCCAAACACAGTGGATATATGAGACATTATATACATGGGGATGAAGAGTCACAACTTACAGTAACACATTCCCATGCAGCACAAGCACCTTCAGCACTTGGTATGTCCCGGCACACTTATTTACAGCACCTCCTGTCAGTAGGGTTTTTTAAAAAATATATTTGTTATTTTTCTTTTTTGAAAGATTATAAAAAAAGAAGCAATAAATGAACAAAAATAAATTACAATAATAGAAATACAATGTCTCCATACATTCCTGACTGACTCCTCCGACCTCCGCTCCTAGGAGGTTCCCATTTCCCTTATCCGTTACTCAATCGAGGCTGCACTGATTTGCAGTGCCTAGGGATGACTACCCTTGCTAAAAAATTATATATCCACAGCACACAGTTTAAGGGATAACTTAAACATAGACATTAGTTTAAAAATACAGGTGCCTGTCTGGAAAAAGCAATACAGATTCCCCACACCGCTCAAATCCTCTGATCCAGGTGCAACCTGCCCCGGACCCTGCACTCAGGTGAAAAAACTCACGGCCAGGGATAACTCACTTCCAAATAAGAAAGCATTATGCTTACCAAACAGTCCTGTTGACCCGGGTGCTCCTGCCCCGAGTCCAAAGCCAGGGGACAAATCTCGTCACAAAACTTCACACATTGGCAGTGCACTCCAGGTCAGCATAAAAAGCCGCAACAGCTGGTATTAAAATCGATCAACCTTTATTTGCACATCTAAAAAACACAGCTTGAGGTCTAACATTATAATCACAGTTACAATCCTTTAGATAAACAAATTGTTGCAGCAAATTAATCAAACTATGAATTGCTTTTAAAAATAACAGCTTATATCAAATGTTAAATTCAGCCCTTGAGGTTGCCTTGTGCACAGTTTATAAATCCACTTCACTTCTGCCCTTAACAGTTTTGATTGTATATCGCCCCCTCTAGGTCCTACGGAGACCTCAAGCTGTGTTTTTTAGATGTGCAAATAAAGGTTGATCGATTTTAATACCAGCTGTTGTGGCTTTTTATGCTGACCTGGAGTGCACTGCCAATGTGTGAAGTTTTGTGACGAGATGACTACCCTTGCTGCCTAAGCTCCTATCTAAAAGCCTCCTGGCACTTCTTATGGGACAAGACCAGGTAGCACTGATAATAGTAACACTTCTGGATCTCAGGGTAGTGCTATTTCCAAAGCCTGTTTAGATGTATGAGTGTTTACCCAGAATGGTTTAATACCTGTGCATGCCCACCAGTGCCATTTTGGGAAAAGGGGCAATTGCCAAGAGCCCGCCAAGACTTGGGGTTCACCCTCAGACTCTCATCTGCTATAACTTTTGACTGAAGCATCCCCCCAAAATGCTAAATGAGCTCAACATACCTGTCTATGTCTTTTAAATAGAAACTGCACCAAAAATAAAAATCTGGTATTTGTGATTACAGTTTATCTCTTCCCACCACTGTTGGTACAGGTTGGCACACCTGGACCTTATGTCTATTACAGTAAGCACAGACTTTTTTCTGTATTTCCTGCTTTATTGTAATCAATTTCTTCAGCTGGAGGGTAGTTTTATAATTAGTGTATTGGAGCAGTTGTGGGGGCCCACCAATAAGAACTTTGCCATGGGTCCGTGGTACCTTAAAGCAGACCTGATGCCCACCTTATGTGCGCCGAAGTACCCTTATCCAGCATATATCCAAAGTGGTGGGATATAATTGTTTTAACACAGATGGGCAGAAATACCATCTCCAAAGCATATACTATATGCTATACTATATATTTTATGTGTTAGCATGTATATGTTCCCTGGCTTGTCATTAGGGTTTTTAACTTAATTAAGAACATTGCTGAAGCATCTATTACTGCATAAATGCACTGGCACACAAAAATCTGAATACAGTATTACATACCAGGATAAGAATGAAGAATAATAAGTGTTATGTAGAGTTTAACCATAAATCACCGAGGATTAATTTAATAGCTACATGCGGAATGATATCATAAAGATTTATTTTATTATATGTGGCTCTATCCTATTTCCCTGAATTAAGATGACATGAATGCAAGAAAATTACACTACAGGACTAGCTCCCAGTCTCTGCCCATAGTATAGCACTAGATTTGCCTGAATACCAGCAGGTAGGCACAATAAAAGTGCCATACGTGTATAAGCAAAGGTTACTTCAGTTTCACCTGCTCCAGGCAGGTTCTTGGACCTTATTAAGAATACAGGTTGGGACTTCTGCCAAAGACCTTAGGCGATAATTGTTTTTCAGTGCAAACAACAAATAATCTGGTTCCCTTTATTATTTTCTCTCTCCCTGTAATGAATTGGGAAAGAGCATATTTAACATAGCTGCTGTGCAGTGGAATGTGTCCCACCTATCGCTGTAGGTGCGCCTCGCCCATACAGATATTATATTGCAGACGGGCTCCTGTAAGGCACACATCTAGTCAATAAATAACTATTCAGGATTCTTTTATTGCTTGACATATATTAACAAATATATTAACAAATGCAAACACAGTCATGTGCACCTGCTGCATTAAAGGGATGGGACCACACTTTTTGAGACCAAGAAAAATTAAATTCATTTTTTTATAAATGGGTAGAGGGATACTCTTGCCCTTGTAAGAAACAAAAAAATCACTGCTCTTCTTCAGGATAAAATTTAGATCTGCACCTTACTGGGAAAATCTGTACTCGGGTGACATATGTAAGGGCTCAAACTTGCAATTTTCCCTGCAGTCAGTGGCCTGTAAAACAACTTTCGATAAAGATACTTGCATCAAAAATGTGCTCCTTGCACGTCTGTATAGTTCTGCTCGGTGCCACTTCTGCCTTCAATTCCGAATCAGATGCTGCTGTGCCTATTAAATAGGAGTCATTTTTCAAAACTGGGCAAATTTGCCCGTGGGCAGTAACCCATAGAAACCAATCAGCGATTGGCTTTTTTCAACCAACTGAAGGTAAAATAATATATGCAATAATTTAATTGGTGGCCATGGGTTACTGCCCATGGGCAAATTTGCCCAGTGTTGATAAATGACCCCCACACTACTGACCAGGTGGTAACTCCAGGGTTCCCATTGTGCCCTATGTCAATAGGCACAGCACAATTCAGAAAAAATATTAGGTTGCACATCACTAGCACATCGAACACCGGAAATGACACCAGGCAGACTCAGAAAATATTTGGTGCATCACAGCGCCTTCCAGCTAAAGGTAGAAGGCACATGGGACCGGATCATTTGTTACTGTCGAGCAAAAATTGTTTTTTAGTTCAAGTATCTCTTAATGGTCTAACTTTTGGGAAGAGCCCCTCTTAGGTCCTAACATTGTTATAGATCAAGGATTACATTGATGTATTACTCATTCAGCCTTTAGTACTACATACAACTAAATGCCAAGATTGGGATTAACCTTGGGCGACTACTCTCCCTGTGACAGGCCATGCAAGAGCAGGGTCAGCGGGGGAGTACCGTTGGGGATCGGGTTTGGGTTGGATTTTTTTCTTGGTGCCCCACTGGCCCAGTCCGACCCTGTACAAGAGATGTTAAAAAAGTTAAACTTTATGGAGGTGTCCATTTAGCCACCTCAGCTATTATGTAGCTTCGGAATCTTTTTAAGTCTGACCCATACATTATAATTAACAACGCTAATAGTAATAATCAAAGAGTGCTGCCTTTTACTAGAAAGTTATAATTTGGCTGATGTCTAAAAGTAGGCACTCATGAAATGTTCCACATACCGTAGCTTGTTGGAAATGGGAGGACAAAGACGTTAAATAAAGGTTATGTATTTACAGCTCATACAAGTAAATTCCCCATTGCTATTGACAATTATAGTCATGTTTTAAGTGAAAGATACCAAACATTCTTGTAGCAGTTTGGCATAGCAAGTTGTTTGAAGCGAGGAGTGCTGTAGTTCTGCTGTCACCAGGAATTAGCAGTTAATTACATTGCTTGTCAGTGAGTTTTCAGCAGTAATTGTGCCTTATACTAATAGCAGGCAGTTAGTCATGAGAACGGCTGCAGCGGTGTGTGGTGTATTTACATGGCAAGACATCTGTAAATGAAGTTGCAAAACAGAATTTGTCCTTCTAATCTATGTTTCCTTTTAGACTTAAATCCTTAAATCACTTTCTATCTGACCCCTGTGTATACAGTTCGGCAAGTCACTGTAGGATCTACTAGCATGTCACCTTGACAGGAAACAGAAATGTGTTTACTTCCATTAAAACTGGAATTTCAGGACAGTAACCAAGAAGATAATTATGTCACAGACTGGAGTCGGTCTGCACCCTTCTGTGTAGTTGTGCTCAGAGGCGCTATATAAACCCTGGAGCTGCTGTCACCTCCTGACCAGGCAGTAGCCCCTGGGTTCCCTTAGCACCCTTTGCCTAAAGAATTGGGCGCAGACATCATTCACGACACCAGAACTGACGTGAGCAAACACCGACAAACTACAAAAATACCAGGTGCAACTTCCAATCCGATGCAAACGCATGGTTGTGTCTATTCCTTTAATGCAATAGGTACAAGAGATTCTCATCTCCCCTTTTCTCTAGAACCAACAGAAATGTTGCAATATTTGTATTAAAACTTGATATGCCTATACATACATTGATAATGTTTGGAAAATTGATCTTCTAATTCTCGTAAACTATTCACAAATGGTGCGTGTCTTTTATGGGAATATGTAATAAACGTCACTAAGTTTGCCCAGGAGCAGTAACCCATAGCAACCAATCAACAGGTAGAATTTACTGGTCAACTGTTTAAAAGCAACTATCTTATTGGTTGCTATGGGCTACAGCTTGTAGTGCCATATTTTATTACATATGGGGTTTAAACAAAAATGGGAGGCAACTGGAGTTTTAGATGACTGCAAAACGTTACACATTGAAAAAAAATTAATGTTGTGGGGAAAAATGTATGTACTTTTTTGTGGTGCACAACTTACCAGGCAGAATCTGACTGGGGGGGCACCGGACATGTCACCTCTGTGGCCCCCATACTGTCCTAGGGCCCCGCCCCTGCTGGGTCGGCAGAGCCCACAAGGTTTTTTACTGGTGTTCTGCTGGCCCAGTCCAAGCCTGTTTATAAAAAGTGCTCTGTAGGAAAGCAATTATTGGCCCTGGGGCCAAACGATCGAATTATACTGGCGGCAAGGGGCAGTCGGTTCGGGGACCGCATCAACTAGCCGATTCGGTCCCCGATCCGACTGAATTTTCTAACCTGGCCGATCGAGATCTGGCCAATTTCAGGCCAGATATCGGTCGGCCAGGCCCCTCGTTTCTGCCCCTACAAGGGCAGATAAGCTGCCGAATCGGTCCAAGGGACCGATATCGGCAGCTACAATCTGCCCGTGTATGGGGACCTTTAAATATCTGCTCAGTGAGGTTGCAGATAATTTCAGACAGAGCAAAAAATATATATTGCTGTTTGTCAACTGGGCTAAAAAGTCTAGAGTGCTGGGTTTTACACGTGGGAAGTTTAATTTTTTTATATTGACTTTTCTCAGAGTTGCAGCTATTAATATCCACCCTGTGATTAAACAGCATGGTTTTATAACTGCAAGGTAAACACAGGCAGTGTCCAAAGTGTCACATTGACTATAGCCAGACACATGGGTATAGTTTATGTTATTGTGCTTTGTGAGATGTGCTTCATCTTCTTGTAACCAAAGCTCCGTTACCCTCCGACTGCGTAGAATTATGAAGGGTATGCTGTTGTGGTTTTACACCTAATGTTAGACCTGTATATTATTAGGATTTGTTTCCTATTTTTGTTCTTTTTATTTTTGGACAGGTTTGTGTTAAAGAGGAACTCCGGATTCATAACCAAAATTTGTTTAGGAGCCCCACACAACACAGAAATCCCTACTATACCTATCACTGTAATCTGTTCCTTCAAAAAGTATGAATAAATATAAGTTTTATATACTGAAATGCAGCGCTTTCTGCATCATTTGAAATCCTGGCTGAGGAGGAGGGACTAAAACATTGATGTTACAAACGCTAACAACTTCGCCACAGCTTACAGACAGCATGCAGGAACTACATAACACACAATAGGTAACTGTTCCAAACCATATTATTACATTAAAAATAATAAAAAAGGCTGCATATTTGTAACTGATATATTGTAAAAGGTGCTTGATATTATGTTTATTATTATGTTTAAAGTTGTGTGTTGGGTGGAGTTCCCCTTTAAAGAATAAGTGAACCTTTTTTTTTTCTATTAGTAAAATTACTCTAAACAGCCTCCAGAATTACTTACCTTTGTCCCAGAATTCTGTCTGACCTGGTTCAACTTCAACTTCTAACTGAGGAACCAGGTCAGACAGAATTCTGGGACAAAGGTAAGTAATTCTGGAGGCTGTTTAGAGTAATTTTACTAATAGAAAAAAAACCCACTATAACTCATGGGGGCCCATTTATCAAAATTTCAATTTGTGTAACTTTAGAGGTATTTTCTACCACGGCTAACAAAACTCTATGTGGACTCTATAAACCTGTACCTCTGGTGAGGGAAGCTGTGGTGATAGGTGTCCTTTAAATAGCATGATTAACTTGCCAAAAAACACGAAAAACTGCAAAAATATTGCCTTGGATATGTCCAATTGATGTCAACATGACCTTGACAGCTTTTAGATGGAGTATTTTTACATTTATGGTTTTTGCTGTTTTATTGCATGATAATTAAAAAAATATCAAGTTTTTAGTGCAAAAAAAACATGAATGTTAGTAAATGTGCCCCATAGCAACTCAGCATACTTACGTTTCTAGGGTGGCTGCCATAAGGGAGTCCCCATGAATCCCATTTATCTAAACTGCTGCTCTCAAAATCAAATAATGCAATTTGTTTTGAGTAGTGGATACAATTTTGGTGTAGTGCAAGTTAAGGGCTCTGGTACACGAGGAGATTAGTCGCCCGCGGCAAAACTCCCTGCTCGCGGGCGACTAATCTCCCCGAGTTGCCTTCCCTCTGCCATCCCACCGGCGAACATGTAAGTCGCCGGCGGGATGGCAGACGCGGCGGGGCGATTTCGGGAAATCGCCGAAAAAGCCTCGCGAGTCTTTTTCGGTGATTTGCGCGAAATCGCGCTGCCGCGTCTGCCATCCCGCCGGCGACTTACATGTTCGCCGGTGGGATGGCAGAGGGAAGGCAACTTGGGGAGATTAGTCGCCCGCGAGCAGGGAGTTTTGCCGCGGGCGACTAATCTCCCCGTGTACCAGAGCCCTTAAGTCCATCTTATAGGCTGTTTTACTCATTCCACCATTATGGGTTTTATTAACAAAATGTAAAAGATTACAGATTTCATTGATCTTTTGGATTTTTGCCATTGAGATGATATACATCAACCATAGTTGAAATCAAGAAAAAACAGGAGATTTTCTTCCAACAAGCAGTGGAGAATTACTTCTCTAGAAGGGTTGTTCCTCTAGGGCAGACCTCTTTACTGGGCCTTGTTGATCCCATGGTCCCCAGAGGTATCCACCTTGGTAAGCAGATGAAGGTCAAAGAGGATGTTCCACCCCTTTCCAAACATAATATTATAAAGTGGCAGGAAGTGGTCCCAAACCTATGGGCCAATAATACAGATATATATATATATACATTAAACTAAGTACATGGCTTCTACCTAGTGTTGGGATTTAAAGCCATAGGGGATTTTAACCTTATGGAGCCCTACTTTATTCCAACAACGTTGAAGTGAAACCATGGTGTAATTCCTAATAAAGAATTACAGGGTTCAGTTATAAACATTCCTTAGGCACCAGGAAAGCTTGGAATTCCAATTAGAGTAACATACCTCCCAACTGTCCCGCTTTCCGCGGGACAGTCCCGGTTTTTAGAGCGCATCCCGCTGTCCCGGATAGTTCCATGAATGTCCCGCATTTCCGTAATAAATTACGGAAATGCGGAACATTCATTGACTTATCTGGGACAGCGCGATGCATTGGCGCTCCTTCTTCCCCATCGGCTCCTCAGTGTATGCGGCTCCTTCTCCAGCGGTCCCTGGCCCTTTTATAAGGTTGCGCCTGTGTGTACGTGTGACGTCATTACGCACGGGCGCAACCTTATAAAAGGGCCAGGGAATGCCGGAGAAGGAGCCGCATACACTGAGGAGCCACTGGGGATGAAGAAGAAGAAGGGAGCGCTGTGTATGGGGCGGGACTGCCCCATACCTATTGGGGGCACTGGGTATGGGGGGGGGACTGTCTCTATTGGGGGCACTGTGTATGGGGGGGACTGTCTCTATTGGGGGCACTGTGTATGGGGGGGACTGTCTCTATTGGGGGCACTGTGTATGGGGGGGACTGTCTCAATTGGGGGCACTGTGTAGGGGGGGGCTGTCCCAATTGGGGGCACTGTGTATGGGGGGTACTGTCTCAATTGGGGGCACTGTGAATGGGGGGACTGTCTCAATTGGGGGCACTGTGAATGGGGGTACTGTCTCAATTGGGGACACTGTTTTTGGGGGGGACTGTCTCAATTGGGGGCACTGTGTATGGGGGGAGACTGTCTCAATTGGGGGCACTGTGTATGGGGGGCACTGTCTCAATTGGGGGCACTGTGTATGGGGGCACTTTCTATGGGGGGCATTGTGTATGGGGGCACTGTGTATGGGTAGTACTGTCTTTTAGGCTATTGGGGCTACTGTGTATGGGGGTACTGTGTATGGGGGGCAAACTGGTACATAGTTATAACTCACTTATAACTGACTACCTTCTCTCTATATTTGTATTTTATATGTAGGAGTTGCTATATTGTTTTCCTTAGGTAGTACAGTATGAGGGTATAGCACATTTGCGTCTGATTCCGCCATTTCTACTTTATAAAAGGAGAATTTTTGGAAAAAAAAATGGATGGGGTGTGGTAATTGGGGCATGGCCACAAAAGTGGGTGTGGCCAAAAAAATTGCCGCGCTGCGCGCACCAAATCTTTTTGTCCCTCTTTTCATTTTTCAAATGTTGGGAGGTATGGAGTAATCCCAGAGTGTGTTTATAGATACCGTTCAGTTTGGAAACCCAAGATCAGTTAGGTCTCAGTTGGGGATATTGAGAGGATCAGATGAGAATTATCTACACATAAGCTGATTACTACATTCCTGTTTTCCTTTGCCAGAGTTATTTTATATCAGGCGTATTAACTGCTCTGTAAATAGGTCTAATTACATCGGTGATACCTTCTTCTGTAATGTATACGAAGAAACATTCGACCAAGTGGGCAATAACGTATCTATAAGCACCAAATTTTCACGCCCAATTCACATCGGCAAAATTGTCTAGTGGGTCCCAAGGGTGCATGGGCTCAGACACCCCCTGGAGTTCCAACCCTGCAAGTAGCAAAGGCTTTATGAATGTTCAAGGAAAGAGATGAAATTGTGAATGATTAACTTACATAGCTACTCTGATAGCATAGAAATGCACAAGTGCGTATATGCGCTTTATTATCACATTATCAAAGGTTTTCAGGTGACTCCCTGATAATGTTTGGCCAAAGAATTCAGTATGAATGAAATAGGGATTTTAATACAGGACACCAGTCAGTTGTTACAATAAATTGTTAAAACTTTATTAATATATAGCGCTACTAGGATACACAGTGCTGTACAATTTTTACACACAGGGAGGACAAGAATTATAATAAATAACCAGAGCAGTCAACCCCCCCTATAATTACAGGAGTTACCTCTCCCCAGTCTTCCATCACCCCATGGCATTCTCACATTTTTTTTATAATCTGCAGAGGTTCTGTGAAAATTCTGGCCGCACATTCACAGTAAGCATTCAGCGACATCTACGTACAGGTAGCAGATTTTCAGCTTTAGCGGGGCATTTGCACATGTTTGTGACATTACTTTCTGGGGCACTCACTTGCATATGAAATCACTTCTGGTCTTCGCCAAAAATTTCCCTATAACATTGTGTTGAAAGTTGAGAGCTGCCACCTTCACTTAGTGAGGAAATATAAATAAAATTAGATTAATTCTGGTTACACCCTAATAACATATGGCCAAGGAATCCATTATCCATATCAGCAAAGTCCAAAAGTATCCCAAACATAACACAAAATTGCAAAAAAATAAAAATCACATTTTATTCAAAAATCATTATTAAAAGCATACAAACCCCTCAAAATACAGCCTTACACGCTTCGAACCCTACCGGTACAATTGGGTTCTAACTGCCTATGACTAAGAACTGGTAGGGTACGAAATGCGTAAGGCGGCATTTTGAGGGGTTTG
The DNA here is from genome assembly GCF_000004195.4 of Xenopus tropicalis. Lineage (NCBI taxonomy): Eukaryota > Metazoa > Chordata > Amphibia > Anura > Pipidae > Xenopus > Xenopus tropicalis. The sequence goes on along the minus strand of NC_030678.2, from coordinate 159,730,781 downwards.
TATGCTTTTAATAATGATTTTTGAATAAAATTTAATTTTTGTTTTTTTTAAACTTTTGTGCGATGTTTGGAATACTTTTGGACTTTGCTGTTTGGCTTGCCCTTTAAAGGAACACTAACTCCAAAAAATGAAATAGCTTTAAAGTAATAAAAATATAATGCACTGTTGCCCTGCACTGGTAAAACTGGTGTGTTTGCTACAGTAACACTACTATAATTTATATAATAAGCTGCTGTGTAGCCACGGGGGCAGCCATTCAAGCTGGGAAAAAGGAGAACAGGCACAGGTTACATAGCAGATAACAGATAAGTTCTGTAGAATACAATAGTGTTTATCTGTTATCTGCTATGTACCTGTGCCTTTTCTCCTTTGAATGGCTGCCTCCATGGCTACATAGCAGCTTATTTATATAAATTATAGTAGACTTTCTGAAGTAAACACACAACTTTTACCAGTGCAGGGCAGCAGCACATTACATTTTAGTTACTTTTATACAGTTTCATTTTTTGGTGTTACTGTTCCTTTAAATCTGGGAGCTGTGTCCAATTTGCTTTGGCTCATTTTGACTGGCCATTGAGGATCCCTCTTTTTAATATAGTATAAATTGTAAATCCATTATCCATATCAGCCATGTTTACATCCTTGAACTTGTGGTGGTGGTGGTGGTGGCAGCATGTGGAAGAGAAGGCCCAGATGAACCAATAATTTTTTGCTTTTGTTTTCTAACTTGTAGTGACCGTTTAAATCTAATTGCTGACTGGTTTCTATGGGCAACATCGCTGTGATGTTTGTCTCCACTGTTAATAAATATGCCCCTAAGTGTATTTTATTCCATAACCCCTTTATGTGTAGTAACTCTGGGAGCACAAGATAGAGATGGTTCATTAATCAGCAGGCTCTACTGAGGATTGTAGAAGTGCCCTTGGGGTGTAATGTAATAAAAGGTGCAAATTTTGCCCAGGTCAAGTAATCTGCTGCACCCAATTAGCAAGTATAAATTACTGGTCTGCTGTAAGAAAGTAAGAAAGGGATAATTTCTACTAAGGTTCTTGCACAATAGAGTGGGAGGGGGCAAAGTTCTAGCAAGAGTATAATATATAGTGAGTGTCTGTGGGGATAGTTCCCTTAGCTGCAGGCAGGCAGGCTTTGCAATCAGAAAGTCTCTGGTTAGAAGAATGTCCCAGACACTTATTCCTTGGCAGTTGCTAGGAGTCTGCTGCACTGCTGGCTTGTTGATATATCTAATGCCCCTGCTGCCTAGAGAACTTACCTACCCAGGAACCTTTACTTAATTAAGATAACATTAAAGCACCTTGTTTGCATCTAATGACAGCAAATAAAACTAACCTTTTAAATTCACCCCCCCCTCTCATTTAGGTTATTCCATGGAGCAAGAAATGTGCAAATTTGCTAGTCACCTACAAGCTGCTAAATTCCAGTGCTGGAATGGCACTATTGTAGTATTTCACAAAAAGACTACTGCATGATTCTACTTCTATCCATCTGACTACTTATATACTTTCCATTTATACATACAGGTACATACATAGTAACATAGTAAGTTAAGTTGAAAAAGAGATATGTGCATCAAGCTCAACCATAATGCCTATATATAACCCAGAGGAAGACAAAAAACATCTGAAGCCTCTCTAATTTGCCTCAGAGAGTATATAAATTAGAATAAGGAATTATATCTTGCTTCCCCCTAGTGGCTAAAAGTCCACAATGCAGGCTGGCAGGCTGACATACTCAGGCCAGTGGGGTAACAATCAGGAGTGCAAGGGGTGTGACTGCCTTGGAAACCACTCCCCATGGGGACCACCAGGAAGTCTACAGGGCTGCTGGGGCTCTGGGAGGCTCCATCATTTAAGGACCACATTAGGTTGTGTGGATACATTTTCACCATTGGGTCTGTTCTGCCTTAATGTGATACAATCATTGGACCAATTGGTTCAGCCGGGTCATTTTATCATTATTTTAATTGTTTTATCATTATTTTCTAAATATTAAAATAAAATATTTGCCATTTATTGAATTTTTATAAAAACTATCTACTAATTCAGGGGTTGTCTGAAGGTTCCATTTCTTGCCGAGGGATTCCGAAATCAATTTTAGTAGATATTTTTGAATTCTGAGTGATCTTATGAATTATATTTTATATTTTTATGTGTATGAAGTAGTAGACTGGCCAGTCATCTATTGATTGTAAAATCTGTGTTATATTGAAAAAACAGTATTTCATATAGTCTATTTGTAATATCTAGTACAGGTAAGGGGTCCCTTATCCGGAAACCTGATATCCAGAAAGCTCTGAATTACGGAAAGCCTGTCTCCCATAGACTCCATTTTAATCAAATAATTCAGATTTTTAAAATTGATTTCCTTGTTCCCTGTAATAATAAAACAGTACCTGTACTTGATCCCAACTGTTATTATTACAGAGAAAAGGGAATCATTTAACCATTAAATAAACCCAATAGGGCTGTTCTACCCCCAATAAGGGGTAATTATATCTTAGTTGGGATCAAGTACAGGTACTGTTTTATTATTACAGAGAAAAGGGAATCATTTAACCATTAAATAAACCCAATAGGGCTGTTCTGCCCCCAATAAGGGGTAATTATATCTTAGTTGGGATCAAGTACAGGTACTATTTTATTATTACAGAGAAAAGGGAATCATTTAACCATTAAATAAACCCAATAGGGCTGTTCTGCCCCCAATAAGGGGTAATTATATCTTAGTTGGGATCAAGTACAGGTACTGTTTTATTATTACAGAGAAAAGGGAATCATTTAACCTTGAAATAAACCCAATAGGGCTGTTCTGCCCCCAATAAGGGGTAATTATATCTTAGTTGGGATCAAGTACAGGTACTGTTTTATTATTACAGAGAAAAGGGAATCATTTAACCTTGAAATAAACCCAATAGGGCTGTTCTGCCCCCAATAAGGGGTAATTATATCTTAGTTGGGATCAAGTACAGGTACTGTTTTATTATTACAGAGAAAAGGGAATCATTTAACCATTAAATAAACCCAACAGGGCTGTTCTGCCTCCAATAAGGATTAATTATATCTTAGTTGGGATCAAGTACAGGTACTGTTTTATTATTACAGAGAAAAGGGAATCATTTAACCATTAAATAAACCCAATAGGACTGTTCTGCCCCCAATAAGGGGTAATTATATCTTAGTTGGGATCAAGTACAAGTACTGTTTTATTATTACAGAGAGAAGGGAATCATTTAACCATGAAATAAACCCAATAGGGCTATTCTGCCCCAATAAGGGGTAATTATATCTTAGTTGGGATCAAGTACAGGTACTGTTTTATTATTACAGAGAGAAGGGAATCATTTAACCATGAAATAAACCCAATAGGGCTGTTCTGCCCCAATAAGGGGTAATTATATCTTAATTGGGATCAAGTACAGGTACTGTTTTATTATTACAGAGAGAAGGGAATCATTTAACCATGAAATAAACCCAATAGGGCTGTTCTGCCCCCAATAAGGGGTAATTATATCTTAGTTGGGATTAAATACAGGTACTGTTTTAATATTACAGATAAGAAGTTTTAAAAATTATTTGATTAAAATGGAGTCTATGGGAGAAAGGCTTTCCGTAATTTGGAGCTTTCTGGATAATGGATCCCATACCTGTACATCTCCCATTGGCTTCGATAGAACCTCATCAGGTTTTAGAAGTCAAATGTTTGAGATACAATTATGGGATCCCATATCTGGAAAACTGTTATCCAGAAAGCTCTGCATTACAGGAAGGTCGTCTCCCACAGTCCATTTAAGCAAATAATTCTAATGATTTCCCTTTTCTCAGTAATAATAACAGTAGCTTGCACGTGGTGGTAACTAAACTGCACGATTCCATATTGGAGGTAAAACAGTCCTATTTGTTTAATGTTTAAATGTTTTGTAGCCTTATGGTATGGTGATTTAAATTACAGAAAGATCCCTTATCATCAAACCCCAGGTCCCAAATAGTCCACATAATAAATCCTATACCTGTATATTTGAATGCTAAATCTAAAAAAAATGTAAGCTTAAAATTTGAAAAAATTTGAGATTGCAAGATTTTTTCCTACAATTTTTCTGAATCACAGAAAAAATAAGATTTTGAATTTATTTAATAAATTTAAATGTATTAAAGGGGAACTCCACCCAAACACAACTTAAGCTTTTTGATACGTAAACATAGTTTCAAGCAACTTTGCAATATACATCAATTAAAAAAATATGCAGCCTTTTCCTGACTTTTAATGTAATAATATGATTAGGAACAGTTCCCTAAGCCCCGCCCCCCTGTTCCCCTGCTGATCTGGCTGGCTACTTTGTGACTCAAATAAAATATAACATTAATCGCCCTGTCCTCAGCCTGCCTTCAGCCTGCATTCTCCCAATCCCACAATTCCCTGCACATGTGATATCAATAAGGAAAGGAACAGTGCAATGCATTGTGGGTTATGTAGTTCCTGCATTCTGTCTGTAAGCTGTGGATAAGTTTCTACAATTTGTAACATCAGTGTTTTAGTCCCTCCTCCCCTGCCAGGATTTCAAATGATGCAGAAAGAGAAGAACTGTTTTGCAGCTGGATTTCAACATAAAAAATTGTATTTATTCATACTTTTTGAAGGAACAGATTACAGTGATAAGCATATCAGGGGTTTCTGTGTGGTGTGGGGCTCTTTAAGAAATGTTGGTTTGGAAGCTGAGGTTCCCCTTTAAATAAACAACTCTGGCCCAAAGTCTGTTCTGGATTTTAACGAAACATTACAAATCTGGTTATAGGATCGGGTACACAGGGTGGATGTTAATGATTCTTGTGCAGTTCTGTATTGGGTCCACTTTTATTTAACTTGTTCATTAAAGGAGAAGGAAAGGCAAAGTCACTTGGGGGTGCCAAAATGTTAGGTACCCCCAAGTGACTTTAATCACTTACCTCGTACCCCGGGCTGGTGCCCCTGTAAGGAGAAAACAGCACCAGCCCGGGGTACCTGCAGCGAGCCTTCCTCCTTCCGTCTTCACGCTGCCGGCAAAATCCATGGGCCGGCACATGCGCAGTATAGTGAAAAGCCGACTTCTATGTTTAAGTTCGGCCTTTTCACTCTACTGCGCATGCGCGCGCAAGCGATTACGGAAGAGGAAGTGCTCGCAGCTACCCCGGGCTGGTGCTGTTCTCTCTGAACAGGGGCACCAGCCCGGGGTACAAGGTAAGCGATTTAAGTCACTTGGGGGTGCCTAACATTTTGGCACCCCCAAGTGACTTAACCTTTCCTTCTCCTTTAATGACTTTGGGGAAGGTATTGTAATGTATCAGTTTGTGCAGATCACACAAACCTCTGCAGCCCATTAAATTCCAACTAGGATGTGGCATCCTCACAGCAGGATCTTGACAAACTGGCAATCTGGGCGGCTAAGTGGCAGATGAGATTTAAAGGAACAGTAACACCAAAAAATTAAAGAGTTTTAAAGTAAATGAAATATAATGTACTGTTGCCCTGCACTGGTAAAAGTTGTGTGTTTGCTACAGTAACACTACTATAGTTTATATAAATAAGCTGCTGTGTAGCCCCGGGGGCAGCCATTCAAGCTGGAAAAAAGGAGAAAAGGCACAGGTTAAGGTGGCCATACACGAGCAGATCCGCTCGCTTGGCGATGTCGCCAAGCGAGCGGATCTTCCCCCGATATCCCCACCTACGGACGGGCGATATCGGGAGCATTTAGGTTAAAAAAATAATAATCCGATCGTTTGGCCCTGGGGCCAAACGATCGGATTATGTGGGCGGCAATGGGGCAGTCGGATCGGGGACCGCATCAACGAGCTGATGCGGTCCCCGATCCGACCAGATTTTCTAACCTGGCCGATCGAGATCTGGCCAATTTCAGGCCAGATCTCGGTCGGCCAAGGGACCGATATCGGCAGCTATAGTCGGCCCGTGTATGGCCACCTTTACATAGCAGATAACAGATAAGTTCTGTAGAATACAATAGTGTTTTATCTGTTATCTGCTAAGTGCCTGTGCCTTTTCTCCTTTGAATGGCTGCCCCCATGGCTACACAGCTGCATTCTTTATATAAACTATAGTAGTGTTTCTGAGGCAAACACCCCAGTTGTACCAGTGCAGGGCAGCAGTACATTATATTGGAATTTCTTTTATACACTTGAATTTTTTGGTGTTACTGTTCCTTTAATGTGGATAAATGTAAGGTCATGCACCAGGGATGTAACAATATGTAAGCCCCGTATACCCTTAATGGGACTGCACTAGGCAAATCCATAATGGAGAAGGAGCTTGGAGTCCTTGTAGATAATAAACTTGGCTGTAGCAAGCAGTGCCAGGCAGCAGCTGCAAGGGCAAACAAGATCAGGGGTGGGCCAAGCCAACTGGGCACCCTCGACAACCCGGTTGGCTTCTCGCTACCCCCTCACATGTGTGTGCGATAACGTTGTGGGTGGGGGGAGTGTACCGTGTTTGGTGGCGGGGGGCAGAGAATGCTAAGTACTGGTAGGCAGAAGAGGTTCCTTGCGCCTTAGGCAGGGGCCCTTCTGCCTGCCCCTAGTTCCAGCCCTGACCAAGGTTTTGAGATGTATTAAAAAAGGGGTATAGATTTGCAGGAGGAGGGGGTTATTCTTCCCCTTTACTGACCTCTGGTATTCAATCCTGAAAATGGATATTATGAAATAGAGAAAGTCCAAAGAAAAGCACCAAAGGTGGTAAAAGTTATGACATAAAAAAAGATGTCTATCACCCCCCACTGTGTGTGCCCTAGGCAGGGGGTTAGTGCTGCAGTTGCTTGGTCCCTCCTAAGATTTTTTTTGGCACAGTCTATTATTTTCCTACCAGCTAAGGTGGGGGATGGAATAAGGGGATAGAACCGTAGACTGTGTATTACATCATTTACATGTACATGTTATTTTTGCCGTGACTTACTTCATTATCATTATACGTACGTGACTTACACTCATTTCATTATATGTAGCACACTCTGTTCTGTTATTTTCATTTATTGCTCTGTAACTGTTAAAATAAAAAACAAAAAAAAACATAGAAAAAAAAAAGTAACAATTGCAATAAAATTGCAGCCTCTTAAGTTCTCACAGTGATGAAGATACCTCAGCCCAATCAGAAGCGACTTCTTCGCTGAACGCTTTCAGTTCCGCAGTAACCACGCCCCCCCAGTCCCACGTGTTATTGTTTACTATAGGAATAAAGTTGCTTGGTGACGTCATTGCTGTGCGCCGCGCACATGTGCAGTCAACGTGGGTTCCGGGAAGGCAGAGGCAGATCTTGCAGCGCTGCGGACTGATCATGGGGGAGCCGAGCCAGAAAGAGACCAAGAAGCCGCTGATCAACAGCAGGAATGATCCGGTGAAAAACTTCGAGAAGTGGAAGAAGAAATACAGTAAGAAGAAGGAAAAGTGCAAGAGCCACAGGAAGCAGAATAAGAAACCCGAGTGGCAGGTGGAAAAGGAGACCATTACTCGCCTGGAACAGCGCTACTCGGAGGTACGTTCTGCTCTCACACACTCTGCCAATCTCCCCATATCTATATGTTCAGCTCATAGTAACTGTAAGGTAGAAAGGCTTGGCTAGAATACTCCAAGGTGGATGTCAATATATACAGAGCTCAGATGATGAGGTTTATGGGGTTGATTCAGTGCTTAGCTATTTTCTGTAATGATGTCCTTGGCATGTCTGGGGTTAATGAAGTGGTAATTCAGTTTTTGCAGTGTCTGGGGTTAATGTAGATCTCATTATCTATTCTCTTTAGAGATGTTACTGGCATGTCTGAGTGACATTAAATTATCAGGGGTGTACTACAAGCACCACATTTGTGGCAGCCCCAAATATCACATTTGCCCGACACCATGTTTTACTAAGATGGCCTTGATAATAGCTAGAATAGCTACAAAATTCAATTTGATTGACAGCACATATTAAGTTCAATACACTATTATTCTATATGATGTAAACTATAGTTGTAACATGGCAGGTTAAAATGGCAAATATTTAGATCCCAGGGCAGCAGGGGGTGAGTAGCATTCCTGCCTTGCAGTGCTGAGCTCCTAAGTATGTATGTATATCTTTATTTATGAAGCGCTACTTATGTACGCAGCGCTGTACAGTAGAATACATTAATACAAATAGGGTGTTAATAAGATAATAATAGATAAATACAAAGTAAAACAATAAATACAAGATAAATACAGCTGCAATAAGTTAAGAGTCGAGGACACAAGAGAAAGGAGGTCCCTGCCCCGTAGAGCTTACAATCTATATCTAAGTTCAGTCCCAGCCAGGGCCCTATCTGCAAGGAGTTTGTATGTTTCCTCTGGGTTCTCCAGTTTCTTCCCACACTCAAAAAACATACTGGCAGGTTAACTGACTTTTCACTAAATTGACTATAGTTTTCTACAATGTGATCGGGATCTTAGATTGTAAGCTCCCCTGTGGCAGGGACTGATGTGAATGATGAATAATCTCTGTAAAGTGCTGTGGAAATGTGTTGGGCTGTATATAAATAACTGGAAATCCATATATTTAAAGGGCAACAATCACCCCTATATTGTTTCCCCTACCACAGCTGTGGACTAATAAAGTCCGTATGCCAGCACTGGGAAACCCACACTGGGAGGGAGCTCTGAGCGTGATGCCCTGTTGGTAGGCATGCATCTCCCTGCTCACTTACTACAAGCATGCACCTGACGTAGGAGCTGTGAATGTAAATCACTCTCCTATGTCACACACGTGCATATAATGAGCAAGTTGCGTCACTCGCTCATTATATACATGTGTGTGCCCCAACATGGCTGCCCGCATTGGTGCACGTAGCCCAGCACTGGCAGTGGCAACTATTGTTTCCCCTATCTCCCTCTGGTGGGGGGAAACAATATAGGGGTGATAGGTGCCTTTTAAAGGACCAGGAAAGTGAACTACAGAGGCCCCTGTACTGTACCACACCAAACACACTCCATGATTCAACCCTTTCCCCCCATGTCTGGTAATAAAAGTTAGAATAGTGGAGGAGGGATGACAGCCACCATGTCTGGCTGCTTGACTTCCTGCTCTTAATTCCTTTGTTGTTGTGGTGGACCAGGAGCATACATATTTACAGCCAATCTAGTCCTGACTTCAACTGCACCTTATCCTGCTTACTGCATGAAGTCCTGCAGGCAGACATAGTCACTACCAACATGTCTGTGCTACTCTATCTTTTATTACCAGGTACAGAACAGCAGGACTGTATAAGGGAGTGTGGGCAATGTAGTTTGGGAAGGGGGGCCTGTATATCACTTTTTCCTTGTCCTTTATTTTAAGCTTTTTTTTTTTTTTAACTGAATCAGGTTCCAAGTTTGGGCATGATCTGTTTATGTAGAAATTGCCAAGCAACCCCAAATTAGTGAGAACAGCCCCCCCCCCCCTCTAGTATAAAGACTGCTAAATAATAATCCCAACACACACTTCTGTTAGATGTCACTGTCTATTTTGATTTATCGTTCCACTGGCAGCTGAAGTGTTGGGTATTGATGAGGATGTGGATGACAGGAGGTTGTTCATCATTATGTTACTATATGAGACAGACTGTGTAGATTCTGAATATATAATTTGTTGTAGCCACTTGTTTCTGTATGTAGATAAAGCAGTGAACACAATTTCATATATTAGGGTTACACAAATTACAGAACTTTTGTAACCCTAGTATATGAAAATACAGGTAATGTTCAATCCCAGGTTCCTTATCTGACACTCCCACCACTTATTTCACTTTTGCATTTATATTCATTAGTAGATTTTAAAGGTCATGTCAACCCAAAAAACATTTTTTTGCCTAATAAAAGAAAACATAAGTCTAAGCAACTTTGCAACGATCTTTCAAAAGGCTTATTGTGGTCCATTGGAAATTTGTGAGTTGATATCCTAAGCCATTTATTTTTGGTAATACATATATACTGAAAAAATGCTTGCTTAGGGGAGAGAAAGCCATTTACTTATGTAATTATGACAGTCTGTAGCCAGTCTGCAAAAATAAACATGGGCTGTAGGTCATAAAAGGCTATTACTTAGGCTGCCCTGACCTTAAAAAAGACCATTATATCCAACATGTTGATTTTGCTCCTGGGAAGATGGGCTTTTATGCGGGGTCAATTTTACAGAAACTGTGTTGGAATCAAATTCACAAACGTGTAGAAAGTTAAAAATAAAGGGACACTGTGAAATCTCACTTAATATCACATGACAGAGTTAAAAAGTGACTGAGACAGTGTGTTGTGTAGCTCTCTGCCATGAGCATGAGTGTAGTTGTGGCCATTATAAAGGTTTTTCATAGGGCAGTTTTTAGTCATTTTCTGCTAAAATGCTGCCATGGTACTCATAGGTTAACCCTTTAAGTGCCAAGGGACGTAGATTCTACGTCCCAGGTACCAAGGGACCAAAGTGCCATGGGACGTAGAATCTACGTCCAATGGCACTGTCGGGTTTACAAGCGCTGCGCTCGCTTTTAAAGCAGCGCAGCGCTTGTAAACCCCTCAGATCCCCCTAGGCAACGAGCAGAGTAAGACATACTCACCGATCCGGTCCCCCAGCCGCACCGATCGGTCGCTCCAGCCAATGACAGCAGTGGGCACGCGTTGATGACGTGTCCACTGCTGTCCCTTTAAATAGCGCCGCCTACTGTCGGCTCCCTCACTCCTGCTGCGCACGCTGGACAAGATGGAGCTCCCCTGCTGCCTTCCTGCTGGATTGATCGCCCCTGATCGCCTCTGATCGCCTGCCTGCCTTGGGTAAGCTGAACTACAACTCTCTACCACTGTTTATTTTGCTTATTTCTATCTCAACTGTCTAAAAATTTTTTTTTTTTTCAATTTTTTCTTCTATCTTTGTCATTATTACACTTTTGTACACATACACACTTATTTACAACTTTCCCAAGCACACACAGACACTTACACACACACTTACACTTACACTTTTTTTTTTTTTTTTTCTTTCTTTCTTTTCTTTTCTTTCTTTCTTTGCTTTCTCTGGCAGTCTTTTTTTTTACTAAAACTTTATTTCTGATCTTGCTCTATAATTATCTGATTTATTTGGTTGCATTTTAGTGTTTTTTTGGCATTTTCATAATTGATTTCTGTTTTTGAATTATTCTATTGCACTGTAACTTTTTTATTGCTATTGGGTGCTGAATTTGCAGTGACGTTGGTGGATCCAGGGCTCTGACCACCAATTTCATTGCAATTATTGTTCTTCTGTTGGTTTAGGTGGTTTTATTGGATTTTACTGATTTTATGGTGTTTTATCTTTGCATTGTTCTTTGTGTGTTTAGTGCCCCCAAAAAGGTTGCTTTTGCAGTGACATTGGTGGATCCAGGGCTCTTACCGATTTCATTGCAACTATTGTTCTTTGATTGCTTTTAGTGGTTTTATTCCATTTTAACTTCATTTGATTTCAGTTGTTCTAGAAAGGTCCAGAGGTGCTAAGATTGTTCTGGTAGTTTCTATTGCCAAGGGTTAGGCTGATGCCACACATGGCGTAGGGCTGATTTTTTCAGCAAGTGGAAAAACGCTTGCCGAAAATTCAGCCCTACGCTTGCTACTTGTGCCTGCACCCGAATGAATGGGATACGCTCGGGTGCAGGCACATGTAGCCGATATACGCATGAAAACGCGAGACTTTGCATTCTCACGCGTTTTCATGCGTATATCGGCTACATGTGCCTGCACCCGAGCGTATCCCATTCATTCGGGTGCAGGCAAAAAAAAAGGGGTGCTAGAGTGCAGCCCCAATATTATGCATTTTCAGGTTTGGTGGCCATGTACTTATGCGCAACCAGACATAGGTATCGTTTTATTCAGGGGAACTTGCAGATTGATGGTTAGTAAGTTTTTGGTAGTTGCCATGGAGATTTTGGGGAGAAATCCTAGGTTTTTATCTGGTTTTTCCTTGATTTCTGACCAAAATCTAGGGTTGTATCTGGTTTTTCCTTGATTTCTGACCAAAGCGCTGACTTCTGCAAGGGACTGCGGCCACAATTTTCCATGTAGAAAGAGAAGAATGGTGTCTCTGAATAGCTGAAGGTGTGCACTTTTCGTAAATATATAGATTGTGGGGGTTATCTCACAGGTAGGGGGGGTTAACACTGAAAAACTGCAGGTAGTGCACATAGAGCGCAGCCCCCAAAATTTCAACTGAAATTGCCCTTATGCATTGCCCCTGTTTTGGGGCATTTGGTGGCCACGTCTTTACGTGCACCCATACATATGGGGTATCGTTTTATTCAGGGGAACTTGCAAATTGAGGTTTAGTAAGTTTTTGGTAGTTGCCATGGAGATTTTGGGGAGAAATCTAGGTTTTTTATCTGGTTTTTCCTTGATTTCTGACCAAAGCGCTGACTTCTGCAAGGGACTGGGGCCACAATTTTTCATGTAGAAAGAGGAGAGTGGTGTCTCTGAATAGCTGAAGGTGTGCACTTTTCAGAAATATATAGTTTGCGGGGGTTATTTCACAGGTATGGGGGTGTTTAGACTAAATAACTGCAGATAGAGCACAGCCCCCCCTTATGCATTGCCCCGGTTTGGGGGCATTTGGTGGCCACGTCTTTATGTGTACCCATACATATGGGGTATCGTTTTATTCAGGGGAACTTGCAAATTGAGGTTTAGTAAGTTTTTGGTAGTTGCCATGGAGATTTTGGGGAGAAATCTAGGTTTTTTATCTGGTTTTTCCTTGATTTCTGACCAAAGCGCTGACTTCTGCAAGGGACTGGGGCCACAATTTTTCATGTAGAAAGAGGAGAGTGGTGTCTCTGAATAGCTGAAGGTGTGCACTTTTCAGAAATATATAGTTTGCGGGGGTTATTTCACAGGTATGGGGGTGTTTAGACTAAATAACTGCAGATAGAGCACAGCCCCCCCTTATGCATTGCCCCGGTTTGGGGGCATTTGGTGGCCACGTCTTTATGTGTACCCATACATATGGGGTATCGTTTTATTCAGGGGAACTTGCAGATTGAGGTTTAGTAAGTTTTTGGTAGTTGCCATGGAGATTTTGGGGAGAAATCTAGGTTTTTATCTGGTTTTTCCTTGATTTCTGACCAAAATCTAGGGTTGTATCTGGTTTTTCCTTGATTTCTGACCAAAGCGCTGACTTCTGCAAGGCACTGCGGCCACAATTTTCCATGTAGAAAGAGGAGAGTGGCGTCTCTGAATAGCTGAAGGTGTGCACTTTTCAGAAATATATAGTTTGCGGGGGTTATTTCGCAGGTATGGGGGTGTTTAGACTAAATAACTGCAGATAGAGCACAGCCCCCCCTTATGCATTGCCCCTGTTTGGGGGCATTTGGTGGCCACGTCTTTATGTGTACCCATACATATGGGGTATCGTTTTATTCAGGGGAACTTGCAGATTGAGGTTTAGTAAGTTTTTGGTAGTTGCCATGGAGATTTTGGGGAGAAATCTAGGTTTTTATCTGGTTTTTCCTTGATTTCTGACCAAAGCGCTGACTTCTGCAAGGGACTGCGGCCACAATTTTCCATGTAGAAAGAGAAGAATGGTGTCTCTGAATAGCTGAAGGTGTGCACTTTTCGTAAATATATAGATTGTGGGGGTTATCTCACAGGTAGGGGGGGTTAACACTGAAAAACTGCAGGTAGTGCACATAGAGCGCAGCCCCCAAAATTTCAACTGAAATTGCCCTTATGCATTGCCCCTGTTTTGGGGCATTTGGTGGCCACGTCTTTATGTGCACCCATACATATGGGGTATCGTTTTATTCAGGGGAACTTGCAGATTGATGTTTAGTAAGTTTTTGGTAGTTGCCATGGAGATTTTGGGGAGAAATCTAGGTTTTTATCTGGTTTTTCCTTGATTTCTAACCAAAGCGCTGACTTCTGCAAGGGACTGCGGCCACAATTTTCCATGTAGAAAGAGAAGAATGGTGTCTCTGAATAGCTGAAGGTGTGCACTTTTCGTAAATATATAGATTGTGGGGGTTATCTCACAGGTAGGGGGGGTTAACACTGAAAAACTGCAGGTAGTGCACATAGAGCGCAGCCCCCAAAATTTCAACTGAAATTGCCCTTATGCATTGCCCCTGTTTTGGGGCATTTGGTGGCCACGTCTTTATGTGCACCCATACATATGGGGTATCGTTTTATTCAGGGGAACTTGCAGATTGATGTTTAGTAAGTTTTTGGTAGTTGCCATGGAGATTTTGGGGAGAAATCCTAGGTTTTTATCTGGTTTTTCCTTGATTTCTGACCAAAATCTAGGGTTGTATCTGGTTTTTCCTTGATTTCTGACCAAAGCGCTGACTTCTGCAAGGGACTGCGGCCACAATTTTCCATGTAGAAAGAGAAGAATGGTGTCTCTGAATAGCTGAAGGTGTGCACTTTTCGTAAATATATAGATTGTGGGGGTTATCTCACAGGTAGGGGGGGTTATCACTGAAAAACTGCAGGTAGTGCACATAGAGCGCAGCCTCCAAAATTTCAACTGAAATTGCCCTTATGCATTGCCCCTGTTTTGGGGCATTTGGTGGCCACGTCTTTATGTGCACCCATACATATAGGGTATCGTTTTATTCAGGGGAACTTGCAGATTGATGGTTAGTAAGTTTTTGGTAGTTGCCATGGAGATTTTGGGGAGAAATCTAGGTTTGTATCTAGTTTTTCCTTGATTTCTGACCAAAGCGCTAACTTCTGCAAGGGACTGCGGCCACAATTTTCCATGTAGAAAGAGAAGAGTGGTGTCTCTGAATAGCTGAAGGTGTGCACTTTTCGGAAATATATAGATTGTGGGGTTTTCTCACAGGTAGGGGGGGTTATCAATGAAAAACTGCAGGTAGTGCACATAGAGCGCAGCCCCCAAAATTTCAACTGAAATTGCCCTTATGCATTGCCCCTGTTTTGGGGCATTTGGTGGCCACGTCTTTATGTGCACCCATACATATGGGGTATCGTTTTATTCAGGGGAACTTGCAGATCGATGTTTAGTAAGTTTTTGGTAGTTGCCATGGAGATTTTGGGGAGAAATCTAGGTTTTTTATCTGGTTTTTCCTTGATTTCTTACCAAAGCGCTTACTTCTGCAAGGGACTGCGGCCACAATTTTCCATGTAGAAAGAGAAGAGTGGTGTCTCTGAATAGCTGAAGGTGTGCACTTTTCAGAAATATATAGTTTGTGGGGGTTATTTCACAGGTAGGGGGGGTTAACACTGAAAAACTGCAGGAAGTGCACATAGAGCGCAGCCCCCACATTTTTAGCTGTAATTGCCTATTTTATTCAGGAGGAGTTTGTCTTTCAAATATGCCTTTGTTAGAAAATTTTTATGAGATTTTTTTTTGTCAAATCCACATTTGATCATGCGTCGAAGTTTACGTTTTAGAAAAAAAAAAAAATGTCATAAAAAGTTCCAAATTTCACAATGCACTGACAAAAGGTATTTGGCTTTTGAGTGAAAACTACATTGCACCTAGAAACCTGAAGGTCTGTAGTTTCTAAAGATACCAAACATGAGGGGATATTTTAGATTTACATATAAGTTATGCTGCATTAACTGTTACAAGCGCTTTTCTGCTTTGTTCTGGTGTGATATTGTACTAAGTATTGCTTTAGTTTGGGGGTTACTTCTGGACAGGAACTGTGGGGTACCACCACATATTTGGTATCGTTGGAATTGGGAGTATTAGGGCTTTTACAAACAATAAAAAAAAGTGAGTAAAATTTACTTTTCTATGGAAAAAAACCTCAAAATATACAGAAATTTTTCATAATTTTATTTTTTTTTTACATATTTCACCCAAAATACACATCATATCTCCAGAAAAGTTATAAAATTTGGTATGTATGTCGAAGCCCAATTAGTGACGAAAAAAACGATATATAATTTCCCTAGTTTCGTGGAGGTTTTCCTACCAAAAAACATTGTTAAAGTGAATGAGTACAAAATGCTTAAAAAACGTCTGGCACTGGGGGGAACCGAAATGACGAATTCGGCTGGCACTTAAAGGGTTAAAGGAACAACAACGCCAAGTGTATAAAAGTAATTGTTAAATAATGTACTGCTGTTTGTGTTTGCCTCAGAAAGTTTATATAAACAAAGCTGCTTTGTAGCCATTAAAAGCCATTCAAAGGAGAAATGGCACAGGCACATAGCTAATAACAGATAAAACACCATTGTATTCTACAGAGATTATCTGTTGCCTGCTGTGAAACCTGGGCCTTTTCTCCTTTTTTCCAGCTTGAATGGCTGCCCTCGTGGCTACACAGCAGCTTATTTATATAAACTATAGTAGTGTTACTGTAGCAAACACAACCGTTTTACCAGTGCAGAGCAACAGTACATTATATTTTAATTACTTAAAAAAAACTTTCATTTTTTGGTGTTAATATGGGTGTGTGACTGTTTTTATAGGAATTGTAAAAATCATTGTTTATTTATTTCTTTGCTCAAGTCTTCCTAACAATAAATATGAATTCACTTTGTTTTCCTTTATTTCAGATCAATACCAGTGAGATTGTAAAATTCTCAGATTTCCCTCTGTCCAAAAAGACACTGAGAGGTACATGTTTGCTTTTTTTTTTTTTTTTTTCTGAGGTTAGGGTTAGTTACCTTGTGATAGCTTCTCGTCTCAACTTCTCCATTGTTAACATATTCTATCCACATACTATATGCATTGTCAGCCTACTGGGGTACCAGGAGAATACCCGGTGAGGAGTATGCTAATAATCAATAACCTCCAGTCTCAACTGCCATGCTTTTTTCAAATTGAGTTCTAAGTCAGTTTTGCCCAACCAGAGAACCTAACATGCAGGTACACCAATGATTGCTGTAGATTGCTGTATAAATGAATGGGGAGCTGTTTTAAGTGTTTTGTAGCCTGCCCATGATGCTGTGAATTATGTGGGTGACACCCCCTGGAATTGTTGCATGTCTGATATTTCATGGTTAATTGAAAGCTTGCATTTTGGCAACAAAGTGAAAAGCATCTACAGAAGTTGCAGGAATGGTATACCACTGCCCAGCTTCCTCTGTGGGGGATTATATCTACAGAATTAAGGACAGGAACTGGACATAAAAGGATGAGAGTTTTTTTAAAAAAAAATAAGTAAAGGAGACCACTAATTTAATTTAATCTGTGCTTGTGTTACTCTAATAAAGGTTTGGTGGAAGGCCAATACCGATTACCTACAGAGATCCAGAAACAGACAATAGGCTTGGCCTTACAGGGAAAGGATGTGCTTGGCGCTGCCAAAACTGGCTCCGGGAAAACACTGGCCTTCATTATTCCTGTAAGTACTTCATTTATCACCTGTACTTTATATGGGAACACATAATAAACCTGGTTACTTGAAGCAGGGTAGCTATCTAATCCCTTGTGTGAAATGAAACAGCCTTTAATTTACAGCCTTGTAATGGAATGACTGTTTCCATTTGTTTATTAGGAAAGTGATAAATCCCAACTCTCTACGTAAAATTGTGTTTTTATAATAGAAATTCATTGGATATATAGGTTCTTTAGCCTTTTTGCTAATAAAAAATGTACACTCTCTGCATTCCAGAATAGAAACTTCGGCACATTATTTCATTAATACCAGCTAATAGTGAAGCTAATACATGATGGGATAGCACTATAAAGAGTATGCTGTACCCTGTATGGCCCTAGTGTGTGATTATCTTCTTATTCTAAGCCAAATGAAGTCCATGCCTTGGTTTGGGTCAGTCTTCTAGGAAGCATTGTTTTATTGGTGCTTTACTTGATATGCTTTTAATGTGGCTCTTTTTCTGCGCACAGGCTTTGGAATGTTTATACCGCCAGCAGTGGACATCCGATGACGGACTTGGGGTCCTCATCATATCACCCACTCGAGAGCTTGCATATCAAACATTTGAGGTATTGAGGAAAGTCGGGCGCAACCATGAATTCTCAGCGGGGCTTGTCATTGGTGGAAAGGTAAGTATTTGAGATAAGGAAAAAAAAAAATACCCATTGTAGCTTTGTGCAGTGTTGTAAAGTGATGCCAGATGATTGAAAAATGGACAAACTGAGGGCCAATGTCATCCACTCCTCATTCTGCTTGTTTTGCCATCAGCAGTGCATTATAGCAATTTGGTCATACAAAAAAAACAAAACAGTCCTGTGTGACTAATAATATCCAGTAATTAAAGGCAAAATAAACCCTAGAATTTAACGTTCACAAAAACATGCCACTTTCCCTGCCTCTGTAATGTGCTGTGTCTGAAAGAGCCAGAAGGAGCTGCAGTATTCAGATACAGTTTCTCTGGGCTCTGCAGGATATTCTGTGTTTAATAATCTTTTTTCAATTACTTGTTTGCCAGGATTTGAAGCAAGAGACAGCGTGCATCCACAGGACAAATATACTGATTTGTACTCCCGGCCGGCTTTTGCAACACATGGATGAAACGTCTACCTTTCATGCATCTAATCTTCAGATGCTGGGTAAGTTACTGTCTGAAATCCATGCTTGAATGTCGGATGGCTGGCATTGGCATTAAAAGAGGAAAATAATGCTAAAAAAGTTATTAGGATTTAAAGAATAAAAAATCCAGACTAAGAAACAAATTCTTGTTTTGAGTTAAAAGGTGCTCTGGCAGAGATGTATAACTAAGCCTATAACCATATGTAGTTGCCAGTACTGAAGAACACTGGTTGTGATGGGTTAGTGCCCAGTGTTGATGAAGGAGTTCCAATCAGTGCATGTAAAACAATGAATGCAACAATTTGATTGGTTGCCATAAGTTACTGCCCATGGGCAAATTTGCCCAGTGTTGATAAATGATCCCCACTGACTTTTAACATGGCACCATGTGATTTGGGCAGGTTTTAACCCTTTTTTTTAAAGCTGCATAAAAATCATGTTTCTTCTGCTGGGACACACTGCCATGTTCCAAACTGTCTCTGGAAGTAACATTAGCACAAGAACTATTTTACATGGGTGAGCAGCTACTGCACTGTAGTATAGGAGCCAATCAGCAGCTAGGCTGACCTGATAGGGAACTGAAGCCTGTCTTTGCTTGTGTGAGTGCAGGGCTGTGATTGGCTCTCCCCCTCCTACTGTGCTTCTGGCAGGGACTGTTAGGACATGCCCACCCTTCATTTGAAAGAGGGACTGAGAACTGATAGGATCTATAGTGAGCTCCAATAAAGGGGCCATTTTTACAGATTGGATTCATTTTTAGCCCACACCAGCATCATATATTATTCATAATTGCCTACTGTGACCACAAAAATTATAGACAACAACAAGAGATCCTGTGCACTCACCCTTTATCAAAATATATAGAACATTAAGACATTCTGTGTATTCAGCTACCAAGCAGTGCCCTCCCCTTGAAGTATATTGCAATTAATGGACAAAAAATCCCTGTTTTGCTTAAATGGGAGGGCATATCTTGGTAGCTTAATGCACAGAATGTCTTAATTCTATTATATTTTTCTGGGCTCTAATTTTTATAATGTCAATGTCCATAAACCTGTATAGACTGAAAGCTCTTCTGTCCTTGTTGCAGTTCTTGATGAAGCAGACAGAATACTGGACATGGGGTTTGCAGACACAATGAATGCCATTGTAGAGAACCTCCCTAAGAAACGACAGACACTCCTCTTCTCAGCGACGCAGACAAAATCTGTCAAGGATCTTGCGCGCCTCAGCTTAAAGGACCCTGAATATGTGTGGGTGCATGAAAATGCCAAGTTCAGGTAGGTTCTGTCAGTGTATAACAATCTTTGTACAGGAGACTATCCCTTTCATATGCAGATATTTGCAGTCTTTGCCTGCACTGTGCAGTCTTTGCCTGCACTGCCTGCATTCGGCTTTAAATACCATCTGTATGCTGATGATTTCCAAATGTATTTTTTGACCCCTTCATTAACAGTTGAAACCGAGACTCAAATCTCTAACTGCCTCCTAGCATTCTCCAATTGGAAGAACCAACGCCACCTCAAACTGAACCTAACAAAAACTGAACTAATGATCTTTCCGCCTAAGCCTGGTCTTACCCCCTTCCTTTACTATCTGTATTGATGGCACCCTCATCAACCCTGTCAATTCGGCACGTTGTTTGGGGGTGATCTTTGTCTCCTGTCTCTCCTTCTCTGACCACATTAACACCACTGTCAAAACCTGTCACTTTTTCTTACTCAATATTGCCAAAATGCATCCCTTTTTTTCTACTGCAAAAGCTAGGCTGCTCATGCATGCTCTCATCCTATCCCGACTTGACTATTGTAACCTGCTACTAACCGGCCTCCCTAACTCCCAGTCTGCCTCTACAGTCTATATTAAATACTGCTGCCAGAATTCTCCTCCTCTCATCCAGGAGAGTTCAGGCCCTTATCGTGGCTCCCTATTAAACAAAGAATATATTACAAATGCCTTCTCTTAACCTTCAAAGCCCTCCATTCCTCTGCTCCTCACTACATCTCTTCTCTTATGTCTCCATAAGTCCCGCCTTAAACCTTTCTGCCTTGCTGCCCCTTACATTGGGAATGCCCTCCCTGATTTCCTCCGGAGAGAATCCTCCCTCAGTCTTTTTAAAACTAAACTTAAAGACTCGCACAGCACCATATCTGGGAACTAGCACTCTGTAGTGTCACCCACTGTGACCTACAGCACTTATATTAGCCTATTTGTGTCTGTAAGTTACCCTCCCATATAGATTGTAAGCTCTACGGGGCAGGGACCTCCATGCTCTTGTGTCTTTGACTCTTAACTTATTGCAATTGTATTTTGTATTTATTGTTATACTTTGTATTTATCTATTATTATTTTAATTACCCCCTGTTTGTATTAATGTATTCTACTGTACAGCTCTGCGTACATAAGTAGCGATAAATTTATAAATTAAGATATACATACATCCTGCCTGACCTGTGAAGCACGAGTGGGGCTATACCATCATTTCCTATAGTATGGCCCCCACTCGTGAGCAACCAGTCTGCAGTCAGTTTTCATCAGTCTGCAGCAATCTAGAACATGAGATCTAGTTGGTTGCTATGGGCAGCCAAAATGGTGCAGTTTAACACTCTTGTTAGTAAATCAGCCATATAGTATATGGACTCAAAAAAGAAAAAAAATCTCTGCCTGTATTGCTTATCGTAGCTGAAGTAGACCTAAACATTTTCTACTAACTGCAATTGTCAGAGCCACAGCACCACCTTAATCTGATTAGTAGAGGAGCTCTGACTACAGAGAATATTTGTTCTTAAAGGGGAACTAAAGCCTATTGTGTGCCAGTGGTACTGCACATGCTCAGTGTGCTTTGAGCACTACTTTTATTTATAAGTACATGGTGGTTAAATACTGCCACTCCCCCAGCACCTGCATTGGTTAAATACTGCTACTCCCCCAGGGCCTGTCCTGGTTAAATAGTGCCACGCCCCCAACACCTGCACTGGTTAAATAGTGCCACTCCCCCAGGGCCTGCACTGGTTAAATAGTGCCACTCCCCCAGGGCCTGCTCTGGTTAAATAGTGCCACACCCCCAGGGCCTGCACTGGTTAAATAGTGCCACACCCCCAGGGCCTGCACTGGTTAAATAGTGCCACTCCCCCAGGGCCTGCTCTGGTTAAATAGTGCCACACCCCCAGGGCCTGCACTGGTTAAATAGTGCCACACCCCCCAGGGCCTGCACTGGTTAAATAGTGCCACACCCCCAGGGCCTGCACTGGTTAAATAGTGCCACCCCCCCCCCCCCAGGGCCTGCACTGGTTAAATACTGCCACTCCCCCAGGGCCTGCACTGGTTAAATACTGCCACTCCCCCAGGGCCTGCACTGGTTAAATACTGCTCAGAGCTGAACTGCTGTTTTTGGTTGATTTGGAGCTGGCATGATTTATACAGTTTTCATTACATGGTGGTTTCATTAATGCAGTAATATTTTTCCTTGTAAAAGAACATGCAGCTGTCAAGCTTGCCCGTCTGTTGTCTCCCCTTCCCTGGCATTATCTTGTCCAACACACTCTGTTCACGACGGAGCGCTCTGTGCCGGCACTTAATTGACAGGCTGAACTGAAGTGCTTTGCAGGGTTTCTAATGAATTAAATACTGTAGTAATTAATTAAAATGAGCAATTATGCCCTCCAACTAGCAATTACCAAGCATTGAGCTGAAGCCGCTGGCTACGTTCATTATTATAGTGCTGATTTATTTTTGCCAGCGAGAGGCATTCTTGCCCTGCACCCTGATACTGACACAGCACCCTGCTCAGGGGGATAAACCAACTGCTCTACAACAAAAAGGGCCAGCACGCCTCTCTGCGTAAAACATGGGCTCTGGCGGTAATCAGAATGTTACAAACATAGCACAAATATCTGTGTTTTATACCCACAATGCAGTGTTTTTTTCCCAGCCTAGTTGTCGGTGGCTGCTAAATTGCTTTCACAGGCCGAGCAGCCCATAGCAATCAGCAGGTTGCATTTTCTGTTGAGCTGAGTGGTTGCTATGGGTTACTAGACTTTGGCTAATTTGCCTTTTTTTATTATAGTACGCTATTCGTATGTAAAAAATGGAATGTTAGCAACTGTTTAATTTTTATTCTTTTTTAATTCTTTGTGTTTTTTTTTTTTTATTAACTTTCCTACTCTGCCACTTGAAGTTGAAAATGCTGTCTGATTGTTAGGGTCACCCCAGCAACAAAAATAAGAGATTTTGTAGCTCCTGTTTTATTATTCTTATTTTGTTATTTTTTATTGTTCTATACAGGCCTATTATTATTATTATTATTCTGTTCTGGTAATAGCTGCCTGATTAATTACAGTAGAACTCAAACCTAAACCATAATGAAAAAGGCGTTATTCTAAGCAACTTTTTGATATGCATTTGTTATTTCTGGTGGCTCCAAAGTTTTTTGTTAATTTTTTTTCTGCACTGCTGGTATTGAATCAATGTAGCAGATGCCATCTCTCCTCCGGCTGGTTTCAGCTATATTGTTTCAGTAGTCAGAAACTAGCAGTGCAGGGAATGTGACTTATTTTAATACCACTGAGCATTTTTAAGTAATGAACATTACCAGTGCACATGTATTCCCTCTGCATAATGAACTTCTTTTCATATTTGCATTGGGAATCTAATTATCTCTCTCCCATGGGCCAAACATGGAGGAGCTTCAGTCTCATTGTTTGAGCTTCAGTCTCATTGTTTGAGCTTCAGTCTCATTGTTTGAGCTTCAGTCTCCTTGTTTGAGCAGCCTCAGTTATCTAATATGGCAACATATATCTGAGAAATGCAATGAAATATATCTTGGCACAGATACAGATAAAGCACAGTTCCAAGCAGATTCTGATTGGGCCAGTTGATAAATACATTTAGTATATTATGGTTTCATGGAGAACTTAAGGACATCAACCAAAATATGGCCAGCTTTCCCTCTGGCTGTGTGTGAGTGTGTACAGGTGACTGTTAAACAAGCAAATATGGACTTTGTATAGGGTGATTTGGTTTTAACAGTTTTTGTGTCCAGTATTGACCAATTATATGTTCACTTCAAGGCTGATTGCGACATATGTACCCAGTTTTACACTGTACTGCACTGCATTTTTGAATCTCAATATATTTTATATCCCTATAGATGAGTGAATTGTTTCGGTTTTTTCCCTACAGCACCCCCGCCACTCTGGAACAGAACTATGTTGTCTGCGAACTACAGCAAAAAATCAACTTGCTCTACTCCTTTATAAGGAATCACCTGAAGAAGAAGAGCATTGTTTTCTTCTCGAGCTGCAAGGAGGTACGCTAAGCCCCACCCCCCAAGGATCTCTGCTAAGACAGTACAGTACCCAAAAGTTCAAAGCTAAAGGGCCACCATATGTAGTTGTAATGTGCAATGTCTGTGCTGTCTGTGAGTGGCATTTCAGGACCTTTCTAAGCACCACCAGGGCCCAGATATTGCCTTGTCTACGCTTGCCAAAGCCCAATTAATGCTTTACAAATAAAAGCATTGCTAGGGTTGCCAGATCAGTTTAAAATTTAGGGGCATGTCTACAAAATCCAGTTGACAGGCTAAATGGTTGCAGCCTTGTAACATGAATTTATTAGATATGTTTCTGAATTCTGGTAAACTTGCCCGTGGAAAGTAACCCATAGTAACCAATCAGTGATTGCCTTTTTCCGGCAGCTGCAGGTAGAAAAATGAATGCAACGATTTGATTGGCTGCCATGTGTTATTGCCCCCCAAATTGTCTTTTTCTTTTTGTCCCACCCTGTTTTGTTTTTTTTTGCTTTTAATATTTTTGGGCATCCTGGCAGCCTTAATAAAAAGATCAGATATCTGGTTTGTTCCACGAAAAAATGCCTGTGCTTCTCTCCTTTAGGTGCAGTACTTGTTCCGTGCATTCTGCAGGTTGCGGCCTGGTATTCCCGTACTCGTTCTGCATGGGAAGCAGCAGCAAATGAAGAGAATGGAAGTTTACAATGACTTTATACGAAAGAAATCTGCAGTGCTGTTTGCTACAGACATCGCAGCCAGAGGGTTAGGTAAGTCATTAGCAACAAAGCACAGTCTGTTATATGGGCACACTTGGGCTTGTGTTGCACACTCCTTTCTTTTAAACTATTACAGAAATGAGAACCATTTGCTCTGATTTAATGGTAATCCATGCAGTTCTCCCAGCTGGCAGCAGCCAAGTCCGGAGCTGGTATGACATTTAATGGCAATTATGCCAGTAAATATGTAACTACTAGTCCTCTGCCCACATCCTGCCCTCGATCGCCTCCTGCCTTTCTCACATTCCCTCTTCTAGCTTCGCCAGCTCCCCCTCTAGCCCGCCCTACTCACTAAATTCTCTTCAAATTGCCCTTGATGACGTCTTGCTCTGCCCAAAAGTGCATCACATCTCTGCCCCAATGTCACAGGCCTGCCCCTTTGGAAACAGTCTGCCCTCCTGGCTGGTATGAAATGATTCAAAAGGTGGCAACCCTACTTGCAGAGTGCTCTCAGGCTACTGTAAGCTGTGTATTTGTTTACTGCACATATCCCCTTAGTTCCAGCCCATAGCTCCTAACCCTTCTAATAAAATCCCTGAAGACTTAGCCGTGTATAAAGCAGCAGTCAAACTAAGGGGGTCAATATAATATACCTTATCTTTACTACTTGTCCCCACAGCAGTCTATTAGCAGGTACCATATAGTGCTGGGCGGTATGACCAAAAATTTATATCACGGTATTTTTTTTATTATATCGGTATCACGGTATTTGACGGTATTTTTTTTTCCCCATGCATGATTACGTGACCACCCCAAACACCCCCCCCCCCAACCCCAAACACCCCCCCATCCAACCCCAAACACCCCCCCATCCCCTTCACATAAATAAACCTTACGGGCCAGGCAGCCGCAGGCACCCCCGACAGCTCACAGAGCCTCCTGGCAATTTTTCTTACTATTTCCGGGTTGCGCGCGTGATGTCAGCGTGCGCGTGACGTCAGCGCGCGCGTGACGTCAGCGCGCACGTAACGTCAGCGCGCACAACCCGGAAATAGTAAGAAAAATTGCCAGGAGGCGCCCACACCGGTATGCCGGTAAGTTAAAATTTTTTATCATCTTTTTTAAAAAAAACCGGTGTTCGGTATATACCGGTATACCGCCCAGCACTAGTACCATATACTGGTCAGCTTTTTAAAAATACACATCTGATTGGTTGCCATGGATTACCACATGCGGGCACATTACCCTCTTCATGTTTAGGCCTGGGATAACTTTTGAGTGCCTTATTTTGGGGCATTTGTGAAAATGTTTTTTTCTTGGCAGATGTGACTCCTTTAGCTTTAGATATTGTTATGCTCTAGGCTAGGGTCAACAAATAGAAAGGACAAGTAATCTTAATAAAAATACTAGGGGCAGGGAGAGAAGATAACTTATTAGACACCCACCAGTGACCAAAATCACAAAGCTTTTACCCTGGGCCACTCTACTTTACAGCAGAGCATGGTGCAGTATGGCTCCAAGACACGCTGTGCTGAGCATATGCCAAGTTCAAGTTGCAGCAAAGAACATCTAGGCAACTCTGTACTCTGCAAGTCTGTGTATTTTCAATGCCAGGCCCTATTCAAAGTATACAAAATACAAAACTCGAAACAAATCCCAGAGCGACTGCTGTAAACTGGCATAGACCAGTGATTCAAGATTGCCAGTGTGGGCCTGGGAAAGTTAATTAGTTAAGAGTTAAGGCGGCTTGGGATTTTTTTACTTTACTTGTCCTTTAAATGCAGCTTATAAGAATCTATCTGTGAAAGCTCTTAATTTGTTAGGACACATACATTATGCTTAGTATAACAAAAAAAACAAAAATTACATTACATTACATAACCTTTCAGCAGAAATCCCCAGTGTTAGTATTGTGTGACCCTTTTGTGTTGTGCTTATTTGTCCTGACTCTAAAAGTGCCCTTCAGTGTAATAGCGTGCCACCCTGCCTACCCCTTGGTTAATAGAAGCAGCAAGAGGTTGCGCAGAGTCGCTGGTGGCACTGATTAATGATATCCTGCCAGTTAAAAGGTATTGGTCGCACAGAAATAAAGAAGGTGTCACAGCGGCTGCACTTTCATTTCATCCTCTTTCGTCTGCACTGCATAAAGGGGAAAGATGATAGTATCTTTTTATTAACCCCACAAGTACTTTTCTTAAAGTCTAGCTGTTTTGTACCTAAAGTTAAAGCAACACAAAAGCAGCAGGGCAGAAATATTGTACATTATGTTGGGCTTCTGTACTAGCCTGTAGCAGAGTAAGGTGCCTCAGATGGCTAATCAGTAGTCCTGGCTGGTCAGTCTCATAGGAGTGAAATAGACACTGAGAAGGGTCGGGGAATTCACCGCATAGAGGTCTATGTGCCACTCACTCCCCTACCTGGTCTGAGGTCTGTTACACTGCTAATACTGTGTTATGTCTGATGTCTTATTGCTGCTGGAAGCTATTTTTTTTGTTTTTGGAAGAAAACTGCTTTATCTTTTTGTATATTGCTTCTAGCTGAGTAAAAACCATTTTTCTTTAAGAAACATTTTGCTGTCCTGGCATTTACTCTGTGTGACCCTGCCATACTGCCCAAGGCAACCACAGCCCTTTAGCATTGACGAACTGTGCCCACAAAGATGCCCCAGTAGCCCCCCATCTTCTTTTCTGCTGATTCCCCGCCCATGCTCTGTGCTGCTGTCACTTACCTGAGCTTAGGGACCCACTCACACTATACTGTATATATAGAATATAAATGTCACACTATACTGTATATATAGAATATAAATGTCACACTATACTGTATATATAGAATATAAATGGCACACTATACTGTATATATAGAATATAAATGGCACACTATACTGTATATATAGAATATAAATGGCACACTATACTGTATATATAGAATATAAATGTCACGCTATACTGTATATATAGAATATAAATGGCACACTATACTGTATATATAGAATATAAATGGCACACTATACTGTGTGTATATATATATATATATATATATATATATATATATATATATAGAATATAGATGGCACATTTACTGTATATATAGAGTATAAATGCCACACTATACTGTATATATAGAATATAAATGGCACACTATACTGTATATATAGAATATAAATGGCACACTATACTGTATATATAGAATATAAATGGCACAATATAAGGCTGATTAGTAAATAATACAGAAAATTACAACATGGCAGATCTAAAACCAGTGCAATTAACATCAGAATTTAATGATGAGCCCTATAACATCAGCTTATATGACAAACCAACTTCATTTTCTGCTTGATAATTTTCTATGACCCCTAAGCTCAGCTTCCCAACAGCCGCCCAGAGTGCACTAAGCATGTGCAGTGTCACAGACACAGCTCCTGTGGCAAGTTTAAAGTCCTGGATCATTGCTGCTATTGAGATGCTGAACCATTAGGCCCAGTGCAGTAAGTTCATTTTATAAAATATGGAATTTTTAGCCATATCAATTTTTAGGGGGTAGTTCTTCTTAAACCTGTGTTGTTTCAACTTTTATTATGCAAACCATACATTCTATTCCCAAGAATAAAGTGAATAACGAAACAGCTGCTGGTAAACAGTCTAGTGAAGCAAAGAGCAGTTCAGAGGTGCATTTTAGCTGAGGTTTTACATCTCCTTGGCTGAATGACTTTTAAAACTCCTATGCAATTAGTGTTTTTGGCAGCTTTGTCAGTTGGGGGTCCATGTTGACTTGAAACTGATATTTTAGAAAGTGTTGAGTTTCCGTGAGAGTCTTGTAAACATATAATGCTTAGCAGGCAAGGGAAAACATCAGACGAGTACAGCAGATGCAGGTATGTAGGTGGCAACCCCAATAGCAACTCCCAGGGCTGTAGAAGTCGCTGTATGTCTATATTCGATATTCTGGCCAAGTGGCAAGCTCATGATAGAACAACAAAACCTTTACGTGTTTGGGAAACAATTTCCCTTCTGGTCATGACCCCTGGATGTCCAGTGAAATGAAAATTTGGTTAAAACTGCCTTTTAGCTGTGTGTTGGGCCAGCATATCGGCTACGGGAATCATGCTTGCTTGTGTATCCTTGACCTTAACAGTGTTAGATTCCTTGCCCTCCCCTGTTAAATTGAGACACAAACATGGCTAATGAGGGCCTGCAAAGATTTCAGGCTTGTTTCATGCATTATTTATCAATGTTCCATTTAAAGAGGAAAAGTGCAAGTACCATGCTGTAGCTTAGCTATTAGCCTGGCCGTCGGTTGATTTTCATTTTCTGTCCTGACTTAGCCCTGCTGTTCTCTTATTGACTGAAATGTTTCCAAATTATGCTAATAGGATCCTACTCTCTAATCCCCCTTCCAGGAAGGTCATTTTATTGCCTGCAGTGTCTTGGTACAATACAGCAAATTGCCTTTCCTGTCTCAATGTAACCCTCTAGTCTCTGATTGGCTAAAGGACTCAAATAGTCTGTCAAGATTTTTGTCTTTGTCTTGTTGGTACAAGACTTTAAGAGGGGTTAATGTACTGAGTCGTTTGTATCACTCATCAGGAAGCTGTGCATACAGACTCTTAATATAATGCACATGAACCATGGATAAGAAATACAATATATACTCAAGCCGGCCATATATGTGTGGATATTGCTTCATAGTAGGCAGACTAAGATTAGTTGTTCAGTACATGCATAGGATCTGTTATCTGGAATGCTTGGGGACTATTTTTGTTAAAGAAAAACTGTACACCCAGAATGAATACCTAACCAAGAGATAGGTAATATTGTATTAAAGGGACCTGTCACCCTAAGAAATACTGTAATACAAAATTCTTTTCTATTGTGTTTGTCAAGCAAAATAAACTTCACTTACATGATATAAATAATATGAATATTGTTTATCAGTCTTGAATTACACAATCACAGCAAGCAGGCAGGCACCATTTTGTGGATACTGTTATTAAGGCTTTGTATTACCCCAAAATCTTGTGTATGCCCCAGAATGGGGGACCTGATGCCCATGCACAGGATATACAATTAGATTGAGGAGGGAGGGGGAAGTGTTGAATGGAAAGTTAAAGTAATAAATATTGCCCTTTTACATCTTTTTTCCCTTGAGCCGCCATTTAGTGATGGGCTTTGTGATCAGCTGACAGGAAATAATGCAGCTCTAACTGTAACAGGAAGTAGTGTGGGCGTAAATGACAGAACTTTGTCCATTCATTGGCTGATGTGACCCAACATGTATATGTGACCTTGTTTCGTTTGTGCGCACAGTGAATCGTATGATCGCAGGTAACGGCCCTTAGTACTTAAAATGGCAGTATTCTATTTGGGATTACTCAATAGGACATACTGCTTAAAAAGCATTCAATGAAGCAAGGTTTCTCATGAGGTGTTTTATGCAGTATATTTTTATAGAGATCTACATTGTTTGGGGGTATAGTTTAAGTTTATCTGGGCATCAGTGCTTACCAGTCATGTGCGACGTTAAAGAAAATACAAAGCTTTCTCTATATATTTAACACCGTATGATAAATAGGCCCCAAGGCAAGTCATACTTTGTGGAGCATTACTCCTCCTTTAATTTTACAGTGAATGAATAATTTTTGTACCATTTTGCACAAAAATAACCTCAAGCTTCTTCTCGTTTTCTGTTTGTTTCCACAGATTTTCCAGCCGTGAACTGGGTGCTTCAGCTCGACTGCCCTGAAGATGCCAATACGTACATTCACAGAGTTGGAAGAACAGCCCGGTGGGTTTCTACAAATATAACCTTTGCTTCTGCAGTGATATTGTGTTTTATGCCTTTCCCGCCCTTGTGTTTCTTATCATTATTATTACACACCAGAGCTTACAAATCTAATGTCCCAACCACATACACACTATGGTCAATCTTACCAGAAGCCAATTATCCTGCCTGTATGTGTTTTGAGTGTGGTATAAAATTGCAGCATTTCTAGCCACAGTCTGTTTACTTCTCCTTTAAAGGACAAGGAACTTGGGGGTGCCAAAATGTTAGGCACCCCCAAGTGACTTAAATCGCTTATCTTGTACCCTGGGCTGGTGCCCCTGTTAGGAGAAAACAGCACCAGCCCGGGGTACCTGTAGCGAACGCTTCCTCCTTCCCTATTCGCGCTGCTGGCAAATGTCCGGGACAGACGCATGTGCAGTAGAGTGAAACGCCGACTTCTCTGTTTAAAGTTCGGCTCACTCTACTGCGGATGGGCGTGCAGCGAACAAGGAAGGACGCGATCGCTGCTACCCTGGGCTGGTGCTGTTCTCTCCGTACAGGGGCACTAGCCCGGGGTAAAAGGTAAGCGATTTAAGTCACTTGGGGGTGCCTAACATTTTGGCACCCCTAAGTGACTTAGACTTTCCTTCTCCTTTAAAGGAAAAGGAAAGTTTGAATTACTGGGGGGGGCTGCCAAAATGATCGCTTACCTGAAACCCCCGGCCGGTGCTCTTGTTACGAGAAAACTGCACCCACCTGGGGTGTATGCATCAAAGCATTTCTTCAGTCTTTGCGTATGCACAGTGGAGTGGAAAGCCAAGCTTTAACAAAAGAAACGGCTTTTCGCTCAACTGCGCAAGCGCCGGCCCCGGGATCTCGTCAGAATGAGAAGGAAAGTAGAGGATCGCTCGTCTGCATTAACACCTGGCCGGGGGTTTCATATAAGCGATTACAATCACCCCCAGTCATTTAGCCTTTCCTTCTCCATTAAATATCAGTTCTTACAAATTTTGGCATTGTGTACTTATTCTGGGCAATTTATTGGCTGCCAGTTGTTGTGACACTCAGGGGCCCATTTACTAACGTTCTTATTTTTTGTTTTCACAAATTGTGGTTTTTAGCACTAAAAGTTGTGGATTTTAATAATTACACAAAAACTCTCGAGTTTTGAGTTCTTGATTTATAAAACAAATAAAAACAATGCACAAAAACACAAACACACCATCTAAAAGGTGTCGAGGTGATGTAGAAGCCAATGGGATCTGTCCTAGGTGAATTGTAACAATCTTTATTTAATATGAGGTTTAAGAGGTTTTCAGGTATTTGTTTTTTGTTGGTAAGTGCACAAAAATGATTACAAAGTGAAAAATGGGAGGTTTTTGTTCCACATTTTAATGAATTTGTGCCTTTTTATATTAGGATCTTGTAATAAATGACTAGATATTTGTGGTTTTAGAGGAAATGGTTTCACAAAACTCTAACATCAGAATGTTAATAAATGTGCCTCCATGATTCCTGAAGGTGCAGTCAGTAATACCAATATGCAGCAGGGTTAAAGGCACAGGACTAAGGTAGGCAAGTGGATGACTTGAAGACTTTGTGTCATTCTAGGAATTGTATTTCTAGCATCATTGCATTGGGATTCCAAACTCATTGAGTAAATCAGACTCATAGGAGGCAACAGAGTGTGAGTTGGTATGTTCTGTGTAGCGCTCCATAGCTTCCACGTCCCATTGTGAGCATATTGCTCTCCAGCCAAATTATGTTTTTTAATAGCTGCAACTAATGGAGCCTGCAAAGAAGTCACTGAAAGTTTCATGGACCATAGAGGTTTTCAGTTGTCCCTCACAAAATTGTAATTAATGGTCAGCACTAATACGGATCCTGCCTTACAAACTATCATACAAATAAATTCTTGCGTTTCAGTTTTTATTGTAAATAAGGGACTACATACGCTGCACATTTACTGGGGTAAGAAAACGCCATGAGAAACTCATTATTATTCCGAATACCCCCTCTTGGTTCTTGTGTTTAAAGCCTGGATACTTTGGCTGGCAGAATTGGATTTGCTCATGAAAAATTGCTAAGTTAACAGGAGCAGAACGAGTCATGAAGGGCCGCTTAATAATTAGGAGCCATTCTGGGAAGTAATAATAAAGGTTTAAGCTTGTAAAAGCTATTACCTCTCCTTTTCCAAAGATGATTGATATTGGGAACCACTAAGAAGGGAATGATGTAAAAAAAGCACAATGTTAAATGTACACAAAGGTGCAACTTTTGCTTTCTCTGGGTACCTGAGTTCTTTGCCATGTCTGAAACCTTGTCATCTTGGTTGTTCTTGTATGGACACAGTATTTTGAGTCAAGGCAGCCATGTTTGCTTGTGTATGCCCATCATGTTTTCTTTTTCACTGACATACGTGTTAGTTCCTAGTTTTCTTGTATGCCCATTATCTATGTACTGGTTTACGAATGTGTGTTTATTCCTGTATGCCCATTATCTGTCTGCCATCTGTTTGTTACTGTATGTCCATTATTTGTGTCTTTTCTCACTACCATTTATATTTGTTTATATATGCTCATTGTCTGTATTATGCCTCAGACATTCATATTTGATTCTGTATGCCAAAGATTTGTTTCTTGTATAACTACTGTCTATGGCAGGTCCTTTATCCCTGGGCTTTGTAAATGTGTGACAGACACCCAACATTTGGGCACCCCCAGTGATTTAGCCTGATTTAGCTTCTTATACTGCTGTGTTTTGCAAAGTGCCAAATATCACAGGACAAATCTTCTTTTACTCATTTTTCTTCCATATACAGGTATAGGACCCGTTATCCAGAATGCTAGGAACCAAGGGCATTCCGGATAAGGGGTCTTTCCATAATTTGGATCTCCATACCTTAAGTCTACTAAAGAATCAATAAAACAATTAAACCCAATAGGATTGTTTTGCATTGTTAACAATAGGATTGTTAATATCTAAGTTGGGATTAATTACAAGGTACTGTTTTATTATTACAGAGAAAAAATGAAATCAGTTTTAAAATTCTGAATTATTATTATATATATTAATATTATTTGATTAAAATGGAGTCTATGAGGCCTTTCCGTAATTCGGAGCTTTCTGGATAACTGGTTTCCGGATAAGGGATCCCATACCTGTACTTGCTGGTAACTAAGCTGTATGAGTTCATTTTGGCAGCGGTGCAATCCTACTGGATTTTTCAAAGTTTACATTTTTTTAGCACACTTAAGGTATGGTGATCCTTTTTATGGATAAATCCCAAATCCATAAAACCCTGGGACCCAAGCATTCTGCATAATATATCCCATACCTGTAATGTAAAGGGCTGAAATGAGTTATTTGCTTACTTCTTGCCTGTAGTATCACAAGGGGGCAGTAAAACACAAAGTTCTGTTCTCAGTTGGAGTTATTCTCATCAGCGCCTGCTGTACCTTCCCTCCAGTTAATGACCAGTTTTAAAAATGGCATTGTCCTCGGAACTGGCTGTGGGCTGAGATTTGCCGGCACTGACTCATCGGCCAGTTTTGAGGTAATAACCCATTGATCCCCTGCAATGTCACCATACTTTGCGGAGCACTAAAGGTCGGCAAAATAATTCACTGTATTTATTCTAAACAAACAGGCAATTTTTAGATCCAAATTATACTGAACTGCCTGTTATAAAGGAACTTTTTTGACATTAAAGGGAAAATGAAGCAAACATATTCAGTAGTCACTTTTCTAGTTTGACTTAACCCCCTTTGCCCTGGTATTGCCTTGAAACAGAATAAGTGCAGGTATATAATAGAGAGTGAGGCAGAAAGCAGGTATATAATAGAGTTGGCATGCCTATAGTGCTGGGATTCATAGGAATACAGGCGAGGGGCATCTTTTACTAATAAAGGCTAAATGCACATAAAGTGCAATTTTTCATGATTTTCCCCCAGAATCCACAGTGGTAGATTATTTTATGGTTTCTGGATTATTAACTAACTTGTCATCCCACGTGCCCTAGCAACCAGGTTGCTGTTAGGGCTCTTCGTCCTATCTTGCATGATACAGGTTGGGATTCAGCCTATTCCTAAAGCTTGATGCTGGGCTTTGGCTCTTGAGTAAGGGTACATATGCTTGGATTCTTAGGTGGTTGTATTCCAGTGGGACCTCTATGAGTTGCTGCAGGAGGAAACTGGTCCCTTTTAGCTGTATGGTTGTCTCTGTATCCGCAGGGATGAAGAAATGTGCTGCATGCAGAATAAACATCATTTACTATAGCCCAAAGTGCAAATGCTGTAAAGGGGCAAAATTGTGTTCCTTAATTCCAGTGCACAGTGCCCTTGCATCCTGGCCAATGACTGAGCTTTGTAAATGATATCATCCTAGACTGGGGTCCCAAACTTTTTTTTTTTTTTTTTTTTTTATAGCTGTGAACAACCGAAAAGTGGGCATTTGGGCTCAAAAACTAGCACAGGGGTAATCACTTGCCTCACAATAGTAAATGAGCCCTAAGGCATTGCTGTTGCCTTTCTTAGCATTACTGTTTTTTTGGCAGAAAATTTTGTTGCAGTCAGTGTTTTGCATTTGAACACATTACTAACCAGCCATGCAGCCTGTATTTTATAGGTGGCAGTCAGGCATTATCTGGCAGCACAGCGATAGTGGACCCCTTATCCGGAAACCCATTATCCAGAAAGTTCCGAATTACGGAAAGGCCATCTCCCATAGACTCCATTTTAATCAAATCAAAGGTTTTCCTTTTTCTCTGTAATAATAAAACAGTACCTGTACTTGATCCCAACTAAGATATAATTACCCCTTATTGGGGCAGAACAGCCTTATTGGGTTTATTTAATGGTTAAATGATTCCCTTTTCTCTGTAATAATAAAACAGTACCTGTACTTGATCCCAACTAAGATATAATTACCCCTTATTGGGGGTAGAACAATCCTATTCGGGTTTATTTAATGGTTAAATTATTCCGTTTTCTCTGTAATAATAAAACAGTACCTGTACTTGATCCCAACTAAGATATAATTACCCCTTATTGGGGGTAGAACAATCCTATTCGGGTTTATTTAATGGTTAAATTATTCCGTTTTCTCTGTAATAATAAAACAGTACCTGTACTTGATCCCAACTAAGATATAATTACCCCTTATTGGGGGCAGAACAGCCCTATTGGGTTTATTTAATGGTTAAATGATTCCCTTTTCTCTGTAATAATAAAACAGTACCTGTACTTGATCCCAACTAAGATATAATTACCCCTTATTGGGGGCAGAACAGCCCTATTGGGTTTATTTAATGGTTAAATTATTCCGTTTTCTCTGTAATAATAAAACAGTACCTGTACTTGATCCCAACTAAGATATAATTACCCCTTATTGGGGGCAGAACAGCCCTATTGGGTTTATTTAATGGTTAAATGATTCCCTTTTCTCTGTAATAATAAAACAGTACCTGTACTTGATCCCAACTAAGATATAATTACCCCTTATTGGGGGCAGAACAGCCCTATTGGGTTTATTTAACCCTTTTAACGCCAAGCACGTAGCTCCTACGTGCTGGCATTAAAAGGCGTTAGGCGCCACGCACATAGGAGCAACGTTTTCTTTATCCTGCTCTCGTTTTCTGCGCTCGGTGCTTAATCCGAGCGCAGAGAACGATCGCAGGATAAAGAACCCCCTAGAGAACGAGCAGAGGGGGGTAAGTGGTGGCCCCTGGGGCGCGATCGTCCAGGGGCCCCACAGGAAATGCCAGCTCTCTTCCTTCTTCCTGCGCTCCCTCCCTTTGCTCCCCTCACTTCCTGTGCCACCCACTTAGGATTTTTGGTCGCAGAAGCTGCAGTCCTTGGGTCTGATGTCTCCCACCAGCGATCTCCAGCATCTTGACAGGGGGTAGGTGCCACAAACACACACACACACACACACACATATACACACATATACACACATATTGCACTAATACACACTTATACTTACACTTACACACACACTTACATTTTTTGGGGGGTTCACACCTTCACAACACTCACACTTGCTTGCACACACATGCACATAAAACACATTTTGCCATGCGTACACACACACTTACACACTTATGTAATTTTGTAATTTTTTTTTTTTTTTTACTGCATCATTTTTATTCTTGCCATATGGATATTTTGTCTGCTGTATTTCAATTTGCCATCCTGTGTACCCCACATAGTTTGGTAAATCTATGCATATTGGGCATCAAACTGTTCAGTAGACCCCTGGCGTTCATACTTAGAGTGTTTTATGTTGGTACGTTACAAAATGTGGGGTACATAATGGGGCAACATGCAAGCTTTGTGCCGATTTTCAGAAATGTCACATAAACCGTTCAGTTTAGCATAGCTTTGTAGTTTGGTAGTTTGCAGTAGAAAGTTTTATTTACCCATTTTTGTTTTGTCAGAATGTGTACTTTCGGAAAATATATGGTTTTCTAGGGTCTTCGTACTGTTAGGGGGTCTTATGCCACATAATACACATACCGGGTGCAAAAATTGCATGAGCTGGAGCGTCTTATGTGAAAATTCATATGCACTATTTTTATTTGGGTGCCCCTGTACGGCACGTAGTTTGACCAATATATGCATATAGGGCATCAAACTGTTCAGTAGACCCCTGGCGTTCATATTTAGAAAGTTTTATGTTGATACGTTACAAAATGTGGGGGGTACATAATGGGGTAAAATGCAAGCTTTGTGACGATTTTCAGAAATGCCATAAAAACCGTTCTGTTTAGCATAGCTTTGTAGTTAGGTAGTTTGCAGTAGAAAGTTGTATTTACCCATTTTTGTTTTTTCAGAATGTGTACTTTCGGAAAATGTATGGTTTTCTAGGGTCTCTGTACTGTTAGGGGGTCTTATTGCACATAATACACATACCGGGTTCAAAAACTGCATGAGCCGGAGTGTCATTTGTGAAAATTCATATGCACTATTTTCATTTGGGTGCCGCTGTACTCCGCATAGTTTGGTAAATCAATGCATATAGGGCATCAAACTGTTCAGTAGACCCCTGGCGTTCATATTTAGAGTGTTTTATGTTGATATGTTACAAATTGTGGGGGTACATAATGGGGCAAAATGCAAGCTTTGTGACGATTTTCAGAAATATTATAAAAACCATTCTGTTTAGCATAGTTTTGTAGTTTGGTAGTTTGCAGTAGAAAGATGTATTTACCCATTTTTGTTTTGTCAGAATGTGTACTTTCAGAAAATATATGGCTTTCTAAGGTCTTCGTACTGTTAGGGGTTCTTATGCCACATAATACACATACCGGGTGCAAAAATTGCATGAGCCGAAGCATCTTATGTGAAAATTCATATGCACTATTTTTATTTGGGTGCCCCTGTACGGCACGTAGTTTGGCCAATATATGCATATAGGGCATCAAACTGTTCAGTAGACCCCTGGCATTAATATTTAGAAAGTTTTATGTTGATACGTTACAAAATGGGGGGGTACATAATGAGGTAACCTGCAAGCTTTGTGACAATTTTCAGAAATGCCATAAAAACCGTTTTGTTTAGCATAGCTTTGTAGTTTGGTAGTTTGCAGTAGAAAGACGTATTTACCCATATTTGTTTTGTCAGAATGTGTACTTTCGGAAAATGGATGATTTTATAGGGTCTCTGTACTGTTAGGGGGTCTTATTGCACATAATACACATACCGGGTGCAAAAACTGCATGAGCCGGAGCGTCTTATGTGCAAATTCATATGCACTATTTTTATTTGGGTGCCGCTGTACTCCGCATAGTTTGGTAAATCTATGCATATAGGGCATCAAACTGTTCAGTAGGCCTCTGATATTCCTATTTGGGGTGATTTGCCTTTGTATGCAAGAAATTGTGTGAGATAAATGCAGCAAATTGCAACATTTTTAGGCGATTTTCTGAAATGTCATAGAAACCACTAACTTTAGGAAAACTTTGCAGATTGGTACTTTGGTGTAGAAAGGACTCTTTACCCATGTTGGATTTGTCTGAACGTGTACTTTCCAAAAATATATGGTTTTCAGGTGTTACCCTACATTTCTGCAGTTTCTATCCCACATAAAGCTGCCATGTGTTTATGAATTAGGTAAAGGTAAGCCATGAAATTAGTGTGCACAAAGTATATTTTGGGGTCTCTAAGTGCCATGTGCTTTGATAAACCTATGTACAGTGGGCATCAAACTGCTCAGTAGACCTCTGGGGTTCATATTTTGGGTGTTTTATCTTGGTACATAATGACCTATAGAAAATAAGATGATGCATATTGGAGGTTTGAGGTGATTTTTGGAAAAAATCAGCAAACTTAGGAAACCTTTGCGGCTTGGTACTTTGGAGTAGAAAGACACAGGTACCCATTTTAGATTCAGTGGAATGTGTACTTTCCAAGAATATATGGCTTTCTGGGGTAAGCGTACTTTTTTGTAGCGTTATCCCACACAATATGATGTAAATGTGTTGATTTTGCAGAAGCTGAAATGACAGAAATGGCAGATCATATGGGGGTATGTTCACATTGGGGCCCCTACATGCCACATACTTAGGTAAACCTATACATATTGAGCATCAAACTGTTCAGTGGACCCCTGGCATTCATATTTAGGGTGTTTTATCTTGGTACCTAATGCTATGTAGGAGATAAGATACTGCAAACTGGAAGCTTTGAGGGGATTTTTGGAAATGTCATCAAAATTGCTAACTTTAGAAATGCTTTGCAGCTTGGTACTTTGGAGTAGAAACACATGGGTACCCATTTTAGATTTAGGGGAATGTGTACTTTCCAAAAATATATGGCTTTCTGGGGTGAGCGTACTTTTTTGTAGCTTTATCCCACACAATATGATGTAAATGTGTTGATTTTGCAGAAGCTGAAATGACAGAAATGGCAGATCATATGGTATATGTTCACATTGGGGCGCCTACATGCCACATACTTAGGCAAACCTATACATATTGGGCATCATACTGTTCAGTGGACCCCTGGCGTTCATATATAGGGTGTTTTATGTTGGTACCTAATGCTATATGGGAGATAAGATGCTGCAAAGTGGAAGCTCTGAGTGGATTTTTGGAATTGTAATCAAAATTGCTAACTTTAGAAATGCTTTGCGGCTTGGTACTTTGGAGTAGAAACACATGGGTACCCATTTTAGATTTAGGGGAATGAGTACTTTCAAAAAATAAATGGCTTTCTGGGGTGAGCATACTTTTTTGTATCTTTATCCTACACAATATGATGTAAATGTGTTGATTTTGCAGAAGCTGAAATGACAGAAATGGCAGATCATATGGTATATGTTCACATTGGGGCCCCTACATGCCACATACTTAGGTAAACCTATACATATTGGGCATCATACTGTTCAGTGGACCCCTGGCGTTCATATTTAGGGTGTTTTATGTTGGTACCTAATGCTATATGGGAGATAAGATGCTGCAAAGTGGAAGCTCTGAGGGGATTTTTGGAATTGTCATCAAAATTGCTAACTTTAGAAATGCTTTGCTGCTTGGTACTTTGGAGTAGAAACACATGGGTATCCATTTTAGATTCAGGGGAATGTGCACTTTCCAAAAATATATGGCTTTCTGGGGTGAGCATACTTTTTTGTAGCTTTATCCCACACAATATGATGTAAATATGTTGATTTTGCAGGAGCTGAAATGACAAAAATGGCAGATCATATGGTATATGTTCACATTGGGGCCCCTACATGCCACATACTTAGGTAAACCTATACATATTGGCCATCAAACTATTCAGTGGACCCCTGGTGTTCAAATTTAGGGTGTTTTATGTTGGTACCTAATGCTATATGGGAGATAAGATGCTGCAAAGTGGAAGCTCTGAGGGGATTTTTGGAATTGTCATCAAAATTGCTAACTTTAGAAATGCTTTGCGGCTTGGTACTTTGGAGTAGAAACACATAGGTACCCATTTTAGATTCGGGGGAATGTGTACTTTCCAAAAATATATGGCTTTCTGGGGTAAGCGTATTTTTTTGTAGCTTTATCCCACACAATATGATGTAAATGTGTTGATTTTGCAGAAGCTGGAATGACAAAAATGGCAGATCATATGGTATATGTTCACATTGGGGCCCCTACATGCCACATACTTAGGTAAACCTATACATATTGGGCATCATACTGTTCAGTGGACCTCTGGTGTTCAAATTTAGGGTGTTTTATGTTGGTACCTAATGCTATATGGGAGATAAGATGCTGCAAAGTGGAAGCTCTGAGGGGATTTTTGGAATTGTCATCAAAATTGCTAACTTTAGAAATGCTTTGCGGCTTGGTACTTTGGAGTAGAAACACATAGGTACCCATTTTAGATTCGGGGGAATGTGTACTTTCCAAAAATATATGGCTTTCTGGGGTAAGCGTATTTTTTTGTAGCTTTATCCCACACAATATGATGTAAATGTGTTGATTTTGCAGAAGCTGGAATGACAAAAATGATAGATCACATGGGGGTATGTTCACATTGGGGCCCCTACATGCCACATACTTAAGTAAACCTATACAAATTGGGCATCAAACTGTTCAGTGGACCCCTGGCGTTCATATTTAGGGTGTTTTATCTGGTTACTTTATGACCTGTAGGAGATAAGATACTATAGACAGGAAGCTTTGAAGCAATTTTTAATACATTTCACAAATTTTGATAAAAACCAATAACTTTAGGAAAGCATTGTGACTTGATAGTTTGGAGTAGACAGACAGTTGTGCCTATTCTGGATTCCACAGAATCTGTTCTTTCTAAAAATGTATAATTTTCTTGGATAAACCTTATGTTAGTGGAATTTGTGACCTTGAAATCTAAAGTATGCAGCTTTATGGAGCAGTGCTTTGGAAATTTGGTAATGTACTGCTGGGAGTTTTTGACCTATACAAGTGAGAAATCTCCATAAAACTATATATATTTGGTATTGGCATGTTCAGGAGACATGGGACTTTCCAAATCAGTTGTATTTTTGTGCATAAAATATTTTTTGTTTCTGATGTATGTGTTTATATTATGGAAAATATAATTTTTTTTCATTTTTTAGATATCTAGAAGCCTATATCTTGTTACAGAATTGTAATTACACAAAAATTCCACCATATTTTGAAAGCTTAGGTTGTCCTGAAAAAAACAATATATCGTTTTCCTGGGTAAACTAAAAGTCCCCCCAAGGAAAAGCCCCTAAAGTGAAACAGTGCAAAATGTTCAAAAACTGTCTGGCAGTAGAAGTTCCACTTTGGTCCAAAACGGCTGGCAGTGAAAGGGTTAATGGTTAAATGATTCCCTTTTCTCTGTAATAATAAAACAGTACCTGTACTTGATCCCAACTAAGATATAATTAATCCTTATTGGAGCCAAAACAATCCTAGTGGGTTTAATGTTTAAATAATATTTTTTTTTTTAGCAAACTTAAGGTAGGAGATCCGAATGATAGAAGGATCCCTTATCCAGAAAACCCCAGGCCCAGAGCATTCCCATACCTGTATGTGTGTATATAATCTATATATATATACATTCCAGCTATTCTTGCTTTTATCTGCCCAGGGTGAGTGTGCAGAGAACAATATTCTGTTTTCCTCCAGAAATACAGTTATTTCCCTGTAATTAATATGCTGGGGTGCTGGATGCGCAGGTTCCCTGGCGCTGCACTGATCTCATAGCATTTTCTGGCTTTGATGCAGTAAATATGTTGTTTGTGACCTTTCCCTTCGCAAACAGTTCTGAAATCCATCGCTCGTCTCATTTTAATTCCCCATCTTTGGGCTTCTCTTCAAAAGGCTTTTTGTTTTTAAATCTCAGTACCTTCCATCTAGATTGTTTGTTTTTGTTGTGGCTTAGAAAAACAATTTCTAATTTTGTGGCCCTTAAGATCAAAACTGACATTTACATAAAAGCAGCTTTGTTTTCACTGAGAGAATCTCAATGGCTCTAAGGGAGTTACTGAAAATGTTAAATACATTTAATAAAGGCACATGGGCAATCATGCCGAAAGGCAGCAGGCCTTGCCTCCTAGCTGCTAATACCTATATGTTTCCTGGGTATTATGAGTGTGTATTAAATTACTGTCTTTATCTTTAAAGGAAAACTATACCCCCAGAATGATTACTTAACCAACGGATTATTTTAAAGACCTATTAAAGGAGAAGGAAAGGCTAATAAAGAGTTAATATCAAGCTGCAGGCATAAATTCAGTTGTCTCAATATTGCCCTTAAGTCTCCCCATATTTATCCCGTTCGGATGATCAGAAGCCAAACAGGAAGAAAATACGCTGAGCTGTGTAAAGAAAGTTCCCATAATGCCTCACTCCTGCACAGACACCCAGACCAAGTGTACATGCTCAGTTAGTTAGACTATAAAGAAGCTTCCTGCTGATTGGCTCAGCTCTACATTCCTAAGGGGGGGAGTGAGTTCATAGAATTCTCGAAGGAGGTGGGAGCAGGAGAGGGGGGAGAGCTTTGTGTCTCTAGCAGAGGAAAACAGACACACCAAATCTTTTGACAGAGAAGTCAGTACAGTGTTTCTGTGAGTGCTTATGGCTGTATTTACACAGACCTTTCTGATAAAGCTTACTTAGTTTTTACCTTTCTTTCTCCTTTAAAGAACCATACCAAACTGGAATACATATATCAGTAAATATTGGCCTTTTGCAATATTTTCATTATTCCTTGAGTCACCATTTTGTAATGACCTGTGTGCTCCCTCACAGATCAGCTGACAGGAAATAATGCAGCTCTGACTGTAACAGGAAGTAGTGTGGGAGCAAAATCCAGAACTTTGCTTATTCATTGGCTGATGGGGCCTAGCATGTATGTGTGCCTTGGTTTGTTTGTGTGCACTGTGAATCCTATGATCCCAGGAGGCGGCCCTTAATTCTTAAAATGCCAATTTTCTATTTAGGATTACCCAATGGCACATACTACTAAAAAGTATATTTATATGAAAATGGTTTATTTATTTTTCAAGAGACCTATATTGTTTGGGGTATAGGTTACAATTGAACTGTTATGTGAGTACAAGGATCTCACTGTAGTAACCAGGCAGCTGTTTGACTAACAGCAATTCATCCAGCAGCAATCTGCTGTTGGCTTATTTATATAATCAGGGCAGCCTACCCCATCCCCTCTGGTAACGGCAGAGATGGCTGGGTTGGGCACGGGTATACTAATAATGACAGCTTGCCTGGACAGGTTGGGTGCAAGGCAGGTTAGGGCCAGGTTCATAAATAAATGATAGTAATATATAAAGCCCTATATCATCACCGTTATTCCAGTGTTGTCCTAAGTAATAGCATGTTGGTGTTTACCCAGACTGTCTTGTCTTGATTCCCAAGGCCATTTGTTTGGAAACTCTCAGGGGTTAGTGCCTTTCTATTGGGGATTATTTTATTATCGCTATTGAGTCCTTCATAGTAAATTCTGTTGCTGACATTACTGGTCACCCCTTTCCAAGACTTTTCCATTCCAGAATATCACCCTTATACAAAGCAACCTTACTTCTTTTATTTTTTTAATTTACTATAACAAAATAAAAATAAATAAATAAAATAAATAAATAAAAGTTCAGTGTATGTGCAACTATATAATAGCAACATGTAGAGAGGGAACCTGAATCAAGATGACATTTGTGTTTAAATAGCACCTGTATTAGGTGAATTAAAAGTGAGAATAAGTTTATAATTAGTTAAAAATTAGTTAAAAGGAACTACAAGGGGATGGAAAAGGTAAGAGAGTAAGCAGATTTCATGTACACTATGGACACTGTAGCTTGTTACACACATGCAATCAATATGGCTTTAGTACTGTATGTTTGGGAATAAATTTGCCAGGGACGCCATTTCTTTGGTGACTTTTTTTTATATTAATAGTTTTTAATATAAGTGTACTCTTGCTAGCTGCTTTCTAACTTTATTGAATGCCAAAAATTGGTTCTTCCGAGCCACTGCAATATTCTACATAGTAGCTTTGAATATGTAAAAATTTTAGAGTAATTTTAATTAACTTTTAATGATGTAAACGTTGATATTCTGAGACAATTTGCAATTGGTCTTCATTTTTTTATTTTTGCTGATTTTTCAGTTCATCATGTTATAACTCATGCTTGCTTGTTTTTCTTTCATAGATACAAGGAAGGAGGAGAAGCCCTGCTTGTTCTGCTTCCCTCCGAAGTGAAAGGAATGTTCAAACAGCTAGAGGAGAAGAAAGTTCCTATTAATGAAATTAAGTAAGTACAATTAAGCCTGAAGCTCCAGTCCAGGGAATTATGGG
Organism: Xenopus tropicalis; assembly: GCF_000004195.4. Taxonomy (NCBI): domain Eukaryota; kingdom Metazoa; phylum Chordata; class Amphibia; order Anura; family Pipidae; genus Xenopus; species Xenopus tropicalis. The sequence goes on along the minus strand of NC_030678.2, from coordinate 159,686,261 downwards.
CCTAGTGTCTGAGTTGTCTTTAGTGATTATGGGCCCTGGGATATATCAGATATTTAAGGGGCCTATTATTTGTATCCTGGGGCTTTTCAGACATTGAAGTGCAGCTTATGACCCCAGCCATCAGCTGCAGAGCTACAAGTCAGGCAAAGCTGACTGTCCTGACATACAACAGTACAACCAGCTTTACCTACAGCAAAACAAGCTCTTCCCATAGAGTGTTATGCTAGCTAGTACAGGGGCAGGATGCATTCTCCCCATTATATGTGTGGTGCATTATGGGCTAGTGTCTATAGGCCTCTGTCTGTGAGAAGTGAGCCCGACCCACAAGCAATGCACCATACAAAGCTTCTCCCAAACACCCCGAAGAACACTGAGAAAACAAATGCAGGCAAACATTGTGCAGTAAATTATATGTTCTATTTTTGACCAAAACTAACTGCAGCTGCATTATCATGTATCCAGTGGTGCTATATTTGATAGGGGTGCCACTTTCATAACCAAAACAGCACCACATTGCAAAGGCATAAATACAAACTATAGATACTCTTTCAAACAGTATTCATTATAATGAAAAGCAATGTTTTTTTTTTTTTTCATATTCTTAAAATTAAAACCCTGTGAAATGCTAAAAGCAGATTATGCATTATACACTAATTGAAAAACAAATTAAAACTAAATTAGGTTGAACAGCTGAATTGCAGCCAGATTTTCTGTAATTCGTGCAACTTCTTTCTGTTCTCTGCCTAGAATTAACCCTGAAAAGCTCATGGATGTGCAAGGCCGTTTGGAAGCTTTTTTGGCGCAGGAGCAAGACCTAAAAGAGACGGCACAAAGGGTAGGTCTGTAATCATGGCAGCTTATTGGCCCATGTATGGTGCCTGGCTGAAAATTAAACTGGGTTAGGAATCCAATTGAGTAAGGACTGCACTGGCTTAGTGATGCACTTGATAGGGCTGCATAATGATCAAAGGCGGCCAAGCCCGGCAACCCGGGCAGTAAACTTTCCCCCTTCCGTGCGTGTGAATAAGCACACATGCACGGTGATGGGGTAGGGAAATGTGTGCAGTGAGGAGCTGCAGTGGGGGATGGAGGACCTGGACTATAGGTATGCAGAAGAGGTACATGCCCAGCACCCCTTGTCACCATTGTGCCCCTAGTTCCGGCCCTGATTGTGATATGATTGTTAGCCTGGGGACCAAAAAAAAATAAGGCTAAATGTGCCTCACTGGCCTTGGTGAAACAAAATTTCCTCCTTGAGGAAAGTCAGTTGTGCAAAAAATCCCATTCACACGGAGCTACTAGTAGCAGCTACATGTCACAGCTACTAAAATAGACAATGCCGATCATTTACTGATAATTGTCTCTCTCTGTTTTAGCAGAGGCAATTCTCAGTATTGTCTATGGCAGGGTATTTTCTGTTTAGTAGCCGAGAAAAAGTAGCTGCTACTAGTAGCTCTGTGTGTCTTCACCCTAAAAGGTACTTGCATTAACATCCACTTCTTGCAGTATAGTTTGGCGTGGCTGCCTGCCTCCTGTTCCGAACGAATAGGGCACACACATCACTCCCACGATAAACACGACTGTAGCCAGACTTGGAAAATTTCCAGCACATTTGTGTCAATTTTTATGCCTCGGCTGCCACCCCCTCCCAAATCATTATTCATTTAGTATGTTTTCTGACTTATTGGCATTCTGATATTGGGCAGCCTGTGGCTACACATTTTGTCTGGTTTACTGCCCCTGGCAATCAAACACAGATTGCTTTTTGTCTTTAGAGTCCTCTTACTATTCATCTTTTATCAAAATATCCCCTGGGTAACCAGATAACTGTTTAGATTTTAAGCTTTGAAGCTACACAACCAAACATGTAAATAAAAAACAAAACAAAAAAAAAAAAAAGAAAAAACAAACTTTAGAGCAATTGAAATTTGTCTTACATGTATGCTTTCTACACCGCAGCAAAGTTTATTTTGAGCCAAGCAACCCTTTAATCCTCAAAAGATATTAGTCATTTAGCCACGTGCATTTGGTTCTTTTGGACAGCGCTGTATGACTTGGTGTAAAGGTGGCCACACACTTGGCGATTTGCGATCTTTCGTGTGACCATCGGTCGCACGAAAGATCGTTAAATCCGCCACTAACCTTCAGGGCTGAAACGGCAGATAAGGAGGTAGAAACAATAGGATTTCTACCTCTTTCTGCCGATTCAGCCCTGATGGCAGATTTTGCTCAGGCATCTTCTATGGTGCCCGATCGGCGAGTCGACTGATATCAGCAGCCTCCTGCGATATCAGTCAACTTGCCGACTTGCCATACACGCACCGAATATCGCACGATACAAGGTTTCGTACGATATTATCGGTGCGTGTAAGGCCAACTTAAGTCATTCCTGGGGGTCTGTACCAATGTTTTTCCTGTGTTAAGCATTGGTCCCTCCTTCCATGGGTCCCAACACACAGGAGTGATTTAGACCAATTAAATTGTGTTGTGTGAAGTAGTGCTTTGCGTTGCTTGTGGATGCCTGCCCTTGCACTCTGTGGAGCTCCTGTGCTGTTAGTAATTGGCACAAATGGACATGTTTTACTGATGCAAACCTTGCTACTCTTGCTCATTGAAATCTATGGATGTGAGACCCTAAAAAAAACATTTTTATATTCTGTAGCATGGCTTAGGGGGTGTTTGATGATATTGTTAGACATGTGTATAAATACAACAGTCATGGGCTGCTGTAGGGCCACTGGGGGTAGTTACAAACCTCCTGCTATAACTAGCAATCTGCACAGCAAGTCCCTCGTTATTTGGCTAAACTAGTAAATCTTTGCCTCTTTTGCCCATCCTGGTCATCAGCCCAGTCATGCTTATGTGATTCATTGGTCCCTGAGCCAACAAGCTGATCACATGGAGAGCTTATGCAGATCAGTAGAGAAAAGACCTTATCTGAAGGGATAATTCAGCCAACCCATTTGATATCTAGCCAAAGCGCAAGTAGAGTCGGCACACAATATCAGCTGTGTATAACCAGCTTTACCAACCTGTTCTCAGTCTGGATCAGTATCTACTTATAATGTGATTTCTGCCTTGAAATCACATTATAGTTCAGACAGGAGTTTTTTTTGCTTCACTGTTTAGTGCTGACAATGTTAAACTGCACCAGTAATATTCACCCATATGGTTTACTGCAATAATAATGGAATCGCTAGAACTCATTTACACACAAAAATGTAATTTGTCAGCCGCTGTCTTAAGTGTTTGACCTTGTTCTTGCAGACATCTAATTTATTTACCGTTTTGTGCTTTTCCACATGCTGCAGTGCTTCGTCTCCTACTTGCGCTCCGTTTATTTGATGAAGAACAAGGAAGTTTTTGATGTTTTCAAGTTGCCCCTGACTCAGTATGCCCAGTAAGTGGGAATCCATTCTTTGGTAGAAATATCTAGCGTTTGTGTTTATTGGTTAGATGATTTTTTTTTTCTGTGAAATAGCGAAATATGTTGTGTGTATCATGACTGTGTATAGGCCTGTGAATGGGAAACAGGAGAAAAGTGAAGAATCAGAAAAGAAAAAAGCATGGTCTGAAGATCGAGGGCACTAACTGCAGCAAAACGTTTCTTAGGTTGGGGGGGGGGGCCTACATGTTTTCATCAAGAGGAACTGAACATCCTGGCAGATGCCAGAGCCAAACTGAGTATTTGCAGACGGGGTGCCAAATAAGTATATCTCAAGTCCGGTTTATCCATCTCCATGTTACCAGGAGGTTGGCTACTTCATTTCCGTATGGTTTTATGATTTGAAAAGTCCAGAAAGTATAAAGTTGGGAACCTCCCTTTCCACAAGCGGCCCCTTGCAGTCCCTATTGAAATGTGTGTACAAATGGTATGAAGGTGATTTGTAATGATATGTCAGTGACTCCGTTGTTGCCTCTCAATAAACATAGGAAGACCGCCTTTGCATGTACCTGATCTGAAAATTGTTCTAGAAGTCTGGGTTCTGATAATGTTGTTCTTCTCAGTTCTCATGTCTTTGGGCCAACAGAATATTATAATCTCCAGTTGCCTTCTATAAGGAGGTGTAATAGAATCAGAATCAGCACCAGCCAAGCATAAGAAAGTTAAAAAGCCTTTATTATAACAACAGCAGTTTGTCTGTTGTCAAAGCCATGATATTCTATGAGGAGGTGAGCAGAAACCTGGTGGCAGTGGATGGGATATACCTAGACTTTGCTAAAGCATTTGATAAAGTACCACACAGAAGGTTAATTGTTAACTTACAGAATATTGGCCAGAAATATTTTTTGTTCTTAAATAGAAAACTGACCAAAGGATTTTTTGTGTTTATACTGGGGCTTGTTTATAGTGAATGGTGTTCAAATGAGTTTCCATCAGTCTCCATTAAATAGTGTTGGTTACGGGAAATAAGTAAACCTAAATAAAAAGGCATTTTGCCATTTGGAGCCTTTATATTATTAGCGTTTGCAGTTGTAGGTATGATCCTGTAGAGTGGCACAGGATACTCAACTCTGCTCTACATTTTAAATACTTAAATAGTTCCTGAAAAGAGATCCCAACAAGTAAGGCCATCCAGGCATTAATGAAACACTTCACTTTTGAAACACTTTTCTTTTTTGCTGAAGTGGCACAATTTCCAGAAACTCTTTTTACTCCTCACAATTTATTGCTCATAAATCCCAACCAAAAGTGATTTGCCCAGCAGATTTACGGTCCCTGATATAAACTGCATCCCCTTTAGGAACCAAAAGTAGCCTTCCAACAATGACTAATTATTAATCAAAGAAGAAAATAGTGTAAAGAAATGTAGATTACCTAAAGGGCCACTGTCGCATTTTCCACGCTGCTTATGTTTTAAAATGAAATGCATGTACACTGGATATAAAAAGTCTACACACCCCTGCAAAATGGCAAGTTTTTGTTTAACAAAGAAAAAGAAAGGGTGATAAATCCTGTCAGAACTTATTCCACCTTTGTTGCAAAATTGCCATCTACACAAAGAAGTCAAAAACAAATCGGAAACAGTTTAGTGAAAGAAATGAAAAAATAAATCGTTCAAAAACCTGGTTGCTTTAGTGTGTGCACCCCTTATCAGTTTGGCACATCTGGACTTGCCAATTTTTGCCTAGTCCATCTTGCAAATTTTTTTCAGAACTGTCAGATTGGTAGGGCATCTCTTGAGGTCGCCCCACACATGATCAATCGGATTAAATTTTGGGCTCTGGCTGGGTCATTCCAGAGCTTTGATCCTCCTTTGAGGAAGCCGTTGCTTTGTTGATTTAGATGTATTCTTTGGGTTGTTGTCATTATAAAAGGTGAAGTTCATCTTCAGCTTCCTAGCAGATGCTTGAAGGTTTTCAAACAAAATAGACTGATACTTGGATCTATTCATAATTTCATCCACCTTGACTAAAGCACCAGTTCCAGCTGATGAAAAACAGCCCCAAAGCGTGATGCTGCCTCCACCATGCTTCACAGTTGGAATGGTGTTGTTATGATTATGTGCTGTTATTTTTGTGGCACACATACCTTTTTGGAGTTATGGCCAAATAGTGGAACAATTTGCAAAGTTTAACTGGGCTTGGATGTTTTTCTGTGCGAGTAAAGGCTTCTGTCTTGCTACCCTACCCCACAACCCTGACATATGAAGAATACGACTGATTGTTACTTGCCTCCATTAGCATTTTTTTCGTTGTCTTATCATCAATCTTGGAGGGACCTTCTCCTGATCTTGGTACAGTCACTGTTGGGCCATATTTTCTCCACTTGTCTTCACCGTGCTCCATGGAATGTTTAATGACTTGGATACTTTTCTGTCCTGATTGATACCTTTCAATGATAAGATCCTTGTCATGTTCTGAAAGTTTTTTTTGTGGAGCATAGCTTTTGAAGTATGAGAAGAAGAGAAATAATTCTACGGGAACACACTTTATCTGAGCTCAATCAGAGCCACTTTAATTGATGGCAGGTGGATACTAAATACTATTTGAGATGAGACCGAATGTGATTGGTTGATTCTGAATGCAGCCAATCCTTGATTATTATGGGTGCGCACACTAATGCAGCCAGGTTTTTGGATGATTTTTGTTTTTTCTTCTTTCACTAAACTGTTTGTTTTGTTTTCAACTTCTTTGTATAGATGGCTATTTTGCAGTAAAGGTGGAATAAGTTCTGAACAGGATTTATCTCTGTTTCTATTATGTATGTATATATTTATAAAGCGCTACTTATGTACTCAGCGCTGTACAGTAGAATACATTAATACAAACAGGAGGTTAAGATAATAGATAAATACAAAGTATAACAATAAATACAAATAAATACAAGATACAGTTGCAATAAGTTAAGCGTCGAAGACATAAGAGGATGGAGGTCCCTGCCTGTGTAGCTTACCATGAACAAAAACCTGCCATTTGTGTGGCAGTGTGTAGACTTTTTATATCCAGTGTACTATAAACCATTTGTATTATAATTAACAAGCAGGGCTGTTTGCTTAGCTGTCCGTATTCTACTGTTGTAGATTCCTTGAGGTCTGATTCTGACCTTAAGAAATCTCCTTTAGGGTATTGTAAATTAGCTATAGGGAAGTGTTAAGCATGCTGAGATATATTCTATAATGTCTGGAGTCTTTGCAGCAATGACGTTTGGCAAGGACATTATCAGACCATTTTCTATGCAGTTATATATTACTGCCTGCTCCACCTAGTGGCAGAATGTGCAGAAAATATAAACAAGTTATATGTTGGTTTAAATATATAAAGGAGTAAAAGTATCTCCAAGGGTGATAACACGCACAGTGCACTCCCCATTTGAATGAATTCATTGTATAGATCACTGACACAATTAGCAGTGATCAAAACGCCGCTTGCACGGTAGTCCTAAAGAGTGTAGCTTTTCAGATAGAACATTTTTGCGATGTTGCTTGTTGTGAGCATTCTTTTCAGTTTGGAAAAGTGAGCCGCTGCATTTTGGATATGGATTGTCACTGTAGGCATAATAACTTCATGCAGTTGCTGGGTGGTTTGTGGACTACAATATCGAATAACATTTTTTCTTATTTATAGATTTTTTTTTTTTTTTAAATTTAGGCTTTGTCTTTTATAAATGAAAATTCTGCAAGCCCAAAGCACTATTCCTCTTGTTGGCGGGTATAACTTAAGCATAGTTCTGATGTTTTGTTATGTTCATTCAGTGCTAAAGAAAGCCACCAGAAAATACAGTAGAACCTTGTGCTTGATCCAAAGAAGGCTATAATTTATCCTTATTGGAGGCAAAACAATCCTATTGGGGTTTTTTAATGTTACAATGATTTAGTAGACTTAAGGTATGGAGATCCAGATTACAGTAATCTTTCTGTAATTTGGATCTTCATACCCTAAGGGGCTGATTTACTTACCCACGAACGGGTCGAATGGAGTCCGATTGCGTTTTTTTCGTAATGATCGGTATTTTGCGATTTTTTCGTATGTTTTGCGATTTTTTCGGATTCTTTACGAATTTTTCGTTACCAATACGATTTTTGCGTAAAAACGCGAGTTTTCCTATCCATTACGAAAGTTGCGTAAAAAGTTGCGCATTTTTCGTAGCGTTAAAACTTACGCGAAAAATGCGCAACTTTTCGCGTAAGTTTTAACGCTACGAAAAATGCGCAACTTTTTACGCAACTTTCGTAATGGATACGAAAAACTCGCGTTTTTACGCAAAAATCGTATTGGTAACGAAAAATTCGTACAGAATCCGAAAAAAACGCAAAACATACGAAAAAATCGCAAAATGTTCGTTTTCAAGTCGGAACTTTTCCAATTCGGGTCGGATTCGTGGGTTAGTAAATCAGCCCCTAAGTCTACTGAAAAAATTATTTAAATGTTAATTAAACCCAATAGGATTGTTTTGACTATAAGGATACATTATAGCCTTTTTTGGATCAAGTACAAGGTTCTGTTTTATTATTATAGAGAAAAAGGAAATAATTTTTAAAAATCTGAATTATTTGATTAAAATGGAGCTTGTGGGAAACGGCCTTCCCATAATTCGGAGGTTTTGGGATAACTAGTATATGGATAAAAGATCCCATACCTATATATAGAGTCTCAGGCCTATTTGTACATTTTTATTAACCATCATAATTTGTATTGGAGTGGAAAAATCCCACTCACAACATTTTTCAAGGGATACTATCACCCCAAAGTTTCCTTTTTTATATTTTATTCTGAATCTTCATTGGTTTACTTTTTAGATGATAAGTCATGGTCACCTTATTGTATAAGAAAGAGGAAAAGCATTACTGCTAACCATGGGGTATTAAGAAATAAATATGGATAAAGCAGGTAACTTTATATCCTGGGTAAGATTATTGTCAGCTTTCAGGGGCATGATAAAGAGACATGTGCATTATAAGACTCCTGTGATGACTAGTTAAGGAGTGTTTTTCAGACCATGTGGTCCAACATTTGGTGAAGGATCCCCTGTAGTTTGTGGGTCTTGGAATATGGAGGACACCAATTAAGCATTTTAGGCTTAGCTCTTTACACAGTGCTTTGCGCACCCCCAAATAGGGCCATTCCTTGGCAGACTGGTTTCCTTCCTTTGGTTACACCCAGTGCCCAGTGGCACTAATCCACCCTAATCCACCCTAAACCCCACTTATTGCCAGGTAACTGGTACCTCTTATTTAGGTAGGTTTTACCTAAACAGACACAGTTGGGGGAATTGATGTGACAATGTGGCTGTCCTTCTTAGTGTTGCCCCTCACTGTAACTAGATTTCTATATAGGGAAGGGCAGGTGATATATTTATTACTGTTCCATAACACCATAAGGTTTTTACAGATTTTATGACCAAGGAGAGGAGAGAACTAAATGCAGAGGTCACTGCATCACTTATCATTAAATGCGCTGGCACGGTGAGGAATTTCTGAGTGTATAAAAAAAATATATATATTTCCCTTGAGCTTTCAGTAAAGCTAACCGAAATAAAGAATGTCGAGTGGGAAAGGTTAATGTTTGCAATATCAATAGACTGTTCTGATACTGAGTAAATGAATTAAGGATTGTGCTTTTAACCTAATAGTAAATGCAACCTTGCTGTTTGATAATGCAGGGAGTATAAGTGTTGTGACTACTGGGGGTCAGTAAAACTATTCTAACATCTGGGGGGGGGGGGCTAAAGAACTATCCAAGCTACTGGGAGTTTATGGAACTATGCTAATTACTGGTGGTTAATAGAACTATATTCTAACTACTGGGGGACCGTAGAACCATTGTAACTGCTGGGGGGGGGTCGGGGTAAAGAACCATTGTAACTGCTGGGAGGCTATAGAACCGTTGTAACTGCTGGGGGACTATAGAACCGTTGTAACTGCTGGGGGACTATAGAACTGTTGTAACTGCTGGGGGACTATAGGACCATTGTAACTGCTGGGGGACTATAGGACCATTGTAACTGCTGGGGGACTATAGGACCATTGTAACTGCTGCGGGACTGTAGGACCATTGTAACTGCTGGGGGACTGTAGGACCATTGTAACTGCTGGGGGACTATAGAACCATTGTAACTGCTGGGGGGCTATAGAACCATTGTAACTGCTGGGGGACTATAGGACCATTGTAACTGCTGCGGGACTGTAGGACCATTGTAACTGCTGGGGGACTGTAGGACCATTGTAACTGCTGGGGGACTATAGAACCATTGTAACTGCTGGGGGGCTATAGGACCGTTGTAACTGCTGGTGCTGGGGGGCTATAGGACCATTGTAACTGCTGGGGGACTATAGGACCATTGTAACTGCCGGATGGCTGTAGAATTATTGTAACTGCCGGGGGGCTATAGAACCATTCTTACAGCTGGGGGGCTATAGAACCATTCTTACTGCTGGGGTGCTATAGAACCATTCTTACTGCTGGGGGGCTATAGAACTTTTCTTCAATTAAGGAGACAAGGACACAAAGCAACCCATCACAAAGAGGTTATGTTGATACACAGCGGATGATGGATATTTGTAGACTTGCAGTTTCCCCATGATGCTAGCACTTGCCTATTTTACACAGCCAATACATTGTAAAGAAAATCTGCAACTATTTGCATGGAAGGCATACTCATACTCCCTCTGAAAAAGTATAAAGCCATTCTTCAAACATAAGCAGACTTGATTATTTTTGAGGCCTTATTAGCAGCCCTGCTGTGTTTGTGGAAAAGCTGCTCATATCATCCCCTACTTTACCATCTGCCCATAGTCCCTATATCCTTTTATTTCTATAATTCAGAGGGTTTTAATACTTTCGGGACAAATGCCGCCATTTGTCGCCATTTGTCACCCAACCTCTATTTATGTACCCCACTAATGATTAAATGAAGACAGTGGTGCAGAGATCTGCAATAGTTACAAAGGGTATTCAATGCAGTAAATATTCCTTTGGCCCTATATTTCATTAGGCCTTTAAAGTTGTGTACATAAGCTCACAATCTTGGATTTTGTTATGACTGTCAGTGGCACTGCACATGCTCAGTGTGCTCTGGGCAGCTGTTGAGAAGCTAAGCTTAGGGGTCATTGCAAATCATCAAACATTTGAGGCACTTCTATCATAAAATTTGATGCTACAGGTCTGTTTATTATATTCTGATGCTAATTTCATTCATGTAATGAGAATCTGAATTATTTACTAATCAGCCTTATATTGTGCCATTTATATTCTATATATACAGTATAGTGTGCCATTTATATTCTATATATACAGTATAGTGTGCCATTTATATTCTATATATACAGTATAGTGTGACATTTATATTCTATATATACAGTATAGTGTGACATTTATATTCTATATATATATACAGTATAGTGTGACATTTATATTCTATATATATATATATACAGTATAGTGTGACATTTATATTCTATATATATATATATATATACAGTATAGTGTGACATTTATATTCTATATATATATATATATATATATATACAGTATAGTGTGACATTTATATTCTATATATATATACAGTATAGTGTGACATTTATATTCTATATATATATACAGTATAGTGTGACATTTATATTCTATATATATACAGTATAGTGTGACATTTATATTCTATATATATACAGTATAGTGTGACATTTATATTCTATATATATATACAGTATAGTGTGACATTTATATTCTATATATATACAGTATAGTGTGCCATTTATATTCTATATATACAGTATAGTGTCACATTTATATTCTATATATACAGTATAGTGTGACATTTATACTCTATATATACAGTATAGTGTGACATTTATATTCTATATATACAGTATAGTGTGACATTTATATTCTATATATACAGTATAGTGTGACATTTATATTCTATATATATATACAGTATAGTGTGACATTTATATTCTATATATATATATATACAGTATAGTGTGACATTTATATTCTATATATATATATATACAGTATAGTGTGACATTTATATTCTATATATATATATATATATATATATATATATACAGTATAGTGTGACATTTATATTCTATATATATATACAGTATAGTGTGACATTTATATTCTATATATATACAGTATAGTGTGACATTTATATTCTATATATATACAGTATAGTGTGACATTTATATTCTATATATATATACAGTATAGTGTGACATTTATATTCTATATATATACAGTATAGTGTGACATTTATATTCTATATATATACGGTATAGGGTGCCATTTATATTCTATATATACAGTATAGGGTGCCATTTATATTCTATATATACAGTATAGTGTGACATTTATATATAGAGTATTCTATATATCCAGTATAGTGTGACATTTATATATAGAGTATTCTATATATCCAGTATAGTGTGTCAGTCCCTAAGTTTAGGTAAGTGACTGCAGCATAGAGAATGTGCAGGGAATCGGCAGAAAAGAAGATGGAGGACTACTGGGAGCATTTTGGTGGCACAGATCTTGCTGCTAAAGGCCTGTGGTTCCCTTCAGCAGGTACAGGACCCCACAACATAATGTACAGCATTTCTTCGAAAGCGAGATATATTTGTGTAGCTCAATATCCTTTTTTTTTTCTCCCCCATCAGTAGTTAAAACCTTGAAGGAAATGATCTGTATATGTATCCTGCTGTCTTGCCCAGCAAAGGGGTTAAATTGCCTTCATAAGCACATGAAGAGATTAAATATTCCAGCTGTGTGCAGGCAGCATGACTCACAAGGACCGCTCTCCGGCCTTAATGTCACCAAGAAGCCGCTCGCAAGCACTGGCCATCTGGCTAGGGATGCAAAAATGCATCTTTTCCATTACAGCAATTTATTCTCTAATTATAAACTGTCACAGTTTAACCTCTCCACCAGTAGGGAAGCATTCTGTTGGATGAGAATCTAAATGAATGCATTTTTCTTGGTACCATCCAGGAAGCCACATACATGTAAGCAGTTTTGTATCATTAAATGTAGTCTTTATAAGTTCAGACAGAAAGGCTCAATGAGCAATAGGAGGGAGCAGGAGAACCAATGCTGTAGGGAAGAGAAATACAATCTATTTATTTTGTGGGCAACAAAATATTAAATGCAGGGGTTTGGGTGTGTGTGTTGAGTGTATATCTACATTAAGGACTCTCTTGCAGACAGTAGTCCCCCTTTTTTTTTAAATCAATGTTTTTATTTATTGGTAGTCAAAAAGATTGTTGTTACAATGTTAATAATGGTACATTTTTCCATTTGTATCATTTTTGTAACAAGGTATTAAAGAATATAAACATATGATTTTAACAGTTTCAATAACTTTGAACTTTCTGCTCATACCTGTTTTTCCTTTGATCCTGTGGGAACTTGTTTTCACTGTTGGTATGTGGCCAACATTCTGTTTATTTGTTGGCTCCTGGGGGGTCTTTGCGTTTGCTGGTCGGTTTCTTGATTTTGTAAATTTTGGAGGTACTGGGATGCTTCGACTACAAATGGATGTTCTTTGAGTATTTCCGTGTCATACCACGTGGTTTGTCTGAATGTGTAGACTGTAAGGTATCTAATTGATTGGGGTAAAGAGGATATGTATGGGAGCCATGTGTTAAAGAATTTTGCTGTGATTTGCTCTTTTCTAGTTGTTGTCTCTAACCAGTCCATGTAAAATATGTGGTGTAGTTTTTGTTTTGCTAGTGTTATGGATGGGGTGTCTGAGGTTAGCCATTGGTGTAGTATCGTCTTCCGGGCCGCCGCCGCCAATCTCCCAGCCAAAAGTTTTTCTGATTTGGTTAGGCCTGTGTATGATGTGGTGGTGCTGAATAATGCCCATTCTAGTTTTGTTTGGAGGGGTTTTCCTGTCACCTGTGTCCAGTACGAGGCTATTTCTTTCCAAAAGGTTTGTATTTTGGGACATGCCCATAGGTTATGGATTAGGTTGGCACAGTAGTCCCTTTTTATGCTTACATAGAGTCTTGCTTTTCATGGTACTTATTCTAGAAATTTGCTAAGTAATATTACTAAGGTGCCTAAGAAAAATGAGCTCTTCTCTGAAAGATGCATTGACATCTATAATGCTCCTTTGGCTCATGTAATAATGGGTAATGGTAACATAATCAAAGGAGGTAAATATGTGATGACATTTTCCCCTAAGTGGAACATTGTTTGTGATGAGGAACGACAATTGGTCTTGCAGAAATACTTGCAACCCTTTCAATAATTGACAGCGCCGGATTTAAAAAGCAGCCGCCCCTAGGCCGTCCCCCATTTGCGCCCCCTGCGCATGCGTGAACAAGCCCCCCATGCCGCGACACGTCGACGCAAGCGCGTCGCAGTGCATGCGCAGGCATTTAACTCCCATACGGAGCAGTGGGGAGAAATCCCCACTGCTCCGTATCGGAGCAAAATTTCAAAATTTTGTTGCGGCGGGGCGGCATGCCGCCCCTAAATTTGCGCTGCCCTAGGCCCGGGCCTTTGCGGCCTCTCCACAAATCCGGGCCTGATAATTGACCTGTTAGAACAGTGATCCCCCAACCAGTGGCTCAGGAGCAACATGTTACTCACCAAACCCTTGGATGTTGCTCCCAGTGGCCTCAAAGCAGGTGCTTATTTTTGAATTTTTTTGGGCAAATTCTGGTTGCATAACAACCTGGTGTACTGCCAAACAGAGCCTCTTGAAGACTCCCACTCTACACAGGGGCTGCCAAATTGCCTTTGTTTATAACCCTCAGGAGCATTTTTCATACTTGTGTTGCTCCCCAACTCTTTTTACATTTGAATGTGGTAAAAAAAAAGGTTGGGGATCCCTGTGTTAGAATAATAGTTGATTTATTTTTGGTTCATGCCCACCTTGGTGCTCAGATTTTTGGGGAGGATTTCCTTAGCTTATAACAAGCTTACAGATATAGGTTATCATTGTTCATTGTGCATAGCCTTAAAGGAAAAGTAACACTAAAAATTTTAAGTAAAAAATCTATTCTACCCTGCCCCGATAATTGCCCTATCCTGCAAACCATTTATTATTTTGAATGCTTTAGTACAAAATACCTGTCAAAACTTGGCTTCCGGTCATTTGAAGAAAGGCGATACGGCGATGCAGGGGAAGTATCGGGGAAGCATCCACTATGCGGCGATCGATTGATTGAGCCTAGCCTGACTCCTTCCTATACAGAAGCAAGGCTAGACTCGATCAGTTGATCGCCGCAATACTTCCCCTGCATTGTCGTATCGCCTTTCTTCAAATGACCGGTAGCCAAGTTTTAACAGGTATTTTGTACTAAAGCATTCAAAATAATAAATGGTGTGCAGGATAGGGCAAATATTGGGGCAGGGTAGAATAGATTTTTTACTTAAAATTTTTTAGTGTTACTTTTCCTTTAATAATATTTTAGACCGCAAATAAGTGCTTAGCCTAGGGGTGATGCCAGACAAGTTGCTTAGTCACCCTCTGGAAATGGCTTCTCCCATTTGGCCATAACCTTATAAATATCTAGAACAGCAAATCAGTGTTTGCCCTAAGGGCAAGAAGAGGAACTTTGTCACCCTGGGGAAATGGCTTCTCTCAAGGGTGACAAATTGTCTAAAAATACCTTTTAGTCTGTATCCTTTGAAATCCCAGGTTATAGCTCCAAAAAATACCTTCTTTCGCATGCCCTAAATCTCACCCTATTGACCTTTAAAAACTCCAGGAGTATCTAGGGGAGCAAATAGTTATTCTGCCTTGGTCCCATCCTAACTGACTGAGCCCATCTGCCATTGCCCCAGACAATAACTGGTTAATAATGTAGGCCTTATTTAAACTTCTGTATCTTGTGATACTTGAAGAAAACAAATAATTAGCATGAGAAATCATTACTGAATAAGCATTTCTCTAAGTTCATTTCATTCCATCTTGAACTGTGGTGGTCCCAAGCGAAGTGTGTTTTATTTATTTTTTCTTATTATTTGCTTTTGATTTTTCCTTTTTAATTACATTTGCTCATCCTCGTTGCCAGCAGCCAGCGAGAGACCCTGGGATCCTGGCATTATATTACATCTTCCTTGATCTATACGTTAATTGTACCTTGTGCCCGGCTCCCACTGTTGGCAAATGGTACAGAATTTGCTGTCAATTAACGACTCGGTTGCTGGAGCGAAGAACAAAGAATATCATTACCGGGGTTGTAATTAGACTCTGACAATCTTATTTATATGTTACTAAAGATTGAATTCATTTTTTTTTTTATTGTTGGTAGGAAATGTTTTGCACAGGGTTATTAACTCATATTCTAGTTTGGAACAGTAATGTTTAAAGCTATAATAGTAGTAGTAATAAAATACAAGTGAGGGAATACAAGGTTATGGGAGATAGCTCTCAGTACAAGTGAGGGAATACAGGGGTAGGGGATATAGCTCTCAGTACAAGTGAGGGAATACAGGGGTAGGGGGGATAGCTCTCAGTACAAGTGAGGGAATACAGGGGTATGGGAGATAGCTCTCAGTACAAGTGAGGGAATACAGGGGTATGGGAGATAGCTCTTGGTACAAGTGAGGGAATACAGGGGTATGGGAGATAGCTCTTGGTACAAGTGAGGGAATACAGGGGTAGGGGAGATAGCTCTCAGTACAAGTGAGGGAATACAGGGGTAGGGGAGATAGCTCTCGGTACAAATGAGGGAATACAGGGGTAGGGGAGATAGCTCTTGGTACAAGTGAGGGAATACAGGGTTATGGGAGATAGCTCTCGGTACAAGTGAGGGAATACAGGGGTAGGGGATATAGCTCTCGGTACAAGTGAGGGAATACAGGGGTAGGGGATATAGCTCTCAGTACAAGTGAGGGAATACAGGGGTATGGGAGATAGCTCTCAGTACAAGTGAGGGAATACAGGGGTAGGGGGGATAGCTCTCAGTACAAGTGAGGGAATACAGGGGTATGGGGGATAGCTCTCAGTACAAGTGAGGGAATACAGGGTTATGGGAGATAGCTCTCAGTACAAGTGAGGGAATGCAGGGGTAGGGGGATATGGCTCTCAGTACAAGTGAGGGAATGCAGGGGTAGGGGAGATGGCTCTCAGTACAAGTGAGGGAATGCAGGGGTAGGGGAGATGGCTCTCAGTACAAGTGAGGGAATGCAGGGGTAGGGGAGATAGCTCTCAGTACAAGTGAGGGAATGCAGGGGTATGGGAGATAGCTCTCAGTACAAGTGGGGGAATACAGGGTTATGGGAGATAGCTCTTAGTACAAGTTGATCCAGGGACCGGTCCGATTGCCATCTTGGAGTCAGGAAGGAATTTTTTCCCCTCTGCGGCAAATTAGAGAGGCTTCAGATGGGGTTTTTTGCCTTCCTCTGGGTCAACTAGTAGTTAGGCAGGTTATATACAGTGGTGTGAAAAACTATTTGCCCCCTTCCTGATTTCTTATTCTTTTGCATGTTTGTCACACAAAATGTTTCTGATCATCAAACACATTTAACTATTAGTCAAAGATAACACAAGTAAACACAAAATGCAGTTTTTAAATGAGGGTTTTTATTATTTAGGGAGAAAAAAAATCCAAACCTACATGGCCCTGTGTGAAAAAGTAATTGCCCCCTGAACCTAATAACTGGTTGGGCCACCCTAACCAGCAATAACTGCAATCAAGCGTTTGCGATAACTTGCAACGAGTCTTTTACAGCGCTCTGGAGGAATTTTGGCCCACTCATCTTTGCAGAATTGTTGTAATTCAGCTTTATTTGAGGGTTTTCTAGCAGGAACCGCCTTTTTAAGGTCATGCCACAACATCTCAATAGGATTCAGGTCAGGACTTTGACTAGGCCACTCCAAAGTCTTCATTTTGTTTTTCTTCAGCCATTCAGAGGTGGATTTGCTGGTGTGTTTTGGGTCATTGTCCTGCTGCAGCACCCAAGATCGCTTCAGCTTGAGTTGACGAACAGATGGCCGGACATTCTCCTTCAGGATTTTTTGGTAGACAGTAGAATTCATGGTTCCATCTATCACAGCAAGCCTTCCAGGTCCTGAAGCAGCAAAACAACCCCGGACCATCACACTACCGCCACCATATTTTACTGTTGGTATGATGTTCTTTTTCTGAAATGCTGTGTTACTTTTACGCCAGATGTAACAGGACACACACCTTCCAAAAAGTTCAACTTTTGTCTCGTCGGTCCACAAGATATTTTCCCAAAAGTCTTGGCAATCATTGAGATGTTTTTTAGCAAAATTGAGACTAGCCATAATGTTCTTTTTGCTTAAAAGTGGTTTGCGCCTTGGAAATCTGCCATGCAGGCCGTTTTTGCCCAGTCTCTTTCTTATGGTGGAGTCGTGAACACTGACCTTAATTGAGGCAAGTGAGGCCTGCAGTTCTTTAGATGTTGTCCTGGGGTCTTTTGTGGCCTCTCGGATGAGTTGTCTCTGCGCTCTTGGGGTAATTTTGGTCGGCCGGCCACTCCTGGGAAGGTTCACCACTGTTCCATGTTTTTGCCATTTGTGGATAATGGCTCTCACTGTGGTTCGCTGGAGTCCCAAAGCTTTAGAAATGGCTTTATAACCTTTACCAGACTGATAGATCTCAATTACTTTTGTTCTCATTTGTTCCTGAATTTCTTTGGATCTTGGCATGATGTCTAGCTTTTGAGGTGCTTTTGGTCTACTTCTCTGTGTCAGGTAGCTCCTATTTAAGTGATTTCTTGATTGAAACAGGTGTGGCAGTAATCAGGCCTGGGGGTGACTACAGAAATTGATATTGAAATTGAAAATTGAAATTGATAAACCACAGTTAAGTTATTTTTTAACAAGGGGGGCAATCACTTTTTCACACAGGGCCATGTAGATTTGGAGTTTTTTTTCTCCCTTAATAACGTAAACCTTAATTTAAAAACTGCATTTTGTGTTCAATTATGTTATCTTTGACTAACAGTTAACGGTTTTTGATGAGCAGAAACATTTAAGTGTGACAAACATGCAAAAGAATAAGAAATCAGGAAGGGGGCAAATAGTTTTTCACACCACTGTATAGGCATTATGGTTGAACGTGATGGACGTACGTCTTTTTTCAACCCAACTTACTATGCTACTATGTTACTATATGTGTTTATAACAGTGAGTAGTAACACCAAATGCAGTTTTAAAGGGGAATGCAACTGTAATAACTGGCCGCCTCCTGAACCACTCTGTACACCTAGCTTTTTCCTCTGCCTTGTTGTAAAAACAGAGTAGTAAATTGTCTCTGGACCTGGAGTGGTGGGAGATGGTGTTCACCATCCCTGGTGTACTACGTGGGTTTGTAGAACAAGGAGAGGAAACCGCTGTGTTTAGGGGGTTCTAAGTAGTGCTGTTTAGGGGGGCCCAGTAATTACAAAGGGTTAATTAACTTACCTGACCCTAATATAAAAGAGATCAACTATTGTGGGATTGGTCATTGCACATATAACACAGAATCCTATTTGTTATTCAGGTCCTTAGGCCTTGCAGTTGCTCCACGGGTTAGGTTCCTTCTCAAAGCTCAAAATGCTCAGTCAACGTCTGTGAGCAAAGATGACCCCGGCACAGCAAGTGATCAAGAAATAGAGGCATTCAAGTCAAAGCTTGGTGGTAAACCAGCTGATGACCAAAGCAGAGATGATGCTGACAATGTCAATTCTTCAGAGGAAGAGAGTAATCTAGAAGAAGACTCTGAGGATGACGAGCAAGAGCTTTCAGACAACCTAAAGCAAACAAGTTTGCAGTTTATGAATGAGGATGAAGACGATGATGACTGTCGAGATCTTGATTTCCTCACAGTGAAACGGAGAGATGTTTTTGGCATAGAGGATGGCAGCTTTATTCCCGTAAGTACAGTTTGTTTATTCATGGCAGGAATAATGTTTGTTAGAAGAACAGCTTTTATTTGACTGCATCTTCTTATAGAAGTTGACTGAGAACCCCCAGTAGGATTAGTGATTCCAAGAGGAGCCAGCATGTATAGCTATGAGCTTCATGCTACTGCACATGTGGCCAGAAGTTGTGGCCTTTGTCATAGCAAGTCATTTGTATAACATGTAGATCAATGATCCCCAACCAGTGGCTCGGGGGCAACATGTTGCTCGCCAACCCCTTGGATGTTGCTCCCAGTGGCCTCAAAGCAGGTGCTTATTTTTGAATTTCTGGTTAAAAGACAAGCTGTGATTGCATAACAACCCAGTGTAATTGCCAAACAGAGCCTTCTGTAGGTTTCCAGTCAACATAGGGGCTATCAAATAGGCAAATATTGCTCATTGGCACCCCCAGGAAATGTTTTCATGCTTGCGTTGCTCTCCAAAACTTTTTCCATTTAATTGTGGATCACGGGTATAAAAGTTTGGGGATCCCTGATGTAGATCAAGGCATAACAGCCCTCTTTAAACTTCTTACAAGGTGTTTTAACAAACCCAGAACAAAGTGCCCCAGAAAATACATTTTTGGAGCTAAGATATAGGCTCTGGGTGGTTGCTAATGGTGTCACATGACTAATCAGAGCAATCCAAATTTGGTGCCCGAGACTGTATGTACATCCCACAGGGTATTTTTTATTGGCCTCTGTCTGAAGGTTACACTGTACATACCCTTTAGAGTGGAAAGAAGTATTGAAGTTTCAGATTTAGAACTATGCATCTGTTACTGCAGTCTCCTTTGTTCTAAGCAGGCCCTAGAGGCCAAACAAAGTGTCACACAAAGCATTTTGGGATCTTTTTTCTGCCACCTCTCCTCTTTGGGGCATTGCTCCAGTGGAGATTTTTGTTGGTACAGTTGCATTTCTGAAACTTTTTCTGCCACTCCTGCAGAGTTTCATGAATCGATATCATTGCGTGCTTGTAGGTCGTTTCAAGTTAATGACGGCTCACAAACATCTCCTGGCAGTGTTGCGAGCAGTTGGTTGTGCTTATGATACACATGGGGATGAAGGCATCTGTCTCGCCCTGGCTGTTCCTTAAACGTTGGGACCAAAACAGCAGGTATTTGCCTCTGGGATGTGTAAGAAATGAACTGAGGCAAGGGCAACATGATGTACATCTGCATGTCTTCACCCACCATCCCTAGATACAGAGGAATAGCTGTATCCCTAGCGGTTGTATGGAAATATTAACTCTGCGCTGCATACATAAAAGATATTGATCACTCCTGCTGGCAGGATTTGTATTTGGCTTTGGTGCATTCTGTCATTCTGTCAGATGTGTTCAGTGACTGAATGAAGGTAAAGCAAAATTATGTACAGTGTAACCCTAACTAAACTTTGTAAGGACCTTACATGTAGAAAATGGACAGCATGGACATCTTTTGCATTAGATGTCTACTTTGCTTATCTGGTAAAAAAAGATTGCTTAATTTCAGAACCTCACCATAAGTCCCAATACCACCAGACCATGGGGCATGCCCTTTATTTGACAGAACATGTGTGTTTATATGTATATAGCACGCTGAAACCATGCATATCCTGAAAATTATATCCTTATAAATGGTGCTTACTGATGTTACCAGTTCTAATCGGTACTTAGTCATGTCATTTGTCATAAGACTCACTAAAAACTTGTATATTATAATAAATAACTACCCTCTGTTGTCAAATATGAGAATATTAGAAGTCACCTTGGAGTTCCATGAGCTGTATAAAAGCATTCATACTTCAGCCTTGTGCTTTTATATGGTCATGGAAATTTTCTGTGACTTACAATATCCTTATATTGTACTATAGGGGGTACTTTATTCACTATATTATATGCATGATTGCTTAATTTCAGAACCTCACCATAAGTCCCAATACCACCAGACCATGGGGAATGCCCTTCATTAGACAGAACATGTGTGTTTATATGTATAAAACACGCTGAAACCATGAATATCCTGAAAATTATATCCTTATAAATGGTGCATACTGAACTGTCACCAGTTCTAATCGGTACTTAGTCATGTCATTTGTCACAAGACTCACTAAAAACTTGTATATTATTGTTGGACCTGCTCTATTCTGGGGTATTTAACTATTGAACTGAGACAGCCCGGTTTATTAAATAAGTGATATATTTATTTACAAAAGAGGTAAAAGGTATAAAATAAGGAGGGAAAATAACTAAAATGGAGGGAGGAAGAAGGGAGAGGAAAGGTGCAATGGAGGGGAGAGGAAAGTGCCTAACTAACAAAGTATTTACAAATGCTGTTTATATACATGAGGAAGACCATTCAACCAAGCATAACCCATACTACCCTTTTCCCAAGACACACCCAAATGACAGTCCCAGCCAATCAGGTCGATGCAAGTTGTTTTTAGGATGATTCATCTCAGTCAGCTAAGAGAGGTAGATCAAGATAGGTTGCACTGCAGATCAAATCCCATTGAGCCCAATGCTGCAGGCATTCCTGTTGATTCAGTGGGGTCTCCTATCCTTAGGAACTCTGGCCCTGCACCCACACCAGTGTGTACAGTCATTTGCATCTCTTTGATATGAACTGTACTATAGCTGTAAGTGTTGTTGTGTAGTTTTATGGCAGGATCTATGTTGTCCAGAATTACACCTCAGCAGATGTCATGTGAGGGAAAGGAAAGATATCTGTTAACCCCTTGTGTACATGTGGGTTCATTACTGAATATCCAAAATGCAGTACTACAATTATAATAAATAAGTACCCCCTGTTGTAAAATATGAGAATATTAGAAGTCACCTTGGAGTTCCATGAGCTGTATAAAAGCACTCGGTGTTCAGCCTTGTGCTTTTATATGGTCATGGAACTTTTCCGTGGCTTACAATATCCTTATATTGTACAATAGGGGGTACTTTATTCACTATATTATATGCATGTTCAGTCAATGAGAGTGAAAAGAATACTTGGCGCTGCCATTTTGTTCTGCAAAATACCTGCTGACTGTGGAGCCGCTTTCCTTTCCTTGGGAGGAGAAAGCTCCTGTGTAAAGTCCCATCCTTACTGCCTTTTCATGCTTTTCAACATCTTAATAGAATTCATTACTAATGCACCCCACCATAATGGAATCCTTTGAACCGTGGATAGTATTTTAAATAAGACCTTTTGCTGTTGGGCTGTGGGCCAGGAACCAACAGAGCCTCTCTGGGAGCTATTTATGAAGCTTTATTCAAGTGCTCAATCCCCTGTCAGATGTAAGTAATTGTAAGTGTCCAGCTTTTTTGCCTCTCCTTTTGATTAAGTTTTATATTTTGTGACATTTCAATTCAGATCCCAGCTTTTTAAAAGGGTCACATATTTTATAAAGGGCCTTTTTGGCAAAAGTACAGCACTTATGTTCTTGCATTCTAAGTAGTTTAGCGGCTTTCCCCCCATCTTCATACCCTTTGCTTGCCTGGAAATCAATTTATAGTTTTTTGTCGGGTAATAAAAATGCTTTATTGCATTGTAGTGGCAAGGTGTAGTCTTTACATATAATTAAAGAAACCTTAGTTTGCGGAGCATGCCATTTCCATGCTTAGTGAGCACCAGTAGCACTTTCCTTTATTGCAGTTTTTTTGACAAAGCAAAAGTTGGGTTTCCTACCAAAAATTCTTTAAAGGCCCACTGCACTCTGCATTTTCCCTACTGCTTTGTACTTAGCACAAGGAAAATAACACTGGTGTTATAATTATATGTTGTTGCATTATACAGGGTGTGAGCAGACAAGGGGGTTGTTCTGTTGCAGCTGAGGAAAACCATTAGTGGATGTTTTCTGTTGGCCATGCCTACTTCAGCCTCAAGCCACACCCCCTGAATACAGGAACCAATCAAATTGTGCAAGTATTTTGGTACATGAATGGTGGTACCATTCATCGTGACAAATATCTATGCTATTGCTGGTATTTCAGTTGGGCAGGTTTGAAAATTGAATATTTGTCAACTCCTTGGTATTTGTTGGGAGATTCTTGCCCTACTCTTTAAAGGAACAGTAACACCAAAAAAAGAAAGTGTATAAAAGTAATTAGAATATAATGTACTGCTGCCCTGCAATGGTACAACTGGTGTATTTGCCTCAGAAAGTTTATATAAACAAAGCTGTGTAGCCATGGGGGCAGCCATTCAAAGGAGAAAAGGCACAGGCACATAGCAGATAACAGATAAAACACTATTGTATTCTACCAAGCTTATCTGTTGTCTGCTATGTAACCTGTGCCTTTTCTCCATCTTGAATGGCTGCCCCCGTGGCTACACAGCAGATTATTAATATAACTATAGTAGTGTTACTGTAGCAAATGCACAACAAGTGCATAGCAACAGAACATTATATTTTAATTACATTAAAAAAAACTTTAATTTTTTGGTGTTACTGTTCCTTTAAATAAAACAGGGATTGTTTGTCCATAAATTGCAATATATACAAGTTGGCCAACTACATCAGTTGTCATCCCTGGTCTGGCCAGTCCCACACTCACTTTCATCTCATTCATTAAGAATTCTGCTGCTTCATTATACAGTGTATACAGGAGCTTTACCTGCAGCTCACACTTTCCCTTTTTATTGGCCACCACTTGGATCACCTGACTGTAGCTGGGAATGATGGGAGCTACACATTGGAGCTGGCCGCTGCTCCTGAATAAACTATAGCAACAAAATGGTTACTTATTATAGGCTACTGTGGGTACAGAACCTACGGATATGGGATCTATTTTGCCTGCTTTGCCTTTTCATCTGCCTACTCCTATGCAGAGACGGTGCACAAAATAAACAATGCAATCATCCTTTACTGTCTTTTTAAGGTAAATGAAATGATTATGCAGCTAAACATTTAGCAGTGATAAATTCATATAATTTCAAGGAAATTCCATGTTTCTTCCCTTCCAGCTGTCGGGCACACAACCTTGCACTGACCTTCCTTGGATTTGAATATCTCTAATGTAAGCCAGCCCACTTCCCATACACCTTGCCATACATTTGCACAGTATGCTGGCACTTTATAAATAAATCATAATTACTTAATATGCCACCCCTGATTCATTTTATTGCTTGTTGCCCTGGACTCTTTCCAACATCATAACGTGTTGTTTATAAAATGGTGCAGAAAGATGTGATCTATATTCACCATGTGGCACAGCTAAAGGTTTATTAACCACTTAATAACCAGGCTGGCACTATACAAGTGATATATGTATAGATAGATATAAATATAAATAGATAGGTATGTATATATCCATATACATGTATACCCCTGGGATCATACAATTTCCAGTGCACACACATATATGCTAGGTAACATTAGCCAACTAATGGACAACGCTCTTGTCTTTTACTCCCACGCTACTTCCTGTTACAGTTGGATCTGCATTATTTCCTGTCAGCTGATCTCTGAGGGAGCACCCAGCCCATCACTAAATGGTGGCTCAAGGGAAAGGAAAATTCCAGTTTTTTAAGATTCTTTAATATGTCACTTAAACCCTTAAAGGAGAAGGAAAGGTTAAAACTAAGTAAGCTTTATCAGAAAGGTCTATTTGAGTACACCAATAAACACAGTAATGCTGCTCTGAGTCCTCTGTCAAAAGAAACATGACATTTCTTGCTTTCTGTCCTGTACACATGGTTCTCTGTATTAGACTTGCTTCTCTTAGATCAAAATTCCTGGGCATGGGCTTGAGCCTGCTCAGCTTGCTCCTCTCTCCCTTCTTTCTTCTCCCCCTCCCCACTGTAATCTGAGCCCAGAGCAACAGCCTGCTGGCATAGAAGTGGCCGTCAGACCAAGCTGAAATGGCAGCTGTTATCTTAAACAGAGACAGCTTCTAGGGCTGTTTACTCGGGTATGGGAAGGCTGATGTTCTCCTGCAGGAAACTTCACGTGGCTTCAAAAAACAAAGCAACCCACGGTAGCTGAGATTAACTGCAGGCGATTAATCTCCCTGTGGGCCGTTGTCCTAAATAAATATAGCGGTCTAGCTTGCACTATTGTGGCCAATATATTATCAAGAAGCTTTCCTTCTCCGTTAAAGCTATGTGATTTCTGAGGTCAAATAATATAGATTTTTGGAGATTCTCCTTAAATTTGAAAATGTAAATTAGTTCCAGGGGCTAAAGAAATGGTGCATGTGTCATAACTCTACGTTACTGATTCAGGAGGCTTCTTCTGTTGTTTTTCTACTTATTCCACTGGTCCTGTCACATTGCATGACACAAAGGGGCATATTTATTATAGTGTGTAATGCAACATCATCATAGCAACCAATCGGATCTTTGCTTTTGTTTTCTAACTTGTAGGTCAATTCAAATTGCTGATTGGTTGCTATGGGCAACATCGCCAGTGTACACTGTAATACATAAGAAATAAATTAAAATGTATGGGTAGGTGTATGTCCCTCTTAATGTTAAACACTCATTTACTTTTGTTTGTAAATGTTCTAATCATTATGTGCTTGTAGAAGGAAGAGTATTCACAGGCTTAAAGGAACAGTAACACCAAAAAATGAAAGTGTATAAAAGTAACTAAAATATAATGTGCTGCTGCCCTGCACTGGTAAAAGTTGTGTGTTTACTTCAGAAAGTCTACTATAATTTATATAAATAAGCTGCTATGTAGCCATGGAGGCAGCCATTCAAAGGAGAAAAGGCACAGGCACGTAGCAGATAACAGATAAAACACTATTGTATTCTACAGAACTTATCTGTTATCTGCTATGTAACCTGTGCCGTTTCTCCTTTTTTCCATCTTGAATGGCTGCCCCCGGGGCTACACAGCAGCTTATTATATAAATTATAGTAGTGTTACTGTAGCAAACACACCAGTTTTACCAGTGCAGGGCAACAGTGCATTATATTTTTATTACTTGAAAGCTCTTTCATTTTTTGGTGTTACTGTTCCTTTAAATGTCCTTTCTTTTTCTAACAGCAGCAGCTTTGCCGCTCTGTATGGCTGAGGTATTGGCATGTTTTTTGTAACAGAGCATTCAGACCACATTGACATAGGCGGAGGGTGATTTTTTTGTTTGGGTAGGCTAATGTCACGTGATCAATTTCTTAACCAGCGATATACACTGACCCATCACAGAGCATACAGGTGGATTTTTGCATTGGCTAACATAAGCGCTAACAACTGAGAGGCCCACGGGCTAATTGGCTAAGTACTGAGTATTTTTTTTCTAAATGACATGGACGAAGCCCAAACTATTTTGAAAACGATATGCATAGCAAACTTGTATTATATACATTTTATTTATAGGAGATCTTACATATAGTGTAGATAAATGTTGGCCCTCTTGCAAAAAGTAACACAGTATAATAATAGATGAGGTTAAAAAGGACATGCATCCAACCATCAATTCAAAGATTTGCCTAAGTGAATTTAGCTTCACTGCTCTGCCAGTTGAACCAGAGGAAGGTGAAAAGCTGTAGCCTTAGGGCTCTGGCACACGGGGAGATTAGTCGCCCGCGACAAATCTCCCTTGTCACCGGCGACTAATCTCCCCGTGTGCCAGAGCCCTTAAATGGGGGGAAAAAATCCTTCCTGACTCCAAGAGGGCTATCAGACCAGCCCCTGGATCAAAGTACAATAAAGCTGTTGTTGCATGGGCATGCTTAAGATGTTTTGAAGGAGCTGTAAACAGCTGAGTATTCACAAAATATGGAAGTCACATCACAAATGTATAGCCTTTGTCCATTACTGTTAGAATTAAATGTACTATGGAAAAAGGTTCATTGCAGCCCTGGGTGCACACCCAGTCTCTGTCAGGGTGACAATACAGAACAAGGAAAATCAGCAGCATCAAAAGCCTTTATTTGGTAGGTAGCTAAGGACATAAGGACTTTAAACTTTATAGTCACCAAGAACCCAATCACACTGGCTCACATTGAACTATTCAGGTATGTGTTAGTTGAAACTCACTAGAGAACCATATTGACTGGATCACACTTTCACACCTCTAGGAGTTTCAATTAACTCCTAACTGAATAAGTTTAATGAAACCATTATGATTGGATTTTGGTGACTATATTTCTCTTAAGGGTTTTCCTTACCAT
This sequence comes from Xenopus tropicalis, assembly GCF_000004195.4. Classification (NCBI taxonomy): domain Eukaryota; kingdom Metazoa; phylum Chordata; class Amphibia; order Anura; family Pipidae; genus Xenopus; species Xenopus tropicalis. The sequence continues at coordinate 159,658,852 of NC_030678.2, read as the reverse complement.
TCCAGTTGAACTGAAGAATTTGTTTAGCTGTGGAACATTTTGAAGAACTCAGAAAGTCCAACTGCTTTAGATTTAATACTAGATACTGTATATATTGACCTGAATGAATAAAAATCTTTAAAGACATACAGTATTTAAATGTTCTGTTTGTATGACACTGTAATACATTTTAAAATATAACAGGGTATTAGATGCACATTATGTATACATGCTGTAGCACGCTGCCCAATGCTGCCTCAAAATAAGAAATGCCCAGACACTGACTGCGGCTGCATTCCATTTACTCTCACATAAACTGCCTGCTATTCCCTCCCAGTGATTGCAGGGACCCTTACACGCAGCATTAGAAGAGGCAACTTTGATGACAACTATGACAAGAGCTTCAGTTATACTGCCTGCTGCTAATCCATTTATTGCACATTCACACTGACTGCTTTAGCAGACACACTTCTTTTTTATGCTAATTTAAATAGTAAGACCCCCAGCACACACTGTCTTATTCAGGAACTGTGTTTTACACAAGGGACCCCTAGTAAGTATTAACAGTTTGTGCCAATAGCTCCTTGCAACCCAAAAGCACATACCCAGGATGAGTTCAGCTCATGTATGTAAATAACAAACAATCTCCACATACCATACAAGCAGATAGAGGAGCAGCAGCTGCTTTGTCTCTTGCCCCCAGTACCCAGCACAAGCAGCCTGTGTAACCCTCTGTCACACCTACTCCCTCACAGTGCTTGGCGCGCTGACCGGCTCTCAAACTTTCCTATCCAAATCTCGCGAGATTTCGTACTCAAGATCTCAAGAGACTCTGCACAGGAAAGCTTGTTGGAGCTGTTGCTGAAATCACTGTGAGCTGGCAGGGGGGATCTTTTTCTACAGGTACTAGTAAGAAACGCTACCCCAACAAGCACAAGTAGGCAACTTAGACTTTTTTTTTTTTTTTTTTTGGAGTGGGCTTTTTTTTGACAAACAGGTTTGGGGAGGCTTAGCCTACCCAAGCCTTAATGAAAATCCGCCCCTGCACATTGATCTAAGATCCAATCTAAACCCATTGTTTCCATCACTGTAACATTGTGAGCCCTTGACCGGACTGATAAGCAGAGTGATTTAGTTCAAGGGGAACTAAACCTTAAAAATGAGCATGGCTCAATGCACTGTATTTTATATACTGAACTTACTGCACCAGCCTAAAGGTTCGGCATCTCCATAACAGAAATGATCCAGGCCTTGTGAGCAGCTGTTGAGAAGCAAAGCCTAGGGGTCATCACCAATTATCAAGCTGGAAATGGGGGTCAGCTGTCATAGAAGCTGATACTACAGGGCTGATTATTAGAGGAGACATTTTATATAGTACATATATAATACCTGGGGTGTTACAGTTAAAGAATCTTTCTCTAAAGGGCCGTGGTTGCCTTGGCCTGGTAAGAACCCCCAAAGCATAATATGTAGCATTTTTAGCCTATTTCTTTGTTAAGCTTTAGTTCTCCTTTAAAAAGCTTAGTAATACAAAGGAAGCAAATCCACAGTTGTTTTAAAACATATATAGGTATGGGACCCATTATCCAGAATGCTCGGGACCTCCGGATAAGGGGTCTTTCTGTAATTCGGATCTCGTAAGTCTACAAAAAAATTATTTAAACAGTGATTAAACGCAATAGGATTGTTTTTCCTCCAATAAGGATTAATTCTATCTTATTTGGGATCAAGTACAGGTACTGTTTTATTATTACAGAGAAAAGGGAATCATTTAACCATGAAATAAACCCAATAGGGCTGTTCTGCCCCCAATAAGGGGTAATTATATCTTAGTTGGGATCAAGTACAGGTACTGTTTTATTATTACAGAGAAAAGGGAATCATTTAACCATTAAATAAACCCAATAGGGCTGTTCTGCCCCCAATAAGGGGTAATTATATCTTAGTTGGGATCAAGTACAGGTACTTTTTTATTATTACAGAGAAAAGGGGAATCATTTTTAATAATGTGCATTATTTGATTAAAATGGGAGATGGCCGACCTAATGAGAATATACATCTCACTTTCAAGCCATGTTAAAAATGACACAAATAATTCTGAATAACTATAAGAATGTTTATAACGGAATCATACAAACTGTACTGCATTTGCCGAAATTGTTAGATCTTTATATGTATCATTATAGTGTATAAAACTGCGAATATCTTTTGCTTTGTTTATATTAAACTTTAATAAAAAATATGTTACAAAAAAAAAAAAAAAAAGGGAAAAAAATGGGAGATGGCCTTTCCGTAATTCGGAACTTTCTGTTCCTAATGGGTTCCCAGATAAGGGGTCCGATACCTGTATGATATATCATGTGGGTATGCTTAGTAGCATAAAACTGGCACTTAGTAGATACTGCATCAAAATTCTCAGTCTCATTTTTAATTTCTAGACTGTTTATAAACCACGGATGTTGTACCAGGGCCTTCCAGCTGCAGTGGGTGGCACCCCCAGTCACACCTGTTTAACACCTTACAGGGGCTCTGGCTGGCAGAGAACGTTCTGCCAACTGATCTTTTATTCATTTCTGTTTTCCCCAGGCGGGGAACTGTAACCTTATCTGTCAGTCTGAACGGTTCTTGCACAAAGTTCAGCAGCAAAGTTCTCGCACAGAATTAAACCTTAGGTAAATGGTAAGTTTGTCTAAATGCAGCCAAAGCTGCACACCTCTGCTACATTAAGGCACGGAATGGCTAGCAAAAGGTCATTTTGGCCTCTAGTGATTGCCATTAAGAATTTAGTCTTAAAAGTTCTAAATTCTTGTCCATTGTTCACTATGGCTCTCGTTTACAGGTCTGCAAGTCTTTACCATAAGGGTTTTTTTTTTTTTTTTTCTCATGGTTCAAATAGGAATGTGGGTTTATTTTTTAAAGGAACAGTAACACCAAAAAATAAAAATGTTTTTAAGTAATCATAATACAATGCACTGGTAAAATTTGCACATTTGCTTTAGAAACACTATAGTTTATATAAAAAGCTGCTGTGTAGCCACGGGGGCAGCCATTCAAGCTGGAAAAAGGAGAAAAGGCACAGGTTACATAGCAGATAACAGATAAAACACCATTGTATTGTACAGAACTTATCTGTTATCTGCTATGTAACCTGTGCCTTTTCTCTTTTAACTGGCTGCCCCCGGGGCTACACAGCAGCTTCATTTACTAAACTATAGTAATGTTTCTAAAGCAAATACACCAGTTGCACCAGTGCAGGGCAGCAGTACATTATACTTTAGTTCCTTTTACTTTGATTTTTTGGTGTTACTGTTCCTTTAAAAACTTGAATCTCGACAACGTGGCTTTGGACAACTCCCATTTCTCATTAAAGGGATAGTTCACCTTTAAATTAACTTTGAATATGTTGTAGACATTGCTATTCTAAAACAGTTGGCAATTGTTCTTCATTTTTTGGTTTTTCAGTTATTTAGCATTTGGTTCAGAAGCTCTCCATTTGGTATTTTAGCGGCTATCTGGTTTCTAGGCTAATTTTTACCTAAGTAACCAGGCAGTGTATTAAACGAGAGATAGGAATATGGATAGTAGAACACAGAAAGATAAGTAACAAAAATGAACAACAATAATACAAATTAGGGATGCACCGAACCCAGTTTTTGGGGTTTGGCCGAACCACCTAATCCATGTTAAAGGAAAAGTAACACTAAAAATTTTTAACTAAAAAAAATCTATTCTACCCTCCCCCAATAATTGCCCTATCCTTTGAACAAAGGTGATATGGCGATGCCGGGGAAAGTATCGGGAGATGTTTGAACTTATGCGGTGATCGATTGATAGAGCCTAGCCTGACTTCTGTATAGCTAGGCTCGATCAATCGATCACCGCATAATTGATGCATCTCCCGATACTTTTCCCAGCATGCTGTATCGCCTTTGTTCAAATGACAGGAAGCCAAGTTTTTTACAGGTGTATTCTTCTAAAGCATTCAAAATAACAAATGGTTTTTAGGATAGGGCAATTATTGGGGGAGGGTATAATAGATTTTTTAGTTAAAAATTTTTAGTGTTACTTTTCCTTTAAGGGATTCGGCTGAATACTGAACCGAGTCCTAATTAGCATATGCTAATTAGGTTTTGGAAGGGTTAAATGTCGCTGCACACGCGGCAAAAAAATTTCCACTTCCGTGTTCACGTGGACATCTAACCCTTCCAAATCCTAATCAGCATGTGCTAATTGGGATTCGGATTCAGTTCGGCCAAATCTGAACCCTGCCGGAAAAGGCCGAATCCTGGGCGAATACTGAACTGAATCCTCGATTCAGTGCATCCCTAATAAAAATGTAGCCTCACAGAGCAATAGTTTTTTTGGCTCAGAGGTCAGTGACCCCCATTTGAAAGCTGGAAAGAGTCAGAAGAGAGGCAAAAAAATCATACTTAAAAAAAACTATTAAAAAAAAAAAAAGTTATGAAAACCAGTTGCAACATATATTCTATAACATACTAAAAGTTAACATAAAGGTGAACTACCCCTATAACCTGCAATTAATATATTTTGAACATTTGAGTTTCAGAAACCCTAATTCGAGTTGTGAGTTTTAGCTCAAAGAAACGCCAATGTAAAAGTTAATACCGTATTTTTCGCCGTATAAGACGCACTTTTTCTTCCCCAAAACTGGAGGGGGAAAAGTTGGTGCGTCTTATACGGCGAACTGTCTTCCTCTCTGTGCCGCGGCTCTCTGCCGCATCCTCACTTTTATAAGGTTGCGCCCGTGCGTACTGACACACGCACAGGGCGCAACCTTATAAAAGCACAGAAGCAGCTGGGAGCCGCGGCACAGAGAGGAAGACATCACGGGAGCCGGAGGCCGCTGGGGGGAGGCTAGGGGGAAATGGAAGGTGCTTGGGGGCCCTGGGGGATGCTGAAGAATGCTGGGGGTGCCGTGGGGGAGCTGGAGGATGCTTGGAGGCCGTGGGGGAGCTGAAGGATACTTGGGGGGGCCCTGGGGGAAGCTGAAGGATACTTGGGGGGGGCTGAGGGAAGCTGAAGGATACTTGGGGGGCCCTGGGGGAAGCTGAAGGATACTTGGGGGGGCCCTGGGGGAAGCTGAAGGATACTTGGGGGGGGCCTGGGGGAAGCTGAATGATACTTGGGGGGGCCCTGGGGGAAGCTGAATGATACTTGGGGGGGCCCTGGGGGAAGCTGAATGATACTTGGGGGGGCCCTGGGGGAAGCTGAATGATACTTGGGGGGGCCCTGGGGGAAGCTGAAGGATACTTGGGGGGGGCTGAGGGAAGCTGAAGGATACTTGGGGGGGCCCTGGGGGAAGCTGAAGGATACTTGGGGGGGCCCTGGGGGAAGCTGAAGGATACTTGGGGGGGGCCTGGGGGAAGCTGAATGATACTTGGGGGGGCCCTGGGGAAGCTGAAGGATACTTGGGGGGGCCCTGGGGGAAGCTGAAGGATACTTGGGGGGGGCCTGGGGGAAGCTGAATGATACTTGGGGGGGCCCTGGGGGAAGCTGAAGGATACTTGGGGGGGCCCTGGGGGAAGCCTCATTATGTGCGAGCCCAGAGACTTACATAACATTACTTAATACAGTTGATATAAAATATTTTACTACAGTATTTGGTTCAGAATCTTTTTTTTTCTAGATTTTCCTCCTTTAAAATTGGGTGCGTCTTATATTCCGGAGCGTCTTATAGGGCGAAAAATACGGTAAATCTGCCCCATTATATGCCCCAATATTCAATTCATGGAAGTGCATTTTTATGATTTTAATTCAAGTTTCACTGTTCTTTCATATTTTGAATGTGTCAAACACGTAGAAACGCAGTATGGATTGTGGATGCTCTCAATCTGGTTCTGGATTCAGCCCAATCCTAGAAAATTTGTGCAATTTGTTGAATGACTCTTTTGGCTTTAGATTTGGTTGAGCTGAACATTTATAGGCATATTTGCCAAAAATTGTGGTAAAAAAAAAAATGATATCACAACTTATTGCACCCACAACTTTTCTCATCATTGTGATTTTATCGACCTGTGATTTTGATCATGTTACTAAAAATCCTGACTGGGTTGATGTCCAGTATGTTGAGTTGCAGTGACAAATCACGGAAAAGGTAGCAACTTGCATTTTCCATTAATTTTCAAGCAAGTTGAAATATTGTTCCCCCCCCCCGCAAGATTTTGTGCCATTAAACAATTTATCAACTTGCTTGAAAATAACATGACCTAAAGGAGAAGGAAAGGTAAAAACTAAGTAAGCTTTATCAGAAAGGTCTATGTAAATACAGCCACAAGCACTCACAGAAACGCTGTCCTCTATCAAAAGATTTTTTTTTTTGTAATGATGTTCCAGTGTCTGACTTCCTCTTTCAGAAACATCCTTAATTCCCGTGGCCAGAGTCTGCGCAGTTCTCTCCCCTCTCCTGCTCCCCCTCCCACCAGAATGCTAAGAACTCCTCCCTCCTCCCTTAGGAATGTGTGATCTGAGCTATGATGGCTAGACTGCAGGCAGGAAGCTACTTAAAATGGCAGCTGCTATCTTAAGCAAATGGAGAAAGCTTCTAAAGCTGTTTACTCAGGTATGGTAAAGCTTCCTGCAGAATAAATATAGTGTTCTATGTGGCAAATCTATTGGCAGTAAAATGCCAAAATGACTTCTCCTTCTCCTTTTAGGGCTCTGACACATGGGGAGATTAGTCAGTTGCCTCGCGAGGCTTTTTCGGCAATTTGCCGAAATCGCGCCGCCGCGTGTGCCATCCCACCGGTGACTTACATTTTCGCCGGTGGGATGGCAGGTGATGGCAACTCGAGGAGATTAGTCCCCCGCGAACAGGGAGATTTGTCGTGGGCGACAGAGCCCTTAAAGGTGATAATTCGCCAACAATAGTGGTTGAGATATTGCAGTAAATCATGCAAAATTACGACGGCATCCTTTACCATGATTGTTGTCACCTTTTTGCATGATTCACTGCAAAATCTCAAGGACTATTGTTGCCAAATTGTTACCTTAAAGTGCTGTGATTTGTATAGCTCTGGGCTGGCACTTAAGCTTGCTAACTGCCTTCCTATTTTATGGGTCAGAGACCTGCTAACTGGCTTTCTATGCTATGAGGATGTTTCTAGCCATTTGGCATTAATAGGATTTTTTTTTTTTACTATAGAATATGAAGTTTTTATTCATATTTCTCATTCTGGAAACTGTACGGTGCATTCTTTATCCTATTCATTGTTGCTTGTGCTTTTCTAAGCCTGATTTGTCTCTCACCATTGTATTAATCAAAGCCTTGTCCCGTACCTGCCCTATGATAATCCACTCATTTGCAGGAGACATATGCCGGTGCTAACCTACAGAGCTTGGATTGGATTAACAGCATTTGGGTATTCGCTTCTCTGGGTCTCCACAGCCAGTCATGATTCCAGTTAATGGGACTGTAACTCAAAATGAGATTTAGTGCACAGATTTCAATCAAATGTCGCCTCTGAGAAGGTTTCGGTGAAGGTCATTGTGTTTCTCTTCAGCTCCCAGCTACAAGAGCGCAGCTGCTGAATACTTAGTCCCTTAGGCTTAGCACTTTCTTCTTGTTGAAACTAGTACTCTGGGCGGTTAGTTTTCATTAACCAAATAGAGTATAAAGGGCTGCTATATATTGTAATATTTCAGGACATTGTGCTCATAGTTCCTAACGCAACTGAATATTCTATACTAGACAATTGAAAGACCCTTAACAACTGCCACTTTAGTCCACAGAACTTAGAATATTAGTTTTTTAACATAGGTTTTTAATACGTTTGCTGAGGTGCTGTATGCATTCATGAAGGCTTATTGAATATGTAGCGATTTCTTTACAGATAACATTCTTGCAATGCAAGCAGGAACTCCACTGTAACCAGCCTGCAGGGGAAAAACCTAGCTCATCTTTAGAGGCAAAATATAATTGATATCTGCACTAAAGCTTTGCATAATCCTTCTATATTTCCAGAAAAGTGTTCACCACAGATGTCGGCATTCACCCTAAATGTCACCCTGACTGGCCATCAGGACTGCCCATCCCATCTATTGCTTTGGCCTGTGACAAAGCAATAGCTGTCACACAGATAGTTGTCTTCCCACAGTGACCCATGTAGCCAAGCTTCCCGTCGCTACTTTGTAGTGCTCACCAAGGATCAAGTTTGGAACTTGCAACTAATATAGATGGAACATTATCACAGACAAATATGTGGTTATCCTATGGCTTCTCCATGTGTAGAGATCCCTACAGAGTAAGGTATCCATGCTTCTGTCTCCTCAGAACTACCATGTGAACCTTTCGGCAAGATCACCAACATAGACTGATAGACGCATCAAGTTGTTTGCTGCAATTATCATATAAGCTCTTTATAAGCCTTCCAAAGGTGTAGTTTAGACTAGGCAATGTCCGAAAGTCTTCTTAGACTAACAACACATCTAAAGCAGAACTAAAAAGAATCAAATCAGGTCTCTTAGGCAGTGGTACACGTGGCATGTATATCTCAACATCTAAGTGAAAACATCGTTTCAAAATGCCACTTTTGTAACCTCTGTCTTTTGACCTTTTGTTACAGTAAATGGGATTTGTGATAGAGCAACAACATGAGTGGTTTTCCAGAAATTTTCACTTGAGTATGTGCCTAAAACTTTGTGCATGAAATTGTCCTTTACAGGAATAGGACCTGTTATCCAGAATGCTTGAGACCTGGAGCTTTCCAGATAAGGGATCTTTCTGTAATTTGGATCTCCATACCTTAAGTCTACTAAAAAATAATTTAAACATAATTTAAACCTAATAGGATTGTTTGACTCCAATAAGGATTAATTATATCTTAGTTGGGATCAAGTACAGGTACTGTTTTATTATTACAGAGAAAAGGGAATCATTTAACCATAAAATAAACCCAATAGGACTGTTCTGCCCCCAATAAGGGGTAATTATATCTTAGTTGGGATCAAGTACAGGTACTGTTTTATTATTACAGAGAAAAGGGAATCATTTAACTATTAAATAAACCCAATAGGGCTGTTCTGCCCCAATAAGGGGTACTTATATCTTAGTTGGGATCAAGTACAATGTACTGTTTTATTATTACAGAGATAAAGGAAATAATTTTTAAAAATTAGAATTATTTGCTTATAATGGAGTCTATGGGAGATGACCTTTCCGTAATTCTGAACTTTCTGGATAACAGGTTTCCGGATAAGGGATCCTATACCTGTACAATTAAAAATTCAGTCCTGGTTCCGAAGTTACTCTTCACTCTCCCCCTCATCATCTGTCTCTCCTCATTCTCTTTTCATGCAGTAGGTGGAGTCAAGTTTTGATTGACATGTAGATCTAATATGTTCTTTGGGGGGGTTGCATCCTTTGCTCAGAAGAGGTATTAGAGCTTATTGTTCCAAAGTAAGCAAATCCTGTTTCTCGACATGCAGGGTTTGTGCCAAAGTCAGTTATGTTGTTTGTGCTGGAGTCGGTTATTTGAGTTAGCTCTAACGCAGCTGCTAGGAAAGGAAATCAATTAAAATCTGACCCTAACTTCTGCATGAAGATTTCCGAGAGGGGGATAGTGAAGAGTAACTTAATTATTTTAGAAATGGTACAAACATTTTATTTGATTATATTTAGAAAGTTTCATATTTTCGGGAGACAAAGCTTATATTACTTTTTAATTTTCGCAGTAGTTCTGCTTTAAACCATTTAAATCATACTCTTTATATTCATCTGAATCACTGCTAAACAGCGGTATAAACCCACTTTATTTCTGCCTATTTTAGTGTTGTATTTATTTTTTTGTGATCAGTTGTTATTATAATTTTGATACCATGCGACAAACTCAACTGGGTTTAGAGAAAATATAAGGGGTGGGTGGGTCAGAAGCGTACCTTTTTAACATTGATATAGTATCTGATGGGACATGCTGACTGCCTGTACACGTAATTTTTGGGGGACTTTAGCTATGGTAGGCAGGCAGGCATGCAGAGGATCTGGAGCATAGAGACAGGGACTCCGCTTCTTCAGGCAAAAACACAGGTTTATTTAGGGCAAATTCTTCGCCACATAAAGCTCACAGGAACACAGTTCATCAATATACAGTTCAGCAAACTTGTTCAAAACTTGTTCCCTTTCTGGGACTCTCACCTTCCAGGGTAACTTTCACACTCTGGAAACTTTACGGGGTTTCTCACCATCCCCAGTGACTCTCACACATATGAACACTCGAGCTTCATTGCTTTTTACCTGTTATACTACTTCAAATTATGAGTAGCCCTTTTGTATGCAGTATTCTATTTAATAAATGATAATACACTATCTGCTGCTTCTCCTCTCTGTTTCACCATATCGAGGACCCTGGCATTTACTTCAAGCAAAAGTTTATTCCATGTACTTTTGGCTCTTATCCATTGCCATCTGGTGAGCATATAGAGTGATAATATAAGTGGGAGTGGACTTATCGTTTTTCACTTTGCCCTGTGACTGTCCTGTCTATTTTATAGACGTATTGCACTATATGTTTTTTTATCTTTTGTTTTTCATGCACTTCCATTGTTCTATCCATATATGGTTTTGAGACCCATTCAAAGGGGTTGGTTTAAATGGAAGCTGCACACCTGTTTGCACACTTCAACCGCACTGAAGATTTCTTATTCCTTACAAGATTTCCACCAAGAGCGCTGAATATTGGTATTATATATACCACTTGCTTCACCTTAAGCCTTGCTGACTCTTCTCAGCTCTCATACGCTTGATCATGACTCCCTCTGCTCCTTGCGGTGGCAGAAGGCACCCCAGCCCCTCTGGGAGTTCCTTACACAGTCGGGCAGCCTTCCAGCCCTGTGGCCCGCTCTAAGAGTGGCCTACTCTGAGTCAAGAACCAACCCCCAACTCAACCCCTTGCTGTGTAATCCAACAGCCCTTTTATTTGCTGCTTACCTGCAGCCTAATCAGGCAGCTACCTGGAGTTCGGAATGGAAGGTCTTTCCTTCTCTCCCTCCATTCACTCCAGGGACCTATTCATTTGGCTTTTCCAAAGCCAGTAACTTGAAAACAGCATTACCTGCTGCAAAACCACCTTTAACACTGGTGGAAAATACACCAAACAATGATCTTATTTGTTGCATCTCTCACACTGAGAATACTCATTTCAATGTATTTTATATCATCAGATCTCGTTGCTGCCATGTTTTTCCCAGCTCAGTGCAGGAAGTACTCTCGCTTTGTTGTATATAAGGAATGTATTGGCATCTAGTAAACAAAGAGCGTTCTTTCTTGTAAGGGAAAAGATTTGCAATACGAAGAGTGGGGGGGGGGCATGTAATGTCAAACTAAATCTGCTAAGAGTGCATGTTTGCTGTAATTCCTTTAATAGTGTCAGCAAGTTGTAATGAGGGATATACATCCTTGCTGAGGTTTTCATTGTTGCTCTTGTTCTGCAGTAAAATTACTATAATGAGTTTTCTCAGCAGTTGCAATGATGGAGTCAATTCACTCTATCAATCACTTTCTGCAGCAAGTTCCATGTTGAAATCTAAGGTGCAAGATGTCAGTCTCTCTCCTAGTACAAGAGAACCTGCCCATTACAATTTTGAGTACAGGATTTGGATCCATTATCCGAAAACCCATTATCCAAAAAGTTCCGAATTACGGGAAGGCCATTTCCCATTTTAATCAAATAATTTAACATTTTAAAACATATTTCCTTTTTCTTTTACCTTTGAACATGATCCCAACTATGAGATAATTAAACTATATTGGAAGCAAAACAATCCGCCGGATTTATTTTATGCTTAAATGATTTTTAAGTAGAATTAAGTATAGAAATCCCTTATCTGGGAAACACCAGGTCCCAAGCATTTTGCATAATAATATAATAATAATCCTATACCTGTATTAGAATGTAAATAATCCTATGCCTGTATTAGAATGTTCACAAAGATAGACCAACCTGAAGCCACTGAGAGTATTAGATGGTTTGGCCATCTATCAACTAGCACTGTAGCTTTTTGTACTGGGTTATATTTACAGGTCTGCTATGGGACCATGCCAAAAATACACTAGAAGGACAAGGGGAGGGTTATTGGAGCCTCTTGTTAACAATTTAGAGCATTAGAATGGGTTCTAGATAGATCAGAGCATTAGAATGCTCATATGATGGCCATACATGGGCAGATTTGAGGTCCTTCAGATCAATTTGCCAGCTTATTGGGCCTCCCTGGCCAATATCTGGCCGATAATTGGGCAAATGTTGATCGAGCAGGCTTGATTTTTACTGTCTGATCTAGGACTGCATCGGCTCCTTGATGTGATCCTGGCGGCTCATATTTCCGTCGTTGGCCCAAACAATCATATTTACCCAATTTGCCTTAAAGGGGACCTGTCACCCTAAGATATAATTTGAAATTCTTTTCTATTGTGTTTGTTAAGCAAAATAAACTTCACTTACATTATATAATTAATATAAATCTTGTTTCCTTCCGTCCTGGAATTACACAATCACATCAAATAGGCAGGTGCCATTTTGTGGACACTGTTATTAAGGCAAGCTTTGTATCACCAAAATGTCTTGTGTATGTGCCAGAATGGGGGACCTAATGCCCAGGCCCATGCACAGGCTACACGATTAGATGGATAGGAGGGGGAAAGAGAGAGCTGACTTGAAAGTTAAAGTACTTGCCTGCCCCGCCTCTGTGCCTAAGGCATAGAGGCGGGGCAGGCAATAAATGATTGACAGCTGGGATTTTTAAATGCCTTTATAATGGGCTCGGATGTGTTAATATAAAAATGAATTTGGGTTTCTTGTTTAATTTGAAAAGGACTTTTATTATACAGCTTTTTATGACAAAAGTGACAGGTCCACTTTAAGTAGGCGAATTGTCAGAAAGATCCACTGACCAAATGAACAAATCATATGGTGTATCGCTACCGTAAGAACATAAATCAGGTTATCGCAACATTAGAATGTTTAGAAAGATTTACATAGTAACATAGTAACATAGTAACATAGTAAGTTGGGTTGAAAAAAGACATACGTCCATCAAGTTCAACCATTTACAGGCCCTAGTACAATAATACACACCTCCTAAAGTCAAAGCTTTTCAAGCCAAACTCTTATTGCTATATTTTTAAGAGGGAGAGCTCTCTCAGTCATGCATGCCCTATTGCTAAGCTTTCTGCCTCGTAGATCAAGCCCTTTTGTGATCTGGCGGTAACATAACCAGGAAACAGGTTTTATTTGCTGTCCTGCCTTAAGCTTTTTCCAGAATTCACTTGATACTGGATTCTTTTGTCTTTCCTCTACTGAAGCTGCTCCAAAAGTAAATGTTGTAAAACACAAAATGAAATCTAGTAATGCTAGATAAATACATAGAAGGTCGCAGAGGTGGCATATTATGCTGCTGTTATCCTGCTGGTTCACAGATTGCCTGAAGCTGCCAATCCTTAATGCTGGCTGTGCGGCACTGGACCAGCATCTTCTAAGTCTGTGTATCTAGGCAGGGAAGGAATAAACAGAACAAGTAAAGGCCATAGACACATACTAGGTAAAAATCTTTACTGCTTGGATAAGTTTTGCTTCTTTTAAGATTTTAGGTATGAACAAACTCAAGTTAATTTACTGGACTTTGGGAGGAAACTCTTTGTGGCCTAGGACACCAAAGCTGGCCAATAGTGGCTCTACAGTTGCTGATACAGACCACCAGTTTGAAAAATGTTGCTAAATACAGCTACTCGAGCACCTTAACTGTAACAATCTAATAATAATACATAATTTTAATATTGAGCATATTTCGATTAGACATTTAGTCAATTTCATTTTGGCATTAGGCAGTGTATACAGATATAGACCAAGTGATAAATCATGATTTTTTCCATCATGTATCTAGATTTCACATAGAGCCAGCTCTCTGTTTTGATCTTATTTATTGACCAACATAAAGCAGTGGGCTGTGGGTGGCCCCTCTATTGTGAGGATGTGTCTGATCCCTCTGCTGCCGTCACACCATAGAATCAGCCTGCATATTCCCATGTGTGTGTTGGGTCACTGGTCAACCCGGCACTTAAGTGACCATCACTTTCATGTAGTGCCATTAGGCCATACACGTCTGGCCGATTTGGTGGAATTGTTATGTGCCCTTATAGATAGCACTGTGGCATATGTTGGCATTTTATAAATGAAACTTTAGATTGTAAGATCCATGGCTGGGAAGCTCAACATTTTTAAATAGAACGCTGCAAATAATTAGTATAAATAAAAAAGTGATGTGTTTGTGATGCGTTTGCTGCCTTCCTATGTACCATACTGTAGCTGGTAACAAGCAGCCTTTCTTCTTATCCTTTAATTTTATAACTGTCTCTAGCCTTAATAAATCTGCTGGATTCATTAGACTCTCATTATCAAGCTCAGAAATAATGCTTTGTGCACACCAGAAGCTACTTACTGATTAGTTTGTACTGAAAAAAGATTGTAGACTCAGATGGCCATAATTTCCTATACAGAGAGGGAGCAAAGGTGCCCATACACGCACCGATTTTCGGTTTGTGTATGGTGGGTTGATGAGGCAACCAATATGGGCAAAAGCCTTGGATATCGGTTGTATCGTCGATTTGGGCAGGTCTGAAAATTTTGATCGGGCGCCCGAACATCGTCTATATGCTAATGCTAATTTGTCAGAAGGAAAGAATTCTAATTGTTCCTACCTGCATATCTGGCGATTCAATGGTCGCAGGAATGTTCATGTATGGCCACCTAAATTCCAGACAAAGTTGTTCTGTATTGGTCAACAAAAGACTTCTCGTTGATCTTATGTTTTCTGATGAGATCTAAGGAGAAGTTACTTTTTCCGGTATGCTTCTGCTTGATTAAACTTGTCCTAACTCTGCATTCATTGTTTATTTGTTATTTATCTAGTGCTGACACCTTTATGCATCACATTACAGAGATTACACATCATTCCAATCAGTCCCTATTACATTCCCACACACAGTAGTCAATTTATCAGGAGAAAATTAACCTTCATGTATTTTTAGCGTGTGGGAGAAAACAGGCGCACCCAGAGGAAACCCACACTGGCACAGTGAGAACATATAAACTCTTTGCAGATAGTGACCTGGCTGGAATCAAGACCAGGACCTCCTTTTCAGACGTGCTTGCTACCCACTGATCCACCATTCGAAATAACATAGGTTTTTGGAAAAACAACTCCACTGAAGTTAATTGCCAAAAAGTAAAACCAGGATTATCATTGACTCTTTCCATTGGAACTTATATGGAGTCATCTGTCAGCCTGAAATAGGGCCAAATAGAGGCCAAATTTTGACTAATAAAGTGAAAATCTAGACATTGGCTGGCTGGAAGAGATTCCTTGATTATCCGGTAAATGAGGTTCAATTGACCACTGGGGCATTCTCTTGTCTGCATTCTTTTAATCTTTATTACTCCAGTTATTCACTGCCCTAGTACCAGCAGTAGCCCTGCTGACCAACCTGTGACCACCCACCCCTGCTCCTAAACTACCACTTTAGCAAAGTGCTGGACGTATTGAGAGGCTGGGATTTATTCTCTAATTTATGCCTGTGATCCTGGCCTAAGATGACACGTTTTCACGACTGAGCAACATTGTTCGGTCTCAAAGGGCTACTGACCTGGTCATGAACTGGCCGATCAACACAAAACAATGCAGCTAAATTCCCAGCTGCAGGTTCATATATATTTTGGAGGGACTGGAGAGAGTGGAGGGACTGGAGAGAGTGGAGGGACTGGAGAGAGTGGAGGGACTGGAGAGAGTGGAGGGACTGGAGAGAGTGGAGGGACTGGAGAGAGTGGAGGGACTGGAGAGAGTGGAGGGACTGGAGAGAGTGGAGGACTGGAGAGTCTTACAGACATAGAAACCTGAAAACCCTGCACTTAAGGTGGCCATACACGAGCAGATCCGCTCGCTTGGCGATGTCGCCAAGCGAGCGGATCTTCCCCCGATATCCCCACCTACGGGTGGGCGATATCGGGGACCATTTAGGTAAAAAAAATAATAATCCGATCGTTTGGCCCTGGGGCCAGACGATCGGATTATGTGGGCGGCAATGGGGCAGTCGGATCGGGGACCGCATCAACGAGCCGATGCGGTCCCCGATCCGACCAGATTTTCTAACCTGGCCGATCGAGATCTGGCCAATTTCAGGCCAGATATCGGTCGGCCAGGCCGCTCTGCTCTCCCCATACACGGGCCGATTAGCTGCCGAATCGGTCCAAGGGACCGATATCGGCAGCTATAGTCGGCCCGTGTATGGCCACCTTTATGCTTGTGCCAGTGTAAAGTATGAAAGCATATTAATGTAAATGTCCTTACATTGCTATAAAAAGGGTAGATATCACTTCTTATTACGTCTTTTTACCTTTATGTATTTTTTAAGTTAATTTGCTGTCCTAATTTTGGGAACATTTTGTTCCACTTATACCTTTTAGTATATTCTCCTCCAGGGAGCTGTTTATGAAATGAGCAAAAAGTACAGTCTACTACTTCAGTGCACTTCACTGATTTCTGTTGAAGCTGGAAGTCGAAAGAGTGTCAACGCAATGATGAAAATGTTGTCAAAGTAAAATGTAATTTAAGTCCCATTATTTCAATGGTTTTCAGCTACTTGGTCCAGATTTTTGAAGGCTATTGAAATATTGATGACTTCTCTTACTTTGCCAAATAGAAATCCATCATCCTGCAGGTCAGAGCTGACAAAGTTACTGTTGGTCAGAGTAATTTTAAAGTTCCGGTTACAAATATCTATACTTTATTAAAAAAAAAAAATCCCAAATATGTTAATAGCATTTATTTTGCCATAAATAAATGCATGGAACAAAGAAACGCTTGCCAGTAAGCCAAGCCAACAGAATTAATAGCACAACTAACACTTTCTTGGCACTGATAAAAAAGTATCTGTGAATAGTGCACTTTAATGACAGTAAGCAAACGAGATGATCAATAACCTTTTCTCTCCGGCCTGAGTTAGAAAACCGGAATTCTCAATCAAACGGGGGCCTTTAGACAGGAAAAGGGCCATCCTGGGACTGCACCGGACTTGCATTTCTCACAGGTAGATAGAAAGAATTCATCATTCACTGAATGTTATCAAGAAGGATTAACTTGCGTGTAGCAGAGATATATTGCTGTCACGGCTTCCGTATTATTATAATGTTGCTGTAAGCCAATTGTGAGGGCCGCCAGGGGCCAGATCTCGTAGAACACGGTGTAGCTGCTTTCGGCAATGCCGACTGGCTTATTGAAAACTCTTTAAATACATTTCATTTCCTTTTATTGGATGTGAAATATTAATTGCTAGCTGTGTTTTTAGTTTTAGTAAAACATCTCCAAAGTAATAAACCTTTCATGTTCCTGATTAGATTCTTTTTTTTTCTTCTTTCTTTCAATAAATGGAAAATGTAAAGTAAAATGGATTATTTTGGTTCACTGAATGTTTTATAAAAAATGGATGAAAGATACACACACTGTGCCAAAAAGTAAGTGTTGGGCTCTCTGAACATCCACAAACCATCAGAAGGCTTATGATTATAGTGATGATAATAGTACAAAGAGATTTTTTTTTTTTTAATTTATTACTACTTTATTTATTGCTACTATTTTATGGCATCTTTGTGGATCTTCAGAAAGTCCAATACCTACTTTTTCTTGATCAATTATGGTTTGTTCTCTCCCCTGAGCTGAGGGTCTGGGGCTGGAACACCTGGCTCATTTCAGTACATTAGTGTATTTTGGTGGCCTGTTTCTTTTCTTCTTATTCAAACACACCGTGATTAAAAAATAAACTTTCAACAATACATTAATATTAAAAGAATACTGCATTGGGAAAACATGTTTTTTTAATAGAGCTTCTCCAGCAGGATCCTGCATTGTAATCTGTTTTTCAAAAACAAAAAAAATTTTCTATTTAATTTTGAAATTTCACAAGGGGCTAGCCATATTCTTCATTTCCCAGAATTCCACAGTCATGTGACCTGTGCTCTGATAAACTTCAGTCACCTTTTGCTGCTCAGCTGCAAGTTGGGGTGATATCCACCCCCCCCTCCCAGCAGCCTAACAGCAGAACAATGGGAAAGGAACAAGATAGCAGCTCCCAATAAATATCAGAATATCACTCAGTTGTAAGAAATCCAAGTCTGGCTTGGGACTCCTCCAGTTACATGGGAGTAGGAGAAACAATAGGTTAGCTGAAAGCAGTTCTAATGTGTAGCGCTGGCTCCTTCTGAAAGCTCAGACTCAGGCACAATGCACTGAGATGGCGCCTACTCACCAATATTACAGCTAAAAAAATACGTTTGGATCATAACTATGTAAACAGTTTAATTTAGAAATAAAAAGTACCCCATAAAAATAATGACAGTATCCCTTTAAGTACTTAATAAGAGGTAGGGCCACTCATTGTCTATGTAGTAGCTTGTGTCTGCCGTAGGATTGCCACCCATGACCTGGGAGTGATATTATTTTGGCTTGTGTCCCTGACCCTTTAGTCACTCCCCTGGTCTGCCCAGTTATGCCCCCATCTCACTGCTGTGTGCCTCTTTAAGCCAACTGGGAATTATGAGATTCAATCTCTGCCTGATGATAATAATCCTACCCCTGCTTATGTTGTTGGAGGTGCTTGAGAATCAAATATGAGTTCATTTTCACATCAGATGATTAAATTTTACATTTGAAATGTGTGCCTTTTTAAAATCAGATCTAACTGGGTTGGAAAATTGCATTATATACCAGTAACACATAATTCAGTCAGACAGTGCAGAAGCAGGCCCTGAGCCTCTCTGTATTACATGTATCCTGATTATACTACAGTAGGACTCATTTACAAAAAAAATGGTATAATGTGCAAAGTCCTAAATTTGGGTGCAAATTTCCATTTTCCCCCCTCACAGCTTCTTGTCCTCTGAATTTCCCCATCAATGCTGGTATCTGCCAATAAAGGGATTATTTGCACCTGTACAGAGTACTGTGGGGCCCATTGCTTCATGCTACATATACCTTATTTATATAAGTTTGGCAGGCTAAAGCAGAGATGTGCAATTGTGTTACAAGGTACTGTTTTATTATTACAGAGAAAAGAGAATCATTTAACCATGAAATAAACCCAATAGGGCTGTTCTGCCCCCAATAAGGGGTAATTATATCTTAGTTGGGATCAAGTACAGGTACTGTTTTATTATTACAGAGAAAAGGGAATCATTTAACCATTAAATAAACCCAATAGGGCTGTTCTGCCCCAATAAGGGGTAATTATATCTTAGTTGGGATCAAGTACAGGTACTGTTTTATTATTACAGAGAAAAGGGAATCATTTAACCATTAAATAAACCCAATAGGGCTGTTCTGCCCCCAATAAGGGGTAATTATATCTTAGTTGGGATCAAGTACAAGGTACTGTTTTATTATTACAGAGAAAAGGGAATCATTTAACCATTAAATTACCCCTTATTGGGGGCAGAACAGCCCTATTGGGTTTATTTAATGGTTAAATGATTCCCCTTTCTGTGTAATAATAAAACACAGAAAAGGGTCCGGAGGGTAAAATACAATTTTTTCACGATTTGCATCTTCAGTGTGCTACTGGATTTTTTTGCTGTTGGATATTGACCCCCATGCAAGGTGAGGTTCTTCCAGTATTTGCACCTGATACCCGTTTGGGTAAGTTAACAGAGGGTTGAGCTCCCCAATACTGCTATTGCTTTCCAGTTATGAGATGGGTGACAGAATTTAAAGGCACTTTCTTGTAATTCTGCATAAACTAGAGTCTGCTTCTTAAAGGAGAAGGAAAGGTAAAAGTGAAAAAGTCGGCTTTTTTGTTAAAGTTCAGCTTTTCACTATACTGCACATGTGCAAGCGCACAAAGACATAAGAAGGAAGAGGGAACGCTCGTAGGTACCCTGGGCTGGTGCGGTTTTCTTCTCACAGGAGCACCAGCCTGGAGTAAAAGTTAAAGGATTAAAGTCACTGGGGGTGCCTAACATGCCTTTCCTTCTCCTTTCAAATAAGTCCTCCATCAAGAGATCAACAGATCTCCTGTGTGATTCACGCTATGCACCTTGAGAACTATATTTTTTATATAGTATACCATATTATTGCTTGCGGATAGGAACAAGGTAAAAGCGTACCAGATACTGGTGATACTGGCGGTGTTTTATATTGCTTGAACAAGTCTAAACTAGTAATGGGTAAAACTGCCATCTTTATTTGCAGAAAAAAATTGTTAAACCGCTGAAAAATTTGTGAAATGGCAAAATTCTGCCAAATGCATTGGAGTAAATGAGCGTTCTTGCACCAAATGCATTGGAGTAAATGAGCGTTCTCGCACCAAATGCATTGGAGTAAATGGGCGTTCTCACACCAAATGCATTGGAGTAAATGGGCGTTCTCGCACCAAATGCATTGGAGTAAATGGGCGTTCTCGCACCAAATGCATTGGAGTAAATGGGCGTTCTCGCACCAAATGCATTGGAGTAAATGGGCGTTCTCGCACCAAATGCATTGGAGTAAATGGGCGTTCTCGCACCAAATGCATTGGAGTAAATGGGCGTTCTCGCACCAAATGCATTGGAGTAAATGGGCGTTCTCGCACCAAATGCATTGGAGTAAATGGGCGTTCTCGCACCAAATGCATTGGAGTAAATGGGCGTTCTCGCACCAAATGCATTGGAGTAAATGGGCGTTCTCGCACCAAATGCATTGGAGTAAATGGGCGTTCTCGCACCAAATGCATTGGAGTAAATGGGCGTTCTCGCACCAAATGCATTGGAGTAAATGGGCGTTCTCGCACCAAATGCATTGGAGTAAATGGGCGTTCTCGCACCAAATGCATTGGAGTAAATGGGCGTTCTCGCACCAAATGCATTGGAGTAAATGGGCGTTCTCGCACCAAATGCATTGGAGTAAATGGGCGTTCTCGCACCAAATGCATTGGAGTAAATGGGCGTTCTCGCACCAAATGCATTGGAGTAAATGGGCGTTCTCGCACCAAATGCATTGGAGTAAATGGGCGTTCTCGCACCAAATGCATTGGAGTAAATGGGCGTTCTCGCACCAAATGCATTGGAGTAAATGGGCGTTCTCACACCAAATGCATTGGAGCCATAGGGGGTTTTCTTGTGCCAAGTGCAGTGATCAAGAAGCGTTTTTTTTTTTCTAGTGCCACATGCATTTTTTAATGGTCGTTTTTACTTACGCCAAATGCATTGGAGTTAATTGGCATATTTTTCCACGGTTTTTCTTGCGCTAAATTCATTGGATTCAGAGGGTGTAATGGAGGGAGAAGGGATTCAGCTATAGTATTAGAACACCCTGTGAGTGTAGATCGATAGGCTAGATCTAGTTTATTAGGCTGAGGAGGCAGGGAGCCGAACAACAGAAGCTGAGACATGGCCGCTTACTTTTACTAACAGTACTGGGCTGCCTTTTAGTGCTAGCACAGGTAAATGGGAAACCCAGGAAGATCTCCCAGTAATCACTTAAAGGGGAACTCCACCCAAACACAACTTAAGCTTTTTGAAAAGTTAACATAATTTCAAGCAACTTTGCAATATACATCAATTAAAAATATGCAGCCTTTTCATGATTTTATTGTAATAATGTGGTTTGGAACAGTTCCCTAAGCCCCGCCCCCTGTTCCCCTGCTGGTCTGGCTGACTACTTTGTGACTCAAAAATCAGTAGTCAACTGTCTACAGCCTGCCTTCAGCCTGCATCGTCCCAATCCCACAATTCCCTGCACACGTGATCTCAACAAATTAAGGAACATCACAGTGCAATGCATTGTGGGTTATGTAGTTCCTGCATGCTGTCTGTAAGCTGTGGAGAAGTTGTTACAATTTTTAACTTCAATGTTTTAGTCCCTCCTCCCCTTGCCAGGATTTCAAATGATGCAGAAATAGTAGAACTGTTTTGCAGCTGGATTTCAGCATATAAAAATGGTATTTTTTCATACTTTTTGAAGGAACAGATTACAATGATAGGTATATTAGGGGTTTCTTGACAACTTTTTAATATACATTAGTTTCAAATTTCCAGCAGAAGTCAGCTGATTACCAGACCTATGAAGAAGCATGCAAGGGGGCCTTCTGCTGCGTCTTTGCAGGACCAGTGAGTCAGGACCAGTGACACAGAAAGCCATAGAACAATTCTGCAATTACATTGAAAATGTGTATGAAATATTGGGAAGTTGCTTAGAAACCCATTTCCTTTCATAAAGATTTCTTTTGGGGTTTATATCCCCTTCAATTGCAGATGCTTTATCATTCCCAGTGCAGAAAGTGCTGACGCATGCAGTCGCTTAGCCTCCGGCACTCTCTGCTCATTTGCAGCTCGCGTTATGATTAGCAGTATGGTAACCGGCCCCATTAACAAGCCGGCACAGATTCATTTGTGCGCAAAAATAAATCACGGCTTCAGTTTAGAGAAGTTTCTCACATTCTGACATTGAATACTGAAATAACACATTCCTATTGAGAATATACTTTGAGATGCTCCGTTATTATGGTAACAGTTGTTAGGGCCGTCATGTAAAGGAAAACTATACCCCCAGAATGAATATTATAACCAACAGATCATATTAAGTGGCCTGTTAAAGAATCTTAGCAACTGGAATATATATATCAGTAAATATTGCCCTTTTATATCTTTTCCCTTGAGCCGCCATTTTGGGATGGTCTGTGTGCTCCCTCAGTAGGGTTTGCCGCCCATATAGCTATTTATTTTTGGAAGGCCTGTCCGGGACACAAATCTGCCTGCCCGGTTATCCCTATTTGTAAAACCAGGCAGGACTTTCCTAGATTGACACAGTGATTGGGCCAATCTCCGATCTCTGTGTCATAGCCCTGCCCATGTGACATCGCAGCTCTGCCCTAGTGATGTCACTGTCCAGCTCCATGATGTCACAGCCCACCCCCTTCCCGACAGATAACCTGACAGAAAATAATGCAGCTGTAACAGGAAGTAGTGTGGGAGTAAAAGGCAGAACTTTGCCCATTCATTGGCTGATGGGGCCTAGCATGTATGTGTGCCTTGGCTTGTTTGTGTGCACCGTGAATCCTATGATCCCAGGGGGCGGAACTTAGTACTTAAAATGACAATTTTCTATTTAGGATTACCCAATGGCTTATATTTACTAAAAAGTTTATTTTTATGAAAATGGTGTATTTAGATGAAGCAGGGTTTTACATATGGACTGTTTTATGTGATCATTTTTTTAATAGAGACCTACATTGTTCTGAGGTATAGTTTTCCTTTAATTTCTGTTAATATATTTGTATTTAATCCAATGCAGTTCATTCAGCAACACTTTTCATTGTATTTAGAACCCAGTAACCTGATATCCATCTCTTTCTTAAAAAGGTCTACTGTATCTACCAGTGCAGCCTCTTATGGGAGATCATTCCTCAGATGCTCTCACAGTTCTATTAAGATATACCTGGGCCTTTTTGATGTCAATGTGACCTGGTTACAGTGCCAGCCAATAACTCTTTATTTAATTCATGCTTCAGAGTTTACTGTTACAAAAAATGTAAAGTTTTATGAAAGAAGGAGCAGTCATTTTCGTATATGTTTCTGTTGATTGCCTTAGTGTCACCCATATGGCACTGTGATAGGAGAATCAGAAACTGTCAGACTCCATCTGTTCTGTACGTTTATAAGTAAATGTAGTTGACATATGGCACCTGTCTTGGCATTGGCCTAGATAGAGAAGTTCTAAGGACAGATATAGCAGTGTAATACTTGTATTGGTTTAGCTTTGTTGCCTACACTGCTTTCTTCTGAAGGCAATGGTACAGAGTTGGGCTTGATACTAATTATGCTTGGGGGTACTGGTACAAAGTTGGGCTTTGTACTAATGCCTATAGACTGGTAACCTAGAAAGCTTGGCAATGAAGAGACTAGTGGGGAGGATTAAAATAAGAGGTATAAACCTCTAATTTTATTCCTCCTTGTGACCAAAAACCCTTATACTGGCCCCATTTTTAGCCAGTGCATGATCTATCCAAGATGGTGGCAGCCCATTGTTCTGTTTTCCCGCCGGAGGGTTTTAAACAAAGAAGCTCCCAGAAGTCCCCTCCAGAGGAGCTGGGCAAGTCCCTCCTAGGTTAAACCCCTCCCCTAATGATGCTGCAGGGGACCCTGCCAATTGGACCTGCTAGGGTTGGGTTAAGCAGAAGCAGGGTCAGCCTCCTAACCAATCAATACTAGGGGGTGTGGAAAAGAGGGGAGGTACCAGCAGCAGGGTAGAAAAACCAGAGGTTGGGGGTGGAGAAGGAGCTTTTTGTTCGTCTGGGTGTAACCTCGCTGCGGCAGGACACCCTCCCCTGCGGTTCCTTGGAACCCACCCTAGCTCCGGCAGGAAGATTCCCTCCAACTGGATTTCCCTAACCCCTGCGGAAGGACTGTTTGCCCTGGAACCAAGGTAGTGTGTTTCTGTGGAACTACTTCAAAAAGGAACTTTGTTTATTTCCATTGGAACTGCGTGAGGAGGCTACCCAGTTAATTGTGACTGTCTGGGTGGGAAACCTTTGTGTATTGGGGGTTGGGCTAGGAGACTCTGCCTTTGTTCCCTGGAGATTGTGCAGAGGGGGGTTGCCCTGGGACTCCCTGAAGGAGGATTTGATGTGCAGAGGGGGGTTGCCCTGGGACTCCCTGAAGGAGGATTTGATGTGATTTGGACTTGTGGACCTTCCATGCGTATTGACCTTTCCCTGTTTATCTACGTTTGGTTGTAATAGACCCCTGTGAAACAACCCCTGTGGCACGTGTGGTATTTCCCTGATTGTGCTAGTGGCTCATACGTCATACGTTGTGTGACACTCCCCACTAGTCTCTTCATTGCCAAGCTTTCTAGGTTACCAGTCTATAGGCATTGGTACAAAGCCCAACTTTGTACCAGTACCCCCAAGCATCGTTGGTACCAAGCCCAACTCTGTACCACTGCCTTCAGGCTTATGATAACCTTGATACGAAGGAGGAGACTTGCAGTATTCAACAGACTTCATGGTCCAACAGTGTTCTGAAGTCCAGCTGAGAAATGTAAGACAGGCCCCACCATAGGGCAACTCCTGACCATCCTTCTGCTCTCACTATAGTGGCCACCAACTCCTTGGGTCATGAAATTACTCATGGTGGGTGCCATCCTATTTTTCTCCATTGTACGTCAAAACCCAGGTTTGGCTAACAAGTCTGTAAAGCATTGCAAAGCTTTGCCTTAAGCCTATGGCTTATAGCTCTTTAGGCTTTGGCTGTTATGGTTCTCCTACAGGCACCACAGCATCCAAACAACCCTTTCCTGCCTGCACTTACTACCTATGATAGACACTAGTGATGTCTGATTGGAGTCTGCAGGCTACTTTCCAAGTTGTTCTTTCTCTGCTTATTTATTAAAGATTATTTTAACATCCAATTTAAACTGCCTCTACGCTAGTGCGATGGGATTAATTAAGACCGAAAAACTTATTAAGAAAGAAAATAAAAAGTGCCAGCTCCTTAATTAATGACCGAGACCTTTGCAGTTTTGGTTTGGTGCGGCTCCATAGAGACATTTTATTTTGCTTCTGTCATGTTTAACTGGAATAGTAAAATCACTTACTGTAGTGCCTGCCTCATTTTAAGGACGTGAACTTTTATTATTATTATTTATTTGTTTTATTTATATGTATTTATTGCACAATATTTGTTATAATATATTTATTGTACAGTAAATGGATGTATACATCAAACATACAAGAAAATAAAAAGAGTAAAGTAAAGAGGGCCCTGCCCAAAAGAGCCTATAGTGGATTGTTAGCTCTGTAGACCAGTGTAAGGGATTTTCCATCACCTTCATTAAAAAGTCAGTCCAGTTCAGCCGTCAGTCCTGTCTGCTGACCAATTATGTAGCCTGTGACCCTGCTCTGTTGCAGCCTATGGGAAATATTATATCTCCTGGCAGAACAGGGGAAAAGTGCAACTGCAGCTTAGTGCCATAAAGCTATCGGTATCAAGGTTCTCCCACAATAAGTTTAAAATAACAAACCTTGCAGAGGCCTCCGTTTTATCAGCCAACACATTTCTTCATCCTATCTGCTTGTAGAAATAAGGGCATAGGGCAGAACTTCCCTTCAATTAATTTTAGTACACTGAAAGGTGGTGGATGTTTGTTTCATTCAAAAGCTTGCCATTTTCCAAAAGTAAGGGGGGGGTGCCATACTGCTTTCTCCCTATTCTCCATATACTCACTAGATGGCGCTAATGTAATTAGTATCATTCAATGGAGATTCATCTAGCAATATTGTGCTACTGGATATGTCTTTCCTGAAATAATTTTTAATCATTTAGAGGGTGGCTGCTGTAGGCCTGGGCTTCCCCTAGAGGCTATTTTGTTCTCAAGTTGAGAGTAAACATTTTTATAACCGTTCTTATCTATTAGCTCTAAAGGTGGCCATACACTGTAAGATGCGATTGCTTGGCGAGGGGATCTTCTGCCTATATGCCCACCTATGGGTGGGCGATATTGGACTAATTCGATCATTGGGCATTAGGGTCCAATTCGAATTAAATACAGCGGTTCGGGGACCGCATCAAAGAGCTGTTGTGGTCCCAGATCCAACGGAAAAATCAAACCTGTCTTGATCGAGAACTGGACAATTTGAGGCCAGATGTCGGTCAGGGAGGCCTGCCGTTGGTGCCCATACACAGGCAGATAAGCTGCTGATATTGGCAGCTAAAATCGTCCTGTGTATGGCTACCTTTAATCTTAGCTATAAGGCTAATGTCAGATGGGGCTGATACTCCAGTGGTGCATGTAGAGGCCCACTCTGTTTCTTCTGGGTTCAGCAGCAAATTCTTTGCACCCCAGTGTGGTCCCTTCTCCTCTACTGGCAACAAGGATAGGCAATCGGCCTTTGCACTGGGTACCTGGCAACGTTCCCTCTAATTCCTTTTCAGCTGTGTGTACAAAAAAATTCTTTTCTGCGCACATTTTAAACTTGTGCGAGTGTTTATTTAAGAACTATGTGCTCAAAATTCTTTATTCGCACCACAATTTGTTGTGTGCGTTGGCCTCAATATTTGTGTGTATGCACACCTTAGAGGGAACATTGGTACCTGGATGTCAGTTGTATTTCTCTATGCAAACCCTTTGTCCATGGCTCAGGGTGATTGCCCTGTCCCACAGAGCTAACAGTCTAATACTTATCAGAGCTATTTGCTGATGCTGTTTTTGGATAGGATAGGATGATTGATGCCAACCAGTTTACCCAAGTTTCTGTGCATTGAATCTCCCAGCATTCCCATTTGTGTAGAGGTGACGTTGTGATTGTACAGATTATTGCAGACTACTCCTGACGATGAATTCTCCCACAATCCTCAGTTGGATACTAAGAATAATTCCCCCTGGTCTAGATGAATAATGCCTTGCTTCAGGTTTTATCCTACATAACATGACAGACTGGACATCTTGATGGGGGAAAGGGTGCTATAAAAGGAAGCCAAATGATTTCTTTGTTCCATTCATTGGGCGCCACTCATTTATTGACGTGGGGCTTATTAGTGTACAAGCAGAATGTTAATTTGTCCCTTGCTCTCAGCGTGCTGTTCCACTTGGCGAATCTGTGCAGCTGCCAGGTTAATCTCCCCACAGCATTTCTTGTTTGAACACGGAGGCCCATAAAGCTGAGGCAGACTCTGTGTAAGGGCAGGTCTGTATCAGACAGGAGCAATAAATTATCCCTTCCAGGATCATTGGGAAGATTGCTTAGTGGAGGCAAACGCGCTTTTACATCACTCGAAGCACAAGTTAAACATTCACTGGTTTCAAGTGAATTCTACGATCTGCTAATAAATTAGTCAATTGGTCGGAGTGGTTTAATGCAATTCTGTCTTAATTTTTATGTTGTACTTTTTATTTCTAATTTATTCTGTTTACATAGCAAATAATTCACTCTACCATTTAAAATTGCATTCTTCAACCATTCTTGAACCAACAAATGTATTTTTTTTAGCTTTAATATTGGTGTGTAGGCGCCATCTCAGTGCATTGTGCCTGAGTCTGAGCTTTCAGAAGGAGCCAGCGCTACACATTAGAACTGCTTTCAGCTAACCTATTGTTTCTCCTACTCCCATGTAACTGGAGGAGTCATGGCTTGTCTGAGCAGGACTTGCAGGGGTCTGGGAACTGTTAAGGTGGCCATACACGTAGCAATTTCCGATCTTCGCATGAAAGATCGTTCCCACGCTCCTGAAGTTCAGGGCTGAATCGTTCGATATGGAGGTAGAAACAATAAAAATTCTACTTCCACCTGGCAAATCTTTTAACCTGGCCAGCTGCGATATCGGTAGCCTCTTC
Source organism: Xenopus tropicalis (assembly GCF_000004195.4). Lineage (NCBI taxonomy): Eukaryota > Metazoa > Chordata > Amphibia > Anura > Pipidae > Xenopus > Xenopus tropicalis. Next base: position 159,630,514 of record NC_030678.2, on the reverse strand, counting down.
GAGCAGCCATACACGCACCGATAATATCTTGACTACACCTGTCATGCCCTAGTTGCTTCGCTAGTTTAAAAAGTGCAGTTGTGCTCTCGGAACTAGAATTTAAGTTACCAGGAATGGCTTTTTTGCCACCCCTTGTAACTTTGGGGGCGCTGCTGCCTGTGGTGAATTTCTATATTGGCCTCATGGCAGCAGCACCCGTGCCTGGCCCCGCCCCATTCTGTATATATTTTTACAGACCAGCTCCTAGTCACATCCTGTATGTGTGGGAACCCAGTTTTGACAGGGCAGTTTTTAATTGTGGACTTGAATAAAGGGCTTTAGGCTCTTAGTTATACTGTAGAAGAGTGTGTGCAACTCCTTTTGTGCCCAACAACATGCCATTCCCTCTTAAGGAATGGGAGAGAGTGGATAAACAGAGTAGTAAAACAGGGTGGGCAGTCTATTGCACTGCTCCCAGATTTCTTTTAGGCTGTTGGGGGGTCTGGCTCTTGACATGCACAATCCCTTGGAATGGATAACAGGTAAAGAGCTTTCCCTCCCCTCTTCCTGCATGCTAAGTAATCGAAATAAATTCTATTTAACGGTGCGTTTCAGTGTGCTTAGTAACCTAATTACCCAACAAATGTAGGCCAAGCCTGAATCCCAAAAGGTACCTACCAGGGAACATCTCCTCAGAGCTTCCCGCTGCCTCACTCCGCTTATTGAATGTGGCATCTTCCTAAATGCTTTGTTAGGAAGGTAGATGATTGGTTATGGATAATTAATAAGCCGGTGCACTCAGAGGTAATTGTTGTGATTTAGGCTTCTGCTCACAGATTGTACCAGTTAGCCAAGTTATTGGGCATCTGGATCTCTAATTCAAGGTTCCTATCCTCAAAATAATTTTCTATACTGCAAAAAAAACCTACAGTTTGTTTTTAGGCTGAGCAAATCACTGCCATTTGACTGACATAATACAGGTATGGGATCCATCATCCGGACAGCAGTTATGTAGTACACTCCAAATTATGGGAAGGCCATCTCCCACAGAATACATTTTTAAAATGTATTTCCTTTTCTTGATCCCAACTAATATATAATCCTAATTGGAGACAGAAGAATCCTATTGGGTTGAATGAATGTTTAAATGATTTTTAGTAAACTTAAAATATGGGGATCCAAGTTATGGAAAGATCCCCTATCTAGAAAACCCCAGGTCCCGAGCATTCTGTATTTATATGGCAAAGAGCATTTGTCTGACACTGGGATACTAGGATCTCTGGTTGGAACGGCCATAGGTAGGCCATCTCTGACTGGATACTAATTATATCCATTATCACCCTTTGTATTAATACATCATTTGTACTTTTTCTGCTCAAAGGGGGTGCTTTGGGGAACAAGGTAAAAGTCCTCACTTTTTCATTCATCCAATCAATTCCTAATAAACAATAAACAGTATCTCTTGCTAGGCAGCATGTTACGCAGTCCTAATCTCTGGGGGGTAATATCATCTTTTTAGAACACACAAGGCTCAAGAATAACCTGTGCAATATATAGTAACTAACATACCCCTCTACTGTAATTCATACAATCTTAGAAATCACAGGCCTAATATGGTCATGGAACTATATGGATCCAATTTAAGTAGGGGGTACCTTGTGTAGGGGATCAGATAACTCTGTCCCCTGTTTCTCAGTCTGTGACATCATCCAGCCTAGCTACAGACTGGGGAGGGACACGATTGGCTGGATGTCCCAGTGCACGTCTGGGAGGAGGTGTGCTTAAGGTTTGGAGCCAAAATTTTAGGGGCAGGCCCAGCAGTTGATAAAGGGGGGGGCCCCTGTTGTTTTTTGCCAGTGTTGGAAGAAAGCTACAGAGTGAGCAGCCATTACCACTGTTGTGAGTTCAGACTGAAAGCATAAGAGTTTGCAGGGCTGCCAGTGATTACAAAGTCCTCTGTGGAATCTCTGTGTGTGTCCCCTGGTGTGAACAGGTATTGTTTGTTTGCCTGCTACTTGGGAGCAGCCACCTCTTCAAAGAAGAAGGTACTCTGGGGCAGGTAGCGCTACCTGGGGGGACTTAAGACCTCTTGGGGAAGGGACTGAACTGACTTAAGGGTTGGGGTCTATCCGGATCCAAGTTGGGGCTGGGCACCTACAGAGACTGTGCCAGGAGTGGATAGACTGCACAAGTTCCTCAGGACAGGAAATTCCGTTATCCCTAAAGCTGTTTTACATTCTTTTTCAACAGTTATATAAAGTTTGATATTGCTGCAAACTGTGTGTGATTATTCCTAGTGGAAATCCCCTTGTGGTGTGTTCCTCAGTGTCCACTAGGTGGAGGCACTGCGCTGTTCCCAGTTCCCAGTATCTTATAATTCAAAGAGAACAAAATCTCCTGTACCAAAGTCTATATACAGCCCAAATTAAGTGAGTGTGCCAAGAAAGGGTTACACTTATTTATTATAATCTACACCTCTAAACTGTGTCTGCATGTTGGGGTAGTGTGTTTTCCTTCCTCCATTCTCTCTCTTGAATTATTAAAGTAAAACTATACCCCCAGAATTAATTCTTAACCAACAGATAGTATATATTTTTTTAGGTGACCTATTAGAGAATTTTGCCAAACCGGAATATATATATATATATATATATATATATATGTTGGGTTTGGGTTTTTTCCCTGAGGAAGAGCACAGTTAGTGCTCGAAACGTTGGATCTCTTTTCTTAAATAAACATCATATATATCCGTAAATATTGCCCTTTTACATCCTTTCCCTTGAGCCGCCATTTAGTGATGGGCTGTGTGCGCCCTCAGAGATCACATGACCAGAAATAATGCAGCTCTGACTGTAAAAGGAAGTAGTGTGGGAGCAAAAGGCAGAACTCTGTTCATTAATTGGCTGATTTGGCCTAGCATGTATGTGTGCTCTCCACCGAAAACATCATCACCCTGCCTATTGACGCCACTACCCTTCCCCTCTTGCATCATTAGCCCACCCCCCATCAAGCTGGGCATGTATTTTTTCATTGAAAAAGTGGCAACCCTACCTGTGAAAAATAACTATAGATTTGAGTAGTAGCAACACCAGCTGGTGTAATCAACACTGGTACTGTGGGGCGGCACCGGCATAGCAAATAGTGTGTACTGACATACACAATAGAATCAATGCTGCTATGTTTTAAATGGGGTTTTTTTTCTGACCATATTATATCGACTATCCCTGGGATGTAGTAAACAGTGTTAACTTTGCAACTCAGTCGCCAACGGGAAAAAAAGATTAAGAATTTTGACGTTTATACTAGAGCGGTGATTTAATAAAACATCCTACTGAAGAAGCAGTTATCTTGCCGCCAGAATTTTCAGGGTGCATTTAAACTGATATTAAAATGTGGCATTAATATTCACGCTTCAATAAACTGTGTAGGGAACATTATTATATTGTGAAGTATCTTATCGCCCATCCCCTACAATTTGTGTAAATGGTGATTAGTGGTGGTGCATAATTCATTAACTCTCAGTGGTGTAACTACTGGTGGTGCAGGGGTTGCGATCGATTTGTAGTGTGTCTGTAGGAGGGGGGTGGATTTCCTACGCCCAGGCATGACACTAGTTTTGCCATTATTAACCCATGTGTATTATAAGAATCAGCGTCACCCCACTTTAAAATATAAGGATATTGTCATTTACCAATGTCTGTATTAAAGCCCCTTTGTTTTTGGATGCTAATTGTAATGGCTCCTATTGGCTTGCCAACGTTGAAGTGTTTAGTACAGAATTTAGATTCAAACATTTTATGTGATTTTTTTTTCTTTTATCTCTTTCACAACTGAACCCTATCTCCCCTTTATTTTGATGAAGTTCTGCTACAGATTACTGCGTGGCAGTGATCTTTAAACCATCTCTCCCATAGTCTGTGCCGCATTTAATAAGTAATACGTCTGATTATCATTCATGTTGGAGCCGAAGACATGCTTTCCTCAGTTTTAATCACATTCAGCCATGCATACACAAGCGAGCCAAGCTGCATCTCTGTACAGGGAGGTAGGCAACAAATGGAAGTCATGCTTCAGATTCAGAAAGCCATAAAATCATTCCCTTTGGATACTTCTATTTAAAGGTCAAGTTCACCCTAAAATAAGACAGTAGCGTAAGAAGAATTTGCTAGGCCTTCGCCACAAGGTGCTTTAGTTAACACTGCCTTGCTGAGAGAAAATACAGATTCCTTGCAAATCAAATAACATGTATGTGAACAGAGCTCAGGTGATACTGCTGTATACTGGACCTCTGATAAACATAATCAAATCAAATGGGAATCGAATGGTCTACCTCACAAGGACCAAACATGGAGAAGCATTCATTTCTCTGTTTAGTTAAAAAAAAATAGCAGGAACCTTGGGTTTTTTGTGATTAAAACAATAGATAAAAAGTATGTTCAGCACATGCCATATTAATTGCATGGACTTTTAAAAGGGGTATATTGCCCTTTTAAATATGATTCAAAGCTTGCTCTTGGGGGGAGCCAGCTATACTAATAAGCTGCTCGGGTAGGGCTTGCTCTTGGGAGGAGTCAGGAGGACTAATATTAGGTTGGGATAGGGCTTTGGGTTAAGCCTAACCAACCCTTTCCCTCCATGCCTTTGCCTATATACAATATGGTCACATGTGAGGGCAGGTTTATTGTTAAATTGTTCATTAATACTTTAGAACAGGGCTTTCTAAGTAACGTATTGGTGTTTGCAGATGATACCAAACAGGGCAACCCAATCAATTCCATCCAAATGCAGGATCCTTGCAGCAACTGGTGGCAGATGAGATTCAGTGTAGATAAATATAAGGTAATGCACCTGGGATTGCACTAGGCAAATCCATAATGGAAAGGGGTTCTTGCTGATAGTAAACTTGGATGTAGCAAGCAACTAAGCTGATACAGGGTATGGGAAGTCTCAGTCAAGTTAGAAATTTCTACACTGGACAAGAAGTACTTAATTAAGAGAAGGAAAATTATTATCACGGGGGGGTGCCAAAATGTCAGGCACCCCCTGTGATTGTAGTCGCTTACCTGAAACCCCCGACATAGATTGAGATAACCAGTAGGTCCTTTAGGCAGACATTAGGCATCATTCCAGTTAGAAGAAAGGAGGTTCCATTGTAATATTTGTAAAGGTTTTTTTTACAGTGAGAGCTGTGCATACTGGCAGATACATTATATAGCTTCAACAAGGGGTTGGATGGCCTTTTAGCAAGGGAAAAATACGGGGTTACGGAAAATAGCTCTTACTACAAGTTGATCCTTGGACTGGTCCGATTGCCATCTAAATTAGTCAGGAAAGCATTTTTCCCCTCTGTGGCAAATTAGAGAGACATTAAAAATGTTTTTTCTTTTTGCCTTCCTCTGGATCAACTAGCATTTAGGCAGATTTCATATAGACCAAAGGTTGAATGTATCCTTTTTTTTTTTTTTTTTAAAGCTAACATACTATATAGGAATGGGATCCGTTATCCAGAAACCCGATATCCAGAAAGCTCCGAATTACTCCACAGACCATTAAATAATTCCATTTCCAAAACTTGATTTCCTTTATCTCAGTAAAAATAAAACAGTGCATTGTATTTGTTCCCAGCTTAGATATAATTAATCCTTACTGAATGCAAAATAGTCCTATTGAGTTTAATGTTTTATTGATTTTTTAATAGACTTAGGGGCTGATTTACTAACCCACGAATCCGACCCGAATTGGAAAAGTTCCGACTTGAAAACGAACATTTTGCGACTTTTTCGTATGTTTTGCGATTTTTTCGGATTCTGTACGAATTTTTCGTTACCAATACGATTTTTGCGTAAAAACGCGAGTTTTTCGTATCCATTACGAAAGTTGCGTAAAAAGTTGCGCATTTTGCGTAGCGTTAAAACTTACGCGAAAAATGCGCAACTTTTCGCGTAAGTTTTAACGCTACGCAAAATGCGCAACTTTTTACGCAACTTTCGTAATGGATAGGAAAACTCGCGTTTTTACGCAAAAATCGTATTGGATCCGAAAAATTCGTAAAGAATCCGAAAAAATCGCAAAACATACGAAAAAATCGCAAAGTACCGATCATTACGAAAAAAACGCAATCGGACTCCATTCGACCCGTTCGTGGGTAAGTAAATCAGCCCCTTAAGGTATGAAGATCCAAATTACAGAGAGACCCCTTATCCGGAATAGCCTTGGTCCAGAGCATTCTGGATAACGGGTCCTATACCTGTATTAGTATTTAACACAAATGTAAAAAATATTCTGCACTTTTTCTCCCAAATTTTATTTTTCGGAGCTTTGCAACATGTTACATATGCTAGAGCAGTGCTGTCCAACTGGCGGCCCCCCTCTGTGTGGCCCCCCACCTGTCTGGCTGCTTTGATGGCTTACTCTTGTGTAAGCTTTAAATGGTATCAGTACTGTGATTAACTGCCCCCCCTGCATGGTTCTCACCTCAGATTCAGGCTGTATTGTTTAAATATGTAATCCCCTGTAATCACCCACATTGTTCCCCTGTTCACACCTCAGGAGCAGTAGAAACCCACAAATAATCCCCGCACACTACAAAAAGAACATATACTGAGGTGGTACTTCAATTAAAAAGTTTTTTAATATATAGTTTTTTAATATACAGTGCAGAGTGTAGGAGCAGTGCCAGCATTGTGTCACTGTAGGTTGCCTGTGTGTGCCATACACACAGGCAGGGTAGGGAAGGCAGAGTATGGCACACACAGACAGAGATGGCACACACAGGCAGAGTTTGGCACAAACCAGCCAAGAATGGCAAACACGGGGAAAGTATGGCACACGCAGGCAGGGTAGGGAAGGCAGAGTATGGCACACACAGGCAGGGTAGGGCAGGCAGAGTATGGCACACACAGGCAGGGTAGGGAAGGCAGAGTATGGCACACACAGGCAGGGTAGGGAAGGCAGAGTATAGCACACACAGGCAGGGTAGGGAAGGCAGAGTATGGCACACACAGGCCAAGTATGGCACAAACCAGCCAAGAATGGCACACACAGTGAAAGTATGGCGAATGGCACACACAGTGAAAGTATGGCGAATGGCACACACAGTGAAAGTATGGCACACAGGCAGGGTAGGGAATGCAGAGTATGGCACACACAGGCAGGGTAGGGAAGGCAGAGTATGGCACACACAGGCAGGGTAGGGAAGGCAGAGTATGGCACACACAGGTAGGGCAGGCAGAGTATGGCAGATTTTTGCTGTACTACAACCATTAATATGGGTATGGTCATGTGATAACATGGGTGTGGTTTCAAGTGGGTGCGGTTTCAAAAAGGGGAGTGGTCAAAACTGGCTTCCATTATCGGCCCTCCACCACGTATTTAAGACATACACTAACATGCACAATGTTATTTACAACTGATAGAGAGGTGTCGGCATAGGTTTAATTACCTTTTAACACAACAATTTGCTGCCAATGTCTTTTTCCACTCCTGTTACTTTGTATTACATAATGCCATTTTTATTCAGCAGTAGGATAACTCTGCTGAAGAACGTGCCGGAGCTTGACATGTTTAACACCACGTTTCAACAATTTTGAAAACGTTTAGGAAATATTTAATAGCTTTTTTTTAATGAAAGCCCCAAAGTCAGCCTGCAAAAAGCACATCCACAAATATCATGTAATATTCATTACATAATGCGCTCATTAGGGACTGGTGCCGAGCTTGATGAAACGGCACATCAGCAATTCAAAATCTGCAGTGATCAGAGCTTTGGAGATTCAAAAATAAATAGTTCAGCAGAATCATGAATGGTCATGTTCAGGAATCCAAATACAGATCATTCAGAGATAGGAGAAGAGTAGGTTGGACTATATGTATAAAGGCAGTTGGAAGATTGCTTCAGCAGTCAGTCCTAAAGGTCCCCATACACAGGCCGATTCTAGCTGCCGATATCGGTCCCTTAGACTGATTCGGCAGCTAATAGGCCCGTGTATGGGGCCTACCGACGGGCCTGCCCGACCAATATCTGCCCTGAAATCGGCCAGATCTCGATTGGGCAGGTTAGAAAATCTAGTCGGATTGGGGACTGCATCGGCTAGTTGATGCGGTCCCCAGACCGACTTTGCCTATGCTCGTCATTATAATTAGCCTGGATTCTCCCGATATCGCCCACCCGTAGGTGGGGGATATCGGGAGAAGATCTGCTCGCTTGGTGGCATCGCCAAGCGAGCGGATCTTAAGGTGTATGGACACATTCTATAAATGCAACAAGGGAGTAATGGGATAAGAACCTTCCTGTATGGCTTATGTTTTCTAGATTGGGTTTTGTGGTAAAACATGAAGGGCCCATACACAGTTTCTTTTGTTGATTTTTTTTACTTTCTCATCTGTTGGTGCAACATGCTGGCTAGGGTTGCCACCTTTCGCTTGCAGTGGGACTAGACAGTGATGTTAGGGAGGGCGGGTAATGTTAAGGGATAGGGTTAGAGATGTAAGGGGGTGGAGTTATGATGCTTAGGGGAGGGGCTTAGGACTAACCTAAGAGCAAAAGACAATGACAAAACTGGTTGAATTTGGCATATTCAAAGGCCCCTATTTGTAGAATTTGGTCAGGGTTTCAGGACTCTGAAACCCGAACAAGCAATTTTAAAACAGGCAGCCCCTGTAAAAGATTTCTGTTTCACATCTGGGCAGGTGACAACCCTAATGCTGATCGATAGTGATATATTTAAGCATGTTTGGTCAACGTGCTACTCAATATCTATCATACATTGATATCAGGCGTGATAGTCCGGCTTAAGGACCCGGAGTGTAGATGATACAGTTAATTCCAAGGTTGTTCCCATGAGCCGCAGCGATACTTGTGAGTTTCTTATCCGTTCAGCTGACACGGCCCAGTAAGCCCTGTCACCTGTCATGGATCACTTCAAAACTAGTCTTTCCCCTGGGGCCTTTGAGTAACACACGCCATACCTGCCTTCAAATGCTTCTTTCTATAATATATTCCCTGCACTGTGGCAGGCAGTGGTGTATATTTAGAAAGTGCTGTGTCCTGCTGGGAGAAACGCCTGTGCAACGTGTCTAATTATGATTTATTATTTATCTATAATTAAAAAAGGAAAAGAGTTTTGATGGGTTGCGTATTCACCGCCTCTAGCGGTTCCTGGGGCCTGAGAATAATAACGCGCTGTACTGTGGAAGTGCTAAAACAAAACTTAAATGTATATTTCACTGTAATAATGTCTTATTTTTGTATGAATTATTGATTATTTTCTGTATTTAAATATACTTTAAAGCACTGTACATCAGTGGATATAAAAGAGTACTTCGTCCGAGTGCTTATTGTAACCTTTTTCTGTGTCTCTGTGTGGGCTGAGCAACAGAATGCTGCTTTAAAAGCCGGGTAAAAAGTGTGAGACCTTTGGCTCCTCAAATGAAACTGTTTCTTGGTTGAACAAGACACCTGGCGATAAAAGTTTTTTTTTACATTTTAACCCACAGAAGCGGGTCAGCACCACCTAGACTTGTAGCTAGTTCTCTCCCGGCTGGTGATGTCCCTGTAGACATCACCATACTGACCTATCTTTCCACTCACATACAGACCCACACTGACCTATCTATCCACTCACATACAGACCCACACTGACCTATCTATCCACTCACATACAGACCCACACTGACCTATCTATCCACTCACATACAGACACATACTGACCTATCTATCCACTCACATACAGACCCACACTGACCTATCTATCCACTCACATACAGACCCATACTGACCTATCTATCCACTCACATACAGACCCATACTGACCTATCTATCCACTCACATACAGACCCACACTGACCTATCTATCCACTCACATACAGACCCATACTGACCTGTATCTATACACCCACATACAGACCCATACTGACCTATCTATCCACTCACATACAGACCCATACTGACCTATCTATCCACTCACATACAGACCCATACTGACCTATCTATCCACTCACATACAGACCCATACTGACCTATCCACTCACATACAGACCCATACTGACCTATCTATCCACTCACATACAGATCCATACTGACCTATCTATCCACTCACATACAGACCCACACTGACCTATCTATCCACTCACATACAGACCCACACTGACCTATCTATCCACTCACATACAGACCCATACTGACCTATCTATCCACTCACATACAGACCCATACTGACCTGTATCTATACACCCACATACAGACCCATACTGACCTATCTATCCACTCACATACAGACCCATACTGACCTATCTATCCACTCACATACAGACCCATACTGACCTATCCACTCACATACAGACCCACACTGACCTATCTATCCACTCACATACAGACCCACACTGACCTATCTATCCACTCACATACAGACCCACACTGACCTATCTATCCACTCACATACAGACCCACACTGACCTATCTATACACTCACATACAGACACACACTGACCTATCTATACACTCACATACAGACCCACACTGACCTATCTATACACTCACATACAGACCCATACTGACCTATCTATCCACTCACATACAGACCCATACTGACCTATCTATACACTCACATACAGACCCACACTGACCTATCTATCCACTCACATACAGACCCACACTGACCTATCTATCCACTCACATACAGACCCACACTGACCTACCTACCGTTAAAAAACCCCTACGCTGCTTCAAATGGAAACTCCGTTCCTCTAATCTAAAGGTGGGCCTCTGGTGCATTGATCGCTTTTATAAACCATTTTCATAAAAGTATACTTTTTTAATAGTATGTGCCACTGGGAAATCCTAAATAGAAAATTGCTATTTTAAGCACTAATGGCCCTTCCGTTGGGATCATACCATTCACGGTGCACACAACCAAGGGCACACATAAATGCTAGGTCACCTCGGCCAATTAATGGACAAAGTTCTGTCTTTTACTCCCACACTACTTCCTGTTACAGATATATATATATATATATTTACCTTTGCCAGTATGGTAAGATTCATTAAATATTTATTGTGGTATACATTATCTGTTGGTTAAGTAAAGTAGTGTTGGTTAAGCATTTTTTTCTTTAAAGATTAATGCTTATTTCGTTGAGCCTTAATCCCAAAAACGTACTCACTAAACAATTAGCAGAATTCTCTTTTTAAAATAGTATCCTGCACCATCATTCTGTGCTTATCACTTGACAGATCAACAAGATGCCTGATCAGTACGGAACAGTTATGTAATATGCAATATTGCCTGCAGCAAGGATTGAACCCAGTGCACTGCGGTTCTGTGCTCTTACCATTATGCTGCAGAGACAGGCTGCTTGGATCAGGTTCTGTGATACTGTAAACTCCTCCTATGCTTTCTGCTCCTCCATTGTATTAACTGGGCTCAGCTTTAGCTCAAGGTCTTGCCTAGGGCAGGATCCGCTTCTGGTATGTGTTGTTCGGGGTTTGATTTCCTGCCTGATTAAGGGCAGTGACACACGGAGCTACTTGTTGTGGCTAGAATACTGATAATTGCCTCTACGTGTGTTTTAGCAGAGGCAATTCCTAGTATAGTCTATGGCAGGGTGTTTTCTGTAGTTGGCTGCAAATAGCTCTGCGTGTCAGTATTGTGTGACCATTGGCGGCCCTGACCATTGCCTGTCTTCTTTTACTGATATCATGTATCTGTATCATTTATATTAGTCCCCGTCTTACTGTTTGCTCTTCACTGACAAAACAGGGAGCATAGTGGAAACCCTATAAATGGTTCATCATTCAGCCCCTGCCCCAGTGGCGTTTACACTATAGGGTCCCCATCTCATTCAGGATGCACAATGGACAAACTGACCAATATCCTGGTAGGTAGGTAGGTATCTGTTGGGAAGTTCAGACATTATGAAATTTCAGAGATAGAACTTAAAAATGGTTTTGATTTGCTGGTGAGTTTGTTCCAGGGGGCCGAGGCTGTTACTTCTCAGTCTGATTAGAAATGGAACACATTAGTCAGAGGTGATCTTTCCTGATGTTTTCCTTCTGCCATATAGAAGGTAGTGCTCTGTCCCTTCAGGCAGCCTTCCATCATCGCTCCCTAATTGAATGCTGTGCCACTGATATAATGGACTGCGGGATTAATGTGCTGACATTATCTGCTGGATGTGACTTTTTCATATATATGTATGACAGGCTGTGAATCTCCACCTTAGCTTTTCTGATTTTGTTTTATTTTTTCACCCTCAAAGTCGCGCCTTTGGTTGAACAGCCGCTGCACATGTGCAGTATCCTTCGCTGTATGACCCGATTAAAGTGATAGTAACGCATTCCACATTTATCAGAAATGTGACGCTATGATATTAATAAGCTCTATAAAGAGAAACTTACCACTACCCGTTGCCCCCCCCCCCCCTGCTTCATAGCAGATCCCTGTTACTGATGTGTTAGCAACTCCTTCCTGATGCCTTACTGATTTTGACATTAGCTTGGGGAGACAGGCAGATGATCTGATAGGCTAAGGGCAAAGGTAAACAATACCTCAACTTACTAGGAGTTTGGCCTGCCCTCAAAATAAAGAATTGACTTTTGAGACATTGGGGAAAGGAGCGGAGTCAGATTCTGGCACAGGTCCGTAACAGGGGTCCAGGGAAAGAATAAAAATTAAGAATAACAATAAAATTTGTATTCTCAGAGAGCAATAGTTTTTTGGCTGATGGGGTCAGGGTCCCATTTGAAAGTTGGAAAGATGTAGAAAAGGAAGACAAATAATTCAGTATAAAATGTAATTAATGAAGGCCAATTGGTAAGAATAGGATATACTTTAATATACTGAAAGTTAACCTAAAGGTGACACCACCCCTTTAATGGCCAGTGAGATACATTTTGCCAGTATGGAGAAAATATTCCTCAACATTTTGAACCCTAGTAATAATTTTTTAATGTTGGTTCTGTTGCATCCATCCTGTTGTGGCAGCGACACTGAGATGCATTCACAACCCTCATCATCCAATGTGTCCTGTTTCTTTAACATCAGCAGTGGGGATCTTTAGTATCACAATGCTGAACATGGTGTCTCCTTATCTCCATTATATTAAGTTTTTGGAATTGTTTTGGGATGTTCCCATGTTGATCAGCTCTTGGCTTTTATTTCACAGGAAACGGAAATGACCAAATCCAAGCTGAAGAAAACAGAGAAAGTATCTAAAGCAAAGGAGGCAAAGAAGGTTCTCAAGAAGAAATTTCAAGTTAACACCAAAATTGTCTTTGCGGATGATGGAGAGGTGAGTGCGTTCAGACTGATTGGCTTGATGATCATATGTAAATTAGGAAAAGGAGGGGCTAAAGAGAAAAGTTTTCAACTTTCATGTTTATTTGACAAAAAGTCATGTGATTTTAAGGATTCGGTTTGGCCAGGAGCATGGATTCGGCTGATTCATATTAGGCCTGCATCCCTAATATGTATGTACTGTATGTCGAGGCTTTGGTCTTACCTGGAAGCTTATGGTGCTGCAGTCAAAGTGCTTAGACACTTGGCATGAGTGGGGGGATCTAGAAGCCCAGGGAGTCCCCTCTGTTCTTTGTAAGAAAGACAACCAGGAATGGGAGCTCTGCAGGGAGTGCTCGAAATTGCACTTAGCTCATTGCACTTGCTGACTTAAAGGAGAAGGAAAGGTAAAAACTAAGTAAGCTTTATCAGAAAGGTCTATGTAAATACAGCCATAAGCACTCACAGAAACGCTGCACTGAGTCCTCTATCAAAAGAAACACAGGATTTCTTGACTCTTTTTTTGTAAACATGATGTTCCAGGATCAGAATTCTTCTCTCAGAAACAGCCTTAATTCCCATAGCCAGAGTCTGTGCAGTTCTCTCCTCCTCCCCCCTCCCACCAGAATGCTAAGAACTCCTTCCCCCCTCCCTTAGTAATATGTGATCTCAGCTATAACGGCTAGACTGCAGGCAGAAAGCTACTTAAAATGGCAGCTGCTGTCTTAAACAAACGGAGAAAGATTCTAGAACTGTTTACTCAGGTATGGCAATGGTTTCTGCAGAATAAATATAGTGTTCTATGTGGCACTAATGTGGCAAATCTATTGGCAGTAACATGCCAAAATGACTTTCCTTCTCCTTTAATGAGCTGTTTGGTGGTTCCTGGGTATTGTGAATGTTTGAGGCCTGTTAGAGAAATCATGACTACTCCCGCTCTGATAAATAAGCACACACATTCAGGTTAAAAGGCTGTTTTATCAGAATAACTTTTTACAGCTTTTTTCACTGAACATTTCTAGAAAATAAATGCAAAAGTTAATTATGCTCAGGGTTTGTTTTTCCTTTAAAGACTTAATTTCAATCTGAAATGTCTTCCGCTATCGCCTCGATTTCCTCTTTGGTCTGTGTTTTTACTCACCTGGGAGATGAGGGTACGGATCTGTCTTGTTGAGCTCATTTATTTTTGACAGCACCGCCACCTCCTTTGTCAGCAGGTTTAATGTTTGTGGTGCTGTGGATCTGTCAGCATCTCAAAAGTTCTGCCTAAAAAGAATAGGAAAAAAATTTATAATTGCTGTTTTGGAATCTGCTTGAGTGCTTGCTTAATGTCTAGCTATGATATAGAATGTCGGAGGTAAAATGTGAAGGATGATAAACACCAGGCTGCTTCATGCAAACCGAGAGCAGGTAATGGGCAAACCTTGTGGGCATTATGCCCCACCACTAAAAATGACATAAGCATACCCTGTTGTCTCTGGGGTCATTGGAGGGGGCTGGATTGGGTACAGACTCAAGTCTGTTGTAGGGCACAGGGGGGGTCTAGTGGAAAACATTACTCATAATCATATTGTGCCGACTTCTGTGAACCAATTTCTGCAACAACTGGATGTGCTTTTTTGCCCCATTCATGACTTGGGAAGGTTTGCAGCGGGGAACTTGGTGTTTATGAAGTGATGGGATGTAATAATCTCCTATTCCTATTGTTTTAGTGACCCATAATGGTGTTGCTAGTAGTGTGGAATGTTGTTCTATTATAATATTTCTGTTCCAGATACAGATGGAGCCAACTTTAAAAGGTCCCTTGGCTCACCATGTCATTCCCAAATAAAAAAAAACAAAAAACTAATATAAGCTAATCCTCCTTAGTTTCAAACCTGATACACAACCAGCACCTAAGAAATGGGAGGGGTTTGTTTATACAGAGCTCATTATCTAACCTATAGGAACTCTCCTGACTTTGCTGTAAGGTAAAGATGGCAAAGGTAGTATGGGTAAATACAAATACTCCAACCCGCAGCAGTGGTGTGCTTAATGCAGGTCTTCACAAGTGAACACACAGCAGCATAATCCTGTGATCTTCCGCTGTCACGCCAGAACAGTGCCTCTTGAAAGGGAGTCTAAAACAGTATGGAAGACGTGTGCTCCAAGTACAGGATATGTAACAAAAGATGAGATTTAAATATCATATTTTGTATAAAACCACAGATAAAAAGGTTCTTTTCTTGCACCAGTTACAGAGCTTTTTTATCTGGTCTTAGTTTTATAGAGAAAGACCGGCTCTCCTACCTGATTGGCACATGAGCAATTGTGCATTCCCATTCATCTTACACTATAGTGTTGGAAATTAGACCAATTGCAGGTTTTTTTAGTATGCCATTGTTAACATCATACTATAAGTTAATGTTATGGTGTCTATAACAGCAGGCATAGTGACATGGGGACTTTACACCAGGAGGAATGGTATTAAAGCTCAAATCCGCACGTTCTCCTTCTCTCCTCTCTGTGAATATTGCTGAGATACAGCCGAGGGCAATGGCACTCGGTTGGCATGATGACATGGCTTAATAAAATGTTTGCCTTAATGGCCATTCTCATTTAGCGGAGCTGAGTATAACAATCCCGCTGCTGTATCATTTTCTTCCGCTTTAAGTGGCTTGTCCTATTTTCCTTGCATTAAATGGCTGAGATGGATATCGAGGGAACCCAGAAGTCACTTGGCGTATCATGGTTACCGGGCAGGCAGCCAAACAGAAAGGCACGCGCTGTGATCTTATATGGAGACAGGTTGATGGACAGGGAGATGCGCTTGGCGATACCCAGGAAAGCCCAGTTTTCTAGTAGCTCTATGTTTCATGGCCTCCTCCATTGTCGGGAAAGTCCTTCCTGCTTTTGTAGAACAGCAGTTCCCATCATGCTCACCGACATTGTATTTTTTGTTGTCTGCAATCAATAAAAATATTTCTATAGGGAATGCTGAAAGGTTTTTGTAGTTATTCCCGGACATTATGTTGTTGCATACCAGTGGGCAGTGTCTGCTCCACTTCTTGTAACCCATAGCAACCAGTTAGCAGGTAGCATTTACTGATCTGAGAAACACTGCAGTACATGGTTGATTGAGAAAGGTAATTATGATTTATGCATCCCCAATTTTATTTCTGGCAGCTGGTATATTTCCTTTTAGAGAAAAAAAGAGAAAGCAAACCTATTAAATACTATACTATAGGCAGACAGACAGACACACAGATAATTGGCATTCACACTGCCCATGTGGCTTCTTACTAGCCATAAAGTGTAACAGGACTGCTGCCTTGGGATTAAGGGGACACAGCTGCATGGTGCAAACGGGTTGGGTCACCTTTACATTACCTTTTAGTAAATAATTGAAAGTCCTGTTCCCAGCATGTTTGCTTTGGTCTTCATTAATTATTTTTTTTTATAATTTCTAAATTATTTGCCTTCCTATTGTACATTTTTCCCAACTTTGTAATGGGGGTCGCTGACCCCGGAAGCCAAGCAATTATTGCTCTGTATGGCTACATTTTTATTATTGTTACTTTTTGTTACTTATCTATTTAGTCCCTCTTCATATTCCAGTCTCTTATTTAAACCTCTGCCTGGTTGCTAAGGTAATCAAGACCCTAGCAACCAGCAGCTTACAAAATTCCAAAACTGGAGAGATAACGAACAAAAAGCTAGGAAACAGGGAAAACCACAAAAAATAAAAAATGAAAACCATTTACAAATTGCCTCAGAATATCACTATCTAAGTCATACTGAAAGTTAATTCAAAGGTGATCAACCCCTTTTTAAGATTCTGGCACAAGAGGATATATCCACTGCTGAGTTGGCAGGACCAAACTCAATAACTAAACCAGGTAGGGTTGCCACCTTTTCTGGATACTGTCCTTCCTATATTTTTGCCTTTTTTCCCTATTAATAACATTGGCATTAGGCATCATTTTTACTGGTCAGGCTGGTAAAATACCAGCTAGGTGGCAACCTTAGATCCAGGGCTTGATTTTGTGCTGGGTGGGTAAATCCCATTACAGGTGTAACTCAGTCTTGCTCCATGTCTAGCCGACAGCATTTTAAGAGTTATTATCTCCCAGCACCCCTCAAGGACTAATCGCTTTTATAGTTCAGCAACTGCTAGAAAAGCCCCACGTTGGTTATTCCTGATCTCGCCAATGGATTTTATTTCTTGTTTGGAATAACTGACAAGCTGTTACCGATGGCCTGCATCTGTTTATTCCGGCGCCAGAGCCTTGTTTAAAGAAAGCACTCCAAGCTATGTATTTCTCTTTCTCGGCATTAATATTTTTGAAAAATCTAATAAGTGTTAATAACAAACTATAATAATGTGCCGTGGGCCCCGTGCACGCAAGCCAAGAGAGATAAAAACCGTAATAGAATTGGCTCGAAACCAAATCCCTTTATTGCTGTGCGGAAGGCAGATGGGTTTGGTAATGCAACTTGCTTTGCAGAGCAGTAATAGCCCCTCTCCGGAGAATAGTTTTGTTTCCCGGTTTTTACTCAACTCTCTAAAATTCTAAAAACATGAAAGTGAAGATTCTGATTTGCATTATTATTATATTACGAAGAATGGGCCGCGGAGATGCAGTGTTTGCCAAGGGAAAAAGATTGCCTCGTTTATGCACGATCGTGCGTGTTTTTGTCTATGTGCTTGTCTGTTTGCATGTGTGTTTGTGTCAGGGTCCGGTTACACATGAATGCACACGCTTGTGCATGCTTTGGCCTGTTGTGCAGTATAATATGCAGGTTACTGATAATTAGAGGGGAGTTTATAGCAGGCCTGCACCTTTGTTTTATCATAGCCAAGTTACCTTTTATAAAGAGATAATGACACCAGAAAGTAAATCTTTTTTCACATCTATCATAACATTGTCTTTGCAAGAACTTTATAGTTTTGCCATAAAAATATCTGCCTGATGCATTTACATTACCTGTCCGATCCCCTGTGTTCCCCTATGAGGGGGCGGCCATATTTGTCTGTTAGCATTAGAGGCTATAACTGACAGGTTGGGAAGGGACAGTCAGGTTGGCAAAACAGTCAGGTTTAGGAACTTCCAGTAACAATTACTTACAAAACCAAACCTGTCAGTGAAAAACCGTCAACACGACCTATAGGTAGCTTTTTATGTAGATTCATATTATGAAAAGTAGTTTTTTCGCGTCAGTATCACTTAATGGCCATGACTACTATCTACTGTACACCCCAAGTACCCGAGTATGATTATCCATGTTCCCAAGTCATCATTTTATCCTTATAAAGAAATTAATTTAACTAATTTGAAGCGTTATTGGCATCGGTACATAAGTGTTTGCCTATATGTCAAAGCAATGTGTAAAACTATTGCATAGGTTAGGGCAGGGTTGTTGAAGTGGAGGCCCACGGGCCAGATGTGAATGTGGCCCTCCGAAGCATTTTTATGGCCCTCAGTCTGCTCAGTGGCTTCATAGACATATATTTTATGACATCATAATTTTAATTAAAGTCTGATCTCCAGCATGCTGTTTGTCATATTATTGGCCCACTACATGTTGGACAGCACTGTGTTAGGGTATTGTGGGTCAGTGTCTGTGGCTATGTACCCTTGGTTGGTATGGAATGGTCCGGTGCAGTTGTTCCATAATGATCAATAGAAATCGAATGATCAATTGCAATTCAGATTGCTACGTTATGGATCGATCTGAATTTCAGCAGTAAACTATTTATCTTTCCTTGAAGTGTATTTGTGCTTTCCAAGGAAGCGGATTAGGTCAGTATCGATATTTTAGTGATGTTGATTGAATGGAAAAATATTTTGTCTAAAGGGGGTGATTGTTTAGAAGGCTCAGTAAAGATGTAGTATCAAATGCATTGATTGAATCATATAATAAGGATAATTTGATAGGTTTTGATTTATTTAAAATTCCAAAAATTTCTAAAAAGATTGGATGGCTAGG
Source organism: Xenopus tropicalis (assembly GCF_000004195.4). NCBI lineage: Eukaryota > Metazoa > Chordata > Amphibia > Anura > Pipidae > Xenopus > Xenopus tropicalis. Next base: position 159,611,294 of record NC_030678.2, on the reverse strand, counting down.
GAGGTGGGTGGGTTCCTCTAGGAAACTTAATTGGGCTCCTCATTCCATCTTTGATAAGAGACCATTTTAGAGACCAAGGATCATTTGCACTAGTGTCAGATCCTTATGGTGGAGGAGAAACATCATGCCCAGTATGGCCTTTTCCAGTGGGCATGATCGTTCTGGCATGAATGTTTCTGTGCTAGCCATATTTGTTGTCTACCATATTTGTCCTTAACCATTTTACAGTGGTGACGTGGGGAGGGAGGTTTTTGACTGATGAAGTGGAAGAGATCAGACCTCCGTAAACTTGATTGGCTTGTGTTGATTTTGGCTGTTAAATCTGGTAAAGATCTGGGAATGGTTACAGTTTTTGGCACCTCACCAAAAATCAGATGTTACCATGTATGACCAGCTTAAGTGAGTAGTTATGCAGCAACAGTTCTCATGTAAGAATACAGAACAAACTATATACGTTTTGTTTATTACTGTGTTAGACTTTATTTAAGGAAAAGGCCTGTGTGTGTGAGATGTTCATCCACTGGGTTTATTATGATCATTCTCTTGAATTAACTTTGCCTTTCTTTACCCAGGTGATCCAGCAGTGGCCCCAAATCCAAAAAACTACAGTGAAAGAGGCAGAAGAGGAGGATGATTCAAGTGGCATCAATCTGGCTAAGGCAAAGGAGCGGCTGAACGAGGAGGATAGGTTTGACAAAGAAGCTTACAGGATGAAAATCAAGGAGAAGCACAGGGTACGTTTCTCACTGCTGCTGTCAGATTAACCCTTTGAGCTTACTCGCTTTATCTAAATGGTGAATTTAAAGGTGACTTTATTCCCCAATGCCTTGTATTTATGTGATTTATAAATGAGCTAAAGAAATAGGGCTTGCATGGAAAGTGTGCCCTGCCTTTCTTTTAAAATAACAGGGGGTTTAAGTGTGTTGATAGTTTTCATTTTTAACTAAGTCTTAATTAATTCATTTTAATTGTTTTTTGCCTCATTGTCTAATCCCATGTAATTAGAAACGTTTTTTTAAAGGCTATTAAGGAGCTATAACAAGATACTATGGCTACTGATAAAGAGGAATTCATTATACAGTTGGTTTTAAACCTGAACAGAGAATTTTATTTGATACCTTTCTGTCCTTTGCAAAGTAATCTGAAGAATCAAAGAGGAAGGATCAGACCTGAAATGTTCTTCATCTTCTATGTCTAATTACAACAATTAATGAAAATGTTAAATTACAACAGTGCCATGTTCATTTTGACTGCCAACATACACATCAGGCATTGCAGGTACTGAATATAATGCCCAGCAGCACCAGTTAATATTCTGAACACACAACACCCTTCTGTGCATAGTGGGCCACTATCAAAAAACCTTCGTTTCTATGAAAGTGTCTATGATTCACCATTCAGTTTTCCCTTAGATCAGCCTGACAATTTTGTATAAGCCCTGTATTTAGTCTTTTGTGATACAGGGGTGCGGTGGGGCATTTGGTAAGGCTCTATTATAGTGTTTATACAAACTTCACAATTTTTATTCTGCACCCGCAAGTAGCTGCCATGACTTTATTGTAGCCAGGGAACTAGGATTATACAGGTCCTTTTCAAAAAATTAGCATATTGTGATAAAGTTCATTATTTTCTGTAATGTACTGATAAACATTAGACTTTCATATATTTTAGATTCATTACATCACAACTGAAGTAGTTCAAGCCTTTTCTTGTTTTAATATTGATGATTGTGGCATACAGCTCATGAAAACCCAAAATTCCTATCTCAAAAAATTAGCATATTTCATCCGACCAATAAAAGAAAAGTGTTTTTAATACAAAAAAAGTCAACCTTCAAATAATTATGTTCAGTTATGCACTCAATACTTGGTCGGGAATCCTTTTGCAGAAATGACTGCTTCAGTGTGGCGTGGCATGGAGGCAATCAGCCTGTGGCACTGCTGAGGTGTTATGGAGGCCCAGGATGCTTCAATAGCGGCCTTAAGCTCATCCAGAGTGTTGGGTCTTGTGTCTCTCAACTTTCTCTTCACAATATCCCACAGATTCTCTATGGGGTTCAGGTCAGGAGAGTTGGCAGGCCAATTGAGCACAGTAATACCATGGTCAGTAAACCATTTACCAGTGGTTTTGGCACTGTGAGCAGGTGCCAGGTTGTGCTGAAAAATGAAATCTTCATCTCCCATAAAGCTTTTCAGCAGATGGAAGCATGAAGTGCTCCAAAATCTCCTGATAGCTAGCTGCATTGACCCTGCCCTTGATAAAACACAATGGACCAACACCAGCAGCTGACATGGCACCCCAGACCATCACTGACTGTGGGTACTTGACACTGGACTTCAGGCATTTTGGTATTTCCCTCTCCCCAGTCTTCCTCCAGACTCTGGCACCTTGATTTCCGAATGACATACTTTGGACCACTGAGCAACAGTCCAGTGCTGCTTCTCTGTAGCCCAGGTCAGGCGCTTCTGCCGCTGTTTCTGGTTCAAAAGTGGCTTGACCTGGGGAATGCAGCACCTGTAGCCCATTTCCTGCACACGCCTGTACACGGTGGCTCTGGATGTTTCTACTCCAGACTCAGTCCACTGCTTCCGCAGGTCCCCCAAGGTCAGGAATCGGTCCTTCTCCACAATCTTCCTCAGGGCCGGGTCACCTCTTCTTGTTGTGCAGCATTTTCTGCCACACTTTTTCCTTCCCACAGACTTCCCACTGAGGTGCCTTGATACAGCACTCTGGGAACAGCCTATTCATTTAGAAATTTCTTTCTGTGTCTTACCCTCTTGCTTGAGGGTGTCAATGATGGCCTTCTGGACAGCAGTCAGGTTGGCAGTCTTACCCATGATTGCGGTTTTGAGTAATGAACCAGGCTGGGAGTTTCTAAAAGCCTCAGGAATCTTTTTAAGGTTTTTAGAGTTAATTAGTTGATTCAGATGATTAGGTTAATAGCTCGTTTAGAGAACCTTTTCATGATATGCTAATTTTTTGAGATAGGAATTTTGGGTTTTCATGAGCTGTATGCCAAAGTCATCAATATTAAAACAAGAAAAGGCTTGAACTACTTCAGTTGTGTGTAATGAATCTAAAATATATGAAAGTCTAATGTTTATCAGTACATTACAGAAAATAATGAACTTTATCACAATATGCTAATTTTTTGAAAAGGACCTGTATAATATTTAGGCCTGACTGAATTGTACCAATCAGCTTGTTTGGTCATTAGACAAATGTCATAGAGTATCCGTTAGAGGTTACGACCAGAATCTGATGGATTAATGGATTCACAACTGGTTGGGTACTTTGATAAATAGTGGGCAGCTTGATGACTTGATGTTCCTGGCATGGGCAGCGTTACTCTCAACAGAATCACTTGCCGTTGTGTCTGGTCTTTTGAGTGGCCAGAATTAAAGAATTAAAACTACCAGTGCCAAAAACCTGGAATTGGAAAGGCAGAACATTTTCCCACAGCCAGTACAGACCAAACATTCAACTGTACTTTGTGTAGGTAGTACCTCTGTCTTTGGCACTATTAAACATCATTGTTGTGGACTGCCTTTACATTTCAGTGTTTTTCATGGAATAATCCTATCCATAGAAGATTCTGCGTAGTTCGTTTTTGTCTCTCTATATCTGTGAAGTGATAGTGTCATTAATTTATCCGTTAAGACATATGTTGAGTTTTTTCACATGCCTACAGAATGTTTAATGAAGGTATTACTACCTTTTTAATGAGCTTCATTTTCCAATTGTGTCAAAACCCCCCCCTCCTCTTTGCTGTGAATCATGATGAATGACTCATTTTTTTTCCTTACCATTGAATTAGTGCAATTAGGGGGTGATTAATTATCCACCTATATTACACTTTGTGGTCAAAAGCTCAAGCATATCTTGGTTAATTTTAGGTGGACTTCTGCATGTGAATCCTTCATATGCCCTTGCAGTATAGTACAACTACTCAATGAAAAAACACAACAAAAACTGCATGGGAGATAGGGTATAATTATCCATTTTTTTTCTACTCTGCTATCTGAATAATTTACAGATTTTAATTGCACATTTATAATGGGGCAGTAAGGCTGTCTGACTGATGTGTTCCTGTATGGGCACATTTATTCTTGCTTGTGCCTCTATTGGGCCAATTGATCACAATCTGTTTGTTATTATCGCTCCTAGCCTATTATTGTCTACACAACCCCTAACAAGAATCCAGAAACAGGTATAGCCTAGTACTCTGATGTCATTGGAGATACAAGAAGTCAAATACTATGGAAGTCTCTATACATGGCCTCCATACTATTGGATTTTCCTTGATGAGTCAAACTTAATAAAGGGGAATGCCTATGCTGCCACTGTTTTATGGAATGACTATTACATACATAGGATGTTGGCCATGTTATGGCCAAGTAGCACTCTCCATAACATGGCCAACATCCTCTGTATGTAATAGTCATTCCATAAAACAGTGGCAGCATAGGTGTTCCCGTTTATTAAGCAGAATTCATCAAGGAAAATCCAATAGTATGGAGGCCATGTATAGAGACTTCCATAGTAATTAGCCCATGGCATATTATTTTTGTCTGGTCAATTCCACATGAGATATTATTCAAGGAGATGCCTACTGCATATGCCTGATTGATTTCCATTGGAGCAGAGGCTGCAAGCATGCTCTGTAGGCACCTCTTCCACCATCTGCACAGTCAAAGAGAAAAGAAAAGGAGGGTGGAGCTTTACTCTAGACCAGGAAGTAGCTGAGAGAGCTGAAGGTGCTTCTGAAACAAAATCTGCATGAGACTGAGTGCTAGGGAAAAGGTATGATTCTTTGGGGGCTGTATAGAGTACTTTTAGGGGCTTTTATGGTAAAAGGCATACTTATCCTTCAAGTTATCCCCTTAGGAAGCTTGTACTGTGCCTGACACCTCCAGTATCCCATGCTAATACAGTCAAGTAAATTGACAGCCGCTAGATGTCACTTTTCGGAGAAGTTTGGCTGCCAGAGGAGTAGATCTGTGAACGTTCTCTGGTTTACCCTCCAGGCAGGGAAAATGCTTTTTGCGTTATTACATAGCACTCCTGCAAGCTCAGAAGCACCTGTCATATATGTATCATAATACTGTCAGAAAGGGCTGAGTCTAGCAATGTTTTTGTACAGAAGAAGTTTTGGAAAGAATACAAATACATCTATCATTAAGGCAAGTAAATGTTCAGTTTTATACAGTTTCAGTGTGACACATGCCTTCCATATAATGGTATAATGGGAGTATACACTCAGTTGATTCACTTTGTTCATCTGGTTTTCTGTCCAAAACATGCAAAACACGCTGTCTTCTGTACATTGGAAAACCTTTATTCTTTGTATCCAAATTAAAGCTACAGGTGCCCTTATAAAGCAGCCAAATAATCAGTTTTTTTCCCTGGCAACACTACAGATTCTAACCCTGATCATTCTCAAGGCCAAATCTAATTACAGAAAGAATTTGGAAAAGGTCCTGATTCCCATTTTCTTTGTCCTTTCGTATCATGGTCTTCTCTTTCTTTTTCTGTTGCCTTCTCCCCTTTGTTTCTCTTCTGCTGTCTCTCAGTGTTCTATCTTCTTCTGCTGGTTTTTCCTGCTTTTTAATAAGGGAGACTTAACAAGTCTGTAGTTGGTCATATATGGGCTGATAAAAGCTTGCCTATTTGGTCTGAAGGGCAGCGAATCATATCTGCAATTTATTAGCTTGTTTATGCGACCTATTGATAGGCCTGTCCAGCCAAACAGATGTCATACTGAAAATTGACCAGATTTCAATCTTTTAGGTTTGCAAATACCATTGAAGAAGGATTGCGTTGGCTCGTTGATGTGGTTCTTGTCTGATAGATCTGCGCAACCCCTCTGTATAATGGTCCCAGTTTTGCCCAGCATGTGGCCATACCTGTATCTGTAGAAAGGCCACAAAGGCTGAGGCCTAGGGCGACACGTTTTTCAGGGCAGCGTGCTGCTTAGCGCATCTGTTCTTACTGACGCCAGGAGCATAGGAGACTAGATGTGTTTAAGAATTTTTCCATTTATCTAAATTGGCTGTGCCCACTCCCCGCCCTGGGCCATGTCATTTGTAAATCTGGCACTGTATGTGGCTGCCAAATCTGGCACAGATCTCCTCGTTTGGTGAAGCTGAGGTTAATGTTTGTCTGGGCATTTTTGTATCTCTGAGAGTGTGTCCTTTGATTGGTGCAGATCGGGGTACAGACAGGCCATGATAATTATTTAGCAGGAATGCGTCTTTAGGTCCAAAACTTCTCCAAACCTATGTAGGTAATTCGATTTGAAGTTTCAGAATATGATTTATTTATTTATTTTAAATGTCCAGGGATATATAAAAAGCCATATGTTGAATACTGCATATTACAGTATTATGATGTACAGGGCGGTATGGGGCAGGTAAATGGGTGGGATAATGGGCAGACTGGACAGGGTTATAGGCGGAGCAGCTGTAAATGAGCCATAAAGTTTTTTGTTTGAATTTCCCTTTAATGGTTTTATGACCCAGCTTTTAATTGCACTATATAATATTCCCTGTATAAATTTGTATATGTCTGCGGACATTTTAAATAAATAAACTGTGTGAATATTTTGTCGCCTCCGGTTTCCCCTCTCAGTTTAGCACAGGCTTCAGGTTATTTTGGCACATTTTTTAATGAATAAATAATGAAAGTATTCATTTAATCTTTCTAATAAGTACAGCTGCTCAGCGATGAGAAAATATTGAATCTGCGGAAAAAGAATAATGAACAAAGCTCAATTGGAAACATGAATTTATTATGCCCCAAACCATTATTTTTACAAAGTAGCAGGTTATTACGGTGACTCTGGGAGCCCTTTTTGTTGAAGTGATATATTTAAATGCTGGTATTAAGCACAAGTTAAACATTACTGTTTCAATTGCCTTTCACCTCATTTGCTGTGTTAACCTGTCCGAATCTGCATGATTGTAGCCGGGTAAGAGTCAAGTACCTGTGAATTGAATTGAGAGAGTAGCTTTTTAAATGGAGGCTTTTTTGAGGCCCAGGAGTGTAGAGGGAGCCATAGGGCTAGGGTTGCCACCTGTCCGGTTTTGACCCAAACAGCCTGGTTTTCGGAAGGCCTGTCTGGGTCAAAACTTCCTGCCCTGTTTTCCAAATTAGGAAAACCAGACTGGACTTACTGAGATTGACATAGCCCCGCCTAGTAATGGCACTGCCCCGCCTCTTCTCTACTCTGTGACATCACGACACCACCTCTTCCCTGCCCTTCCCCCGTGACCTCACTGCCCCACACGGGGCCTTAAAAAGTAACTATACCCCTGAGAATGTCTGGATAAGGGATCTGTAATTTGGATCACCATAACTTGAAATTTAAACATGAAATAAACCCAGTAGGATTGTTTTGCCACCAATATGGATTCATGCACCTTAGTTACCATCAAGTACAAAGTACTGTTTTATTATTACAAAGGAAATTATTTAAAAAAAAATTAAATATTTCTTATAATGGTCTCAATGGGAGGTGGCCTTCCTGTAACATGGCACTTTCTGGATATCAGGCTTCCATATATTTATACAAATATGGTAAGATTCTTTACTTGGTTATTTAATATGATAAAATTATCTGTCAACTAAATATTAATTCTGGGGGTATAGTTTTCCTCTATAAAAGGAGCAATTATTTCAATAGATATCATTGAAGCAGGTCAACAGGGCTTAGCACAGGTATGGGGCCGGTTGTCCAGAATGCTCGGGACCTGGGGTTTTCTGTTTAAGGGATCTTTCCATAATTTGGATAACTTATCTTAGTTGGGATCAAGTACAGGTACTGTTTTATTATTACAGAGAAAAGGGAATCATTTAACCATTAAATAAACCCAATAGGGCTGTTCTGCCCCCAATAAGGGGTAATTATATCTTAGTTGGGATCAAGTACAGGTACTGTTTTATTATTACAGAGAAAAGGGAATCATTTAACCATTAAATAAACCCAATAGGGCTGTTCTGCCCCCAATAAGGGGTAATTATATCTTAGTTGGGATCAAGTACAGGTACTGTTTTATTATTACAGAGAAAAGGGAATCATTTAACCATTAAATAAACCCAATAGGATTGTTCTGCCCCCAATAAGGGGTAATTATATCTTAGTTGGGATCAAGTACAGGTACTGTTTTATTATTACAGAGAAAAGGGAATCATTTTTAAAAAATAGAATTATTTAAGGGATTCTTCTGTAATTAGGATCTCCATAACTTAAGTCTGCTAAAAGTCATTTAAACATTAAATAAACCCAATAGGAATGTTTTGCCACCAACATGAATTCATACAGCTTCGTTACCATCAAGTTCAAGGTACTGTTTTATTATTATAGAGAAAACGAAAATAATTTTTCAAAATTAGAATTATTTGCTGTAATTTGATAAGCAAATTCAAATTTACATTTAATATACAGAAAAATTTTCAGTCATACAACAGGGTGTGCTATAATACCAGTATCACTATATACTATATATATATATATATATATATATATATATATATATATATATATAAATATATCACTATAAATTATACATTTTTATGTTCCAATCAAGGAAAAACCTTCCTGTTGCTCCCAAGAATAAATCCCATCCCTGTTATATTTGTACTAACATCTGCATGGTGTTCAAAGATACGTAATCCAGTAATTAGCTAGTAATTATGACACATCTACCTTTGGGTTTATTGGAGAGATAATTGAAAATACTGTTTTTTCGTCCAAAATATACTTTGTTTTATATAAGCCATTTAATTAAAAATAATTGCTGTAAACTGAGGGACGTTTATACCTTATACCATATAAAACTATATATTTGTTTATTACATATTTTTTGGGTGGGAATATTATGTGTTGGTTGCTGCAAGACTAAAACAGACCTGGTTTACTGTGTGTAGTTAAACCTAATGGAAAATTCCATATGAGCCATACTGCTAAGTTATAAATTCTCTAGTACCAATGGGGCAGTGGAGTAAAACCAATTACTTGTATTTTCGCACTACTGGGCTACCTGATGGAGTTCTAAATAAACCAGCATCATTCTTTAAAAGGCAATTAACCTTATGTCCTGTACTATAGGAGGACTAATCTACTGGAATGAATGTTTGTGTTTAGTTCTGCACAGAGATGCTGTATGTGTAAGGTTATACAGCAGCCGCAGGCAGTCAACAGGCATCTACACCATCACTTGTCATTTTACTTTGTATTTGTCAAATTGAAATATTTACAATATTTTTCATACTTGTTTCTTTAAATGGGTTACTGCCTCGCAGCTTTAAATCTTGCCTTGCCTGTCTCCAAAGCTGGCTGGGGTGCCCCTGCCATGAAGCAAGGTGGCAGAACCCCAGAGGTTACCAGAGGGAGATGAAACCTGCCCCTGGTACAGGTATGGAATCCATTATCCAGAAAGTTCGAAATTATGGGAAGGCCATCTCCCATAGATTCCATTTTAATCAATAATTTTAAAAACGATTTCCTTTTTCTCTGTAATAATAATAATAATAATACAGGACCTTGTACTTTATCCCAACTAAGATATAATTACCCCTTATTGGGGGCAGAACAATCCTATTGGGTTTATTTAATGGTTAAATGATTCCCTTTTCTCTGTAATAATAAAACAGTACCTGTACTTGATCCCAACTAAGATATAATTACCCCTTATTGGGGGCAGAACAGCCCTATTGGGTTTATTTAATGGTTAAATAATTCCCTTTTCTCTGTAATAATAAAACAGTACCTGTACTTGATCCCAACTAAGATATAATTACCCCTTATTGGGGGCAGAACAGCCCTATTGGGTTTATTTCATGGTTAAATGATTCCCTTTTCTCTGTAATAATAAAACAGTACCTGTACTTGATCCCAACTAAGATATAATTACCCCTTATTGGGGCAGAACAGCCCTATTGGGTTTATTTAATGGTTAAATGATTCCCTTTTCTCTGTAATAATAAAACAGTACCTGTACTTGATCCCAACTAAGATATAATTACCCCTTATTGGGGGCAGAACAATCCTATTGGGTTTATTTAATGGTTAAATGATTCTTTAGTAGACTTAAAGTATAGAGATCCAAATTATAGAAAGACCCTTTATCCAGAAAAACATATGTCCCAAGTTTTCTGGACAAGGTACTATACCTGCTGAAATTCTGGATTTTAAGATCGCAATTGCACTTTCTACACTAGCGATGTGGCCCTTGCTGCACCCCCTCGGGCGCTGTAAAGGTAAAAGCGGGGGGGTGGGGCTTGGGGGCTGGCACTTTGCCGCATTTTCACCCCCCATTTTACTCTCTAATCCTCCATACGGCTGCTTATATCACTTCATAGTTGGTAAAAGAAATAGGACAATAATCTCCATTAGAATGGGTTTATTATTTGTTTAACCCTAAAAAAGTCATTTTGTCTTGGCTCCCTGTCAAGGCCACGTTCATTGGGGAGGGGAGGGGGGGGGCGTTGTTAATTAATAATATCTGTCCTTAACAATTTTGGGATTGGACTTGTTACTTTGAATCCAATCAATTAATTACAAATCATTCTGCATTAATTTACAAAGAGTCCCCACTGAAACAATTGATCATTGCCCTTAAACTTCTGTGGGATTCGACATCTCAGATCAGCTCCGAAAATGATAAATGGCTTAATTTTTTTGAAAGGACCAAACTAGACAGTCGGTTCGATAAAAGTTTGAATATTTTGTGGTTGAGACTTGATAAATCCGCCCAGCAGAGATTAATTAAAACATGGAGTTTGACCAGAGGCGCCAAGCATTTTGCAGACAATTCTATGTACTTTCCCTCTCTGCAGATTTTTCCAATGACCAAGACTTTGATGTATTTGGAAGTCTTACAGTTTCATCTCTGATTCATTTAGTGACCTTTGCTTGCAGCGACTGTCAGCCGTGAAAAGTTCATCCCCTTCCTTTCTTTATCAGTTGCATTATCCGCGGATAGTTTCACTGGAATATACCTGCAACTAAAATTCACTCTAAAACTTAAAGAGAAACCGGCATCCCTTTACTGTGGTTGCTTTTTATTGAGCAGACAATCCTGACCCAATAATACTTTGGCATTTTACTGCCAATAGATTTGCCACATTAGTTCCACCTAGAAACGCTATTTTATTTAGCAGAAAGCTTTATTATACCCAAGTAAAGAGCCTTAGAAACTCCCTCCTATAGCAGCTGCCATTTTAGCTTGGTCTTGGTAGCTTCCTGCTGCAGTTATAGCCATTGGAAGCTCAGATCACACATTCATAAGGGTGGGGGGAAGTGAGTTCTTCTGCATTCTTATGGGAGGGGGGAGCAGGAGAGAACTGAGCAGACTTGTGCCCCAAACCTGAAGGAGCCCTAAAAGAAAGGAAGTCTGATACCGAAGAACTTGTTTACAAAAAAGGAGACAAGAAATCCTGTGTTTCTTTTGATAGAGGATTTTCTGTGAGTGCTAATGGCTGTATTTACATAGACCTCTCTGATAAAGCTTACTTAGTTTTTACCTTTCCTTCTTCTTTAAAATAGGGTGTGCATTATTCACTATATAAACTGTGTTTATTGTTGGCATCAGTTTTAATAGACGCTTAGTGATATCAGTTATAGTCAGAGCCATAGCTAAGGGTAGGCAGAAGAGACACGTGCCTAGGGTGCAAAGGTGGCAAGATGCTAGGCACGTATCTCTTCTGTCTGCCTAACCCTACAGTGGACCCTTGTATCCCCACCACCCGCTCATCATTGATGAGTGTCCAGTCACCATGCTTGCACATTCATTTGTTTGTGTGTGGGTGGGGTTATAATCGGTGCTCAGTGATGTTATTTCTGTCATGGGTCTCTCTTCTGCAGAGCTTACAGTCTAAAGGCTACACTACTAAATGCTCAACCCTTATATTTAGATTTTATTTGTAACTATGCAGGAGCGGAACGGTTTCCCTCTATCACTAATACATTATAAAGAGCCAGCTGATAGCAGCATGTCTTCATTACTTCACACAGTTAATTTTTAGAAAGCCTCATAAAGTGACCATAAAATAACACAAAGATGTACTGCTCCGAAGGTGTTGGCGTAGCAAGTTTTTCATGCAACCATAGTTTCAGTATCCTTATGTGGTTCTAAAATGTCCATAAACTGGCATCTGTCCACAGCCCATAAAAGCCTAATGTGCTCTTTACTGACAGAGTCCTTTTATCCCAGTCTGTGTGATAGGAACCAGGGCATTGGCATGTCTGGCTAATACCCAGCCTGGACATAGAAGGTCTCTTTTGGGGTTTGTTTAGATGGCCGCTATAAATGTGTTTTGCTGTTAGGTCCTTAATGTTATCCAACCTAATATTCAATACAGAAGGTGCAATGTGGCTTTCCTCTAGAAAAGGTAGTGATGGCCACCCCTGTTCTGGCCCAAATCAGGTTGATCCAATCATTTGGCCCGAGATGAACCTTCAGATCATACTAAAGAGCTTTGCAAACCCATTGACCATGCCTACTCATCAGTAGTCTCTAATTCCTTATAAAAATCCCATTGCCCTTTATTCCATTTTAGAGAGAGATTTTTCCAGGTTAGGAGGGTGAAAATAATTCAAAGTACCCCCTGTTGTAAAATATGAGGAAATTAGAAGTCTCCTCAGAATTATATAAGACCTGTATAAAATCCTTATACCTTTTATATGGTCATATAACTTCTTTAAGGTTATATCCTTATATTTTACAACAGGGGGTAAGTAATTCACAGTGTAATACACAAGAGACACTAATATCCTGTAAGGAAACTGAAGCTGCTCCACGTTCGTTCCTCGCGAGGTAGCTAATTTGATTCCCCTGCATAATGGTCTTCTGCTTATCTGTGCACTGGTAAACTAATTATCAACCTCACAAAAACAAAACATGGAGGATCTTCAGTTTCCCTGTTAAGGTCAAGTAAATTATTTTTGGCATCAGCCACATTCATTTCTCAGTGGAGCTCTTTTAAGCTTATGTTAAAAAAAAATAGAAAATAGATAATATGATGGCCGCTACCCTGCTAAATGGGATCTTCATCCAAAAGCAGCTTTTTTCCTAATTTAAGGTTAGCTAAAGGTGGCCATACTCGCTAAGATCCACAAACTTGACGAGGTCGCCAAGTGAGCGGATCTTCTCCCTAATTAAAATTAGAACTAGAATTAGAACGACGGGTATAGGCATCTGTCAGTTCGGGGACCGCCTCAACAAGCCGATACAGTCCCAGATCCGACTAAAAATCAAACCTGCCCGATCGATATCTGGTGATTTCAGGTTGGTCGGGCAGGCCCGTCCTTAGTGCTCATACACGGCGATAAGCTGCCGAACTGGTCTAAGGGACTGATATCGGCAGCTAGAATTGGCCACCTTAAGTCTAAGCAACTTCCTGATATGCGTTCATTACAAAATTTCCTAGGTTTCAAAGAAATTACATTTGCAAATAGCGTGTAATAATTACATAATATTTTTGTGCAATTCTTTTTTTTTTTTAAATTCCCTTATGTGAAAAAAAAACAAAAGACATTTTTTGAAGTGCCTTCTGCTTTAAGGAAGAAATACTGAGGACATTTCACCGTCGTACCTTATAGATTTTTTTGGGGTAATTGAATTTTGTTTGAGTAGATTTAGCATGAGCTTTGTAATCCTGAGGCTTGGGTAATATTTCAATCTCTTAAATATTTCCAGTTAGGAGGACATAATTATTCCCCTCTCCTGGAGGAATTGTCTGGCAGTATTAAGGCGGCAGAAGCTGGGGCCGAGAGACGTCTAAGCGGGTGCTGCGGGCTTTCTGTCCCTCCGTGGCTCGCAATACAATTACGTGAGCTCTAGAACCTGGAATAGATTTGCATTAGGCAAGTTCAGATATTGCTGCAAAAAAATGTAGAGGGAGTTTTTCTCTCTCGTACTTACAGCAAATTAAAGAAATAAATCATCTCCTATCTTATTATATTCCTCCTCGCATACTGTCGCGGAATTTAAATTGCCTTTTCTTACTGCACAACCAGGCGATTTTTCCTTATCATCCCAAAAGCAGATGACTTAGAAGTGAAAATGATGATGGCTCTATACACAGCTGTCCTGCACTCACCTTGTGTTGCACAGCGAGGGCCTGCTTTGTATGGTAATGTTATATAACCCTGCCAGGCACATAGCTGCCTTTATTACAGGAATAATGGAGGTCAGCTTTCAAAATACACACTGATATATGGAGTGGGCACGGTATCATGTCCTGCATTGTCACTGGCCCGCCATATGGCTGGCTGTCCTGCCTATAAAAAGACAAGGGAGTGGCATCACACAGCAGAATATTGTATTGAAGGAAAACTATACCCCCAGAATGAATACTTAACCAACAGATAGTTTAATATGTTAAGTGGTCTATTAAAGAATCGGTAAATATTGCCCTTTTACATCTTTTCCCTTGAGCCACCATTTTGTGATGGTCGGAGATCACATGACCAGAAATGATGCAGCTCTCAATGTAACAGGAAATAGTGTGGGAGCAAAAGACAGAACTCTGTCCATTCATTGGCTCATCTGACTTAACGTATATGTGTTTGTTTGTGCATACTGTGAATTATATGATCCGACGAGGTGGACCTTAATTCTTAAAAATGGCAATTTTCTATTTATGAAAGTATATTTTTATGAAAATGGTTTATTTAGATGAAGTAGGGTTTTACATAGGAGCTGGTTTATGCAATATATTTTATGGAGACCTACATTGTCGGTGAGTATAGCGCAGTCGCCAAAGCTCCAAATTCTTTACATGCACAATGTCCAGCTCGCTGGAGAAGAAGTTACTTTTTACCTTAAAGCTTTGCATTTTCATGGAATATTTTATGTTCCCCTGTTCTTGGGTTTCCCAGCCTTTATCAAAGGGAGGCTGCAAAGCATTGATGTAGGGCCTGATCTGGAGATAAGGTTAAAATCTGGGGGTTAATATGATGTTTATGATGTTATTGGAGAATCCCAGAGTGATCGTGAGGTGACTGTTGTGACAATGTTTTTATAGATTGCTAGTGGTTAAGGATACCATGATAAATTGTTGGGTTGCTGTTGAGGCTTGAGCCCAAAAAATTTGCAAATTCTTACCTTTAAACTGTAATGCACGCTGTTTGTAAGGCTGTGGGCACTATACTTATTCCCCTGACTGATGCTGAACTGCCAGGGATTACTTAGATGAACTTGGTAGTATAGGAGTTGTTGGTAATGTGGCTACCATAAACCCACAAAACGTCTTGCTGCTGTGCACCCTGTCTTTCTACCCAGAGCCAACATTCAGTGGGCAATGCCAGTACAATACATCATGCCACTACCAGGTGTCACCCATCACTATGATCCTTCCTGCAATGTCAGCATTAATTCCATGATGCCTCACCTCTAACCTGATCTAGGTACATCAGAGTGAAAGCTGTTGGGTGACTACCAACCTTAATGTACTCTTTGGTATGAAACAAACAAGGCAAAGTGTAGGAGCCATGCTGTCTCCATAAGTAATTAAAAACACAATCACATGTTACCGCGAGTGGTCTTTCTCTTACATTTTGACATTTTTGAGTGACTTCTTAATCCCACATATATTATGAAATGTTGTCTTACTGCTGAATTACTTTTTAATATTTTTATTTTGTGATGGTATTATTATTATTATTATTAAAGGATACAGATCTGTTGGGAGGGAAATGGGAAGATTGAAAGTGACTCCTGCAGGTCAGGATTGACTTCCCAGGTCCATAATGAACAGCACCAGTCAGTAGAATTTCTTTCATAATAAAAGGCCTTTTTTCCATCTTGGCCAAAAACTGGACGGTGCCAGCAAAGTTTCAGGCCCCAACTGGCCTTTTTTCAGGCTGGTTGAATTCCCAGTACAGACCTTCCTGGATCCTTGGTGGCATCTTGGGCTACTCTAGTTTGTTCCCTACTGAGACTCTTGTAGTCTTTGCTAGGTGCAGCTTGAAGGCTGTTTGAGAGTTCCACCTGGCAGGAAAAAGACATGAATTGTTTACTGAGTACCATCTATCAATTTCAATTCATCACACAGCATAAGGAAAATAAATAGGTTGTTAATAATATGAAAAAAGGTTTTGTTTGATTAGGTTCATGAAATTATAGCCAAGCATGCGTGCTGCCTTTTGACTTTATTTTACTGCCAAATGTCACATTGGGCGGGGGTCCAAAAAGTGATGGTACAATACAGTATTTTCCCTAATTCTATCAGTATTTATTTGCAATTGTGTTACCTTCTTTATTTTAAGCCCGCTTGGTATTACTGTAATGACTAATAGTAAGATTGATGCTGTGTGCTTTTTTTAACATACATGTATCATCTGCTTTTAGGAGAAGAGGCTGAAAGAGAAGGCAGCCAGAAGAGCAGCCAACAAGAAAGAATCAGAGGTAAGAGCAGTTCTCTTCATCCGGGTCCTCTCCTTAAGACTGGCCTCTAGCTGGTGTTACTTCTTGCAACTCATGGAGTAACTAGGACAGCAGTTTAAGCTTCAGTTCCGCAACAAACAGGCCAAACATCTTTATAGCTGGTTGGTTGGAAGATTTACGGCATAATGATCGCAAAGACCAGAGCTTTACCTACTGGTTAAGAATTACCATATATATTAATAACACATAATAATAGGCCAAAGATGTATCCAGTCTAAATCTAGTTTATGGTCACTCATTGGCAATAAGGCAGTGTAACCTTTTATATTTTTTTTTAGTTCCCTGAAACATAGATGGAGCACCTGTGCTTCCAATAAATGAAATAATTGACCCCCATTTTAATTTGAGAAGGAGATGGACTCTTCTCCTTGTGGATTTTACAGTAGGTTAGAGCTCACCCAATTGGAGGAGTTCTATATTGCACACAATGCATGGGGTGAATTCTCCAGTTGGCCAAGAAGCACCAGAAACCCCAGAACATGGTAGGGCAGCCTGTCATGGGAATGTGCATGTCACCACTAGTATCAGCACATACATTTTTCTGTTGAAATCTTCCAGTCACTGCTAGCCATTGGCAGAACCCATTCAAGTAAATGCCCTTGACAAACGCCAGTGGCAAATATGTCACAAGCCTTCCAGTGCTCCAAGCTGTAATCATGAATTTAATAAAGTCTCTCTTTCTCTGGAAAAAAGGATTTGGTTGGAGAGTCCTAAACCTGCACCGTGTGGTGTTGTGGCAAGGAACTTACTTGTGTAGCAATCGCAGAGACCAAACTGTACTGCTTTATATTTATCTCATATATTACAGCAAATGTGTGTGTTTGTATTGTTAGACATTCACCTTTTGTCCCATTACCTTTCATGCACAAAAGTGTTTTTATGACTTCATCTTCTCCATTGCCTCCTGATGAACTATTACTTTGCTTCATGGCTTCCTTGGTGTTGCTTATTCCGTATCCTGATCTTTAACAGCGAGTTCTGGATTCCAGTTGTAGGACTGCCCATACAAACAATTCCCAGGCAATGCCTACGTATGGTTTATTGTTCCATCGCACTTTCAAAAATTCAGATGGAAGTCATCAAGCTGCATTTTTCATAAGTCATTGTTTTAAGAGAAAATTTTAGTTTCCTGGTAATTCTGTTCTGGGACAGATGGGATGTCAAGCTCACAGCTGTTGTATAGTGCAACTCCCAACAACCTGTGTTGCGGAAGAGATGGGAGCTTTAGATCAAAGCAGCCAGAGGGTCATAACTGACATCTGTGTATCAAAACATATTTATTACATAAAGATAACACACTAACTGAGGTAGAAGGAAGACAACAGGTTTTTCCACATTTAATGGCATTCAGAATTTAGCTTTCTTTTATACAGAAGGAAACAGAACAACCCTTTTTCAAGGTAATGTTTGCCCCAAAAATGTGGTAATATTCTTTCCTGACTCAGAGAACAATGAGGCCATTTTCTGGTACAGGTATAGGATCCCTTATCTGGAAAACTGTTATCCAGAAAGTTCCAATATACGGAAAGGCCATCTCCCATAGACTCCATTATAAGCAAATAATTCTAATTTTTAAAAATGGTTTCCTTTTTCTCTATAATTATAAATCAGAACCTTGAACTTGATCCCAACTAAGATATAATTAATCCTTATTGGAGGCAGAACAGCCCTATTGGGTTTATTTAATGGTTAAATGATTCCCTTTTCTCTGTAATAATAAAACAGTACCTGTACTTGATCCCAACAAAGAAATAATTACCCCTTATTGGGGCAGAACAGCCCTATTGGGTTTATTTAATGTTAACATGATTCCCTTTTCTCTGTAATAATAAAAGTACCTCTACTTGATCCCTACTAAGATATAATTACCCCTTATTGGGGGCAGAACAGCCCCTATTGGGTTTATTTAATGGTTAAATGATTCCTTTTCTCTGTCATAATAAAACAGTACCTGTACTTGATCCCAACTAAGATATAATTACCCCTTATTGGGGGCAAAACAATCCTATTGGGTTTATTTCATGTTTAAATTATTCCCTTTTCTCTGTAATAATAAAACAGTACCTGTACTTGATCCCAACTAAGACATAATTACCCCTTATTGGGGGTAGAACAGCCCTATTGGGTTTATTTAATGGTTAAATGATTCCCTTTTCTCTGTAATAATAAAACAGTATCTGTACTTGATCCCAACTAAGATATAATTACCCCTTATTGGATGCAGAACAAGCCTATTGGGTTTATTCAATATTTAAATGATTTTTAGCAGACTTAAGTTATGGGTCCCGAGCATTCTGGATAACAGGTCCCATACCTGTACAATAATGTGCTTATACAATTATTGTATAGCGTGGGTGTAAACTGGCTGATAAAACCTGCAGATGGACCAAATGTTGCCCAAATAAAGGTGGACATATCGGCAAAAAAATCAGCTTGTTACACTTGATAGAGCCATACAACAATATTTTCTCATGGAATTAAAATCTGACCCTTTGTCTTTGGACAGAACAAATGACATTATTACTAATGCTGGAAGTGTATTTTAAGGCTTCTCTGCCCAGTTCTATCACTTTGACCACACTGAGCCATACCATAGCACTGAGCAGGGGCGGGACACTTGCATCAGTAAATTATACTTTTGCTGTTCTGTGCAGCCCCCGCCCAGACAGATCAAAGGAGGGCAATCCTGGCACAAAGTCGTGATATTAGTAGTGTAAAAATGGGTATTGATAACAATCTGTATCAGAGTTGCTGTTAGAAAATTAAAGATAAACCACACAAGCATCTTTAATGTTTGATAGGAAAGTAAGTGTTGGAGCAGGAATGGCGGTGGCTGGAGGTGGAGCAGAGAGTGGAGGCGGCTGGGTGGTGGGCCCTTGAGTTGGGTACTTGCTCAGCCCTGGGTACCCCAAGCTGACTATTTTAAGTATATCCTGAAAGCATGAACCCTTGGAGTAAAATGTTATTGATGTAAAAAACAATGAGTGAGCGATGAGTCAGCTTGCCGGATGGTCTGTACATTTTATTTGCCTTTACATTCTGCCAAACAGCAATTTAAGGTAAATATAGTGTAGGCTCAATCAAGCACTTCCATGGTTTTAGTTTGTAATAACCTACATTTATTTTGCTGGTTACATTTCTTATAGTATAACAAGTGTTCTAAAACATTTGCCAGTTACCTATGCCACAGTCTGTCTTGGCTGTCAGTGGAAGGGATATATTTTCTGTGCTTATGTGTGCCGGCAGTCTAGAGATCTAACACTCCTTAGAAAGCCTGTAGTTCATTGTCACTTTCTGTACAGAGTGCCTGAGACAACACTGCTGTAATAATCTATACAGTGCTTCTTAAATGGGACATGATCACTCTGTCATACAAGCCTGAGAGGCTGAAGAGCACTTTGTCTCCTTCCCAAGGATTGGAGACTGCAGTTATACGAATCCTGACAATCCAAATGAGCTTGGCAGTTTTATACTGCTTTCATTGATTGACATTGAGGTGTCTAACTAGTCTGTTTTTTCACTGGGGAGAATGGAAAGGTACATACTAAGTAGGGATGCACCAAACCCACTTTTTTGGGATTAGCCAAACCCACCCTGAAGGATTCAGTTTTCCCTGACCATTTAACCCTTTCTGAATGCTTATTTAGGCTAATTGAGATTTAGATTAGGACTCTGTTCGGCCGGTACCATGGATTTGGCCGAGACAGAATCCTTCAAAAAAAAAAGCCTGGATTCAGCCAGAATCCCGAACAGAATCCAGCATTCGGTGCATCCCTAATACTAAGTAACTTAGATATCTAAGCATTCTAGCACTGGAATGACTGAGAATCTCCCCATTACTACTCAGTAATGCAAACAATAGATTTTGTGGGACACGCTCCTCTGGCAGAAAATTGTGACGTCAAACCCTGCCCCCCTGCCCGTGGTTAGCCATGGCAAAAGGTGACAACCCTAAACATTAGTTGACTGTCCTCAGCCTCCCTTCAGCCTGCATCCTCCCAATCCCACAATTCCCTGCACACCTGATGTCAATAAGGAAAGGAACAGTGCAATGCATTGTGGGTTATGTAGTTCCTGCATGCTGTCTGTAAGCTGTTGAGAAGTTTGTAACATAAATTTTTTAGTCCCTCCTCCCCTGGCAGAATTTTAAATGATGCAGAAATAGAAGAACTGTTTTACAGCTAAATACTTTTTAATGGAACAGATTACAGTTATATGTAAAGTAGGGGTTAATCTGTTTTGGCTCAGAAGCCAGAGTTCCCCTTTAATTCTGTAGGAACTACCACAGTCGGCAGCAGGCATCCAAAACAAATGCTTATCAGTCCTTGTATATTTTTGTACATTTTTAAAGAGGCGATAAGCCAACCCGCAAGGATGTTGCAATCGTTTAATGATTCACTTTCTTAATAATAGCTTATGGATTAAAGTGATTATCATTGCTTATAAAGAGTTGGCTTGTTGGCTGTCCCTTCTTAGAACTGAATCCCACGCAAGGCAATCCATGAACGGACATTAATGTAGATATCTGGTTTCTGCAGTTACCATAGAGCTGTAGATCAAACACAGTTGGAATTTTTTTTTTTATAGTTTTTGAATTATTTGCCTTCCTCTTCAGGTCTCAAACAGGGGTCACTGACCCCAGCAGCCAAATAAGTATTCCTCTGTGAGGCTACAATTTTATTGTCATTATTACTTTTCATTACTTACCTGGCTGTTTTTTTAGGTCCTCCTCTGTTCATATTCCGGTCTGTCTTTCAAACCACTGCTTTGTTGGTAGGAAAAATTGGACCCTAGCAACCTGATAGCTGCTGAAATTCCCAAACCTGGGAGCTGCTGGACAAAAAACGAAATAGTTCAATAACTGCAAATAATAAAAAATGTAGACCAATTGCAAGTTATCGCAGAATAGCATTCTCTACATCAGGGATCCCCAACCTTTCTTACTCATGAGCCACAGTCAAATGTAAAAAGGCTTGGAGAGCAACGCAAGCACCATAAAAGTTCATGGAGGTGCCAAATAAGGGCTGTGATTGGCTATTAGGCAGCCTCTATGCACCCTATCAGCTTACAGGGGGCTTTATTTGGTAGGAAATCTTGTTTTTATTCAACCAAAACTTGCCCCCAAGTCAGGAATTCAAAAATAACTCCCTGGTTTGGGGGCACTGAGAGCAACATCCAAGGGGTTGGGGAGCAACATGTTGCCCCTGAGCCACTGGTTGGGGATCACTTCTCTACATCATACTAAAAGATAATAAATATAAAGGTGAACAACCCATGTAAGAAAAATATTTTTTTTTGTTACTTCCTGAGCTAAACAGGAATAAAGGGGGATTGAAGACACTCCACGTTTGTAACGTTTTGCTTCAAGCGATCTAGATAATCAGATTTCCAGTGCATGGGTTATTTGCCTTCATAAAAACAGTCACAACAAAAGGGAGGGGATTGTTTATACAGAACATTATCTCTAGTTTAACTTAATGGAGAAGGAAAGTTAAAATCAAGAGGAAGAGGATTGCCAGTAATTTGGGTAATTGGCTAACATGTACCCCAGAATTTCCCATGTTTCATACTCTTGCAGCAGCAGCTATTCAGTACTGTCCATTCCCCATTCTCTCTGCTTGAGATTTGGGAACTAGTTTCAAGCAGCAAATCACTGTGAAGCCCCACCAGTTTGCTTTTTATCCTATCCCTCCCAATCCCACAGGGGGTACAACCAACTCGTCCTTAACTTCTAAAGGTTTGGGTTATATTGTCTATTGATTTTCCATTAGCCGCCCAGGCTTTGAAGTGTTACCCATGTATTTATCTGATCAGTCAAAAGCAAAATAATTGCCTTCCATTCCAAAATGTGAATGCTATAGTTTAGCCCAGGCATTTCACACCTCTGCTGATCTGCTTAGAGTTTATGGAAATGACTATACTAATGAGCTGTGTTAACATTAAGTAAAAAAAAAGGTTGTGTCACATGAACATGTAAATCAGTGTTAAATATAC
Source organism: Xenopus tropicalis (assembly GCF_000004195.4). Lineage (NCBI taxonomy): Eukaryota > Metazoa > Chordata > Amphibia > Anura > Pipidae > Xenopus > Xenopus tropicalis. The sequence continues at coordinate 159,588,849 of NC_030678.2, read as the reverse complement.
AAACCTTTCATTTCTTTTTTTAGCTTTTCCTCAAAGTGAACCTAATTACTAGCGGATGCGGTAACAGCAATGATTCGTGTCAGCCTCGCAGCATACAAACCAATTTATTTAGAGGGTTGATCTAAGCAAAAGAAAATGCTCTTTATTAAGCTTCTTTATTAGATGTAGCATTTTCTACTGTTTAGAAGAAAAGAACCTTGCTGATCCTTGGGTGACTCCCATTTATTTACAGAAAGCAGAGGGGCTTCAGGTCACAGGAGGAGGTGGCACTCGGCTCCCAGTGGGGAAATATCATGGGTTGCACGAATTGCCAAGCAGGCTGTCTCATAGTCACAAAGCTTCCAGGGAAGTGGGTGGATAATACTAACCGTTCAGTGGAATTTTGGCAGATACAATAAGAAATATCCACTCAAATAAGACATCTTGGAATGAGCGTTGAGTTTAGGGTTGCCACCTGTTTTGGTTTTGACATGAACAATTCATTTTTTTCTTAGGCCTGTTTGGTTTTCAGCCTTGGGAAGCCCAACTAATAAATAAGAAATGAGACATCTCAGTTTTTCAAAGGGCTTTCCCCTCAAAACTTTCTATCCAGTTGAAAACATTGAGAAAACTGGTCAGAAATCCAGCCAATTGTGTCTAAGTGATACAATAACCCCACCCTAGCAAAATAAAACCACCCAACATCATTGTGTCTGCCCCGATGTCATCATGCCCAACCCCAGTTCCATCGGATGAATTAAAGGAGTGAAGGGCTTTAGAAACATAAATAATTAGAAGGATTGAAAGAGGAGAGCAGAAGACGTAGAGAAGCGGTTCTTAACCTGTGGGTCGGGACCCCTTTGGGGGTCGAACAACCCTTTCACAGGGGTCGCCTAAGACCATGGGAAAACACATATTTCCGATGGTTTTAGGAATAATTTTATGGTTGGGGGTCACCACAACATGAGGAACTGTATTAAAGGGTCGTGGCATTAGGAAGGTTGAGAATCACTGACGTAGAGTGAAGAAGGGGCATATGGGGAGAAAGGGTAAGATTAGGTTTTCAAATTCCTAACAATTCTTGTTTGTTGGGCAACCATCTGTCTAAGGACACCATACTTTGTTGCACACACGAGGTTGAGATGGTTTGGGTGTTGTGTATTTGGGAATACATTTGCCAAGGGCACCATATTTTAGTAAATTGTTTGTATTGTCCAGAGATTTTGAAGGGAGCTGCTAGCTTTTCATATAAATATACTCTCCCTAGCCTCTTCTCTCCAATACGCTTTTTAACTGCCAAATCTCTGCAGAAATTGGCCCTTAAGGTGGGCTTTTAATGGTCTGTAGGAGAGCAAATAGACATTATTGCCTAATTTCATGTTAATTGACCTTTAGTCTGATCACCCAATATGTTTTTTTCCATGAGATCCTTTCTTTTTATGTTATCTTTTCTTAACATTCTACTTGACATTAATGCTCTACCCCCTGAACGAAGTCCCAATAAAGGAGAAGGAGAGCTTCAATCACTGGCAGCTGCCCAATGTTAGACACCCCCAATTATAGCAATGAATTTCCTGACAAGGTTCTTTAATAGGTCACTTAAAAGAGAATGCAAGTCAAAATGTAAAAAGCATACTGCCCAATAGTCCTCCTATTGTTTAGTAAAAACGCCACACTTTTGGCTCGCCTAATCAAATATTTACTCAGTCACACTTACTTCACATTTTCTAGAACAGGCAGCCATCTCTAAAAAGGTATTCTCCCTTCCTTTCCCTCCTTGCTTCATACTGCACATATGTGTCATTCCCTCCCCACCTCCCCTCTGCCAGATCCGCTTCTGATTGGCTGGTGGGCATGTGTAGCTCAGAACAGGAGACAGGATCAAGTTATACACATGCTCAGAGAATAGGAAGGCTGCCGCTGGCACCTACAGGAGGGGGAGAGAGATTTCAGTGATGTCACTGTAGGCTTCACACTGCTGTAGGCTGCCAGCACCATATCTCAGAGAAGCAAGCAGGGATCTGGGAATTTAGATGTGCAGTAACTACTTAAAAAGAATGCCTTTAGACTTACTTTTAATTAATATTAACCTTTCATTGTCTTTTAACATGATTTAAACTATCTGTTTGTTAAATATTAATTCTGGGGTATAATTATATACATTGTGAAATTAGAGATCATTTCCAGAATTAAACTCTTCATAATAAAAAAATCGAGACCCGACATGTTGAACAGACTTAGTGGCTGGTTCTGGGAAGTGAGAAATGTGTCACTTGGCGCTGGGATGGAGATTGTCTGAGGGATACCATGGGAACAAAGCCTGACAGCTTAGCAAAGAGGCTGCAGGAGATGGTGTGACACAGGCTCTTATGAATTTCAAAAGATTTCAGAACTGCTCAGTCCCCGTGTCGTTATCTTTAGTAAGATTTTATATATATATATATATAGATTTGTCTTCAAGGGAACCTGCCTTTGTTAAGCTTGGGGACAATTTTGCAGGGGATGGTACTGCCAGGTTTTTGTGATGAGCAGGAAGGAAGAGAATAACAGATCCTTGGCAGATGGTTTAATCCTGAACAAAATCTTCATTAGTGGTGTTTGCTAGTGAGACCGGTACAGACTGCACCTATGTTAGTGCTGCGCAGGAAATCTCTAGGTAGTACAGCTTAACTAAAGATTATTTATTTCCCATATTGCATGCCTAATGTCTGGCCGGGCATGAAACAAAGAGGTAAAACTCATCCTCAATTTTCAGGGAATGACATTAGGCCTCATTTGAGAAGCCAAAGCAGCATTCCTACTATATCCTATTCTATATACCTACTATGTATACCTACTCTATATACCTATATTGTATAACCACTCTATATTACTACTATATATACCTACTCTATAGTCCTACTCTTTATACCTACTATATAAATGTACCCACTCTATATTACTACTATATATACCTACTTTATAGTCCTACTCTTTATACCTACTATATAAATCTACCCACTCTATATTCCTACTATATATACCTACTCTATAGTCCTACTCTTTATACCTACTATATAAATCTACCCACTCTATATTACTACTATATATACCTACTCTATATACCTATTTTGTATAACCATTCTATATTCCTAATATAAATACCTACTTTATATACCTATTTTGTATACCCACTCTATATTCCTACTATATATACCTACTCTATAGTCCTACTCTTTATACCTACTATATAAATGTACCCACTCTATATTCTTACTATATATACCTACTCTATATACCTATTTTGTATAACCATTCTATATCCTTTTATATATACCTACTCTGTATACCTACTCTATATTCCTACTATATATACCTCAGGTATCCAGTGCTCCTCAGGCTAATAATCTATTGTGTATATCTGCTACCCTGAGCATTTTACACTCTTTATCATGTCAAATTATCCTCTTTTTAAAAATATAGATTGACATAATTTATAAAACTACTCCATTCATTTGAGCTATTCCATTTCCTGGCTACTGGAAACTAGCACTAGGCTGGTTATATACTGATGCACCCAAGCTGCCTGCTGTGGTGCATGGGAGTTTTATATCTTTAAGGGCAGTGGCACACGGGGAGATTAGTGGCGTATGCCATCCCACCGGCGATTTACATTCTAGCTGGGGCAATGGCGTTGCAGGGAGATTAGTCACCCACAATAACGAAGATTTGTCGCAGTAGAACCTAGTGTAGCCATTGTGCTGTGTGGGCATAAAGAGCATTGACGATCTACTTCCATCTTTTCTGAACACATTGCTTTTCTGATTATGAAAACATTCCCTTTCAGGGCAAGTATTGTGTTGGGGTGTAGATGTGAGGGTGGAAAGTGTGGGCTGAAGGCTCAACTTCACGTGAATGAAACACAGGTCTCTAAACACGATGCCTTTTGGAATGGAAGTCGGTCATAGGCAGAGAACAATAAAGATTTTGCCTCCCCCCAAAAAAGGTCACCTGCTATATAAATGTAATTATATACTCTCCAGTGGAAGCCTTCTACTGAATGTCTCTCCAACAAAAATGTATCCTCCGACCCTCAAAGGCTTAACTTATTTTTAAGCAAAGTTAAGTGATCCTTACCATTAGGCTAGCCTACTGGAATTGACTGCTGCCAGGCCAGAACTGGGATTCAAGATAAGCCCTGGCATTTCATGTACACAGATGCCCAAACAGCCTCCCACAGGCCCAATTAATAGCGACTGTTTATGGCATCTCACAGCAGCCCCTCTGTCATTGGCCAGAATCCACAGATTGCCAGTCTGGGTCTGACTGCCGCAGACTAATTTGATTGAACTAGAATCACAGGACTGGAACATATTTCACCACAGTATCAAATTTGATTTTTTACAACAATTATTATTATTGTATGTTCTGATCGTTGCTCTAGAGTTTTTGTTTTGTCTTTCTGCAGTTAAACATCTACGTAGGATCTGCCATAGCAAGTCTATATAGACACAACTAGAAACTGCATACTCAGGGCTTTGCTTTGGAGGAAGGAAGTAGTGATGTGTGGGTCAGTTAAAACTCAACCTGCACTCAACCCTAACCCACAAAAAGTTGCCATTGTAGGACCTGTACTCAACCCCTACCTGCGTCTTTCTGTTCTTTACACTACTTCTGCACACACCTTAGGTTCCAAGACACCTTCAGGAGCTGAGAAAGAATGCACTTCTGATGTCTGACCTGCTCCCAACCCGAACACACAATGGTCACCCAAATTTCCACCTTATCCCACCTGACCCAAGTGTTAAACCACACAACACTATTAGTCCTCTTTTCTGGCAAGCGTTTCAGCGAGCAGTAGGTGTAATGGAACATTTATTTCTTCTGAGAGAAACTCCCTATATTGTGAGATATTTTTCACTTTCACAGCAATACATAAATACACAATACAAAAGTTCTCTGGCCACTTGCATCATGAATTAGTGGAAATGGAATTGTCGGCATTCTCACGCTCCCCATAGATACTATGGTAACACGTTTAATGCGCTGTAGGGACCATAAATCTAAGGTGGACATTTGTAGGCTTCCAGGTTTAATGATTCTGCCTGCTATCATCTGTAACCTTGGAAACTTTCAAATGCCACATTTCTTAAAAGTGCAAATTGGACTTCGCAGGACCGTAATCTTTTTTTGGACTTGATGAGTAATTTCTCATTAAGCAATGCCCTGCATGAAGTGCCCTTCCGCAGACTACGTTCATTCCTAGCTTAGCGTTGGCGTCTGCAGGGCATAGTGCATCAGAAGTGACGTGTCTGTAGGAGTGTTTGCAAGGGGTTATGCTACTGAAATGTGCTCTCTACAGATTTGTGTGTGTGTGGGGGGGTCTAATCAGGGTGCCTTTTAGAAAGGTCAAGTTAACCTGTAAATGCAGAAACCTTTGCTGGCAGAACACACAGCGCTATATCTGTTTCATTTAATATGGACTCTGCAGCCTCTCAGATAGAGTTCCACTGATTCCAGTTAGCATGGGAAAGCATGTATTTTTAATCCTAATATTGGCTATAAACTTTTAAAAGATCACAGAAGAGTCACAGAAGAACAGGATTTTACAGGAAAATAAAATAGATACCAATATCGCAAACTAATAGTGTACAGGAGCTGCCTGCCACTTTTTTGGATGTAATCTATTTATATTAACAAGATCATGTGAATTATATCCTTATAAACAGTGCTTAGTGATGTAATCCGTTATAATTGGTGCTTAGTGAAATTTGTGTATTATAAAAAAATAATGTACCCCCTATTGTAAAGTATAAGGTTATTAAAAGCCACCTTGAAGTTCCGTGACCTGTATAAAAGCACTTGGCCAGTCACCTTGTGCCTTTATATGGTCCTGGAAATCATCTGTGATGACTGTGAATATCCTTATATTTTACAATAGGGGGATACATAATTTCCTATATATACACATTTATTTTCTTTCTATGAAAGGAAGTGGCCGCTGCACCTTACCCAGCCCTTTTAGCTCCCACTATGCGCAGCTCCCTGATCTACGCTTTCCCTGCTCCTGTGATGTCATCAGCCTGGCCACGTTATGTTAATGCCCTGCTCCACTCCCTAGCTGGTTGCTAGGGTCCAAATTACCTTAGCAACCAGGGAGTGGTTTGAATGAGAGACTGATAAATGATTGGAGAGGGACTGAATAGAAAAAAGTTATAAAAGTAAGTAACAATTAAACTGTAGCCTCACAGAGCAATAGTTTTTGGCTGCCGGGGTCAGTGACCCCCATTTGAAAGCTACAAAGACTTTAGAGAAGAAGGCAAATAATTCAAAAACTATAAGAAATAAATAATGAAGACTAATTGAAGAATTGTTCATTCTATAATATACTAAAAAGTTAAATGAAATGTGAACCACCCCTTTAACCTGTGTGCACTTCCGGATGCTATTCCGTCACCCCCCAAATCACTAAGAAATAATAAGAAACATAAGGGCGTAAACTGGTCATTAAAAAATGTGCAAATAGGGAGTCAAGAATTTTTTTCCCCCTCTGAAGGTTGAACCTGATGCATTTGTGTCTTTTTTTTTTTTTTTTTTTTAACTGAACTCACTATGTTACTATGATAATTGGGGCTGATTTGTTAAATATCAAAGTGCTGGGTGCTCTGAGCAGTCACATACCGTTCTGCTCTATGGGATGCTGCTCATCACCTGTTTGTATTGCAACTTCCCAATGAAAAGGATTAGGACAATTATTTTCTACATCGATACCGGTTTGAATAGCCCATAAAAGAGACTGTCCTAAAGAAACCCAAAATCACTAGATAACCCTTAGACAGTACAGTGCTGCACAGAATGCATCTCTCAGTAAAACTATAAGGGTGATTTATTAAAGCCTGGTAAATTTATTTTACCCGTAATTGCTTTTAGCATATCCTTTCATCTGCTAGAGTTCCATGTACAGTGGAATTACATGTATCACATGCAGTTCAATTTGCTTCAGGAATCTGCCAATAAAGCAGCATGGGGGGACGTGTGGCAGTCGATTTCCTGTCTGACGGTTACATCTCCCCGAAGGTGCTTCTAGTTGTCACAACGCAAGCGCAGCTATCGACAGTCACGCTTTTATGCTGATTTCATATGACACCACTTCTATCAAAACAAACCTGTTTAAAGAGACGACAGAGCTCTTGGATGTGACCTTCTCTCCAGCTGGGAGCGTGGAGCAGGGTTTCATATCTTTAAAGATTCACTTAAAGTCATGGGAGGCAGGATTCCCCCTTTACTCCCGCTCTTTGTACGACAAATAGGTTCTGAAAAGGGGAAGCAAGCCGAGCAAACAAAGTAACAGTCTCTTTTCTCTTTCATTTAATGTATTTATCTGTGATCTTCTGTGGCACATACAGCATCCCAGGGTTCTGGCTGCAGCTGAGAATGCTCCGAGTCGGAATAGGCTGGAATGGTTTCACCTTGGCTGAACACTTTCAAAGTCAGGCAGGTTGTATGAAACCGCTCTAAAGATTGGACATACATGGGAAGATCTTTGCCCGATTTGGACACACACTGGGCTAAATGAAACTGAGGGTTTAGCTCCTGGGGCAATAAAGGATCTTACAGTGGGCCCATGGAGACCTGTTGGGAGAGGATAGAACCAATATGCTAATGAAATCCACGTCCTGCAGGATTTTTTTTTGCATGCTCAGTATTTATATGTCTAATTTTCACCCAAACACGGGCCAATAACGTACCAGTTTGGTCAAGTGAATTGTGAGCCTTGTATCGCCTGTGTAAAGGTCCCCATACACCATAAGATCCGCTTGCTTGGCGATGTCGCCAGGCGAGCAGAACTTCTCCTGATATCCCCACCTACAGATGGGCGATATCGATGAGCCGATGCAGTCCCCGATCCGACTAGATTTTCTAACCTGCCCGATCGAGATCTGCCCGATTTCAGGCCAGATATCGGTCAGGCAAGCCCGACGGAAGTGCCGATACACGTGCCGATTAGCTGCTGAATTGGTCCAAGGGACCGTTATTGGCAGCTACTATCGGCCCGTGTATGGGGACCTTAAGGCCCACTTAAATGACAACAACTTACCTAGAAGAACAATTGACTGTATTGTGAGGTTTCGAGTTGCAGGCATTGAATTTATATACATCTCCAGAGCATTCGGCATGATTTGAGCCATGAAAATCCTTTGGTGATCACATAGGTTTGCCACATACTTGGTACTTTACCAGCCAGACCAGTAAAAAGACCAGTAAGAATGCCAATGTTATTAATAAAAAAGAAAAAAAAATATATAGGAAGGCTGCTTTTTTCTTGAAAAGGAAGCAGTCTGATGGCCACAACTGGTCAGTGATCTTCAGATTGAACAGCCCTGACTTTACTTATCTCCTTTGTGGGGTTTCTTACATTTAGGTGGCTAAACCAAACTGAAAGGAATTGGCATGGATGGCCATGGATAATGTTGGTTTGTTAGATAAGAATAGCTCTTCCTAAAGTACTGTTCTTTCCATTAATTGTGTTAGTTGCTAAGATAATTAAACTAAAATGAATGCAGTTGATCTGGAAGCACGTAATTCTGTATCAATTATAAATAAATATTTTGTGCTATTTTTGAGTTTGTAACTAATCGCCTTTAATGGAAATTGTCAAGTTACCTTTGGTTACAATTTTCCATTAATTACATTTTGAAAGCTTTCTTGGTGCCGAGCCAGAGCAGTTGGCAAGTTGAATTATAATCTCCATCATATTCCTTGTCAATTACTGTGTTTGCAACTGCTGACATCGCTATTTTATGGCTTTGGCACCATTGTCTGAAAAGATTCCAGGCTGTGAACGCTGCAGTGCTACTGGATTAAGTTTGGAACATATGTCCTACTAGCATATTGGCAGAACCCAGTATTGTTCTTATTAAAGTCTCTAGCTGATAAGCCACCAAGTAACAGATTGTAACGTTGGACTTAGTCACTTCCCCAGTGTATGGTGGCTCTCCCACCGGCCATGGCCTCAGTTCTCAAGCACTAAAATAAAATCTTTCATAGTCTAATTATAAATATTTTCTGATTATTGTGTGAAGTGTTTAAGATAGTTTTGGGTAAGTTTTGCTTTAGCTGGAGAATGGCAAAGAGGCAAGGCAAACTTTAACCAGGGGCGGCAAATAAGATTATCACCCAAATTTACCTCTCTTTTAATTGAAATTTCTGCTTTCTTAAGGTGATCATACACAGGCTGATAAAAGCTGCCGACTTGATCTTTCTGCTTATTGGCACGTGTATGAGGCCTACTGTCAGGCCTGCCAGACCCAATATCTGGACAAAAATCATCCAGATAGCAAACATTCAGCTATTTGCAAGGACAGCAAGCCTGTTGTTGCAGTCCTCATCCTCTAGCCCTATTTGCCCCTCTCTATGATAGGATCTTGGCCGATGGGCCCGCAATTGGATTCGCCTAATGTGGCCCCAGTGTGGGTTGCCAAATTGGGCCCAGATCCAAGGTCCCAAAACAGGCAAATCTGGCAGTGTATGGGCAGTTTTGTATATGGGAGCTCACTAGCATTCTCTAAATTTGCCCTCATCACCCTCTGATTCGAGAAGAACAGGCAGGAAGGGGCAGCACAGTAAGTGAACTGTCACTGGTGGGCTCTAAGTACAGGTTGTGCAGCCGGGGGCCTACCCCCGAGGTTCTGCGGGCAGGATACCCATTACTTTACTTTGCACTCTCAAATGCATCCTAGCCGTTTTTAAATGGTAATTTAGGTTGAAAAAAGTTGTGTGTTTATGCTTTCATTACTCATTTTCAAACCATTAAGCTTTGTTTTTAACCGGCAAACATCAACAGCCAATTCTCCTGATCTGTATTTGGGAACAGAATGCAATTTGGCATCAAACTGTGTGGGCTGACTTAAAAAATCTTACTGGCTGATGACTGCATTGGATCAGTCTGGGGCCCTATATTGTTCTGATGTAATTGGATAAGGCTGATAAGGCCCCCTTCCTAGGTGGCAATATTTTGCAGAAAACTCTTTTTTTTTTTTTTTTTTTGGAGAGCAGGCCAAATAAACAGATGTTTCATTGTATTCAAAGAAAAATTAAATATTTCCAAGACTTCCAACAAATGGAGGGAGTCTCAAATTATGGGAGCGGATATCCCTGTATAATGAAGAGCAAATCTCAGTTTATTCAGATCAGTTTATTGAAGTGCCATAGAAAGACAGTCGCCTAACACGTTTCATGTTCACATATTTATCATGCTGTATAAAAAGTGGAGTAAAACGTTACCGGTGATGTTGCTCATAGCAGCCAATCAGATGCTTTACTTTGGTTTTCTAAATGGTGAAATCTAATTGCTGATTGGTTGCCCTGGGCAACATCACCGGTAACACTTCACTCCATTTTTTACACAGCATTATAAATATACCCGCTAATCTACTTCTTAATGCTACATTGAAGTCAGCAGTGGGATAAATCAGGATCCATGATGACTGCTGATAAAATGTTGAGTTTACAGTTTTCTAAGCCATAAATGAGTTTGTAATTGCTGTATTTTAATGGAAAGAAAGGGGATACTTTGACTAGAAAATACCCTCTTCTTTTCCACACAAAAACATACAGGCACTTTAATAATTGGGTTCTGATTAAACTGAGCATAGTGTGTGTGAATGTGATATAGACCTTGGATGGTAAGCTCATCTCTGTAAAGCACTGGTGGAATATTAATAATGATAACCCCTGTTATATTCAGCCCTCTGGTTTAGTTCTCCGTCTGCTGATTGGATAGATTTTCCCCAGTGCCCTGCTCCCTTTGTCATTTAACAGAAGAATCCCCCCCCAGGACCCATATCATTTGCATTTTGTAAGAATAAATTGTTTTTATAGCCCTGGGAGTACTTCATTATCAATAGATATAAATGCTTATTTATATTATCTAAGAATTTTTACAATATACACAGTTTATTTAATTGTTTTGGGGGAAAAAAACCCTTGATGCTGATTTCTTTATTTAAAATGGATTTTTCCTCCTGGCTCAAATTATGCACATTTTTTTTTCCAGTACCGCAGCGTATTTTATGCTTTCCTTCTGGGAAACGTATACAAACAGAATTTAATTAAACTCCCTTTAGCGCACTTGCTCATTCCAAGGTTCCTAAGCAGATAAATGCAAATCTTCTGGGCTATGATTGCCTGCTCTCATCCAGTCCCCATAACTGGAGAAACCACTGAATGTTTGTTGGTGACAGTGGGAACAGCCAGCGTTTGGTGTTGCTGCGGCATCCCTGATTATTTATATGCTGTGTTTATTAAGAATAGTTCATTGGCTTATGTTAAATATAATCACTTCTGCTCCTTCTGTCAATTTAATTGATAACATTAAAAATTGTTAATTTGACCAGGGACTTGTTGACCATTGTGTCTGACCATTAAGCTGGCCATAGACGCACCGATAATATCGTACGAAACCTTGTTTCGTACGATATTCGGTGCGTGTATGGCAAGTCGGCGAGTCGACCGATATCGCAGGAGGCTGCTATCAGTCGACTCGCCGACCAGGTGGGTAAAGCTGGCCATACACGTGGCAATCTGACGATGTCAGATCCGCCACACACAGTCAGGGCTGAAACAGCAGATAAGGAGGTAGAAACAATAGGATTTCTACCTCCTTCTGCCGATTCAGCCCTGACGGCAGATTTTGGTCAGGCGCCTTCTATGGCGCCCGATCAAAATTTTCTAACCTGGCCGATCGGCGAGTCGTCCGATATCAGCAGCCTCCTGCGATATCGGTCGACTCGCCGACATGCCATACACGCACCGAATATCGTACGAAACGAGGTTTCGTACGATAGTATCGGTGCGTGTATGGCCAGCTTTAAAAGATTTTTATCGGGCGCCATAGAAAGGTGTCTGAAAGCAAAATCTGTCTTCAGGGCTGAATCGGCAGAAGGAGGTAGAAATCCTATTGTTTCTGCCTCCTTAACTGCCGTTTCAATCCTGAACGGTTTGTGGCAGATTGTACGATCTTTCGTGCGACCAATGGTCACATGAAAGATCTAAAATCTCCACGTGTGGGGCCACCTTTAGTCATACCATAAAAATCTGCTACTGAGTGGTCAGTGAGGTTACAATGGTCAGTGGCCAATTGCTATGTATTTGGCTATCCCTGTACTGAAAGTTTAATGTTCAAATTTCTACATTTTGTCCTAGTGTTTGACAAGATATTTTACAGATGTGGTCACTATATAGAATCTGGAAAGCTGACCACATGGTGGACCTTCTAATGTGCTATCATCAGAGGTTGGACCTTCAAGGGCATCCATCACCAAATGTTGGACCTTTAAGGCTGTCCACCATCAAAGGTTGGACCTTCAAGAGGCACCCTGACCAAAGGTTGGACTTTTAAGGGGAGACCTTGACCACCCATTTACAAGGGAACCCTGCCCAAAGTTTGGACCTAAAGGGGGAAAACTGACCAAAGGCTGTTGGGTTAAAGCAGTGGTTAGATCTAAAAAAGTACATGGGGTTATTCAGAAGCCATTTTCTGTCCAGACTGGTTGGAGATTTGGGAAAAGTAGAAGTGTCCATCAGTGCCCAACCTCACTAATGCTTTTGTGTCTGAATGAAAAGAACTCACACCAGCAATGGAAAGCCTTCCCAGAAGAGAAGGGGATGTTAAAAAGGAAAAGGGGCACCAACCTATTCAGTACTCTTGGTTTTAAAATAAGATTCTGACGTATTGGATGCTCTTCCATTCGCACCAAATATTTTGGACTCTTAAACATCCAGCACAAAACCCTTTTCAGCTGCAGTTGATCAGGGGATGCTGGGAGCTGTAGTTTATAGCGGCTGGAATGCTTGCTGTTCATAAGCACAAAGGGCAGAGTGCGCTTGTACTGAATGAGTTTTCAGGTGCCCATCCTGAATGCATTAGCAATGTTCCATACTCAGTAAATGTTTGTATTTCTGGATGTGATGCTGCATGTCTAGTAGTGAGCTGTGTACAGAAGTGCGTTACCCATTCTGATTAGATTTAAGTATGTTTGCACAATTCCCTGCCTCTGCACTTGATGAGCCATTGTTCAGTTTGCTTGGCTGCTCAATAAACACTAGCCTCAACAAGCTCCATTCAAAATATTTGTTTTTCATTATTATATTAAGGCCCTCTTTAAAAAAAAAAAAAAATATATATATATATATATAAGGTCCTTGCTGAGACTTTGATTGCTTTTTCTGGAAAGATGACCATATATCAAAAATCAGTTTATTTATCTGTCATTTTTTCTATAACCACTTTGGGTGCAGCGAGAGAGAAGCTGAATTCAATCCAATATCTGTTAAGTTGTACTGACCTGCCCTTTGCGGAGGAGCTATACCGCGCGCTCGCCAGAAAACAGCCTCTCGCTGCCTAATGTATTTTTTGAAGCTTGAATAAATGTTCTCATTAGATTTGCTGAAATAATGCCAGCGCTCTTACATGCAGCCCGAGCTCTTTCTGTGCTCTTTATTGCCCATGGACTGAGATGTGTGCTGTATCTGTACATGGAAAGAAAAGCTTTTTAAATACCATAGATTGTCCCAAGTAGTGTTTTGTGACATTTAATTTAATGTATAATAAATAATAATAGTCCATGGGAAAGCCTATGAAGCATATTACAATTTCCAGTAAAGTAGAGTCCTGCGCAGAACCAATTTTTCAGACCCAGACCAAACCCACATTTTTTACTTGCTTTGACCGCTACCCAACCCGCAACTGCCTTGTCCACAACCTGAACCCCATTACACTGACCATAATTAAACAGGAAGTGCTGTTGCTGCAAACAGGAAGTGACATCATCAGATGTTGGGGGGTAGAAAAAAAAGTAAATAAATGTTTAAAGCAGTAAAGATAATATAGGCAATATAAGAAATATGGATAAGACTCGCAACCTGGCGACCCACATTGATGCCCGCACTCAGATTGTAAGCTCTACGGGGCAGGGACCTCCTCCTACTGTGTCTCATACCACATGGCACTTATATATATATACATATATGTATTTATTGTATTTATTTATTATATCACTCGTCCTCCCTGTGTGTAATTTTGTATTCTGTAAGACTGTACAGCGCTGCGTACCCTTGTGGCGCTTTATAAATAAAGTTATACATACATATACATACATACATATGAACAATCTACCTACCCACTAATGGCAATTCTGCATTAAATGCCCCAGTTATTAAATAGACACTTCCTTTGTTCTGAGTCTTGTGAGTCTGTTTGTATGACGCCATTCTATTCAGTGATTTTCTTGCTGTATCTTTTCTTATAAAACCTTTATTTCATGTAATATGTTCCACCCATTGAGCGCAGAAATCCATTTAACAATTTGCGCCTCTGTACTGACGCATATTATAGATAGATGTATAAAAGGCAATAAAAGCAAACGTACTTTGACAAAAGATATAATATCTCCTGTTCTTACACGAGCAACTTTCCATAACGAGAAGCAGTGTTAGATCTTATTGCCGTTCCTTGCAACTGAACATAATATTCCCTATCAAAAAGGAACATTATTTTGTCAGCACCAGCTCTAATCATTTATGCACCAATCCCTTTCTAAAGGTTGGGAACCTATACAGGAGATACACCTGCTGTTACGTACCTGGCCCTTGCTTGGTTTGATTTTCGGGAGTTCTGCCTGGGTCATGGATCCCTGCTCGGTTTTTCAAATTAGGGATACTGGGTAGGACTCTGTTAGATTGACAGTGGTGATCAGCCAATCGCCATGTCATAATCTCGCCCCCAGTGTCATCAGCCATACCCCTGGCATCAATTGTCACACCCCAGTGTCGCCACTGCCCCGCCCGGATTTCCCAACTATAGACCCAATGGAGAGTTATAAATAAAACTTCCTATGCAGTGTTTATTATTGTAGTATGTCATAAGGAGAGAACATTTTATGGGTAGGGGGACTCTAAGAGCAGTTTCAATTTCAGGTGGCATTGTGCCAAACCACCCCAATTTACCCCTGTTGGCTGCTATGGTTACCCCCCCCCCCCCTTTTTTTTTTTTTTTTTTTGCTTATGCAAGTGCTTGGCAGTCACTTGGAAAAGCTGACTATCCTGCACTTATGAACTGTGCATATAGTTACTAATGTACCCCCTATTGTAAAATATAAGGATATTATAAGTCACAAAAAATGTCCATGACCATATAAAAGCAAAAGGCTGAAGGCAGAGTGCTTTTTTATATAAGTCGTGGAACTCTGAGTTGATTTCTAATATTCTTACAAATTTTTAGTGAGTCATGTGACAGAAATGACATCACTAAGCACCGTTTTAAGGATATAATTTACAGGATATTCATGTCTCTTGTTTATTTTATATACTTATTTATGTGTGGGTTTCTGGTTTGTGCCTTAAGGCTCATTATATGCTTTTATGCTATTTCCCCTTATCTTAAATTATTCTCTTTTTCTCTTTAATTTTATGTATGTATGTTTGTATCTGTCATTCTATCTGTCTGTGGCTCTGTCTGTCTGTATGCAAGCTTCCATTTATCCATCTGTCTATATAATATATATATATTTACTGTTGTCATTCAAATGGGAGGATAAACTAATTCACAGTGATGTTGTTGCCTCTGTCTTGCCTTGAGCATGGAAGATAAAGACTTATTCCTTCTCTGTCTGGGATTTGGGACATATTTACTGCCTCCCTATCTATCTTGTTGCATTCTGCAGTACATCTTGCTGAGCTCAGGGAGCAAACTAATTTGGAATATTAAAATGTACAGCCTTTAGGCGCTCCGGCCATCTTAGCATGGGAGATGCATCATTGCCTCTCCCACAAGATAGTGCACACACTGAGCAGTGCTCAATACCAGCTCAACTAAATGGTTACTGAATTACTCAGGCTTGCTGGTAAGTTTATGCAGAGGGAAATTATTGGGCATTTAGAAGAAAACCTTGTCTAATTATTTTGCTTCCACCAACGAGCGCAAGGAGGAGGATTGAAAACAATATATGTAATGAATGAATTTGGCTGATACATTATATAGCTTTAAGAAGGGGCTGGATGGCTTTTTAGCAAGTGAAGGAATACAGGGTTATGGGAGACAGCTCTCAGTACAAGTGAGGGAATACAGGGGTATGGGAGATAGCTCTCAGTACAAGTGAGGGAATACAGGGGTATGGGGAGATAGCTCTCAGTACAAGTGAGGGAATACAGGGGTATGGGAGATAGCTCTCAGTACAAGTGAGGGAATACAGGGGTAGGGGAGATAGCTCTCAGTACAAGTGAGGGAATACAGGGGTAGGGGGGATAGCTCTCAGTACAAGTGAGGGAATACAGGGGTAGGGGAGATAGCTCTCAGTACAAGTGAGGGAATACAGGGGTAGGGGAGATAGCTCTCAGTACAAGTGAGGGAATACAGGGGTAGGGGGGATAGCTCTTAGTACAAGTGAGGGAATACAGGGGTAGGGGAGATAGCTCTCAGTACAAGTGAGGGAATACAGGGGTAGGGGAGATAGCTCTCAGTACAAGTGAGGGAATACAGGGTAGGGGGATAGCTCTCAGTACAAGTGAGGGAATACAGGGGTAGGGGAGATAGCTCTCAGTACAAGTGAGGGAATACAGGGGTATGGGAGATAGCTCTCAGTACAAGTGAGGGAATACAGGGGTAGGGGAGATAGCTCTCAGTACAAGTGAGGGAATACAGGGGTATGAGAGATAGCTCTTAGTACAAGTGAGGGAATACAGGGGTATGAGAGATAGCTCTTAGTACAAGTTGCCCCAGGGACTGGTCCGATTGCCATCTTGGAGTCAGGAAGGAATTTTTCCCCTCTGCGGCAAATTAGAGAGACTTCAGATGGGGTTTTTTGCCTTCCTCTGGATCAGCTAGCAGTTAGGCAGCTTATATATAGGCATTATGGTTGAACTTGATGGACGTACGTCTTTTTTCAACATAACTTACTATGTTACTATGAATAAAATGTAGTTATCCCCGATATATCTACAGTTCGAATCCCCCTGGTACACGTGCTCCACAGCATACAGTTCATATGCGCTGAGACTTTTTCCTCTAGTTTCCTATCTGCCCATGAACCATAAAATATAAGCAGAGGGTTTTCTTTGCTGTCTCCGTGATGATAATTTTGGGCGGTTCCACATTTTGAAATGCAGTTTACTATATACTGGAAGGCCATAGGCTGGAACTGCCTGAGAGATTCAGTGTTCAAATGTATCACTTAAGGGTGATGGTTCACAGTGAGATTTGTTACCCACGGTTAAATCTGGGCTGCTGTGGGCACCAGTCTCCCCTGAATGCTTTCCCATTGGTAATAAAGTGAATCGTCAGTGGGAAAACACACACAGCGCTTGTTTTCTGAAATCACCCAAAGTTTTCTTTTTTTTTTTTTTTACCCCCAATGCAGAATGCTTGTTTTCCCGAAATCACCCAGTTTCCTCGAGAGCAGTCGCCATGTTTTGTTTTTTTTTACCCTTGATCAGCATAATTTTTGTCACCAGGGGAGATGCACCTAAAGCACAGGGACACATTTTCACCATTGTGCTCGTGCCTCAGCACAAAATGGACACAATTGTGCTGAAAATCTATAATTATAATATATAAGTCGCTGTGTCAATAGGTGCAACGATACACAAGTCCAAGAAGTAGCTTTTAATGCAAGTACCTTGTGAAAATGACCCTCCCAATTGTTAATTTAGGGCATTGTTTTGATTAACACAGGGACCTGTGTCGAAACTGTTTGGAAGATTTTATTTTAGTCTCACTAAAAATATCTAACAAATCTTAACTCTTCGCTGTGATTTTATTTACAGTTTCCTCCAGTTGAGCCCCAGGGCTGATGCCCTGTCTAACCCGACCCTTACACTCGCCTGTGATTAGATGCAGGCTGGATGAGGGATACCAGCTTGCCCGGTGCCATAGGCTTGTTCTGTTAATTGTACCAGAATGGGATTTGGGCTGAGAGATGCCAAGTCAGAATCCTCTCCTCTCAGCGAAATAAAGAACAGAAAATCCCAGCACAAGTTTAATCTCCCATGGGAGGCACAGAGAAGCCTGGGGAAGATCAGCCCAGCCAGGCGCTTAGAGCTCGCATTGATATCACTTTTTTTTTTCTCCTAAACAGCGAACTGACAGCTGTGACCTCGGGAGAAAATAAAATGCTGCCGAAATCAGAGGAATTTCACTTGTCATTCCTTTCTTACAGTTTTCACAGCTTTCAGCAAGAAGCCAAAATATGAACCTCGCAGGCAACGTCCGTCACCGATCAAATAGAACAGTCAGGAAAAGAAAAAATGCAGTTATGCTTGTAGGGAAGGATTTTCCTCCTAGTCAAAGGGGTCAGAGGGAATAGTCATTTATTGGTGCTGTAGAAGTGTTCTCTGTGTATTTACATTGGCTGAAAGGTCTAAATAGCCAGTTTTGGTTGCTCAGAATACCGTCTCTCCAACGCGTGGCAGGAATAGGTCTGGGCATCTTCCAGTGGCTGTACCTCAGGATTGTGTGGGGCAGATTCTTATAGACTTATAAACTCGCCAGCATAATCAGTGGGCTGACTTGCATTGACCTGAATCTTCATCTACAGGAGTGATGTCTTAGAAAACAAAGAAGCCCCCTGGTAGAAAGACTTGTAAATCAAAGACACTGATATTAGTTTTATAAGATTTCTGCCTTTCTGTCATGCCCAAATACAGTATTTTATTGAGAACTGCATTGGGGACTTTTATATGCCCAAAGGGAAGCACGACTTGTTTCTTGGTTTATCTTTCCCTTCAGTGGGTCAGGAGGGCAGTAATGAGACAAGACGTGTATCTAGCCTGTATCCCTTACCACAGTGATCCCCAACCAGTGGAATTTCTGATTTGGAGGCATGTTTTAGAGGCATAAAGACCATGTGTACTGCTCAGCAGAGCCTCTAGTAGTCTGCCAGTCCACACTGGGCTACTAATTAACCAATCTGAGTCCTTATTGGTCACATACTAGGAATGTTTTTGTGCTTTTTCTTTTCATTGAAATGTTGCTCACGGGTAAAGTTTGGGGATCCCTGCCTTACCAGAATCATTTTGGGCTGACCGAATAGCATACATGCTGTCATGGATACATTCCTTCAGTGCTGGGGTCATGAGTGCAACAAATGTGTATATTCTTTTCAAGTCCAGATGGGTTTCCCCCAGGGGCTCAAGTTTATACCGCATTTCAAACATATTGGTAAGTTAATTGACTCCTGATAAAATTGGCCTTACTGTTGTGAATGGGATAGGGACCTTCAGATGTAAGCTCCACTGGGGTTCTATTCAGCCCTCTGCCAATGGGCCTGCACTCTCCATTATGATTCGATCAATGACCTTGGGCCTAAACAGTTGGATCCCCCTGATTTGGCTCAGGACGCAGCATTTTCGGGCAAGTTCGAAGGTCTTCATATGTATGCCCATCTTTCCTGGACAGTGGTGAATTAGTATTATCTAATTATCTAATAATTAATAATATTAAGTTCCATCAAATGCAGCTGAGACTGAATGGTGGAACATGTGCCTTATAGAATTAACGTACTTATTCTATTGTACTTCAATAATAAATGCATGCTACACTGTGAGAGCATGCCCTCTCTGGTTTCTATATATTGAAATATATATATATATATATATATTACTATTGCATGTACAACCGACGTTTCGGTTATACGGTATATAATTTATTTTGTTTTATATATATTTATGTTTTATTTTTATTCAGTTCTCCATTATAAATATCTGATGCCAATACCAAGTTAAGAACATATTCATACTGGTATTTAATGCAATATTCTGCCAGTTTTATTTTGTGTCTCAGTAACTGAGTAAATGTGTGTGTTTTATTAAATTAGAAAGATTTTCAATCCTTTGCTTATGAAAGTTAAATATGAGGAGGAGACCCTCTGTAAACCTGCTGGCATTTCTTGTGGGAAAATGCACATTATATCCATGGAAACAGTCATCGGCGTTGAAGTGGTATAAGAATATCCATTTCTGAAGCTTTATATCAATAGCCTTGATGAATTTGTTTTTTATGATTTATGCTGTTGCATGAGTTAAATATATGTACCTAAATGGAGGTGGGTGCCTGTCTATTGCACAGTTCCTGTAGAACTCTCACTCTCAACTCTCTTTCTCTCTCTCTCAAATGGGCTCTGGGAAAAATGAACTGAAGCTTGAATGCTATTTACCAAATGTGTTCCCACATTCCTAACCTGCACACAAGCTACTATTTGGGGGGGTACTACTAATGTGCTAAAATTAATTTGTCAGGTCAGTGGGCGACAACAGCGGAGCTAGCCAATGAGCAAGCTTTATAAAGGGCTTGCCCCGAAACATGTAGTGTTCTTATCACTTTAGGTGGATTTCCCCATGGGTAAGAGAAGATGGGGATGATATTAAGGCAAGCCGCCAGCAGGAAACCTGGAGCGAGTTCATAAGTATACTTATAGCTATTGTTACCCATTGAAATGTAGGTGTGGTGTTTGGATGTCACAGGGTTTTTCTATGCACCTTTCTGACACTAATACTGAATTGGATCAGGTCAGTGGGTTCACTGGTCACTCCAGTTAAAGAGAGACTGTTCAAAAGTAGCTGGCACCCTTAGTTAGCTGAATTTCATGTCTTAGTTCAGTGATCCCCAACCAGTGGCTCAGGGGTAACATGTTGCTTGCCAACCTTTTAAATGTTGCTCCCCATGGCCTCAAAGCAGGGGCTTATTTTTGAATTTCTACTTAGAAGGCAAGTTTTGGTTGCATAAAAACCCAGTGTAATTGCCAAACAGAGTCTCCTATAGGCTGCCAGTCCACATAGGGGCTATCAAATAGCCAATTACAGATCTAATTGGCACCTCCAGGAACATTTTTCATGCTTGTGTTGCTCCCCAACACTTTTTTCATTTGAATGTGGCTCATGGGTATAAAAGGTTGGGGATCCCTGTCTTAGTTGGTGAATTACATACAGAGGCACTTTGAATTGTACTGCAGTTTTTCCAGACTATGAGTCTATAGCCTATGCTCTTAGTTCCCCTTGGAAGATGAGCCTTTCTCCGCTTGCAAGTAATCCTTTAGGACATATATGTGCAAGATTGTTATTCATTGCAATCCTTGACTTTTGCAGGAAGAGGATGAAGCCGTGGCTTATCTTGACCATGATGGCAGTGAAGATGAACTTGACATCAGTGCTCTTCCTGATCCCGACAAATACAGAGACATGGAGGAAAGTGATGGTGGATCAGCACAGGAAAGCGCAAGGTATGTGTCTTTTAGAATTCCTATTGCTGTCCTTCAGCAAGTGTGGTTGTTCTTCAAAGCCTTCTTGATACAGGTGAGCCTTCCGCTCTGTGTGGCACTGCCTGCACTCTGTTCTGCACACAACAGTGGTGTGGGGGGGGGGTTGCAGCATAAGGGCACCCCATGTTACTAGCATGTGCCCCAGGGAATGCAACGTACTAAGGAACCCATACTTAACCCCTGTTAAGGGCTTCCTTGTGAATTAGAATCCTAATAAGCATATGCCAATGTTTCATGTCGCCGCATAAACACAGAAGTGTAAAATTTTTCACTGCATGCAAAGCGCATGGCAACATTTAATCCTTCCAAATCCTAATTAGCAGATGCTAATTAGGATTCAGTTCGGTATTCAGCCAAATCCCTTAACATGGATTCGGTGGTTCGGTGCACGCCTACTAATATCCTTATATTTTACAGCAGGGGGTACATTATTCCCCTAAGGTACGTTCTTACCTCTGTAGTATGCAGCCCATGGCAGATTCCATCTTTGCCTTTACTTAAAAGCAACAATGCCAATTCCCCTAACCCCCCCAGGCAGTAACATGCTGTGCCCCCCCTAAAGCTGTTTGCCTGCCTGTAATTCCACGTGTCTTGCCCAGGAACAGTAAGGGATTATCAGTTATGTTAGCATGGGGGGAAATTACATTTCAGAACAGGAGCACCTTATTTGAAAGCACATCAAGGCGTTTGGCCACTCTGCACTTATATTTATGACAAGCTGAGGAATATGAACAGCCATTAAGGAGCAATCAAAAATCGACAGATCACTGTATTTGGAAACCTTTTCAAGTCCAGGAATACAATGGAGCGTTAGTCATTTGCATGCAATTTCGGCTGCTGTAATTTTACTTAAGGCTCCTCGGGTTGGGTAGCGAGGCGACTGAAGGATGCCATCTCCTGCCGTGCAACTCATCGCTGTATTATGGAGACACCCACTGCACAGTTATAAAAAGCCAGCATGAATAAGGCTAATTAAATTGATGGCCGTATTATCTTGTTACAGGCTGAGCTTAGAATGGGGCTATTACTGGTAATTAAAAGAAACTGTCATTTTGTGACAAGATACCATGAGTTCAAGCTTGGGCAGTCCCTTTTAACTAAAGATATATATATGTAAGCAGATTTGTCTTATTATTATTTTGGGCTGCTTTACCAATTAATAACGTGATTATGGGGAGTACATATATCGTCTTGAAAAAAAATCAATATTAACCTATAAAAAAAAATAGAAATGTAAAATAATTAGTTTATATAAGGTTGCTTTATTGTGATTGGTTGCTGCAGTGTTAATCATAAGCACCCAATCCACCTTCTGGAACTTCTGCCTCGGTGCTAGTAGCCTGAAGTATCTTCCCTTCAAATGGCTTTCTAAAGAACGATCCAGAAGCTTCTCTCAGAGGGACAATATGGATGAAATAGCTGTTGTGCCAGCCCTTATCTAGCCATGTCATGTATTTTGAATCTTTATAGTATCGCAACCAATATGGCGACACAAACATAAGCACAAGCATTTGGGTCTCAGTAAGCAGTATGCAAAGCTCATACTTTACTGTTTTAAGTTGAAATAAACACTTATTTGAAATAATTCCTCCTTAAATCTATGGCCACAGTGTCGAAAATCCGATTTATCCTTCATCTGAAGCCCATTTGTCTTTTTATTGGTAATCAATTGGTATAATATATTGGTTTAATAAATCCACCCTTTTTTTTTAATTTTTACATTTCCCCCATTATCACCATGAAAACCATACTTACATGTAGCCCCACCTCTTTATGTAACATTAACATAAGTAAATGACATGTAGTAGCATAAACTGAATGTCTCATATGTGCAGTAGTATAATAAATCTATTCCTTTCATCCCAGAGGCTGAAACCATGTAATTGGTTTGTGATTCGTACCAGTAATACAATCTCCTTTATCTCACAGAAATCAAATGAATTTTCCTTTATTTATTATGCCCTTACACTAGCCAAGCTGTATTAAGGAAAATGGACTGTTAGAAGTGGATGGAGGGAAATGTGGGAGAGTTATAGAGGAATTCGGTCGCTTTAATGTGTGTTGTGACTAAAATGGCTAGGAATTGTGTTCCGTAGGGGCCAGATCTGTCTTGTGTTAAACCCCCTGGCCAATATATATATAAATATATATAAATATTCCTTCGTCTTTGGACATGATCTACTTTAGGACCTCATCTCTATGCTCTCTAACGCTGGTTTATATCAGCCCTGATAATGAATGAGTCTGTCTGTGCTTGGTTAACCTGATATAGCAAGGCAGCTATATATTTTCATATATCCCTATTGTATTTGTCAAGTGGAAATATTGC
This sequence comes from Xenopus tropicalis, assembly GCF_000004195.4. Taxonomy (NCBI): domain Eukaryota; kingdom Metazoa; phylum Chordata; class Amphibia; order Anura; family Pipidae; genus Xenopus; species Xenopus tropicalis. The sequence goes on along the minus strand of NC_030678.2, from coordinate 159,565,254 downwards.
GAACAGAATGTATAATCACCTCCCTATAGATGACATCAACGGCCAGTAATCGAATACATATGGCTTAGGGGCAGATTTATCAAAGAGCTCACCACAGAAAAACTCACCCACTTACTGTTTATTCCTTGGGGATTTTTAGAAGGGTATCTATCAACAGGTGAAAATGAGAGTTCACTATTTGATAAACATGCTTCTAAATATCCCAAAGGAACAAAGAGAAAGTGGGTGAGTTTTTCTGCGGTGAGCCACCCCTAAGGTTTGCTCCTAGTTAGGGTGAAGACACACAGAGCTACTAGTAGCAGCTACTTGTCGTGGCTACTAAAATAGACAATGCTGATCATTTACTGATGATACATGTGTTTTAGCAGAGGCAATTCTCAGTATTGTCTATGGCAGGGGATTTTCTGGCATTTTGTAACCATGACAAGTAGCTGCTACATGTGTCAAGCTTTCTGCCAGTTGGGTAACTAGAGGTGGATGCTAATATAGAGTATATACATAGGATTTAAACTTACACAGCAGAGTAGGTAGGACAGCACTGCCCATTCAGTTGCCTATACCTGTATTTAAAGGGACCATTTATAAGTACTGTTAAATTGAGCCAGTATAGTATATAATTTAAGAGTAAGTGTATGGGACCTGTAATCCAGAATGCTTGGGACCTGGGGTTTTCCACATAAGGGGTCTTTCCATAATTCATACCATAAGCCTACTTTAAAATCATTTAAACGTTAATTAAACCCAGTAGGATTGTTTTGCCTCCAATAAGGATTAATTATATCTTAAGGCTGCCATACACGGGCCGATTCTGAAATTGGCGAGATATCGATAGGGCAGGTTTAAAAATTAGTCGGACCCAGGACCGCATCAGCTCGTTGATTGGACGAATAGTGCCCAAGTGTATCTATTGCCACAAAGGAACCCTGGAGCTGCTTCTGGCAGTAATTCTGTTGTTCCCAACTGCAGTCTGTGTCAATCAGCGCAGCAGGCTTGTATTTAAAGAATTACATGCTGCGTTTATTTGAACGCTGAGTGCTAGAAATGATGCAATTTGCAGCCAGTTCATTTAACCACATAAGTGCAGTTAGATATGTTTTAACACATTGGACACATTCGCACCAAACGCAAATCCCAACATGGCCTCAAAAAATCATGGTTTATTGCATCCGAGCTTGCACCTTGCCCACTGCATTTGTGTTTGTAAATGAGCCTTACGGCTTTTATAGCTGGTCTTTATATTTCCAAAAATAACAGAGAGACCGAGGTAAAGAGCAAATTAGTTGAATTTATAAAATATGTCCAAAATGTCCTCCTCTGATGTGACTAATAATGCTGCATTATTTTTTTTTAAAAAAAGGAAATAAAAGGAAAATTAGGATGACGACTCCACCTTATTCATAAATACAGATAAAGGGGGCAGCATAACCTGTGCCCAAGCTGAACTTTTCAATAAAAATCCAATAAGATGGGAATCGGTTTCTAATGTGAATATTTTTTTCCTAAGGGACTGTTGTTTATTACGTTGGAGTTCCTGAAATTGAATCCCGAATGCATTTTCTTCCGTAAATTGATGTTCTAAATTCCTCTATCAGATATCATTTAACTGAGCTGCAGCGCTGTGTGGTATCCCATGGCAGCACCCGTGGCCACGCTGACCCCTGCTTCTCCATCCAGGACTAAGTGTTTCTAAAGCACCCGGCCTGCACTTGCTGTTTACAGGTCTAATCCCATTTAGTTGCTATATTTCTGCTTGCAGTTGTGGCCGCTGTCAGTATAAAGCCAGCGAGCTTCTCTAAGTGCTCTTTGCCTTGGAACAGCTCAAGTGCTAGAACGTGTGGGACACCCCCCCAAAAATGCAAATGTGATGACATCAGACAATACATGTACACAAATAATGTAGTAAAGGGATCAAAATAAACGAAATGATCCCTTTACTACATTATTTGTTGTATTTCGTGAGTTTGGGGTTGATTGTGTACATGTATTGTCTGATGTCATCACATTTGCATTTTTGGGGGGGTGTCCCACACGTTCACGTTATTGTCCGTTGATGTTCCCGCCAAACACGGTTTATAAGGTTTTTTCTCACTTGTATTTGTAACTTTGACAAAGGCTGGTGTTGCAGCCGAAACGTCAGTTCTCTTGCCTCTATAATAAAATTTACAAAATTGAACCTAAGACCTGCGTGAGCGGTACCTTCCTCCAAGCATCTATATATATATATATCCGGTTACATCTAGTGCCAAAATGGGGTTCTAAATAGGCCCCGGCAGTACACAGAAGCCCAAACAGACCTTCAGCAGCCCACTAAATAGTGACTGTCTACAGTGAGAGCTGCATTATTTCCTGTCAGGTGATCAGTGAGTGACACATAGACCATCACTAAATGGTGGCTCAAAGTAAAATGTGGGAAGGGGCAATATTTGCTCGTTTGTATATGCCAGTTTGGTTAGATTCTGTAATGTCACTGAAAGACCAAGGGCACACTGGGTTGATCCTTAGCCTGTGGAAAATGCAGGTTAAGAATCCCCCCCTTTGCTCGAATCAGCACTGTTCTGTGTCTGCACCTAGAACCAATGTGTCAGCCCCTAGTTCCAGCGCATTGAGCGGGTTTCGGGCACCAAAGCAGCAAAATCCGTTCCGTGTGCTGCACCCAGGCAGACACGATGATTACAGGTGCACAGAAGAGCTGATTCGAGCATAGGGGACGATTATCTGCCTCCATTTTCCCCAGACAGAGAAGCAGCCTAGTTTATCCTTGGCCGAACAGCAGTAGAACAACATTTTTCCTTTAAAACAGTGATGTATCCCCATTAAGTTCTGCTTACCCGGAGCTTAGAGCCGTGGACTTTCCACTCACACTTCCCGGTGTATTTTTTTTCCGCAAAATAAATTAGTTTTCAAGTGGAATATGACAATTTTGACCTAAAAGTGATCTTTTAATATCTTTTTTTTTTTTTTGTTTTAATCTAGGAGTTTTGGATAATTTTGCTCCCAGGAAACATTAGGGATGGCATTTAATAACACAATATATTTCCATTAGCTTTTTGACAGTAACTGAGAGAGAAGCTGCACAGAGCTTTATGAAAGACACTGCAGTAATTAATCTTCATTAGTATCATTGCCACGGCCCTCGGAATGAAGCATTTATTGTCGGAAAATAAGATTGGGGCATAGAATTCTCGATGAGCAAAATGCCCATTTTTGGAGCATATGTTTTTTTTTCTAATTTCCCTTAAAATCTGTTTGACAGCTGTTGTAGTACAAGCCTATTAATTATTCCCGCTGATTTGCCTTTCACTTAAGGAGGCGTTCTATCCTTGTGTCACCTCTTTAACTCACGGTTATTTACTTATTTGTTAGTGCAAATGACATCAAAGTTGCAACATTCCTTTTTGTTCAGAATTCTCTGTTCAATTAATTTTCTTTACTGTTTAGCGGCAACCGCATGTATCTGTAAGGCAGTGGGGTGGGGGCAATAGAGCAGGTCTGTACCAATGCTCTCATCCACAACAGTCCTACATATTGGGTCATACACCCTTTCAAATTCCAGTTGGCCATTTATGCTGGTCCAGTTTATAATTTTATTTTTTATTTAAACATCAGTGGAGCCACTTGTAATAGGTCAGTAAAAGACCACATGATACCAGCTAATCTGGTGGGGCCAGCTAGGGTCGGCGCTGTAATTACAAATTTACTGGCAATATAAAATGTCGGTAAATTTGCAAGGGTCACAACCCTACCTATAATCCCTCCCTTCTCTGGCTCTTTGTGCGGAATATCACCCCCTTTTGTATAGAGGCCAACTTCTGCCCATTTCCCCACCCCAAGGTATGTATGTATGTATGTATGTATGTATAACTTTATTTATAAAGTGCCACAAGGGTACGCAGCGCTGTACAATCTTACAATATACAGAATTACACACAGGGAGGACAAGTGTTATAATAAATACAATAAATATATATAAATACACAGGGAGGAAGTGCCATGTGGTATGAGACACAGTAGGAAGGAGGTCCCTGCCCCGTAGAGCTTACAATCTGAGTGGTTGGGTAACATACAGGCACAAACTGGAAGGTAAGAGTGCACCAGGTATGGGCATTTACCCTTAAGCGCAGGACTAAGGAAAATAATGTTTTAGTGCTCTAGAAGGTAACAGCTGAGTTTTATTTTAAAGAGAGTGGGTGAGTTTTCCCTACGGAGGGATTCAGGGATAGAGTTCCAGAGGTAAGGAGCAGCGAGATAGAAAGGTTTAAGATGAGAGTGCGCAGTGGGTGTGGATGGTGTAAAAAGACAGAGGCTCTGAGAGGAGCGGAGGAGACAACCAGCAACATGCAGAAAGACCAGTGAAGAAATGTAGTGGGGAGTGGAGTGCTTTGAATGTCAGCAGAAGGATTTTGTAAGCTATCCTTTGCTTAACAGGCAGCCATGCTAGAGTGAGGCTGAGCAGGTTCCCACTTAGGAGAGAGCAGGAGGATCCTGGCAGCAGAGTTTGATTGCAGGGGAGAGAGGTGGGAGTCTGGGAGGCCGGTTAGTAGGAGATTGCAGTAATCTAAGCGGGAAAGGATAAAGGCATGGATTAGTGTTTTAGCTGCTACTTGTAAAAGGGGCGTATCTTGGCAATATTGCGGAGGAAAAAGTGGCAGGTTTTGGCAGTGTTATTAATGTGGTTAGAGAAGGAGAGGGACTGGTCAAAGATGACCCCAAGGCAGCGTGCAGAATTAACAGGGTTAATGGTCATGTCGTCAATAGTAATAGTGAAATGAGGAGAAGGGCCAGGTTTGGGCGGCTACCTGTTACTGCCCACCCCAAACCTAAAGGCTGGTATTAACAGAAAAATAAGGTGGCACCACTATAATGTAGACTAGCTACACATGGGCCAAAGTATGTATGGCTATATTGCACTGATCTGGGCTGCTTGGTTGGTCTCCTTGTGAAAGTGCAGGCTGTCTAGATAGGCCAATGACACTGTACATATGCCAGCTCAGCTTATTGACTGGGCTGAATATTATGAAATATTATAGAGTGTATATTGCCCTCCTTAAGTTGCAGGGCAACATCCTTCTTATACTGTACATGTTGCACATGTTTATTATGATCAGGGGAAGGGCCTATTGTCCTAATGCTTAAGTTTTGAAATCCTGCCTGGGTTGGTAACTGGTTAGATGCCTCCTGGTACTTCATGTAATTATGTGCACTCACGTGGTGTGTTTTAAAATACATGTATATGTAAGTAGGGATGCACCGAATCAGGATTTGTGTCAAGATTCGGCCTTTTTCAGCAGGATTCGCATCCACGTGCCTGGTTGAGTCCTTAAAAGCATGTGTCTTTTCATCACATAAACACAGAAGTTGAAAAAATTGCATATTGATTTAGGAGTCAGGTTCGATATTCACCTGAATCTTTCATGGCGCATTCAGGGATTTACCAAACGGCAAAGTTACGCCAAAAGAAATGCAACAAACAACAATGCAAGCCTAAAACTGCAATAAAATCACAAAAATGAAATACAATTGGGCAAATCAATGAAATAACAAAATTAATTATTTTACAGCATGGTTGATCCAACGGTCAAATAAATAGTTTTAGGGGAAAAACAAAAGACAAAATGATAAAAAAAAGGAACTAAAAAAAAAAAGTGTGTGTGTGTCTGTTTGTGTATACTTGTGTTCACACCTCTAAAAAGTGTGTGAATTTGTATATATGTGTATGTAAGTGTGTAAATATGTACAAAAGCAAACAAAACAAGCCAGAAAAGCAACAAAAGGCAGAAAAGCAGAACAAAAGCTACATTTAGTAAAAGGTGAGTTGTGTGTGTGTGTAAATGCATGTAAATGTGTGTATATAAGTTAAATAAAAGGCCACTTACCTTTTTTGTGAGCTGGGGGGTCCTTAGCTGAACCCATTGTCCCATGATCGCAGAGTCTCTGCAGCAGGAAGTGAGTGGGCGGGCTCAGCAGGGCTGGGGAAGGGAAGCTCCTGACAGCAGACACCATGCGATTGTGTCTGCTGTTAAAAGTCAGTCCTGCAACAATCGAGTCAAAGGACTGACTTGCCAGCCCCGTTGGCTTGTTGCTTAGCAAAAGCCGCCAGTGCAGAGAGAGAGATGCTTCATTTGTGAAGGACGTATGTCATACGTGCTTGGCACTCAAGAGTCTTTGCTGGGAAGCATGTATGATATACGTGCTTGGCATGAACAGAGTTAAGGCAAGATTGTGCCCATCCCAGGATGGGATGGGCACATTTAGATTATTATGAAATGTGTGCAAGTACCTTATTAATAGGAAGGTATAGATTTTATAATTAGCTTTCATTATGCTTTGCCAGACATTTATTGGGTGCGTAATTGCAATCTCCTTTTTAGAAACCCCTTATTTTCCCATATAGTCACGCTTCTGTAATTGTCTCTTTCATATCGGCAAATTTGTTTTTGAGACAAAATTTCAGCGAAATGGTTGCGTTTAGGTGAAAGCTCTTTGTATCCGAGAGACTCCTCTGAGAAGTTTGCATGAAAGCCAGTTAATCCGCCTGTGTTGCGATGGATGGGATCAATGGCAGTGAAATCAAACGGCTTCATATAAAGAGACATCTGGAGCAAGTGAGCAGGGCGAGATTGGAGCACTTGTTAATTAAAACCCCGTGTGTCTGAATTAGAGTTTCGAGTTGGAAGAAAAGATCAGTCACCTCCAACATAATATAATTTAGGCAGAAAATGTTTTCATTTGAACAGCTTGTGAAATGAAGAGATAGAAACCCGTTACATTGGCCTTTATTCTGCCCAGCTGCTTCCTCTCTGCGGCCACAGCGCCCACTTTTAACCCCTAAATCTCACCCACTGTTTCCAAGAATGAACAAGTAGGCGATGCCTTTATTTATACAACTTCTTTCATTGGTTAATAGTGCAAGTACACAAAACATTTCCTTTCTGTGGATTTATACATTTAAAACTATTATTATTCTTTATGCGGAGCTTACACTCTAACCTGGGCCAAACTGTGCCCAAGGCTCAACCCTCCCGCAGTGTTAGCTGGCTGCCTGCCTTTGACTTATTTATATATTGTGCCTGCCCAGTACATATATAAAGACAGCACGTCGGGTTGGTTTAGACAAGGGTGGTTTGGGGTTGAGTGTGGATAACAAAGGCGGACTGCAAAGCACCCACGTTCTGACTACTTTGCAGGTAATCTGGGGTATTCCATTGAATGTTCCATGAATGTTTATGTACATAGTTAGGTTTGATCTTTTTACTGGAGATTTATTATACAATTCCTACAGTTATTGTATACAGTAAAATAGGGCTGCATTTTAATTGCCTAGTACTTCACATACAGATGAATTTTTCCCACAATGCTGAAAATAGTGCCCTCGGTACTACAGAAGGAGAAAAATACCAATATTCGCCTCCTGGTGATGCATGATGTATCTTATTTTCTATTGTGTTTTTGATGGCAAGTCTTTGCACTCTAGCACCATCTAGAGGCAGGATTTAACACTCAAAAGATGGTGTCTGGACATTGTGAGACAACATGTGAAAACTTGCTGGCTGCATGTGTATGTAAGGAGTACAGAACGGTAGGAACTAGGGAAGCATTGAGTAATATGACACTTGGATCTTCGGGAGAGGACCTGGACTGACCTTGCGCAAATAGCCCACACCTGTGCAGGCTTGTTTGCAAGGTACAGGTATGAGACCTGTTATCCAGAGTGCTTGGGACCTGGGGCTTTCCTGATACGGGATCTTTCTGTACCTTGAGTCTACAAAAAATTATTGAAACATTAATTAAACCCAATTGTATTACCTCCAATTATATCCTAGTTGGGATCAAGTACTAAGTCCTGTTTTATTATTACAGCAAAAAAGGAAATATTTTTTTTTAAAATGTGAAGCATTATGGGGAGATGGCCTTCCTGTAATTTGCGAACTTTCTGGATAACAGGTTTCTGGATAACAGATTCCATACCTGTAAGTACTCAGGATGTGGCTACTAATGCCAATTCCTTACACACATAGTAGGACACAAGCCATGATGATTCCCATTATTTTATCCTTTTTCTTTACATAGCAGAACTCAAGGAACCCCGATGTGCCGCCCGCTTTGGGGCTTTGTTTAACAAAGCAGATAGTGGCGGTACTGCTCCAGTTACCACTGGGTGCGAGTTTCTTCTCATTATTTAAAATCCAGTACATTCCCCTAAGTGAATCCGGACTTTTTTATGGTATTGGAAGCTGTGCTGTGACCTTAAGCAGTAAAGGTGGATTGAGCGGAATAGATTACTTAGAGTAATTGCCTGCTAGCATTTTAGCACTGGATTGTTCATGATGAGCATACAGGGAATTAGGCCCCCGGCAGCTGTATCTCTGTATATATATTGCTCTGCGTGGAGCCACTTAATATCCAGTGAATAAGTATCCATTCGAGACTTCCAGACTGACTAAAATTACAAAGTGTGGCCAGAAAGCTGATCTGTGAGTTCAGGAAAATGAATTGCGTGAATCGAAAAGGAAAGATCTCTGGTTGCTTTACTTATGCGAGTCTTGTGGCTAATCACTCAATAGATAGGCAGGTACAGATAATCGATGGCCAATTATCTGGAATTCTCTGCAAACTGATGGGTTGTTTTACAGTTCTGCGGGAGACTGATTGTTCAAAATTGATGGAATTTTTCATTAGGGGTTTTAATTAGGTTCAGTAATCTGCCGAATCATTAGTGGAGGATTCAGTGTTGGGCAGAGTCCAAGTCATGGATTTGGTGCATACATAGTGTTTTGCTGTAGAACGCAGGCATTATTGTCACCCATTGTTCTGATTAAATATGTGGAAACATTAATTGTTCCTATAAGCAAAAAAAATAAATAAAAAAATAATTGATAATGTTTCTAACCAGACTCTATCTCTCCCCAGTGATCATGAAGAAGAGCGGCCGAAGAAGAGAACATACCAAAGCCTTGCCGGAAACCAAGCTGAAAAGTCTGCTGGCATCAAAAAGAAGCGGGCGAAACAGAACTCCGATGAGGACTTTGAACCTCTTAACACTGGACTTTCTCTGGCAGAGGACGAGGAGCTTGTGTTGCACCTACTGGGCCACAGCAGCTGATTATCTGTGTGTGTGCCACATCGCCTTCATTGGTACTGCAGCTCTTTGTATTACACACCCAGTATGGGCTCAGTAAAACTGTGACAGAGAAAGAACACTCACAAAAAGATTCTGGGAAACCGTATCTTCAGACATTAGAAGACATAAAAGTTGTATTTCAAAATAATTACCCTTTTCTAACAATGTAAACTTTTTTCCTCTGGAATACGTTAAAAGGGAACATTAGGGGAAACAATCTGAGCAGATAGTTAGCCTTTGGGGAAGACATAAATTGAGAAGACCCCAAAGATGTAAGAAGGCTGTATTTTCCTGTCCTCTACATCACGTATCCAACCTCTGGTCAGTAGCAGCTCTGGATCCTCCATAAGATGTATTTGATTGTGTTTTACATGTTAGGAGCAGAGAAGGATAGCTTTGGAGGAGTTTGTGACAGTGGTGTAACTAGGGTCAAATGTGCTTAGGTGCAGGATTTGCTCCCACACTTCCCATCCACCTATGGGCCTCCTTCTCTGGGCGCGCACATGCAGCAGGACCGTATTCCACCTACCTTTGAGTGCCAGCTCTGACAGGCCCCTAGGGGTTGTGGGCCCAAGTGCAATTCTACTTTACACCTCTGGTTTGTGACCCACAGCTGATGTATCCACACAACCACAGCTTGGAGTATCAAACCAATATTATAGAGCTTTGACATGATCACTTGGCTCTATACCTAGGCTGCTGCCTGAATTCCATTTATTCAGGATACCAATGTGCTGTGTCTAGGACTTGTTTAATGGCAGGGCAGAAAGGGCATTTGCTTTAGACTTGTCTTGTTGGGAAAATAAACCAGTCATTTTATATTATGTAGCAATTTCCAAATATTTTAGCCTTTAAATGAAGCATGCCCAAGCTGCAGGCATCATGTAGTTGTTATAATAACCATTATCATTTGGATCTCTCACCTTTGCATTGCTGGGGTCCTACTTTACTTTAATGAGAATAGACTTCTATCATCGGTAAGTGATGTAAGTTCCCAGCGAGCAGGGAAAGAAATGGGGGCTGCATTCGCGCATCTTTCCGCTGCACCGGATCTACACATGCAAATAGGATCATTGTTTCCTTTCTATAAATACAAGTTTTTGTTCAAGGTGTCATCCTAGAGACGTCTGACAGTTACCAATGCTGAGTAAACAAGTGGGAAGTGTAATGGAGAGAGAATATATAGAATGCCGCTATTTTTGGCTTCAATTTGTATTTTGCATTTGGAAATTCACTATCGACATCTTCTCTACACAATTAAAAAGAAAAGTGTTCTTATTCACCCTGCTTTGGTCATTTGCTTGTAAAAATGTATTTCAATTTTCCTGTAATTTCCCAGGGGAGGCGCTGATAGAAAATCATAAACCTCAGAATGTGGGAAATACTCTTTTTAACCTTAAAAGCTTTGAAAATATAGATGTGCCAGTTGCTATTGCCTCTTATCTATCTAAGCACACTTTTACTTGTATTTCTATATGTATTTATATTCAAGCTCTCGCCCAAATATTAATGACCAGCTAAACCTGCAAATCTCTTGTGGGTTCCCGTTACAATAGTAACAAGGCATTACCCGTACATGTCCCTCTTCCACTCTAACACAGTGCTTGACTAGAGAGTGGTCAGCTTTCCTAGCAGCTCAATAGAAAGATTTACCGGCACGGGGTATGTGCAAGTGGGGACAACGCCCCTGCTTATTTATTCAACATGATGCAATGTTTTGGGGGGGGACACCCCTTTGTCAGGCATAGGGCCATGCCCCTGAAACATTGCATCAACTTGAATAAACACACAGGGATATAGTCCCCACTTGCAGATACCCTGTTGGCTGGCCAGATGCTGATTGTCTAGACAGTCCCATTGGATGATAATCTGATTTGTGAATTTTTGTAGAGACTGGTAGTTATCTTGTATAGTTAGAATGTCTATACACTAGCTGATCCCCCACGCTATCAGACTGATCAGCACGCACGCTGAACATATACCTTATGAATGGCTATACACACAATAAATGGGCACATTCCATTGCTCCATTAGTTTAAGCCTACACTTGCTACTTGGTGCTTTAGCAGTTTAATTCTGTCAGCTTGCACAATGGTCTGGCCAAACCTAAACCCCAATTTAACATAGATTATCAGGCCTTCAGGCAGTATGGTTGAAATTGATCAAACTACCCAGGCAAATCCGCTGGCTTTAGCGTTACTGAGGGAATGGTGGAGAGAGCTCTCTGTTGTTATACTGTAGGTAAGCTATTAAGTGATTGGTTATTGTGAGCTGAATTACAATGATGATAATTCCTGGCCTATGGAAATAGTAACAGCTTGCTGCAGCGGAACTGTGTAGTGCACACAAGTAGCGATGGGGAGGAAACGAAAGGAAAAAAGGTGGGTCGGTGTTAGAAACCAAATGCATGCAGTTTTTCAGGTCTTGACCAAATAAAAAAAGGCATGTGTACACTGTCGGCGTGGCTAGATCATACTAGCTTATGCATAGATAAAGGCAGCCAGAAGTGATGCCCTAACTTGTAATTTCTCTCAGTAGCACGAGTAGCAGAGTAACAAGAATTGCAGAATGGAACAGGAGCTCATATCCTAAGAGAAGGGGTGCACCTTGCGTGGTGGCTGATTCCTCGTTCCACATCACCAAATCTGGCCTTCTTTCCATAATGACAAGGTCCCACCAAAGAGGGTTAGGAGCAACATCCAACTTCCACACAAACCTATGCTGTGACATGTACAACTCATTTTCTGTTTCTGTTTGACATTGTACAAGAAGTTCTTTTTAGATATTGACCTGCTTAGAGTACAGCTCTCAATCTTCAACAGCTTTAAAATGCGCCCAATGTGCCTTATTTTGGTGCATTTTTCCTTTTTTGCTATAAATGATCGTGGTCTTTGAATCAGTTCCCATTGACACATCAAATACTCTTGGATTTCCTTTTACTGGCCAATCAAGAATTCAAGAAATGGCCACCATGGGGCAGTGTTTAATTGAAGTCAATAGAAGATAACAACAATCTACCTTGACATGGACTTTATCCACAGCTCCATGCAGTTCTTCACTGACAGAATTCTCCACCTCTGGCCTCATCAGTGTTTGAATGACTCTCCAACCAGACAAGTGGGCAACCCATACACACCGACAGGCTACTCAGCTTACAAGGGAGGCAGAGATGGTAGCTGGTATTTGCCTATGTACATATGGTTAAATTATCCACTATTTACTATCACATACATAAAAAAAATGTTTTCTTTAGTTGTTGGAAATCGTGTCTGACCAGTTAAACAGCATCTGGTTAGTATCCAAAATAATAGATCATTTAAGTTGTGTGGATATGCTTACTCTATAGAGAAACATCTTGTCGCTTTTATAGTGCAGTCGAGTACAATGACATTTTATATGTAATTAAAATGCCTGCATGCTGGCATTTAAGATTTAAACCACTAAAGCTTCCTTAATAGCAAAAATGTTATATTGCGGCCTAGCTTGAAACTATAACTGAAAACATGCCTGGAGAAACTCTAATAGAAATGCACTTCTGGATTAATTAGCCAATCATCGTCAACCCAGTTGGTAAAATGTGTGACTCTCCCTCAAATCTATTGGACACTGCATGTCTTTACCCCTAATTATAGTACCTGAAGGTCTGGAATCCAAAATGGTATGATATTTGCAGCTCTCTATGATCCAGAGGGAAAACAAATGGGGCTTGGGAAGAGTTATTTAACAATTGGACCAATGAAGTTGATAGGTTATCTGTAATAATTGCTCTCCCAAGGTGACAGTGTGAGTATAGGTTTTATTGAATGACAGCTCATCACCTGGCAATTTAGGGTTAAATTTTGGACAGAGAGCATATTGCCCAACACCCACCAATCAGAGACTGCCCTCTGCAAGTGCAAATAGTATATAAATTCCTTGTATATACAGTAATGCATAAACTTGATGTCCTTAGTATTCAGGCTGGGGATGTATAGCTGTAGTTGTACAATTATCCCCACTATCCCACTGAGGATTCAATGATAGAGTTCTTGGTTTGGGGACCCCAGCACCCCCTTTCCTCCAGTTCCAGCCCTACTGCCAGTACAGTGTAGGGACCCATAGGGTTTATGCTTCCCTATGGCTTTAAATAATAAGTAAACCTTTTTTTTACTCTAAACAGCCCCCAGAATTACTTACCTTTGTCCCAGCATTCTCTCTGACCTGGTTCCTCAGTCAGAAGGTATTCTTTATCGTTGCTTCCTTGTGCAGAGTGAAGCCCCGCCCCCACTTCCTGTTGAGGTCTCTCATAAAAAAAAAAAACCAGCTAATACACAGACTGGCTCCTGCTGCCTCCAGGCATGCGCAGAAGGCTCTCCACTCCGACAACCTTGTCGAATTGAAGAGAGAACTGAACAGGAAGTGGGGGCAGGACTTCACTCTGCACACCTTTTAATCCCTGCATTGTTCACCCCCTGCAGTGTTCACACCTCAGGCTCAGCCTGTAATCACCCACATTGTTCATCTGTTCACACCTCAGACAGACTGTAGGAGCAGTAGAAACCCAAAAATAAACCCTGCACACTATAAAAAGAACATATACTGAGGTGGTACTGCAATTAAATTTTTTTTTTTAATATATAGTTATTGTGCAGACTGTAGGAGCAGTGCCAGCATTGAGTCACTGTAGGCTGCCTGTGTGTGCCATACTCTGCCTGCCCTTTGCTGCCTGTAGGTGCCATACACACAGGCAAGGTAGGGAAGGCAGAGTATGGCACACACAGGCAGGGAAGGGCAGGCAGTGTATGGCACACACAGGCAGCTTAGGGCAGGCAGAGTATGGCTCACACAGGCAGGGTATGGCAAACAGGCAGCATAGGACAGGCAGGGTAGGGCAGGCAGAGTAGGGCAGGCAGAGTATGGCACACACAGGCAGGGTATGAAAGGCAGAGTATGGCACACACAGGCAGCATAGGGCAGGCAGAGTATGGCACACACAGGCAGGGAAGGGAAGGCAGAGTATGGCACACACAGGCAGGGTAGGGAAGGCAGAGTATGGCAGGTTTTTGCTGTACTACCACCATTAATATGGCTATGGTCATGCGATAATATGGGTGTGGTTTCAAGTGGATGTGGTTTTTAAAAGGGGAGTGGTCAAAACTAGCTTCCATTATCGGCCCTCCACCACGGAGGACGGAAAAATTCCAGCCCTCGGTGCCACAGAAGTTGGACAGCGCTGCTCTAAACCATACTAGCCTGGGATTTAACTATTTCATATCCAAATAGGGGTTACAACCGCTTAGTAACTCCAAGATAAACATTTACCAGATCTGCTGCACCAGGCACAGCTCCCTAATACAGTGGCTTGCAAAAGTATTGAACTTTTCCACATTTTGTCACATTACAGCCACAAACATGAATCAATTTTATTGGAATTCCACATGAAAGACCAATACAAAGTGGTGTACACGTGAGAAGTGGAACGAAAATCATACATGATTCTAAACATTTTTTACAAATAAATAACTGCAAAGTGGGGTGTGCGTAATTATTCAGCCCCCTGAGTCAATACTTTGTAGAACCACCTTTTGCTGCAATTCCAGCTGCCAGGCTTTTAGGGTATGTCTCTACCAGCTTTGCACATCTACAGACTGAAATCCTTGCCCATTCTTCTTTGCAAAACAGCTCCAGCTCAGTCAGATTAGATGGACAGCGTTTGTGAACAGCAGTTTTCAGATCTTGCCACAGATTCTCCATTGGATTTAGATCTGGACTGTGACTGGGCCATTCTAACACATGGATATGTTTTGTTTTAAACCATTCCATTGTTGCCCTGGCTTTATGTTTAGGGTCGTTGTCCTGCTGGAAGGTGAACCTCCGCCCCAGTCTAAAGTCTTTTGCAGACTCCAAGAGGTTTTCTTCCAAGATTGCCCTGTATTTGGCTCCATCCATCTTCCCATCAACTCTGACCAGCTTCCCTGTCCCTGCTGAAGAGAAGCCCCCCCAGAGCATGATGCTGCCACCACCATATGTGACAGTGGGGATGGTGTGTTCAGAGTGATGTGCAGTGTTAGTTTTCTGCCACACATAGCGTTTTGCATTTTGGCCAAAAAGTTCCATTTTGGTCTCATCTGACCAGAGCACCTTCTTCCACACGTTTGCTGTGTCCCCCACATGGCTTGTGGCAAACTGCAAACGGGACTTCTTATGGTTTTCTGTTAACAATGGCTTTCTTCTTGCCACTCTTCCATAAAGGCCAACTTTGTGCAGTGCACGACTAATAGATTCCCCCACCTGAGCTATAGATCTCTGCAGCTCCCCCAGAGTCACCATGGGCCTCTTGGCTGCATTTCTGATCAGCGCTTGTTCGGCCTGTGAGTTTAGGTGGACGGCCTTGTCTTGGTAGGTTTACAGTTGTGCCATACTCCTTCCATTTCTGAATGATCGCTTGAACAGTGCTCCGTGGGTGTTCAAGGCTTTGGAAATCTTTTTGTAGCCTGAGCCTGCTTTAAATTTCTCAATAACTTTATCCCTGACCTGTCTGGTGTGTTCTTTGGACTTCATGGTGTTGTTGCTCCCAATATTCTCTTAGCAACCTCTGAGGCCGTCACAGAGCAGCTGTATTTGTACTGACATTAGATTACACACAGGTGCACTCTATTTAGTCATTAGCACTCATCAGGCAATGTCTATGGGCAACTGACTGCACTCAGACCAAAGGGGGCTGAATAATTACGCACACTCCACTTTGCAGTTATTTATTTGTAAAAAATGTTTGGAATCATGTATGATTTCCGTTCCACTTCTCACGTGTACACCACTTTGTATTGGTCTTTCACGTGGAATTCCAATAAAACTGATTCATGTTTGTGGCTGTAATGTGACAAAATGTGGAAAAGTTCAAGGGGGCCGAATACTTTTGCAAGCCACTGTATATTAGGACCCCCCAGTACATTTGGGTTTCTTAGTCCTTTATAAAGGCAGTGTAAACAATCCCTCAGTAGTTTTAAAATGCCAGTTTATGAAAAGTGGATATATTTATAAACTGCCAGCAATAATAAACTGTGCATGAAAACAAGACAGTATGTAATAATTCCTTTGGTTAATGGAAGAGAATATATGTTTAAAACAATATAAAAAAAAAAGTACATCAATCTTTCATAAGTTTGTTTATTTTTATTTTTTGTAACAAATTGAATTAACTATATCTACATTTTGCCTGTGAGATTTAGAGATTCCGATTACATTCCCTGGTTTTGCTCATTTGTTTTCTATATGTGTTACCAACAGTTTTCTGTGCTTAGTCTGTCACTATTAAGGTTTAATTTGTGTTAGAGAGGGAAGCGCGGGAGGGCAGGCAGCTAGGGGCAGGCAGCTAGGGGCCGGCTCAGCTCTCACTTTGGCACAGAAACCGCCTTGGCTGTCTGGAGGCTTTTTAGTTTATCATCTGGAATAAAGACCATTTTAGTGCTTCTTTATTTTCTGCAGGATTTAGAAAAGTAGCTCAATGGCCGCTAAACAAAGCTGTGTTATTCACTCATAGTAGATAGTTACATAGGGTTGAAAAAAGACCAGAGTCCATCAGCAATCCATAGGGAGATCTTGTTATTTGCCTGTATACAGTAACTGCAAGTCTAATTAATCCCTTTATCATGTATTCTCCATTCTAGTCAAGGCAGCTGAATAGGAAACATTAAACACTGTGATGATAAATGGAGTAAGGGTTAATATCTTAAAGGTGCCTCTGTTTGGGTAATTTCAATTAAAAGGTTTACTTTTCTACTTAAAATCCACATACATGATTAGTTGTTATTTCATCTATGTGCTGCATGGCTGTGTAACCCCTATTTGGCTGGTAACCAGGTAAACACCAGCTATTGGTAGAGCATGGGGTACATAGCGACTCTCTTTCTCTGGAATGGGCCTTGGCTATATGGAAGGAACTACTGGAGGATGTTGCTGAACTATACCTCCCCTGCCACTGTGTTGTGTAAATGCTTAGGTAAATTGATAAGATGGACGCCAGGAGCTCTTGCAATCAAACTTTAACTCTTTATTGTTCAATACAGTTTAGCAATGCAGGGATAAGTCAGGATACTCACAATGCAGATATAGCAGACACCTTTGAGGATAGTAAAAGAGGATGCCACTGCTTTATCCCACCTCTTTTGGAGACTGGGCTCGGCACCACTATGGAGGGCAGTCTGGATAATTACCTCAATCCTTAGGTTGAATACCTTGGAATAGCTTGGATGGGTCCTACGGCCGACTATGGATCAGGGATTTACACTGTATCCTGTGTCTTAACAGTGACCCTAGGCTAAGGCAACATTGCCTGTATGGAAGGGTACTTCCAGCTAACCTCCTGGTTGGAGCCTGAACTGCTCTTACTATCTCTAGTTATCTATTTCACCCTCCAAGAGAGTGCTCCTATGGTATTCTGCTAATCTAGATAGTCTTCATTCATGGGGTCCCTGTCCCCCACTTCACCAGAGTGGATGTTAACTGTGGGGCAATGGCTTTGCTTTACTGGGGCCTATTCTGATCCCAGGCTCAGTGGAGCTTTCCTAAGACTCAGCGGCAGCCAAAGAGGAAGCCACACCTCCTTGCACAACACTATATGAGATTGCAAGGGGTGTGGTCAACCAACTAAACCAATAAGGTAAAGTGCAATAACTGTAAACTGATACAAGGGTCTTTGCCCAGTAACAGTGCAAATCAGGAAGTTGTAGGATTTAAAGCCATAGGGCAGCTTAACCCTATGGGTCCCTACTGCTGTAAAGAAATCATTGTATTTGGCAGCATGCGTGATGTCTGTGGTAATCATTTTCAGAGGAAGTAAACTTATATATAGCTAGGGTTGCCACCTCTGCCAGCTTTCTTAGCTGGGCAGGGGGCAGGGATTATGTCAAGGAAGGGGGGGGACGACAGGAGGTTCTGTCCTGAAAACTGGGCTGTCCGGACAGGTGGCAACCCTATATGTTAAATGGTTAGACTTTAGCATTGAGTAGTCTGGTTATCTTTTTGTTGATTCAACAATTTAAGATGCCAGCAGTGTAAGGTTTTACCTGTTTGATTCAACAATTTAAGATGCCAGCAGTGTAAGGTTTTACCTGTTTGATTCAGCAGTATAAAATACCATCAGTGTAAGGTTTTACCTGTTTGATTCAGCAATATAAAATACCATCAGTGTAAGGTTTTACCTGTTTGATTCAACAATTTAAGATGCCAGCAGTGTAAGGTTTTACCTGTTGGATCCAACAATTTAAGATGCCAGCAGTGTAAGGTTTTACCTGTTTGATTCAGCAATATAAAATACCATCAGTGTAAGGTTTTACCTTTTTGATTCAACTATTTAACATACCAGTAGTGTGAGGTTTTAGCCGTTTGATTCAACAATATAAAATGCCAGCAGTGTAAGGTTTTACTTGTTTGATTCAACAATTTGAGATGCCAGTAATGTAAGGTTTTACCTGATTAATTCAACAATATAAGATGCCAGCAATGTAATGTTTTAGCTGTTTAAACTAATAGTTTAATATGACAGCAGTGTAAAGTGCTATCTGTTTGATCTAAGAATTTTAATATGCCAGTAGTATAAACTTTTAACTGTTCATTCAAATAGTTTACCATGCTGGCGGTGTAGGGTTTTAGCTGTTTGATCCAACATATTAAGATGCCAGCACTGTAAGGTTTTAGCCATTTGATTTAATAATTTAACATGCCAGCAGTGTAAGATGTTATCTGTTTAATCTAAGATTTTTAATAGGCCAGCAGTGTAAAGCTTTTGCTGTTGATTCCAATAGCTTAACATGCCAGCGGCGTAAGGTTTTAGCTGTTTGATCGAAAAATTTAACATGCCAGCAGTTTAAGCTTTAGCTGTTTCAGTCACCAGTTTATCATGTCACTTTAGCATTGACACTTCCAGTGGCTTGGACATTTCTGGAGGGGGAAATGAGAATTTATGTAAGAGTAGTATTAAAACCCCTAACTGGGAATAATCATGCCCTCCAGTAGAATTTCACGGCTTGCAGCCTGCCCTAGAGCCCCATGGAGACATGATATCTCATAAACATGTACAGTAGTTAAACTCCGTGTCGAACGGGCCCACCAGGATACCAGGAAAACTCCCAGTGGGCCCAGGTGTCAGTGGGCCCAGGTGTCAGTGGGCCCTCTTGCTTCTAACTATTTGGTCAGTTGAATGGTCATTCCCTATTTCTGTATGGGTAAAGGGATAAAAGGATAGAGAAAATAGGCTTGGATAATAAAGAGGTTAAGGTAGGAGAGGTTGCGTGAGGAAAGGAGGATTAATAGTTTAGAAAGTGGTCCGAAGGTCCAAGGTTTTCTGGAGGGCCCCTGGCATCTCAGTCCGACACTGGTTAAACTGGCCCACTTCACTGGACTTTACTGGTCTAATACACGCAATACTCGTGGGCTTAGTGTAGTTTGACTACCTGTAGCCTATAGCTGGTACCAGGTTCTGTTGGAAGCCCTCTACTTGCACTTATCCTGGCAATTTCAGTAGCAATGTATAACGTCTTTATAAATGAAACCGTTAGTGCTAAAGCTATAAGATAAGCACGGCCGCATTAGTCATAAATAGCACTATCACATAAATCGGGATACAAACCAGCAATCCGTTGCTTCGCACTTTCTAGAAAGACCAACATCTTTCGGGAACAAGAAACAGATTAGAAATGATCAAAAAAAGCAATTACAGCAAAACCATGGTCTGCGCAAGAGAAAGCCATCGAGCATTAGGCTCAGGGAAACCATAGAAGTTCTGATAAAAATGCAGTAGGGCTGGCAGAATGCTCATAATTGGCCAACATCTCATTACTGCTGCTTTGATAACGGGGCGAGCTCTTTTTCTGTTTCAGAAATGAACAGTGTGAAGGGAAACATAAGATATCTGGCTTCAAAGCCGTGCTAAGGAGTTTGATAAATATTATACAGAGCTATACAAAGAAATGCAAATGGGCCGCTGGAAGAAAAATATTTGGTCAAAATGAAATCCGGCAGAGGGCACGGCCACAGGGGGCTACCTGTCGGCTATCCATGCTATTAATTAGGGAATATGGCCGGGCTGTGTAAATCATGCATTATCTTTGTACAGTTCTATCTTTATTTTCCGCATTATAATTTCCTACTGATTTATTATTGATCGAGGCTTCCCTGTATCTCTTCTTTGTTCTTCTTCTTTTCCCAATCCCCTTTCCATTTCCTTCCATCCCTCCTGTTCCTATGCTACTTCTTCCTACTACTAAAAATGGCAGTTGAGGGTCTGTGCCTAGGGGGGCGGCACTCTTGGCAGAAGTTTTGGGCCTCAAAATGATAAATAATTTTTTTTTTTACCCACAATGCAGCATTTTCACATAATTCCTGCATATTTGCAGCCCTGCTTGCTGTCATGTTCACCAAAATTGCACCCAATGTGCCAAATAGAATGCAATGGTGCTTTGCAAGTTGTGTCTTGGGTTTTCAAAATGGATGTTGGGTCACTTTCAACATTTGCATCCGATAGTACTTGCAGTAAGATGGCAGACAAATCATATCATTAAAATGACCAGGTGCCCCCCCAGCAGGGCCGAGCTAGCCATCCATGCAATCTTGCATAAACTCCAGGGCACCTTTGTGTGTTGCATTTGATTCAATGGGCATAAGGTGCAAGCAGCTGTAGGAAGCTGGAGCTACTGCCGGGCCCTGGGTGCACCATTCATCAGTAGAGGTAGGATAGACGCAATGGCAACCATATGAAATAAATATGCACTCTCTATTGCGTACATTTAGGGGTATCCATGGGTGAACTGAGTTCATATATGGCTCCTTAAGAATATTAAACCCATTTTTAGTGGTTCAATGTCTTATTTGTGGTTCCGTGACCAATAACAGTAATGGTCAGGGCGGCACTTCTGTGGCTGGGAGCCCAGGGACAGAGACCTCTCTCCTCTTTCCAAGCAAAAGACCCAAGGTAGATTCTCTGAACCATTTTAATGACAATAAAGGTTTGTAGGTGCGACCCATCCCGGCCATTACTCATTGCACTTTATCCGAAATGTCATCTGGGTTGCATATAGTCCCATAGATATTACTACACATGAATTTGCTGGTCACTGTTACCATGGGAACTACATGCAACCCTTTCAAATTAAATATATATTTACTCCTATCAGTCCTCTATATTAGCTCAAAACCAGACTCTATCCTTGGGGAAAGAAACTGGCAAAGTTCCCCTTCTTTTCTTCAGCATTTCTCTATCTTCAATACTTCTGCCTATTGGACATTTTTCTAATTTACATTTGAGTATTTTCCTTTTTTTTTCAAATTTCTTGATTGCTAGTTTATTTATGAAAAAAATCTGATAGCAGCATTTCTGTCATGCTTTATGGCTGAGATATTAGAGATTCAGCAGCCGTATTACAGTAATGATTCGGGCCTTCAACGCTGAATATGGGATCTTGTTAGGCCCTCTTTTGAGAGAGTCAGTGGCACTGCACATGCTCAGTGAGCTCTGGGCAGCTGTTGAGAAGCTGAGCTTAGGGGTCTGGTTGTACAGAAGAGAAAACAATAGCAAAAATATTAGAAAGATCTTGATTAGCGGGAGGAATGCATTTAGTTGGCTTTGGATAAAATTGACCAGTTTGTGGGAATGTGATAAAGACTTTAGATTGTAAGCTCCAGGGCCTTATAATCTCTGTATAGTGCTGGGGAATATGTCACTACTATATAAATAATTATAATTAAAACTTCCCCATAAAGCATTGCAGGATTTGTGAGTTGATTGAGGATAATAATAATACTGAGCATATGAATATGAGCAATATATCATACCAGGCTGCTATAACCTCCTAGAATTATTTAAAAACTTGAATAAAATACTTGAATTCTGTAAAAGCATGTGATTTATCCTCCATGTAAAACTTCTCCAGAAATCCCTCCTTCTCAGCCAGTTTAATGGAAGGGAATCGGCTGAAGGACTTATTTCACAGGCGGCAGAACCCGGCATCCACCGAGCGGAACTCCCTTTATTCTTTTCCCCAACAGAGGAAACAAGTGGACGGGTTTTATTTTGGAATTATTCAGGTGAGAAATAAAAGGCTACGGTTATAGAACCAATTCCTGACCTGTGCTCGGCTGCTCCTTCCAAATAACACACGGCTGCCTGAAGCCATAGCGTTGGCGCGTAATGAGTAACGCCGTTAGGTCGTCTCAGCTCTGTTAAAGAGGAACTCTGAATTCTGAACCAAAATGTGTTAAAGAGCCCCACACACACAGAAACCCCTAATATACCTATCACTGTAATCTGTTCCTTAAAAAGTATGAATAAATACCAGTTTATATGCTAAAAACCAGCTGCAAAACAGTTCTTCTCTTTTGCATTATTTGAAATCCTGGCAGGGGAGGAGGGACTAAAACACTGATGTTACAAATTGTAACAACTTCCCCACAGCTTACAGACAGCATGCAGGAACTACATAACCCACAATGCATTGCACTGTGATGTTCCTTTCCTTATTGACATCACGTGTGCAGCAGGGAATTGTGGGATTGGGAGGATGCAGGCTGAAGGCAGGCTGAGGACAGGCAACTACTGTTACATTTTATTTGAGTCACAAAGTAGCCAGCCAGATCAGCAGGGGAACAGGGGGCGGGGCTTAGGGAACTGTTCCAAACCATATTATCACATATTATATAATAGTAGGTGGCTGGGTGGTGGGCCTCCGTTACCCCAGTGTAGCCGTCCAGCAAATGTTAGCATTTCAAAATGATATGTCTCGCATAACTGAGCGTCTTTTTCTTACCCAATATACATTTCAATACATTATACAATATACATTTTAGGTGCAACACATTAAGGGTTACCCTACCAAGGCCCGTGGGCCCTGTAATTGTAAGGAGTGTCTATAGGCACAATTGTGATTATGGCCACAAGGTGGCGATGTGGATCTTTTTGGTTGAATTGTCATCATTTCTGGCATTCAGCCTGTAAATGTCATACACTATGTCTATTGACGTCAACCGTTGTGGAAACACTGGCGCTCTTGCCTTCTCCCAAGGTGGTGCGGTAGCTCCAGGGTTCCCCTACGTCAGTAGGTGCATGGTGTGTCATTTGTAAGAGGGTGGAAAACAGTGACAACTATGTGGGAATGCAGGGAATAGACACAAACACCTTTACTGGTTCTCAGACATGTTCTCTGCTCCTTTCCCAACAGAGAATGTTGCCTAGAATCCTCCCAGCAGTATGGCCCAATCAGCTTCTGACAGATCCGCCAGCCCTACTGATTGATCCACGTGTGCTGGCAGGGCCATATCCACAACTCATGGAAACCGCCATTATACATGATTCCTTCATTTACGGAAGGGCTCATTTTGTTTACTAATGTGCTTTGCTGGACACAATTAATGTGCGGTTGTATAATTGTTCTGCGTTGCATTAAAAAATAGGTTCTCCCAAGTGCCCCCCGGGGGCTACACGCAGGGCAGGAGTTCAGGGCTGACCTTTGTGAGCGCAGGTTATCTCATTAGAGGCTCATTTTTATTCATCAAGCTGTATTTAAGTGCTGCGAGCCCTGCGCTCTGCCCTAATTGTGCTCCCTGAGGAGGCTTCTGTGAATCTTTGAATTATACAGCAGGATGTGTTTGATTTCTCTATTGGAATCTGTTAACATTGACAGGAACATGGGCTGGCCTGGAACATTAGCGCAGCGCTGTATCCGCATCATAAGCAAACAAATTGCCTCCATGTGCTGAGTTTCCAAAGGCAAAAGTGCAAATTATATTCAGAAACATTTAAAGGGCCACCTTCATCTGTTATCACCCTGTTTTGACCAAATCCTGTATTAACACTGTAAGGCCCACAAATTAGGTAACAATGCAAGAACACCACCTAGACTTCGTTCTTCAGATATCAGTAGAGATTTAATCTTTTACATCGATGGGGAGACAATGTACAAATGGAATATTGTGCATGAAACCTCCCAGTTGTTTACACTCTATCATGCCTTTTTATACCTTTCAGTGGGGAATTTCCAAAGGCCCCCACTGCCCCCATATCTTGTCCAATCAGAGTCCAATATTCCCCTGTTATCTGTCCATCATTCGGGAACCTTCTCCTCACGTTTAACCACGTGTGATACTAGAAGTTTCTGGACTTTCCAAAACAACATGTGACATGTGGGGCCCTTCGATAGCGTGGGGTGACGATATATGATTCAGCATGTAGCAGTTAATCATTCCTTATCTGTAAACAACTTACATAAAGGGGCTGATTTACTAAGACACGAATTCGAATCCAAATTGGAAAAATTCCGATTGGAAAACGAACATTTTGCAACTTTTTCGTATTTTTTTGCGATTTTTTTCGGCGCCTTTACGACTTTTCAGAAATGATCGCGACTTTTTCGTTACCAATACGATTCGCGTGAAAAAACGCGAGTTTTTCGTAGCCATTCCGAAAGTTCCGCAAAATCTGGCGATTTTTTCGTAGCGTTAAAACTTGCACGAAAAGTCGCGCCTTTTTCGTAGTGTTAAAACTTAAAAGGCGCAATGTTTCGCACAAGTTTTAACGCTACGAAAAAATCGCGACTTTTCGCGCAAGTTTTAACGCTACGAAAAAATCGCCAGATTTTGCGGAACTTTCGGAATGGCTACGAAAAACTCGCGTTTTTTCGCGCAAATCGTATTGGTAACGAAAAAGTCGCGATCATTTCCGAAAAAATCGCAAAATACCGATCATTATGAAAAAAACGCAATCGGACGCATTCGGCCCGTTCGTGGGTTAGTAAATGTGCCCCAAAGTGTACAAAACAAAGTATTTTAAATGTCTAAACATTTGCTGTAATTTCTTGCTAGTTTTAGCCCTTAATTTACTAGTAGGCCTGAAGCTTAAACACCTATGGTTAAACCTGTCCTCACAACCCCATGTAAATACAAATAAGTAAAAAACAGTGCTTCGAAGGCTTATTTTAGCCATATCACTGCTGCAATGTCTAACAAGCTGCCCAGGCCACCTTTGTTTTAAAACGCAAAAAATAAAATTTTTTTAATTCATCGCACTAAAGAAATCATCAATAAACCCAGAAAACCTCTAAAACCACAAAGCAGAGAGAGAGATTGGCCCAATGGAAAAAGTACAGCTGCCAATGACTTCTACATGACTTTGACAGCTTTACAGTTTTGATGCATAATAAATGGCGAAAAAAAATCTGTTTTTTTCAACAATAAAATTGTATTTTAGCACAAAAAAATATGAATGGTGAATCGTGCATTGTGCCCGAGTCTGAGCTTTCAGAAGGAGCCAGCGCTACACATTAGAACTGCTTTCAGATAAGCTATTGTTTCTCCTACTCCCATGTAACTGGAGGAGTCCCAAGCCGGACTTGGATTTCTTACTATTGAGTGCTATTCTGATACCTACTGGGAGCTGCTATCTTGCTCCCTTCCCATTGTTCTGCTGATCGGCTGCTGGGAGGGGGGGATATTACTCCAACTTGCAGCGCTGCAGTAAAGTGTGCCTGTGTCTGAGCTTTCAGAAGGAGCCGGCTCTACACATTAGAACTGCTTTCAGCTAACATATTGTTTCTCCTACTCCCATGTAACTGGAGGAGTCTCAAGCCGGACTTGGATTTCTTACTATTGAGTGCTATACTGATACCTACTGGGAGCTGCTATCTTGCTCCCTTCCCATTGTTCTGCTGATTGGCTGCTGGGAGGGGGGGATATCACTCCAACTTGCAGCTGTGTACAGTAAAAGAATGGACATTTAATAGCCCAGATATAGGGCCTGTCCCTTACTGGAGACCATCTTGCTTGGCTAATAGTCCCTACAGAATCCACTTATTTGTTGAACCAGACTACATGAAGGTAAGTGTCAACTGAGAAACCAGTGGGGTGATGCTTAGTGGTCTCTAGTGAGTCTGTCCTTTTCCGCTTTGCTGGAAAAAAAAACAACAGAAAAAAATAGCGGATTGACGCGTGCAACTTTTTTGATGCAAACGCTACTTATTTAAAGTGACTTTTTTTAAAGTGACTGCAACTTTTTCCTAACTCAGAATATTTTGGTTGCGGCAAATGTTTGCTATAGAGCAGCGAATATTTTTTTGCCAATGCCAAAATGCAGAATTTCGCAGCGAACCCATGCCTGGCAGAAAAAATTGGCTCATCACCAGTCTCCCAAGGAATGTTGGGTAAATATGTGTATTGTGGGTCAAACCCATAAACTTCCCATAATGTCACCAATGACTAAAAAAATCAAGCTTTGTAATTTAGTGCATCTAAATATTATTTTAGGGAGCAAACTTTGGGAAAGCTCCAAATCTTCCAAAGCTCAGCAAAATAATGTGTTTTTCTAGAGTGGCAACATATTGTTTAGAATTTTATCCTTGGGTTTCAGGGATTCTTTAAAATATGTTATTGAGAGTTGCAGATTTGAAATGTAAATTCGGCTAAACGAATACGGAACAGCTGTAGGCGAATGCAGAAAGGCAGGAGAATAGCAGGGAGTATATGAAGAACTGTCAGCGTGACAGCAGGAGAAGGGTAGAATTGATTCTATAAGATCCAGTAGCCGGAGACACTGTCTGGGGAGTGTTAGGTGGGGCACAGTGACTTCTCTATCGACCTTACACCCAGCTATGGGCACGGATGTGATTGGATCAGTTTGTGCCGCTGCTTGGTGTTGTCCGATCACTAGCTGGGAATTTGTCTGCAAGAGAGAGAGAGAGATAGAATTTGTACAGGTATGGGATCCCTTATCCAAAAACCTGTTATCCAGAAAACTCTGAATTACGGAAAGCCTGTCTCCCATAGACCCCATTTTAATCAAATAATTCAGAATTTTAAAACGATTTTCCTTTTCTCTGTAATAATAAAACAGAACCGTGTATTTGATCCCAACTAAGATATAATTACCCCTTATTGGGGGCAGAACAGCCCTATTGGGTTTATTTAATGGTTAAATGATTCCCTTTTCTCTGTAATAATAAAACAGTACCTGTACTTGATCCCAACTAAGATATAATTACCCCTTATTGGGGCAGAACAGTCCTATTGGGTTTATTTAATGGTTAAATGATTCCCTTTTCTCTGTAATAATAAAACAGTACCTGTACTTGATCCCAACTAAGATATAATTAACCCTTATTGGGGCAGAACAGTCCTATTGGGTTTATTTAATGGTTAAATGATTCCCTTTTCTCTCTAATAATAAAACAGTACCTGTACTTGATCCCAACTAAGATATAATTACCCCTTATTGGGGCAGAACAGCCCTATTGGGTTTATTTAATGGTTAAATGATTCCCTTTTCTCTGTAATAATAAAACAGTACCTGTACTTGATCCCAACTAAGATATAATTACCCCTTATTGGTGCAGAACAGTCCTATTGGGTTTATTTAATGGTTAAATGATTCCCTTTTCTCTGTAATAATAAAACAGTACCTGTACTTGATCCCAACTAAGATATAATTAATCCTTATTGGATGCAAAACAATCCTATTAGGTTTAATTCATGTTTTATTGATTTTTTGTAGACTTAAGGTATGGAGATCCAAATTACGGAAAGACCCCTTATCCGGAATACCCTTGGTCCCAAGCATTCTGGATAATGGGTCCTATACCTGTATAAACAAAATATGACATCAGAGCTGAATTCTACCATTTTTCCAGGAGTGGCATTTGGGTTTGACAGGGCCATTTTTTGTAATGGTGGAAAAGAGACTTATTGACTACATCTTCCATAGAGCTGCACTTCAATAACAGCTGATAGGGTGTTCATTATGGGGAACAAGCATACAAAGTGATACAGATTTGGCCCCACGGATTCCATCTTGCCCTACGATGCCATTCATTTCCCCACTCTTGTAACCAACAACCGCTGCTCTGTCAGAACCCATTATGGATGGGGCCCAAGGACGTCATACTCCCGGCCCTTAAAAATATCTGTGTTTTGCACATCAAGCACATCTTTGTGTAAAGAATTTGAGTCATTTGTTTCCATTCTTTCAGCATCTAATTTAGATACATCAATAGTCCATAAATCATGGTGGAAAACTTGGGCCATGACCAAAATTCTTTGTAAAAGATTCTTCTTTTCATTCCTTTAGCATTAGATGTAGATACATACATTTTCACTCAATGGGCATTTTTCCTGTGCCAAAATCATTGGAGTCAACAAGCATTTTTTCTTACACCACATGCATTGAAATCACAGGGTGTTTTTTCTCAAAAATTTTCTCTCGCCAAATGCATTGGAGTCGGTGAGTGTTTTGTTTTTTTTTCTCACGCCAATGCATTGAAGTCAATGGACATTTTTCCAACAAGAGTTTTTCCCCCAGTGAAACAAAATGCATGGTGAAATTCTAACTCTACAGTATGATCTATGATCTAGGTACATTTAAGCCATTAACAATGATAAAGTTTCGGATTCATCCAAGCTTCGGTATGGTGACTTTCCTTGGGCCAGGTTGGAGCTGCAGAGTGCCATTGAGCCCTATGGGAGACTTTCCTTGGGCCGGGTTGGAGCTGCAGAGTGCCATTGAGCCCTATGGGAGACTTTCCTTGGGCCGGGTTGGAGCTGCAGAGTGCCATTGAGCCCTATGGGAGACTTTCCTTGGGCCAGGTTGGAGCTGCAGAGTGCCATTGAGCCCTATGGGAGACTTTCCTTGGGCCGGGTTGGAGCTGCAGAGTGCCATTGAGCCCTATGGGAGACTTTCCTTGGGTCAGGTTGGAGCTGCAGAGTGCCATTGAGCCCTATGGGAGACTTTCCTTGGGTCAGGTTGGAGCTGCAGAGTGCCATTGAGCCCTATGGGAGACTTTCCTTGGGTCGGGTTGGAGCTGCAGAGTGCCATTGAGCCCTATGGGAGACTTTCCTTGGGCCGGGTTGGAGCTGCAGAGTGCCATTGAGCCCTATGGGAGACTTTCCTTGGGCCGGGTTGGAGCTGCAGAGTGCCATTGAGCCCTATGGGAGACTTTCCTTGGGCCGGGTTGGAGCTGCAGAGTGCCATTGAGCCCTATGGGAGACTTTCCTTGGGCCGGGTTGGAGCTGCAGAGTGCCATTGAGCCCTATGGGAGACTTTCCTTGGGCCGGGTTGAAGCTGCAGAGTGCCATTGAGCCCTATGGGAGACTTTCCTTGGGTCGGGTTGGAGCTGCAGAGTGCCATTGAGCCCTATGGGAGACTTTCCTTGGGCCGGGTTGGAGCTGCAGAGTACCATTGAGCCCTATGGGAGACTTTCCTTGGGCCGGGTTGGAGCTGCAGAGTGCCATTGAGCCCTATGGGAGACTTTCCTTGGGCCGGGTTGGAGCTGCAGAGTGCCATTGAGCCCTATGGGAGACTTTCCTTGGGCCGGGTTGGAGCTGCAGAGTGCCATTGAGCCCTATGGGAGACTTTCCTTGGGCCAGGTTGGAGCTGCAGAGTGCCATTGAGCCCTATGGGAGGCTTTCCTTGGGCCGGGTTGGAGCTGCAGAGTGCCATTGAGCCCTATGGGAGACTTTCCTTGGGCCAGGTTGAATTTCGGATCACCAATTAGATACTAATACAATTTTATCGTAAGCATTTTCTTGATATTTGCAATCATCAGATATTATCGTATCTAATCCAAATTTTACCCATTTCTGATTCGAACTCGTACTTTGATGAATGTGCTCCCATTAGTAGGAGGTCATCCACACATTGTTCTTATTTCCCCAGTGCAGAAACCCCAATGTAAAGCTCTGAGGAAGTATCTGCATATGTCTATGATGATTTTCATTCATCCAGGTCATGGTATATCTAGTATAATTAAATCTAAAGCAACTGGACTTGTTTGGTAATCATTGAAGATGTTTCACTACTCATCTGAGCAGCTTCTTCAGTTCAACCCAACTTCTACTATATATATATATGTATATATAATTGCAAAAAAAACCATGAAAAACCTTGAAACCATATTTTTATCATACACAAAAGCCATAAATAGTCAGTAAAATTGATCCTTGTGTCCAGGGGGTCCTTTGCGGCAACAGGGAGAGTAGTGCTCAATGGTTTTACGCACAACTGACTGCAGGGATTGCAATTGCGGTTGTAAATGAGCCCCATTGTGTTTTCATTTGGCCACAGCCTTATACTTTACAGACGCATTATTCCCTATATATTCTACTAATGATGATCAGTTTATTTTGGGAGTCCAGGTTGAGTGATGTTGAGCAAATTCTGAATTTTAAAGTGCAACAAAGTTGCTCTGTGCTTTTAGCAGCTGATATGGCAGATACGTTTGTTAAGGGGGTATAAACGAGTGAACATGTAAAGATAATACATTTGCCCGACTGATTCGATATGTGAAATGCAGTGCAGGCCGAGTGTCAGCAGGCTCAGCTATTCTGTATTCAGCCCAAAGGAATCCATATGTCTGGCTGTCATTGCACGTCATGCTTTTCTTATGCGGTCAAAGGTCTCCCGGGACTTCTTATTGATCTCTAGGGATGAAATTGCTTTAACACTGAGAAATATAAAATAAGCTCAGTAAAAGGACTTTACAGCGCAAGCCGCGGGGATTCATATTTTATATGCTGAGCAATTTGAATTGATGCCATAAATAGAAATTACACTTCCGAGGTGTAGTACGAATGTCAGCACTTTCTTGTCATTAAAAAAAAATATATAAATATATATATAATGTATTTTTAAATCTAACTATATAGAGTAAATGTGCAAGGCCAGCCTTCAGCCCTCCAACTGTCATTGGGCTACTGGTAAGCAACACAATAAATATTCTGCAGCACTTAGGGAGGTTTCAGGGAAGGTCATTTATTCAGTTGGTATGGGAGCTGCCAACAGAGATTGCAGTGTAGGACATGGGTACTACTGCCCCCTATGGTGGGTAGAAGAGATGCTCCAAGGGAAATTGCCTGCACTCCCATAGAGTACATGTAACTTTATTTATGCTCATTCCTGATGTAACCAAATGGGGGTAAAAGCAGAGTACATAAATACTGAGCGTTGGAGGCAGAATTAGGGCAAAAGATGTGATGGGTGGAGGGCAGAGTTCGACCCACACACGCCCGCAGCCTATAAAGCATATGTTTGTCAGCACGCACATTACTACTCAACGCTGCCTATCATTCACATGAATGTAAACTGCCCATCACTGCATGCTGTGTATAGTAAAGAAAAAAAAATTGCTATACCACCAATATGCCAGCCCAGGGTGGCACAAAGGATTGCTGGCTGGCATAACACTATAATGAAAAGCACCATAGGCTGGTGTGGTTGTTTGACAAGAGGAACACTGCCCTGTAGTTCCAAGGGGAGTCTTTACCACTTGATGGCCCATGCCTATGGCACCAGCTTTATGGGGGAAGGTCCCTTGGGTGCCTATATGGCAACTATTTTCACCTGAAAAATACAAATTCTCCCCTGCTGCTGCTTAGTACCGACTAAAATAGGCAGCGGGGTACCTGGACAACCACAGAGTGGCATAGTGCCCATGTGTTATAGGCAGTGATGTGATACAAATTCCCCAGTGGCATAACTACCAGGGGAGCAGCGGGTGAGACTGCACCCAGGCCCCCCCAGAGATAGGGGGGGGGGGTGTTGTTTTTGCACCGGGGCCCATTGTCCCCTGCACACATAATACATCACTACATTTTGCACACTATGCAGTGCCATTGGGGCTGGGCACACTGATATCTAGTGCCTAGGGTGCCAACACTGGTTTGAGGTTAGTGGCAAACTGGCAACCCCCCTCCCCAGTAAATTTGGCTTTTGTTGTCCTTTAAAAAAAATCCCCTTTATTAATATTACAGCTTTTTGTCATGGATTATTTCCATGATATATTATGTCAATTCACATGTGGGTTACAAAGGAGCTTTATAAATTCAACATTTAGTTTGCACCACTTTTTCAACTGATCTTGGGCAGAAAATATTTTATGCACAGTTATTAACTGGTCTTTCTATAAGTTTGCTTGCTGCAGTCGCTGGAAGTTATAGTGGTGACGAATAATGAGTTTGACGTTCAGCACAGAAATTCACAAAACTAATCACTGTTATTACAGGCCTTGGTATTCTGTGTCCAATCATAAATAAATATTGAAACAATGAAGTTATAAATATTTTACACATGCAATAACCTGGAGAACGCCGGTGATAATTCCACTGTGTGACTGTTGCTATTATGTTCCATAAGTTGTAATTAGGCAAAAGTGCATTCCACGTCATTAATAATTTAGTCTGTAGCAAGAAGTCAATCTTCTCCGATGGGCCATTAAAGTGACGCAGCTCTCCATGCATCTGAAGGGTATTAGCCAATTAAACTTAACTTCACAACATGGGTACAGCAGCGAAGAATGGGTCAAAAGGGGCACCATAAATTCTGCATCTTTGTGTCTATTCACTTTTCTCCGAATGTGGAATCATAATTAATTTTCTGCCTGGGCACCCTGATTGCTTATGGGGTTAACATCTAACCGACCTTGGTCACATTTTATTGGTGTAGAAAATAAACCTGTATTAAAAGCCACCTCTGGTAACTTTAAGTGCCGAATTTCCATTTTATAAAAGGAAAACTAGGTAAGTATGGAGTACCAAGGGGATTGGAATCAGGCAGGGATGGCGCTAGGCAGGGTACTGGGCCTTAAATATACTGGACTGTAGAGATACCCTTGTCTAAAGTCTTTCTATGTAATGCAAGCTAATGTGACATTTTCATGAATATAGAGGCACAGTTCCATGTTGCTAAAGATAGTGGGGAAATGTGACCAATAGAACCATATTCCCGCACAGTACCATATTACTGGATTAAAATGGTTCCCAAATTGGTTCCCCCGAGGAGGCCCAGAGCTGTGGCTGGGGATGCAGACGTGAAGGCAAGTTAGGGTAATTATTTATTTGCTCTAGATATTTTTGAAAGGTGGCTGAAGGTCTAGTTTGTTCAGAAACTACTGGTTTGCAGTAAGGTTTAGGCAGCACATAGGGGGCACATTCATGAAAAC
Source organism: Xenopus tropicalis (assembly GCF_000004195.4). Classification (NCBI taxonomy): domain Eukaryota; kingdom Metazoa; phylum Chordata; class Amphibia; order Anura; family Pipidae; genus Xenopus; species Xenopus tropicalis. Next base: position 159,532,191 of record NC_030678.2, on the reverse strand, counting down.
ACGCGTTCAAATCCCAAATGGGATAAATTCGGATTGGATACGATAATTTCTTAAGATCGCAAATATCATAAATATGCTTACGATAATGTCGTATTGTCAATGGCACTCTGCAGCTCCAACCTGGCCCAAGGAAAGTCTCCCGTAGGGCTCAATGGCACTCTGCAGCTCCAACCCGGCCCAAGGAAAGTCTCCCATAGGGCTCAATGGCACTCTGCAGCTCCAACCCGGCCCAAGGAAAGTCTCCCGTAGGGCTCAATGGCACTCTGCAGCTCCAACCTGGCCCAAGGAAAGTCTCCCGTAGGGCTCAATGGCACTCTGCAGCTCCAACCCGGCCCAAGGAAAGTCTCCCGTAGGGCTCAATGGCACTCTGCAGCTCCAACCCGGCCCAAGGAAAGTCTCCCGTAGGGCTCAATGGCACTCTGCAGCTCCAACCCGGCCCAAGGAAAGTCTCCCGTAGGGCTCAATGGCACTCTGCAGCTCAAACCCGGCCCAAGGAAAGTCTCCCGTAGGGCTCAATGGCACTCTGCAGCTCCAACCTGGCCCAAGGAAAGTCTCCCATAGGGCTCAATGGCACTCTGCAGCTCCAACCCGGCCCAAGGAAAGTCTCCCATAGGGCTCAATGGCACTCTGCAGCTCAAACCCGGCCCAAGGAAAGTCTCCCGTAGGGCTCAATGGCACTCTGCAGCTCCAACCCGGCCCAAGGAAAGTCTCCCATAGGGCTCAATGGCACTCTGCAGCTCCAACCTGGCTCAAGGAAAGTCTCCCATAGGGCTCAATGGCACTCTGCAGCTCCAACCTGGCCCAAGGAAAGTCACCCATAGGGCTCAATGGCACTCTGCAGCTCCAACCCGGCCCAAGGAAAGTCTCCCATAGGGCTCAATGGCACTCTGCAGCTCCAACCCGGCCCAAGGAAAGTCTCCCATAGGGCTCAATGGCACTCTGCAGCTCCAACCCGGCCCAAGGAATGTCTCCCATAGGGCTCAATGGCACTCTGCAGCTCCAACCTGGCCCAAGGAAAGTCTCCCATAGGGCTCAATGGCACTCTGCAGCTCCAACCCGGCCCAAGGAAAGTCACCCATAGGGCTCAATGGCACTCTGCAGCTCCAACCCGGCCCAAGGAAAGTCTCCCGTAGGGCTCAATGGCACTCTGCAGCTCCAACCCGACCCAAGGAAAGTCTCCCGTAGGGCTCAATGGCACTCTGCAGCTCCAACCCGGCCCAACAACCTGGCCCAAGGAAAGTCTCCCATAGGGCTCAATGGCACTCTGCAGCTCCAGCCCGGCCCAAGGAAAGCCTCCCGTAGGGCTCAATGGCACTCTGCAGCTCCAACCTGGCCCAAGGAAAGCCTCCCGTAGGGCTCAATGGCACTCTGCAGCTCCAACCCGGCCCAAGGAAAGTCTCCCATAGGGCTCAATGGCACTCTGTAGCTCCAACCCGACCCAAGGAAAGTCTCCCGTAGGGCTCAATGGCACTCTGCAGCTCCAACCCGGCCCAACAACCTGGCCCAAGGAAAGTCTCCCATAGGGCTCAATGGCACTCTGCAGCTCCAACCCGGCCCAAGGAAAGTCTCCCATAGGGCTCAATGGCACTCTGCAGCTCCAACCCGGCCCAAGGAAAGTCTCCCATAGGGCTCAATGGCACTCAACAGCTCTAACCCGGCCCAAGGAAAGTCTCCCATAGGGCTCAATGGCACTCTGCAGCTCCAACCCGGCCCAAGGAAAGTCTCCCATAGGGCTCAATGGCACTCAACAGCTCTAACCCGGCCCAAGGAAAGTCTCCCATAGGGCTCAATGGCACTCTGCAGCTCCAACCCGGGCCAAGGAAAGTCTCCCATAGGCCTCAATGGCACTCTGCAGCTCCAACATGGCCCAAGGATTGTCTCCCATAGGGCTCAATGGCACTCTGCAGCTCCAACCTGGCCCAAGGAAAGTCTCCCATAGGGCTCAATGGCACTCTGCAGCTCCAACCTGGCCCAAGGAAAGTCACCCATAGGGCTCAATGGCACTCTGCAGCTCCAACTCGGCCCAAGGAAAGTCTCCCGTAGGGCTCAATGGCACTCTGCAGCTCCAACCCGGCCCAAGGAAAGTCTCCCGTAGGGCTCAATGGCACTCTGCAGCTCCAGCCCGGCCCAAGGAAAGCCTCCCGTAGGGCTCAATGGCACTCTGCAGCTCCAACCCGGCCCAAGGAAAGTCTCCCGTAGGGCTCAATGGCACTCTGCAGCTCCAACCCGGCCCAAGGAAAGCCTCCCGTAGGGCTCAATGGCACTCTGCAGCTCCAACCCGGCCCAAGGAAAGTCTCCCATAGGGCTCAATGGCACTCTGCAGCTCCAACCCGGCCCAAGGAAAGCCTCCCGTAGGGCTCAATGGCACTCTGCAGCTCCAACCTGGCCCAAGGAAAGTCTCCCATAGGGCTCAATGGCACTCTGCAGCTCCAACCTGGCCCAAGGAAAGTCTCCCATAGGGCTCAATGGCACTCTGCAGCTCCAACCTGGCCCAAGGAAAGTCTCCCATAGGGCTCAATGGCACTCTGCAGCTCCAACCCGGCCCAAGGAAAGTCTCCCATAGGGCTCAGTGGCACTCTGCAGCTCCAACCCGGCCCAAGGAAAGTCTCCCATAGGGCTCAATGGCACTCTGCAGCTCCAACCTGGCCCAAGGAAAGTCTCCCATAGGGCTCAATGGCACTCTGCAGCTCCAACCCGGCCCAAGGAAAGTCTCCCATAGGGCTCAATGGCACTCTGCAGCTCCAACCTGGCCCAAGGAAAGTCTCCCATAGGGCTCAATGGCACTCTGCAGCTCCAACCCGGCCCAAGGAAAGCCTCCCATAGGGCTCAATGGCACTCTGCAGCTCCAACCTGGCCCAAGGAAAGTCTCCCATAGGGCTCAATGGCACTCTGCAGCTCCAACCCGGCCCAAGGAAAGTCTCCCATAGGGCTCAGTGGCACTCTGCAGCTCCAACCCGGCCCAAGGATTGTCTCCCATAGGGCTCAATGGCACTCTGCAGCTCCAACCTGGCCCAAGGAAAGTCTCCCATAGGGCTCAATGGCACTCTGCAGCTCCAACCCGGCCCAAGGAAAGTCTCCCATAGGGCTCAATGGCACTCTGCAGCTCCAACCCGGCCCAAGGATTGTCTCCCATAGGGCTCAATGGCACTCTGCAGCTCCAACCCGGCCCAAGGATTGTCTCCCATAGGGCTCAATGGCACTCTGCAGCTCCAACCCGGCCCAAGGAAAGTCTCCCATAGGGCTCAATGGCACTCTGCAGCTCCAACCCGGCCCAAGGAAAGTCTCCCATAGGCCTCAATGGCACTCTGCAGCTCCAACCCGGCCCAAGGAAAGTCTCCCATAGGCCTCAATGGCACTCTGCAGCTCCAACCCGGCCCAAGATTTGTCTCCCATAGGGCTCAATGGCACTCTGCAGCTCCAACCTGGCCCAAGGAAAGTCTCCCATAGGGCTCAATGGCACTCTGCAGCTCCAACCCGGCCCAAGATTTGTCTCCCATAGGGCTCAATGGCACTCTGCAGCTCCAACCTGGCCCAAGGAAAGTCATGATACTGAAGCTTGAATGAATCCCAGACTTTTGTACTCGGCGTGACAATACGATTTTGTTGCACAAATTTTGTCACAAAGTATGAAAAAGTTGCCGATAATACGCTCGGAGCGTTCGTGGATTAGTAAATGTCCCCCTAGGTGTCCAAGGTCATTAGGCACTGACATGGGAACCATTTATGGTCAGGTTGTGGGAGGTTGATCAGTCTGACTTTTCTCTTCTAGCATCTCCAGAAAAGCCTTTCTATTGCTCTCTCTTTGGGTCACTGACTCTAGGAACCAGTGCTTTTAATAACAGGCTGGAAGATAAATAGGAAAGAGCCTGAATTAGACGATAATAATAAAAAAAAAATAATACCAATAAAAGTGCGGCATCCCAATCAATCTATTTTCTAGAGCAGGGGTCGCTGGCCCTGGATATAGGGTTTAATTACTAGTTCAAGCGAGACTGATGAATGTGATTTTGAATTAATGACATATACGTTACACTGTGGATTGGGCTTATTGGTGATACGACTAATTCATAGCGTTAAGAAACCACCAGGAAATATTCTGTTTACGAACAACTGGGTATTTTTGTTATTACGGAATAACAAGCAGCTCAATGTGTTAGATAAAAAGAATCTGTGTTATTCTATCCTTGTGGCTGATTGGTTCCCTGATTCTGCCGTCTGTCTTCCGCCAAGGTTCTGCTCATTTGCTGGAAGGAACAGCATATTCCGAAGGGGCAATTCATCTCCCCACCAGGCCTGCCTTCCCATTAATACCGGCTCCCATTGTGCTAAGGTTTTCTCTTACTTCTCATACTCTTCCAGCAATTACTGTTTGGTCCCCCCTCCCTGTGAATAATAAAGCCAAACTAGAGTTGGTTTTAAAATGGTCTTTGGACCTAGTTTATAAAAAATAATGAATTGCTTATAGATAAAATGGTCACTATACTATAAGCAGCTTTGCATGGGGCATTGCTATACTGGCATAGTTTTATAGTATCTCTATGTAGAGGCATTGGGTTATTTTGCTATTACATTGAACATGTAGATTACATACAGATTTTTGATATCAGACAATGATTATGGACCCCTCTGTGATATTAATGGGTTATATAAGTATGTAACCCCTTTTTGGCTAAAAAGCACTTTAAACGCCAGGCTATGGTTAGAGCATGGGGCACATTGGGACTCTCTGTTTAAGGTTAAGCTAATAATGTTGTTGTACTACAACTCCCACTGGTACTGTGTAAGGTGTTAAAGTAATAGGATGCCAGGAGCTTTTGCAGATGAACTACTTAACTGTTTATTGTCCAAGATAGATGTTATTAGCACAGGGATCAGTCAATACTCACAGTAATTGAGGTAGATTGGTACAGTTTTTAATAGCAGTTGTGAAGCACAGAACAGTGCAACACCACAGTGGAGATAGATGTGAGCAACTAGCCAGAAGTCCCAAGGTTGAATACCTTTTACTGGACCGGATCCCTACAGCCAACGGTGGTTCAGGGGTTAATAGCAGCCTGATACCTGTGTCTGAACTGTGGTCCCTACAGCAAGGCAGACCGAGCCTGGGGAAGGCTAAACCCACTAAATTCTCCTATGTTGGAGCGACAGCTGCTCTTTCTAAATAGCCCTGCCTATATCACACTCCTAGAGCGTGCTATGACAGAGACTAGTCCTGAGACTAACTTTACCTCATTCATGGGGCCCTGTCCCCGAATTTAATATGGCTTACTGGGGCCTGTGTCTGCACCCAGGCTCAATGGAAGGTTGTATTAGGTAGCAGACCGGCAGCCAAAAAGGAGGCCACACCTCCTTGCTAGACACTATATGAGGCTGCAAGGGGTGTGGACAACCATATGGTCCAATAAAGGATAGGCATACCCATAAACTGTTACAAAAGCTTCTGCCCAGTAACAAGGGATCTATGTGAAGAGGTAGGGATATCACTCCATTGGGCATTTAACCCTATGGGTCCCTACAAGTATTACTTACCCCACCACTTGGCTGGACAAATCAATCATCTTTCCACCCAAGACCCTCCTTTCAGACATTACTTCCATCTATAAGATGCTGAGATGAAGCTACTGATGCTGCAAAAATGACTAAGTACCTTGGGAAGTTTCCCAACTATTTACCATAACCACATTTGATTCTACTGATGATTTATCATTTTGTCATTCCGTCCCATTTATTTTCAGAGAGGCTTTAAGGGATCAGGAGCAAGGAATCATAAAAATCTCATCATTGCCGCTTATAATTATGGCAATTCCTTTGTCTGCGGGAGTAGCGGAGAGTGAAAAACATGCACATCATATTATGGCACTCTATAAATATTACGTTTTACATCGTTTCCGCCTTTAACAATTTCTTAGCCCAAATTCAATTGGCATCTGTTTTACAGCCAGAGGGATGGGTTCCGCAGAGATGAGGGCAGCCAAGGAAAGAGATTGCTGTAGTAAAGGATACGAAATCTTTAACAAGTTTGTCCCTAAGAAATCGTTGAACTTTCTCTGAGTTCTTCTCTGCACCAAGTAGCAGCTTCTGCCCAGTCAGTCTCCGACCTTGTGTTGCTCTGCTGCTTTGTGCCTGTACGTTTATGGTTAATGAGGTACTACCATGAGATACACCAACTTTACCCAGTATGAGACTGTCTCTCCCAGGAGTGAGCCCTCGTGTATGTTGAAGGCCAAGGTGTTGTTTAACTGTAACTCACAAAATGTTGGGCGCCAGTGGTTCTTGAACTTTAACAAGAGGTTATTTATTGAACATCTCCACAAAGGAGCATTAACAGACAACAGTGCAGGTCTCTTGCAAATCCCAGTCAGGCTTATACTCACTTGGTCACAATGACTCTCCGTAGGGCAACAATTGGTTGCTCCTAGCTTTCAGGTTATACATCTCCCAAGTGGAACCCAGGCAACTGACTGTCTAGCCTTAAGTCTGTACACTGGGAACCCTACTCTGGGCACAGTACACCCAGGATAATAATCCCTCTATGATCCTAGTCGGAGCTAGAGCTGCTCACTAACTAGCCCTAACTATCTGTCACACCTAGTCAACCTATAGCAGAACTGACCTGTCTGGGCCTACTCTCCACCCAAGTTCCACTCTCTCTTTCTCTCTACACAAGCCTGTTTGGGTGGAGATCTCTAACAAAATGGACTCCCTCCACTTGGCTGCTAATCCTTTTATATATTAACAAAGTGCCACCTTATGTCCAAACTGTAGAACTGCAAAGGTCATGCTATGACCCAGGAAAAGGGAATTACTTCCCATTATATTGAAGACCCCCTATAGCCATCTAAATATCTAGGAGACTGATTGTGAGAAAGGGGCATCCTGCGTAAATGATGCCCCTTTCTCACAATCAGTCCCCTACATACTATTTAATTTCAAAGCTGAAGTGAAATTACTTTGGACAGGAGACATAGGTTTGTTGCTTAAGTGGAAATGGAGCAGTTTAATAGTGGAGCTTTGTTACTTGTTACTTGCAGCAGGGCCATAACTACAGGGTTCCATGAGTATTTTGGAATCTAGGAACTGCAGCCTAAGGGAGGATCCATGGATCCAAATAATTAGGTCTTAATATCAAAGTGCAATTTCACGATCCCACATATAGACCTTATGATTTATTGGCAGATATATAGGATGGGATAAAAAAAAAGCTGGTGATCACTGGGGGGGGGGGGGGGTTGTGTCCAGGAGGCACCATATTGTGGGCAAGGAACCATGGCTTTCTAGGTGGGCCAGAGCTAATGAGCCAGTTATATTTTTTCCCAAGATGTCAAAAGAAAGGGGCCTATTGGACTATAGGCAATTCTTGTTGATGCACTAGCCAGGCTAATGGCCATTGGATGCTTGTCAACTAAATCCCAATAACACTTTATTGTGTGCATGATACCCTAAGCAACTTATTTCAATACTTTTGTGCTCCTAGGTACAGGCATAAAGACAGACTAAAACGAGCCTGCTCTTTGGTTTTGTTTTATCTTTATACCGGACCCTTTTATGTCAGCTAGAAGAGGTCAGCTACATCAGGATTTTTAACCCCTCAATAATTCACTTTTATCTTTAGTTTTTCTCCTTAATCACCTTCCTTACTGTATTGCATTAGAGCTCATTACGTGAGATGCATTATGGTCTGTTAATGGGTCTGGATTTAAGAGCCAAAAAGCTAACCTTCAGTTGGACTTGCTATACGCAGTGACTAATCAGCACACAGTATCTATTAGATGTATAACCAGCGAGGCCAGCGCAGTGTGTGACCCTTTCTCTAAATAATCTGCCCTCTCTATACACCTCTCTTGTGCCGGGGAAATGATTTGCAACTACAGAAAAACAATGTATAGATTTAAATGAGGGTGACCATCTAATACATGTTACAGGGCAACATTGCTTTTCTAATAAACTGCAATCAGTTCAGCCCTGCTAGCTGGATTTTTTAGACGTGTCCCTGAATTTTCAAATGATCTGGTCACCCTAATTTAAAATAAACCTTTCCTAATCTGAATAGATGAAATAGGTGAATCCTAGGCATTTTGTATTCTGAGGGCACTTCTTCTCCTCCAAATGGTCCAGTGAATAAACACTTTGTAACGTGGTGTCCTAGAACTTGCTTGGCCAAATGGTATCTGCACCACCGTGTCACACACACACACACACACACACAGGGAACACCTTAGTAGTAAATAAACTGTAGGGTCACACAACGTTGTGAATGAACTCAGGAACACTTTATTTACAGCTTTTTGGACAATCGTTATCATGAAATTCGCCAAAGAATAATATGGGCAGCATAAGTTATCCCAGACCTGATGCCTAATTCCCTGCTCCCTCCTTCCCTTTAGGGATTCTGTACCTTCTTGCAGATTTTCAGCACTAGGGTAAGCCTCTCATTTGAGACACTAGGCCCTACTTAACCTAGTCTTCTACTGTTTCCCTATCTGGGCAAGGGACTGCCGGGACACTGGTCACTTTCTCACTCCTTGTTGGAGCCTCAGCTGCTCACAAACCTACCACTGACTCTCACCACCAACAGTGAGCTCCACAAATCTAACCTACCACTATCTAACCTCACTAACTACTCTCCTCGGTACCTTTCTGAGGTGACAGACCTCAGGCTCCCTGGAGTCATTCACGTGTTCTTCTTTTCAGCCAAAGAGGAAATAGTACCCGGCTATCTCCCTTATACAGCTTCTCCTGTGAACTTCCTATATAACAGCGCCACATGGTGACTGAACTAGAAATAACAGTATTAACATAACATTATTTATTTTATTCCTTACAAGCAGGGACGGAACTAGGGGTGGGCAGAAGAGGCAGCTGCCTAGGGCGCAACAATTGGGGGGCGCCAGGCAGGAGCCTCTCCTGCCTACCCCTAGTGCTACTTTGTCATTGCCTCTGCCGCTTGTCATTAGCGGCGGAGGGAAATAACCGATCTAATCGCACCGCCCCCCCTGCACTGCCGCCTGTGCTTTGGCGCACATGCGCCATTCGGGGGCGGGGAGGTGGGCCGAGTTGGCCGACCGGGTTGCCTAGGGCACCCGGTAGGCTTGGCCCGCCCCTGCTTACAAGTTCAAAAGGAAATAATAGGCAACCACTGAGCAAAGTCACCACCTACTGTCATTTAAAAGCTTTGTCTTAGGTGCAGATGTCCGTGATGTATAACCAGTGGGTGATTTGAGCCTATGACTAAGTACCATTCTAGGTACAAAACGCGTAAGGCTTTGTAGCATTATGTGTAAATTTAAATAAACTTCATTGATTTTACTACAATATTTGAGCTACAGTAAGACTTTAATTTGTGATCCGAAGTGCCTAGGTCTGGGGCATGAGCACTTGGACCCCTAACTACTACGGGTAAGAATTCAACCTAGAATTGGCCTAGAACATAATATTTGTAATTGGATAGAGAACTGGCTGAAGGATAGAGTACAAAGAGTGGTGGTAAATGGAACATTTTCTAATTGGACCAGTGTGGTTAGTGGAGTACCGCAGGGGTCAGTCCTTGGGCCTTTGCTGTTTAACTTGTTTATTAATGACCTGGAGGTGGGCATAGACAGTACTGTTTCTATTTTTGCTGATGACACAAAATTGTGCAAAACTATAAGTTCCATGCAGGATGCTGCCGCTTTGCAGAGCGATTTGACTAAATTGGAAAACTGGGCAGCAAACTGGAAAATGAGGTTCGATGTTGATAAGTGCAAAGTTATGCACTTTGGTAGGAATAATATAAACGCAAACTATCTACTGAATGGTAGTGTGTTGGGGGCATCCTTAATGGAGAAGGATCTAGGGGTTTTTGTTGATAACAAGTTGTCTAATTCCAGGCAGTGTCATTCTGTGGCTACTAAAGCAAATAAAGTGCTGTCTTGTATAAAAAAGGGCATTGACTCAAGGGATGAGAACATAATTTTGCCCCTTTATAGGTCCCTGGTAAGGCCTCACCTTGAGTATGGGGGGCAGTTTTAGGCTCCAGTCCTTAAGAAGGATATTAATGAGCTGGAGAGAGTGCAGAGACGTGCAACTAAACTGGTAAAGGGGATGGAAGGGTTAAACTATGAGGTGAGACTGTCAGGGTTGGGGTTGTTTTCTCTGGAAAAGAGGCGCTTGCGAGGGGACATGATTACTCTGTACAAGTACATTAGAGGGGATTATAGGCAGTTGGGGGATGTTCTTTTTTCCCATAAAAACAATCAACGCACCAGAGGTCACCCCATTATAGAGGAACGGAGCTTCCATTTGAAGCAGCGTAGGGGGTTCCTCACGGTGAGGGCAGTGAGGTTGGGGAATGCCCTTCCTAGAGATGGGGTAATGGCAGATTCTGTTAATGCCTATAAGAGGGGCCTGGATGAGTTCTTGATCAATCAGAATATCCAAGGCTATTGTGATACTAATATCTACAGTTAGTACTAGTGGTTGTATATATAGTTTATGTATGTGAGTGTAGATTGGTAGGTGTGGGTTAGGTGTGCTGGGTTTACTTGGATGGGTTGAACTTGATGGACACTGGTCTTTTTTCAACCCTATGTAACTATGTAACTATATTCACTTAGCCCTATGTACTTTACTTGATTTTCGGTGAGCGATTTGACCTTGGAAATGTACAGTGGGAAGACTAATCTTGTTTAATGGTGCCGATTAACTGCAATTTACACCAGCGGCCAGGAGGACAGTTACATTGGTTGCTATGGTAGGCACCACTGGCGCCTACAGGTGGGTTTGGGTGGGGTTATGTTTCTGTTCTAACTCTAAGAGCAATGTTCTGGGCAGCCATAAGTCTACCTCTATAGAGGAATGTCTGAGCCAGGGTAGGATATCCGGCCCGATTGCTGTAGGTGCTGTCCCTGAAAATAGGCCGAGCATACAACTCTTAATATATTTAAAACCATGAAGAAAAGTCAATAAAACCAATAGTGAATCTCATTCTTGCATTCTCTACATGATGGGGAAATGTCCCTTGAAGGTGAACTGCCCTTTAACATTCCCATAATATCAGGGTCAGTTCACTTACGCTCGTCTCAAACAGGGCCATGGGTTAAGTTTCCCAATCCATCCCTCGCCCCTACAGCTTTAATAAAGCGTGAGCGCCAACAGCCAAAATCTAGAGAGGAAGTCATTTGTAATATGAAGATCTTTGATGCATTGTAAAAAAAAGAATGTCCAGAGCCAATCAGATCAGCTCACTGATTTGTTCTCTATAAACTGCTTTATTGATCCATCTGCCAGGAATATAAATCAGCGCTTGTGTGAGTCATGCATTGACTTTGGGAATCCTGACAGCCTGAAACCTTGCATTAGCGCTCGGCATGTTAACTCTGCATTAGCGGCTCTATGGGCCTCGCTCGTATGGAATGGCGGCACTCCCTCCAAATTCCATATTCATTATGATATACAGAAGAATTACATAGTAAAGTTGTTGAAAGTATATTTAAGATTTTGAAGTCAATTATTATTTCAAGAGAAATATCTGAGATTCTGAATAAAAGATGTTTTATGTTTTGCCTCAAGGAGCACTACAATAATAGAACAACTGCCTAGTGCTTATTAGTAGTTCCTAAGTATAGACAATTTGCCCAGTAAGTAATTGTTTTGTCACCTTTATTATTGAGAGCTGGCTTTGGTCTTGGGCTACTTGTCTGGGGCTACTTGTCCTGGGCTCGTTATCTTGGGCTACTTGTCTTGGGCTAGTTATCTTGGGCTACTTGTCCTGGGCTAGTTGTCTTGGGCTACTTGTCCTGGGCTAGTTATCTTGGGCTTCTTGTCTTGGGCTACTTGTCCTGGGCTAGTTGCCGGGCTAGTTATCTTGATCTACTTGTCTTGGTCTACTTGTCTTGGTCTACTTGTCTTGGGCCAGTTGTCTTGGGCTAGTTATCTTGGGCTACTTGTCTTGGGCCAGTTGTCTTGGGTTACTTGTCTTGGGCCAGTTGTCTTGGGCTAGTTATCTTGGGCTACTTTTCTTGGGACAGTTGTCTTGGGCTAGTTGTCTTGGGCCACTTGTCTTTGGCTAGTTGTCTTGGGCTACTTGTCCTGGGCTAGTTGTCTTGGGCTAGTTATCTTGGGCTACTTGTCTTGGGACAGTTGTCTTTGGCTAGTTGTCTTGGGCTACTTGTCTTGGGCTAGTTGTCTTGGGCTAGTTGTCTTGGGCTAGTTATCTTGGGCTAGTTATCTTGGGCTACTTGTCTTTGGCTAGTTGTCTTGGGCTAGTTATCTTGTGCTACTTGTCTTTGGCTAGTTGTCCTGGGCTAATTGTCTTGGGCGACTTGTCTTGGGTGACTTGTCTTGGGCTAGTTGTCTTGGACTACTTGTCTTGCGCTAGTTGGTGACCTTGTAAATGCATCATTCGTACTCTGTTCCAGGGGAACCTGAAAACCCCACTGTCAAATTGGAATCAGAAGATGAAAATGTTCTATTCTGACTGCAAAAGGGCCAGTCGGACCATTCCCTGGATCAGCTTTGTATTAAGGGGTTAGTTAACCTTTAAATGAACTTTAAGTATGTAATAAAATGTCCTATTCTTGGCAACTCTTCTACTGGCCTTCATTGTTTATTTTTCATTGTTGTAGCTCCATCCTTCATTGGCTAGAATGCCTTATTGAATCTTATAGAAGGTTGCAAGGGGGCTCAGATGCACTGCCCTATACCTTTAGCTAGGGGATGGGAAACTACCGTATTGGATAACAGCAGGCACTCAATGAACAGTCCTTCAAAGAAGCATGTAGAAATCAGGGTAAAAATGTATTTATGTACAAATGAACATAGTCTTATGCATCATATTTTTTTACACAACTTTTTGGAGGACTTTTTTACCACATCTGTTTGGAGACTGCTCATTAAGTGCCTGCTTCTATTCTATATGGTTGTTTCTGGAAGGTTGGATTGATCATGTTCTTTATAAAATTACCAAAGGGCCTGCTAGGAAGTTCTAGCTGATGGAAGGAAGACATGAGGGCACTCATTTTTGGCTCAAGTTGTGGTAATCAGTTGATCCATTTAGTGGCCATTAACTCAACAGCAAAGACAAGAGACTCAGCTGCCAGTGCACTAGAACAAGAGATACCTCATATTACAACTGTGAGGCAGGAACCCTGAAGCTGCCTGGGAGATCGTACCCCCTAGTAAGCAGGAGAGCCCTGCTGAAACTGGTCTTTGCCGATGCCACCATTGCTTGTTGAAGCTCAAGCTACTTTTCCTTACTAGCCTATAATCATAAGGTCCTACTGCATCTCTTAAACACATTGGATCTGGCTAGATGTGGCTAGTTCTCATTCATCTGTCTTATATCTGACATGTTCTTGGCGCTACCTTGCATGATACCTTACCTCAGAGAAACACTATCAAGGTTGAAAACATCCCTAACAAATCTCCTAGCATCCTTCCAAATGATCTAGAGAAGCACTAAGGAAGTGTGTTTGAATTTCACCACAAACCTCGGCACTCCACTTATTTGTAGAAATCCGTGCCCCTCAATTCTTGGCTGTTCCAGCTTCAATAGAATCCAGAAAAAATGAGAAGGCATGCAGATTTTTTCTATGTGCTTTTGAGGTAAGTCAAAAGCGCATAGAAAAAATCTGCATGCCTTCTCCTTTTTTATGGACTACTTACCTCATTTATTATGAAGAAGGGGTTTTTCTTCCAAAGCTTGGGTCTTTATTTTCTACTTCATAGTAACTGATGTAGGGTGATAGCCCACAGAAAATTCTATGTGCCTTTTCCCTTATTTCTGGATCTTTATGTCTATCAGAACGCCATTTGTGCTATTCACCATCCATATCTGTTCTTGGCCTTCACCAGCACAATGGTGCTACAGATATATGTATATCTTGGTCTTCACCAGCACAATAGTGCTACGGAGATTTTTATATCTTGGTCTTCACGAGCACAATGGTGCTACTGAGAAAAGTATATCTTGGGCTTCACCAGCACAATGGTGCTACGGAGATATGTATATCTTGGTCTTCACCAGCAGAATGGTGCTACGGAGATTATGTATATCTTGGTCTTCACCAGCACGATGGTGCTACTGAGATATGTATATCTTGGTCTTCACCAGCATGATGGTGCTACTGAGATATGTATATCTTGGTCTTCACCAGCACGATGGTGCTACTGAGATATGTATATCTTGGCCTTCACCAGCATGATGGTGCTACTGAGATATGTATATCTTGGTCTTCACCAGCATGATGGTGCTACGGAGATATGTATATCTTGGTCTTCACCAGCAGAATGGTGCTACGGAGATTATGTATATCTTGGTCTTCACCAGCACGATGGTGCTACTGAGATATGTATATCTTGGCCTTCACCAGCACGATGGTGCTACTGAGATATGTATATCTTGGTCTTCACCAGCATGATGGTGCTACGGAGATATGTATATCTTGGTCTTCACCAGCACGATGGTGCTACTGAGATATGTATATCTTGGTCTTCACCAGCAGAATGGTGCTACTGAGATATGTATATCTTGGCCTTCACCAGCACAATGGTGCTACTGAGAATAGGTATGGTTCTTACTAGAATTCCAAAAAGCCTTCTACAAATAGTGTTTGACTAATAAATGCTTATTTTTATTTTTTTTTACCCTGGGCATAGCTACATTTTAAAATGCTAGAGATAAAGATGGATTATTTGGCTGGGAAAAAGCTGGTAGAGTCCGCTCAAGGGAGAGACAACAGCCAGAAACAAAACAAAGATGTCAAAAACCGAAGCGGAACATCAAAAATGCTCCTTACAGAGAATTCTTCTTGTCTGTATAAAGAATTATTTACAAAAAGAAAAGACGCCAGCAAGGAAATGCTGTCACTGGGGCTGATGAGATAAATTGCATGTACTGGCCATTGCTGAATATATTTCTCTAGCAGGAACTCTGTACAGTGTTGGAGCTGAGAGAGAACGTGTGGGGGTGCCTCTGTTTTACTGCTTTTAGTAAATGAGGCCTTGGGTGAGGCAAGATGAAAGATACAATACTGACAGGCTTTCCAACCACACAGCCATTAAAGCCTGTCTGCCGCGCTCACTACCTGACACTTTCCTGGGAGCGCATTCTCATTAAAGTGACCCTTTTTTCAAACACCGGGAGAGCACTCTCAGTAGCAAGCGCTCTGTTTCCCACTCTGCTGTCACTCCTATCCTTTTAAGTGGAACGAAGGCCCCGCTAATGTCAAACTAACCCTTTTGCTTCTGCATTGCAGCATCTGTCACATTTAATGGCCTGCCATTTTTTAAAAAAAATAAATAAAAGAAAGAACTTTTGCAGATAATGCAATGTACACACAGCATATACTTGTGGGCTGGAGGCAGCTTTCAGCTTATGCTAAAGGCTATTGGATCCCTGTTCTGCCTGATTTTGGATATACAGATACCATCTCTGTGTATGTGTGGGTAAAGGTGGGTAAATGGATAATTTGGACATATAGGTGTGAAGCAGAAATAGAACAGAAAATACCGCCCCTCCCCCCAAGACATGCAGTTATGTGAGACTTGTCTGTGCAGAGGGGGGTGCAGAACTGAACAGGAGACAGGAGCAACAGAAGCCCCACTGCCTGACATACTACAGAGCAGAAAGCATACTCTGAATGGAGAAGTTTCTTGAGCGACTTGTCCACAGGTGAAGTAGTATCAAGCTCAGCGCTTTAGCGGTTTACCTTTAGAAAACGTACCCTAGGTCCCTAGGATAAATAGTTATTTCCAAACTGAACCCTTGGCTGCCTTATCCCTACCCTCTTTCTACATTGCACCTTGTGACACCTGCCAAAGCCCATGAAATAGATGCCCTATGCAAGTACCTAAGGCACAAGGGACACCTTCAGTAGGGGATCTTGGCCCTAATGTGTTTGTGTTCCAACCCAGTTTGTTACTTCTCTGGGTTTTATAGTAGACCCTCAGAAACAGAGGAATTGTACCCAGTAGGAAGGTATGGTGAAATAGGGTTGCCAGCTTTTTGTAATTAAATACTGGCCTTTGGGTGGGGGAATAAGAGGTGATGTCACATGGGGCGGAGAAATGGATAGAGTGGATATGGATGAAGTGGGGGGAATTGGTCAGGGCATAGGCAGAACGATCTTTATAAGTAGAATCTGGCAGCAGAATGGGTCAGAGAAGGGAGGGATTTATAGTGTATTACAAATTTACCAGAAATTACATTGCCAGTAAATGTGTAATTCCGACCCTAGTTTGTAAGTTACCGGCCTGTCATATACCAGCAGGGTGGCAATCCTACATCCTAAAGGAGTTAATGAAACCTTCCTAAGGATAAAAGAAGGAATCACTGTCAAACACTTTAGGATTATTTACAAAGTCCCTGGACAGAAGTGCTAACCTTTATACTAGCATTTAGTACATAGTACATAGTAAGTTAGGTTGAAAAAAGACATATGTCTATTGAGCTCAACCATAATGCCCATATATAACCTGCCTAACTGCTAGTTGATCCAGAGGAAGGCAAAAAACCCCATCTGAAGCCTCTCTAATTTGCCCCAGAGGGGAAAAAATTCCTTCCTGACTCCAAGATGGCAATCGGACCAGTCCCTGGATCAACTTTATTGATACTGAACATTGGATGAGTAGTGAAACGTCTCCAATGATTACCAAAAAAAGTCCAGTTGCTTTAGATTTATTTATACTAGATATACCATGACCTGGATGAATGAAAATCTTCATAGACACATTGCTGCCTTGATTGTCATACGATATCATGGTGCTCAGGGCACTTATTTTGATATTTTGATTCATAACAGATAGTTGGTGTTTTGCCCCACCCCCACTCACAGTGATTTATGAAAATGTATTGAAAATCTGTTGAATACCTATTAAGACTTATCCTTCTCTGAGCTGTGAAGCTTCCCAGACCTGGCAATGGCAGTGTGTGAGTGCAGAAATTAGAAAGAAAAAAGAGGGCAACTCAAACCCTGTGGAGTTCTGTTGAAGTCAATGGGCGGTGTATGTTTAACATTCAAGCTATTTCTGATTTCACAAATTTTTCAAAATAAATGCAATAATGTGATTTTCATGGCAATCAAGTTTTTTTCCACAAATGAACGCAATAAAGGTTTTCTGATTTTCCCAGAAAAAAAGATCATACAAATTCTTTAATCAATATTTGTATTTAATATTTACATTACACTGTGGCGCTACAATCCAACACTTGAGTTATTTTGACAGACTATCAAAGAATGTTATATTTCATATATCTATTATCAAGATTACTCTGATGTTAACAAGAAAGACCCATATTTTCTCAATGTTGCTTTTTATAGTAGAATCTAATAAAATCACCTTGGTGCATCAATCCACCTGGGCCCTTATCATATTAGCGGCACGTGCCTGATATCTACTGTCATTTCAAGGTCTCCTTCTACTCCATGCAAATGCACTATATATAAATATATATAAATATAACTGTTATTAGTAATGGGAAACACTTGTTGCTCTCCATGGCTCTTTTGTCATTAGACCGTCCTTCAAGGGCACATTGCTATTTTCTTTGCATCAATTATGCGGTTGCCATGATCTAAAAGTCATTGTAGAGGGGTTTAGTGAGTATGAGTGTATTTGTGTATGAGAAAGCTATTGTAGCTCCAGTAGGTGGGTTAAAGCCCTTTTGGTACAGGAGTGTCTGATGTATCTCCCCTACTGCAGTGATCCCCAACCAGTGGTTCAGGGGCAACATGTTGCTCACCAACCCCTTGGATGTTGCTCTCAGTGCCCCCAAACCAGGGAGTTATTTTTGAATTCCTGACTTGGGGGCAAGTTTTGGTTGAATAAAAACAAGATTTCCTACCAAATAAAGCCCCTGTAAGCTGATATTGTGCATAGAGGCTACCTAATAGCCAATCACAGCCCTTATTTGGCTCCTCCATGAACTTTTATGGTGCTTGTGTTGCTTTCCAAGGGTTAAGGGTTAGTAGAGTGAGATAGTAAGGGTTATGTTCTATGTATAGTCACTCTAGTAGAGTGAGATAGAAAGGGTTATGTTCTATGTATAGTCACTCTAGTAGAATGAGATAGTAAGGGTTAGGTTCTAAGTATAGTCACTCTAGTAGAGTGAGATAGTAAGGGTTAGGTTCTATGTGCAGTCACTCTAGTAGAGTGAGATAGTAAGGGTTAGGTTCTATGTATAGTCCCTCTAGTAGAGTGAGATAATAAGGGTTAGGTTCTATGTATAGTCACTCTAGTAGAATGAGATAGTAAGGGTTAGGTTCTATGTGTAGTCACTCTAGTAGAATGAGATAGTAAGGGTAAGGTTCTATGTGTAGTCACTCTAGTAGAATGAGATAGTAAGGGTTAGGTTCTATGTGTAGTCACTCTAGTAGAATGAGATAGTAAGGGTTAGGTTCTATGTGTAGTCACTCTAGTAGAGTGAGATAGAAAGGGTTAGGTTCTATGTGTAGTCACTCTAGTAGAATGAGATAGTAAGGGTAAGGTTCTATGTGTAGTCACTCTAGTAGAGTGAGATAGTAAGGGTTAGGTTCTATGTGTAGTCACTCTAGTAGAGTGAGATAGTAAGGGTTAGGTTCTATGTGTAGTCACTCTAGTAGAGTGAGATAGTAAGGGTTAGGTTCTATGTGTAGTCACTCTAGTAGAGTGAGATAGTAAGGGTTAGGTTCTATGTGTAGTCACTCTAGTAGAGTGAGATAGTAAGGGTAAGGTTCTATGTGTAGTCACTCTAGTAGAGGGAGATAGTAAGGGTTAGGTTCTATGTGTAGTCTAGTAGAGTGAGATAGTAAGGGTTAGGTTCTATGTGTAGTCACTCTTGTAGAGTAGTAGTAGACTTCAGAGTGTTCTACAGAAAACACCTAATTACAGATTGTTTCTGTTCTGGCTATAGAAATAAATCATGGCCTTTTGGAGGAACCCAAACCTGATACACATTGCACTGGTCCAGAACGATTTGTTATTAAGTGTCAACAGTGCGGTCTAGCATTAATTAAAAATGAGTCTGGGCTTCTAATCCCAACTGTATGCTCTTCAGATACATATATTTACTAATTACAGGGATCACTATGCTGTCGGGGTGCAGCCAAATTACAGGGATTATACATCTGTGCCAGACTATGTAAGGATAAACTCATTGTGATCCAGGAGTGGGTCTCGGCCCTCAGTGGCCCCAACAACCACATTACAAACCCCCACAATTTTTCTAAATTTACTGGGAACAAGTAGAACTTAATGCCATATAGACAATACAGAAAGATAATTGATGTTCTCTGCCCAGAATTTGGCAGAATAAGTATCTATGACAAACCTCCGTTCTCCAGAAGCTCATATCAGCCGGAGGCATCACAAAAATAAATGGTTCCACATTTGCAGTAAGTGTTACTGAATAAAACTTTGAGAATATGAATAATTCTGTAATGTTCTCTTAATGTATTGAAATGTTAACTTCTTAACTTCTTAACTTTTTTCCACCAGGGCCTTCCTATGTGAAATATGAAGACTACACTTAGGTGTCTGTTACCAATGTCAGTGATCCAGTTATAGACAAACCCCTATATATAATAAAAGGCACTAAGTTTGCCCAGGAGCAGTAACCCATAGCAACCAATAAGATGTTTGCTTTGAAACAGTTAATCAGCAAATGCTACCTGCTGATTGGTTGCTATGGGTTACTGCTCCTGGCCAAACTCAGTGGCTTTTATTACATAACCCCCATAGGATAGAGCCAGCCATAAGATGAGGTTGACTATTTTATAGTAAAGCACAGAAGGCACAGAAGATAGAATGCCATCTAAAAGTTCTGATATACAAGAATGTAATTTTCCATAGATTTGTGTTTAAGAATTCTTATACAGGTAGGGGATCCCTTATCCGGAAACCCATTATCCAGAAAGTTCCAAATTACAGAAAGGCCATCTCCCATAGACTCCATTATAAGCAAATAATTCTAATTTTTAAAAATGAATTCCTAGGGCCCCTTTTTCTTTGATGACATCCAATTCTTACTGGATTCTTATTGCTATAAAAAAAAGGCATCTGTCTCTTTGGAAACCCACTGAGGTTGTGGATCTATGCCACTCTATAGTCTGGGGAATGGGTGCCATCACTTACAAGACCAGTAGAAATGATATTTTATGCCAGATATTATTAGGGAAGAAAGTAGAGACAGAAAAGCCTTTATCTTTTCCATGGAATTGATTCAGGGATCATACAGCACATAGTGACCCCTTGCACTTATTGCACTTACACTTATTACTCAGTTATATTAGTAAGATCCAGCCCAATGAGCAGGCCAGTTACTCAGCGGAGACCTCTTTTTGTATGTTAGTCCTTTGAAACTTCAAAAAAACCCCACCTTTCAAGCATATCATGCCGCCATAGTAAACAGGGCACTTGTGGAGCCTTGTGGAGCCTTGTGAAGTGGGATATATTGCTCAGTTTCACTTTTGTCGCCCGTTTCACTTTTGTCAGCCCTTTATGTTAGGACCATTACTAGTGCAACAATGGGGCCCCACTGGTGTCATGGCTCCATTAGGGAGTCCAAAATTAGACTCAGTGTCACAGTGTCCACCCCAGCAGAGTATACAGAACATCTCCTGGCACCACCCGCACCATTGTGGTTGATGCAGCCTGGCACAAGGGTGTGCACATCTACTTACTGACGCTTGTCAATGGCCACGAGATAACCTAGGAATGGAGTCCAGTCATTTCAGAATCAGAACCCAGTCGCTTAACCCCAGAGCCACATTTCCCTACAGCAGGGAAGTTAGCCTAAGCATGGAACACAAGGCCCATATGCAGTGTCCCTTTAACAAGCCGGTATCAACAACCTGGCCCTCTCCAGATCTTGCTGAGTCTATAAAAACTGCAGAAAGTATGACTGATCTGTTTTTCAATGAGCCTGGAACACAATGACACATTTGCTTAGGTAAATCGTACAACGGCACACTTAAGCAGTTTTCTGATCCCTGAGGAGGCAGCTCGATGCCACACAGGCCTCCCACCATGCAGCACCTGGCACAGAGGAAACGTAATCGTATGAAGCCAAATAAGAAAAATTGTTTCATTTTGCCTACATTATAAATATCCGGCACGCAAGCACTTTCTTCTCCCCAATGACTCCGCGCTGTTGTCAGTTGATGGCAACTTCTCACTTTATTACAGCACGGAAACAGGGATATATACAGGTGCATCCCAGCAGGATACAGGGAGACTGCAGGAAACACAGCTCTATTTAAAGCGCCGCAGCGTTGCCTCCTAATGCACAAAGGCATTAACAGTTTCACTTTTTAATTAAACTTGTGTTCTCCTATTTTTATAAGTCTAAAATTTGGCATTCTTGTTTCCCCTTTATTAGGGACAATAGTGTTTAACCCCAAAGGCCAGCTCAGAATTTTAGATTGAACATCTCTGTGGTAAAAATACTGGTCCCAATCATGGATCTTCTAGGCCAGATGTCCCCAACCTTTCTTACTTGGGAGCCTCAGTCAAATGTAAAAAGACTTGGGGAGCAACACAAGCACCATAAAAGTTCATGGAGGAGCCAAATAAGGGCTGTGATTGGCTATTAGGGGCCTCTATGCACACTATCAGCTTACAGGGGCTTTATTTGGTAGGAAATCTTGTTTTTATTCAACCAAAACTTGCCCCCAAGTCAGGAATTCAAAAATAACTCCCTGGTTTGGGGGCACTGAGAGCAACATCCAAGGGGTTGGGGAGCAACATGTTGCCCCGGAGTCACTGCATCACAGTTCTTGGCCGTCCTATATTAATGCAATTAATTAAAGGGATTCTGTCATGATTTTTTGGTGTAGTTGTTATTTCTAAATTACACTGTTCACATTGCAAGTAATTCACTCTACCATTAAAAAATTTGTTTTGCATTTTGTACATATTTTGTTTCCAAACACAATTGCAAGTATTTTGATGCATTGGGTGCAATTGTAACGGATGCAAAATGGAGTGTAGCCACAATGGAATTATGGGGAAAACACTGCATTATGGCTGAAAAAAAAATTCTGGATAATAGACCCCATACCTGTACCTGTACTTTATCCCAACTAAGATATAATTAATCTTATTGGAGGCAGAAAAATCCTATTCGGTTTAATTAGTGTTTAAATGATTTAGGGTAAGGAGATCCAAACTACAGAAAGATCCTTTATCCGGTAATCCCCAGATCCTGAGCATTCTGGATAACAGGTCCCATACCTGTACTAATAAGTCCTAACCTCAATACCAAACAAGACATTTTCCTTGCAGCAACTAAAATAATAATTGGAGTTATTGGTATTAATGCCTGTTCCTGACCCTCATTTATTTTCCCTGTTTTTCAGAATTAAATAACACTTAATCTGCTGCTGTTATTCCATTCGATCTACTTTTGTTGCTTTTTAATTAAGCCTCGCACCTTTTTTGTGGCAGCAGAGCTCCAGCCGCGGCGGGCAGAACTTTTTAATACTCTCTCGGGGACTCATTTTGAGCCATTTCATTAAAACCAGCCATTATTTTTCTATAATAGCAAACAAAATAAGTCTGATTCTTCCATTCTCCTTTTGATCATTATCTGCGCTTTACTAAAAGGGGACAAACACTGAGTTTATTGTAATATGATGATTTATTCATTCACTAATTCTTTTCTAACCAAGTGTTTATCTTCCTGCCAGGGCGCTCCCTTTGGCTTATGATGGTACCAGTACAGCCATCGGCAGCTGTTTATAGGATGCACAATAAACGTCTTTACTTATCTTATTAGTATGAATAACAACTTGTAATTTCATCTGTTTTTGTTCAGTTTTTTTTTACTTCTTGTACAGAGTGTAATGTGATGGAATATAACTACTAGAATTCAGGTTATGCCATTTATCACCTGAAAAACAGTTACAGGTATAGGATCTAATATCTGGGAACCTGTTATCCATAAAGCTTTGGATTAAGGGAAGGCCATCTCCCATAGGCTGTATTTTAATCAAGTAATTCAGATTTTTAAAGATTATATCCTTTTTCTCTGTAATAATAAAACAGTACCTGTACTTGATCCCAACTAAGATATAATTAATCCTTATTGGGGGCAGAACAGTCCTATTGGGTTTATTTAATGGTTAAATGATTCCCTTTTCTCTGTAATAATAAAACAGTACCTGTACTTGATCCCAACTAAGATATAATTACCCCTTATTGGGGCAGAACAGCCCTATTGGGTTTATTTAATGGTTAAATGATTCCCTTTTCTCTGTAATAATAAAACAGTACCTGTACTTGATCCCAACTAAGATATAATTACCCCTTATTGGGGCAGAACAGCCCTATTGGGTTTATTTAATGGTTAAATGATCCCCCTTTCTCTGTAATAATAAAACAGTACCTGTACTTGATCCCAACTAAGATATAATTACCCCTTATTGGGGCAGAACAGCCCTATTGGGTTTATTTAATGGTTAAATGATTCCCTTTCCTCTGTAATAATAAAACAGTACCTTGTACTTGATCCCAACTAAGATATAATTACCCCTTATTGGGGGCAGAACAGTCCTATTGGGTTTATTTAATGGTTAAATGATTCCCTTTTCTCTGTAATAATAAAACAGTACCTGTACTTGATCCCAACTAAGATATAATTACCCCTTATTGGGGGCAGAACAGCCCTATTGGGTTTATTTAATGGTTAAATGATTCCCTTTTCTCTGTAATAATAAAACAGTACCTGTACTTGATCCCAACTAAGATATAATTACCCCTTATTGGGGCAGAACAGCCCTATTGGGTTTATTTAATGGTTAAATGATTCCCTTTTCTCTGTAATAATAAAACAGTACCTGTACTTGATCCCAACTAAGATATAATTACCCCTTATTGGCGGCAGAACAGTCCTATTGGGTTTATTTCATGTTTTATTGTTTTTTTAGTAGACTTTCAACAGCTCATCCTGGGAACAGATAACAATCCGTCTGTTCAAACAGACACTTTATCAATAGGTATCCCCTATACAGTTTAGACTCCATGTCTTGGGAAACTACTTTTCAGAATGCTTTTAGGAATAAACATAAAGTATATATTTTGTAACTGAAAAGCACATAAGGAATTTCGAAGAAAATGAAGATGGAGCCTGTCATTATTTCTGAGCTATTCTATCCCTTAAGAACAAGAACCAAATGCTAAATGTGTATTACCCTGTACTGACTACTCATAACTCATTATGGATCAGACTAGTCTCCTATGACATCATAAGATGCAATTCATCATTACAATATGGCGGCGCAGACCTTCAGCAACACATATGGGAAAATACATGGTGGGAGGCTTCTGCTGAGAAAATGGAATATATGCATATTGCTATAAAGTGCTCTGAAATTGATGCTAGAGGGTCACACAAAGCCCTTGTGTCGTGCATGGAGCCACTTCCAAGCCAACTGTAACCCTATACAAGTCCCTCTTAGAGACATAAAGAGAATCTTCCATCAGACCAATGTGTATTAGGTAATGTACTGATAACCCAGGCGGTATTCTACATTATGAAATCATGACAGGTTGTTATTACATCAAAGGCAGATGTTGGCTGTTGTCATGGTGACAGCAACACATATGGGGATTCTGTAAAAATACTTTTAGTAAGCATAGAAGAGATGAAATATACACTTAGCAGTAGAGGCTGATAGAAAGGCCATGAAAATGATATTACAGTTTGGTACATTACTCTTATGACATGCAAGGAATAACGTATCAGCTAATGACACGTAAACCCTGCATTTTCCTATCATGTATTTAAGTTAGGCACATCTCCTCCCACAATGCATCATTTTGGGTGGGGGAGATTGCGCTGTAATGGTTAAGCTGAGCTCAGGAGAGGGGGTAAGAAGAAAAAATATGTTTCTCCAGCAAAGTGCACAGATAGAGCAGAGTTTCTTTTTAAACCAGCAGTGCAGTCTCTTCATTGGCTGGTCCACTGGAGGGCGTGTTTAGTTACCTGAGTTAAGAAGAACTGAGCATGCTCAGTAGCCAACAGCCAAAGTAAATTCCTAAGTGATTAAGAGGTGCAGCCTTAACTATTATTGACCCATAAAGTGACAGTTGCAGCACTATTTTGCATCTGATGCGTATGTACAGCTTAGCCCGGCACTATTCAGCATCATGATATAATAACAGGTTATTATGGGACCTGCTTGTGTGTGTTAAAGGCTCAAGCTGCCCTGCACTGCCTGTTACTGAATGGATTCAGATGATTCAGATTCCCAGGATACTGGGACATAATGGGTAGTTGATATTACGCTGTTAAGTTAAAAACTAGAACTATTGCGAATATAAGCTGCATTTCACTAAAATAAGAAACATTCTAAATATAGTTAATTAATCTGTTTGTACCGTTTCTGAAATAACAAAGTTGATCTTTACTCCCCCCCCTCTCACCATCTGTCTCTCTTTATTCTCTCTTCATGCAGAAGTGGGGGTCAGATTTTGATTGACAGTTAGGTCTAATACACCATTAAAGGAACAGTAACACCAAAAATATATAATGTACTGTTGCCCTGCACTGGTACAGCTGGGGAGTTTGCTACAGAAACCCTACTATAGTTTCTATAAATACCCCGCTGTGTAGCCCCGGGGGCAGCCATTCCTGCACTGGTACAGCTGGGGTGTTTGCTACAGAAACCCTACTATAGTTTATATAAATACCCCGCTGTGTAGCCCCGGGGGCAGCCATTCCTGCACTGGTACAGCTGGGGTATTTGCTACAGAAACCCTACTATAGTTTATATAAATACCCCGCTGTGTAGCCCCGGGGGCAGCCATTCCTGCACCGGTACAGCTGGGGTGTTTGCTACAGAAACCCTACTATAGTTTATATAAATACCCCCCGCTGTGTAGCCCCGGGGGCAGCCATTCCTGCACTGGTACAGCTGGGGTGTTTGCTACAGAAACCGCTACTATAGTTTATATAAATACCCCCGCTGTGTAGCCCCGGGGGCAGCCATTCCTGCACTGGTACAGCTGGGGTGTTTGCTACAGAAACCCTACTATAGTTTATATAAATACCCCGCTGTGTAGCCCCGGGGGCAGCCATTCCTGCACCGGTACAGCTGGGGTGTTTGCTACAGAAACCCTACTATAGTTTATATAAATACCCCGCTGTGTAGCCCCGGGGGCAGCCATTCCTGCACCGGTACAGCTGGGGTGTTTGCTACAGAAACCCTACTATAGTTTATATAAATACCCCGCTGTGTAGCCCCGGGGGGCAGCCATTCCTGCACCGGTACAGCTGGGGTGTTTGCTACAGAACCCTACTATAGTTTATATAAATACCCCGCTGTGTAGCCCCGGGGGCAGCCATTCCTACACTGGTACAGCTGGGGTGTTTGCTACAGAACCCTACTATAGTTTATATAAATACCCCCGCTGTGTAGCCCCGGGGGCAGCCATTCCTGCACTGGTACAGCTGGGGTATTTGCTACAGAAACCCTACTATAGTTTATATAAATACCCCGCTGTGTAGCCCCGGGGGCAGCCATTCCTGCACCGGTACAGCTGGGGTGTTTGCTACAGAAACCCTACTATAGTTTATATAAATACCCCGCTGTGTAGCCCCGGGGGCAGCCATTCCTGCACTGGTACAGCGGGTGTGTTTGCTTCAGGAACCCTACTATAGTTTATATAAATACCCTGCTGTGTAGCCCCGGGGGCAGCCATTCCTGCACTGGTACAGCTGGGGTGTTTGCTACAGAAACCCTACTATAGTTTATATAAATACCCCGCTGTGTAGCCCCGGGGGCAGCCATTCCTGCACTGGTACAGCTGGGGTGTTTGCTACAGAAACCCTACTATAGTTTATATAAATACCCTGCTGTGTAGCCCCGGGGGCAGCCATTCCTGCACCGGTACAGCTGGGGTGTTTGCTACAGAAACCCTACTATAGTTTATATAAATACCCCGCTGTGTAGCCCCGGGGGCAGCCATTCCTGCACTGGTACAGCGGGTGTGTTTGCTTCAGGAACACTACTATAGTTTATATAAATACCCTGCTGTGTAGCCCCGGGGGCAGCCGTTCCTGCACTGGTACAGCTGGGGTGTTTGCTACAGAAACCCTACTATAGTTTATATAAATACCCCGCTGTGTAGCCCCGGGGGCAGCCATTCCTGCACTGGTACAGCTGGGGTGTTTGCTTCAGGAACACTACTATAGTTTATATAAATAAGCTCAACCCATAGAAGCTTTTACTGCCCCTTCATGGTCATCTTAAAAGAACAAATAAGGCGCCCCAAATCTCACCTCAACTGGGCTTCAGGCTGAGCCTACATATCACTTGCCTCAGGCTCAGGGTCGGACTGGGCTCTAGTGGGCCCCACAGCCCAGACCTGACCCTTTGCCGGTGCTCCCCCTGCCCGACAGCTCCTGCCGTAATGTCTTAAATTTTCACGCTTGGAGGAGGATGTCGGATGGGGGGGCTCTGCGAGGGGAGTTAGGGGGTCCCTGCAGGGGGGGGCAGGTGCACCTGCAGGGCCCCTGGGCTCTTCACCCCCCAATCCGATCCTGCTCAGGCTTTCCCTGTTAGGCACAGCCTATAAGTCTGAGAACCTGTTAGTATTACTCCAGAGTAGCATTTGCATCTGTGCATTTTGTGAAATCGACTCAATCATTGTATTTCCCAGGTACTGATGTCACAAAGCAGCCAAACTGAACGCCTTTGGTGCAAGTTGGGTGCAAGTTGCTGCGAAACATGCTTCTATGCTAATGGTGTTTGGGTGCTGGGTGTCAAATGATGTCTGTGCCTGGTTCTTAAAGAGATACTGACACCAGAAATTACTGTTTTTTTAAATATATCATATCATTGTCTTTGCATGCTATTTATAATTTTGCCTTAAAAGTATTAGGCCAATACTTTTACATCACCTATCTGACCCCCCATGTTCCCCTATGAGGGGGCGGCCATATTTGTGCAGCAGGAGGCTGTTAGCATTAGAAGCTATAACTGACAGGCTGAGAAGGGACAGTCAGGTCGGCAAAACAGTCATTTAGGGACTTCAAGTTACAATTATTTACAAAAGCAGCTCAGTGAGAAATGATCAACATGACCTGTAGGGAACTTTTTATGTACATTAATATTTCGTGGTTTTGTGTCAGTATCACTTTATCACAAGTTTGCTGTGTCAGTTGCCTTAATCACTATTTTCTTTGTTCCCTTGTTTCCTTTAGTAGTTGTTTCTAAATTTTTACTTAGAAAATAAACTAAATATGGAATTGGACCAGGGGTACCGTCGTTCAACACTGCACGCTGCACTACGCAACAGATTTTTTTCCACCTTTTTTGGTCTCCTCCTAGTAGCAGGGGTGGATGTGTTGGGAGCCTGGAGCAAAAGCCCCTAGTATAAAGTTTGGTGCCCTAAAGTAACGATAGTGAAGCCACGATAGTGAAGTTGGGGAGCAGGGTCCCGTTAAATAAGGTAAAATCAGTAAATAGCAGCTTCTGTCATAATACACCCATTACCGAGGAGCAGTAGGGTGGAGTAGAACTGACATCTGCCTAAGAGCAGGGACCTCAGTCTGTAAAGGGTTTTAGGCTATTTCTCATCCAGTGGACAGGATCCTGTATGGTGAGGCTATTCCTTCGCAATTTCTGTCCCCTATGGGTAATGGTACATTATCCTCTGTCCTTTAGGAGCTAGATTGCCTTCACAATGCTGAAGTCTAAATTGTCAAAATGATGTTACCCCAAGCTTGTTAATTCAGTTTAAAGTCAAAATAATCCAGAACTGTGTGTTTAAAGTTACTGGTTTCTGGCTCATTGTCAGGCAGCGCCGTATGATTTCATTACTGTCTTAACTCTATGCATCTTCTCTCCTGCAGCCAAGCAGTACAAGGGGTCTGGTTGTCAGGTAACAATTTT
Source organism: Xenopus tropicalis (assembly GCF_000004195.4). Taxonomy (NCBI): domain Eukaryota; kingdom Metazoa; phylum Chordata; class Amphibia; order Anura; family Pipidae; genus Xenopus; species Xenopus tropicalis. Next base: position 159,503,338 of record NC_030678.2, on the reverse strand, counting down.
GCAAATGCTTGAGATTGTCTAATGCACATGTACAGATTTGCTTCAAATTACATTAACAGCCAAATGTATTTGTTTGACAGTGAAACACCCCTTTAACAGGGTTCTTGCTCTGCTGCTAAGCAGCTCAGGTTTAGAAATAGAAATTATTTGACCCCCCCTCCTTCTATAGGTTAGAAATATTGCCCCAATAATTTCTTTCCCAGCGGTGCCCTTGTACAAGTGTAAGAGAATAAGCGCACACAGCCTAAAGGAAATTAGAGGAAACATTAGCTCCTCAGTCTCCCCAGATTGCCAATATCCATTAAATAATGCCTATATCAGTAATACTCCTGTTGGGCAGAGATGATCTGCTGCTGTACAATGGCTTGTCTACGGGTTCCCTGCCTTTAGCACTTCTTCCGTCCATCCTTCATTAATACTGACTGTAAAGGAAAAACCCAACCGCTTCTTCCTGCATTTCTACCTTTTATACATTTAGTTTTACCAGCATTCAGCTTGCTGTCTCCCCGCTGCTCCTGGCTATCATATGATCAATACCTGAGTCGCTTTTGATTTTACTGTCAAATATCTTGGTGGTACCCTGATAAGCTCCTTCTCTACTATATATCACACCGCTGTCTTTTTTTCATGGAAATGCTCATTATTAAATAATTTTTACAGACTGTAAGAATGTGACTGATATGGGCTGTTTCCCCCCCGCTGACTACCTGTGAGTGTTTGGAATGACAGATGGAAGTCCTGCATTAATTAAGACCTAAATCAGTTTTTAGCACATTGTAGCCCGATGTTCCGATGCTAATGATTTCACTCTATATTTAGCTATTTGCCATAAATGTACGGAAACTACGTTTTAATCTGTTGCCACCTTTCTCATATAGACTCCAAGTGGTTTGATAGCCTTGAACTTTCCAACATTTCCCCCTCGGCAGGAGAGAACACTCTTTTATTATCTGACCACCCAGTATTCTTCGATATTGGGATACTGTAGATTTGAATGATCTGTGGTTTTTCAGAAAGAAGCCTAAAAGTATCGCTAAACTTGATTGTGACTTTTATCATGGGCCCCTGCCAAAGACTCTCAATGGGGATCGAAATGTATTGGGTTTCCTTTTTGCAAACATATAATATCACTAAAATTATCATTTTGTATCATGGTGTTCCCTGTTATCTATGGATACCTATTGGTATATGAGGTTTTTCCGGTTATCTTGTTTCAGTGAGTAGCCACTTTTTTTTAATAGATGTAGGTGTGCCATCCCATAATCTTATGTAGCTTTCCATTGCAAGGACATCCGGGGTACGTACTGAGATGGCCTAGAAAGATTATTTTGTAGTGAGAATATTCACAGGTATCTCTGTCAGGTTTAGCGTTGCCTCCTGGCCGGTATATCAATGATTTAGCCGGTAACATACCATCCAAGGCCAGTATTACATATTTACTATCAATGTAGCTGTAATGAACTGCTGGCTAGCAGTGGGTTAATGCTTGTTCTGTGTTAGTTCAGGTGAAGTAGTCAGATACACACTGGAACTTTTGGTATATTTATTAGAACATGGCAGGTAGATCTGGCCTGCTCCATGCTTGCTCTCAGCTTAACAGGAAGCACAAAACAGGAACAGGAATATCATCATCAATTAATGGCAAAACAGCAAGAATGCCATTAACCAAAATGTCTACACATGCAGGTTACTACAGTAGTTGCCAGTAAATTAGTATTCTCTACTTATTTAGCACCTCCACCCCCCCACACAACTGACCCAAATGCTTCCTTTCCAATATGTGCCCCCAAACCCAGCCTACTCACAGTATTTGGCTCTGTCCACCCTACCCTTGCACCGGTATAACCCTCTGCTTAATCATAACTCCACCCCCTTTCAGACCTGCCCCTACCTAGGCCCAGACTAGCAATTAGTGGCATAAGGGCCCTATGTCATTGGTCGATAAAGGCCTGAAGAAAAGGTGGCAGCCCTACTCAGGTAAGATGTAATAAAATATATTATGGATAATTTCAAGAAAGAGATAGATACTTAGCAAATAAAAAGAAATACAAGGTCATTTATCAACACAGTGCAGAGTGTAAAGTGCAATTTTGGATGCAAATCAGCCACAATTCTATATTTCCCTCTGGATTTCAGTATAATTGTGGGCACATGGGAAAATGAACAAAATGCACATTAGCAAATCAGGTTGTGGGTAATGGTTTCAGAGTGGGCATTGCATCAATACCAGCACCCAGAGTCAAAATGGCTTTGACATGAGATTCTTTGGCCACAAGTCTACCGTGCCAACTGACTCGTCCTGCTGTGGGAACCCTGAAATTACAGCCACATTCAGTCTGGGGTGCTAGTTTCAGAGTTTCCTACGCTCAACAGGCTGCACAGAATTCAGCAGAAGTGGCACAATAAACTCAGTGGCGCTAAGGGCAACTATACAGAAATGCAAGGAGCGCGTTTAGTACCATTTTAGCACAACCATGCAGCTGTGTTTGTAAATGAGCTCTATATTATAATATTTTACTAGTGACAGAAGGTTGGTTACACTCAGGGTCGGAACTAAGTGTAGGCAGGAGAGGCGAGGGCCTAGGGTGCAATAGTGGAGTGGACAGTGCAGAATTTCTCTTGCTGGCGCCCCTAGGCCACCCCCCCATTGGCGCCCCTACCCCCCCGTGCGCGAGTGCAAGTGCGCAAACATTTAAAGTCCCATACGGAGCAGTGGGGAGAGGTCCCCATTGCTTCGTATGGGAGCCAAATTTAAAAATTATTTTGCGGTGGGGCGGCAGGCCGCCCCTAAATTTGTGCCGCCCTAGGTCCGGGCCTTTGTGGCCTCGTCACAAATCCGGGCCTGGGAGTGGAGATGGGAATGTACCTCTAATACCTGCCTCCCCCAAGTTCCTGCCCTTATCTAGTGCCAAATATCAGTGCATTGTATCAGTGAGGGGGAAATGTAGTTTGTGTATCGCTAATTAATGGGGAGAAAGAGGGGTGGTTGAGCTTATTTCCTACAATACAATTGCCCCTGTACCTGCAGTTAACACACCAGAGAAGGTTGCTGATACAGCTGTAGCACAGCGTTGCTATAATGTAATCACATGGGGATGCTTGGCATATAAATTTTCCATCTAGTTTCATTTTCCTGAGCAATGAAAGCTTCTAGTGTGCAGAAAACCTACAATAAAACTGCTAATAAACCCAACCCAGCTGGCCGCACTGCCTTAGCAAACACATTGCTTGTACAAATGAGCCTATAGATTCACTTGGATCAAAGAGATCTACATTCATATCTCAATGCAAAAGACCTTCCACAAAATGCCCAATTCAGAGCTGCACCAATACAGCTTTAAAAGCAAGGGGCAGCCCAAATAGTGGAAAGGGCCCTATATGAGGGTAAGTAAGGGGTGTAGTTAATAACACTGAAGACAAACATCACTGGTGATATTGCTCACAGCAACCAATAAGATATTTGCTTTTGTTTTCTACCTTATAGGTGACTGTTCAAATCTAATTGCTGATTGGTTGCTATGGCCAACATCAGCAGTGATGTTTATCTCCAGTGTTAATGAATATGTCCCTTATTCTGATATTTGGTCTGGATGCTAGTTTTCTCTTCTGGATTATTCTTAAACAATAGTGGGCGATTTTACAATTATTTTTTATTACATATATTCAAACTTTGTGTAAACTAAGGGAACCTTAAATAAATACTGGTTGCAAAGGAGAGACCGAACCCCCCTGGGGCTTATAAATAAAAGTATATATTCTCCTGCAGTCACCTACTGATGTCCTCTATTGTTGGAATTAATATGTAACTAAAGTGGTGTTGCTGAGGGTACAAACATCTAATGTTCATTGAAGAAATACAAATTGAGACGGCGAGCTCCTCATTATAAAGTAACAATTCCGCTAATTGCAGCTCATTCACACAATTGCACTTTATGTAGATCTCCTTTCCTTTAATTAAGAAGAGCTAAAACTGGGAAAAATATGTAACACCCAAGCAGGAAACGTTCTCATAGGTGCAATTTCTAATTAAATCGGACGCATTCTGTAGCATCATTGTGGCGCTGGATTGACTGTGACGTTGGCAGGGACAGAACTTAGAAATGTAGAAGATCAGTGGATGGTTCATTCTAGAGATAATACATTATTATTTCTTAAAAGCGACTCAATTATAGTTGAAGAAGTTGGTCAAGGTCTGTGGGGCAAGCAATGCATTCAGTGGCCGAATTAGGGACTACTAAGCCCTACGGACCTCTTTCACGCTAATGAGGATGGGAAGGCCACAGTAGCTGTGGGGAGGCTGAGGGAGAATTGGACTGCAGAGATTTTGTTTCTGTTTTCTGCTTCCTGGACATGGCAACCATGAGAAATCTTGGGACCATATATAACCAAATGGTTTAGGCACCCTACTAGTCAGTGGACTCAAGATACTGATCTGAGCCCCAACCATTCATTTAGTTGTAATGGGTTCTAAGATTTCTTATGGTTGCCTGTACACTTATATATTTAAACTGCACATCATTCGGGTCCACCACTGGGCCACAATTAAGATCCGCCACTGGGCCACAATTAAGATCAGCCACTGGGCCACAATTAAGGTCCACCACTGGGCAACAATTAAGATCCGCCACTGGGCCACTATTATGATCCGCCACTGGGCCACAATTAAGATCCGCCACTGGGCCACTATTATGATCCGCCATTGAGCCACAATTAAGATCTGCCACTGGGCCACAATTAAGATCCGCCACTGGGCCACAATTAAGATCCGCCATTGGGCCACAATTAAGATCTGCCACTGGGCCACAATTAAGGGCTGTCACTGGGCCACAATTACGGTCTGTCACTGGGCCACAATTACGGTCTGTCACTGGGCCACAATTAAGATCTGCCATTGGGCCACAATTAAGATCCGCCACTAGGCCACAATTAAGTTTCACCACTGGGCCACAATTAAGATCCGCCACTGGGCCACAATTAAGATCCGTCACTGTGCCTGTCTGTGTTTTTTCCCTGTAGCATTTTTCCTGCTGGTGCATCTATGCTTTAACTCTTTTACTGCCAAGCACGTATGGCATACGTGCTGGCAGTAAAAGGGCTTAAACGCCAACGACGTGTCTCATACGTCGTTGGCGTTTAAGCGCTGCCCTCTGCAGCGGCGGCATGTGCCGCCGCTGCAGAGGGCTTCTAACAATGACAGCCCCCCTGGGCAATGTGCCAGGGGGGCTGTCATCAGGGTCCTGCGAGCCGATCACTCGCAGGACCCTCCAGGAAGCAGCAGATGCGATCGCATCGCATCTGCTGCTTCCTGCTTCCTCCCTCTCCCCCAGCGCCGGCCCAAATGAGGAAGGAGGCGATCGGTCTTCAGGAACAGGTAAGGACTTTTTTTTTTATTGCATTTACACACTTTTACACACTTATACACACATTTACATACATTTATACACACTTACATACATTTACACACACTTACAGCACACATTTTAGCATTTTTTATTTTATTTTATTTTATTTTTTTTTTTCATTTTTCACACTTTTATACACTTATTTACACTCATATACACACTTACACACTATCACACAACTTTTACACATGTACACACATGTATACACAAACACTTTGGGTTTTTTTTGTTTTGCTTTTTTTTTTTTTTTTTTTCATTTTACCACTTTGTTTTTATTTTCTTTTACCTAAAAACTGTTTATTTTGACAGCGTAACTATTGGATCAGATATTCTGGCCACTAATTACACTGTCATGTAACTTATTTTGTTGTTTCACTGATTTGCACAATTTTGGTTTATCATTTATCCCTATATAAGTGTTCCTGATCTGTTTTTAGCGTAGCTTTGCCAGGTGTAACTTTGGTGTACAAAAATAACTTTACCTATTTTGAATTCATCAGAATGTGTACTTTCCAAAAATATATGGTTTTCTGGGGGTCACTGTATAGTTAGGGGGGGATTACTGCACATAATACACTGACAGGGGGCTCTGTGTGCAAAAGCTGAGCTGGCAGGCGAGAAATCCTTATGCGCTATTTTCATTTTGGGTTCAGTACATACCGCAGACTTTGGTATATCTATGCATATTGGGCATCAATCTGTTCAGTAGGCCTCTGGTGTTCCTATTTGGGGTGACTTGCCTTTGTACGCAAGAAATTGTGTGAGATAAATGTGACAAATTGCAACATTTTTAGGCAATTTTCTGAAATGTCATAAAAACCAATAACTTTAGGAAAGCTCTGCAGATTGGTACTTTGGTGTAGAAAGGACTCTTTACCCTTGTTGGATTTGTCAGAATGTGTACTTTCCAAAAATATATGGTTTTGTGGGGGATCTGTATAGTTAGGGGAAGTTTTGGCACATAATACACTGACAGGGGGCTCTGTGTGCAAAAGCTGAGCTGGCAGGCGAGAAATCCTTATGCGCTATTTTCATTTAGGGTTCAGTACATACCGCAGACTTTGGTATATCTATGCATATTGGGCATCAAACTGTTCAGTAGGCCTCTGGTGTTCCTATTTGGGGTGACTTGCCTTTGTACGCAAGAAATTGTGTGAGATAAATGCGGCAAATTGCAACATTTTTAGGCGATTTTCTGAAATGTCATAAAAACCAATAACTTTAGGAAAGCTTTGCGGCTTGGTACTTTGGTGTAGAAAGGACTCTTTACCTTTGTTGGATTTGTCAGAATGTGTACTTTCCAAAAATATATGGTTTTGTGGGGGTCTCTGTATAGTTAGGGGAAGTTTTGGCACATAATACACTGACAGGGGGCTCTGTGTGCAAAAGCTGAGCTGGCAGGCGAGAAATCCTTATGCGCTATTTTCATTTAGGGTTCAGTACATACTGCAGACTTTGGTATATCTATGCATATTGGGCATCAAACTGTTCAGTAGGCCTCTGGTGTTCCTATTTGGGGTGACTTGCCTTTGTACGCAAGAAATTGTGTGAGATAAATGCGACAAATTGCAACATTTTTAGGCGATTTTCTGAAATGTCATAAAAACCAATAACTTTAGGAAAGCTCTGCAGATTGGTACTTTGGTGTAGAAAGGACTCTTTACCCTTGTTGGATTTGTCAGAATGTGTACTTTCCAAAAATATATGGTTTTGTGGGGGATCTGTATAGTTAGGGGAAGTTTTGGCACATAATACACTGACAGGGGGCTCTGTGTGCAAAAGCTGAGCTGGCAGGCGAGAAATCCTTATGCGCTATTTTCATTTAGGGTTCAGTACATACCGCAGACTTTGGTATATCTATGCATATTGGGCATCAAACTGTTCAGTAGGCCTCTGGTGTTCCTATTTGGGGTGACTTGCCTTTGTACGCAAGAAATTGTGTGAGATAAATGCGGCAAATTGCAACATTTTTAGGCGATTTTCTGAAATGTCATAAAAACCGATAACTTTAGGAAAGCTTTGCGGCTTGGTACTTTGGTGTAGAAAGGACTCTTTACCTTTGTTGGATTTGTCAGAATGTGTACTTTCCAAAAATATATGGTTTTGTGGGGGTCTCTGTATAATTAGGGGAAGTTTTGGCACATAATACACTGACAGGGGGCTCTGTGTGCAAAAGCTGAGCTGGCAGGCGAGAAATCCTTATGCGCTATTTTCATTTAGGGTTCAGTACATACTGCAGACTTTGGTATATCTATGCATATTGGGCATCAAACTGTTCAGTAGGCCTCTGGTGTTCCTATTTGGGGTGACTTGCCTTTGTACGCAAGAAATTGTGTGAGATAAATGCGACAAATTGCAACATTTTTAGGCGATTTTCTGAAATGTCATAAAAACCAATAACTTTAGGAAAGCTCTGCAGATTGGTACTTTGGTGTAGAAAGGACTCTTTACCCTTGTTGGATTTGTCAGAATGTGTACTTTCCAAAAATATATGGTTTTGTGGGGGATCTGTATAGTTAGGGGAAGTTTTGGCACATAATACACTGACAGGGGGCTCTGTGTGCAAAAGCTGAGCTGGCAGGCGAGAAATCCTTATGCGCTATTTTCATTTAGGGTTCAGTACATACCGCAGACTTTGGTATATCTATGCATATTGGGCATCAAACTGTTCAGTAGGCCTCTGGTGTTCCTATTTGGGGTGACTTGCCTTTGTACGCAAGAAATTGTGTGAGATAAATGCGACAAATTGCAACATTTTTAGGCGATTTTCTGAAATGTCATAAAAACCAATAACTTTAGGAAAGCTTCTGCAGATTGGTACTTTGGTGTAGAAAGGACTCTTTACCCTTGTTGGATTTGTCAGAATGTGTACTTTCCAAAAATATATGGTTTTGTGGGGGTCACTGTATGGTTAGGGGAAGTTTTGGCACATAATACACTGACAGGGGGCTCTGTGTGCAAAAGCTGAGCTGGCAGGCGAGAAATCCTTATGCGCTATTTTCATTTGGGTTCAGTACATACCGCAGACTTTGGTATATCTATGCATATTGGGCATCAAACTGTTCAGTAGACCTCTGGTGTTCCTTTTTGGGGTGATTTGTCTTTATCTGATCTTTATCAAGAAATTGTGAGAGATAAATGCGGCAAATTGCAACATTTTTATGCGATTTTCGAAAATGTCATATAAATCTGCAAACTTAGGAAAGCTTTACAGCTTGGTACTTTGTAGCAATAAGAAATATTTACCCATTATAGATTCGGGGGGATGTGTATTTTCCAAAAATATATGGCTTTCTGGGGTGAATGTACTTTTTTTGTAGCATTATCCCACATAAAGGATGTAAATGTGTTGATTTTGCAGGAGCTGAAATGATAGATCATATGGGGGTATGTTCCCATTGGGGCCCCTACATGCCACATACTTAGGTAAACCTATACATATTGGGCATCAAACTGTTCAGTGGACCCCTGGCGTTCAAATTTAGGGTGTTTTATCTTGGTACCTAACACTATGTGGGAGATAAGATGCTGCAAAGTGGAAGCTTTGAGGGGATTTTTGGAAATGTCATCAAAATTGCTAACTTTAGAAAAGCTGTGCGGCTTGGTACTTTGGAGTAGAAAGACATGGGTACCCATTTTAGATTCGGGGGAATGTGTACTTTCCAAAAATATATTACTTTCTGGGGTGAGCGTACTTTTTTGTAGCTTTATCCCACATATAATGATGTAAATGTGTTGATTTTGCATGAGCTGAAATGACAGAAATGACAGTATATATGGGGGTATGTTCACATTGGGGCCCCTACATGCCACATACTTAGGTAAACCTATACATATTGGGCATCAAACTGTTCAGTGGACCCCTGGCGTTCAAATTCAGGGTGTTTTATCTTGGTACCTAATGCTATGTGGGAGATAAGATGCTTCAAAATGGAAGCTTTGAGGGGATTTTTGGAAATGTCATCAAAATTGCTAACTTTAGAAAAGCTGTGCGGCTTGGTACTTTGGAGTAGAAAGACATGGGTACCCATTTTAGATTCGGGGGAATGTGTACTTTCCAAAAATATATGGCTTTCTGGGGTGAGCGTACTTTTTTGTAGCTTTATCTCACATATAATGATGTAAATGTGTTGATTTTGCAGGAGCTGAAATGACAGAAATGACAGTATATATGGGGGTATGTTCACATTCGGGCCCCTACATGCCACATACTTGGGTAAACCTATACATATTGGGCATCAAACTGTTCAGTGGACCCCTGGTGTTCAAATTCAGGGTGTTTTATCTTGGTACCTAATGCTATGTGGGAGATAAGATGCTTCAAAGTGGAAGCTTTGAGGGGATTTTTGGAAATGTCATCAAAATTGCTAACTTTAGAAAAGCTGTGCGGCTTGGTACTTTGGAGTAGAAAGACATGGGTACCCATTTTAGATTCGGGGGAATGTGTACTTTCCAAAAATATATGACTTTCTGGGGTGAGCGTACTTTTTTGTAGCTTTATCCCACATATAATAATGTAAATGTGTTGATTTTGCAGGAGCTGAAATGACAGAAATGACAGTTCATATGGGGGTATGTTCACATTGGGGCCCCTACATGCCACATACTTAGGTAAACCTATACATATTGGGCATCAAACTGTTCAGTGGACCCCTGGCGTTCAAATTCAGGGTGTTTTATCTTGGTACCTAATGCTATGTGGGAGATAAGATGCTTCAAAGTGGAAGCTTTGAGGGGATTTTTGGAAATGTCATCAAAATTGCCAACTTTAGAAAAGCTGTGCGGCTTGGTACTTTGGAGTAGAAAGACATAGGTACCCATTTTAGATTCGGGGGAATGTGTACTTTCCAAAAATATATGACTTTCTGGGGTGAGCATACTTTTTACTAGCTTTATCCCACATATAATGATGTAAATGTGTTGATTTTGCAGAAGCTGAAATGACAGAAATGACAGTATATATGGGGGTATGTTCACATTGGGGCCCCTACATGCCACATACTTGGGTAAACCTATACATATTGGGCATCAAACTGTTCAGTGGACCCCTGGTGTTCAAATTCAGGGTGTTTTATCTTGGTACCTAATGCTATGTGGGAGATAAGATGCTTCAAATTGGAAGCTTTGAGGGGATTTTTGGAAATGTCATCAAAATTGCTAACTTTAGAAAAGCTGTGCGGCTTGGTACTTTGGAGTAGAAAGACATGGGTACCCATTTTAGATTCGGGGGAATGTGTACTTTCCAAAAATATATGACTTTCTGGGGTGAGCGTACTTTTTACTAGCTTCATCCCACATATAATGATGTAAATGTGTTGATTTTGCAGAAGCTGAAATGACAGAAATGACAGTTCATATGGGGTATGTTCACATTGGGGCCCCTACATGCCACATACTTAGGTAAACCTATACATATTGGGCATCAAACTGTTCAGTGGACCCCAGGCATTCATATTTAGGGTGTTTTATTTGGTTACTTTATGACCTGTAGGAGATAAGATACTATAGACTAGAAGCTTTGAAGCGATTTTTAAAAAAAATCACAAATTTTGATAAAAACCAATAACTTTAGGAAAGCATTGCGACTTGATAGTTTGGAGTAGACAGACAGTTGTGCCTATTCTGTATTCCCCAGAATCTGTTCTTTCCAAAAATGTACAATTTTCTGGGATAAACCTTCTGTTAGTGGAATTTTGGCCTTGAAATCCAAAGTATGCAGTTTTTTTGGAGCAGTGCTTTGGGAATTTGGTAGTGTACTGCTGGGAGTTTTTGACCTATACAAGTGAGAAATCTCCATAAAACTATATATATTTGGTATTGGCACGTTCAGGAGACATGGGACTTTCCAAATCAGTTGTATATTCGTGCATAAAATAATTTTTGTTTCTAGTATGTGTGATTATATTATGGAAAATTTGATTTTTTTTGCATTTTTAGACATTTAGAAGCCTATATCTTGTTACAGAATTGGAATTACACAAAAATTCTACCATATTTTGAAAGCTTAGGTTGTTCTGAAAAAAACGATATATTGTTTTCCTTGGTAAACTAAAAGTCCCCCCGAGGAAAGGCCCCTAAAGTGAAACAGTGCAAAATGTTCAAAAACTGTCTGGCAATACAAGTTCCGCTTTGACCAAAATGGCTGGCAGTAAAAGGGTTAAGGGAAGACACATGTCACTGATGGTGCCTGTGTTTTTCCTGACCCTTAGGGCACATTAATCTGCAACAGGACAATAAAATGCCCTGAGACTTTAGCTGTGCCACAAGGTTATAGGGAAATGCATTCTCAGCTTTTAATTACTCTTTAAATAACTTTCAGCCCTCAGTACTGGAAAACCCATTCTCTGGCTGCCTTCCCTAATGGCCACACTCAAGTCAGAGCTGTAAATTGTCTGTACGAAAGCCAAGTAAAAATATTACTTTGCCTTTTATAGATTGAAATTAAAGCTGGGAAATAGTTTTGTTTCAGGTGGTAACTCTAAGATTATGTTATGTTATAGGTGTTCTAACCTTGTGATATTCCCTTAATTGTGCCTGCTACAGAGGAAGGCAGAGCACCATGCCTACTACTAGCAAGCTAGGGAACCTGCTGTTGCTCTTTAATGAAGAGAGAATGTGAAGGATAGAATACAATAAGGTATCCCATTAATAGACAGAGGGAAGCAGAAATCATGAGAAGACAGTATGATGGGCAGGGAGAATGCCTGGGCCGGAGTAAGATCTAATGCAGGCAATAACAATTCCAAAAGGACTTAGCACAACAGACGACCATCGGATGCCGGTTAAAATGTTTATTTTATTTTATTCGTCTATTAAAATTAGTTATGTGCACTTAACCATAGGCAGAGTAGCAGCAATAGCCTAAGGCCATTGGAGTAGGAGGAGCTCTGTTGTTGGGGCAGTTGTGTTGGACACTGGTGACTCTTTGGTCAAGGGCTATCTAGTTTGCCTTTGTTTGCCCATTTTGGCAAAAGTGGTTGGCGTAACAGGCAGTCAATGGTTTGCCGAGATTAATTATGTTTATAATTAACATGTTACACAGTTGTTACTTATTGCCTGCCCCCATATGTAATTAAAGGAGAAGGAAAGGTAAAAACTAAGTAAGCTTTATCAGAAAGGTCTATGTAAATACAGCCATAAGCACTCACAGAAATGCTGCACGAGTTCTATGTCAAAAGATTTGTTGTGTCTGTAATTTATGTGCCAGAGACACGCAGCTCTCTTCTCTCTCCCCACACCTGCTCCCCCCTCCCTCAAGAATGATAAGAACTCACTCCCCCCCTTAGGAATGTGAATCTGAGCCAATCAGCAGAAAGCTGACTTATAGTCTTACGCACTGAGCATGTTCACTGGTCTGGGTCTCAGTGCAGGAGCAAGGCATTATGGGAACTTTCTTTACAGAGCTCAGCGTTTTTTTTTCCTATGAGGCTTCTGATCATCTGAATGATTGAAATATGGGGAGACTTAAGGGCACTATTGAGACAACTGAAGGTATGCCTGCAGCTTGAGATTAACTCTTTATTAGCCTTTCCTTCTCCTTTAAAGGCTCTAAGTTTCCTCATGTGCAGTAACCCATAACAGCCAATAACAACAGACCCTTAAATGCTACCTGCCGACCCTTAGGACCCCCAACTCTGCAAAGCAGCAGCCCTACCCACTATAAATACCATAAATATTATTTGTTGCTTTCTTAAACCAATGCAAACTTCACATTTTAATAAAAGTAATTCATATGTTGCTGAAATTCACCAGTTTTCTGGCACTGGGGCTCAATGATTAGATTATTTTGATTGGCCCACCGTCTTAGGTGAAGATTCTCTTATTTGTCAGCCTTACCATGTATGGCTAGTCTAAGGGTGACAATACCATATAGGCAGATCTTTCTCTCAATAAGGTGAGTCTGAAGGACTTGATTTAGCAGCTTAAATCTGCCTGTGGGGCCACCTTATCTCAAATAAGTGGGTTCTTATGAAGGAGAACCCTATCTGAAGAGTAACTGCTATTTGCCCCTATAATTCATGTCAAGTCTGCCTTTTGGGCCTTAACATTTCAGGGGCAAATACCAGAATCTGAATCACAGGCAGAGTGCAATAGTTTGTACAGGTATGGGACCCATTATCCAGAATGCTCTGGACCTGGGGTTTTCCAGATAAGGGATCTTTCCGTAATTTGAATCTCCTACTAATTATTTAAACAGTAATTAAACCTAATAGGACTGTTCTGCCCCCAATAAGGGGTAATTAAATCTTAGTTGGGATCAAGTACAGGTACTGTTTTATTATTACAGAGAAAAGGGAATCATTTAACCATGAAATAAACCCAATAGGGCTGTTCTGCCCCAATAAGGGGTAATTATATCTTAGTTGGGATCAAGTACAGGTACTGTTTTATTATTACAGAGAAAAAGGAAATCATTTTTGAAAAGTGAATTATTTGATTAAAATGGAGTCTATGGGAGATGGCCTTTCTGTAATTCAGAACTTTCTGGATAATGTGTTTCCGGATAAGGGATCCCATACCTGTTTATTAATCTCTTTGTGTTATTCCTTTTGGACTGGCATCCGCCCTTGCTCTAAGCAAACCTCCCTTTTACTAATGGAACATTATATTCATAAAGACGTGTGAAGAGCTTTTGCTGAATGCTCGAGGGGCCGGTTTGGTCCCTGGCCATTACCCAGTAGAAAGATAAATTTACTTTTAATTAGGAAACATCAGCTTTCTCAGCATTTGCGAGTGAAGGCGGTAACTTGCTGATCTGCACTCTTTAAGGCCCCAATGAATCACTTTTTCTTTGTTTGCCGAATTCATTACCAATCTGTTTTGTCTCTCATCATTCCAGGTACATGCAAGATCATAATGTAATGCCATTTTATCTAATGATTCTAACAGAGGCTTCTTATTACCTTCAAATAACAAGGACACAGCTATGCTCAGTGAATTAAAGGATAAGTTCATTTTTGAAGTCTACTTTCTATATAGAATCAGTGGGCCATTGATCTTTAATATGTTTTCCTTATTCTTTTCAGTTATCTTTATTTTTGTGTACTCTTCTCCCAAGGAACCCTCAGAAGTTTGGTTATGCAGATCTTTACAAAGCAGAACACATGCACCAAAACTTCCTTTGCCCAGTATATGAGTATTGTCTGCAACCAAGACAGGGTTGGACTGGGCCAGTGGGACACAGGGAAAAAACCTGGAGGCCCCTGCCCTTGTAAGCCTCACTGACTGAGACTCGCTCACCGCTCCACCCCCCACCTCTAACCCTCAATCACAGAAGGAAGTGTTGTAGTCTGGTGGCTGGTTTGATGCATGGAGGTAGGAATTTATGACTGTAGTACGGGGCCCATAAGGTGGCAGGTTTCAGAGGGCCTTGGACCCCCCCAATCTGAAACTGAACCAAGATACATTTTGGGGATAAACCTTGCCCTATGTCAAGGTCCCCAGTTACTTTGGAGCTGGGGGTAGTGTATTGTAGGCCACTTTATGGTTATGCAATGTATTCCATTGGTCAGTGATGCCCAACCAGTGTCTCAGGAGCAACATGTTGCTCCCCAACCCTTTGGATGTTGCTCCCAGTGGCCCCAAAGCAAGGGCTTATTTTTGAATTCCTGACTTGGAGGCAAGTTTCGGTCCAATAAAAACCATGTGTAATGGCAAACGGACCTTGCTATAGACTGCCAGTCCATATAGAGGCTACCTAATAGCCAATCACAGCCCATATTTGGCATCCCAGGAACTTTTTTTTAATGCTTGTGTTGTTCCCAACTCTTTTTACATTTGAATGGGGCTCACAGGTAGAAAAGGTTGGGGACCCCCGCCGTAGGCAGTGTAATAAATTGCAACGGCACAAGGAGTGCAATGTATTTGCGGGAATTGGCAAACTGTAAAATGGCCATCAGCAATATTGAGGTCCTGCAATATACTGTACTGCAGGGGCACTGGGGACCTGGCCAGGGTGCTACAGGGACACACAGTGGCTTTGGAAGGAACAGAAAGAGAAAGCCGGCTGGATATTGTAATACTGGGGCAATATGCAGGATAGTAATATAGTGCGGGGGATCCAGGGGCTCGGCAATACGCTGCAATGACTTCAATGCACTGCATGTTATCTGGGGCTGTTAAGGATAATGAAAAAGGGTAATGAAAAAAGATAATATGTTGCTATTCCAGGCAAACACGGACCATATTTTAATTGTATATCTGCCTTCTGCTTGCCAAAAAAGAACAAAGGGTTATAGGTAACATTCAGGGACATTGATTTCTCTCCTTCCGTCGGGGTATTCATCTTATTAATTGGACACGACTGTTTGCACACTCCCTAACCTTTGCTCTGTGCAGCCCGCCATTAAAGGCCACTGACCCTCTCTATACTGTACATGGTGTAATCTCTGCTCACTTAAATGGGAGGCACAACCCAATCATAAGTCTCAGAGTAATACCATGTACTGCGTCCTTTCCATGTTACTATGTAATAAACCAATCTGAATTGTCCTGGAAATACTAAACATACCATTGTAACAATAATATTCATATTTTAATAAAAATGAATTAAAAAAAGGAATCAAGTATTACAGTCATGATGTAAGGGCTCATTTACTCATATACTAAATGATATTGGTATATAGAAGATTATACTATTCCCAAGAAGGGATATGCAAGGTTATTTTTATACACTGCACAGTCATGAAGCAACCGCGTCTGACAAAAAGGCCTAATTTATACAGACGTATAGATTCCCTTTAACATCACCTTGATATGTGTCTTCAGGCGACAAAATCCTTTCACACAAAGGATTTTGATCCGGGATTATGTCTTCTTGGCATGGGATGGATTTTTCCATCTAGATATCGGAGCACATATTTTTGTCAGAAGGAATTTTCATGTTTATTTCTCCGGGTAAAGGTTAGTTTTATTAGAATAATACAGGGCCCCATCACAATGCTTTTATGCCCTCCGATATGGAACGTCTGCCCAAAAGCCTTAAGGTCCCCATACACATGAAGATCCGCTCGCTTGGTGAGGTCTGCGTATTATAATTGCGGGAATGGGGCAGTCGGTTCGGGGACCGAATCCGACTAAATCGTTTAATCTGCCCGATCGATATCTAGCCATTTTTAGGCCAGATATCGGTCAGGCAGGCCCCTTGTTCCTGCCCCTACACAGGCCAATAAGCTGCCGAGTCGGTCCAAGGGGCCCCGTGTTTGGCCACCTTTACAAATTCTGAAAATCAAAGCAAAGAAAAACAAATACAACTCACTTGCTTATGGTGCCTATTCACTTACTGATTGCCAAATTCAGTATTTATTTCTATAGGGGTAATGTGGAATTTGCAGGGATCTGCCAACCAATCAGAGTTGGGGGGATCAAAATGCAGGTGAAGAAGGAAACACTAATGTTGAGAATGTGAAGTTATGCCCTGTGGGGAATACCAAGGGGTATTATGGTATTAGTCCTGTTCCCCAGGCTATAAAAGGCCTCAGTAAGGGCCTGAGGTGGAGAAAGACTTCAAGAGTTTGTCCATAAGGTATCTCCTTGTTGTTCAATAAGGGATATAAAGGGGGGATCAGTCACTTTACACTTTTGTTAGAAAAGAACAATCAGCCCCTGAAGGCAATTCCATGTGAGGAGATCTCTTGCTTTATTGTGTCAGTTACACCATACAGGGGCTAACCCCACTTTTTCCCTATGGATTTGCTTAGAGGGGAGCTGCCACCCTAAGAAATAATTACAGATCCTTCTCTATCATGTTAGTTAAGCAAAATAAACATTACTTACAATATATAAATGATATAAATTGTGTTTCCTTCAGTCTTGGAGTTTACAGTCACAGCAAGCAAGTCGGCGCCATTTTGTGGGCATTGTTATTAAGGCAAAGCTTTGTATCACCCTAAAATCTTCTGTAGGTGCCAGAATGGGGGACCTAATGCCCATGCATTGGCTACACAATTAATGGTGAAGAGAGGGGGCAATGTGGGGAAGGCAGTGACATATAGGAAGTACTGACTGGAAAGTGAAAGTCATTGCCTAATGCATAGAGGCGGGGCTGGCAATATATGATTGACAGCTGAGTTTTTTTTGTGACATTTTATTAAATTGTGCAATAAAGTACAACAGCGTACGTATCTTTACATTATTTGTATATAGATTGTAAGCTCTACAGGGCAGGGACCTCCATCCACTTGTGTCTTTGACTCTCAACTTGTTGCAACTGTATTTATCTTGTATGTATCTGTATTTATTTTTATACTTTGTATTTATCTTTTATTATCTTAATAACCCCCTGTTTGTATTAATGTATTGTTCTGTACAGCGCTGCTTACATAAGTAGCACTTTATAAATAAAGATATACATACATACATACATTTGTAAAATATTGTCATTTATGATAGACACATATAACCAAAATGTAAGCAAAATATAGGTATTACAGAGAACCAAAACAAAAGAACAAAGAACCAGGCTCATTGGCTGTGATGCTAAGCCCACTGGGTGTGTGTTTGTTGGTTTTTATGTTTATTTTATTTTTTTTAAAAATTGATGTCTGGTGACAGGTCCCCTTTAAATGAATACTAAGAGAAGAATGTATGCTATTATTAATTCTCTGCATTTATCTATAAGTTGCACCCCTATAGCATATTGTTTTTTCTCCTCCAGTAATTTAGGCTTGTGTATTAATGCTTCAATGGTAGAGCTGCTTGGGAAAAAGGCCTAATGGCTGGGGGGGGGAATGTGACCGGAACATAAGAACCATTAGTAGCGACCACCTTGGAGGATTCATCTGTGTACAAAGAGAAAGGCTAAGTCTAGCACATACCCGCCCCAGCACACACACACACACTAGACAATTAAATCAATATTGAAGCAGCTTTGGTGCTTTCGGTTGTGCTAAGGTATGCACTAATATGCATCATTTCTTCCGAAGATAATTAGGTTATCCTAGAGATTTCCATGTGAGAAAATAACCTTGTACCTGAAGTGAAGGGGATAAACAACATCAATATGATAATTTACAGCTATGGCCAGAGGCATCTTAGTAAAACTGGTGTTTTGTTCCTTACACAGTGTTTCAGCCATAAAGCTCTGGCAGAGATTGGGAGGCTTTGGAGCCATGAATCAGCATTACCTCTCTATGTCTTTCCTTCCTGTCAGCATGTTCTGAGGAAACAATTAGATTGCAAGGCCCAGCGTTCACCTCCCGTAACAGTTATTATCTTGCTCGGTGCAAACTCCTCCGATTCCCATGGACAGGAATCATACAGTTTCACAGTAATGTGCAGCGGTATAATGATTTCATTGCAACTGTAAGCTAGTGTCCTTTTCAGCAGTGATGTTTCGCCAGGCATGGATTCCTGGCGAATTTCTGCGTTTCGCCATCGGCAGATTGTTTTGCGAAGCGGATGAAAAAATCCACAGCATGTCCAAAAAATGTCAAAACAAAAGAATAGCCATGGGCAACAAAAGAATAGCCGTGCGACAAAAGAATAGTTGCGGGTGACAAAAGAATAGCCGCGCGTCAAAAGAATAGTTGCGGGCGTCAAAAGAATAGTCGCGCGTCAAAAGAATAGTTGTGGGCGACAAAAGAATAGTCACGCGTCAAAAGAATAGTTGCGGGCGACAAAAGAATAGTCGCGCGTCAAAAGAATAGTTGTGGGCGACAAAAGAATAGTCACTCGTCAAAAGAATAGTTGCGGGCGACAAAAGAATAGTCGCGGGCGACAAAAGAATAGTCGCGCGTCAAAAGAATAGTTGTGGGCGACAAAAGAATAGTCACGCGTCAGAAGAATAGTCGCACGTCAAAGAATATTCGCGGCCGTCAGAAGGATAGTCGCGCATCAAAAGAATAGTCATGCGTCAAAAGAATAGTTGTGGGCGACAAAAGAATAGTCGCACGTCATAAGAATAGTCGCGGCCGTCAGAAGAATAGTCGCGCGTCAAAAGAATAGTTGCGGGTGACAAAAGAATAGTCACGCGTCAAAAGAATAGTTGCGGGCGACAAAAGAATAGTCGCGCGTCAAAAGAATAGTTGTGGGCGACAAAAGAATAGTCGCGCGTCAAAAGAATAGTCGCGCGTCAAAAGAATAGTCGCGGCCGTCAGAAGAATAGTCGCGCGTCAAAAGAATAATAGCGGGTGACAAAAGAATAGTCGCACGTCAAAAGAATAGTTGCGGGCGCCAAAAGAATAGTCGCGCGTCAAAAGAATAGTCGCGCGTCAAAAGAATAGTCGCGGCCGTCAGAAGAATAGTCGCGCGTCAAAAGAATAGTTGCGGGTGACAAAAGAATAGTCGCGCGTCAAAAGAATAGTTGCGGGCGCCAAAAGAATAGTCGCGCGACAAAAGAATAGTCACGCGTCAAAAGAATAGTCGCACGTCAAAGAATATTCGCGGCCGTCAGAAGGATAGTTGCGCGTCAAAAGAATAGTCACGCGTCAAAAGAATAGTTGTGGGCGACAAAAGAATAGTCGCACGTCAAAAGAATAGTCGCGGCCGTCAGAAGAATAGTCGCGCGTCAAAAGAATAGTTGCGGGTGACAAAAGAATAGTCGCGCGTCAAAAGAATAGTTGCGGGCGACAAAAGAATAGTCGCGCGTCAAAAGAATAGTTGTGGGCGACAAAAGAATAGTCACGCGTCAAAAGAATAGTTGCGGGTGACAAAAGAATAGTCGCGCGTCAAAAGAATAGTTGCGGGCGACAAAAGAATAGTCGCGCGTCAAAAGAATAGTTGCGGGCGACAAAAGAATAGTCGCGCGTCAAAAGAATAGTTGTGGGCGACAAAAGAATAGTCACGCGTCAAAAGAATAGTCGCACGTCAAAGAATATTCGCGGCCGTCAGAAGGATAGTCGCGCGTCAAAAGAATAGTTGCGGGTGACAAAAGAATAGTCACGCATCAAAAGAATAGTTGCGGGCGACAAAAGAATAGTCGCACGTCAAAAGAATAGTCGCGGCCGTCAGAAGAATAGTCGCGCGTCAAAAGAATAGTTGCGGGTGACAAAAGAATAGTCGCGCGTCAAAAGAATAGTTGCGGGTGACAAAAGAATAGTCGCACGTCAAAAGAATAGTCGCGGCCGTCAGAAGAATAGTCGCGCGTCAAAAGAATAGTTGCGGGTGACAAAAGAATAGTCACGCGTCAAAAGAATAGTCGCGGCCGTCAGAAGAATAGTCGCGCGTCAAAAGAATAGTTGCGGGTGACAAAAGAATAGTCGCGCGTCAAAAGAATAGTTGCGGGCGACAAAAGAATAGTCGCGCGTCAAAAGAATAGTTGTGGGCGACAAAAGAATAGTCGCGCGTCAAAAGAATAGTCGCGGCCGTCAGAAGAATAGTCGCGCGTCAAAAGAATAGTTGCGGGTGACAAAAGAATAGTCGCGCGTCAAAAGAATAGTCGCGGCCGTCAGAAGAATAGTCGCGCGTCAAAAGAATAGTTGCGGGTGACAAAAGAATAGTCGCGCGTCAAAAGAATAGTTGTGGGCGACAAAAGAATAGTCGCGCGTCAAAAGAATAGTCGCGCGTCAAAAGAATAGTCGCGGCCGTCAGAAGAATAGTCGCGCGTCAAAAGAATAGTTGCAGGTGACAAAAGAATAGTCGCGCGTCAAAAGAATAGTTGCGGGCGCCAAAAGAATAGTCGCGCGTCAAAAGAATAGTTGTGGGCGACAAAAGAATAGTCACGCGTCAAAAGAATAGTTGCGGGCGACAAAAGAATAGTCGCACGTCAAAAGAATAGTCGCGGCCGTCAGAAGGATAGTCGCGCGTCAAAAGAATAGTTGTGGGCGACAAAAGAATAGTCGCGCGTCAAAAGAATAGTTGCGGGTGATAAAAGAATAGTCGCACGTCAAAAGAATAGTCGCGGCCGTCAGAAGGATAGTCGCGCGTCAAAAGAATAGTTGCGGGTGACAAAAGAATAG
This sequence comes from Xenopus tropicalis, assembly GCF_000004195.4. Classification (NCBI taxonomy): domain Eukaryota; kingdom Metazoa; phylum Chordata; class Amphibia; order Anura; family Pipidae; genus Xenopus; species Xenopus tropicalis. The sequence continues at coordinate 159,482,040 of NC_030678.2, read as the reverse complement.
TCGCGCGTCAAAAGAATAGTTGCGGGTGACAAAAGAATAGTCGCGGCCGTCAGAAGGATAGTCGCGCGTCAAAAGAATAGTCACGGGCGACAACTTTTTTTTTACGCGGGACATTTTCACTGTTTCGTGAATTTTTTGCCAAATTTTTTGGTGAAGAGAAACGGGACAGATTCACTCATCACTACTTTTCAGAGGAGCCATAAGAATTAGTAGATTAAGGGGAAGTTATCTCTGCAATGTTCTCCTTTTAACTGTTTATTTGTATGTAACATAGTGTAGGGTTTGCTTACAACTATCTACCTTGTTTGGTTGATGCACATCTGGTAGGGTTGTTGCTGAAATCCACTGGGTTCAGTTATGGTTATTGTGTGACCCACCAGAAAACTGTAGACTACAGCCCCCCCCACCCCACCCTCACTCTCTTTATTCTCCTAGTATCTCATTTTTACATACTATTGTGTATTTTTCCATCTATTTTGCCTCTTTATTGCCATAAAGATATAGGTAATGACCACAGAACAGGGCAAATGTCTAGAAGTAGGAGTGGCCACTGACACTTGGGCCCTTGGGGGAATTTTCCTGGTATCCTGCTAGGCCAGTCCAACATCCGTCATGGTTGTAAATATATTATTCGGGGTGTACAGCCGTTAAAGCATATTTATCAACACACTAGCTTTGATTGATCAGTCATAGATAGATGTCAGGATGTCAGAGATAACAATTGGGCGGCAGGTAACCCTTACTGAGATCATCTTTGAAAGCCTTGGTTTAATTGGCTTCTGAAAGCGATTCTGCATTGGGAAAATGTGTTTTTCACAAAATGTATCAGTATCAAGGGATAAAGTCATCATTTTTATGGTATGCTTTTTATTACTATATTACACTGTTCACATTGCAAATAATTCATTCTACCATTTAAAATTTAATTTTTGAACCAATAAATGTATTAGCTGTAATATTGGTGTGTAGGCTCCATCTCAATGCATTGTGCCTGAGTCTGAGCTTTCAGAAGGAGCCAGCGCTACACATTAGAACTGCTTTCAGCTAACCTATTGTTTCTCCTACTCCCATGTAACTGGAGGAGTCCCAAGCCGGACTTGGATTTCTTACTATTGAGTGCTATTCTGATACCTACTGGGAGCTGCTATCTTGCTCCCTTCCCATTGTTCTGCTGATCGGCTGCTGGGAGAGGTGGGGGGGGGAAGTCAATTCTTGCTTGCAGCGCAGCATTAAAGAGTGGCTAAAATGTACCTGAGCACAGGTCACATGACTAAGAGCACCTGGTAAAGTAAGAATAAGACTAGCCTCATGTCACATTTCAAAATTAGATATAAAAAAATCTGTTTGCTCTTTTGAAAAAAAGATTTCAATTCAGGATTCTGCTGTCACCCCCTCCCTATTGTTCCAGCAGCCGATCAGAAGAACAATGGGCAGGTCACAAGATAACAGCTCCCTGACACCTGCATTTCTAAAAATGTTCCACCTAGTGGTAGATATAGGAATAGTACTAAATAGTGAAACACCCAACTCTTCCAGTTACACTGAGTAGGAGAAATAATAGCTTATCTGAAAGCAGTTCCATTGTGAAGTGCTGGCTCTTTTTAAAAGCTCAGGATGTAAATGGCAGAGTGAATTATTTGCTATGTACACAAAGTCATTTAGTAATAAAAACTACACCATAAAAATTACGACAGAATCTGTTTAACCTTCCACTTCTCCCTCATGTGTCGATCTGCTGCTTCATATCCATGGGCAACAAGGCAGAAGAAAGATGGCTACTTATATTCTCTAAAGTGCAGATAAAACATCTCTATTTATGACCAAGTATCTCAACTGTCTGGCCCCATTTAAGTCATTTGAAGGGTATTTCGCTAATAAGTAAAAGTCATAAGAAATGTGGGCTTCTTATGTAGAGCCTAGAGGTTACATGAATACTAAGTAAACTCCTCCTAGCAACAATGGAATAATGATTCAGGCAGATAAATGAAACGACGAGTAATGTTTTGGGGCTGTAAATTGAATTCGTAATGAGGCCCAGTAACATCTAGTTACAGCACTGCTGGCAAGACATATAAAGAGATTAGTGATGAGCAAATCTGTCCCATTTCGCTACGCCATAAAATTCGCGAAACGGCAAGAAAATTTGTGAAACGGCGAAAAATTCACAAAATGCATTTGTTGTGCTATTTTTTGTCACCCGTGGCTATTTTTTGTCGCCACGCTTTTTTGACGCGACTGTGCCCAATTTTGACGCGACCGCGCCTTTTCCACACGCCCGTGGCCATTTTGCCACGACCAAGCCCATTTTGGCGCGGCTGCGCCCAATTTGACGCACAACTAAAAAAAATTCTACACGACAATTTTTTTTGTGGTGAATTTTCACGGATGTTTTGCAAAACAAATCGCCAATGGCAAAATGCAGAAATTCGCTGCGGATCCATGCCTGGCGAAAAAAAATTCGCTCATCACTAAAAGAGATATTTATGGGCTTATTTATTAAATTTTCGAGATTGTGAAATTGACAGTTTTTTCTACTTTGTATAAATTCGCATTTTGATAAAAACATGAATGCCTATTTGTTAAAAAAATCCAAATACAAAAAACTCGAAAAAAACTTCCATTGACTTCTACATAAGCTTTTAGATGCCAAAGTTTTAAATTCGAGTTTTTCGAATTTTTACACCTAATAAATATGAAACATTCAAGTTTTTGAACCATAATTTGATTATTGGGAACTTAAGCACAAAAAATTTGAATTTGAACTGTAATAAATCCTCCCCTTGTGGAACAGCGATTTTAGTCACCTTTTACCCTCTGTAAGGCTCATATGATGCCTGTATCAATAGATTATTGTGCAAAGCAATCGGATCACAGGGAATGAAAAGCCTCGATGACTGATGAGCCCTAAATGCCATATCTGGAGATCACTGGCTAATAGAAAGTCCTGCACATTATTCATAATCCTTAGCTACTCATCTGGCCGGTGGGCTGCCTCCTCGCTGCCATGTAGAATGAGAAACACCATAATATTCATGGATTCATTCAACCTGAGTGGGAGTTTCTTTCCAAACTGTAATAAATGTGCAATATACGGGGCGTGGGAGTATAGAAAACTCTGTGCGAATTTTTGACCGCAAACAAGTGACAGGGAGGTCAATTTAATCATTAACTTTTTGAAATTTTTATAAATTTGATTGCGTAAAATCGTCTCAATTACATTTGACCAGCTGGCATGTATGTAAAACAACTTGATTGTTTTAATTCACTCAATCAAAATCCCATTGTTTCGCTTTGCCGAAAATTTTGTGAATCTTTTAAAAAGCGCGCATGTCAAAAAAATTGTTGTTTTCTGTGATCTGCTTGACAGTTTTTTGATGCATGACGCACATCGTTTTTGTACACGCTCGACAATTTTTTTTCCGCAGGTGAGATTTTTTTGACTCGGGCGACAATTTTTTGTAGTCGGTGACAATTTTGTTGCCTGTTTCGCAAAACAATTCGCCAATGGTGAAATGCAGAAATTCACCGCAAATCCATGCCTGCCAAATTATTTTTATTTTGAAACCTAATAATGGCACATGTCAATAAAAAAATTGTGGTCATTTTTTGATGCCAAATAAACGATGCGTTTTGACTTTTTTTTGCCGCACATATTTTTTTTAACGCATGCAACTATTTTTTGACACGGCGACAATTTTTGTGCCTGTTTCGCAACAACTATTCGCCAGTGATGAATTGCAGAAATTCGCTGTGAATCCATGCCTGCCAAATTATTGTGCCCATCACTAATACTGACTAAAGAAATCTAAAAATGGCATGCGTCCAAAAAAATTGTCACGTGCGTTGTCAATGTGCTCAACATTTTTTTGATGCGCACGTCAAAAAAAACGATGCACTCGACTTCTTTTTTGACACGCATAATATATTTAACGCTGCGACAATCCTTTTGCTGCGGGCGACAGTTTTGTTGCCCGTTTTGCAAAAACAATTTGCCAATGACGAAATGCAGAAATTCGCCACAGATCCGTGCCTGGCGAATTAATGTGCTCATCACTAATTTGACTAAAGAAATCTAAAAATGATGTGCGTCCAAAAAAAATTGTCACGTGCGTCATTTTTCTGATGTGCTCGTCAAAAAAACGAGGTTCACAACTTCTTTTTTGCCACGCATAATTTTTTTTACGCCACGAAAATCCTTTTGCTGCAACAATTCGCCAATGACGAAATGCAGATATTCGCCGCGGATCCGTGCCTGGCGAATTATTTTGCCCATCACTAATTTCGACTAAAGAAATCTGTCCTCCCATTGACTTCTATAAAGACTTGCCAGGTTTTAGCTGCACCTACCAAATATTTTCAATAGAATTTTCTAAATTTGCTAAATCTTGAAAATTTCTTGAATCGCAGAATAAACCCCATGATCTTGAGTTCTAATAAACGTCTCCCACAGCTTCCACCTTAATATCAAACAAGAGAGATATGATTAAGGCTACAGTTTATTCCAAAGCATAAAGAAACTTGTTTGGAACAATGCGCTGAGAGGTTGACAGCCACTCATATTTAAGTGCTAGGTACGGCGCCAATGGATACAAGGATCACTTAAGAATCGTAGTTGTTCCTACACAGACCGTGGAAAATCTTCTTGACCTTTAAATAATTATTAGTGATTAATATGCTTAATGTCACTCGGTTTCACTAATTATATATATTTCTGTAAATTGTGGGACAATGTTTGAAGCCCAGTTCAACAGCAAGGCCTGGCGGTTCTGTCATGTCCATAATTAATAGGCTCGTGGCGCCACGTGAGTGAAAGCGAGGCTAGATACAGTAATGAAGGAAAGAACGGGGGGAGAAGCTGAAGCACCTTCTAGTGGTTTATAAATAGAAATACAGAGAGATCACAATGATGGACACTCAGTAAATTGAACGCATGTACAATAACTATCAAGGAAAATTAGACGGAATTAAATTAGAGATAGATGCGCGCAGATTGTAGAGCAACTGATGATTGAATTAGACTGTGCCGCTTGGATTAGACCATTGATTAGCAAACCTGTTTTCAGACCTCACTCAGGGCGGGTTTTTTTCAATGACCTCCCAGGAGCAATGAGGAATTCTGTCAGAATGAAATGCCCTATTACTGATCCACCTGTTCTACCATGTGGTTATACCAAGTGTACGGAGAGCTTGAAAATGTGTGTAGGGACCCATAGGGTTAAGCTCCCTTGTGGCTTTAAACCCTACAACTTCCTGATTTGTACTGTTACTGGGCAACGTTCCATGTATCCAGTTACACTATATTTTGCACCTTATTGGTTTTTATGGTTGATCACTCCCCTTGCAATCTCATATAGTGTCTAGCAAGGAGGTGTGGCTTCCTCTTTGGCTGCCTCTGTATCTCAGGTGAAGGTCCACTGAGCCTGGGAGCAGAATTAGGCCCCAGTAAAGCCATTTGCCCCAGAGTGTTACCATCCACTCTGGTGAAGTCAGGGACAGGGACCCCGTGAATGAGGACCAGTTAGATAGTTACCCTATCCCACCAGGTTTTTTCTCTGTGTTCTGGGGGCCCAGTCCGACCCTGAGTAGGGGGCATGCATATGGTAGCCCGTGTCCCAACCCAGGACTGGACTGGCACTCTGTGGGTTCTGGCAAATGCCAGAGGGGCTGCTGTAAGGTGCCATAGACAGTCACTATTTATTGGGCTCGTGGGGGGCTGTTTGGGCCTCTGTGTACTTGAAATGCATCCCAGTCTAAACCTGTTCCAACCCCATGTCACCCCTTATGGGACTGGCACAACTTGCATCCAAATCCACAATCCACTAATCACTGTAAACCGCCAAAATGTTTAAATCTAAAAGTTCTAAATATTATATTTTACAAAATACTAATGGCAAATTCCTGTTAACAGCAGTTACAGTGCTTTACTCTCTATTGCCTGATTATTTTAGGAATTATAAATATGCAATGGTAGATTAGATCTTTATTAATATTTTATAAACATCTTCAGCCAATACACCTTTTTTTATTTCACTTACAATGAAAAATACATCTCTTATGCTTATAAATGTATGCAAAGGCAGCAGAAAGGATCAGCTAGTAACATAAATACCTGAAATATTAGCCGAGGGGGGATACGACGCACCCCCTATGCGCCATTGTTCTCTTTAACAACATATATATAAAGTGCTCTGTCTTCTCCTATTCATTCAAAATGCAAAAGATCCAGCCCCACAAAATGATTTCGGAATAAATCTCATCCTTTTACCTGCAATTTCTTCTTTTTGTCTATACAAGTGTTTGCGGTAGAGACACGGGGAGGCCAATTTATCAACGTTCTGATTTTAGTGGTGTGGGGACCCATAGGGTTAAATGGTCCCTATGGCTTTAAATCCCTACAGGTTCAGTTCCCTTAGTTGCTGGGCAGAAGGGAATGTATCTAAGTGAGTTCATTAACATACGTGTGCTATTGGTTAGAAGGTATGGTGACCACTTCCTGCCTCACTTTGGTATAGTGCTGGGAAAGGAGTGGCACCTTCCTGTTTGCTTCCACCTGAGGAACAGGGTGGGTGCTGTGAGCCCAGGGCATAGGCCCAGGCCCAGTGAAGTTGGGTAACAGGGCCCCGTGAATGAGGCATTACATAGTGGCAGGTGTAGCTCCCTGTATAGTACTACTCTAGGGGAATAAGGCAGTTAGGGTTGAGCTAGAATGAGCAGTTCTGAGCTCCTGCATAGGAATTGCAGTTTTGGAGATATCTCTCCCAGGCCATATTGCCTGTAATGTAGGGATCCAAGTGAATAGGGAATCAGGGTAGAGAATTCCCTGAGGGATCCACTACGGGGTGTGTAAAAGAGGTGAAGTGAGATTCCTGCCAAGTCTGCCTGCAGGGGAGTGTCAGTCTGAATATACACTCGGTATGTGTTGCATGTACCACTGGCCTCTGAAGCTGAAAAATAAACACTTATTATTTTGTTATTTGCAAGAACCTCTGGCTCCCTCTGGTTTCATTTTTCTGCATAGCAGTAAGAGAGGTGTAATTGCACAACACCCTCACCTTCCTCTTCCACTTAGCGATGGCCCATTCTGGGTGAGAGAGTACAGTGTAACCCATGTTCTACCGGTACTAGTCCGGGAAGGCAGCTATTGAGCTGAAATAGAGGTTACAGTGGTTTTAGAGTTTTTAGAAATGAATAAACTCATTTCCACTAAATCTATAAATATCTATCAGTTTATTAAAAGATCCAAATATAAAGAGCATGAACAAAAACAAAAAGAAGACAAAAACCCTGAATTTTACAGACACCCCCTCCCCCAAATAAATAAAGATTGTTACAATTTGGCTAGGACAACTCCCACTGATTTCTACAGGACCTCAACAGCACATTTGCGTTTTTTGTGGTTTTGACACATAATAAATGGAGAAAAATTTGCACTTTTTTATGCAAAAATTTGTGAATTTGAATCGTAATAGATTCAAATTCTAATTGTATTAGATTCCCATTGCAAGAAGGAAGCAAGGGGTGTGGCTTAGCAGATCCGGAACATGGTATTGTGTAATTGGGGATGTGGCCAACTGAACATGGCACTTTTTTAGTTAATAATCAGCCCCTTCTACGATTGAGAAGGAATATTTTTATCTAATATCCCAGGGATTTTTAACCTATGGGTTGGGGAACCCAAAAATCAGTCCCTATGCTGTTTAGAGTGGGTTATCATGATCCCCTTCAATAATGTGAAGTTTCTTCCTACAGTAGAAAATAATAATTATATTAAGGTGTGTTCCAATGCAATTTTAGGGGTCACAAAGCAGACTGATCAACTTGGGTCCCCTGAGAACACGACTGAGAAACTGCTATATTCCCTTCCTACAGAACAACTGTAATAGGTGCAAGCAGACTTTATAGGCTATAAATATTAATAGGTGAATGTAATGATACAAAACGAATCAGCAGCACCTGGCAAAGTGACCCATAAACGATATAATTAATAGGGGGGCTAGTGTGCCAGAAGACCTTTCCACTTTAACGCTGCAAACAGCCTCAGCAAGCTTGTACCATTGCAAACCATGGGAAAACACATTCAGGATGGATACTGGTCAGTAGAATTCCCAGTTCACAAATTGCATTAGATTTTCCTGATGACAAAAAGAAGCGAGCGGCCGAGATGCAGGCCATTTATCTCATGGAAGCATCATTAGGGGGAAGGGGCACACCATCAGTATCCGTTCCTGCAATATTAGTCCCGTGTCAGGGGTCGCCATCAGAGAGCCCATATATGTGACAATTATCAGGCCAATGAACTGTTACTTCAGAATGTGTCATATTAAATGACAGATGAGCTGATAGGGATCATGGCTTCAGGGGAAAGAGCCTCAGCTGCCCATTTGTTATCTTGCTTATACTCAATGGCCTGCCTGCAGGGTATAACAGTAATACATTGCAGTAATACCTGTACTTCTAATTTCCCTGTGTTCTGTTATGTCTTTCCTAACTGGTTGCTGCCTGGATTATATCTCTGCTCTGAAGGTGGCCATACACTGTAATGCGCTTGTTTGGCCAAGTCGCCAAGCGAGCGGATCTTTTCCCGATATACCCACCAAAGTGTAGCCGAGGCGCTGTTGGATCTGATGGAAATATCAAATCTGCCTGATCGAGATCTGCCCGATTTCAGGACAGATATCGGTTGGGGAGGCCCATTTTTGGTGCCTATACATGGGCTGATAAGCTGCCCAATCGGCACCATTGCTTTCCGTAAATTGATTGTAAATAGATTTCTGAATTGGCATTTATGATCTGGCTGATCCGGACAATTCTACCTCTTGAGCAAGCAGAGCCTAGAGTCCAAGTGACCCCCTCTCACACCTCATCTACTGTAAGTTCCAGTGTGTGGGGCAAAGTCTACACCTCTAGAGGGCACCACAGCGCTCCCAAATCCTATAACACCTGAACATCTTCTTTAAAGAAAGCAAGTTGGCTAAAGCTCTGTGGGACTGTTATGTATATAGCTGATGTATATGAGCTCTATGTAAGGGGCACATGGCACTAACAGTAAGTTACTTAAAGAATAAGTAAACCCTTTTTTAAAATCTCTAAAATGACTCTGTATAGCCCCCAGTATAACATACCTTTCTCCCTGTGTCTAGATTGATTTTGTTTCTGTATTACAGCCAGTTCAACTACAGCTCTTTTACTGACTTCCTTGTCTAGCTTGAAGCTCCACCTTTTTGCTTTCTGAGCCCTCCTTCTTTCTCCGACTATGATGATCTCAAAAAGGTCACTTACTGCCCCAAAAAATTGTGATAGAAATACTCTCAAGCATGTGAAATGGTCTGTGCTTACTGAAGTAGACATGATTCCTATGTGTGCTACTGTGGATCAACAGCTTGGGATAAATTAGATAAATAACAATATTAGGATGCCACTAGAAGAAAAGCAAAGAAATTAAAATATCCACATCCAGCTGATTAAAATGGGTGGGCCCTGGGCAAATGTATGTATGTATGTATGTATGTATATATAACTTTATTTATAAAGCGCTACTTATGTACGCATCGCTGTACAGTAGAATACATTAATATAAACAGGGGTATTAAAATAGATAAATACAAAGTATAACAATAAATACAAATAAATACAAGGTACAGTTGCAATGAGTTAAGAGTCAAAGACACAAGAGGATGGAGGTCCCTGCCCCGTAGAGCTTACAATCTAAATGTCCCTTTTGCCCATGTATTAAAATGGCCCTGCTTTTGCCCCCTAAGAAAATGCTCTATAGCTTATAAGAACAATAATAGAATTAATAGGGTGAGTATTTATCTACAATAACATTATCAATGATAACCAAACGTTGCTTTTCTCCGAACCCACAACCCTGCTGTCTGTGCAATACCCAGCGTGATTACAATTTTGCACAAAGTACATTCTGTAGCCCATGGATTCATTGATCGGGTATAAAATGTAACTTCAGCAACAGAAATAATCTTCTCATTCTACTCTTGATAAAAAGATTATATTTCTTAAGGAAAAGTGCATAATAATACAATTTCCAATGCATCACAGAGGAAAGTCTAATAAAGGCATTTTAATTCAGCAGCCGTATCATACACAAATGCTTGAATAAAAGGCTAGGCTCAGAGAACAAATGCCGGCCGGCTTTGCCAATTCTGTTTGTTAACTGTGCTGGGAGATTGTGGGAATCTATTAGATCTATCATTTGGGCCAAGCAGTCTGCAAGGCTATTAAACGTGGGCAATAAATAGTAATTTGTGTTACTCAAAAACTGAATATAAAAGGGTCTTTACCAACAGCTGCTTCACAGTTCTATTTGTAAGTAAAACAGTTGACACTCAAGAGTTAAAGAGAAGTGGCCCTCTGGTACTGCGGGAAGGCTGCAGCCCTATACAGATATCAGGGATATCAACCTGCCCTGACAACCTTTAGCCATACACAGGCTATAATGTGAGATATAAAGTAATATGGCCATACATGAGGTTGGCCAAATATTATGGTTCTGTTAGTTTGGACTGATAACTGAATAAACTGATTTTAGTGGAAGGTGACATTTCTTAGTTTCAAAAAATTGCAGTATGGCAATGGTCCAGCAGCAAAACTACCTCCCTGCCTGCCTGCTAGCAAAAGGTTGGGCCCACTCCAGCATACTGGATATTTTGCCATAGCATCCTTAGCAAGCCCCCTGGGGCACTACATCTGCCGTGTATGTTCTGAAGCTTAATGAGACTAACCCACGACTCCCAATATATTAAATCTCAAATAAGGACCAGGTTAGGTCTCGCCTCTGTTTAACCATGAAAATGCCCGGTTACTCCTGGACATTCCCCCTGACTCACATAAACTCCATCTACTTTCCAGCAAAGTCCTGTGCATTTCAGGTCTGTGATATGGGACTGTCTTCTCAAAATCAGGAACACTGGGAGATCTCCTGACCTATGAGAAGTTAAAATCCAATCATCAAATCATAAAAAGGTCCTATGAAGACCTGAAGAGAGAGGAACCTATCAATGTGCTCTTCATCCATCTAAATTTTCAAAACTGCCCTAAAGATACCAGCTAGATATATGGTATCATTATGGCCCTATACACAGGCCAATAACCTGCCGACTCGGGTGGGAACAAGTCATTAACTAACATCGGCCCATGGATGGTCAGCTTAACCCAGGACTTGCGTATGGGTTCCTTGAGAAATAGTTCATTTATTCAATACTAGGAGCATTTTAATATCACTTTAATTGGAAGCCACGATCCAGAAAGGAGCCAGTTCTCTGGAAGAATCATAGCATCAGAGTTTAATACAGGTATGGGACCTGTTATCCAGAATGCTCGGGACCTGGGGTTTTCCGGATAAGGGGTCTTTCCGTAATTCAGATCTCCTACCTTAAGTCTGCTGACAAAAATATTTAAACAGTAATTAAACCCAATAGGATTGTTTTGGCTCAAATAAGGATTAATTATATCGTAGTTGGGATCAAGTACAGGTACTGTTTTATTATTACAGAGAAAATGGAATCATTTAACCATTAAATAAACCCAATAGGACTGTTCTGCCCCCAATAAGGGGTAATTATATCTTAGTTGGGATCAAGTACAGGTACTGTTTTATTATTACAGAGAAAAGGGAATCATTTAACCATTAAATAAACCCAATAGGGCTGTTCTGCCCCAATAAGGAGTAATTATATCTTAGTTGGGATCAAGTACAGGTACTGTTTTATTATTACAGAGAAAAGGGAATCATTTAACCATTAAATAAACCCAATAGGGCTGTTCTGCCCCCAATAAGGGGTAATTATATCTTAGTTGGGATCAAGTACAGGTACTGTTTTATTATTACAGAGAAAAGGGAATCATTTAACCATTAAATAAACCCAATAGGGCTGTTCTGCCCCCAATAAGGGGTAATTATATCTTAGTTGGGATCAAGTACAGGTACTGTTTTATTATTACAGAGAAAAGGGAATCATTTAACCATGAAATAAACCCAATAGGATTGTTTTGCCCCCAATAAGGATTAATTATTATCTTAGTTGGGATCAAGTAATCAACTTGGATAATGGGTTTCCGAATAAAGGGTCTGATACCTAGTAATATAGACTGAAGAGATAAAAGTATGGTTCTCTTTTATGAAATGCCGCAGTCATAAATTATATAGAATGTTTGTAAATAAAAGAACTGGTACATGTGTAGTAGCCACATATACCTTTGCACAGATAAATACATAAACAGTTTTTTAAAAATAATTGTATTATTCTATTTTTTTTCCTAATTCTTTCGAAATCGACATTTCCCTCTTTCTCCCTTTGCAGTGGCACCAGAATACATAGACGTATGCCCCAAGCATTAATATTCATTGTATCTTGTCATTAGTCCATCTGGAAAGATGCCCAGGCAGCACTAAGAGACTCTATGGAAATGACATCTCCCGCACACAATGCAGGGGCTATGGCAATAGGTTTGGGCCCCACTCATAAATATGGATAGGGGATACTTTGAATTCTTTGTGCTGAGCTATGACGTCTGGAAAGAATGTTGTATGATAAGGAATGAGTTTTAATGTAGGAGCCAATCCTTTCATTCAGGAGAAGTACAACATCCTCTACGGCGCTTTGTGTGCAGATCCGGCTGTCACTTGAATATGGTACCGATTATTAATATTTCCGAGATGCTTCACTTATAATGAACACAATTTCACAAAGGACTGGAATCCAATACAGGTATTGTAAGGCATTGGGTTAAATAAAAGTGCCGGTAACTGCAGCAAATGAATAAAACTTAAATACAAATGAAATTCAGGTACAGAAATAACTTTTACAATGTTGTAGATCAGTGCCGTTTAACTCATTGCATATAGTGGCTAATTATTTCCTTATATAGCACGTTCGAAGGACCAGATTAAATTCAAATTATTATGTCATAGGGGCACATTCACTAATCCACGAACGCTTCGAATGCATTTTTTTCATAATGATCTGTATTTTTGCGACTTTCTCGTTGCTGTCGCGACTTTTTCGTATCTTGCACATATTTTTTGCAACTTTTTCGTCGCCATCGCGAAAAAAAACGTATTGTGGCGCCGAGTACGAAAGTTTCAGATTCATTCAAGCTTCAGTATCATGACTTTCCTTGGGCCAAGTTGGAGCTGCAGAGTGCCATTGAGCCCTATGGGAGACTTTCCTTGGGCCGGGTTGGAGCTGCAGAGTGCCATTGAGCCCTATGGGAGACTTTCCTTGGGCCGGGTTGGAGCTGCAGAGTGCCATTGAGCCCTATGGGAGACTTTCCTTGGGCCAGGTTGGAGCTGCAGAGTGCCATTGAGCCCTATGGGAGACTTTCCTTGGGCCAGGTTGGAGCTGCAGAGTGCCATTGAGCCCTATGGGAGGCTTTCCTTGGGCCGGGTTGGAGCTGCAGAGTGCCATTGAGCCCTATGGGAGACTTTCCTTGGGCCGGGTTGGAGCTGCAGAGTGCCATTGAGCCCTATGGGAGACTTTCCTTTGGCCGGGTTGGAGCTGCAGAGTGCCATTGAGCCCTATGGGAGACTTTCCTTGGGTCGGGTTGGAGCTGCAGAGTGCCATTGAGCCCTATGGGAGACTTTCCGAAAGTCGGAAAGGTTTTCCCGCAGTTTACGATCGTTCAATACGAAAAAGTCGCGAGAAATACGAAACGTTGCGATGGTGACGAAAAAGTCGCGATATTTTTGTTTCCAATCCAAATTTTTCCCTTTCGGGATTCGAATTTGTGTTTTGGTAAATCTGCCCCATAGAGTCTATGGAGCCTTTGAGAAGGCCGGGGGCCATAAAAATCCTTTGTTGGGCCACATCCGGCCCATGGGCCTCCAGTTGGGCAGCCCTAGTGTAGGTGGATTTAATCAAATTCTTTCTGCATATGGTCCTTCTTCACCATCATTCTGTTATTTCCCTTTCTAACTGGAATAAATTATAAAAAATTATGACCTGCTGAGGTTTGGAGATTCTGTAGGTACAAAACACAAAGTGCTACAGCCCTAAGGAGCCCAAAATATACTCTTTAGGATTCATCCAAGAGGCACTCTCAGCAAGAGATTCTGAATTAAGGGGGTGGCCAAAGATCAAAAGATGATGTCCTAAGAGACCTAATTCCCAGATCTTCTTTCATAAAAAAATGACATATACAATATAACTAAACAACTGACATATCACCATTTAACCAATGAAGAAACCATTATACAGTTTAGCCACAGGTAAAACACAAAACAAGATTGTATAATTAGTTACCCATTAATGGTCTTGTGTAGTGATGGGCAAAATGGATAGGTATGGATTCGCGGCGTGTCCAAAAAATTGTCAGCATCCAAAAATTGTCACAAGAATAGTCGCACATCCAAAAATTGTCGCAAGAAATAGTTGCAGGTGTCAAAAATTATCACAAGAATAGTCGCAGGAGTCAAAAGAATAGAAACATCATTGAAACATACAAGATAGAGTTAGCTGAGAGGAGCCGGTTGCAACGGAGCCCTGTACTTACTGACTGTCCTATGGCAAGTGGTTAGTACAGGGCTGCCTCTGGCACTGGGCTCTGCACCTAGCGCCATTTTGGATTCTGTATAATTTCCTTGAGGTTGTGTTTGTATGTTATCTAGATATGCACCGTCCAACTATTTTCAAATGGTGTGTCAAATACTGTATCTCATATACACTATGGACAAGATCATATCAGAACAATGATGACAAGCAAAGTCTATGATGATTTTTGATCAACGTGTAGAGCATTTTCAATGGGAGCTGAACTAGAAACACTATATCTCAACTGTGTTTAAAAGATATGTGATCTTTACACTTTACTTTAGGTTCACCATAGTATTATCGCGTGCCATTTTCGCATGCGGTATTTCTCGCGCTAGTTTTAATGTATGTGTTAATTTCCGTGCTGAAAAGAATACGATGATTCACTATAACTTAGGCGCGCTAAATATCGCATTCGGCTATGCGAAAATTAACACCCACTTCAGGCAGGCGATAATTATAGAAAAGTACAGTAAATGAGCTTTTGGCAATAAAATATGGACTTTGCAGTGTTATTTATTCAAGTCTGTGTTTCCCCTAGAGTGACGCAGCCGCCAGTTTGCAGCGAAATGGTCATTTTTAATACAGTCATTTTCCGCAAGTATTGGCGTGTATGGCTAACATGGCGTGCGTTCATTTGCGCGACTATTTATATTCGGCTACAAGTGATGAAATGTTTCACCAGGCATGGATTCGCAGCGAATTTTTGGACGTGCGGTGAATTTTTCCGCGGCGAATTTTTTCATGTGTTTCACAAAACAATCTGCCAATGGCAAAACGCATGAAAAAATTTGCCACGCAAAAATTCACCGCACATCCAAAAATTTATACAAACGTCAAAAAATAATAGTCACGGGCAACAATTTTTTTGCCCGCACAACATTTTTGCCGTTTCGTGGATCTTTCGAAAGATTTGCTAATTTTTCACTAAAGAAACCAGAACACATTTGCTCATCACTAGTGGCTACTATTTATAAGCATCTACTATTTATATGATACCATTTATATGCGGTGACAATTTTTATACACTATTTCTAAGCTACTATTCATATGCGGCGACTATTCGCGTGCGTTATTTAGCGCATGTACCGGCAAATACCGCATTGAAATAGTCTTCGCGAGTTAAATAACGCATGCAATAGCGCGCGTAAAATAGCGCAAGTATGCTTATAGTGAATTCTGCGAAAAGTCGCGAAAATTAAGACGCGATAACATTTTTACCGCACGCTATAAATAGCGCACGTTTTATCGCACTTTAGTGAATCGGCCCCAAAGTCTTTCCCATAGATGATGCCTTGAAGTGGACACTTTGCCACAAACATCCTCTGTCCTCTTCCAATTTGTTTTTGGGGTTCCATGTGTTTTTGGAGTTTTAAATGTGGTGGTCTTGCAGTATATTGTAGAGTTAGGAATCAAATAGAATGGATACATAGATGATTAATCTGAACACCAAAGCAAGTTTGTATCTGGTGCCCACATTAACTCTACAATATACTGCATTTGAGAGATGTATTAAGAACATCAAGATGTAATAAATAATGTAAAATTATGGAGAAGAAACAGACCAAAAACGCCTTCTAATATAGGGTGTATTAACGAAGGAAAGAATCCCACACTGTTATAAGCTACTGTTGGTGAGTATAATGCCAGATTGAATTACAATTTTGCTTTAATTTGTAAAGCTATGAACATTTATTTTATGACCCATCGTGTTACATTGCAAACAGTGAGAAGGAGACCATCCCTTTGGCTAAATTGGTGGCTGACCTTAGAATGAAATTGTAGAACATTTGTCAGGTTTGACCTTAACAAAATGAAGCTTTTTTATCAGCTTAATTCACTGAGATACAGAATTTCATCAACATGAACAGTTCCAATAAACATCTGGTATTTCATTCATGGCAGTTTTTTATAGCAGAGTCAGACTGGGCCTCCTAGGGTTTAACAGAGACATTCAGGACCCACCCTGACAATGAGATGGAGACAGAACCAAATGCTTTCATTTTTATATTGACATGTTGCACATAACAAAAGGATTGATGGGAATTTTCCCAGACTTGTATTCGCTAGGGCCTGGACCTACCGAAAGATTGCCTGGTACTCTGGTAGGCTAATCGGACCCTACTTTTGAGAATAAAACAACATGAAAAAGGAGAAAAGGAGTGCCTGTCTGGGGTAGGAGGTGACAAATAGAATCACTGGGGGTACCTAATGACTTTTTTGTGTGTGGGACACCATTATACTGAAACCATTGGTTCCTTCAGGACATTAACACAGCAACTTGTTACATTTTGAACATAATACATCTATCTGTCATCTATCTGTATTTGCTGGGAAATAGAGTAAATGGCAACAAAATATAGGAAAAACTTTTTACATCTCTTTTGCATGGACAGTGTATAAATCAAACATTATGTTCCCCATATTTTGAGAAAGGGCCACACCCCAGAAATGCTGTAACTTAACATAATAAATATAGGGGTCTCCGAATTTGGAGTTGCCATAGTGTGCCACTTGTTTGTCTTTTCCTACAAATGAGCAGCAAATAGATGCTGTGGTGAGTAATGCTGCCTTTCAGTGCTGGGTCCTGGGTTCGATTCTGACCGGAAAACTCTCTGCATGGAGTCTGTGTGTTCTCCCAATGTCTGCGCTGATTTCCTTCCATGTGCTGGCAGTTGTAGTACAACCATATCTCAATGCCCACTCCTTTTGTGTTATAAACTTGATTCTATAAACTATAAATCAAATTTTAAGGTTTTCACTAGTAGCAGTGATGTATTTGAATGATATTCTCATTCTCTTTACACAGGGGGAATATCTGCATTATTGAGAGTAAGGCTGGGACACATTCAAGGTCAGTAAGACAGTAATTTTATTGGCAGATATTATGGTATGATGTACGATGGAGACATGCTCAGGACACTTGCCAAGAAACAAAGCTTTATCTTCTCACTTTCCCTGTATCATCTTGACATGAAACATAAGGATTACAATAAATTTATAATAAGAAAATGTTGGGTAACCATATTTTAAAAATGACTGCTACCTACATAAAAATATCACTTGGAAAAAGAGCAACTACATGAACTCTCAATTAATATAATGACGTTGAGCTGTCAAGCAGCCATTGGTCACTTGACTGTTTAGTAAACAACATTCCGGTGCTGTTGGGTGAATGGCTATGCCTTCACATTTGTGGCACAGATCAGTCTGGAATGGCTCCATTCTTCACCAACTATTCAATTAATTCTCCTGCAATTGTTCCTTTATCTGTCGAAGGCATTTTGGCAAAAACACTTTAATACCTTATTTAATGGAAGGTCTTCTTCTTCACATGAAGCAAAAGAGAATGTTCATGCTTCTGCAGGGTCAGTCTTTGCTTTCTATTGCAATTAATATTAATAGTAGATTAAGAAAGAGAATCTACAACATATATTCCACTGATAGGTCCTGAATATATATGTATAATCAATCAACACAGTAAATAACCATTTATTGGCTCAAAATTAAACAAACAATTAGAGAAATTCAAACATACTATACCAAACAATGGATAGGTGCATCCCAGTGCCTCATGGTACCCACACTCCTAATGCATTTCGCACCGTTCGGTGCTTCATCAGGGGAGGTGTCTTTGCTTTCTATTGGCCTAACAAAGCACCCTGAGGTATTGGGTGGCTGCCTTTAGGTGAGGCAATGTAAGGCTCTGGTATCGACCAGTCTAGAGCTTTGGACTTTCCCCAAATAACTCTAACAATCCTGTTTCCCTGTGCTCCCTTTACTGCTGAACATGATCTCAGCCTTTTTTTTGGTATCCTCAGTTGGCTGTCATCTATGTTATGACCTTGGCCTGTTACCTAAGGTGACCAGATCAATTGAGAATTCAGGGACATGTCTATAAAACCAAGCAAAACCTGCCTATTGCATCCAGTCTTGCCCTAGGGAGCTGTGTTGGCACATGAGATGTTGCTCTCTTCCATAAGGTACATGTTGGCACATGAGATGTTGCTCTCTTCCATAAGGTACATGTTGGCACATTAGATGTTGCTCTCTTCCATAAGGTACATGTTGGCACATTAGATGTTGCTCTCTTCCATAAGGTACATGTTGGCACATTAGATGTTGCTCTCTTCCATAAGGTACATGTTGGCACATTAGATGTTGCTCTCTTCCATAAGGTACATGTTGGCACATTAGATGTTGCTCTCTTCCATAAGGTACATGTTGGCACATTAGATGTTGCTCTCTTCCATAAGGTACATGTTGGCACATTAGATGTTGCTCTCTTCCATAAGGTACATGTTGGCACATTAGATGTTGCTCTCTTCCATAAGGTACATGTTGGCACATTAGATGTTGCTCTCTTCCATAAGGTACATGTTGGCACATTTGGCAGCAGGGCATTGCATTTGCTGGATCAAACTATTAAATGTTTTTTATTTTTATAATGTGTAGAATGGGCAAATGGTACAGGGAGCTGAGGACTCTCTCACTTCTGGAATTGTCAATGCCCCATACACACATTCTCAGCTTGGACAGGCTGCTATCTGATTGGATTGCAGGAAAATATGGGCATCTTTTGTGCCAAGATGTTCATATAATTAGGAATTAAGTCTTACTCTCTCAACTGGTTCATTCTGTCTGTCAGGGGTGCACATCATGTGAGACAGGGAAAACTTTTCAAATGGAATAAAACCTTTTTCTAAAAAAGTTCTGGCAATACAATTTTTTATTTACCATAAGTAACATGAATAAAAGAGCCCTTTTTAACCCAGTATATATCATGTTTGTTCTGCATGCAGGCCGGAGGTGGCTGTGCATTGGAAAGATTATTCAATGTAACTTTATTGTGCTTTTGGCTGTTTTTCACAATCGTGTTCCATTAATGATTTAAAGGGCAGTTTTGTGTATTTTATCAAATCTTTTTTCCACAAAGAGCAGATTTTATTGGTGTTTATGCTATACTACGACAAATTGGTTGTAATTGCAACATAAGTATTGTGCTACTGAACCATACAAATTAATTATATCTCTTTTTGAACAGTTCAATTACATTGACAGTATAAATACTTTGCACCGATAACATTTTAATAATGCTTTTGTTTGTTAGCTAAACCCAATAAGATAGTAAACATTTAATGAGAGTGCTTCTTTTGCACCCTATCAGCATTACCATCATATATTGTTATCGTGGGGCTTGGGGCTCCCCATCATCATCACCTTCCCTTTATTTCTGCTCTCTGTTCTGCTCTTCTCCTCTCTACTTTTTCTTTTGTGCTTCCATTGGTCCTCCACCTTCTTCCCCCCCCCCCCATTTCTCTTATGTTCTGTTCTCCCCTATACATCTGTCCCTCTCCTTATTAATTTTTTTTATTTACAAAATCCTTATTTTTCAGATCTTTCTTTTTCCATTTTCCTTCTGTTCAAACCTCAACACTTGCCCTTTTGCTCTACACCCTCTTTAATAACTTTTCTGCTCTGCCCATGATCCCAACCATGGTTTCCCTTCTCTTTGTGTACTTTCCCCTTTAGTTGTGCAAATATTATTCCTCCCGTTCAAGCAGTTTCATCTGCTCTCCGTTGCTAATGCTAACAATTCTCTACTTGGAATAAGGTTCTCAGTGGGGTCCCTCAGGGTTCTGTACTGGGTCCACTTTTGTTTAACTTGTTCATAAATGACTTAGGGGAGGGTATTATGAGTAATGTATCAGTGTTTGCAGATGACACAAAACTCTGCAGACCAGTCAATTCTATCCAGGATGTGACATCCCTGCAGCAGGATCTTGGCCAACTGGCAATCTGGGCAGCTAAGTGGCAGATGAGATTTAATGTGGATAAATGTAAGGTCATGCACCTGGGATGTAACAATATGCAGCCACTTATACCCTTAATGGGACTGCACTAGGCAAATCCATAATGGAAAAGGACCTTGGAGTCCTTGTAGATAATAAACTTGGCTGTAGCAAGCAATGCCAGGCAGCAGCTGCAAGGGCAAACAGGGGTTTGAGCTGTATTAAAAGGGGTATAGATTCACGGGAGGAGGGGGTTATTCTTCCCCTTTACAGAGCGCTGGTAAGGCCCCATCTAGAATATGCTGTTCAGTTTTGGTCTCCAGTGCTCAACCGGGACATTATTGAATTAGAGAGGGTCCAGAGAAGGGCAACTAAGCTGGTAAAGGGTATGGAAAGTCTCAGTTATGAAGAAAGACTGGCCAAGTTGGGTCTGTTTACACTGGAGAAGAGGCGCTTAAGAGGTGACATGATAACTATGTATAAATATATAAAGGGATCATATAATAACCTTTCTAATGTTTTATTTACCAGTAGGTCCTTCCAACGGACACGAGGGCACCCACTCCGTTTAGAAGAAGGGAGGTTCCATTTAAATATTCGGAAAGGATTTTTTACAGTGAGAGCTGTGAAGTTGTGGAATTCCCTCCCCGAATCAGTCGTGCTGGCTGATACATTATATAACTTTAAGAAGGGGCTGGATGGATTCTTAGCAAGTGAGGGAATACAGGGTTATGGGAGATAGCTCTCAGTACAAGTGAGGGAATACAGGGGTAGGGGAGATAGCTCTCAGTACAAGTGAGGGAATACAGGGTTATGGGAGACAGCTCTCAGTACAAGTGAGGGAATACAGGGGTAGGGGGGATAGCTCTCAGTACAAGTGAGGGAATACAGGGGTATGGGAGATAGCTCTCAGTACAAGTGAGGGAATACAGGGGTATGGGAGATAGCTCTCAGTACAAGTGAGGGAATACAGGGATATGGGAGATAGCTCTCAGTACAAGTGAGGGAATACAGGGGTAGGGGGGATAGCTCTCAGTACAAGTGAGGGAATACAGGGGTATGGGAGATAGCTCTCAGTACAAGTGAGGGAATACAGGGGTATGGGGAGATAGCTCTCAGTACAAGTGAGGGAATACAGGGGTAGGGGAGATAGCTCTCAGTACAAGTGAGGGAATACAGGGGTATGGGAGATAGCTCTCAGTACAAGTGAGGGAATACAGGGGTATGGGGGATAGCTCTCAGTACAAGTGAGGGAATACAGGGGTATGGGAGATAGCTCTCAGTACAAGTGAGGGAATACAGGGATATGGGGATAGCTCTCAGTACAAGTGAGGGAATACAGGGGTAGGGGAGATAGCTCTCAGTACAAGTGAGGGAATACAGGGGTATGGGAGATAGCTCTCAGTACAAGTGAGGGAATACAGGGGTATGGGGGATAGCTCTCAGTACAAGTGAGGGAATACAGGGGTAGGGGGGATAGCTCTCAGTACAAGTGAGGGAATACAGGGGTATGGGGGATAGCTCTCAGTACAAGTGAGGGAATACAGGGGTAGGGGGGATAGCTCTCAGTACAAGTGAGGGAATACAGGGGTAGGGGAGATAGCTCTCAGTACAAGTGAGGGAATACAGGGGTATGGGAGATAGCTCTCAGTACAAGTGAGGGAATACAGGGGTATGGGAGATAGCTCTCAGTACAAGTGAGGGAATACAGGGGTAGGGGAGATAGCTCTCAGTACAAGTGAGGGAATACAGGGGTAGGGGAGATAGCTCTCAGTACAAGTGAGGGAATACAGGGGTATGGGAGATAGCTCTCAGTACAAGTGAGGGAATACAGGGGTAGGGGAGATAGCTCTCAGTACAAGTGAGGGAATACAGGGTTATGGGAGATATCTCTCAGTACAAGTGAGGGAATACAGGGTTATGGGAGATAGCTCTCAGTACAAGTGAGGGAATACAGGGGTATGGGAGATAGCTCTCAGTACAAGTGAGGGAATACAGGGGTAGGGGAGATAGCTCTCAGTACAAGTGAAGGAATACAGGGGTATGGGAGATAGCTCTCAGTACAGTGAGGGAATACAGGGGTAGGGGGAGATAGCTCACAGTACAAGTGAGGAATACAGGGGTAGGGGAGATAGCTCTCAGTACAAGTGAGGGAATACAGGGGTAGGGGAGATAGCTCTTAGTACAAGTGAGGAATACAGGGGTATGGGAGATAGCTCTCAGTACAAGTGAGGGAATACAGGGGTATGGAGATAGCTCTCATACAAGTGAGGGAATACAGGGGTATGGGAGATAGCTCTCAGTACAAGTGAGGGAATACAGGGGTGGGGAATAGCTCTCAGTACAAGTGAGGAATACAGGGTTATGGAGATAGCTCTCAGTACAAGTGAGGGAATACAGGGGTAGGGGAGATAGCTCTCAGTACAAGTGAGGGAATACAGGGTAGGGAGATAGCTCTCAGTACAAGTGAGGGAATACAGGGGTAGGGGAGATAGCTCTCAGTACAAGTGAGGGAATACAGGGTTATGGGAGATAGCTCTCAGTACAAGTGAGGGAATACAGGGGTAGGGGAGATAGCTCTCAGTACAAGTGAGGGAATACAGGGGTAGGGGAGATAGCTCTCAGTACAAGTGAGGGAATACAGGGGTATGGGAGATAGCTCTCAGTACAAGTGAGGGAATACAGGGGTAGGGGAGATAGCTCTCAGTACAAGTGAGGGAATACAGGGGTAGGGGAGATAGCTCTCAGTACAAGTGAGGGAATACAGGGGTAGGGGAGATAGCTCTCAGTACAAGTGAAGGAATACAGGGGTATGGGAGATAGCTCTCAGTACAAGTGAGGGAATACAGGGGTAGGGGAGATAGCTCTCAGTACAAGTGAAGGAATACAGGGGTATGGGAGATAGCTCTCAGTACAAGTGAGGGAATACAGGGGTATGGGAGATAGCTCTCAGTACAAGTGAGGGAATACAGGGGTAGGGGAGATAGCTCTCAGTACAAGTGAGGGAATACAGGGGTAGGGGAGATAGCTCTCAGTACAAGTGAGGGAATACAGGGGTAGGGGAGATAGCTCTCAGTACAAGTGAAGGAATACAGGGGTATGGGAGATAGCTCTCAGTACAAGTGAAGGAATACAGGGGTATGGGAGATAGCTCTCAGTACAAGTGAGGGAATACAGGGGTAGGGGAGATAGCTCTCAGTACAAGTGAGGGAATACAGGGGTAGGGGAGATAGCTCTCAGTACAAGTGAGGGAATACAGGGTTATGGGGGATAGCTCTCAGTACAAGTGAGGGAATACAGGGGTATGGGAGATAGCTCTCAGTACAAGTGAGGGAATACAGGGGTAGGGGAGATAGCTCTCAGTACAAGTGAGGGAATACAGGGTTATGGGAGATAGCTCTTAGTACTAGTTGATCCAGGGACTGGTCCGATTGCCATCTTG
This sequence comes from Xenopus tropicalis, assembly GCF_000004195.4. Taxonomy (NCBI): domain Eukaryota; kingdom Metazoa; phylum Chordata; class Amphibia; order Anura; family Pipidae; genus Xenopus; species Xenopus tropicalis. The sequence continues at coordinate 159,458,260 of NC_030678.2, read as the reverse complement.
GAGTCAGGAAGGAATTTTTTCCCCTCTGCGGCAAATTAGAGAGGCTTCAGGTGGGGTTTTTTGCCTTCCTCTGGATCAACTAGTAGTTAGGCAGGTTATATATTGGCATTATGGTTGAACTTGATGGACGTATGTCTTTTTTCAACCCAACTTACTATGTTACTATGTTACTATGTAATCCAAACACTAGAGAGTTGCACTAGGACTACAGAATCTCCCTCCTCTGGTTCAGTATTAGAACTGCTCGTTTATATTTTTATTTTATATTTGTTATTCATTAACCTAGTATAGAAAACCTAAATTATGTGTAGGGGAGGGTAAACTTTACATTAGGAGATTGCTATAAATATGCACCTACTTATATATAAATCTCACCTTTTGATTGTTTGATTTTTTTTTAAAAACTGTTGAATGATGAATGAACTATTTACATAAATGCAAGATATACACTAAATTGTAGTGTGTTGGGGGTATCCTTAATGGAGAAGGATCTAGGGGTTTTTGTAGATAACAAGTTGTCTAATTCCAGGCAGTGTCATTCTGTGGCTACTAAAGCAAATAAAGTGCTGTCTTGTATAAAAAAGGGCATTGATTCAAGGGATGAGAACATAATTTTGCCCCTTTATAGGTCCCTGGTAAGGCCTCACCTTGAGTATGGGGGGCAGTTTTGGGCTCCAGTCCTTAAGAAGGATATTAATGAGCTGGAGAGAGTGCAGAGACTGCAACTAAACTGGTTAAGGGGATGGAAGGGTTAAACTATGAGGTTAGACTGTCAGGGTTGGGGTTGTTTTCTCTGGAAAAGAGGCGCTTGCGAGGGGACATGATTACTTTGTACAAGTACATTAGAGGGGATTATAGGCAGATGGGGGGGGTCTTTTTTCCCATAAAGATGATCAACGCACCAGAGGCCCCCCCTTTAGATTAGAGGAACAGAGTTTCCATTTGAAGCAGCGTAGGGGGGTTTTCACGGTGAGGGCAGTGAGGTTGGGGAATGCCCTTCCAAGTGATCAAAGTTTAGGTATTCAACTGCTCCCAAGCTCGATGCATTGATCCCCAATGGCTCCCACTTAGCCCTTCCTAGTGATGCTGTGCTGGCAGATTCAGTTAATGTCTATAACAGGGGTTTGGATAATGAGTTACGCCACTGTTCCCTGTTTATATTCTGGGCTGTGGAGTGCCTGTACTCTTGCAAGAATAAGAAACAACCTTTAGAGTTTCCCAACAAAGTATTTATATAAAAAAAAAACTGGATCCAGTATAAGGTGTGAAAGCCACGCTAGAGATTTATGAATGGCACTGCTATGGCATAATCTGACTGGATGCCCAAAGGGTGCCCCAAAAGCCAGTCTGATCTATTAAAATCTTAATGGTAAGCTCTAAGGACCCAGTAGTCAGACATATTTATAGACAGAAAGGTTATCACAGAAACAAGTCTCCCGCTATGGAAGTTGTACACTTATAGCTTTAAATCACCTTTGAAATATATTCCTACCCACCTTTATCCTACACTCAGCTGAAGATTTAGCTCTCCTTGATCTTTCTATTGCTCACATCCTACCTGGGGGGGGTTCCACAAACTTTACATAATGTCGATATAATCTGGCTCCTAAACATGTTATCCATCAGGTAATCAGCTGGAGGCGACTGCCCTAGATATTCAAGGCCAGTTTGATGAGCAGCTTTACCCTCTCTAAGGATGGCATCCATGTCTCTAGGCTAAAGAAAGGCTTAAGCTGAAGTCACGTGCCAATTTTCTCTCTGATCACCTGGGGCGAAGAACATATCCCTTAGGTGCAGTGAATATCCTTAGTGCTGAAGGCAAGGGCAGCTGCCTGATCTTGCTCCTTTTAAAAAAAAATAAAAATATTAATGTATTGTATCTGTATTCATTCTTTAATTATTGCATCTTCTGTCATTCCATCAATACCTGCAAAAGCACTTTCTTTGCCAATCTTGTACCAATGCAGGGCCCACTAGAGAACTGTCGTCCGGGGGCCACTCTTACAATAATTGGGTGGAAGCAGAAACAAATGCTACAGAGGCTATATAGGCTTATGGTAGAAAAAGTCAAAGGCTAGTGGGAATTTTCCCAGACTGGATGGCTGTATACCAATGCTATACAAGTAGCATTCTGCTGCCCACGGAAGGTGTATCTGTGGTCCAGGTAAGGACATCACTAGATTTAAGGAGGTCTTACACAGCTCAACCTTAAGATGGCTATACATGTACAATATGTACGCAGCTTCTTTGTTTCCCTGACTTGTAGGGTCGAACTGGGCCTTCTAGGGCCACCTACAGTTAGGTGTAGAAAAAGGTTAAGAGGCTTATGGTGGAAAAAAAAAATAGGAATTTCCCCAGACTCTGATGGACCAGGGTACTCTTATGGACCATTCCGACCCTGTGCCAATGAAAGTGCATCTCTGATCTAGACATTCCTAGTCTAGATTTATGGTGGTCTCACACAAGGCAGCCTATGTACAGTGCACACCGTATAAACAACTATACCTAACTCTGTCAAGCTTTGTTTTTAAAAAATTCAAAGGCTTAAAGGAAAACTAAACCCCCAGAATGAATATTTAACAAACAGATAGTTTATATTATATTACGTGACCTATTAAAGAATCTTACCCAACTGGAATATATATATCAGTAAATATTGCCCTTTTACACCCTTTCCCTTGAGTCGCCATTTAGTGATGGGCTGGGTGCTCCCTCAGAGATCAGCTGACAGGAAGTAATGCAGCTCTGACTGTAACAGGAAGTAGTGTGGGAGCAAAAGGCAGAACTTTGCCCATTAATTGGCTGATGGGGCCTAGCATGTATGTGTGCCTTGGGTTGTTTGTGTTCATTGTGAATCGTATGATCCCAGGGGGCAGCACTTAGTACTTCAAAATGGCAATTTTATATTTAGGATTACCCAATAGTACATACTATATATTTGTATATTTGTATAAAAATGGTTAATTTGGATGAAGCAGGGATTTACATATGAGCTTGTTTATGCAATTTGTTTTTATAAAGACCTACATTATAGTTTTCCTTTAATATTCAGCCGCCCCTTTACTCAATAATCTGCAAAGCCTTTTATGCCATTTACTAGAGATAGCGGTTCTATATCAGCAGTAGTAGTGTTTGGCGGGGGGGGGTATAGTTTTCTGGGGCACACACACACAAGCTGAGGTTCCAGAAGGGTTACTCACCACTGGGAAAGCTGAAAGGTCCATTGACAGCTAAGCCTATCAAAGGATCTACTGCCGGCCTGGAAGGTCATCCAGATCCTGGAAATATTGGCTTTCAGCTTCTTTCAGCAATAGCGAGATAAAATCCTTGTTTTTATGTTGTGCTATTAACCCTGATGGCAAACAGAACGCTGCACTATTTGTTCTGCTTTACACAAATAAAACTAAGATTTAACGCTCAGTATTGTCCATTTCGGCGATGTGGAGATAATGGCCCTTAATAAATCCTGACTTACAACCATGTACAGTTGTAAAAGAAGATATTGCCCTTTGTATCAAAACACACTATCACTTGCCGCGGATTTGTCCGGCTCGAGCTGTACTCTCAGCAATCGCACTTAAGGGATCAATGCGGCATATCTGGAATTTACCAAGGAATTGAGCAAAGCTCCCTATGGAATAATCTTAATCTTGGATAAAACATGTAAGGCTATTTTTGAGAAAGAGGATTCAATTAACATGGAGAGAAGAGCGCAATAGCAGTTAAAAGGCAGAGGCAAATATTCAAGGCAACGCTGAACTTCATTTTTTTAATTTTATTGATCTCACTTCTAATAAATGGTTGCTTTTCTGTTTTGCAGGAATTTCTCCAGTGTATAGCAGCGCCATGCAGGGGTTAAGAGGCCGTATGTGCACCGCAATATCCTGTTCCGCACCATTTAGCCTTCCTACTGGTGTGCGAGTTTTCTGAATTCTTGCAAATTGTAATTACGAGACAGGGATAATAAATGGGAATCATTTTTTTCTCATTACATTTTATGAAAAGGAAACATGATCACAGAATACCTTTGTTTTGTTTTAGTACATTGATTCATTTGGGCAGATAAATAGTCTCAGGGTCGGACTAGGGTGTGCAGGGCCCTCCGAGGTTATCACCCCAGGGTACCCTTCCGACCAACCACAGCCATCACCCCAGCCCCAGATAAATAGTCTCAGGGTCGGACTAGGGTGTGCAGGGCCCTCCGAGGCTATCAC